>NC_092341.1:116326666-117643333 GCF_046630445.1 Rutidosis leptorrhynchoides | reverse complement strand
TGTTTGTCAAGAAGAAAGATGGTACATTCAGGTTGTGTATCGACTACCGAGAGTTGAACAAACTTACCATCAAGAACCGCTACCCACTACCGAGAATCGACGACTTATTTGATCAACTACAAGGCTCGTCTGTTTATTCAAAGATTGACTTACGTTCCGAGTATCATCAAATGCGGGTGAAAGAAGATGATATTCCAAAGACTGCTTTTATGATGCGTTATGGTCATTACGAGTTTATGGTTATGCCGTTTGGATTGACTAACGCACCAGCTGTGTTCATGAACCTTATGAACCGAGTGTGTGGACCATACCTTGACAAGTTTGTCATTGTTTTCATTGATGACATACTTATTTACTCAAAGAATGACCAAGAACACGGTGAACATTTGAGAAAGGTGTTAGAAGTATTGAGGAAGGAAGAATTGTACGCTAAGTTTTCAAAGTGTGCATTTTGGTTGGAAGAAGTTCAATTCCTCGGTCACATAGTGAACAAAGAAGGTATTAAGGTGGATCCAGCAAAGATAGAAACTGTTGAAAAGTGGGAAACCCCGAAAACTCCGACACACATACGCCAGTTTTTAGGACTAGCTGGTTACTACAGAAGGTTCATCCAAGACTTTTCCAGAATAGCAAAACCCTTGACTGCATTAACGCATAAAGGGAAGAAATTTGAATGGAAGGATGAACAAGAGAAAGCGTTCCAGTTATTGAAGAAAAAGCTAACTACGGCACCTATATTGTCATTGCCTGAAGGGAATGATGATTTTGTGATTTATTGTGACGCTTCAAAGCAAGGTCTTGGTTGTGTATTAATGCAACGAACAAAGGTGATTGCTTATGCGTCTAGACAATTAAAGATTCACGAACAAAATTATACGACGCATGATTTGGAATTAGGTGCGGTTGTTTTTGCATTAAAGACTTGGTGGCACTACTTATATGGGGTCAAAAGTATTATATATACTGACCACAAAAGTCTTCAACACATATTTAATCAGAAACGACTGAATATGAGGCAGCGTAGGTGGATTGAATTGTTGAATGATTACGACTTTGAGATTCGTTACCACCCTGGGAAGGCAAATATGGTAGCCGACGCCTTGAGCATGAAGGACAGATAACCCATTCGAGTAAAATCTATGAATATAATGATTCACAATAACCTTACTACTCAAATAAAGGAGGCGCAACAAGGAGTTTTAAAAGAGGGAAATTTAAAGGATGAAATACCCAAAGGATCAGAGAAGCATCTTAATATTCGAGAAGACGGAACCCGGTATAGGACTGAAAGGATTTGGGTACCAAAATTTGGAGATATGAGAGAAATGTACTTAGAGAAGCTCATAAAACCAGATACTCAATACATCCTGGAACGGGGAAGATGTACAAGGATCTCAAGAAACATTTTTGGTGGCCGGGTATGAAAGCCGATGTTGAAAAATACGTAGGAGAATGTTTGACGTGTTCTAAGGTCAAAGCTGAGCATCAGAAATCATCAGGTCTACTTCAACAACCCGAAATCCCGGAATGGAAATGGGAAAACATTACCATGGATTTCATTACTAAATTGCCAAGGACTGCAAGTGGTTTTGATACTATTTGGGTAATAGTTGATTGTCTCACCATATCAGCACACTTCCTGCCAATAAGAGAAGATGACAAGATGGAGAAGTTAGCACGACTGTATTTGAAGGAAGTCGTCTCCAGACATGGAATACCAATCTCTATTATCTCTGATAGGGATGGCAGATTTATTTCAAGATTCTGGCAGACATTAAAGCAAGCATTAGGAACTCGTCTAGACATGAGTACTGCATATCATCTACAAACTGATGGGCAGAGCGAAAGGATGATACAAACGCTTGAAGACATGCTACGAGCATTTGTTATTGATTTCAGAAACAGTTAGGATCGACATCTACCGTTAGCAGAATTCTCCTACAACAACAGCTACCATTCAAGCATTGAGATGGTGCCGTTTGAAGCACTTTATGGTATAAAGTGCAGGTCTCCGATTTGTTGGAGTGAAGTGGGGGATAGACAGATTACGAGTCCGGAGATAATACAAGAAACTACCGAGAAGATCATCCAAATTCAACAACGGTTGAAAACCGCCCAAAGTCGACAAAAGAGCTACGCTGACATTAAAAGAAAAGATATAGAATTTGAAATTGGAGAGTTGGTCATGCTTAAAGTTGCACCTTGGAAAGGCGTTGTTCGATTTAGTAATCGAGGGAAATTAAATCCAAGGTATATTGGACCATTCAAGATTATTGATCGTGTCGGAACAGTAGCTTACCGACTTAAGTTAACTCAACAACTCGTAGATGTACATAACACTTTCCACGTCTCGAATTTGAAGAAATGTTTTGCTAAAGAAGATCTCACTATTCCGTTAGATAAAATCCAAATCAACGAAAAACTTCAATTTTTCGAAGAACCCGTCGAAATAATGGATCGTGAGGTTAAAAGACTTAAGCAAAACAAGATACCAATTGTTAAGGTTCGATGGAATGCTCGTAGAGGACCCGAGTTCACCTGGGAATGAGAAGATCAGATAAAGAAGAAATACCCGCACTTATTTCCAGAAAATACGTCAACACCTCCAACTGCTTAAAATTTCGGGACGAAATTTATTTAACGGGTAGGTACTGTAGTGACCCGAACTTTTCCATGTTTATATATATTAAATGAAATTGTTATTTACATGATTATGTGTTTCCAACATGTTAAGCAATCAAACTTGTGAAGACTTGATTAATTGAAATAGGTTTCATATAGACAATTGACCACCCAAGTTGACCGGTGATTCACGAACGTTAAAACTTGTAAAAACTATATGATGACATATATATGGTTATATATATAGTTAACATGATATTATGATAAGTAAACATATCATTAAGTATATTAACAATGAACTACATATGTAAAAACAAGACTACTAACTTAATGATTTTGAAACGAGACATATATGTAACGATTATCGTTGTAACGACATTTAATGTATATATATCATATTAAGAGATATTCGTACATCATAATATCATGATAATATAATAATTTAAAATCTCTTTTGATATTATAAACATTGGGTTAACAACATTTAACAAGATCGTTAACCTAAAGGTTTCAAAACAACACTTACATTTAACGACTAACGATGACTTAACGACTCAGTTAAAATGTATATACATGTAGTGTTTTAATATGTATTCATACACTTTTGAAAGAATTCAAGACCCTTATCAAAATACTTCTACTTAACAAATTTTCTTACAATTACATCCTCGTTCAGTTTCATCAACAATTCTACTCGTATGCACCCATATTCGTACTCGTACAATACACAGCTTTTAGATGTATGTACTATTGGTATATACACTGCAATGATCATCTATTAGTAGCCCATGTGAGTCACCTAACACATGTGAGAACCATCATTTGGCAACTAGCATGAAATATCTCATAAAATTACAAAAATATGAGTAATCATTCATGACTTATTTACATGAAAACAAAATTACATATCCTTTATATCTAATCCATACACCAACGACCAAAAACACCTACAAACACTTTCATTCTTCAATTTTCTTCATCTAATTGATCTCTCTCAAGTTCTATCTTCAAGTTCTAAGTGTTCTTCATAAATTCCAAAAGTTCTAGTTTCATAAAATCAAGAATACTTCCAAGATTGCAAGTTTACTTCCAAGTTTTCTAAATCCATTCCAAGTAATCATCCAAGATCAAGAAACCTTTGTTACTTATAGTAAGTTATCTTTCTAATACAAGGTAATAATCATATTCAAACTTTAATTCAATTTCTATAACTATAACAATCTTATTTCGAGTGAAAATCTTACTTGAAATTGTTTTCGTGTCATGATTCTGCTTCAAGAACTTTCAAGCCATCCAAGGATCCTTTGAAGCTAGATAAATTTTTCTCATTTCCAATAGGTTTATCCAAGGAACTTGAGGTAGTAATGATGTTCATAACATCATTCGATTCCTACATAAAAAGCTGTCTTATTCAACGTTATAAACTTGTAATCACTAGAATATAGTTTAGTTAATTCTAAACTTAAGTTAATCCTTCTAAATAGACTTTTAAAATCAACTAAACACATGTTTTATATCTATATGATATGCTAACTTAATGATTTAAAACACTGAAACACGATAAACACCATAAAACTGGATATACGCCGTCGTAGTAAAATCGGGGGCTGTTTTGGTTGGGATAATTAAAAGCTAAGAATAACTTTGATTTAAAAGCTATACTTCTGGAAAAATGATTTTTCTTATGAACATGAAACTATATCCAAAAATCATGGTTAAACTCAAAGTGAAAGTATGTTTTTCAAAATGGTCATCAAGATGTCGTTCTTTCGACGGAAATGACTACCTCTTTCAAAAACGACTTGTAACTTGTATTTCTGACTATAAACTTATACTTTTTCTGTTTAGATTCATAAAGTTAAGTTCAATACAAAACCGTGGCCACTGGAATCACTCAAAACGGATTAGAAACGAAGAAATGGCGAGTAAAACAAGATTGATAAAAACTACTCATTTTACCTACGTGAAAGTTAGTAATAAATCTATTCCAACCATAACCTAATCAACTTATATTGTATATTATGTAATCTTGAGATACCATAGACACGTATACAATGTTTCAACCTATCATGTCGACCCATCTATATATATATATTGCGGAACAACCATAGACACTCTATATGTGAATGTTGGAGTTAGCTATACAGGGTTGAGATTGATTCCAAAATATATATATAGTTTGAGTTGTGATCAATACTGAGATACGTATACACTGGGTCGTGGATTGATTCAAGATAATATTTATCGATTTATTTCTGTACATCTAACTGTGGACAACTAGTTGTAGGTTACTAACGAGGACAGCTGACTTAATAAACTTAAAACATCAAAATGTATTAAAAGTTTTGTAAATATATTTTGAACATACTTTGATATATATGTATATATTGTTATAGGTTTGTGAATCAACCAGTGGCCAAGTCTTACTTCCCGACGAAGTAAAAATCTGTGAAAGTGAGTTATAGTCTCACTTTTAAAATCTAATATTTTTGGGATGAGAATACATGCAGGTTTTATAAATGATTTACAAAATAGACACAAGTACGTGAAACTAAATTCTATGGTTGAATTATCGAAATCGAATATGCCCCTTTTTATTAAGTCTGGTAATCTAAGAATTAGGGAACATACACCCTAATTGACGCGAATCCTAAAGATAGATCTATTGGGCCTAACAAACCCCATCCAAAGTACCGGATGCTTTAGTACTTCAAAATTTATATCATATCCGAAGGGTGTCCCGGAATGATGGGGATATTCTTATATATGCATCTTGTTAATGTCGGTTACCAGGTGTTCACCATATGAATGATTTTTATCTCTATGTATGGGATGTGTATTGAAATATGAAATCTTGTGGTCTATTGTTACGATTTGATATATATAGGTTAAACCTATAACTCACCAACATTTTTGTTGACATTTAAAGCATGTTTATTCTCAGGTGAATACTAAGAGCTTCCGCTGTTGCATACTAAAATAAGGACAAGATTTGGAGTCCATGTTTGTATGATATTGTGTAAAAACTGCATTCAAGAAACTGATTTTGATGTAACATATTTGTATTGTAAACCATTATGTAATGGTCGTGTGTAAACAGGATATTTTAGATTATCATTATTTGATAATCTACGTAAAGCTTTTTAAACCTTTATTTATGAAATAAAGGTTATGGTTTGTTTTAAAAATGAATGCAGTCTTTGAAAAACGTCTCATATAGAGGTCAAAACCTCGCAACGAAATCAATTAATATGGAACGTTTTTAATCAATAAGAACAGGACATTTCATTTATTACCTTCGGGTAAGCACAATTTAGATGGACGGATCCGTTAGGTTAGACGAACCTCACCCTACATTAACTGTGGTGCATTTACTTTGAACTTTAGATACACTCGAACAAGTGTATACATTTTTATGGGGTGAAGGAGGTTTTTATGCTAGTATTCAGGTGCTCATGGATTATGTAACGTTTTGCAACTTTGGGTTATACTTATTGAAATCTCGTGGTCAATGAAAATAAACTACTTTTCTGAATACTGTTTTTCAGATACTGTTACATTATTTAAAACCTCTAGATTCACCAACATTATTGTTGACTTGTTTTGCGTGTTTTATCCTCAGGTCCATAAGAGGTATAGCTTCCGCTGTGTGTGTTTGATGTTTTGGTCTGGTCGTGGAGTCAGCATGCTTTAATAAAGACATTTATTTACTTTTGCATTTAAAACTTTTACATCTGTTTAATATTGTTGGCTTGTGGTTACGATCACAATAGTATTACTTATTTTGGTTTATTGACTTATGTTTTTGAAAGTCAATGTTTTTAATAAAATTAAATGCGATTGCTTTGAAACATCTCATATAGAGGGCATAACTGTTAACTGTGGGACCTATGATTAACACGCCGTCAGATGGGAATTTGACGGGGTGTTAAACCTTCAAAAGCATTTGATACTCATCGCGGATGTCACAATCTCTGATGATCACTGGAACGTTTTTAATCACGCTCCCTGGCTTGCACACCCATCACAAAGCCAAGACATGTAAAACGGTGTCCCAGTCCTTGACTATAACTTATGGCTACTCCACACAAATGTTTCTCAAATTTTAATATTTAAAGTCTCCAACGCTCACATGCAAGAGTTCACTGAAGTCATCCAGAGTCCAGTCATAAGGAATTTCAAACATATTTGCATGAACACACTTGGTCTAACGTTAATTGAGAGAGAAGTTAGCATAAAATTCTTTGACCAGGTGTGGATGAAGTTCAATGAATTCATTCAGAAAGGCTCCACCGTAGATGTGTCTCCAATAGTCCTTGAAGTTCTATGTTTCAATGACCTTAAATTCAGTTTTAACCACCCGTCTTGCTACTTCGTGTCTCTGTTAAACGATTTCCCTCTCAGATTCGCCTCGCCAATGGATGATCTAGATGATGCCCGACCTGCCATACTTAAACAATCTATCCAAACATATTCAGATGTGTTCACATATCCACACATTCTAATACACAATTATTCATATACATAATCGAAATATCAAAACACTTAGAAAAATCTCCCAACTTAAAAATCATTCACAGTTGGTCGACTGTAACCAAGGTTGGAGATCTCGGCATCTCGAAAAAATCTCGAGGAGATCTCGGACGTTGACTTATGTTGACTTTTTAATTTTTATAACATAAATATATATAAATAAACCAATATATGTACATTTGTATACATTTTTATGAGATATTACAAGTAAATCGAAGAAATGAGCGAGAAAATTTGAAAAATTACGAGATTTTATGAGAAAATTCGAGAAATGAGCTAGAAAATTCGAGAAATTGTGGCTTTCACCAATTTTGACCCCGATGATCGAGAAATCTCGGGAGTTGGGCATCTCGGGGCCTTCTAGTAATGAGATCTCGGGGAGATCTTGGGAAGAAGTAAGGAGATTTACAACACTGACTGTAACACACAGTCGGTCGACTGTTACTACAAATGACCGACAGTATAGTCCTGAGATCGATTGACTGTCCAAATAGACAGTCGGTAAATTGGCACACCATTGGTTGATTTTCCAGACACAATCGACCCACTGTGTCACACTGTCGATCGACAGTGTTCTTCAGATGTGTATGATCCAAAATTGTCAAATCGTCTATTTTTGATGTTGGCTTGACATATGATCGTAACAATAGCAGAGAGTATCGATTATCACTATAAAACAAGCAATTTACATGATAACCACTAAAATCAAACGAAATCACCACCTAGGGTTCGAAATACAAAATTAGCGATTAAACACAATTTAGATCGAGATTGAATACCTGTTAATACGTCGCTGGAATTACAAGATGAAAGTGCATGATAAAACAAACGCAAAAACTCCTTCCTTTCACTTTGATTTTTGATTAAAAATTTGCAAAAATCACACAAGTGTCGAAATCGACGGGCTCATATCCCATTTATACTCTCAGTCGATAGCCGGTTAAGTGAGTACCCAGACGGTCCAAATTGCAACCGTCTGACAACACTTCGATCAATTGTCTAACAAGTCAAATGATTATGATCAAACACTCTGTCGATCGACTGACTTCTAGTCGGTAAATTGACCACTATGTCGGTCGACAGTCTCTAGGGTTTAGATTAAAAACTTTAAAAATTCAATCACTTTCATACCCTTCAATTCAAATCCACGGGGCTGATCTTACATATAAGATTCATCACTTTATGGAATTTTAGCATCACATTTAATTCCTTTATAAAAATACCTGACATCGAGACTTGATTCTCAACTCCAAATAAACACGAATGCACATATTTTTTTTTTTTGTTTTTTTTGTTTTTTTTTTTTTGTATTTTCAAAGTTTATGCTAATACACGCCAAAGTCTTTTTGTATTATTTTTTTTCCCAGAAATATCATGTAAGCACGAAATATACAGTCATGAAAGGAACACACATATATAGATACACTATGTCTTACACATGCAAAGATATACACAATTTATGATTATCCTAAGATATAAGCCCAAACTTTAACTATCAGACATAAAATCACATATTTATGTGAGTTGTTTGGTCTTCTGATTTAGGGATCAGAAATGAACTATAAGAGTATTTTAAATACCGTCTTATTAAATTAAGTACACACACGCAAATTTTGATTATTGGTATCAATCCTTTTTAAATACCAGGCCTTACAAATAAGTTGTTTTTCAAATTTGAAGTTGTTGAAGTCTTATTTGGAGTCTATAGTGTCATTAGAAATACTTAATGGATAGACATTGATAGCTATTGAGAAGGCAAATGACCCGAAAAAGTAAAGTAAGTTATCTAAATAGCTAATAAATGTAATCAGACTTTCACAAATGCCGAAAAAAGTAACATATTTATCAATTTTTTCCCCAGAAAGTATTACAATTTGAAAATGTGTGAAACTTAAGGTAACATTGTCCTGCTGGTAGCCATGTCATCACCATATATATGCCACGTAGACGCCACATCTTCATTTTATTTTTATTTTTTTCAATTATAAAATTTACATTGTTGTTGAGTCAATCATGTAATTATGGATTTAATTATGACAAAACATAGTTATTAGCACTAATCTGTTATGTGCGGAAAACATAGGTTCATTAAATTGTTCTATGTCTAAATCACCATTGTATGTCGAGTCTTAATGTTTTAGAGTGCTGCCTGGGCTATTAGCAAAAGATTGTGTAGAACTTGATTTCTTCGTGTAGCCAACAGAAGATTATCGTTGACCCAACAGTAGATAGTTAGAAGAACCAACAAAAGATTCCAGCATAAAATACTTAGTCGAATTATGTCTATCATTAAAAGGCATAGTTTATTTTATGTGTTATCTACATCAAGAGTGCTTATTCAACTGAAATCCAAGACGAAGTTGAAAAGAAAAGGACAAAAGTCGGTGGTTGACAAGTGACCTTACAAGACAATATTGGAATACAGAAGTGTATCACACACGCAGTTCGTGAATGCACTTTTTCAACGCCTTGGGAACCCAACAATCTATTTTTTTTTATTCAAATAGTGTGTCTGCCCAACTTAGGGTGTTCTTGAATTAGTTTCAGAACAAAAAGAGAGCCACATGCTTTCTACCTTTCTTGTTGGCTGAAGTACATACACATCTTGGACCACCGGATAATAGACCTTTAACTGGTTTTTGAGATTCTATGAATAGACAACTCCACAAATGTGTTAGTTAGTTAGTGGTGTGGAATTTAAATTAATAGAGTCTGTAAAATCTCGTATATGTTATTAGTGTGTTTGAGATATCAAGGCGTAATATGTATCAACCAATTATCTGTTCGGCTCTAAGATAATCGCAATTCTTTGAAATTATATCAATAAAAAGAATAAGGTGATTAAAATTTGACTCGTGTTGATTAATTTGTTATTGTTATACTTAAATGTTGAAAACTTGTTTAATTAGTAAAAGAAAATCTATTCCCCCCCCCCCCCCCCCCCCCCCCCCCCGCGATAATAGTTCCTATTATAATCGAAAACAACAATCACTTTTATTGCTCATTTTCATATTTTTATGTTACCTTTTATGGGTTCCTAAACCATTATACGTTCATACATTTATAATATTGATTTAAATCCCTATATTGAATTTAGATTGAAACTTAGTGTGAATTACAAGACCGATTGGGTGTGAATTAGGAGTCCGATTGTGAATATATATTACCTAAATATAACATGTGATTACTTATAATCAGTTAAATTGAAAGAGTAATTCAAAATCGGATTCAGAATCCACACTTAAGTCGGATTCGAAATTCACAAAAAGTTTCAGTCAAAATTATGTATAGAAATTTCAATCAATTTTATAAATGTATGAATGTTTAACGATTTAGGAGCCCAAAAAGATAACATAAAAAATGGAAACGACTAATAAAGGTAATGTACTTTTAATAATTGTCATAAAAGGATGATGTGCGGCGTCTATGTGTCGTTTACAAGGAGATGACGGAGCTGCCAGCTACATTTGATACTACACAAATTTCACACATTTTCAAATTATAATCCTTTTTGGACAAATTTTTTGCTAAAAAAGTTACATTTTTGGACATCTGTAAAAGTCATATTACCCTTATTGGCAATTTAGGTAACTTACGTTACATTTTCGGGTCATTATTCTCTATTGAGAATGATATATTATGGAGTATTGATTATAAATAGTTGACTAACAACTTTGCTTTCAAAAATTCTAAGAATGTTGTCTTATTTATATAATAGTTTAAACTAGAAAAACATCCGCCCGCACGATGCGACGGGGCCGTTCGAGTTGCATATTCATATTTAACGTAACATTATGTTTACATAATTTAAAACTCGTTGCTACGGTATGTTTGGAAGCACGTGATTAATACCTAGCATACCTAATGTACTGAGCGTTTTTTTACGATATGAGGTGGTTAATTTGGGTTGTTTGTTATACGTGTATGTATATGTATAAAAGTAGCCTGAAATATTTAACGTTTTTAAAAAGTAGTCCGTTTCGCGCATAACTAGTTGCGTTGTGTTCGTAAAATTATTTCGAGTTGAATGGTGAAGTCGAAAATTTTTAACTTAAGAAACGACCCGTTAAAAATTTGGATGAAGTTTTTTGGGTCTTTAATTACTTTTCGGGTTTACATTTTACCTCCTTTTGTTGGGGGTTGAAATTTTACATAGAGGGCAAGTTTGAGGGAGTAAGTTAGAAAATTGTTTTGAAATGTCGTTTTAGAGTTGTGAAAACGACCAAAAATTTGACCTCAATTAGTATAGAGGTACAATATAGGGAGGCGATTCTCACACACCACTTTTTGATCCATGTACACTTAATTATCTATTTTACCCTTAATTAAATATATAATAATAATATAAGTTCAACTCCCTAGGGGCATAACTGTAAATTTATGAGATAAAAGTGTACATGGATCAAAAAGCAGTGTGTGAGAATCACCTTCCTTAAATATAAGGAGACAAAAATATATTTAAGATTAAAACACTTTGTTACGGTTGTTCTAAAATATTTTTTTATTGATAAATTTTGAGTGTATTATCTTTTTATATGTATTGAAAAGTTTTTGGTATACAAGGATCTATTTTAATTTCTTGAACAGAGACTTCTAAATTAACGGGATGACAATGTCGTACACTACTAGAATTTATCCATACACCGCTAAACTATTTTAGAGGATTGTATACTATAACATTATGATACATGTTTAGTTTTGTACAAATGATTTTAACGGTGTATGAATCTTCGTTAGAGATAGGATCTAGGCAACTTTGGCGCACTAGTTTTTTGAAACTTATGTGAGCTTGAGTTAATTATTATAAAATGCTCTAAGTCATAAGCTTCGTTAACCACTTGGGCTTTGTTCAAGTGGCCACCAAGACTCATAACGAAGATGTAGGTCTCGGGATGAATCCTTGGCAATGTTCTCTAAAGCCTAATTTGGGATTTACAATGGAAGGTGTTTTAGCATCGAGGTGACATCTGAATTTTAGATGTTCGAGGTTTACCTGCTATAGAGGAGCTAATGTGGTCGTTCATAGGAGGGTTGTTTCTCGCTACAAAAAAAAAAAATTCATAAGCTTCGTTTGATAGACGTAAAAAATAGAACTTATGAAAGTATAAGCTCTTTATAACTAGCTTATGAAAAAAGTAGAATTTATGAATTGAAATAATTACTAAAATATCAATTATTATATTAGTTTACATATTGTATATTATTGTCATTTTTAGTCATTTTACAAACATAAACTCCAAATTCTGTTAGTTTACAAAGATACAATTTTTGTTTTTGTTTAATATATTCTAATTAATAACTTGTTTTACATTAACGTTAGTTTACAAAGAAACAATTTTTGTTTTTGTTTAATATATTCTAACCACTGTTGTAAACGGCGTCCGTTGCGTCCGTTGCGACGCCCGTTGCGTCGTTTTGGTGACTAAACCGTTTCGACCCCGTCCCGTTTTCTTATAAGCCGGTCAACGGTCAAAAGTCAGGTCAAATGCAGGAAAAATTGGGTCAACGCCGGTCAAAAGTCAGAGATCCTGTTAAAATCGGTCATAAGTCGGTCAAATCAATCAAAATTGACTTAGTTTAGCATTCCATTTTGTATTATATTAACGCTAATAGCAATTATAGGTATAAACTTGTCAACGAAGATTTTTTAGCTCTAAAATATGTGTAAATATATATTTATATATATGAAAGTCAACATCCGTTACGACCCCGTCTCGGCCCCGTTTTTTCTGTTGCGACGTTTTGAGGTCACTACCGTTTCGGCCCCGTCCCGCGTCTTTTTCAACCTTGATTCTAACTAATAACTTGTTTTACATTAACGTGTGTTTGAATAAAATTAGCTAAAGTTGAAACTATGGTTATAGTTGGACTTTTTTTTTAATAGCGATTGGGATCACCCGATGGGGACTTTACCACCCGATGCAATCATCTCCCGTTTCGACTATGCCGATGCAGCGATAATAGCCCCGCCCCCATCGCTGCCCGGGAGGAAACCTTGAAACCGATCCAAGGGCACGGCCAATTAAAAACCCCCTCCCCTTTACCCCCAAACGATATGGGAAAGGTGTCATGGGTGGATACTTCATGACAGTGATGAAATTGTATTTTTATGAAGTTGTGATGTGGTCCAGCGGTTGGTGGCCTGCTTCCTTTAGGGGAGGTTAGGGGTAGCATACCTTTTTCCGTTGCCCTTAGATATGAGTTCGTAATTGTGTTCGGCATCTCTTTTCTGGTGTGAAATCTGTTATGTTCTGAAATGTTGGAACAACGTAAAGAACATGTATAAAATATTACAAAATTTTAGGATACAAATCTATAATAAAAGGATAAAGCCACACATAGTACAAATCTATTTTCTATATATTTGTGTTACAAGAGAATATTACACTTTATGATTAAGGTGATTATAAAAGAAAAGTCAATTACGTCATTGATTAAACAATCCCAACTAAAAACAAATCAACGTTGAAATGGTAGGTGGTAGAGACTGTTTAGGTAGTTGGATATGATACATTACAATGATTTTTTACAATCTTTGAATTTTAGTTTTTTTTACGTTTAACGAAGAGAATAAGTAATTTGAATTGTGAAATATTATACTATTTATAGAGTTAAACAAGTGGTTACAAATGAATATTATTAAAATGCATAAAATATGTATAAAATTTTATGGCAGATTGTATAAATTAAATATATAATTCTTAGAAAAAATTTATGTAATCACTACATACAAGATTTTACGCATTTAACGACAACACTTAAAACTTTCACTAAAATACGAAAAATAAATTTAATAATAAACCTATAAAAATTAGACAAAATTGCGTCATGAGTCCTTGTAGTTTGTACAAAAATACTACCCATGTCTAAAACTATTTTTTTGCATGAGGAATCATCGTAGTATGCAAATTTTGAGTGAGTAGCCTAAATCGTCAAATATCTTGGTAAATTAATTGCACATACATAGCATGTCAGCGCATCATTGAAAAACCACATTTAATCTCACTTTTAAATCCCTCTAGGCATAATGCATGCACATTTCACAAACACTTTTTTAAAACCTTTGCCTAAAACTCATTTGAAACCCTACAAACCCTAGCTATGTCGAAAGAAACAGTCGTTAACAGCAACAGCAAAATAAATGTCAAAATAGCAACACCGAAGTATATTTTAGAAGATGCGGCACACAAACTAAACAAAAATTTATGCAAAGGATTTCAGTTCTTGACCAAGAGAAACAATCACTTGTTAACGATAATATCAATTCTTCAACAGTTAAAATCAAGGAACTTGAAGATGAGATTCAGAGTTCTGTAAACGAGCGTTGAGTTCGATTGTTGCTAAGGTTTTGAGTAGTAGGTAGTTGAAAATACAATTATTATTATTATTATTATTATTATTATTATTATTATTATTATTATTATTATTATTATTATTATTATTATTATTATTATTATTATTAGTACTATTACGATTACGATTACGATTACCATTACCATTACCATTACTGTTACTGTTACTGTTGTTGTTGTTGTTGTTGTTGTTGTTGTTGTTGTTGTTGTTGTTATTGTTGTTGTTACTGTTGCTATTGTTTGAGTGGTGAAAGAGATTCAAACAATCGAGACTCACGAAACGGGGGAGGATCGCTACCGGAATGGATGAGTCGCGGTCGCGATAGAATGACAGATCGAGAACCAAATTTTGGTAGACACGTCGCGACCGTGATGCATGGGTCGCGACCGCGACACGGGTCTGACAGGGAGAACTTTCCGGAATCGAGTTTTCTTGGTCCCAAACTCGTTTTCTTCTTGAGTTTTGCCTATATAAACATCTTATTGTAACCCATACAATGTATCACGAAAATTATCAATTAAATCTCTCTAGTTTGGTCCGTAGATTAAAGTAATCAACCCGTTGATTACATATAACCACGTTAAATTATCGTGTTCTTATTTTATTTGTTATTGTCTTCGTTTATCTATTGTGGGAGGGTAATTTTTTGGAAATTTCTCTTATACTTGATCCAATTACCCTAAAAATTGGTATCTAGAGCACAAGTTTTCGAGTTTGGGGAAATGGCGGAAGACGAAAAATTTAGAATCGATAAATTTGACGGAAAAGACTTCGGCTTTTGAAAGATGCAAATGAAAGATTATTTGTATCAAAAGAAGCTACACCAACCCTTGTTGGAGTTCAAACCCGAAGGTATGGATGTGTAACACCCCGTTTTTCTAAACATGACGCTTGTGCCGTCCTACGGAGCCCAAGAATGAGTATTTGATAGTTTGGATGTAATGAGTTGACCACGTTGGACTTTGGAATGTTTCAAAAGTGTATAATGATTAAAGTTGGAGGATTCGGATTTTAAAGTGTTTATCACGCAAATCGTGTTACTTTTCTACATTTTAGAGCCCGTATGTTATCGTGGGTTATATAGGTTGTGGGTATAAGTTCGAATGGTTTAAAGTGCAAGAAAATGTCCAAAATTGAAGTTTGGAATGTGTGAGGCGCGCTAGAAAGGGTGTGAGGCGCGCACGCATGAAGAAAAAGCGGACAGTCAAAAATTACACTAGGTGCGCGGGGCGCACTTTCATGTGCGCGGCTCACAGAATTTACACTTGGTGCGCGGGGCGCGCATTATAGTGTGCGCGGCTCGCACAAATTACACTTGGTGCGCGGGGCGCATATTAAAGTGTGCGCGGCGCGCACACCCCTGTATCAGCATACTTTGTATTTTTTTTAAGTTTTTGAAGGGTGTTTTGGTCCTTTCACTTTGGGGTCGGGTTTTTGGCCACAAAACTGACCCAAGGCTCACTAGGAGCTCATTTCTTATCCACAAACACTCCCAACATATTCTAGTGAGAGAGGGTGATTTTTAGTGTGAGAAAGCTCCGATCTAGGAAGAAGAAGCTCGGTTCTCACCAAAGCTCGAGAGTTAAAGTTGTTCATCGCGTTCTTGGCTACGTTTTGGTAGTATTGGTAAGCTCTAACTCCGAATTTAATTGTTAAGATTCTTGTTCATAATTAGGGTTTGAGCTAGTTTGGGTTATAAACCCCATTTCTCATGAATTTGGGGGTTTTGCTTTATGTATTATGTAAGTAATCCCGATTATTGTGGGCTTAGGGTTGAGGATGAATTTGGTCATGGTTTCGGTGTTAAATCACTAGATTGTAAGTGTGTTAGTGTTTAGATGTTCATAAGAACTTGTTTGTATGACCAAATGGGTGTTAACCTTGATTTGGTGTCAAACTAAGTTATGGGTCAAGATTTGATGAATCGAGTGTTTAAATGATTGAATCAAGTGTTAATTGGTGTTTTGGAAAGTAATCACTAGCCGTTAGTGATTTTAGGCGTTTTTGGGACTTATGTCAAAATGAGTTGACTTTGATTGGGTCAAATTTGGTAATGGCACTAGTTTTGGCCAAATGGATGTTTAAACTTTTGTATTAAGTATTAAATGATATTTTTGAAGGTAATTACTCGCGAGAAGTAATTTTGGGTTAAAGTGATATTTTAACATAAGTCAAAGGTAGTCAAAAGCAATATGGGTCACTATTGCACGTGTTGGAGTTTTGGTGTATTTGGCTTTTGAAATGATTACTACCAAAGTAGCAATTTAATGTTAAGACCTAGGTTTGGTCTAATTGGTGTAAAGTATGATTTAGGTTAAATTGTACTTTGTTGTGTTAGTTAGAATTACCACCCGAAGTGGTAATTGGTTTGTGTCCATTAGGTGATTAAATGGGCGGGATTTGGCGAGCAAGGTGTGATCCCTCGACTAAGGGATGTTTGTGTCGAGTTCTCTTTTAGAGAATGGCTATTTATGTGTATATTGTACCTATGTGTGATATAGGTGGTTACTTGCTCGGATTTGAGGACGAAGATCATGTTGTACATGACTTGTGCGGGCATTCCAAGGTGAGTGGAATAATTATGCGTGTACGTATATAATGTATTTATTTGTGTAATATGAGATTCTAAGTAACGAGTAGTATTGTCGCGGTGTTTAAGACACTACTCATGGTTGATTGACATGTGGTAGTGTCGCGGTGTTTAAGACGCCACATTGTCATGGGAGTGGAATTGTTGCGGTGTTTAAGACACCACTAATTGTTTTGATTGACGTGTGGATTCGTCGCTGTGTTTAAGACGCCACATTGTCATGGGAGTGGAATTGTCGCGGTGTTTAAGACACCACTCATTGTTTTGATTGACGTGGGGATTCGTCGCGGTGTTTAAGACGCCACGTTGTCATGAGGGTGAATTAGTCGCGGTGTTTAAGACATCACCCGGGGGAATTAGTGATTACGCGGTGTTTAAGTAACACTAATGGATGTTATGAACTCCGGCGGTCTTTCGAGTACCGTTCCCTTGTATGATCGGGTAACCATGGTTATGTGTTGTAGTTTTAGCATATTAAATTGTGAACTATATGCTTTTGGCGATGCTAGCTTATTGTGAATTGCGGATATTTAGTATGCATTGTGATTGCATGTTTGTTGAGTTGCTAGCTCGTATGTGGTATTTGTGTAAGTGTTTGCAAGTAAGTAGATTATATATGTATATGTATAATTATTGCATTCACTAAGCATTAAGCTTACCCCTCGCGTTGTTTACCTTTTTACAGGTACTGTGTTATGAAGTTAGCTAGTTGTTAGACTAGTTGCGTAGGAGCATTTGGGCTCGATGGGGTAGCTATTGGACATTGGACACGGATTGGGGATTTGGTAGATCCTCGGGATTATGCTCTTGGTATCGGGTTGGGCTATTGTGTCTTAACCGTGGTGTTGTGTATATGTTTCGAGGTCGTATTGTTTGGTTGTGTTGAGTCAAACCTTGTATGTGAAATACATTCTCGTAAGGATGTATGATGTCATTTGTAAAACAAGAGTCGAGATAAAACGTTAACGTGCTATTATGATAAATTGTATTCGGTTAAATTATTTGAAATGGTTTATGTAAAGTGGATATTTAATGGGACATATCTTATAAAAAAAAATGTACTCCGTTTTTGGTTAAACGGATTGGGGTTATTACAAGTGGTATTAGAGCATAGTCTAAGGGAATTAGGTGACCTTGGAATAGGTGCCTAGTCTTAGACTTTTGACGGATGTGCGTTATTTGCGGGACTTGTAGGAATACGGGTTGGATTGAGATTTGTTAGTGCCTTAGAGTAGGTGACTAACTAGGACTTGTGTTTGTCCAAAGTGTGATTATGTGGAGCCTTATTTCGTGTGTAAATTAGTGCCTTAGATTACTAGTGCCTAATGTAAGTAGGCGAACTTGGACGTTGTTTTAGTAATAGTCACCTAGGATGTAGGTTGACTTGTGGGTGCGGTGTACTTGTGTGCATTTATTATTATATTGTATATAGGTGTATATATACAGGTATCTTTTGTGCGGTATCCTAGAGATTAATCTATTTGAGAGATTTGTATGTTTGGCGGTTTTGAGTGATCAAGTTCATGGTAAGGACTTTGGTCATTCGGGTACTAGGAGTTATCGCGTGTTATTTTGTGTGAATGTTGCGTCAGTCCAGGTAAAGTACCTTACGTGACCATGTGGAAATGGTAAGGTACGCATTTGTAATAATGACCGATCACCATTATTACGAAAGTGTATCTTGACACTAAGCATGACATGACAAGTACCGAACGGAGGAAACGTGGCATGGTTGGGGTAGAATCGGGATGAGTGAGGAATCTTTTTATGGTTCCTAGGTTATAGTTATCTCGGGTGATGTGCTTGTTGTCACATCGAGTTCTTTGCGAGTCGAGAAGTGTTACGGTGGATTCGTTTAGCTAAGTGAGTGAGCCAACTCACGAGTTTGGTGCGTGTTTAGTCACCCTAAGTAGTGGGTTCATTATTGAGATTGTGACTGGTTGTAGTTACCCATCGTAACTGGGATGACGGAATTACGCTTGCGTGTGTGCGACGAGGACTTAAATTCCGTAATGGAATGCGACAAGTCTAATGATTGTAGTTTTGGGTTACACTCGGTAGAGTGTGTAGTTAGAGAATCGTGTAAGGATTCTAGTTGTGAGTCGCCTTGGAATTGGCGAATCGGGGAGTCTTTAGGTCATTAAACTCATGTGAGTGGGACCCATATGACAATGGTTGCGTTAGTGTGTTGTGGATTAATGGGGTAACATTCCTAATGGAATATCCCTTGTAGTAGTGATTTTTAACGAGGTGTGGAAGGATGTAAGACTTGGTGTTTCCAAGCATCTTCTTAGTGATTGGATGAAAGGTTTCGTTAGGTTATGTTGTTTTGGCCTTGTGAAAAATTGCGGGTAGCGTGTGATTGCTAGTAGTTTTTGATGAGACAATAACCTGTAAGGTTTGTCGAGTAGGTATGACTTCGGGTCATTGTTGTGGAAAGATGGGTGACATCGGGTGTATGGAACCCAAAGATCGAGTTCCTAAATTTCGGTAGATTGTGGTGGGAGTCTGCATGACACTGCGTCAGGTGCCTCCTTATACTTGCTAGTGTAAGGTCAAACTCCGGTAGCGGTGTGATCACTTTGTGCTTAGGGTTCCCGTGAGATACCCTTGGAAGCAGCAGAGATTACAATAGTGATCGATGGGTGATAGTAATTCGGTGGTTCCGAAAGTCAAAGTTAGAGAGCATTGCGGTAAATACTTCCTACGAAGTGGCGGATGAGCGAATCTGGTTGCTCTTGTGATAGACGGGTGAAGATGACCGGCGAGCCGGTGACGGACTTAATGTTCGGTTAAGACCGAAGGTTATGATGAAGTGTTGATATTGCGGTCGATGCAATTATTGTGTCGGATTGTTCACTCTTCTCTATGAGAGTGAGAATTTGTTGGTAAAGGTTCGTTGAGTGGAAGGTCGGGTGATCTCGACTGAGATGCACGACTGATTTATTGGAGTGACGTATGTTTAGGCATAGAGACGTATGTGGGACTTTGGTGGAGTTCGCTTTGCGAACGATTAAGGCAGTCAATTGTGATTTGTGGTATGAAGGTGCGAAGTCGTCGCGTGTACGACATCTCTGGTAATTTTGTATGAAGGCTCTGAGAGCCTAAAGTGAATTTGCAGTAATTCGGTGTTTATGATTAGTGATGAGAATGATCGTGCGTGTTGTGGAATGGTAATTCTGCGGGATGTTATCAACTTTGCGGTAAGAATGTGGAGCTAAATCCTAAGTGGGGGAGTTTTTACTGTCGCCCGAGGAAGCTCCAGTGGTGTTATGAATAAAGAAGTGTCAGAGTGTACCGTGCTAAGCCTCAATAGGTATTTGGAGTTCCTAACGAGGAAGTGTGACGGGTTGTTAATGTCGACTCAAGATCGTGCGTTACGACTGTGAGTTATAATTTCGGAATTTTAAGTGTAGAGTTGTGATGATGGGATAGGATGAAGTGTAAGTCTTTTTAAGCAAGGTGGTCGTGTAGTACCAAAGTGCGGTGTGAGACCAAATGCGAAGCTTGAAATCTCGGAGTGAGAGAATGAAGTTGTCGTTGCGGGTGCTCTCATAATGTAAATCTGGGTTGCTATGAAACCCGGATAGTACTATTGAGTAGGTACATGTTAGTATTGTGGTGTTTGTGGTATTTTCCCTGTCGGGAAACGTGATCGTGGAAGTTGTCAGTGGATTTTTCCACTTTATGGACGAATGTGAGGCGGGGAATGTCGGTCCTGATTGTCACACATCGATACACACAGATGTTGTTTGTTTGCGTGGGTGTGTTCCCTAGTGATGTGACCCGTTAGTTGCATTAAAATGTCGAGACCATCCTTAACGGACGGTCTAGGTTGGAGGATTCACCCGGCATTGGTGAATATTTTTGTAGGTCGTGCGGCGAATTGCGAGTTTGTTGTGGTGATAATTCGCTATTGACAGGATTCTAGTACATGAATAGCTTCCATGCTAGTACTAGGAAGCCGTATTGTATGAGCGTGTTGTAGGGTTTAGGGGGAAATTCGGTGTCGAGTGTTGACGTATTGTTTAGTACGTGGTGTATTATTGTTGTCCTGGATTAATCCAGGGACTGATGGTCGTGTGCGGATCGTTTGATGGGAAAGTTGGTGTCCCTAGTGTGATTATTTGGTGATACTAAAATTTCTTTGTTGAAGGAATTACCCTGTGGTGGAGACGGGGAAAATTAGTTCTTGATTCAGAGAACATTCTCGATTGGATGGTTTACGGGTCGTTGATGTACAGAGGTTTGACACGGCATTAATCCTTTTCGATTTAGATTAACGCAATACTTAGTTCACGGCGTAGTGAATTTAGTAGATCGCGTTGGGTGTTATAGTTGTGGATGTAGCTTGTTGCGAGTTGTAGCCGATAGAATTTGAAAGAATGTATGGTGTTTACCATATATCCTAAGTGGGCATTTTGGGTGTTGAGTGTACGAGATACCATTTGTTGCGATAATGCACGCTAATGGTTATTAGCGTGTGGTGAGACATTCGGGTTAATGGGAATCGTTGTGGACATCGAGTTTAGATATGTGTCGGAGGACTATAGAGTGTAGGTTCGGATTGGTTAAGTGACTAGGATCACGAGGACGTGATCGAATTTAAGTGGGGGAGAGTTGTAACACCCCGTTTTTCTAAACATGACGCTTGTGCCGTCCTACGGAGCCCAAGAATGAGTATTTGATAGTTTGGATGTAATGAGTTGACCACGTTGGACTTTGGAATGTTTCAAAAGTGTATAATGATTAAAGTTGGAGGATTCGGGTTTTAAAGTGTTTATCACGCAAATCGTGTTACTTTTCTACATTTTAGAGCCCGTATGTTATCGTGCGTTATATAGGTTGTGGGTATAAGTTCGAATGGTTTAAAGTGCAAGAAAATGTCCAAAATTGAAGTTTGGAATGTGTGAGGCGCGCTAGAAAGGGTGTGAGGCACGCACGCATGAAGAAAAAGCGGACAGTCAAAAATTACACTAGGTGCGCGGGGGGCACTTTCATGTGCGCGGCTCACAGAATTTACACTTAGTGCGCGGGGCGCGCATTATAGTGTGCGCGGCTCGCACAAATTACACTTGGTGCGCGGGGCGCATATTAAAGTGTGCGCGGCGCGCACACCCCTGTATCAGCATACTTTGTATTTTTTTTTTAAGTTTTTGAAGGGTGTTTTGGTCCTTTCACTTTGGGGTCGGGTTTTT
Organism: Rutidosis leptorrhynchoides; assembly: GCF_046630445.1. Lineage (NCBI taxonomy): Eukaryota > Viridiplantae > Streptophyta > Magnoliopsida > Asterales > Asteraceae > Rutidosis > Rutidosis leptorrhynchoides. The sequence goes on along the minus strand of NC_092341.1, from coordinate 117,621,037 downwards.
GGCCACAAAACTGACCCAAGGCTCACTAGGAGCTCATTTCTTATCCACAAACACTCCCAACATATTCTAGTGAGAGAGGGTGATTTTTAGTGTGAGAAAGCTCCGATCTAGGAACAAGAAGCTCGGTTCTCACCAAAGCTCGAGAGTTAAAGTTGTTCATCGCGTTCTTGGCTACGTTTTGGTAGTATTGGTAAGCTCTAACTCCGAATTTAATTGTTAAGATTCTTGTTCATAATTAGGGTTTGAGCTAGTTTGGATTATAAACCCCATTTCTCATGAATTTGGGGGTTTTGCTTTATGTATTGTGTAAGTAAACCCGATTATTGTAGGCTTAGGGTTGAGGATGAATTTGGTCATGGTTTCGGTGTTAAATCACTAGATTGTAAGTGTGTTAGTGTTTAGATGTTCATAGGAACTTGTTTGTATGACCAAATGGGTGTTAACCTTGATTTGGTGTCAAACTAAGTTATGGGTCAAGATTTGATGAATCGAGTGTTTAAATGATTGAATCAAGTGTTAATTGGTGTTTTGGAAAGTAATCACTAGCCGTTAGTGATTTTAGGCGTTTTTGGGACTTATGTCAAAATGAGTTGACTTTGATTGGGTCAAATTTGGTAATGGCACTAGTTTTGGCCAAATGGATGTTTAAACTTTTGTATTAAGTATTAAATGATGTTTTTGAAGGTAATTACTCGGGAGAAGTAATTTTGGGTTAAAGTGATATTTTAACATAAGTCAAAGGTAGTCAAAAGCAATATGGGTCACTATTGCACGTGTTGGAGTTTTGGTGTATTTGGCTTTTGAAATGATTACTACCTAAGTAGCAATTTAATGTTAAGACCTAGGTTTGGTCTAATTGGTGTAAAGTATGATTTAGGTTAAATTGTACTTTGTTGTGTTGGTTTGAATTACCACCCGAAGTGGTAATTGGTTTGTGTCCATTAGATGATTAAATGGGAGGGATTTGGCGAGCAAGGTGTGATCCCTCGGCTAAGGGATGTTTGTGTCGAGTTCTCTTTTAGAGAATGGCTATTTATGTGTATATTGTACCTATGTGTGATATAGGTGGTTACTTGCTCGGATTTGAGGACGAAGATCATGTTGTACATGACTTGTGCGGGCATTCCAAGGTGAGTGGAATAATTATGCGTGTACGTATATAATGTATTTATTTGTGTAGTATGAATGTGGCATTGTCGCGGTGTTTAAGACACCACATTCTAAGTAACGAGTAGTATTGTCGCGGTGTTTAAGACACTACTCATGGTTGATTGACATGTGGTAGTGTCGAGGTGTTTAAGATGCCACATTGTCATGGGAGTGGAATTGTCGCGGTGTTTAAGACACCACTCATTGTTTTGATTGACGTGTGGATTCGTCGCAATGTTTAAGACGCCACATTGTCATGGGAGTGGAATTGTCGCGGTGTTTAAGACACCACTCATTGTTTTGATTGACGTGTGGATTCGTCGTGGTGTTTAAGACGCCACGTTATCATGAGGGTCAATTAGTCGCGGTGTTTAAGAGATCACCCGGGGGAATTAGTGATTACGCGGTGTTTAAGTAACACTAATGGATGTTATGAACTCCGGCGGTCTTTCGAGTACCGTTCCCTTGTATGATCGGGTAACCATGGTTATGTGTTGTAGTTTTAGCATATTAAATTGTGAACTATATGCTTTTGGCGATGCTAACTTATTGTGAATTGCGGATATTTAGTATGCATTATGATTGCATGTTTGTTGAGTTGCTAGCTCGTATGCGGTATTTGTGTAAGTGTTTGCAAGTAAGTAGATTATATATGTATATGTATAATTATTGCATTCACTAAGCGTTAAGCTTACCCCTCTCGTTGTTTACCTTTTTACAGGTACTGTGTTATGAAGTTAGCTAGTTGTTAGACTAGTTGCGTACGAGCACTTGGGCTCGATGGGGTAGCTATTGGACATTGGACACGGATTGGGGATTTGGTAGATCCTCGGGATTATGCTCTTGGTATCGGGTTGGGCTATTGTGTCTTAACCGTGGTGTTGTGTAAATGTTTTGAGGTCGTATTGTTTGGTTGTGTTGAGTCAAACCTTGTATGTGAAATACATTCTCGTAAGGATGTATGATGTCATTTGTAAACCAAGAGTCGAGATAAAACGTTAACGTGCTATTATGATAAATTGTATTCGGTTAAATTATTTGAAATGGTTTATGTAAAGTGGATATTTAATGGGACCTATCTTATAAAAAAAAAAAAAAAATGTACTCCGTTTTTGGTTAAACGGATTGGGGTTGTTACAGGATGATGCCAATTGGTCTCTTTTGGATCGCCAAGCTTTGGGTGTGATTCGTCTCTCTCTTGCCAAGAACGTGGCATATAACGTGTTGAATGAGAAAACAATGTTTACATGTTTGAATGCTCTCTCTAACATGCGACAATTATTCAATACGAAGATGAGGAAAGGTTCGAGTGCAACAAATCACATCAACGAATTCAACAATATTATATCAAGGCTTGAATCGGTAGATGATGCGTTCGTGCGATATACATCTTTTACCCTCTAAATTTATATTTGATTCAAACACTACAATCAAGCACACACAACTAACGAGCACTTGGAACCCGGTTATTATAGCACTTTAATGTAAGTATTCTTATCAAGTTTGTCCCAAGAGACACGGTGTATGTCGGATATTTGAAACTATCAATTGTCCTAGGGTTTGTTTGATTGGGGGTTTCGATTGATATCAACTTACAACTAAAACTTGCACAATTAAACAAACCTAAATTTATCAATTAAACTAGTAACAAGAAACAAGTAATGAAGTATTAAGACTTTAAAACAAATTAACTAAGACGTGTTCACTTATCTAATCCTCTCTATGCTTGGCTTGCCCCATTTTGCCAATATTGCTATCTCATTAGTTGTTGAACTATTAAATATTTAGCATCACTACTAAACCTCAAATCAAATAATACTCAACAAATTCACATAAGCTTTATATCTTAAGATCGAGTTAAGCATGATTTGGTCATTGAGATTGAGCTTAGGTTGAAATCACTTAAAACCTCCAACTATCGAAATCACTTAAGATAATCGGTATTACTATGTTGACTAGAGGCCAATTGAAAACCAACCTAGATCAAGAACACAATCACTTGCAATTCCTAAGCTAGTTGTGTAGATCACCTAAGGTGTTGAAGCACATATTGATTCACTTCTCAAATCACTAAAAGAGCTACACAACATATGTAATCAAAGTCAAGCCTAAAACAAACTCATAGCAATGGATCTTTAGCTAACTCAACAACAGATGATCATGTAATTCATTCAAACAACAATAATCAATTGATTTGGGGTTACACTAGCATTAGAGATTCATAGATAAGCAAACACAAGAGATTTAGCCAATCATAGCTAAAATTAAACTAATAATAAGCATAGAAATGTAAATCATCAGCATCTTCAAGTTATTACAAGTAATCAATGCAAAATATGAAAAGTAAAGTGAAGATTACAACCCAAAATGTAAAGAAGATTAAGATCTAAGCTAAACAATGATGAATCTTGAGCTAGCTTCCGTGAATCCACCCTTAAACGTAAATGGATGATGAAATTAGGGTTTTGTATGTGAAATTTGGACCTTAAAAAGCTACTCCCAAAGATGCATATGAAAAATGACCTAATCTCGTTCCTTTTATATTGCTGAAAATCTGGGCTGAAACAGCGACAGGAGCGCCGCTTTTGGCTCAGGGGCGGCACTTTTGGATTTAATGAGGAGCGGCGCTTTTGATCAGGAACGCCGCTTTTATCTCTAAACAGGGGCGACGCTTTGTTGAGGAGCGACGCTTTTGGCTGAATAAGAGCGACGCTTTTCACTGTAGGAACGGCGCTTCTGCTCACTAGAGGAAAATGGAGCTGAAATATGCATAAGAACGTCGCTTTTCCAGTTGGTGCGGTGCTTTTTGCCTCACAGGAGCGGCCCTGTTGATTGAGGAGCGAAGCTTTTGATGCTGATTCTGCACTTTTTCCATTTCCTTAGCCAATTTTGCCCAAGATTTGGTCAATTTAACACCAAATCCACTCCTTAGCCCTTAATTTACCATTTAGTTCAATAGCACACAAAATAGGCTCCAAGATAGTCATAAACCGAGCAAAGTGAGGTAGATATCGCGAAATAAAATATATATATATAAATGGAGCAATATCAAACCCCCTACATTTGAATCTTTGCTTGTCCTCAACTAAACAATCGACGAAACAAGCTTTGGAGATAGAGAACAAATAAGTGAACAATGCCAAAGCGCAAGAAGGTTAAGCTCAAAATGATACCTTTCATGAATATGCACTAGGCGGCTATAGCGTTCTCCAAAAACTTGCACTTGCTAGGACCAAGCACAATCATCCTCTTTTTCTACTAACACAAGCTTAACTCAAGCTCCAAATAATATCTTCAAATCCTCAATCCTCAAACACTAACATAAACATAGTTCAAGCCTAAGTCTACCGGAACCAATCATGCCTCGGTCAAAGTCAACTTCATCTACGAGAAGGTCATCAAACACCAATCACAATAGTATAAAATCATTACAAACTCGAACTTGACCTCCTTGACCTTGACCAAATATGTAGGATTCACGGGATAGCCATAAACTCATCAAACAAATCAATCATATCAAATACAAGTCTACTCAGACAAACTCAAAGTGTACCCAAAGTATGTAAAATGCACCCCGAAATGAATAAGGGCCATGAAAATCGTACACACCAACACTAATCATGAAATGCATCGTGTAAAGAATACGCTTCCAAAAAGAATGCTCTCCTCATCAACCACTAAATGATGAAGATCTAAGCTAAACAATGATGAATCTTGAGCTAGCTTCCTTGAATCCACCCTTAAACACCAATGGATGATGAAATTAGGGTTTTGTATGTGAAATTCGGACCTTAAGCAGCTGCTCCCAAAGATGCATATGAAAAATGACCTAATCTCGTTCCTTTTATAGTGCTGAAAATTTGGGCTGAAACAGCGACAGGAGCGCTGCTTTTGGCTCAGGAGAAGCGCTTTTGGCTTTAATGAGGAGCGGTGCTTTTGATCAGGAATGCCGCTTTTATCTCTAAACAGGGGCGACGCTTTTGTTGAGGAGCGACGCCTTTGGCTGAATAAGAACGTCGCTTTTCACTGTAGGAACGACGCTTCTGCTCACTGGAGGAAAATGGATCTGAAATACTATGGTTTCTATCACAACTCTATGGTTTCTCTCATAGTATGGCGAAAACATTGACGGAGGTTCGTGGAATTAGGGCCCCACGTGGCTAAATAAGAGAGTCCGCCAATTCCAATTGTTGAAGCACTAGGAAGACTTTAACTTCCTTTCAAATAATCGAGCTTGAGTTGGGAGACTTTACTCCCAAGCTTGGAACAAACATAACTTGGAAGACTTTACTTCCAAGTTTGGAAGACTTTACTTCCAAAATGAGATGATGCTTATCTACTTCCCACATAAAAAGATTTTATGCTTATTTTAAGAAAAGGTAGGAAGTAGTTACTACCTTTCCGTTAATTGCAAGCACAAGGGTGCCATAGCTTTTGGCTATGGGTTGTGTTATCTAGCAACACTAGCACGAAGCCATTGCTTCTAAAAAGGATAGCACTTTGTGAAGTTCAAGGCTCCTCTTCCCACGAAATGATACATTGGTTGACACATCGTGAAATGATGAGATAACCAATGTCAATATGAAATGGTGTGGATTAGGAAGTCTCCCATGTAGTGACCCGAACTTTTCCATATTTATATATATTAAATAAAATTGATATTTACATGATTAAGTGTTTCCAACATGTTAAGCAATCAAACTTGTTAAGACTTGATTAATTGAAATAGGTTTCATATAGACATTTGACCACCCAAGTTGACTGGTGATTCACGAACGTTAAAACTTGTAAAAACTATATGATGACATATATATGATTATATATATAGTTAACATGATATTATTATAAGTAAGTATCTCATTAGGTATTTTAACAATGAGTTATATACATAAAATTGAGTTTATTGAATTAAGAAACTCGAAATGATATATATAACGATTATCGTTATAACAACTTCTTACTAAATACATATGAATCATATTAAGATATTTATACACTATGTTTAATCATGATAAATGATAAGTAAACATGTCATTAAGTGTATCAACAATCAACTACATATGAAAAAATAAGACTACTAACTTAATGATTTCGAAACGAGACATATATGTAACGATTATCGTTGTATCGACATTTAAATGTATATATATCATATTAAGATATATTAATATATCATAATATCATGATAATATAATAATTTAACATCTCATTAGATATAATAAACATTGGGTTAACAAGATTTAACAAGATCGTTAACTTAAAGGTTTCAAATCAACATTTACATGTAACGACTAACGATGACTTAACGACTCCGTTAAAATGTATATACATGTAGTGTTTTAATTTGTATTTATACACTTTTGAAAGACTTTAAGAAACTTATCAAAATACTTCTACTTAACAAAAATGCTTACAATTACATCCTCGTTCAGTTTCATCAACAATTCTACTCGTATGCACCCGTATTCGTACTCGTACAATACACAGCTTTTAGATGTATGTACTATTGGTATATACACTCCAATGATTAGCTTTTAGCAACCCATGTGAGTCACCTAACACATGTGGGAACCATCATTTGGCAACTAGCATGAAATATCTCATAAAATTACAAAAATATGAGTAATCAATCATGACTTATTTACATGAAAACAAAATTACGTATCCTTTATATCTAATCCATATACCAACGACCAAAAACACCTACAAACACTTTCATTCTTCAATTTTCTTCATCTAATTAATCTCTCTCAAGTTCCATCTTCAAGTTCTAAGTGTTCTTCATAAATTCTACAAGTTCTAGTTTCATAAAATCAAGAATACTTCCAAGTTTGCTAGCTTACTTCCAATCTTGTAGAGTGATCATCCAACCTCAAGAAATATTTCTTATTTACAGTAAGATATCTTTCTAATACAAGGTAATACTCATATTCAAACTTTGATTCAATTTCTATAACTATAACAATCTTATTTCGAGTGGAAATCTTACTTGAACTTGTTTTCGTGTCATGATTCTACTTCAAGAACTTTCAAGCCATCCAAGATCCTTTGAAGCTAGATCCATTTGTCTCTTTTCCAGTAGGTTTATCCACAAAACTTGAGGTAGTAATGATGTTCATAACATCATTCAATTCATACATATAAAGCTATCTTATTCGAAGGTTTAAACTTGAAATCACTAGAACATAGTTTAGTTAATTCTAAACTTGTTCGCAAACAAAAGTTAATCCTTCTAACTTGACTTTTAAAATCAAATAAACACATGTTATATATCTATATTATATGCTAACTTAATGATTTAAAACCGGAAAACACGAAAAACACCATAAAACTAGATATACGCCGTCGTAGTAACACTGCGGGCTGTTTTGGATTAGTTAATTAAAAACTATGTTAAACTTAGATTTAAAAGTTGTTCTTTTGGAAAAATGATTTTTCTTATGAACATGAAACTATATCCAAAAATCATGGTTAAACTCAAAGTGTAAGTATGTTTTCTAAAATGGTCATCTAGACGTCGTTCTTTCGACTGAAATGACTACCTTTACAAAAATGACTTGTAACTTATATTTCTGACTATAAACCTATACTTTTTCTGTTTAGATTCATAAAATAGAGTTCAATATGAAACCATAGCAATTTGATTCACTCAAAACGGATTTAAAATGAAGAAGTTATGGGTAAAACAAAATTGGATAATTTTTCTTGTTGTAGCTACGTGAAAATTGGTAACAAATCTATATTAATCATATCCTAGCTAACTTATATTGTATTATACATGTATTCTAATATATTATGTAATCTTGGGATACCATAGACACGTATGCAAATGTTTTGACATATCATATCAACCCATGTGTATATATTATTTGGAACAACCATAGACACTCTATATGCAGTAATGTGGGAGTTAGCTATACAGGGTTGAGGTTGATTCCAAAAATATATATACTTTGAGTTGTAATCTAGCCTGAGACGTGTATACACTGGGTCGTGGATTGATTCAAGATAATATATATCATTTTTTTCTGTACATCTAACTTTGGACAACTAGTTGTAGGTTATCAACGAGGACAGCTGACTTAATAAACTTAAAACATCAAAATGTATTAAAAGTGTTGTAAATATATTTTGAACATACTTAGATATATATGTACATATTTGTTATAGGTTCGTGAATCGAACAGTGGCCAAGTCTTACTTCCCGACGAAGTAAAAATCTGTGAAAGTGAGTTATAGTCCCATTTTTAAAATCTAATATTTTGGGATGAGAATACATGCAGTTTTATAAATATTTTACGAAATAGACACAAGTAAATGAAACTACATTATATGGGTGAATAATCGAAGCTGAATATGTCCCTTTTGCTTGGTAGCCTAAGAATTAGTAAACCGATCTACTAATTGACGCGAATCCTAAAGGTAGATCTATTGGGCCTAACGAACCCCATCTAAAGTATCGGATGCTTTAGTACTTCGAATTCGTTTATATCATGTCCGAAGGATTTCTCGGAATGATAGGGGATATTCTTATATGCATTTTGTTAATGTCGGTTACCAGGTGTTCACCATATGAATGAATTTTATCTCTATGTATGGGATGTATATTGAAATATGAAATCTTGTGGTCTATTATTATGATTTGATAATATATAGGTTAAACCTATAACTCACCAACACTTTTGTTAACGTTTTAAGCATGTTTATTCTCAGGTGATTATTAAGAGCTTCCGCTGTTGCATACTAAAATAAGGACAAGATTTGGAGTCCATGCTTGTATGATATTATGTAAAAACTGCATTCAAGAAACTTATTTTTGATGTAATATATTCTTATTGTAAACCATTATGTAATGGTCATGTGCAAACGGTATATTTTAGATTATCATTATTTGATAATCTACGCAATGATTTTTAAACCTTTATCGATAAAATAAAGGTTATGGTTGTTTTAAAAATGAATGCAGTCTTTGAAAAACGTCTCATATAGAGGTTAAAACCTCGCGACGAAATCAATTAATATGGAACGTTTATATTCAATATGAACGGGACATTTCAGTTGGTATCCGAGCGTTGGTCTTAGAGAACCAGAAAATTGCATTAGTGTGTCTTACCGAGTTTGTTAGGATGCATTAGTGAGTCTGAACTTCGACCGTGTTTTTCTTCAAAAACGATTGCTTAACATTTTTGTTGTTGGAAACTATATATTATTATCATGTAAATATTATGTGATATATTAATCTCTTAACGTGTTTGATATTGTGTGATAGATGTCTACCTCTAGTACAAATCCCATTGATTCACCTAATAATAATGAAGAATCAAATATATTTTGGGAAGATTCACAAATTCCCGAAGAGGAACCGCAAGAGGAGGAACCGGAAGAGGAGGAAACAGAAGATGAGGAATCAGAAGAGGAGGAACCAGAAGAAGAAGAGGTTCGGAGGAAGAAATATTGATACCTATAGTAAATCGATTAAATAAAAGAAAATCCTCAACCAACAGACCAAAGTTAATAATGGTCAATGGTGTTTCCGCCGAGGAAGCAAAATATTGGGAGGATTACCAATTTTTCGATGAATCGGATCCCGATGAGGATTCCGATGATGTTATAGAAATTACCTCGACCCAATTCAATAAAGTGAAAGAAAATAATAAGGGAAAAGGTATAAAGATAGAGAAACCCGATTCCAACCCCGATGAACTTTATATGTATCGACAACATCCGTATTTCCTAAAATGTAACAATGACCCGGGAACCTCTAAACCACCAGGTTTTTCTAAACCATTATGGAAAATGACGGCTCGTATTAGAGGAACATCATATATTCCTAGAAAAATAGGAAAATGAACCAAGTCCGAAGAAGAAGAAAACAGTGATTCAGATTAAAGGGTTGTAATCATGTTGTGTATTAAATGTATTATAGTGTGCTTGTATTTTTATGTTCTATGTAAAAATTGCTTGTATTGTTTGTTAATTATATTTTACGAATCTAATCCTTGTCTATTTTACAGTATAAAAACAAAATGGACGTTAAGGGTAGACGACCGAATATTTTAGAAGACCTACCGGAGGATATGATTGAGGAAATCTTGTCTAGAGTCGGTCAGAATTCATCAGCACATTTAGTTATGGCGAAATTAACTTGTCAAACATTTGAAAGACTTTCCGAAAATGCCTTAGCTTATAAAAGGCTTTCCTTTGATAGGTGGGGTATATCACATTGGGGAGACCGTAAGTTACGCCGTGTTTTCTTTAAAGCGTTAAATGCGGGGAACCCAAATGCAATTTTACGCTACGGGTTAAGAACCTATTTTGACTCAACATATCCCAACGTAGGATTTCGTGAATTAGAAAGAGCTTCTAACATGCAACATAAAGAAGCATGTTATGCTTACGGGTTAGTGATGTTCGCTTCTTACCAAAGTGAGAAAAAGAATATGGGATTGCAACTTTTAAATAAAACCTTCCCACAAGTGACGGATTCAGTAGTTGGGGTGAGAAACAAGGTTTTTAGATTATTACGGGGCTGTTGGACATTACGAAACCCTCGTCCTTTTGACGACATTACAACATGCTGCCTAGCCAATGGTCATAACGGTTACTTTCCACAAGACCAAGGATGGGAAGTCGTCTTAGTAAAACCTGAATGCATGACTTGTTTATGGACTTATGAATTACGTGTCTTTATTTCCTTTGCTGAACAACTTGCGTATTAACTAGTTTTATCTTCAAAACTGTTCTGTATCAAAGTGTACTATATTTCATGTTATATGTAATATAGCGAAGTTGTAAGTTTGAAGAATATTTGTATGTGATATATTATTAAAATCAGTTTTTCATAAGGAATTGTAGTAGTTGAATTGTATATTAGCTACTAAGTATGAACTTAACGGGTAGGTAGTACCCGAATTTAAACTTATAAAACGCTAATCTGAAGAAAAAGCTTTTATAAATGAGTTCATATTATGCTACAAAATACTATTGACTACTCTTAATATTCTATATGATTAACTCGATTCAGTTGTCTATTTTGAAGGAAATGGCACCGACTACTCGACACACCATGAATATGAACGAAGAGGAATTTCGTACCTTTCTTGCTGTAAATATAGCCGCAGTACAGGTTGCGCTACATACCAACAATAACGCTGAATCTAGCAATGCAGCTAACGGCGCAAGAAATCGTGTAGGATGCACCTACAAAGAATTCACTCCCTGCAAACCTTTGGAATTTGATGGAACCGAAGGACCAATTGGATTGAAATGGTGGACCGAGAAAGTCGAATCGGTGTTTGCCATAAGTAAGTGTACTGAAGAGGACAAAGTTAAGTACGCTACGCATACCTTCACAGGTACTGCGTTAACGTGGTGGAACACCTATCTTGAACAGGTAGGACAAAATGCTGCTTACGCACTACCGTGGTCGGCATTCAAACAATTGATGAACGAGCAGTACCGTCCTAGAAACGAAGTCAATAAACTCAAGGCAGAACTTAGAGAGTTACGAACACAAGGGTTCGACGTTACCACATATGAACGACGATTCACAGAGTTGTGCCTATTGTGTCCGGGAGCATTCAAAGATGAAGAAGAGAAGATCGACACGTTTGTAAAAGGGTTACCAGTAAGGATTCAAGAAGATGTGAGTTCACACGAGCCCGCTTCTATACAGAAGGCAAGTCGAATGGATCATAAACTCATAAATCAGATTGAGGGAAGAATTAAAGAGCAGGTGGCCGAAGAAGCCAACACGAAACAACTCAAGAGGAAGTGGGAGGAAAACGGTGACAAGGGTCACCAGTACAACAACAATTACAACCACAATCGCAACAACTATCCCAACAACCGCAACAACAATCGCAACAATAACCGCAATCTTAACAATAACTACAACAAACATCCCAACAACAACAACAACTACAACAACTGTTTCAACAACAATAACAATCCCAACAACAACCTCAATAACAACAACGGCAACAAAAACCAAAAACAGCCATGTCATAGGTGTGAAGAAAATCATCAGGGGTTTTGCACGACATTTTGCAACAGGTGTAAAAGAAATGGTCATAGCGCGACAAAGTGTGAGGTCTACGAACCAAAGTTTAACAGAACTAAAGGAACAAATAATGTCGGAACAAGTAATGCCAAAACGAATAGTGTCGGAGCAAGTAATACCAACGCTGTTTGTTATAAATGTGGAAAACCGGTCCACATTATTAGAAATTGCCCGAATCAGGGGAATACTAATGGGCAGGGCCGTGGAAGAGTTTTTAATATTAATGCGGCAGAAGCACAGGAAGACCCGGAGCTTGTTACGGGTACGTTTCTTATTGACGATAAATCTGCTTATATTTTATTTGATTCGGGTGCGGATAGAAGCTATATGAGTAGAGAATTTTGTGCTAAATTAAGTTGCCCATTGACGCCTTTGGATAATAAATTTTTACTCGAATTAGAAAACGGTAAATTAATTTCAGCAGATAATATATGTCGGGAGAGAGAAATTAAACTGGGGGATGAAACGTTTAAAATTGATTTAATACCAGTCGAGTTAGGGAGTTTTGATGTAATAATTGGCATGGACTGGTTGAAAAAGGTGAGAGCAGAGGTCGTTTGTTACAAAAATGCGATTCGCATTATGCGTGAAAAGAGAAAACCTTTAATGGTGTTGGGAGAAAAGAACGACGCGAAGTTAAATCTTATTAGTAGTTTTAAGGCACAAAAACTAATAAGAAAAGGTTTTTACATCATTCTAGCACACATCGAGGAAGTTAAACCTGAAGAAAAGAACATCAGTGATGTTCCCGTCACAAAAGAATTTCCCGATGTATTTCTGAAAGAATTACCGGGATTACCCCCACACCGATCCGTTGAATTTCAAATAGACCTTGTACCGGGAGCTGCACTAATAGCTCGTGCTCCATACAGACTCATACCTAGCGAAATGAAGGAACTTTAGAGCCAATTACAAGAACTTTTAGAGCGTGGTTTCATTCGACCAAGCACGTCACCGTGGGGAGCTCCTGTTTTGTTTGTCAAGAAGAAAGATGGTACATTCAGGTTGTGTATCGACTACCGAGAGTTGAACAAACTTACCATCAAGAACCGCTACCCACTACCGAGAATCGACGACTTATTTGATCAACTACAAGGCTCGTCTGTTTATTCGAAGATCGATTTACGTTCTGGATATCATCAAATGCGGGTGAAGGAGGATGATATTCCTAAGACTGCTTTTAGGACGCGTTACGGTCATTACGAGTTTATGGTTATGCCATTTGGATTGACTAATGCACCAGCTATGTTCATGGACCTCATGAACCGAGTGTGTGGGCCATATCTTGACAAGTTTGTCATTCTTTTCATCGATGACATACTTATTTACTCGAAGAATGATCAAGAGCACGAAGAACACTTGAGAAAAGTGCTAGAGTTTTTAAGGAAAGAAAAACTGTACGCTAAGTTTTCAAAGTGTGCATTTTAGTTGGAAGAAGTTCAATTCCTCGGTCACATAGTGAACAAAGAAGGTATTCAGGTGGATTCAGCAAAGATTGAAACCGTTGAAAAGTGGGAAACCCTGAAAACTCCGAAACACATACGCCAGTTTTTAGGACTAGCTGGTTACTACAGAAGGTTCATCCAAGACTTTTCCAGAATAGCAAAACCCTTGACTGCATTAATGCATAAAGGGAAGAAATTTGAATGGAAGGATGAACAAGAGAAAGCGTTTCAGTTATTGAAGAAAAAGTTAACTACGGCACCTATATTGTCATTACCTGAAGGGAATGATGATTTTGTGATATATTGTGACACCTCAAAGCAAGGTCTCGGCTGTGTATTAATGCAACGAACGAAAGTAATTGCTTATGCGTCTAGACAATTGAAGATTCACGAACAAAATTATACGACGCATGATTTGGAATTAGGCGCGGTTGTTTTTGCATTAAAGACTTGGAGGCACTACTTATATGGGGTCAAAAGTATTATATATACCGATCACAAAAGTCTTCAACAAATATTTAATCAGAAACAACTGAATATGAGGCAGCGTAGGTGGATTGAATTGTTGAATGATTACGACTTTGAGATTCGTTACCACCCGGGGAAGGCATATGTGGTAGCCGACGCCTTGAGCAGGAAAGACAAAGAACCCATTCGAGTAAAATCTATGAATATAATAATTCACAATAACCTTACTACTCATATAAAGGAGGCGCAACAAGGAGTTTTAAAAGAGGGAAATTTAAAGGATGAAAAACCTAAAGGATCGGAGAAGCATCTTAATATTTGGGAAGACGGAACCCGGTATAGGGCTGAAAGGATTTGGGTACTAAAATTTGGAGATATGAGAGAAATGGTACTTAGAGAAGCTCATAAAACCAGATACTCAATACATCCTGGAACGGGGAAGATGTACAACGATCTCAAGAAACATTTTTGGTGGCCAGGTATGAAAGCCGATGTTGCTAAATACGTAGGGGAATGTTTGACGTGTTCTAAGGTCAAAGCGGAGCATCAGAAACCATCAGGTGTACTTCAACAACCCGAAATCCCGGAATGGAAATGGGAAAGCATTACCATGGATTTCATCACTAAATTGCCAAGGACTGCAAGTGGTTTTGATACTATTTGGGTAATAGTTGATCGTCTCACCAAATCAGCACACTTCCTGCCAATAAGAGAAGATGACAAGATGGAGAACTTAGCACGACTGTATTTGAAGGAAGTCGTCACCAGAAATGGAATACCAATCTCTATTATCTCTGATATGGATGGCAGATTTATTTCAAGATTCTGGCAGACATTACAGCAAGCATTAGGAACTCGTCTAGACATGAGTACTGCCTATCATCCACAAACTGATGGGCAGAGCGAAAGGACAATACAAACGCTTGAAGACATGCTACGAGCATGTGTTATTGATTTCAGAAACAGTTGGGATTGACATCTACCGTTAGCAGAATTTTCCTACAACAACAGCTACCATACAAGCATTGAGATGGCGCCGTTTGAAGCACTTTATGGTAGAAAGTGCAGGTCTCCGATTTGTTGGAGTGAAGTGGGGGATAGACAGATTACAAGTCTGGAGATAATACAAGAAACTACCGAGAAGATCATCCAAATTCAACAACGGTTGAAAACCGCCCAAAGTCGACAAAAGAGCTACGCCGACATTAAAAGAAAAGATATAGAATTTGAAATTGGAGGGATGGTCATGCTTAAGGTTGCACTTTGGAAAGGTGTTGTTCGATTTGGTAAACGAGGGAAATTAAATCCAAGGTATATTGGACCATTCAAGATTATTGATCGTGTCGGACCAGTAGCTTACCGACTTGAGTGACCTCAACAACTAGCGGTTGTACATAACACTTTCCACGTCTCGAATTTGAAGAAATTTTTTGCTAAAGAAGATCTCACTATTCCGTTAGACAAAATCCAAATCAATGAAAAACTTCAATTCATCGAAGAACCCGTCGAAATAATGGATCGTGAGGTTAAAAGACTTAAACAAATCAAGATACCAATTGTTAAGGTTCGATGGAATGCTCGTAGAGGACCCGAGTTCACCGGGGAATGAGAAGATCAGACGAAGAAGAAATACCCGCACTTATTTCCAGAAGATACGTCAACACCTCCAACTGCTAAAAATTTCGGGACGAAATTTATTTAACGGGTAGGTACTGTAGTGACCCGAACTTTTCCATGTTTATATATATTAAATAAAATTGATGTTTACATGATTAAGTGTTTCCAACATGTTAAGCAATCAAATTTGTTAAGACTTGATTAATTGAAATAGGTTTCATATAGACATTTGACCACCCAAGTTGACCGGTGATTCACGAACGTTAAAACTTGTAAAAACTATATGATGACATATATATGATTAAATATATAATTAACATGATATTATGATAAGTAAGTATCTCATTAGGTATTTTAACAATGAGTTATATACATAAAATTGAGTTTATTGAATTAAGAAACTCAAAACGATATATATAACGATTATCGTTATAACAACTTCTTACTAAATACATATGAATCATATTAAGATATTGATACACTATGTTTAATCATGATAAATTATAAGTAAACATGTCATTAAGTGTATTAACAATGAACTACAGATGTAAAAATAAGACTACTAACTTAATGATTTCGAAACGAGACATATATGTAACGATTATCTTTGTATCGACATTTAAATGTATATATATATCATATTAAGATATATTAATATATCATAATATCATGATAATATAATAATTTAACATCTCATTAGATATAACAAACATTGGGTTAATAAAATTTAACAAGATCGTTAACTTAAAGGTTTCAAATCAACATTTACATGTAACGACTAACGATGACTTAACGACTAAGTTAAAATGTATATACATGTAGTGTTTTAATATGTATTTATATACTTTTGAAAGACTTTAAGACACTTATCAAAATACTTCTACTTAACAAAAATGCTTACAATTACATCCTCGTTCAGTTTCATCAACAATTCTACTCGTATGCACCCGTATTCGTACTCGTACAATACATAGCTTTTAGATGTATGTACTATTGGTATATACACTCCAATGATCAGCTCTTAGCAGCCCATGTGAGTCACCTAACACATATGGGAACCATCATTTGGCAACTAGCATGAAATATCTCATAAAATTACAAAAATATGAGTAATCATTCATGACTTATTTACATGAAAACAAAATTACATATCCTTTATATCTAATCCATATACCAACGACCAAAAACACCTACAAACACTTTCATTCTTCAATTTTATTCATATAATTAATCTCTCTCAAGTTCCATCTTCAAGTTCTAAGTGTTCTTGATAAATTCTACAAGTTCTAGTTTCATAAAATCAAGAATACTTCCAAGTTTGCTAGCTTACTTCCAATCTTGTAGAGTGATTATCCAACCTCAAGAAATCTTTCTTATTTACAGTAAGATATCTTTCTAATACAAGGTAATACTCATATTCAAACTTTGATTCAATTTCTATAACTATAACAATCTTATTTCGAGTGGAAATCTTACTTGAACTTGTTTTCGTGTCATGATTCTACTTCAAGAACTTTCAAGCCATCCAAGATCCTTTGAAGCTAGATCCATTTGTCTCTTTTCCAGTAGGTTTATCCACAAAACTTGAGGTAGTAATGATGTTCATAACATCATTCGATTCATACATATAAAGCTATCTTATTCGAAGGTTTAAACTTGAAATCACTAGAACATAGTTTAGTTAATTCTAAACTTGTTCGCAAACAAAAGTTAATCCTTCTAACTTGACTTTTAAAATCAAATAAACACATGTTCTATATCTATATGATATGCTAACTTAATGATTTAAAACCGAAAAACACGAAAAACACCGTAAAACCGGATATACGCCGTCGTAGTAACACGGCGGGCTATTTTGGATTAGTTAATTAAAAACTATGTTAAACTTTGATTTAAATGTTGTTCTTCTGGGAAAATGATTTTTCTTATGAACATGAAACTATATCCAAAAATCATGGTTAAACTAAAAGTGTAAGTATGTTTTCTAAAATGGTCATCTAGACGTCGTTCTTTCGACTGAAATGACTACCTTTACAAAAATGACTTTTAACTTATATTTCAGAATATAAACCTATACTTTTTCTGTTTAGATTCATAAAATAGAGTTCAATATGAAACCATAGCAATTTGATTCACTCAAAACGGATTTAAAATGAAGAAGTTATGGGTAAAACAAGATTGGATAATTTTTCTTGTTGTAGCTACGTGAAAATTGGTAACAAATCTATATTAATCATATCCTAGCTAACTTATATTGTATTATACATGTATTCTAATATATTATGTAATCTTGAGATACCATAGACACGTATGCAAATATTTTGACATATCATATCAACCCATGTGTATATATTATTTGGAACAACCATAGACACTCTATATGCAGTAATGTGGGAGTTAGCTATACAGGGTGGAGGTTGATTCCAAAAATATATATACTTTGAGTTGTGATCTAGCCTGAGATGTGTATACACTGGGTCGTGGATTGATTCAAGATAATATATATCATTTTTCTTTCTGTACATCTAACTTTGGACAACTAGTTGTAGGTTACTAACGAGGACAGCTGACTTAATAAACTTAAAACATCAAAATGTATTAAAAGTGTTGTAAATATATTTTGAACATACTTTGATATATATGTACATATTTGTTATAGGTTCGTGAATCCACCAGTGGCCAAGTCTTACTTCCCGACGAAGTAAAAATCTGTGAAAGTGAGCTATAGTCCCATTTTTAAAATCTAATATTTTGGGATGAGAATACATGCAGTTTTATAAATGTTTTATGAAATAGACACAAGTAAATGAAACTACATTATATGGGTGAATGATCGAAGCCGAATATGCCCCTTTTGCTTGGTAGCCTAAGAATTAGTAAACCGATCTACTAATTGACGCGAATCCTAAAGATAGATCTATTGGGCCTAAGGAACCCCATCCAAAGTACCGGATGCTTTAGTACTTCGAATTCATTTATATCATGTCCGAAGGATTTCCCGGAATGATAGGGGATATTCTTATATGCATTTTGTTAATGTCGGTTACCAGGTGTTCACCATATGAATGAATTTTATCTCTATGTATGGGATGTATATTAAAATATGAAATCTTGTGGTCTATTATTATGATTTGATAATATATAGGTTAAACCTATAACTCACCAACATTTTTGTTGACGTTTTAAGCAAGTTTATTCTCAGGTAATTATTAAGAGCTTCCGCTGTTGCATACTAAAATAAGGACAAGATTTGGAGTCCATGTGATATTGCTCAATAACATCATATATATCTATCGCAATATCGTGTAAAAATGCTCTAGAATCAAGGATAATGCAGGCGTTTCTACAAGTAATAGGCCAAGATGTGCAAATTTGTATCGGAGAGTAATTTATATAGAGTTTTGATGATTTATGACCTTGGTTGATCCCGATACAAGTTTAGGTCTAATTTATGCTCTAAAATGGTAAAACAAGACTCCAAAGGTGTTAGGCTTCGTCCAAATGAAAGAAGATTGAAAAGAAAACGAAACAGCAACTTTCAGTACATCGGGACGCCGTCCAATAATGTGGGACGCCGTCCTTCCTTTCAAACTGGGACGCTGTCCGGGCTCTTAGGACGCCATCCAGCCCTTAACAACGGGACGCCGTCCAGCATTCTGGACGCCGTCCGGAAGTAGGTTTCAGCCTACTTTTGCCTTTTGACCTACTTTCTCCACTTTAAAACCTACTGATTGAGGAACTGTTTTATCACATACGAAACCAGAGGTTACTGAGACGATTTTGGGAGCAAATTTGGTGAACTCCAAGCTCTTGGAAGAGGGTCAACATCAAGTCTTCAAAGATCAAAACCTTCTCCATCCAAGATTCATTCTCTATTAGGTTGTTTTCTTGTTCTCCAACAATGAATTCTACTTATCAGTTGATTGTTATTTTGTTTGTAATTATGATTGTTGGCTAAACTCTATAATGTTCATCTAGATAAATAACTGAGATGTTGAATGTTTACTTTTGATTGATTGTTATTATGCACGATAGTTTGATGTTTGAATACAAGAACCATTCTTGTTAAAACTTAATCCTTTCGATTCAACTAGTTGATATGTTCTTTTGATTAACAAACATCATCTTGTCAAATTAATGTATTGATTTACACCTAGTGATACGTGTTTATCCAACTTTTACCAAAAGGGATAAGTTGAGTTCAAATGGTTAGTTTATATAGGGATGTAAGAACGACTCTTGTAGATACTTTCGGATAACCTAATTGATATGTGTAGTTATATAGGTGAACGATCAATTCCCTAGATTATGTTATACATATTTTCATTAATCGATTCCATATAACTAATAGGTGTTAGTAATTTGCCTTATCTAGTGACGTTTATAGGGATCTTATTACCACACTAATTTGATTACTTGGGTTGGATGAATTGAGCATTTGACCGGACCAAGGGAATGAACTAGGCTAAATCATAAGTTGACATAGGAGTGGATCATGATCAACACACCATTGACTTGATCATTCTTCAAGTCTTTAGACTAGTTGAATTAGTTGATTACAAATAGGAGGTCTTAGATGACAAGAACATCACTTGCATCTTGTAATCCCATTTGAGTGTTTACTCAAGACTACTCTTGGTGAACCGATCAATTAGTTCTCGTGCATAACCAATCAATCTGGTCTTAATCCTAAATAATATTCAACGTCGAGGGTAAAAAGTCTAGATGAGCATTTTTCCTTAAATTGATATCAAAACTATCTTACTTGCTTTCTTTGCACTTATTTTCGTCTTATAAACTTAAAAGACCAAAAATATTGTTTTTACATTTAACCTTCTCTGATTTGGCTAAATCGTTAAATAGCCAACAAAACATAAAACTTGTACCTTTAAGTTTCATTTACTTAGTTAATCATAATATAGTTTCTAATTCTAGTTTGGCTAATACAACTGTCCTTGGAACGATACACGGAACTAAACCAGTTACTATACTACTACACGATCGGGTACACTGCCCGTTAGTGTGTAGCCATCTTTAATCGGTATTTTTCTATACTATTTCATATAACAATTCATATACCACTTTTCGCACATCACCATGCTTGTATGATATTATGTAAAAACTGCATTCAAGAAACTTATTTTTGATGTAATATATTCTTATTGTAAACCATTATGTAATGGTCATGTGTAAACGGTATATTTTAGATTATCATTACTATATAATCTACGTAATGCTTTTTAAACCTTTATCGATAAAATAAAGGTTATGGTTGTTTTAAAAATGAATGCAGTCTTTGAAAAACGTCTCATATAGAGGTCAAAACCTCGCGACGAAATCAATTAATATGGAACGTTTATAATTAATATGAACGGGACATTTCATCCCACACCAAGTAGAACGAAATTCGGGAGACTTGACTCCCTACAATGGATGGACTCGATTCATCCGGAAGTCTTAAAGCATAAAGCTTTAAGTACTTGGTTTTGGTGCACATGCATGAAAGACTTTAACTTTCAAGCATAAATTTGATTTTTCTCAAAATTTTATCATTTCCGCGCAAAATCATAAGAAAAGTGAAAGACTTTACTTTCACTTGGTGAATCACAAGAATGAAGCAAAAGGAAGACTTTACTTCCTTAAGTTTTGAAAATCAAGGAAAAGACTTTACTTTTCTCAAAAAGTTTGAAAATTTTACAAGTTTCAACCATTTTAGTGTTTATGATATGAATTAGTGTAACGGTTAAAAACATGTTCAAAAAATTGTTCGACAATGCAAGTTTTAATCTTTATAGTGCATGTGATACGTTTACTCGAAATAGCTTCAAAATGGCCCGAAATTTTAACTCTCCCCCTACATTTAGCGTATGCAATGCCCTCATTGCATTAAAGCGGTAGAATAAGTGAAAATGAGGGACATTTCGAAATAAAAAAGATGAGGGGAAAGAAAGTAAAAATCGGCGAAGATCAAACGATCTTTGTTGTTACCATTCGTATAATATGTAGTCACCAAGTTGCTCGCATGTCATTGTACCACTTGATGAGCCAAAAGAAGGAGCCAAGTGTATATGGCATTCCCTATAATTTGAAATATGCTCACAATGTACAAAATGTGAGGAGCCATACTCGGGGGAGTATATGCGCCCACAATAAGATCAAAGAGTTTCAACGTCATCACAAAAGTAATCAAAACAATCATAAGTTTAAAGACGAACTCCACCAAATAATCTAACCACCATGATCACAAATAAATAATAATAATCTCTATGCTAAACAAACAAGCATAAGATAGTAATGATCATTCACAATATCACAACCAATAAACTAACCATCATAAGTATCAACAACAAATGCAAGATAAACACGATAATAAACATTACGATCCTAATAGTGTTGGATTATTACAAACCATAATTCAAATTCATTGTTTCATCCGGGAATCACATAACCTCCGGATTCAAATACTTTCCATCGTCATCGAATTTCAAACACAAACAAATTATTTTCAACACACACATAAATCATCAAATTGTTCGAATTACCCGAAGTTCAGATTCTCCATTAATTACGCCGCTTACGGAACCTGATAGAAAGCTTGGTAGGATCCCGAAAGAAGTACTTGAACTTTTTGAATCTTCATCAAAACAGGAAACTTTTGATACAGAATCAAGTACAACCAAGCCGAGATATTCTGAATTTGGTGAGCCCGTTCCTCCTCCAAAATTTGAAATGGAAGGAGAAAGACCGTTGATACCAAGACAATCAATGGCAGCAAAGATGAAGGCAACCCGAACCGGACAAGGTAGTGCCATTACTCCGCCCACTGGTGAGGTAAATTTTGAAATAAAAGGACCTATTCTTCAAATGATTAATAACAGGTGTCAATTTAGTGGTGGTCTGAATGAAGATGCAAACGAACATATTCGTCTCTTTCAAGAGATATGTCTTCTTTTCAAACTTAAACCAGACACTGACCAGGCCATATTTTTAAGACTTTTCCCATGGACACTCCACGGGGAAGAACGAAGTTGGTTAGATTCATTGGCTGAGGCTACGATAGAAACTTGGGATGGTATGTTGGAAAATTTTCTTAAGAAATATTTTCCAGCTTCTAAGTCCGCAAGACTCCAACACGAAATTACCCAATTCTGTCAAAAGCCGATGGAAACCTTGTACGAAGCATGTAATCGATTTTCCAAAATGCTAAGAGGTTGTCCAAACCATGGCTTGGATACCTTTCAAAAAGTCCAAATCTTTTACAAGGGTTGTGATGTTGCAACCTGAATTTCCATTGATCAAGCGTCCGGAGGTTCACTCATGGACAAAACCGAGCAAGAGGCTTATGAGATAATCGAGAAGCTAGCCGATTATTCTCATGAGTGGCATCAAGAACGCCCAATTACTCGTAATGCTCAAGTCCAAAGCACCGGTGCTTATGATGACCTTAGTTCCCTAAGTGTGAAAATAGACGGTGTTGCTCGAAACAAGGACAAAATCACCAAGGAAATTCATAGTATGAAAGTAGGTTGTGAATACTGCGGTGGACTCCATTTAGGAAAAGATTGTGATGCCGGTTTAACTATGGCTCAAAAAGAAGAGGTGGCTTTCATAAGCCAAAGAAATAATAATCAATTTCAAGGAAGAGCCCAGTTTAACCGGAACTTTAACAACCCCTACAACTCTCAAGGTCAAAATTCCAATTACCAACAAGGGTCAAGTAGCGGGTACCAACAATAAACTCTGAGTTTTTATCAAAAACCCCAACAGGAAGAGAAAAAGTCAAATTTGGAGAGTATGTTGGAAAAGTTAATTGCATCACAAACTCAGCTTGTCACAAACATAAACCAAACTAACGAGAAAAACGAACACCAGTTTAGAAACCAACAAGCCTCAATACAGAGCTTGGAGAAGCAAATGAGTGGGTTAGCTAGTTTACTTAGTGAGAGAAAACCAGGAAGTTTACCGGGCGATACCAATAAGAACCCCCGAAATGAGCATGCTAATGTTATCACCACACAGAGTGGTTTAGCATACGATGCTCCAAAAATGCCCGAAAATTCTGATTTCAGTGTTCCGTTGAACCAAAATGATGAACCGGTTAAGGAGCCGGAACAAGTGGTTGAAAAGGAAGAACGGGAAAAACCCGTAGTGAAACCATATCAACCACCGCTCCCATACCCAAGAAAGCAAAAAAAAAGAAAGGCTAGAGGCCGAAAGGTCAAAATTCTAAGATAAGTTTAAACAAATTAACATAAATATGCCTTTCATTGATGTAATCTCGGGTATGCCCAAGTATGCTAAGTTCTTAAAAGACTTACTTACTAATCGGAAGAAAATGGAGGAACTTTCATCAGTTACCATGAATGCTAATTGTTCAGCAATCTTGATGAACAAAATACCAAAAAAGTTAGCAGATCCTGGAAGTTTTACCATACCATGTCTCCTTGGAGATTTGGAATGCATTAAAGCATTAGCGGATTTAGGGGCTAGCATAAATTTAATGCCTTATTCATTATATGTTAAGCTAAACCTCGGGGTACTAAAACCAACCCGAATGGCAATTCAACAAGCGGACCGCTCCGTTAAATTCCCCCGTGGAATTTTAGAGAATATGTTAGTAAAAGTGGGTACCCTAGTATTTCCGGCTGATTTTGTAATTTTGGACATGGAGGAGGACACACGTGTGCCTCTTATATTAGGTCGACCTTTCCTCAATACCGCTAGAGCTATGATAGATGTTCATGGGCAGAAATTGACCCTTAGTATTGAGGATATGAAGGTTACCTTTTCCGTTGACCATGCCTTGCAATACCCCGAGTCTACTGATGATCAATGTTATTATTTGCAAACCGTAGACACATATTCGGAGTTGTTGCAGGAATTTCCAAAATTGCAAGGTACGGAAGAATGCATTTTTGCGGAAGGTGATGAAGAGAATATGGTGGAAGAAGTGGAGATGTTGACCACCTTGATGGCTAACGGTTATGAG
The DNA here is from genome assembly GCF_046630445.1 of Rutidosis leptorrhynchoides. Lineage (NCBI taxonomy): Eukaryota > Viridiplantae > Streptophyta > Magnoliopsida > Asterales > Asteraceae > Rutidosis > Rutidosis leptorrhynchoides. The sequence goes on along the minus strand of NC_092341.1, from coordinate 117,596,307 downwards.
CCAAATGATGAAGAGTACAGAAAGTTAGATTTGGGAAATGAATACCGATGTAAAACATCGATTGAAGAACCCCCCGTTTTAGAACTCAAGCCACTTCCAAAACACTTGGAATATGCTTACCTTCAAGAGGGTTCTACTCTTCCGGTTATCATTTCATCCGAACTCTCTGTAAGTGAGAAATCTAAGCTTGTTTCCATGTTAAAAGCCTATAAACCGACTCTAGCATGGAAAATTCATGACATCAAGGGTATAAGTCCCTCTTATTTTACGTATAAGATATTAATGGAAGATAACTATAAACCATGTGTACAAAGACAAAGGCGGCTGAACCCTAATATGCAGGAAGTTGTTAAAAAGGAGATTGTCAAACTCCTTGATGCAGGTCTTATTTACCCAATTTTGGATAGTCCTTGGGTGAGTCCAGTCCAATGTGTACCAAAAAAGGGTGGCATGACCGTTATCACCAATGAAAACTACCAATTAATTTCCACCAGGACTATCACGGGTTGGAGGGTATGCATTGATTACAGAAAATTAAATGATGCTACCCGAAAAGACCATTTTCCCCTTCCTTACATTGATCAAATGTTGGAAAGGTTGGCAGGAAAGAATTTTTATTGTTTTCTTGACGGTTTCTCGGGATATTTCCAAATCCCTATAGCACCCGAGGACCAAGAGAAAACCACCTTTACATGCCCTTATGGTACTTTCTCCTATCGACGTATGCCCTTTGGCTTATGCAATGCTCCTGCTACCTTCCAAAGGTGTATGGTAGCTATTTTTCATGATATGATTGAAGACTTTATGGAAGTATTCATGGATGACTTTTCAGTCTTCGGTGATTCTTTTGATTCATGTCTTCATAATCTTGAGCGTATGTTGATTCGGTGTGAAGAATCTAATCTTGTTCTTAACTGGGAAAAATGCCATTTTATGGTAAGAGAGGGCATTGTTTTAGGTCATAAAATTTCCTCTGCGGGACTGGAGGTGGACAGAGCTAAAGTGGAAGTCATAGCCAAATTACCACCACCATCAAATGTGAAAGGTGTAAGAAGTTTTCTGGGGCACGCCGGTTTTTACCGGCGGTTCATTAAAGATTTTTCCAAAATTGCAACCCCGATGAACAAACTTCTTGAGAAAGACGCTCCATTTATCTTTACAGACGAGTGTCTTAACGCCTTTAACCTCCTTAAAGCAAACTCACGCAATCACCCATTCTCATATCGCCGAATTGGTCAATTCCATTCGAACTTATGTGTGATGCTAGTGACTTTTCTATTGATGCAGTCTTGGGGCAAAGAATTGAAAAACATTTCAAGCTCATTTATTATGCTAGTAAGACATTGCAAGGAGCCCAACTTAATTACACTACCACCGAGAAGGAACTCCTCGTAATTGTCTTTTCGTTTGATAAATTCCATTCCTATTTGATACTAGCAAAGACGGTTGTCTATACAGACCATTCGGCATTAAAGTACTTGCTTGCTAAGCAAGATGCTAAACCCCGGTTAATACGTTGGGTCTTAATTTTGCAAGAATTCGACATTGATATTAAAGACAAAAAGGGGGCCGAAAACCTAGCAGCCGATCACCTTTCTCGACTTGAGAACCCGAATCTTGAGGTTCTCCATGAGACCGTTATTCAAGATAATTTTCCTGATGAAAATCTCATGAAAATTGATGATCCCTGGTTTGTAGACATAGCCAACTATCTTGCGGGTGGATTCCTAGAAACCGGTATGTCACATCAAAAACGAAAGAAATTTTTCAGTGACATAAAATACTATTTTTGGGAAAACCCGTATCTCTTTAAACGGTGTCCCGATGGGATAATCCGTCGTTGTGTCTCCGGGGAAAAATGCAATCAAATTCTTCTCCAATGTCATCTTGGTCCCACTGCTGGACATTTCGGACCCCAAATCACGGGGAGAAAAGTCTATGAGGCCTGTTTTTATTGGCCTACCATCTTCAAGGATGCCCACCAAATTTGTAAATCATGCGATTCTTGCCAAAGGGCAGGAAAAATTAGTCAAAGAGACGAAATGCCTCAAAACATAATCCAAGTTTGTGAGGTTTTCGATATTTGGGGCATTGATTTCATGAGACCATTCCCAAAATCTAATTCCAACCAATACATACTCGTTGCAGTTGACTACGTGTGAAAATAAGCAAAGGCTCTCCCCACAAACGATGCACGAGTTGTTGTAATTTTTCTTAAAGAGCTCTTTTCCCGATTTGGTACCCCGAAAGCATTAATTAGTGACCGTGGTACCCATTTTTGCAACACCCAATTAGAAAAGGTGTTGAAACGATATGGGGTAACCCATAAAATTTCTACATCTTATCTCCCACAAACAAGTGGGCAAGTTGAAAATACAAATCGGGCACTAAAAAGGATCCTTGAGAAAACGGTTGGATCAAATCCTAAGGTGTGGTCAACGAAGCTTGACGATGCTTTGTGGGCGTTTAGAACCGCCCACAAAACTCCTATTGGAATCACACCTTACCGCCTAGTCTATGGGAAGGCATGTCATCTCCCTTTGGAGATAGAGCACAAATCACATTGGGCTCTTAAGACATGTAACCTCGATCTTGAAGAAGCAGGAAACCTTCATTTAAACCAACTTAATGAGTTGGATGAGTTGAGACAAAATGCCTATGAAAACTTACTCATATACAAGGAAAAGACAAAAGTTTGGCACGATAACCGTCTTAGGAATCTGAAAGATTTTAAAGAGGGTGATCGTGTTTTGCTATTTAACTCACGATTTAAACTTTTCCCTGGAAAACTCAAGTCTCGATGGATGGGACCATTTGTTGTTAACAAGGCTTTTTCATATGGAACGGTGGAGTTAAGGAATGAAAAAGGTGAAACGTTTAAGGTGAATGGCCACTGGGTCAAGCACTATGTTGATGGTCCCCTAGAAATCGAAGATGAGGTTAGCCTCAACTTCGAGAACAAAGCGTAAATCGAAATGGGGACGAGTTGGGTGAACGACTCGTTAAAAAAAATGGTTCACAAATGTAAATATTTTGAATTGTGTGTACGATAATTTTTAGTTTTGTGCAAAATGATTTACGTTTGGACTTTAAACGTTCGAGTGTCGAAAAATCAGGTCAGTGAGTTTTAGTGCATTTGGACGCCGTCCCATTTCTCTGGACGCCGTCCCACATTTTAATCCTGGACGCCGTCCCAAAAGCTAGACACCGTCCCACTCTTTAACGTTGGATGCCGTCCCATAATCTGGACGCCGTCCCAACTGCCTGACTCAGAAAAAAATATTACGTGTTTTAAACCCTATCCACCCCATTTCTCAACCACAAAACACATTTTTATCAACTCTCCTCTGCCAAACACGAACACACTTCCAAAAACCCTAATTTCCTACCTCAAATTCGCGTTTCCTTCTACCAAATCCCAGCTCCAATCATGTTTTCTAGGGTATGGTTACTTCATTTTCACATTTTTCCTTCTCAATTACTTGAATTGTATGTTTATATGTATAAATTGGTGAAGGATAAGTGTGGGGTGTTTGATTTTCATGATTATTGTTTAGATTAACATGCCTTAGTTGTTTAATTACCTATATTGAGTTGATTTTGCAAAAATTACATGTTTTTAAGGGTATGCTCATGATTCTAGGGTTTGTGGAAATTGAATCCGAATTTAGGGTGGTTAATTCATGATGTTGAGTTTATGTATGATGTTAATGAAGGTTGTGAAGTGTTTAATTATTGTTGGCGATATAGATGTCAATTTGGCCGGGTCATAATTTGAATGTTCTTGAATTTGTAGCATATTTTTGAATTGAAATGAACTTATGAAACATGTATGCTTGATTTTCATTTGTGTGAGCCTATTGAAGTAGATTGATGGTATGGGTTGCTATAATGTATGACGTTATAATGGTCGTTTGAGCTAAAATTGTGAAAATTGTGTTATGATTTGTGATGAATATTATTAGAATGCAAGTTTAAATGTTATGACCTATAAACGCAACATGCTTGAGTCCTAAGTTGATGCTAAATTGTGAAGTTGTGATTTTCATTTTTGAAAGTGTAGTAGCGAGTTCATGTTGACTTTGGTTGACTTTGGTTAAAAATTGTGAACATACGCTTTTGTTTAAATGATTCATAATACTTATGAACTTTGAATGGAATGATTAAGTTCTCTTGCTACTTGGTTATGTTTTTAGCTAACATTAACACAACGGTCTCTATGTTCTTTTGGTTTGGTGTTATTATGTTTTGCAGGGACAATCTAGCCGAGGAGGACCAGCAAAGAGAGGCAGGACCGCAGGTTTGGCACCACCACCACCACCACCGAAACAACATTCATCATCATCGTCTGGAGAGGAAGAAGAGGAGGATCTAAATGATCCTCGAGTTTGGTTGAGACTGGTTCAAAATGACGACGACTACGCAGAAACATTTGAGAGGGTAAACAGTAGGCCTATTAATGCCACATGGTACTTTATCTGGGGCCCGTTGGATGAGGCGGGTATGCACCGACATGTTTCCAACTTATTAGCCATCCCCTACGATAGGATAGTTACCCACGCATGGGAACAAGTTTTCAGCATCAACGAACCAATTTATCCCGTACTACTAAAAGAATTCTACTCAACGGTACGGTTTAATAATGTCCGTGATTATTTATCAAATGATTTTCTTCGGTTTAGGTTGGGGGGCAAATATAGGGGTATAAGCAGTTTTGAGCTATGCAGAGTTTTGGGTATTTTTGAGGAACTCACCGACACCCAGTTAGGTGATTACTTACGGAGTTCCGATTACATTGGTCGAGTTCCATTTCATGAGATTGCTTATTGGCGAAGAATTTGTGGGCCAAATGCATCTACACCATTCAGATCGAGCAGACACAGGTATAATGAGATTGCATCCCGGGATGATAGACTCATCAACTGGTAAAGGGTGTAGTTCATCGGAAACCATTCCTCTCAAAAGTCAAGGAAAAAGCGAAGTGAACCCAGCAAGGCTTTTAGGCAGCTTTCGAAAAACATCTTCATCGACTTATTGCATGCACTTTCAATGCAAGAGTCGAAGGCAACGAAAAGGTTAAAACTTTGGATCTATGGAGAATGGACCAAATTAAACGGGGTTGCTATACCGACATTCCTGGGTTGATAGGAAACTATTTCCTAGCCATCGCTACCGAGACATGGCGAGACAAGCCGCTTCTTGGAGGCCACTACATCACCAGAATTGCTCGACACTTCAACATAGATTTCAGCCGATTACAGGAGTGTATTAACGTCATGAAACCATTAAAGAAGGTTTCTTATGAAAGATAGAAATGGGCGTTTGGTACCTTTTGTGGCGGGTGGCGCAGGTGGCGCGAGTGGTAGTGGCGTGCAGCAAGAACAGCAGGTAGAGGAGGAAGCAGAAATGGAGGCGCAAACGAACGTTGGTGATCAGGGTCCTTGGCATCCGTCCCAATCTAGTTGGGACAGTTTGGTTAGTAGTGTTAATAATATGAGGTTGAGTCCGAGTGAGCAAAGGACACACAACGACCGAATGTGGGATAGTAATCAGCGAATGGAGCAACGATAGACTGCTCAAGTGCACGATCAGGGATGGATGAGTTATGGTATTGACTAGAATAACCATAACTCAGAGTTGTTTTATTCCAACCCCGAGCAGTACTATGGGACGACACGTCTGACACCCCAATATTACACGGATCCTCAAAACCCACCTCCTCCTCACCCGATTTATGATAATAACGCTGCGATGCAGGATGCTAGGAACCGGTTTGATCAGGAATATCCGCAAGGACGCCCGTACAGAGATGGTTCGGGAAACTACTTTTGGCCATATGGTAACTAATCCAGTTAAGGCCTGCATGCCTTTGATCATTTTGTACACTGTTTTCAGACAATTTAATTCGTGTGGTGTGTTTTTAGACAATTTTTGGTTTGTAATAATTGACTAATTGTGTGGTTTGATAATGGGTGTGGTTGAACAAAAACACCATTATTTTTATTATTATTTGTGTGGTTTGTTAATTTATGCAGCGTGATTGAACTTCAAAGACTGGCATTAAGTTCAGCAACATTTGATATTATGATGTGTGTATGATGATAATCGCGGAATGGACGATGCTCTTATGCTGGCAGTAAGTTCAGCGGCATCCGTCTACATATTTCACGATTTGCAGGTTAAAAAATTGAAAATTTCTACAATCACCCTATCACTTTGCCCTCTAAATTTAATCCCTTTTCTGATTTCATGCAATGAGGGCCTTGCATGTTCTCAAGTGTGGGGTGGGGAATAGAAATTTATCGGGAACTCGTTTTACTAAAATTAAGGCGTTTATTTAAAAATTTTAAAATTTTCAAGTAGCCTTAAAAACGATTAAATGTCCAAAAACCATGTTACACACATTGTGGTCATAAAATCTAGAAAATAAATGTTGATTTATGTTTTAAATTATTAATAGTCTTTGAAGTTGCTCTATCATTCAATTATTTGGATGAAAATCCTACTAGTTTAATAAAGCTAACTTGTAGGTCACTTGTGCCAAAACGAGTGTAAACCGTGAGAGAGCGGTGATTGTATAGCGTGGTCGGAAACCGGATCTCGCGCCAGATCGAAAACCCTAAGGACGATCCTCATTGTTTCTCCTAACAAGGACAATGTTGCGTCCGACCACTTCTTATGACCAATAGGATGTATCTATTCCATCCTCAAGGAAGTAAAGTCTTCCGAATGACACACTTACGGATTCAATTCAGGAGATGTAGTCCATACCAGTTGTAGGGTGACGAAAAATCTTGAAAAGTCATTGCTAAAATCGACTGGAAATCTACCAGGCCTCAACATTAAACATGGAAACTGGTAGTCAAAAGCTTTTCTCAGTGAGGGAGAATTGCTGGCCAAAAGGGAAGCGCACCATGATACACAAAATGTCAGTGAATTGATCAGATTCCCAGTGGATAACCTCCGGAAAGGTAAAATATCAGCTTTTAAGACTGATGAACCTCAATCTTCATGATTGATTTAACGGATTAGATGATTACCTCATAATTGTCAATGATGTCCGGACGTAATGTGTATCCTCCTAAGCACATTATTTTCTTACCGACATCTCATGATGTTAGGTACCGTGGGAGGGATTGACTTGACCAATAGCGGGAAACCCGCACTCATTTTTCAAAATTCAGAAAATCCGACAAAATCGGAAAATGTGCCTAGTATTAAAACTAGCATGATATTTTCAAAAACCATAAAACGTTTTCATAAGGTCCTGATTTCCGTAGGATCAAATTTTTCGGATACTTGGCTCTAATCTCCCAAAAATGTGTGTGTGTGTTTCCATTGTGTATATAGCGTGAGTGTGATTACAATAAAGGTGTGTTATACTTAAAGCGTGTGTTTCATATATCGTGAGTTGCGTTTCATATCAACGTGTGTGTTTCGTGTGCTTCGAGTGATTTATGTAATGTTTGTAATCTATATTGTGTGATTGTGTTTGATATTGTTCTACTTTGTAAAGAAATAATTGCTTGAGGACAAGCAAGGTTTAAGTGTGGGGTGTTTTGATATTGCTCAATAACATCATATATATCTATCGCAATATCGTGTAAAAATGCTCTAGAATCAAGGATAATGCAGGCATTTCTACAAGTAATAGGCCAAGATGTGCAAATTTGTATCGGAGAGTAATTTATATAGATTTTTGATGATTTATGACCTTGGTTGATCCCGATACAAGTTAAGGTCTAATTTATGCTCTAAAATGGTAAAACAAGACTCCAAAGGTGTTAGGCTTCGTCCAAATGAAAGAAGATTGAAAAGAAAATGAAACAGCAACTTTCAGTACATCGGGACGCCGTCCAATAATGTGGGACGTCATCCTTCCTTTCAAACTGGGACGCCGTCCGGGCTCTTAGGACGCCGTCCAGCCCTTAACAACGGGACGCCGTCCAGCATTCTGGACGCCGTCCGGAAGTAGGTTTCAGCCTACTTTTGCCTTTTGACCTACTTTCTCCACTTTAAAACCTACTGATTGAGGAACTGTTTTATCACATACGAAACCAGAGGTTACTGAGACGATTTTGGGAGCAAATTTGGTGAACTTCAAGCTCTTGGAAGAGGCTCAACATCAAGTCTTCAAAGATCAAAACCTTCTCCATCCAAGATTCATTCTCTATTAGGTTGTTTTCTTGTTCTCCAACAATGAATTCTACTTATCAGTTGATTGTTATTTTGTTTATAATTATGATTGTTGGCTAAACTCTATAATGTTCATCTAGATAAATAACTGAGATGTTGAATGTTTACTTTTGATTGATTGTTATTATGCACGATAGTTTGATGTTTGAATACAAGAACCATTCTTGTTAAAACTTAATCCTTTTGATTCAACTAGTTGATATGTTCATTTGATTAAGAAACATCATCTTGTCAAATTAATGTATTGATTTACACCTAGTGACACATGTTTATCCATCTTTTACCAAAAGGGATAAGTTGAGTTCAAATGGTTAGTTTATATAGGGATGTAAGAACGACTCTTATAGATACTTTCGGATAACCTAATTGATATGTGTAGTTATATAGGTGAACGATCAATTCCCTTGATTATGTTATACATATTTTCATTACTCGATTCCATATAACTAATAGGTGTTAGTAATTTTCCTTATCTAGTGACGTTTATAGGGATCTTATTACCACACTAATTTGATTACTTGGGTTGGGTGAATTGAGCATTTTACCTGTAACATCCCAAATATTTAAGGTATTATTTTATGTAAATTTTAATTGCTAAGAAATTATATGGTAAAGGTTGTTTTATGTTAAATGGATAAAAGTTAAGTTTATTGGTTAAGTTAAGAAGGACTAATGGTGCAAAGTTAGAATTAAGGACTTCCCTAACTATAGATGTGATGGGGAGGGTTGAAATTGCTAATAGACCAAAGTTATATTAAATAAAAGAAATTAGAAATGCTGGAAATTGAATTTATTCACAAAAAAATAAAGAAACCTCCTGGTTGTATGTGTGTGTGTCGACTTGGAGGAGGAAGAAGAAGGAGATCACCAATTGATGAAATTAAACTCATGCAAGCTTGAATTTAGTGAAATCTAACACACCTTAATCACTCTAGCAAGCTTTAATCTTCCAATTTCACTCTTTTGGTGCACAATTAGGGTTCTTAAACTCTAAAAGACAAGGTATGGATTTTGTGTCTAGGTATTGCTTGTATTGTGTGTTAATGATGAGATTATGCTTAAGAAAGTTGCTATTTGTTAAATTGTGCACATTTGAATAAATTAGAATGGAATTGTTGATGATTTTGGAAGTAATTACATGTATGAACTTGCATTATAGATTTATGGCATGATTATGGTGAGATTGATGATGTTCTAGTTAGATTTCTAGTCATGCACACCAAGTGTTTGTTAAAATGTCTCAATGAGAAGTTTATGTGTTCTAGCTAGAAATTGTGATGAAGGATGTTCATGTATGAACTATGGTTATTGTTGAAGGTTATAGAAATTGATTATTTGATAATTTAAGGGTGTTAGTAATGAAATTGGATTGTATGCACATTTCTTAAATAATGAAAGGATTAAAGGAAAAGTTGCATGTATTGCTAAGAAATGAACTAGTAAATGTACTTGATTAAAGTTATGAAGTTTAATTGGTAATATTCTTGTTTTAGAAAAGATGAGATCAAGGCTAGAATGTATGTATGTTGTGATTAGGGGGTTAAGTAAATGTGAAAGTATATGATAGTGTATTAATACATGAAAGTTGTGATTTTCGATTGAGTGATGATTAATGAGATTAGCTCATGTATAGGTGCTAATCAAGGAAAAGAGGTTACAAGTGATCAAGGAAATTCAATTAAGCAAGGTGAGTTCATAGGGGGTAATATGGGCGGGTCAAGAGTGGCTTAGTGTTCTCGGATTGCATCCGTGCAAGAGAGAAACGACTAAGTGCACTAGTTATGTAGCTTAGATAGAACTATTGGGTTAACCTAATAGTTGTATCTATGGTTGATGTTTAGCTTAGGCAAGGTTATTACATTGCTAGTAATCTTGCCTATGGTTTGTGTTAGCTTAGACACATTAAGTGTCTATGTATGAGATGATGATAGCTTAGGCATATTTAGTATGTCTATGGTTAGCTTAGGCATGATTACTAGGTTCGGCCTAGTAAGTCATGTCTATGGTATGAATGAATTGGATCCGAATGTTTGCAAGCAACCTATGGGTTGAAGGATAAGTGTTATGATTTATGCCCACATGTTTTGTGTTTTGTGTTTTATTACTTTCCTATAACTCACTAAGTGCAAAAGCTTACCCCTATGATGTTTTATGTTTTAGGTGCTAAGGTCCATCGTGAAGGTAAGGAGCCCGTGTAAAGCGCTAGAGGAGCATTGGCATAGCGTAAGTGGTATTGCAAGTCCCTTTTTGTAATCACGCTCTACGGTTACCGCTTATTAAACGCCAAGGGCTTTGAATGAGTCATGTTTGTTATTGTTGAACTTGGGACCAAATGATGGTTTTGATTCATGAAAACACGTTTTGTTGTCTAAATGTTGTTTATAGATGGTTCACGATGTTAGAAACTAATTTCTGATGTTTGTGTATGAATTATGCAGTTTTAAATATGTTTGAGTATGATGAAAAGTGAAAAAGTTTGGTTTAAGTGAAATGTTGCAGATCAGCCCCCGGATTAGTGTTGTGTCGCGCCGCGGCCAAGGGCTCCGCGCCGCGGCATATAACTGATGTTGGGAACAGAAGCAAGGCTAAGAAGTATAAATTTTCCTGTGTATTGTCGCGCCGCGGCATAAGCCTTGTCCAGGCAGTAACCTTGTTTTTCAAAAAAAAAAAAAAAAAAAAAAAATTTTACTCGATTCAGTGGCGTTAAAAGTTGGTATCAGAGCTGTGGTTTAAGGGACTTGGATAACCCACGATAGAGATTATCTAGGCTTAAACCATTGTTGCGAAAGGATAAGCGGTTTAGGACTTGTATAAGTGTTAAAGTCGTATAGTTGTGCCATGCTCCATAGGGTAGAGTCATTGACAAGACCCATAGTATAATGATTAAGATTACGAATTGGTTTATGTAAGGAGTTTGATACTCGCTAGCCATGATGTCGTGGTAGACTAGATGTGTAATGAAATGGTGTAATAACAACAGGCCATTGCTATTACTTCATTTTAGTACACATGGACGTCTACTATGGTCATGGTGAATCGAGTTAGGAATTCTTTCGGATTGTTTGGTTTTGATGAATAATGGTGTTACCGGTATTTGAACTAATGGGTTGAATGTAATTTTCAGAATGGCTATTGTATCGCCAAACCGAGGTCAAGATGAGGATGATGAGTACGTCCGCACCCCATCCACGGAGTCTATAGAAGACTCTCAAAACGAATCGGAAGAAGTTAACATGCCAAATGACATTTCGGGGCAAATAGGGCAAGCCTTGATACGTTATACCCCAACCTTGTTAGAAAAGATCAAGACGTTGATCAATGATCAATTAGATGAGAAGTTAAAGACTTTTGTTGCCAATAACCCTACCTTAAGAGGTGAAGGGGGAAGTCGGGTAAGGCAAGAAGAGGTAGAAGCCCCTAAAAGAAAGGATGATCGTTTTGAATATAAGAACTTTGCAAATTGCCATCCCCCCGAGTTTCATGGTAAGGTTGACCCAATCGTTAGTCAAAGGTGGATAGACGAAATTGAAGAAACTTTTATGTTATGTGAATGCCCCGAGCATCTAAAGGTAATTTACGCGGCACATCAAATGAAGGGTAGTGGTTATGAGTGGTGGAATTTTATAGTTAAGTCTCATGGGCGAGACGTGGCTACAAGTTTCTCATGGGACAAATTCCATGAAATGTTTATGACTCAATTTGCTCCGCCCGCCGAGGTTAGTAGGTTGAAATCCGAGTTTATGAATATAGAGCATGGAAGTAAGTCGGTGACCGAGTTTAATGCTGAGTTCAATGACAAGTCTCGTTTTTGTCCGGACTTCGTGTCAAGTCCCAAGTTGATGATGGATCATTATCATGAAAAGTTAAATCCCGAGATAAGTGAATTTATCGACAAGAGCACTTATAAGACCATAGCCGAGATGATGAATAGAGCACTTGTTAGAGAGCATGAACTTAGGAAGAAGGCGGCGTTTAAACGGAAGTTAGATCAAGACTCTAAGGCGATGCATAATGTTAGTCCGAAGAAGGGTAAGTTTGGTTCCGAATCCCCGCACAAGTCAAAAGGGGGTTTTGTGTCGGGTAAGAGCGGTGGGAAAGAAGCCAAGTTGTGTACTAGATGTGGTAAAAATCATACGGGTGAATGTAAAGCGGGTACCTCCGATTGTTACTCTTGTGGAAAGCCGGGACATAGGGCCGCCGAATGTCCTAAGAAAGGTAAGCAATGTTATTATTGTTTTGAGAAAGGTCACTTTCAAGCCGAATGTCCGGAATACAAGAAGGATTTAGCTAGTGGTAGTGTTAAGAAAGAGGTTAAGACGGAACCGAAGACTAGTGATAGCCGACCAAGGGCCCGAGCTCATCAGATTACCGCACTCGAAGCGAAGGAGTCCCAAAATGTGGTGTCAGGTACCTTTATTGTAAACTCTTTACCTGCGCATGTTTTGTTTGATTCCGGTGCTACGCGGTCGTTTGTATCATATTCTTTTTGTAAGCATTTTAATATGACCCCAAGTATGTTAGAACACCCATTAGAGGTTGAAATAGCGGATAATAAGACCGTGATGGTGTATAGTATCATTAAGGGGTGTGAAATTATTTTGGATGATGAAAAGTTTGTCATTGATTTAATACCCATGCAAATGGGGGAATTTCAAGTAATTGTGGGCATGGATTGGCTAGATGACAATGAGGGGATAATTTTGTGTCGTAAGAAAATAGTGTTAGTTCAATCACCAAGTGGAAAAGTTATATGGATTTATGGGGAACGAGCTAGGCGTGCAATTCCTATATGCACATATGCTAAGGCTAAAAGATTTTTGTCTCATGGGTGTTGTGCGTTTTTGGCACATGTTGTTGATGATTCGAAAAAGGTTGTTGAATTAGATGATGTACCAATAGTTAACGAGTTTTCGGATGTGTTTCCAAGTGAATTGCCCGGTGTACCTCCCGAGCGAGAGGTAGAGTTTAGAATAGATTTGATACCCGGGGCCACGCCAATTGCCAAAGCTCCCTATCGATTAGCCCCGTCGGAAATGAGAGAAATGATGACTCAATTACAAGATTTGATAGATAAAGGTTTTATACGTCCTAGTAGTTCACCTTGGGGAGCTCCGGTTTTATTTGTGAAAAAGAAGGATGGAACTATGAGAATGTGTATTGATTATCGAGAATTGAATAAAGTCACTATTAAGAACAAGTACCCGTTGCCAAGGATAGACGATTTGTTTGATCAACTACAAGGTGCTAGTTTCTTTTCAAAGATAGATTTAAGGTCGGGTTACCATCAATTGAAGGTGAGGGAAGAAGATGTCCCTAAAACAGCTTTTCAAACAAGGTATGGTCATTATGAGTTTGTGGTTATGCCGTTTGGATTAACAAATGCTCCGGCCGCGTTTATGGATTTGATGAATAGAGTTTGTCGACCGATGCTTGATAGGTTTGTAATTGTGTTCATTGATGACATTTTGGTATATTCTAAGAGTGAAGAGGAACATACGGTACATTTAAGACAAGTATTAGAGACTTTAAGAAGAGAAAGATTGTTTGCTAAGTTCTCTAAGTGCGAGTTTTGGCTTCGTGAAGTTCAATTTTTGGGCCATGTCATTAACAAGAAGGGTATTTGTGTTGATCCGGTGAAGATAGAGGCAATTATGAGATGGGAACCACCTACGAATCCTACCGAGGTTAGGAGTTTTCTAGGTTTAGCGGGGTATTATCGACGGTTTATACAAGATTTCTCTAGAATAGCCACCCCACTCACCAAGTTGACTCGTAAAAGTGTGCCATTGAGATGGGAAGAAAAGCAAGAACAAGCGTTTCAACTCCTTAAGGAGAAGCTTGTTCAAGCTCCCATATTGGTTTTACCGGAAGGGAATGAGAACATGACGGTTTATTGTGATGCTTCTAAGAAAGGCTTAGGGTGTGTATTGATGCAAAATGGAAAGGTCATAGCTTATGCTTCCCGGCAATTGAAGGAACACGAGAAACGTTACCCTACGCATGATTTAGAATTGACGGCCGTAGTTTTTGCTTTAAAGATTTGGCGTCATTATCTTTATGGTGTTAAGTTTTCCATTTATACCGATCATAAGAACTTAAAGTATTTGTTTGATCAAAGGGATTTGAATGATAGGCAAAGGAGAGGTCTCGATTTGGTGAAAGATTATGATTGTGAGATCTTATATCACCCCGGAAAAGCGAATGTAGTAGCGGATGCTCTTAGTAGGAAGTCAAGGCATCAACCGATTAAGATAACAAGCTTGGCTATGGTAATATCACCTCAAATATTTGATGATATTCGTGTTGCACAAGGTGAAGCATTATCGCCCGAAAACGTGAGAAAAGAAAGAATCAAGGGGCAAGTTGACGATTTTGTGGTAGATTCTCGTGGTTTAAGGCTTAGATATGGGAGAATTTGGGTACCTTTGCAAAGTGATGTTAGAAGTGAGCTCCTTGACTTAGCTCACAAGTCTAAGTATTCGATTCACCCCGGTGCTACGAAAATGTATAGAGATTTAAGGAAAGACTATTGGTGGCCGGGAATGAAGAGGGATATAGTTAAGTATGTGCACAAGTGTCTTACTTGTCTTCAAGTGAAAGCCGATCATCAAATGCCCTACGGTAAACTGCAACCTTTAGAGGTACCGGTGTGGAAATGGGAGCATATTACGATGGATTTAGTGACTAAGTTGCCTAAGACCCCTAGACAACACGATGCAATTTGGGTTATTGTTGATAGATTGACTAAGAGTGCATTATTTTTGGCAATAAGAGAAGCTTCGTCGTCGGAAGCAATGTCAAAGTTATATATGAAAGAAGTTGTTGCAAGGCATGGAGTGCCGGTTTCTATTGTTTCGGATCGAGACATCCGATTTACATCGCGATATTGGAGAAAGTTTCAAGAGGAAATGGGTACTAAGTTACATATAAGTACCGCGTTTCACCCACAAACGGATGGTCAAAGTGAACGGACTATACAAACTCTCGAGGATATGTTAAGAGCATGCGTCATCGATTTTGGTGGTAGTTGGGATACTCACTTACCTTTAGTTGAATTTTCGTACAACAATAGTTATCATTCTACAATCGGAATGGCGCCTTATGAGATGTTGTATGGAAGGAGGTGTAGAACCCCGATATGTTGGGGCGAAGTAGGTCAACGGGAATTAGGAAGCACGGAAATAGTACAACAAACCACCGAGATGATTGACCAAATTCGTGAAAGAATAAAGGCGGCACAAGATCGACAAAAGTCTTATGTAGATAAAAGGAGAAAACCGATAGAATTTCAAGTAGGTGATAAAGTGATGCTAAAAGTTTCTCCATGGAAAGGCATCATTCGTTTTAGAAAGAGGGGAAAATTGGGTCCAAGGTTCGTGGGACCATTTGAGATAGTGGCGAAAGTTGGGAAGGTAGCCTACCGTTTGGCTCTACCCGATGAATTGAGTAATATACATGACACGTTTCACGTGTCACAATTGAGGAAATGTTTGGCGGATGAATCAACTTATGTTCCTTTGAATGAAATTGAGGTCGATAATAAGTTAAGGTATGCGGAAAAGCCGATAAAAATTATGGATCAAAAGGTTAAGCACTTGAGAAATAAGTCGGTTACATTGTTGAAGGTATTATGGCAATTTAGAAAAGGTTCCGAATGTACATGGGAACCCGAAGAATGGCTCATGAAGTATTATCCGTCATTGCATCAAGAGTGGTTCGCGAGGACGCGAACGATCCAAGAGGGGGAGAGTTGTAACATCCCAAATATTTAAGGTATTATTTTATGTAAATTTTAATTGCTAAGAAATTATATGGTAAAGGTTGTTTTATGTTAAATGGATAAAAGTTAAGTTTATTGGTTAAGTTAAGAAGGACTAATGGTGCAAAGTTAGAATTAAGGACTTCCCTAACTATAGATGTGATGGGGAGGGTTGAAATTGCTAATAGACCAAAGTTATATTAAATAAAAGAAATTAGAAATGCTGGAAATTGAATTTATTCACAAAAAAATAAAGAAACCTCCTGGTTGTATGTGTGTGTGTCGACTTGGAGGAGGAAGAAGAAGGAGATCACCAATTGATGAAATTAAACTCATGCAAGCTTGAATTTAGTGAAATCTAACACACCTTAATCACTCTAGCAAGCTTTAATCTTCCAATTTCACTCTTTTGGTGCACAATTAGGGTTCTTAAACTCTAAAAGACAAGGTATGGATTTTGTGTCTAGGTATTGCTTGTATTGTGTGTTAATGTTGAGATTATGCTTAAGAAAGTTGCTATTTGTTAAATTGTGCACATTTGAATAAATTAGAATGGAATTGTTGATGATTTTGGAAGTAATTACATGTATGAACTTGCATTATAGATTTATGGCATGATTATGGTGAGATTGATGATGTTCTAGTTAGATTTCTAGTCATGCACACCAAGTGTTTGTTAAAATGTCTCAATGAGAAGTTTATGTGTTCTAGCTAGAAATTGTGATGAAGGATGTTCATGTATGAACTATGGTTATTGTTGAAGGTTATAGAAATTGATTATTTGATAATTTAAGGGTGTTAGTAATGAAATTGGATTGTATGCACATTTCTTAAATAATGAAAGGATTAAAGGAAAAGTTGCATGTATTGCTAAGAAATGAACTAGTAAATGTACTTGATTAAAGTTATGAAGTTTAATTGGTAATATTCTTGTTTTAGAAAAGATGAGATCAAGGCTAGAATGTATGTATGTTGTGATTAGGGGGTTAAGTAAATGTGAAAGTATATGATAGTGTATTAATACATGAAAGTTGTGATTTTTGATTGAGTGATGATTAATGAGATTAGCTCATGTATAGGTGCTAATCAAGGAAAAGAGGTTACAAGTGATCAAGGAAATTCAATTAAGCAAGGTGAGTTCATAGGGGGTAATATGGGCGGGTCAAGAGTGGCTTAGTGTTCTCGGATTGCATCCGTGCAAGAGAGAAACGACTAAGTGCACTAGTTATGTAGCTTAGATAGAACTATTGGGTTAACCTAATAGTTGTATCTATGGTTGATGTTTAGCTTAGGCAAGGTTATTACATTGCTAGTAATCTTGCCTATGGTTTGTGTTAGCTTAGACACATTAAGTGTCTATGTATGAGATGATGATAGCTTAGGCATATTTAGTATGTCTATGGTTAGCTTAGGCATGATTACTAGGTTCGGCCTAGTAAGTCATGTCTATGGTATGAATGAATTGGATCCGAATGTATGCAAGCAACCTATGGGTTGAAGGATAAGTGTTATGATTTATGCCCACATGTTTTGTGTTTTGTGTTTTATTACTTTCCTATAACTCACTAAGTACAAAAGCTTACCCCTATGATGTTTTATGTTTTAGGTGCTAAGGTCCATCGTGAAGGTAAGGAGCCCGTGTAAAGCGCTAGAGGAGCATTGGCATAGCGTAAGTGGTATTGCAAGTCCCTTTTTGTAATCACGCTCTACGGTTACCGCTTATTAAACGCCAAGGGCTTTGAATGAGTCATGTTTGTTATTGTTGAACTTAGGACCAAATGATGGTTTTGATTCATGAAAACACGTTTTGTTGTCTAAATGTTGTTTATAGATGGTTCACGATGTTAGAAACTGATTTCTGATGTTTGTGTATGAATTATGCAGTTTTAAATATGTTTGAGTATGATGAAAAGTGAAAAAGTTTGGTTTAAGTGAAATGTTGCAGATCAGCCCCCGGATTAGTGTTGTGTCGCGCCGCGGCCAAGGGCTCCGCGCCGCGGCATATAACTGATGTTGGGAACAGAAGCAAGGCTAAGAAGTATAAATTTTCCTGTGTATTGTCGCGCCGCGACAAGGCTGGCCGTGCCGCGGCATAAGCCTTGTCCAGGCAGTAACCTTGTTTTTCAAAAAAAAAAAAAAAAAAAAAATTTTACTCGATTCAGTGGCGTTAAATTACCGGACCAAGGGAATGAACTAGGCTAAATCATAAGTTGACATAGGAGTGGATCATGATCAACACACCATTGACTTGATCATTCTTCAAGTCTTTAGACTAGTTGAATTAGTTGATTACAAATAGGAGGTCTTAGATGACAAGAACATCACTTGCATCTTGTAATCCTGTTTGAGTGTTTACTCAAGACTACTCTTGGTGAACCGATCAATTAGTTCTCGTGCATAACCAATCAATCTGGTCTTAATCCTAAATAATATTCAACATCGAGGGTAAAAAGTCTAGATGAGCATTTTTCATTAAATTGATATCAAAACTATCTTACTT
Source organism: Rutidosis leptorrhynchoides (assembly GCF_046630445.1). NCBI lineage: Eukaryota > Viridiplantae > Streptophyta > Magnoliopsida > Asterales > Asteraceae > Rutidosis > Rutidosis leptorrhynchoides. The sequence continues at coordinate 117,577,852 of NC_092341.1, read as the reverse complement.
GCTTTCTTTGCACTTATTTTCGTCTTATTAACTTAAAAGACCAAAAATATTGTTTTTACATTTAACCTTCTCTGATTTGGCTAAATCATTAAATAGCCACCAAAACATAAAACTTGTACCTTTAAGTTTCATTTACTTAGTTAATCATAATATAGTTTCTAATTCTAGTTTGGCTAATACAACTGTCCTTGGAACGATACACGGAACTAAACCAGTTACTATACTACTACACGATCGGGTACACTGCCCGTTAGTGTGTAGCCATCTTTAATCGGTATTTTTCCATACTATTTCATATAACAATTCATATACCACTTTTCGCACATCACCATGCTTGTATGATATTATGTAAAAACTGCATTCAAGAAACTTATTTTTGATGTAATATATTCTTATTATAAACCATTATGTAATGGTCATTTGTAAACGGTATATTTTAGATTATCATTATTTGATAATCTACGTAATGCTTTTTAAACCTTTATCGATAAAATAAAGGTTATGGTTGTTTTAAAAATGAATGCAGTCTTTGAAAAACGTCTCATATAGAGGTTAAAACCTCGCGACGAAATCAATTAATATGGAACATTTATAATCAATATGAACGGGACATTTCATCCCACACCAAGTAGAACGAAATTTGGGAGACTTGACTCCCTACAATGGATGGACTCGATTCATCCGGAAGTCTTAAAGCATAAAGCTTTAGGTACTTGGTTTTGGTGCACATGCATGAAAGACTTTAACTTTCAAGCATAAATTTGATTTTTCTCAAAATTTTATCATTTCCGCGCAAAATCATAAGAAAAGTGAAAGACTTTACTTTCACTTGGTGAATCACAAGAATGAAGCAAAAGGAAGACTTTACTTCCTTAAGTTTTGAAAATCAAGGAAAAGACTTTACTTTTCTCAAAAAGTTTGAAAATTTTACAAGTTTCAACCATTTTAGTGTTTATGATATGAATTAGTGTAACGGTTAAAAACATGTTCCAAAAATTGATCGACAATGCAAGTTTTAATCTTTATAGTGCATGTGATACGTTTACTCGAAATAGCTTCAAAATGGCCCGAAATTTTAACTCTCCCCCTACATTTAGCATATGCAATGCCCTCATTGCATTAAAGCGGTAGAATAAGTGAAAATGAGGGACATTTTGAAATAAAAAAGATGAGGGGAAAGAAAGTAAAAATCGGCGAAGATCAAACGATCTTTGTTGTTACCATTCGTATAATATGTAGTCACCAAGTTGCTCGCATGTCATTGTACCACTTGATGAGCCAAAAGAAGGAGCCAAGTGTATATGGCATTCCCTACAATTTGAAATATGCTCACAATGTACAAAATGTGAGGAGCCATACTCGGGGGAGTATATGCGCCCATAATATGATCAAAGAGTTTCAACGTCATCACAAAAGTAATCAAAACAATCATAAGTTTAAAGACGAACTCCACCAAATAATCTAACCACCATGATCACAAATAAATAATAATAATCTCTATGCTAAACAAACAAGCATAAGATAGTAATGATCATTCACAATATCACAACCAATAAACTAACCATCATAAGTATCAACAACAAATGCAAGATAAACACGATAATAAACATTACGATCCTAATAGTGTTGGATTATTACAAACCATAATTCAAATTCATTGTTTCATCCGGGAATCACATAACCTCCGGATTCAAATACTTTCCATCGTCATCGAATTTCAAACACAAACAAATTATTTTTAACACACACATAAATCATCAAATTGTTCGAATTCTCCCAAACCATCCACCCTTAGTTATTACATGCCACTTGTTCAAATAAAAGTTTCACAAATTAACCAACCATAAATCTTAACTAGATCACACACAAGAGGAACGAGAGCACAACAATAGAAATTACCACCAACTATACCCTCCGTAAGAGGAACTTTTGGATTGGTCCTGATTTGGGTAGTCATCATAATTTGGTGGCCTATCCAATTCACCTTGCTCGCTTGGTTGTTGTTGTTCCTTCCTCCTTGAAAAGTACTCAAATTCTTGAGCTCGCCTAAGTGCCTCATTTGGGTCATAGTCGATTAGTGGTTGGGTTCTTGGTTGACTATAATCATATGGGTTAAAAGTGGGAGCAAATGGCCTCAGGGAGGTTGGGTCCGCTTGATGTAGCTGGCTATAATGAACTTCCCATTGAGAAACCGCACGTAGGCCCGAGAAGTGGTAGCTTGCTTCATATGCTTGTTTCGCTTGGTTAATATTGATTTGATTAAATTGATTTGCAAGCCAAGTTTGGTCATAACCGCTCGAAGCACTACTCCCCGCACCTTGTGCTCCACTACTTGCTCCAAGATTACCCGTTTCATACTCATGTCTCACCCTTTCTTCTTCTTCTTCTTCTTCTTCTTCTTCTTCTTCTTCTTCTTCTTCTTCTTCTTCTTCTTCTTCTTCTTCTTCTTCTTCTTCTTCTTCTTCTTCTTCTTCTTCTTCTTCTTCTTCTTCTTCTTCTTCTTCTTCTTCTTCTTCTTCTTCTTCTTCTTCTTCTTCTTCTTCTTCTTCTTCTTCTTCTTCTTCTTCTTCTTCTTCTTCTTCTTCTTCTTCTTCTTCTTCTTCTTCTTCTTCTTCTTCTTCTTCTTCTTCTTCTTCTTCTTCTTCTTCTTCTTCTTCTTCTTCTTCTTCTTCTTCTTCTTCTTCTTCTTCTTCTTCTTCTTCTTCTTTTTCCCCGATGTTGTTTAGATCAAACCATCTCCTCATGAAGTTGTTCACGTCCCTTTTCAGAATCTTACCCCCTTTGAAATTAGCATACCCGAATCTAGCCATCTCATTAGCCGTGTACCCTGAGATGTCAATTCCCAATTGCCTCGCTATCTGTGTCACAAATACACCACCCATTGTGCCCTTCTTCCCTTTTATCCCAGTTTTATCGAAAAGATAGTCAGCAATCACATAAGGGACATGGACATGTTTCCTATTGGCAATTCGGTCAGTGAGTCAAATGTCCAAGTATGACATTTTCTCATTTCTATGATATCGGTAGTTGACCGTGTTCGCAATGAATCGGGCTATGATCCGAAGTTCATGTGTCTTAAGGGTATTTGCAACAATTTTACAGGGGCAAAAAGTTCCATCGCTTATTTGGTGCCAGGCCGCATGATAGTTAAACTCTTGAGGGTTGGTATTGGGAATTTTGCAAGACAAGAGGAAATCCCAAAGAGCATCAGTGTTGTTTCTAAATTCAGTGTAAATTCCCAGGGCTCTAATAAGTTGGAGTATGCTCATGTTTCTTTGTTGCCCACCCAAGTAAAAGGTCATGTAATGTTGGTCAGTGATTGATTCTACCCTAAAGTTTACAATTAAGGTGGAAGTGAACTCTAAGGTTGGGACAGTGTAAATAAGCTCATTAAATCTGAAAATTAGAACCCAAGGGTTGATTGATAAGTTCCTGTTGGTCCCTTGATTAACAACAGGAGTATTGTAAGGGGAGGTGAATACAATTTCTTTTAATTAACTAACCAATTAAACACAGTTTAGTATTCAAGCATGTAATGTAAATAGAGTCAAAGGTAATTTTTTCAACTGTAATTCTTTATTGATTAAATCACAAAGAATTACAACTATCCTTGGTGGAATGATAGTTGGTTGATACCGATTTACCTAAGTATAGCTATGAGGATAAACTTAAAGCTATTACAAATTTTGGACTCTAAATAACAAAACCCACACCACTAGTTGTTACAATAGTAGATACAACAATTTATAGTAGTCCTATTAACCGTGTAATGGTTCTATTGTCCACTGGTACATAGGATGTCTGTACTTGTGGGGACAACTGCATCAGAGAGCGTGCTCTCCTCTTTCCTCTTTAGTAGCTATTTGCAGGAACATCCCAATTTGGTTTGGCACCACTATTTGTTTAAACAAATAGAATGTTGTGTTCTCTAGGCATTGACAAAGTATGGCACGTGTCTGCACATGCATTAAACTTCTGCATTCCCACATGGTCTTGTAAGGTCACTTGTCAGCCGCCGACGCGTGTCCTTTCCTGTTCAACTTTGTCTTTGACTTCTGTTGAATAGTACAATTGATGTAGACCACTCAGGAAACCACCATGCTTGTAATGGAGCATGGCTGTCTTGTGTTGTATGCTGCTTACCAGGTTTACTAGTTCTTCTTATACTGAGTCACTTGATATTCTTGAATTGCTTAGTACTCATCCTGTGCTGATTCAAAGAATACACTCTACCTTGTGCTGGTGGACTAGGCAGCATACTGAATACTTGACATACCAATATTTGTTGTCTATACATAAACAAACTTGTGCTGGCTGCACATAACATTTTAGTGCAAATAAATTACAGTTTTGTCATAATTAAATCCTTAATTATTTTGGGGACTCAATAATCTCCCCCTATTTGATGATGACAAAACTTATAACATTTAGAGAAAACACTAAAGCCAGTTCCGTGGGACCTAATGAAAAATAGACATTAAATTTTTCCCTTTTAAGTTTGTTTTTGGGATCTTTTGCTGAGTTATCTATATCTTATAACTTGATATGATTTTGAAGATTAACTCATTTCATCTTCATTACAACAGAGTATATACAGTAATTACAAAACATCATAATGAAAAATGAAGTAACAAAAGATAAAATTTGAGCACTAGAAGGCTATCTGTCTCTATCTTTATCCTTTTCTAGTTCATCACCAGATAGCTCTTCTTCTTTCACTTTCAAGGCAGCCCAGGCTTCAGGAAACAAGTAAGGCAGCTCAGCAGGGTCATGAACTGGAACATGAGGAGGTAGAATGATGGGATATCTTCTGTGTGGGCCTTCACCAGTAGATTTCTTTCTTTTAGACTTTTGAGAAAGAACTTCTTCTACATTTACTACTGGTGCATTCCCAAATTTTGTTGCTTTATTGAGGAGCTCTTGGAGTTATGGCTTCAATATCTTTTTAATACCACTTTCAGCCTTACCAATGAAGTACTCCAATGTCTCCATCCATTCACTGAATCTGAAGGTTCTCAAATCGGTGTAGTCTACCATCTCTTGAATGTTATCTTCCCTACTGATGCTGAAAGCTCTTTTTGTGCCTCTGTGCACTTTGATGATCTTGCTGGGATTTGATCTCCTGGTTAGTACATCACCATAATTGCTCCTATAATAGTGATCAGATAGCTCTATTGTTCGTTCAGTTTCTAAAGGAGCAGTAGCAGGTGTTTTTTCAGCAGCTTCCAGTTCATCAAGAGCTTTATCTTGTTCCTTAACAATAGCTTTGGCTAGCTTGAGGGACTCAGCCTCTTGCTTTCTATCAGCAGCTAATTTAGCTTCTACTTCCTGAAGCCTTACCCTTTCAGCATATTCAGCATCAGCATCCTCCCTTCTTTTCCTTTCAACTTCTAAGCCCAAAAGATAATCATCGGCAGTAATATTCAGGGACTTTGCTGTTTCAATCATTTTCCTTCCCTCATCAGTTCTAAGGGCATCACGATACTGCCTTAGATCCATACCCAGTTGCTGAGCCTCTTGAAATTGAGCTTTCTCTTCATCAGTATGAAGCCTTTAACCACTGTTATTTAGATACATGCCAATTTCAATGCCATAGGTTAAAGCAGTGATATAGAATGGCTGATCAAGAGGATGATGCAGCAATCTAACTTGGCGTATCCTTTCAGAAATAGCTGCTTGTCTTTGCTCAAGCAATTCAGGTACAGTGATCTCCAGCCTGTAAGCCTCTCTTTCATCTGGATTCATCCTTCTTAGATCAGGCTTACCTTGGGCAACTGAGTCATCTTCCCAAGTTGTGTGTTTATCATAATATTTTGGGGAAGATGGAGGATACATGATTGATTCTGCTATGCCAGAAGAACTTATTGAGAACTGATTAATACGTTCATCCTGTGTTCTATCAAAATAAGCATGAGTCCGGGGAGAGATATGTGATTGAAAAAACAGATGATATCCTCTGCCCCAGACTGTAAAATCAGCAGGATCAATAGTATCAGTATCTTGTTTAACACCCAGCTCAGCCCCCTTGGCTGGGTCTTCAACACTTGTTTCACCCAGCATCACACTACTGGCTGGGTCTTCTATCACAACACTCCTTGCTGTGTCTTCAGTACCAGCTGACTGATTAGTATTAGCTGGCACAACTTCCATAGTGTCTTCATCAGCTGCCTCAAATAGGGGTCCTTTTCTTAGGGCTGGTTGTGACGACCCGGGAATTTCCGACCAAATTTAAACTTAATCTTTATATGTTTCCGACACGATAAGCAAAGTCTGTAATGTTGAGTCTCGAAAACTTTGGAACTATGTTCATATATTCAATTGACCTTTTGACTAGTTTCGACGATTCACGAACCTATAATTGTAAACAGAAATGTAAATATAAATAAATAACTATATATCAAACGAACTATTATGTAATTTAGTTAATATGAGAGATAACTTTAACTAACTAAAATTTATTATTTTGAATACATAGAGTATATTAGATATAAACGGTTTCAAATATAATTGTCAACGTTATCAAAGTATTACATGTATAATGTTATACTATAAGTTTAATTGTCTAAGTTATATAATTAATTATCTACTTTGTATTTAAAACATAATTGTATATATAGTTGTATTTATATATAAATTTATATATGATTTCTATTTATAAATATGATTATATTGTAATATATAAAATACATGCACATTAAATATTCAATGAATATTATCATAAAATGTAATATATAATTATTAAATATTTACATGGTTAATGAATTATAATATATATATTAAATGTGGTTTCAAGAAGAATATAGTTGTTATACTAATATAATTATCATTACTTCGTTATTGTATAATATTCATGTTAATATTAATATCAGCGTTATTAATATTATTAGATACGAAACTTGATACAAATAATGTGATAAAATTTCTAATATTATTATTATCATAAATAATATAAGTACTATTATTATTTATATTGTTGTTACTAAATTATCATTATTATAATAATGATTTAAGTTATTAATATGATTATTTTTTATTATTAGTATTATATTGATATTATTATTATTAATATCTTTATTGTTAACTCTATTATTATTTTTACTAAATTATTAACAACATTATAATTTATTAACATATTATTTAATACTAAAAATTAAGTTTAAAAATACAGAATCAGATACAGATTTATTATAAGTTATAAAAATACAGGTAATTCATATTCAGATAAATATACATATATAATATACAGATTTATATAAATAATTACATAAACAAATACAGATTTATAGATATATACGGTTATATATACGCATACCTGTGTATTCTGTTACACATCGTTATCAGATTGGGTGTAAAACTTTGTTTATGTCTCCAAACCAGATTACAGTATCAATTCAAATCACAATTAAATAGGGAATCCAGTACAAATCAATATCAAGACTTATTTCTTTTCCTGCTCCTGTTTGTTCGTTTGATAATCCGATGTCAGAACTTGTTATACGTCCCCATCCACATTCCTCACACAACGATATAGGATCAATTATGAGTAGTATAATTCATTCAATGACTCAAATCAATTCAATTGTCACAACAAGTTAATAATTAAAACAAATAAGTACCTGGCGACTCTGTTCTTTATCTCTTTTATCAAAACCACGAATCCTAATAAATTTCCAAAATGTAAAAACACAATTGTATTTTAAATCTCCTACTTAAACTATCTGCAAAGTTTGAGCTCTTAATTCCTTGTAATGATTTCGAATTTTGGAGTCAATGTTTTGGTTTAAAAAGTCAAACTTCGAATTCATGAAGAAATTCGAGTCTGTGTTTATACTTCAAGTTCAATTGATAATCTCAGAAGGTTTGAGGAATGATTCCCTACTTAATTCATGTAGAAATCATGGGCTAAAACCAATTAGTTTTCGAAGTCAAATGTTGAGTTTTTTATTCTTCTTCGCGTAACAGGCCATGGACTGTTTTGGTTATTTTTTTTATTTTTATTTTTTTTCTTCATTCCCCTTTCTTTTAAGACCACAATTATAAATCGTTATTTATCAATTTCATATCCTAAAAATTATTTCGTATTTATGTTTGATTAATGGATTTAATTCTGTCGTAATTCGTTGTTGAGGAAGAAGAAGAAATCCACGCAGATAGATTTAGATATATAGATTTAGGTGGAGTAATAATCAGAAAAACAACAGATAGTGTGATGGTTTGGGAGTGTTGTCGGAGATCGAGAGGTTACGGGTTCAAGGCCCGGCTGAGGCATTTCTTTTTATTCCTAATATTGGAGGTAGATTTCAATTTTTAATTTGATTCTTATTATTATTATTAGTTATTATTATTGTTATGTTAATTGTTATAATTACTATTATAAATTCAAATAATTATTATTAATAGAGTTAATATCATTATATAATTATTAATATCATTGTTATTAGTATTATTATGAATATTATATTATTATAATTAGTATTAATGTGATTAATAAGATTATTGTTATTATTATCATTTTAGTTATTATTATGTAATATCATCAAGTATTAATAGTATTATTATTATCATTGATATAAGCGTGATTATTATGAATATGATTATTAGGAATATTGTTATTACGAAAATAACGCAAAATATTATTATTATCATTAATATTAGTATCAATATCAAGTTATTATCCTTATTATTATTATTATTATTATTAATAACATAAGTATCATTTAATGAACTACTACTAAAATTATTATCTTTAGTAACAAAATGGTTATTTTTATAGTTATTATTAATATCAGTATTATTACCGTTATCGTTAATATTAGAGGTAATCATTATTATTAACATTATAAGTATCATTATTATAATTTTATTAAAAACTAAGTAGTATCATTATCATTAACATTATAAATATTATTAAACTTATCATATTATATAAAATTTGCATTATTATTATTATTATTATTATTATTATTATTATTATTATTATTATTATTATTATTATTATTATTATTATTATTACATCTAATAGTATTATTACCCATACCTTAATATTTTCATTAAATTAACTAACAATTAATATTCATATAACAATATATTTAATACACAAAAGTAAACTATATTAATATCTTAATTATTAAAATAAATAAAATGAATATAATGAAGCATATAGGTTATTGATATTAAAACTTATATTACTAATAATATACATAGTTGTTATATTACGAGTATATGTATTAATATATATATATAAATGATATAGGTTCGTGAATCCGAGGCCAACCCTACATTGTTTAATGTCGTCATATGTATTTTTACTACAAAATACATTAGGTGAGTTTCATTACTCCCTTTTTAAATGCTTTTGCAATATATATTTTTAGGACTGAGAATACATGCGCTTTTATAAATGTTTTACGAAATAGACACAAATAATCGAAACTACATTATATGGTTGAATGATCGAAGCCGAATATGCCCCTTTTTCTTGGTAACCTAAGAATTAGTAAACCAGTCTACTAATTGACGCGAATCCTAAAGATAGATCTATTGGGCCTAACGAACCCCATCCAAAGTACCAGATGCTTTAGTACTTCGATGTTATTTTTATCATGTCTGAAGGATTTGCCGGAATGATAGGGGATATTCTTATATGCATCTTGTTAATGTCGGTTACCAGGTGTTCACCATATGAATGATTTTTGTCTCTATGCATGGGACGTATATTTATGAGAACTAGAAATGAAATTCTTGTGGTCTATTAAAATGATGGAAATGATTATTTATGTTAAACTAATGAACTCACCAACGTTTCGGTTGACACTTTAAAGCATGTTTATTCTCAGGTATGAAAGAAATCTTCCGCTGTGCATTTGCACATTTTAGAGATATTACTTGGAGTCATTCATGACATATTTCAAAAGACGTTGCATTCGAGTCGTTGAGTTCATCAAGATTATTATTAAGTCAAGTATAGTTGGATATATTATGAAATGGTATGCATGCCGTCAACTTTCAATGTAATGAAAGATTGTCTTTTCAAAAACGAATGCAATGTTTGTAAAATGTATCATATAGAGGTCAAGTACCTCGTGATGTAATCAACTATTGTGAATCGTTTGTAATCGATATGGACTTCGTCCAGATGGATTAGGACGGGTCTCTACACTGGTTGTCCCTAGGAGCAGATTTCGCCCTTTGTTTGTCGATTGGCATGGGTTCAGCTGATGGTTCTTGTGTTGATACTTGTTCTTGTGGAGGCAGATAGGGAACAATAGCAAGATGCTCCCCCTTAACATCATCAAAATTAAGGTCTGTTATTTCTGCTGTCTGTTGTTGTGTAGCTGGTTGAGCAGAAGATGCTGGTCGAGAATCAGTTGTTGGTCCCTTGATTAACAACAGGAGTATTGTGGGGGGGGGGGGGGGGTGAATACAATTTCTTTTAATTAACTAATCAATTAAACACAGTTTAGTATTCAAGCATGTAATATAAATAGAGTCAAAGGTAATTTTTCAATTGTTATTCTTTATTGATTAAATCACAAAGAATTACAACTATCATTGGCGGAATTATAGTTGGTTAATACAGATTTACCTAAGTTTAGCTATGAGGATAAACTTAAAGCTATTACACGTTTTGGACTCTAAATAACAAAACCCACACCACTAGTTGTTACAATAGTGGATACAACAATTTATACTAGTCATATTAACCGTGTAATGGTTCTATTGTCCACTGGTACATAGGATGTCTGTACTTGTGAGGCTAACTGCATCAGAGAGCGTGCTGTCCTCTTTCCTCTTTGGTAGCTATTTGCAGGAACACCCCAATTTGGTTTGGCACCACTATTTGTTTAAACAAATAGAATGTTGTGTTCCCTAGGCATTGACAAAGTATAGTACATGTCTGCACATGCGTTAAACTTCTGCATTCCCACGTAGTCTTGTAAGGTCACTTGTCAGCCGCCGACGCGTGTCCTTTCCTGTTCAACTTTGTCTTTGACTTCTGTTGAATAATAAAATAGATTTAGACCACTCAGGAAACCACCATGCTTGTAATGGAGCATGGCTGTCTTGTGTTGTATGCTGCTTACCAGGTTTACTGGTTCTTCTTATGCTGAGTCACTTGATATTCTTGAATTGCTGAGTACTAATCCTATACTGATTCGAAGAATACACTCTACCTTGTGCTGGTTGACTAGGCAGCATACTGAACACTTGACATAGCAATATTTGCTGTCTATACATAAACAAACTTGTGCTGGATGCACATAACATTTTAGTGCAAATAAATTATAGTTTTGTCATAATTAAATCCTTAATTATTTTGAGGACTCAACAGTTCCCATATGGAGTTGCAAAAAGACTCTCAAACTTAGCAGTCATACCGGCTCACACGGGTCTACTGAGAGTCTCCGGATCCTCCGGGATTGTTGGCGCTTCGTCATCCTCAACCTCTTATTGAGCCGCAGGACGTTTACCCCTGCCCTTGACTCCAATACACTTTAGGCGTTTACCATGTGAGCTCGTGGGTACGTTAGTCTACAAGATAAGACAACAAGAGAAAAACATTGTGGAGAGGTAAAAGTTAGCACATAAATAATTTTGCTTTCAAATTCCAATCATTATTTCCAAGTTATTTTCAAAAATTTCACAATTAGTTTCATCATGCATAACATGTGCGTGTATATCATACATGAATAAAACAATTGCATTTAGACATGGTCAAAAGTGAACCCAAACAAGGACAAACCACTTGGTGAAATTTCAAATTTTACACAAACTTGCAACATTTAGCTCATGCAATCAATTGTCAATCATAAGTAGTATCATAAGCTAAATATGCATTATACTCTATCATTAAGCTCATTTTGGTCAAACATGGTCAACATGAATCGATTGCAAAAAATCAACCCTAGTCAAAGCCTAATTAGTTCAAAATTCGACTAAGACAAGAGCATTCATTAAATTATATTAATTCTTCATGCTATAGCATAAATATACCACAAACAAGCACATTATCACTAATCACATGCTTAAATTGGTCAAATCCATTCAAAACCCTAGCTTATGAACCCTAATTTTCAATTTCAAATCATACAAGCATGAAAGATGGATTCAAAGCAAGATAATCATGGTAGACTAACAATTAAGCATTAACAATAACAATTAACACTCCAATTTGGCTCAAAATCAAAAACCCCCAAATTGGATGAACCCTAGAATTTCAAAGTTGAAATCGATGTAACTAAGCATGCACATCATGTTAATAAACATCAATGTAATCTAGATTCATCACAATTTGACCATTAACATCATAAATCAAGCATAATCTACGAATTAAGCAGAAAGAGAAAAATGGCAAAAATCAATCAAATCATGTTAAAGAGTGAATTAGAATGATAAATTCTTACTTTTCCCATGTTAGATGATGAAGGTATACAAGAAAATTGATGAAATTTGAAGCCTTGGGTCGATTTAGGTTGATTAGGGTTATAGTAGCGCCGCTATTAGAGAGAAAATTGAAGTTGGGTGTGAAAAATGAAGTTTTGGTCGTGCAGAATTCTTAAGTAGCAGATGCAAAAGCGCCGCTTTTCAAATAGGAGCGCCGCTCCTGACAAAACAGAAGCGTCGCTTTTGAAAGAAAAGAGTCGCTTTAGGCGAAATAAAAGCGCCGCTTTTGTAAATAAAAGCGCCGTTCTTGGCTACTGTGCATTTTTGGCACAAAATCACAGGTAAAAGCGTCGCTCTTGTGGCAGAAGCGTCGCTCTTGTAAGTGAAAAGCGCCGCTCCTAGGACAAAAGTGCTGCTTTTGTACCCGATTGCAGTTTTTTCAATTTTTAGTCCATTTTGACCCGCTCACAAACTATTTTTGACGTTTTCCGTTTTACCCATATGCATGCAATACAAAAACATAAAAATGCAACTAAGAAAAGGAATATCATACAATTCTAAACGGAATGCAATTAAAAGAAATTATATACACAATTGTGGAAAGTTTTTAACGAGTCTATCACCCGACTCCCATCCCTTGAGATTTCAACTAATCCTGGGGTGGTAAACTTCCCTTCCCTCTGAACTAAGGGAAACATTTTCATTACCACCACCACCTAACATTGACATTAACCAATCATTCATTACCTTAGTTTAATTGATTAACTCCTTAAGTTTGACTTTTTCATGTTTTGACAAGCTTGACACTAGGTGTTTCCTCAAGTGTTCATGTTTTTTAGATGAAGCCCGATGCACCCGCCCAAATAACTTTCGTATAGACTTGTCAACAATGTCATTTTGATTTTTGGCTTTACCTTGAATTCCCTTAGTTAATCCCCTTCTACCTTTAGTTGGTGAACCTACTTGCCTTGTGCTTGCAATGCATTGCATACTAGCAACAACTTGTGGTGTGGTCAATGGCATTAATGGTGTTTTAACACGTTTGGTTTTTATGCTCATGCATTTTCCTTTATCCCGAAGAGTCAATTTCCCGGTCCTAAAGTCAAAGAAAGAGCCCGCGGTTGCCAAAAATGGCCTTCCCAAAACAAGGGGCACAACCGGGTCTTCCTTTATATCAACAATAACAAAGTCAATGGGAAATTCCATGTCCCCTACTTTAACAATTAATTCTTCGGCGATCCCCATACTAGATTCGGAGTTATTGTTGGTATGAAGCGCAGCTTGTACTGCGGCTATGTTTGCAGCAAGAAAGGTACGAAATTCCTCTTCGCTCATATTCATGGTTTTACGAGTAGTCGGTGCCATTTCCTTCAAATAGTCAAATGAAACAAGTTAATCATACAGAATATTAAGAGTAGTCAATAGTATCTCGTAGCATAATATGAACTCATTTATAAAAGCTTTTTCTTCATATTAGCGTTTTATAAGTTTAAATTCGGGTAGTACTTACCCGTTAAGTTCATACTTAGTAGCTAATATACAATTCAACTACTACAATTCTATATGAAAAACTGATTATAATAATATTTCGCGTTCAAACTTTAACACAATATTTTACAAACTTACAATACCGCTTATTTTACATATAGCATGAAATATAGCACACAATAACTTTGATACAAGATAGTTGTGAAGATAATTCTAGCTAGTACACAAGTCGTTCAGCAAAGGCAATAAAGACACGTAATTCATACATCCAGAAACAAGTCATGCATTCTGGTTTTACTAGGACTACTTCCCTTCCTTGGTCTTATGGAACATAACTGTTATGGCCGTTGATAAGACAGCGTGTTGTAACATCGTCAAAGGGACGAGGGTTACGTAATGTCCAACAGTCCCGTAACAATTTAAAAACCTTGTTTCTCACCCCAACTACTGAGTCCATCACTTGTGGGAATGTTTTATTTAGCAGTTGTAATCCGATGTTCTTTTTCTCACTTTGGTGAGAAGCGAACATCACTAACCCGTAAGCATAACATGCTTCTTTATGTTGCATGTTAGCCGCTTTTTCTAAATCACGAAGTTCTATATTTGGATATATTGAGTCAAAATAATTTCTTAACCCATTGCGTAAAATAGCATTTGGGTTCCCCGCAATATATGCGTCAAAGTAAACACATCGTAACTTATGGATTTCCCAATGTGATATCCCCCATCTTTCTAACGAAAGCCTTTTATAAACCAAGGCATTCTTGGAACGTTCTTCGAATGTCTTACAAACTGATCTCGCCTTAAATAGTTGTGCCGAGGAATTCTGACCGACTCTAGACAAGATTTCATCAATCATGTCTCCGGGTAGGTCTCTTAAATATTGGGTTGTCTATCTATTTTGTGTTTTTATACTGTAAAATAGACAAAAGTTAGATTCATAAAAAAATATTTATTAATACAAGCAATTTTTACATATATCATAAAGCATAAGCACACTATATTACATATATTACACCACACGAATACAACTATCTTATTCCGACTCGCTCGTTTCTTCTTCTTCGGTTTTGGTTCGTTTTGCCAAGTTTCTAGGGATATATGATGTTCCCCTAATACGAGCCGTCGTTTTCCACATTGGTTTAGAAAAACCTGGTGGTTTAGAGGTTCCCGGGTTATTGTCACAACTTAAGAAATACGGGGGTTGACGATACATATAAAGTTCATCGGGTTTGGAATCAAATTTCTCTATTTTTATGCCCTTTCCCTTATTGTTCTCTTTTGCCTTATTAAATTGTGTTGGGGTAATTTCTATAACATCATCGGAATCCTTGTCGGGATCCGATTCATCGGAGAATTGGTAATCCTCCCAAAACTTTGCTTCCTTGGCGGAAACACCATTGACCATAATTAACTTTGGTCGGTTGGTTGAGGATTTTCTTCTACTTAACCGTTTTATTATTTCCCCCACTGGTTCTATTTCTTCTTGCAGTTCCGATTCTTCTTCCGGTTCCGATTCTTCTTCCGGTTTCGACTCTTCTTCCGGTTCCTCTTCGAGAACTTGTGAATCAGTCCACGAATTATTCCAATTTATATTTGACTCTTCATTATTATTAGGTGAGTCAATGGGACTTGTTCTAGAGGTAGACATCTATCACATAATATTAAACACGTTAAGAGATTAATATATCACATAATATTCGCATGTTAAAAATATATAGTTTCCAACAAAATTTGTTAAGCAAAATTCTGGTTCTCTAAGACCAACGCTCGGATACCAACTGAAATGTCCCGTTCTTATTGATTAAAAACGTTCCATATTAATTGATTTCGTTGCGAGGTTTTGATGTCTATATGAGACGCTTTTTCAAAGACTGCATTCATTTTAAAACAAACCATAACTTTTATTTAATCAATAAAGGTTTAAAAAGCTTTACGTAGATTATCATATAATAATAATCTAAAATATCCTGTTTACACACGACTATTACATAATGGTTTACAATACAAATATGTTACAACAAAATAAGTTTCTTGAATGCAGTTTTTACACAATATCATACAAGCATGGACTCTAAATCTTGTCCTTATTTAAGTATGCGACAACGGAAGCTCTTAATAATCACCTGAGAATAAACATGCTTAAAACGTCAACAAAAAATGTTGGTGAGTTATAGGTTTAACCTATATATATCAAATCGTAAAAATAGACCACAAGATTTCATATTTCAATGTACATCACATACATAGAGATAAAAATTATTCATATGGTGAACACCTGGTAACCGACATTAACAAGATGCATATATAAGAATATCCCCATCATTCCGGAACACCCTTCGGATATGATATAAATTTCAAAGTACTAAAGCATCCGGTACTTTGGATGGGGTTTGTTAGGCCCAATAGATCTATCTTTAGGATTCGCGTCAATTAGGGTGTCTGTTCCCTAATTCTTAGATTATCAGACTTAATAAAAAGGGGCATATTCGATTTTGATAACTCAACCATAGAATGTAGTTTCACGTACTTGTGTCTATTTTGTAAATCATTTATAAAACCTGCATGTATTCTCATCCCAAAAATATTAGATTTTAAAAGTGGGACTATAACTCATTTTCACAGATTTTTACTTCGTCGGGAAGTAAGACTTGGCCACTGGTTAATTCACGAACCTATAACAAATATGTACATATATATCAAAGTATGTTCAAAATATATTTACAACACTTTTAATACATTTTGATGTTTTAAGTTTATTAAGTCAGCTGTACTCGTTAGTAACCTACAACTAGTTGTCCAACGTTAGATGTACAGAAAAAAAAATTAATATATATTATCTGAAATCAATCCACGACCCAGTGTATACACGTCTCAGGCTAGATCACAACTCAAAGTATATATATTTTGGAATCAACCTCAACCCTGTATAGCTAACTCCCACATTACTGCATATAGAGTGTCTATGGTTGTTTCAAATAATATATACACATGGGTCGATATGATATGTCAAAACATTTGCATACGTGTCTATGGTATCTCAAGATTACATAATATATTAGAATACATGTATAATACAATATAAGTTAGCTAGGATATGATTAATATAGATTTGTTACCAATTTTCACGTTGTTACAACAAGAAAAATTATCCAATCTTGTTTTACCCATAACTTCTTCGTTTTAAATCCGTTTTGAGTGAATCAAATTGCTATGGTTTCATATTGAATTCTATGTTATGAATATAAATAGAAACGGTATAGGTTTATAGTCGAAAATTTTAGTTACATGTCAATTACTAAAGAGGTAGTCATTTCCGTCGAAAAAACGACATCTTGATGACCATTTTGGAAAACATACTTTCACTTTGAGTCTAAACATGATTTTTGGATGTAGTTTCATGTTTATAAGAAAAATCATTTTCCAGAAGAATAACTTTTAAATCAAAGTTTATCATAGTTTTTAATTAACTAACCCAAAACAGCCAGCGGTGTTACTACGACGGCGTATGTCCGGTTTTACGGTGTTCTTCGTGTTTTCGGGTTTTAAATCATTAAGTTAGCATATCATATAGATATATAACATGTGTTTAGTTGATTTTAAAAGTCAAGTTAGAAGGATTAAATTTTGTTTGCAAACAAGTTTAGAATTAACTAAACTATGTTCTAGTAGTTACAAGTTTAAACCTTCGAATAAGATAGCTTTATATGTAGGAATCGAATGATGTTATGGACATCATTACTACCTCAAGTTTTCTAGATAAAGCTACTGGAAATGAGAAAAATGGATCTAGCTCCAAAGGATCCTTGGATGGCTTGAAAGTTCTTGAAGTAGAATCATGACACGAAAACAAGTTCAAGTAAGATTTCCACTCGAAATAAGATTGTTATAGTTATAGAAATTGAATCAAAGTTTGAATATGAGTATTACCTTATATTAGAAAGATATCTTAATGTAAATAAGAAAGATTTCTTGAGGTTGGATGATCACTCTACAAGATTGGAAGTAAGCTAGCAAACTTGGAAGTATTCTTGATTTTATGAAGCTAGAACTTGTAGAATTTATGAAGAACACTTAGAACTTGAAGATAGAACTTGAGAGAGATCAATTAGATGAATAAAATTGAAGAATGAAAGTGTTTGTATGTATTTTTGGTCGTTGGTGTATGGATTAGATATAAAGGATATGTAATTTTGTTTTCATGTAAATAAGTCATGAATGATTACTCATATTTTTGTAATTTTATGAGATATTTCATGCTAGTTGCCAAATGATGGTTCCTACATGTGTTAGGTGACTCACATGGGTTGCTAAAAGCTGATCATTGGAGTGTATATACCAATAGTACATACATCTAAAAGCTATGAATTGTACGAGTACGAATGCGGGTACATACGAGTAGAATTGTTGATGAAACTGAACGATGATGTAATTGTAAGCATTTTTGTTAAGTAGAAGTATTTTGATAAGTGTCTTGAAGTCTTTCAAAAGTGTATGAATATATATTAAAACACTACATGTATATACATTTTAACTGAGTCGTTAAGTCATCGTTAGTCGTTACATGTAAATGTTGTTTTGAAACCTTTAGGTTAACGATCTTGTTAAATGTTGTTAACCCAATGTTTATAATATCAAATGAGATTTTAAATTATTATATTATCATGATATCATGATGTACAAATATCTCTTAATATGATATATATACATTAAATGTCGTTACAACGATAATCGTTACATATATGTCTCGTTTCAAAATCATTAAGTTAGTAGTCTTGTTTTTACATATGTAGTTCATTGTTAATATACTTAATTATATGATTACATATCATAATATCATGTTAACTATATATATAACCATATATATGTCATCATATAGTTTTTACAAGTTTTAACGTTCGTGAATCACCGGTCAACTTGGGTGGTCAATTGTCTATATGAAACCTATTTCAATTAATCAAGTCTTAATAAGTTTGATTGCTTAACATGTTGGAAACACTTAATCATGTAAATAATAATCTCATTTAATATATATATAAACATGGAAAAGTTTGGGTCACTACAGTAGCCTCCATAGACATTACACTTTTAAGTTGGTAGGGAATGAATGTTGTATCGTCCAAATCTTCCGAAAACTTGAATACCCCATAGTCGATAGTATCAATTTCTA
This sequence comes from Rutidosis leptorrhynchoides, assembly GCF_046630445.1. NCBI lineage: Eukaryota > Viridiplantae > Streptophyta > Magnoliopsida > Asterales > Asteraceae > Rutidosis > Rutidosis leptorrhynchoides. Next base: position 117,558,810 of record NC_092341.1, on the reverse strand, counting down.
ACGCTTCATCAAAATCAAACTTGTCTCCTTCAATGTCGAACTTGAAAGCTTGAGGATATTCGGATTGATCTTCTTCGGTTGAATCAATCAAGTTTACTTGAGCATAAGTATTGGTAGGATTTGATGAACTCACTTGATTTTGGATTGGATTGGTAGTGTTGCTCTCGATAGGAATAACTCTCGTGTTATTTTGGTGGTTTTATTGGTTGTTTCGGTTGTTGTTGTAATTATTCGAGTTAACTTGAGTGTTTAAAAGTAAAGTTCCTTGTGGTCTTTCTTCAACTTGATTTGAAATTCTTCCAATGGTGCTCTCAAGGTTTTGGAATGAGGCTTGTTGGTTTCGGAGTTGTTGCTTCAAGAGCTATTCTCTTTCATTAGAAAAGCTTCAGTTGATTCTACCTTCTTGATGTAGTTTTGCATGATTTCTTCTAAGCTCTTCGAAGGCTAGGATGGTTGATTGTTTTGTTGAGGTTGTTGATTGTAACCTTGGTTATTTTGTGATTGACTATAACCTTGGTTGTTTTGATAATTTGAATTGGCTTGATTTTTGTAAGGTTGGTTGTTGTAAGGTTGTTGGTTTTGGTATTGGAAATTATTGTTTCAATTTTGGTTATAGTTGTTGTAACCTTGATTTCGGTTTTGGTTTGTGAATTCGGGTGGTGTATTGGTTTGGTTGGTGAATGATACTTGTTTTTTATTAGGATTGTAGTAACTTTGGTTAGATGTTCCTCCCCGTTGGTAGTTTTGATTACTCACGTAGTTCACATGAGCATCCGAATTCATGGGAATATCATCTAGATCAACATGATTGCATTGAGTAATTTGAGGACAATTCTTCGTGAGATGTGGACCCTCGCATCGTTGACAACCTACTTGCATTGCAACTACCGTTTGTTTAATCTTCTTCAATTCTTTCCCAATTGTTTGAAATTGATTGTTCAAGCTTGCAAGCGTCACTTGTCCATTATCACTCTCGACTTGTGCTACACGTTTCCTTGTCAAATCTCGCGGTAAAGGTGCCCATTCATACGTGTTAACCGAGATGTCTTCTAACATAATATCGACCGCATTTGGTGATTTGTATATAAATACCCCACTGGATGAAGAATCAAGATATTGCTTCGTAAAAGTATTACAACCCCGATAGAATGTGTTGATATACTCCTTCTTCGTCAAAGCATCCGGTGGTCTACCACTTACTAGCTTCTTGAATCGGACCCATGCATCATACAAACTCTCATCACCTCATTGTGTGAACCCATTAATCTCCATTCTAAGCCGCTCTACTTTTGACGGTGGAAAGAAATGATTGATAAACTCGTTTGTTAATTCTTGAAAAGACCTTATGGAATCGGATGGTAAACTTCGCATCCAAGCTTTTGTGTCTCCTTGAAGTGTGAAGGGGAATGCCCTTAGCTTAAAAGCATCATCGGTGACGTTTTTGGTTTTGTAAATATCCCAAAGATCATTAAAGTGTTGAATATGTTCGAACAGATTTTCATCTATCAACCCATGAAAGTATGTATCCTTGATCAACGTGAAAAAGTTACCCTCAATCTTCCAATTATCCGCTTCAATTGGTGGTTTTGTAATAGCCGGTGCTATCGTTGTTGGTGTAACCAATCTAGCATTCCACATTGGTGTGTCGTTTGGATCATTCAATAATTCTTGATTAACCGGAGGACCATTAGGATTGCCCTCTTCATCATGAATCGGATTACCGTTTGGATCCATCTCTTCTAAACAAAATGGCAAAGCTTCGAAATTCTTTCTTAATACCCTTTCTTCTCTACGATTATAAACCCCGTGCACGTGTCTTTCCGGATCGGAGAATGGATGTGTGAATTCTTGATCCTTGTGAGACCTTGTTTTCATACACCAAAGGTACCTATCCTTCAATCACAACACAAACATAAGCGGTTTTCCAAACAAAAATAATAATATAAAATGCGAAAAGTAACTTCCGTAAGGGTAAACCCCTACGAAAGGATCGAACAATTAAAAGTTTAAACCAAATAACCAACTAAGCTAACCGCATCCCCGGCAGTGGCGCCAAGAAAGTGTGATGCGTTCGTGCGATATACATCTTTTACTAGTATTATTATTATTAGTACTATTACGATTATTATTATTATTATTATTATTATTATTATTATTATTATTATTATTATTATTATTATTATTATTATTACTATTACTATTACTATTACTATTACTATTACTATTACTATTATTATTATTATTATTATTATTATTATTATTATTATTATTATTATTATTATTATTATTATTATTATTATTATTATTATTATTATTATTATTATTATTACTATTACTATTACGATTACCATTACCATTACCATTACTATTGTTGTTGTTATTGTTGTTGTTATTGTTGTTGTTATTGTTGTTGTTACTGTTGCTATTATTAGAGTGGTGAAAGAGATTCAAATAATCGAGACTCACGAAAACAGGGGAGGATCGTGACCGGAATGGGTCAGTCGCGGTCGCGATAGAATGACAGAACAAGAACCAAATTTTGGGAGACACGTCGCGACCGTGATGCATGGGTCGCGACCGCGACACGGGTCTGACAGGGAGAACTTTTCAGAATCGAGTTTTCTTGGTCCCAAACTCATTTTCTTCTTGAGTTTTGCCTATATAAACATCCAATTGTAACCCATACATTGTATCACGAAAATTATCAATTAAATCTCTCTAGTTTGGTTTGTAGATTAAAGTAATCAACCCATTGATTACATATAACCACATTAAATTATCGTGTTCTTATTTATTTGTTATTGTCTTCGTTTATCTATTGTGGGAGGGTAATTTTCTGGAAATTTCTCTTACTCTTGTTCCAATTACCCTAAAAATTGGTATCTAGAACAAAAGTTTTCGAGTTTGGGGAAATGGCGGAAGATGGAAAATTTAGAATCGATAGATTTGACGGAAAAGCCTTCGGCTTTTGGAAGATGCAAATCAAAGATTATTTGTATCAAAAGAAGCTACACCAACCCTTGTTGGAGGTCAAACCCGAAGGCATGGATGATGCCGATTGGTCTCTTTTGGATTGCTAAGCTTTGGGTGTGATTCGTCTCTCTCTTGCCAAGAATGTGGCATATAACGTGTTAAATGAGAAAACAACGTTTACGTGTTTGAATGCTCTCTCTAACATGTATGAAAAACCTACGGCGGCGAATAAGGTTTTTCTTATGCAACAATTATTCAATACGAAGATGAGGAAAGGTTCGAGTGCAACGGATCAAATCAACGATTCAACAATATTATATCAAGTCTTGAATCGGTAGATGATGCGTTCGTGCGATATACATCTTTTACCCTCTAAATTTATATTTGATTCAAAAACTACAATCAAGCACACACAACTAACGAGCACTTAGAACCCAGTTATTATAGCACTTTAATGTATGTATTCTTATCAAGTTCGTCCCAAGAGACACGGTGTAAGTCGGATATTTGAAACTATCAATTGTCCTAGGGTTTGTTTGATTGGGGGTTTCGATTGATATCAACTAACAACTAAAACTTGCACAATTTTGCACAATTAAATAAACCTAAATTTATCAATTAAACTAGTAACAAGAAACAAGTAGTGAAGTATTAAGACTTTAAAACAAATTAACTAAGACGTGTTCACTTATCTAATCCTCTCTATGCTTGGCTTGCCCCATTGTGCCTATATTGCTATCTCATTAGTTGTTGAACTATTAAATATTTAGCATCACTACTAAACCTCAAATCAAATGATACTCCACGAATTCACATAAGCTTTATATCTTAAGATCGAGTTAAGAATGATTTGGTCATTGAGATTGAGCTTAGGTTGAAATCACTTAAAAACTCCAACTATCGAAATTACTTAAGATAATCGGCATTACTATGTTGACTAGAGGCCAATTGATAACCAACCTAGATCAAGAACACAATCAATTACAATTCCTAAGCTAGTTGTCTAGATCACCTAAGGTGTTGAAGCACATATTGATTCACTTCTCAAATCACTAAGAGAGCTACACAACATATGTAATCAAAGTCAAGCCTAAAACAAACTCATAGCAATGGATCTTTAGCTAACTCAATAACACATGATCATGTAATTCATTCAAACAACAATAATCAATTGATTTGGGGCAAACACTAGCATTAGAGATTCATAGATAAGCAAACACAAGAGATTTAGCCAATCATAGCTAAAATTAAACTAATAATAAGCATAGAAATGTAAATCATCATCATCTTCAAGTTACTACAAGTAATCAATGCAAATATGAAAAGTAAAGTGAAGATTACAACCCAAAATGTAAAGAAGAGGAAGATTTAAGCTAAACAATGATGAATCTTGAGCTAGCTTCCTTGAATCCACCCTTAAACACCAATGGATGATGAAACTATGGTTTTGTATATGAAATTCGGACCTTAAGCAGCTGCTCGCAAAGATGCATAAGAAAAATGACCTACTCTCATTCCTTTTATAGTGCTGAAATTCTGGGCTGAAACAGCGATAGGAGCACCGCTATTGGCTCAGGAGCGGCGCTTTTGGCTTTAATGAGGAGCGGCACTTTTGATCAGGGATGCTGCTTTTATCTCAAACAGGGGCGACACTTTTGTTGAGGAGCGACGCTTTTGGCTGAATAGGAGCAACGCTTTTCACTGTAGGAACGGCGCTTCTGCTCACTGGATGAAAATGGAGCTGAAATGTGCATAAGAACGTCACTTTTCCAGTTGGTGCGGCGCTTTTTGGCTCACAGGAGTGACGCTCTTGATTGAGGAGCGGCGCTTTTGATGCTGATTCTGCACTTTTCCATTTTCTTAGCCAATTTTGCCTAAGATTTGGTCAATTTTACACAAATCCACTCCTTAGCCCTTAATTTACCATTTAGCTCAATAGCACACAAAATACGCTCCAAGATAGTCATAAACCGAGCAAAGTGAAGTAGATATCGCGAAATAAAATATATATAAATGGAGCGACATCAAACCCCCTATATTTGAATCTTTTCTTGTCCTCAAACAAACAATCGACAAAACAAGCTTTGGAGATAGAGAACAAATAAGTGAACAATGCCAAAGCGCAAAAAGGTTAAGCTCAAAATGATACCTTTCATGAATATGCACTAGGCGGCTATAACGTTCTCCAAAAACTTGCACTTGCTAGGACCAAGCACAATCATCCTCTTCTTCTACTAACACAAGCTTAACTCAAGCTCCAAATAATATCTTCAAATCTTCAATTGTAACGACCCTGTATTTTCCAACTTTTATTAATAATATTTATTATTAATGCTTGCGTTTTAATGAATGTATTTTTATACATTTACTTGTTATCGTAATTGACTTTACATGTCCCGACTCGTCTTTGTGACACACGTGCTTTACACGAATAATGTTTCGAATATTATTTACATTCATGATTAATTATTATTAATCATTTTTAATTAACTAATGTTAGTAGTTAATTACTTGGGCTTTTTTATTTATTTGTTGGTTACTTGGACTTGGGCTTTTATTATATGGACTTGGAAGCCCACCCTACACACTTAATGGACTAGTAAGCCCATCTTTTAAGCTAATGAATCATTAAGAAAAAGCAAGGTTAATTAAGCTAATTAGGAGACAAATCTTACAAGCATGCTAGAACTCTTTCCCATACATTTAACTTTAATACCATTCTAAGCTTACACCCTTCCCCCATGCATGAAAGTTGAAGCTTGACTTTCCCCTTTGAGCCCTTGGAAATCGTCGGCCAAGCTAGAGGAGGGAGGAGTTCAAATTTCATTTTTTTTTTTTACTTATTCACTAGTATTTCTTCATTCCACACACACACTTCATTTTACACTTCTCTTTCTCTCATCTCTTTTCTCTCAAACTTGTAAGTAACAAAGCTTTACTTTCTTTCTTTTTCTTCCACTAAAATCGACATCCATCATCATCGTTTACTAGTTGTAGTTTATTGTTGTTTGGTGTTGTTAAAGATCAAGTTCTATAACTTGTATCTTCATGTAATCTTGGTTACTTCCATCTTTTGTTTGATGAAGAACCAAGAACAAGAATCTAAACTTATTAGTTTATGGTTCTACACTTAAATGTTATAAGATTTAAAGTTCATAAACTTTATAATTATACTTGTGTTCATGTTTTATAGACTTAAATTCTTAAGATCCAAGCTTGACTTATCTTCTTAAGTATGAAACAAACATGAACATAATACTTGTAACTTTAGTTTATTTATTTCTTTTGTAAGTACTTTAAAGTTTTGATGTTGTTAATTTGGTTAAGTATTACTAGTTAAACTTGATCTCATATTTCTTGAAACTAAAGTTAACTTTTTAAGTTCAAGAACATGGAAGTATAACTTTCTAGTTATAACTTTATACACTTGTATTGGATCTAATTTTCTATAGCTTATGGTCTTCCAAATTTGTTGTAAACAAGAGCTTATAAGCTTATATACATTTTACAAGATGAAAATCTAAGTTTCATAACTTATGGTTTCATTAAAGTGGAGATCCAAGTTCTATAACTTAGGATTTAACTTAAGAACACTAGATCTAGACTTTCTAGTCTAGGATCTTTAAGATCTAGCTAAGATCTAAGTTCTACAACTTAAGATCTTGTTTATTTAGTTTACATTTCAAGTTTATAGCTTAATATTACTATTAGAACTCATGTATGTGTCGGATCTAAGATCTTGATGTAACTTTGGTTCATTAAACTACTTACAACCCTTAATTGAGTTGTGCTACATATCTTAGACTTACACTAGTGTTATGATGGTCAAAACTTGGTAAAGATGATGTAAACACATCAACGAGTTGTACACTTGAAGCTATACGCATCAAGGATGAGAACCGTGATGAGCATCAAGCACCAAGAACCCACCGGAGCACCTTACTTACTATTTTCTGGAACTGATCAGTAACCTGGTGATAATGCTAAAAACGAACACATATTTCATAGCATTATCCCTCAAGAAAGACAAGATTTTAGTTGCAATTGTTCTATTTACAAGTGATATTCGTTTAAATAATAAAAGGTAAAGACAAAAGGCAGATTCGATGATTTGAAGAGGCAAACGACCAAAAAGCTAAAAAGTACAAAGTACAATCCAAGTGGTTCAATTTATTGATGAGAAACGTCTAAAAATGACAAGAGTACAAGTTACAAAACGCAAAGTACACGATATTAAATCGTACGAAAGGATGTTCGAAAATCCGGAATCGGGACCTGAGCCAAGAAGAAACGCGCGACGCAACGGACCTAAAATTACAAGTCAACTATGCACATAAATATAATATAATATATAAATAATTCTTAAAATTATATATATATTATATATATTTATTAAAACCGTCGGCAAATTAAAAGACAAAAATATGTGAGCAGGATCTGGCGGCCATGCGATCGCATGGGAAATAGGCATAAAACCCATGCGATCGCATGGGTTACTATAGCAGGCCAACATTCTATAAAAAGGCAGTTTGCTCGAGAGTTTGAGAGAGCATATTTTCTTTCTCTCTTCTGTAATCATAATAAATATTTATAATTTTAATTTTAATTTAAGTTTAATAATAATTGGGTTATTGTAAGAAATGTTTTATGGGTTTTAAGTCGGAACTCTGTCCGTGTAACGCTACGCGATAAATAATCACTGTAAGCTATGTTTTTCCTTTTTAAATTAATGTCTCGTAACTAAATTATTATTATGCTTATTTGAGCCGAAGTAATAGTGATGTTGGACTAAAAATTAAGATTGGGTTATTAAATTTTGTACCATAATTAGGGTATGGACAAAAGACCGACACTTGTGAACATTGGACTATGAACTATTAATAGATGGGGGGTATTGTCTAAATTGAGTGACAACTCATTGGAGTCTGTCGAATCTATCTTCAAATTAGTTAATCTAATAATTGTTAAATGATCATGCATGTCCTATTTAGTGACGTTTATACGACATCTTTTTCAAATCATTTAATTTAATCAATTGGATTGGGTAATTTATTATTCATTATGGCCAAGTGAATAAATTAACGTATCATAGACTAATTAAAACAGGGGTAGATTACATACAAGGGTAATTGGTGTAATTGTTAACAAAGTATTAAAACCTTGGATTACACACAGTCGATAACCTGGTGTATTCATTAAACAAAGTATTAAGACCTTGTTACAGTTCGAATCCCCAGTTAGTTGGAATATTTGACTTCGGGTATAAGGTTAAAATTGCCGAGCATTTTATAATTATGACCGATGAACTATTATGGACAAAAACCAGATAGGTTTCAAGTAACTCCAGGACAAAGGACAATTAACCCAGGATAATTAATTAAAGTCAAAACGTCAAACATCATGATTATGGAAGTTTAAATAAGCATAATTGTTTTATTGTATTTCTCATCGTACTTTCATTTACTCGCAATTTTATTTACTGTCATTTTATTTATTGCAATTTATTTTATGGACTTTAATTATTGTCATTTATCTTTATGCTTTATTTAAAATCGACAAACCGGTCATTAAACGGTAAAACCCCCTTATAATAATAATATTACTATATATAATTATATATTTTATATAAATATAGTCGCTTAAAAATATAGTACGTATCACCAGCTCCCTGTGGAACGAACCGGACTTACTAAAAACTACACTACTCTACGATTAGGTACACTGTCTATAAGTATTGTAGCAAGGTTTAGGTATATCCACTCTATAAATAAATAAATAACTTGTATAAAATTGTATCGTATTTAATAGTATTTTCCTTGTAAAATTAATACTATTTCATATACCCCTCGCATAACATCAAGTTTTTGGCACCGCTGCCGGGGACTCGGTGAAAAACACTATATTTTTGCAAACATATATTATTGCTTATTTCGTAAAAAAAAAATATTTTGTATTTATTATAAGTGTTTAAAAAAATAAGTAATCGGGCCGACACTGTAGCAGCCCAACCTTTGAACTGGATCCGCAGGTCATGCGACCGCATGACAATATAACTAACACTCCATGTGATCGTATGGAGTGATTTGACTGGTCTAAAACGTTTGACCATCGAATTAGGGTTACGTATAATTATTATTATTATTAATTAATTAGTTAATTAGGGTTTTATATAATAATAATTAGTTTTAGTTTTATTTAATTTGTAATATTAAAGTATAATTAGTTTTATTAATAATACTTTTATAAAATAATTATATAAAAATAATATTTTTATAAAAATAAATAATTTTAGCATTTTTTGTCTCTTTTTATAAATTGTATATTTTAAACATTTGTATATTTATCGTTCGTAATTAGTTTTAAAATTAGTTTTTGCCATAGTTATTTTATATTTCTAGTTTTTAGGTTTTGCCATAAAATCCCTTAAGTGCTTTTTCCTTATATTAAGATTTAGATGCTTTAGAATTTTTCGACGCCATTTATATATTTTAGTGCCTTTTAAATTATTGCCGTTTTGAATTTAGTATTCCTTTTAAGCTTTAATACATTTAGACGCAACTTTTTAGATTTAATTTTTAGACTTTTAAGTTTCGACGTTTTTCTTTCTTATTTTTATTTTTCGACGTTTTTCGACGCGCTTCTTTTTCTTTCTTATTTCTCGACGCTCTAGTTTTTAGGACATAGAATTTTCTATTTCTTCTCTAAAATTTCAAACGAAAAATTATTTTAAGCGGTTAAATTCATAGACATCCAAAATTTTCTGGTTCGTAGTAATAGTTGGATTTGTTAGTGGCGAGTTGTGGGCTTCCGATTTAAAGGGTCCTGGCTACCTACTGCATCTATTGGCTATTCGAAACGTGGGCAAAATCAGAAAAGTCTATTAATTTGATAGATTATATAATTTTTATCTTTATAACTAATAGGATATTTAGTGAATGCACCGAGCAAAACGTTCACCACCTTTCATACGTTCACTACCTGTAACCCGATCAAGACATCTAGCCAATATTGTCGCCGTTTATTTTTCTTTAGAATGATCATCTAGTCGAACAAGTACTCCAACTCAAAATTCCGATAATCCATTTTTTTGAACCCGACTTCACAATAGAGAACCCGGAGGATATTCAAGGACAATTCCAAGATCCAGAACCACTAATCATTCCTCCTGAACAACAAACCGTTAAATCAGAATCTTCTAGTGATTCGGATTCAACAAATTAAATTATGGAAATAACGGTACCTCAAAGTATGGAAGATCGAATGAGAGCCATACGCACGGGCCAAGGTCACGCCATTATTCAACCAAATGTTAGAGCGTCAGATTTTGAAATCAAAGGACAAATCCTACACATGATCACCAATCAGTGCCAATTTGGTGGTACAACAAAATAAGATCCAAACGAACATCTTCGAACTTTTAATAGGATTTGTAATCTATTTAAAATCCGAGAAGTTGAGGATGAAACTATTTATCTTATGTTGTTCCCCTGGACTTTAAAAGGAGAAGCCAAAGATTGGTTAGAATCGTTACCTGAAGGAACGATTGACTCATGGGATATTTTAGTTGAGAAATTTCTTCAAAGATTCTTTCCGGCATCTAAAGCCGTGAGACTTCAAGGAGAAATTGCCACGTTCGTGCAAAATCCAAATGAAATGTTATATGAGGCATGGACAAGATTCGGAAGAATGTTGAGAGGATGTCCTCAACATGGATTAGATACTTTTCAAATAGTATAAATCTTCTATAAAGGCATAGACATCGCCACACGAAAAGACATCGACATAGCAGTTGGTGGTTCCATTATGAAGAAAACCGCAACCGAAGCTCACAAGATTATTGATAACACAGCATCCCACTCTCATGAGTGGCACCAAGAGAAATATATATATCGTTCATCTAAAGCGGCTAGAGCCGATTCTAGCCACGACTTTGATTCCGTTTCTGCAAAAATAGATGCTTTCGAGAGACGAATGGAAAAGATGAATAAAGATATTCACGCAATACGAATCAGTTGTGAGCAATGCGGTGGACCACACTTAACGAAAGATTGTCACATTGAGCAAACGATGGAACAATGCGAGAATGTTTCCTACATGAACCAAAGGCCGGGAAATAATTATCAAAATAATTATCAACCGCCAAGGCTAAACTTCAATCGAAATCAAAACATTCTTTCCAATCCAAAAGGACCCGACAATAACTCGTATAACCTGTAGTGACCTGAACTTTTCCATGTTTTTATATATTAAATGAAATTGATATTTACATGATTAAATGTTTTCAACATGTTAAGCAATCAAACTTGTTAAGACTTGATTAATTGAAATAGGTTTCATATAGACAATTGACCACCCAAGTTGACCGGCGATTCACGAACGTTAAAACTTGTAAAAACTATATGATGACATATATATGGATATATATATATAGTGTGACGACCCGGAAATTTCCGACCAAATTTAAACTTTAATCTTTATATTATTCCGACACGATAAGCAAAGTTTGTTAAGTTAAATCTCAAGAATTTTAAACTGTGCTCATACATTCATTATAACCTCGACCAAATTCCGACGATTCACGAACCGTTATATATAAATAGATATGTATATGTATATATATATTATAACTTGAGAATATTAATAAAGTATTAAACGTATAATACTTTACACGAACGTATTTGTTTCAATATGATTTTCGACGAAATTAAAAATATATATATTAAATGATTGAATTATCAGAAACATTGAATTATGATTATAAGTCTCTGATGAGAGGTCCACTATAATTTGAGAAAATCTATTCCTCTTAACGATATTCAGAATAATTTGTAAAGCTATCTATAAATAAAAACAAAAAGTATCATTTACGAAAGTTAGACAAAAGTTAGTGGAGAATTGGTTTCCATAATATTCTATTAATCTATTTTCAAACGTACAAAGACGTTTTTAGTTTAAAAAGGACTTTATTATTAAAACGTATATAACTTTTATAAATATCTAGAATCACTTTTGACAACTCATTACTTAACCAGTATAATAAATATAACGATATTTATATTTTATTTCATTAAAAATATATAACGATTTAAATTAATATTATATATATTTATACGCGTATTATACATACATAGTTTTTATACTTTTACTATACTTTAACTTTACCTTTACTTTACTTTTACTTTACTTTAACTTTAATAATTCACTTTAATAATTCATACTTTAATAATTCACTTTAATAATTCATACTTTAATAATTTACTTTAATAATTCATACTTTAATAATTCATACTTTAATAATTTACTTTAATAATTCATACTTTAATAATTCATATTTTAATAATTTACTTTAATAATTCATACTTTTTTAATTCACTTTAATAATTCATACTTTAATAATTCACTTTAATAATTCATACTTTAATAATTCACTTTAATAATTCATACTTTAATAATTCACTTTAATAATTCAAAAATCAATTATAAATAGAATTCAATAGGTTTCATTATTTCATAGAAACTTGAAAATATATTTCTCTAAACTCTCTCAATCGATTTATATATATATATATATATATATATATATATATATATATATATATATATATATATATATATATATATATATATATATATATATATATATATATATATATATATATATATATTTGCTCAGTATTATTTCAAGATATTATTAGTATACATAAAATATTATGACGGAGTACTGTCTGAGTGATTTCAAAATAGTTTTTTTGAATGAGTCGAAGCTAAGGAAATTATGGGTTATAGCTATGGAGGTGATGGGTATGGTTCATGGGTATGCTCGTGAGGTCAATCTAGTGTTTATCATCTCCGTTGCGTCTACGTACTTTCCTGCAATATTGAATCTCAATATTGATACGTTCGTGAATCCGAGGCCAACCTTGCCCTTGTTAAATGACGTTATATGTATTTTTACTACGAAATACAGTATTGTGAGTTTCATTTGCTCCCTTTTTAATTGCTTTTGCAATATATATTTTTGGGCTGAGAATACATGCACTGCTTTTATAAATGCTTTACGAAATAGAGACAAGTGATTAAAAATGATATTCTGCGGATTGATGTGCTAGGTAATTTAGTTACATATTATAAGAGCATGTAAGCGCGAATCCTAAAGATAGATCTATCGGGCTTAACACCCCCATCCTGTAGGCTGCACTAGACATAAGAACTAGTGGGCGGATGTTTAGTACTTCGAGGATTATTTATACACTTGCGAGTGTACATATCCATCTTTGCGAAGATGACTTATTATATTATTGTTAAGGTTGGTTACTAAGGCCTCAACATAAGCAGAACGGTTTAATACACTTGCGAGTGTACATATATTTATAAACGGAAATCTTGTGGTCTATTAATATATTGAAATTATTTTTATGATAAACCTATGAACTCACCAACCTTTTGGTTGACACTTTAAAGCATGTTTATTCTCGGGTATTAAAGAAATCTTCCGCTGTGCATTAGCTCATTTTAAGGATATTACTTGGAGTCATTCATGGCATATTTTGAAAGACGTTGCATTCGAGTCATTGAGTTCATCAAGATTATTATTAAGCCAATTATAGTTGGATGTATTATGAAATGGTGTGCATGCCGTCAACTTTCGTTGTAAAGAAAGTTTGTCTTTTAAAAACGAATGCAATGTTTGTAAAATGTATCATATAGAGGTCAAATACCTCGCGATGTAATCAACTATTGTGAATCGTTTATAATGTATATGAATGGGTCCTTTCAGTTGGTATCAGAGCGGTGGTCTTAGCGAACCAGGTCTGCATTAGTGTGTCTAATTGATAGTCGTTAGGATGCATTAGTGAGTCTGGACTTCGACCGTGTCTGCATGTCAAAAGTTTTACTCATCATTTTTGTCGGAAATTACCTGCTTATCATTCTTAGTCTAGACACATCTTATTGCATTGATTGCATGAATAGTGTATAGACAAAATTCATATCTTAGCGTATCTGCTAATTCATATCTTAGCGTATCTGTTACTGTAAGCTTTGCCTGACATATTCCGTAAATTCCTCCGTAATCTACAAAACCTTTTGCTCTATATTATTAGAATACCACCCGATAGCCGGAAAATCATTTCACATCGAAAAATTCTTTATTCAATCGTACGAAATGGAATTCGTCATTAGTTCAAGTCCCTCGAATTCTGAAATGGAATCCCACTCAAGTTCCGAAAGCAGTGTGACCGGAATGGATCAACCAATTAGTCATCATCTATTCTGGATGAATTGGGGATGGGTTCGTAGCCTCCTTAATTATTGGATACAAGAAGAAGGTGATCCCTTCCATCCACCACATTGCCCTCTTGGCGAAGAACCTGAAGCACTTACCGGCGAACCTATCCGAAACACCATTTTCTCTCTTATTTCTAGAGTATCTCGTCACGATTACATACTACACCAAATTCTAGATTTTATTTATCCGCTCGTCCGAACCGACAATCACCCCGGTGTAATATAAGAAGTCAACGAGCTTCGCGCTCGGGTAGTGGCTTTGGAGAATATGGTGCAAAGGTTACAAACACCAGTAGCAGCACCAGCAGCATAAACAGTACCACCATCAGCAACACCAACAGTACCATCACCACCACCACCAACAACATCCACATCCCACACCGCAACATCACAATCTGTATCTCAAACATCAACGTCATACGCCCTGTAAATATCCAAGAATATCAACAACAACAACAAATGATGAAGTATTAATTCATAAACTTCATTGAAGAGATATCTCTGCGGTAGTTATGTAATCTCCAAAATCTTAGAGATTATTTAATTCTGGCCGTAAATCGGATGAGTGAACGGAGATGGTAGAGTAGAAACTTTGATCGAAAATGGTGTACGATTTATAAGCTAGAATTGTTTTACCAACAGCATCAACAGGACCGTAGCATCATCAAAACAGTCAGTGCCGTCAGTATCGTCAGAATCAACAGAACCTGTAACATCACAAACTCTGGAAGTTCAAGAATCATTGTGGACATCATAACGAATCAATAACAAATATATTGTATCAACGAGTTATGAAGTATTAACTCATTTCCAATCAAAAGATTTATATGTATATTTTATATGTATAAATTTTTAAACCATAATAAATCTTCCCGTACTAAGCTATTATGTGTGAATCTTAACTACTCAGTTAATTCATATTACAAATATGCAATGATGTACGTCCTTCGTCCACAACTTAACCATCGTTAATTACAATCTCTGTCTCAATTCAATAAAAATCCAATTCATAATAAATCAAGTGTATTATTCGAATATATGTTTGATTTTACACTTTCATCATCGATGTACTCGAAACTTTTCAAATAACATCATTCGTACCTTGCGAAGTTCACAAGAATTTCACGAAAACCAACAAATAACAAAGTAATGATTCATAATTTCAATATTATTGAAGAAATACTTATGCAATTTATAAAGTTTTAGGGATTACTCAATTCTAGTTCCAACCATAAAACAAATGAGTTTAATTTAATATTAACTCATTAAATCTATATTACATCTAAAGAAAATATACACATATATTTTCATAAAGACTTTAATAAACTTCTTTTGTACAAAATATTAATTGTGAAATTTTTTTTAACGGGTAGGTAATACCCGAGAGATATATAAATTCACAATTAATATATTACATTTTTCGAAACTGATTCAGCAATCATCAACTATACTCCCTAGTTTCACAACAATATCCATTCTTTCATATAAATCAAAACAATCATACTCATTCAAATTCAATTACATATTCTGATTTTAAAATCGCATAATTCAATTCGAAATATAACCAGTATCATCACTCTTAGATTCCTATATCTTTCAAAGCTATACTTTGACTTCAAAACTGTGTTAGAACATCATATGTATTAACGATTACAATATGTGCTCAAACCTTTCGAAATTCCTGAAGACACTTCAACTAAGGAACAATCGAGATGATGATCTAACCACCTGTTACCCACAGTTATACACCTAAAAAACTCTCAAAACCCAAGTCATAGTTCGACACGTATCCGTGTTAGACCCTTTGGCATTTACTAGTTAAAATAACTTTTCATTTCCGTTTCAAAATAGACAGTTTTGTCACAGCTCCAGCAAGTCAACTTCGACTTCTCAATCAAAACAGTCTTATTATAACCTCGATAGATATGTTGCCCTTTCGCCAACGTTACCAGGGAATCGTTTATATTCACCACATTAGCAATAAACTTACCAACAACTTCACTGATCTTTGACTTTCCAAAAAAAAAAAAATCATTATAATTATCGAAACCCTATCATATACTCATTCGTACCTTATAACAAGAATTGCCATACCAATTATTGAGAATCAGCAATCAGTATTTTGAAACCTCGCAGCATGTCTACATCAACAATTACATATACACACAACGTCTACCTCCAAGACTTACATTCTTTGAATGAGAAATTTCTGAAAAACACCCTAAACTGCGAACCAGTTCTCGAAATTTTGAAAAATGCTGATGAAGCAGCAAAAACTGTAAAAGACCTTAACAGTAAAAAGTTGGATGATAAAGGATAGTATATTGGCAAAGCTCAGAAAAAGAGAAGCTTTGGAACTGGAAAACGGATTGAGCAAAGTATGAAGGAGGCTGTGGACAAATCACAAAGGCTGAACCTGCCTTCAAAGAATCCAAATGATTCAGTACTTGCTGAAGTCATTAACGAATACCTTGCTCCTGACTCTAAACCCCTGCGGACAATATCCTTCATCATCCTCTTATATTAGACATTCTAAGATATCATCGTATCTTTCATTATAAATATCATCCATACTTCTGAAGATATTTTTATAATTATTCTTATCTGAAATCATTTACCTCTTCGCGCTATCTGTATTATATCATAAAAGAAACTATTTTAGTTTCTAAATTCTGAAACATTTGAGTTTAAAATAGGAATATTCTTGAAGAAGTGTTGGGAGCTGAAGCATGAGTTAGTATAATATAATGACACTTGATCAACGTGATTATATTAGAGTAATTCATGCTGAGTTTCTAAATGGAACATGATGATTCACAGATCATAACGTCATCATGTGCTATGTTACACGACTCTTGTATTCTCTTTGATCTCTAAATATCAAGAAAATATTTATTGCTGATTTGGCCTTTTCTGAGGTATTCTGGTAATTTGACAAGTCAAGATCGTGCCATTACAATTTCCTTCTTAGAACATTAACAATGTTCATTCTGAAATTTATATCTACGAATTCTGGACCATTACAAGCGGTGCTTAATCGCAAGAAGAAGAAACGAAAGGACAAAGCTCCGAACTAGAAATGGGAGTATAAATCATAGCAAATAGAAGAGAGCATTAACTGTGGATGACAATGATTATAGAAGAAGCAAGGACTTTGAAATATAAGGGAAGATATAAAACCCAACAACAACTCAGAAATCACAAACCGTATATATCAATGCATATAGCAATATAAAGACACGGGAGAACTAAAAACACTATAAAACCAAGAGTATAGTAGAAGTAAATAGATTCTTCCGGAGGCATATGAAAAAGAAGAGCAACAGATATGAAAGTGAGGTGTATATCAAGAATCAGCACTAGATGAAGCATATTGACAAATACTTTAAAATATGAGTTGAGAAGGTGTGAGTTGTAAGAAAACAAATGAGGTGGATTTATAGTGAAATATCCGACAGAGAAATCAAAATGGATTATCGCATTAATTCGAAGAGGATCATAATTTCCTTAATCGCCGAATAATCAAATCCAATATAGATTACAAAGATTTTCTTTTCAGAGATCAATCGTGATGACGTCAAAAGATACGACGAATCACTATTATCTTATTTCATTAATTTACGATAACTTCACTCACACGCTTCGAGTAATCGAATTATTTTATCCATTCTTCTTGAACATGATAAAACTCTATAATCGTTATAATAACATTCTCATTGTTAGTCATGACGACCTCTATCAAATTTCGGGGACGAAATTTCTTTAACGGGTAGGTACTGTGACGACCCGGAAATTTCCGACCAAATTTAAACTTTAATCTTTATATTATTCCGACACGATAAGCAAAGTTTGTTAAGTTAAATCTCAAGAATTTTAAACTGTGCTCATACATTCATTATAACCTCGACCAAATTCCGACGATTCACGAACCGTTATATATAAATAGATATGTATATGTATATATATATTATAACTTGAGAATATTAATAAAGTATTAAACGTATAATACTTTACACGAACGTATTTGTTTCAATATGATTTTCGACGAAATTAAAAATATATATATTAAATGATTGAATTATCAGAAACATTGAATTATGATTATAAGTCTCTGATGAGAGGTCCACTATAATTTGAGAAAATCTATTCCTCTTAACGATATTCAGAATAATTTGTAAAGCTATCTATAAATAAAAACAAAAAGTATCATTTACAAAAGTTAGACAAAAGTTAGTGGAGAATTGGTTTCCATAATATTCTATTAATCTATTTTCAAACGTACAAAGACGTTTTTAGTTTAAAAAGGACTTTATTATTAAAACGTATATAACTTTTATAAATATCTAGAATCACTTTTGACAACTCATTACTTAACCAGTATAATAAATATAACGATATTTATATTTTATTTCATTAAAAATATATAACGATTTAAATTAATATTATATATATTTATACGCGTATTATACATACATAGTTTTTATACTTTTACTATATTTTAACTTTACCTTTACTTTACTTTTACTTTACTTTAACTTTAATAATTCACTTTAATAATTCATACTTTAATAATTCACTTTAATAATTCATACTTTAATAATTTACTTTAATAATTCATACTTTAATAATTCATACTTTAATAATTTACTTTAATAATTCATACTTTAATAATTCATATTTTAATAATTTACTTTAATAATTCATACTTTTTTAATTCACTTTAATAATTCATACTTTAATAATTCACTTTAATAATTCATACTTTAATAATTCACTTTAATAATTCATACTTTAATAATTCACTTTAATAATTCAAAAATCAATTATAAATAGAATTCAATAGGTTTCATTATTTCATAGAAACTTGAAAATATATTTCTCTAAACTCTCTCAATCGATTTATATATATATATATATATATATATATATATATATATATATATATATATATATATATATATATATATATATATATATATATATATATATATATTTGCTCAGTATTATTTCAAGATATTATTAGTATACATAAAATATTACGACGGAGTACTGTCCGAGTGATTTCAAAATAGTTTTTTTGAATGAGTCGAAGCTAAGGAAATTTTGGGTTATAGCTATGGAGGTGATGGGTATGGTTCATGGGTATGCTCGTGAGGTCAATCTAGTGTTTATCATCTCCGTTGCGTCTACGTACTTTCCTGCAATATTGAATCTCAATATTGATACGTTCGTGAATCCGAGGCCAACCTTGCCCTTGTTAAATGACGTTATATGTATTTTTACTACGAAATACAGTATTGTGAGTTTCATTTGCTCCCTTTTTAATTGCTTTTGCAATATATATTTTTGGGCTGAGAATACATGCACTGCTTTTATAAATGCTTTACGAAATAGAGACAAGTGATTAAAAATGATATTCTGCGGATTGATGTGCTAGGTAATTTAGTTACATATTATAAGAGCATGTAAGCGCGAATCCTAAAGATAGATCTATCGGGCTTAACACCCCCATCCTGTAGGCTGCACTAGACATAAGAACTAGTGGGCGGATGTTTAGTACTTCGAGGATTATTTATACACTTGCGAGTGTACATATCCATCTTTGCGAAGATGACTTATTATATTATTGTTAAGGTTGGTTACTAAGGCCTCAACATAAGCAGAACGGTTTAATACACTTGCGAGTGTACATATATTTATAAACGGAAATCTTGTGGTCTATTAATATATTGAAATTATTGTTATGATAAACCTATGAACTCACCAACCTTTTGGTTGACACTTTAAAGCATGTTTATTCTCAGGTATTAAAGAAATCTTCCGCTGTGCATTAGCTCATTTTAAGGATATTACTTGGAGTCATTCATGGCATATTTTGAAAGACGTTGCATTCGAGTCATTGAGTTCATCAAGATTATTATTAAGCCAATTATAGTTGGATGTATTATGAAATGGTGTGCATGCCGTCAACTTTCGTTGTAAAGAAAGTTTGTCTTTTAAAAACGAATGCAATGTTTGTAAAATGTATCATATAGAGGTCAAATACCTCGCGATGTAATCAACTATTGTGAATCATTTATAATGTATATGAACGGGTCCTTTCATATAGTTAACATGATATTCTGATAAGTAAACATATCATTAATTATATTAACAATGAACTACATATGTAAAAACAAGACTACTAACTTAATGATTTTGAAACGAGACATATATGTAACGATTATCGTCGTAACGACATTTAATGTATATATATTATATTAAGATATATTAATACATCATGATATCATGATAATGTAATAATTTAACATCTCATTTGATTTAATAAACAATAGGTTAACAACATTTAACAAGATCATTAACCTAAAGGTTTCAAAACAACACTTACATGTAACGACTAACGATGACTTAACGACTCAGTTAAAATGTATATACATGTAGTGTTTTAATATGTATTCATACACTTTTGAAAGACTTCAAGACACTTATCAAAATACTTCTACTTAACAAAAATGTTTACAATTACATCCTCGTTCAGTTTCATCAACAATTCTACTCGTATGCACCCGTATTCGTACTCGTACAATACATAGCTTTTAGATGTATGTACTATTAGTATATACACTCCAATGATCAGCTCTTAGCAGCCCATGTGAGTCACCTAACACATGTGGGAACCATCATTTGGCAACTAGCATGAAATATCTCATAAAATTACAAAAATATGAGTAATCATTCATGACTTATTTACATGTAAACAAAATTACACATCCTTTATATCTAATCCATAAACCAACGACCAAAAACACCTACAAACACTTTCATTCTTCAATTTTCTTCATCTAATTAATCTCTCTCAAGTTCTATCTTCAAGTTCTAAGTGTTCTTCATAAATTCTACAAGTTCTAGTTTCATAAAATCATGAATACTTCCAAGTTTGCTAGCTTACTTCCAATCTTGTAGAGTGATCATCCAACCTTTAGAAATCTTTATTATTTACAGTAAGATATATTTTTAATACAAGATAATACTCATATTCAAACTTTGATTCAATTTCTATAACTATAACAATCTTATTTCGAGTAGAAATCTTACTTGAACTTGTTTTAGTGTCATGATTCTGCTTCAAGAACTTTCAAGCCATCCAAGGATCCTTTGAAGCTAGATCTATTTTTCTCATTTCCAGTAGCTTTATCCAGAAAACTTGAGGTAGTAATGATGTCCATAACATCATTCGATTCATACATATAAAGTTATCTTATTCGAAGGTTTAAACTTGTAATCACTAGAACATAGTTTAGTTAATTCTAAACTTGTTCGCAAACAAAAGTTAATCCTTCTAACTTGACTTTTAAAATCAACTAAACACATGTTCTATATCTATATGATATGCTAACTTAATTATTTAAAACCTGGAAACACGAAGAACACTGTAAAACCGGACATACGCCGTCGTAGTAACACCTTGGGCTGTTTTGGGTTAGTTAATTAAAAACTATGATAAACTTTGATTTAAAATTTGTTCTTCTGGGAAAATGATTTTTTTATGAACAAGAAACTATATCCAAAAATCATGGTTAAACTCAAAGTGGAAGTATGTTTTCTAAAATGGTCATCTCGACGTCGTTCTTTCGACTGAAATGACTACCTTTACAAAAATGACTTGTAACTTATATTTCTTACTATAAACCTATACTTTTTTCGGTTTAGATTCATAAAATAGAGTTCAATATGAAACCATATCAATTTGATTCACTCAAAACGGATTTAAAATGAAGAAGTTATGGGTAAAACAAGATTGGATAATTTTTCTTGTTGTAACAACGTGAAAATTGGTAACAAATCTATATTAATCATATCCTAGCTAACTTATATTGTATTATACATGTATTCTAATATATTATGTAATCTTGGGATACCATAGACACGTATGCAAATGTTTTGACATATCATATCGACCCATGTGTATATATTATTTGGAACAACCACAGACACTCTATATGCAGTAATGTGGGAGTTAGCTATACAGGGTTGAGGTTAATTCCAAAAATATATATACTTTGAGTTGTGATCTAGCCTGAGACGTATATACACTGGGTCGTGGATTGATTCAAGATAATATATATCAATTTTTTTCTGTACATCTAACGTTGGACAACTAGTTGTAGGTTACTAACGAGGACAGCTGACTTAATAAACTTAAAAGATCAAAATGTATTAAAAGTGTTGTAAATATATTTTGAATATACTTTGATATATATGTACATATTTGTTATAGGTTCGTGAATCGACCAGTGGCCAAGTCTTACTTTCCGACGAAGTAAAAATCTGTGAAAGTGAGTTATAGTCCCACTTTTAAAATCTAATATTTTTGGGATGAGAATACATGCAGGTTTTATAAATGATTTACAAAATAGACACAAGTACGTGAAACTACATTCTATGGTTGAATTATCGAAATCGAATATGCCCCTTTTTATTAAGTCTGGTAATCTAAGAATTAGGGAACAGACACCCATAGATCTATTGGGCCTAACAAACCCCATCCAAAGTACCAGATGCTTTAGTACTTCGAAATTTATATCATATTCGAAGGGTGTCCTGGAATGATGGGGATATTCTTATATATGCATCTTGTTAATGTCGGTTACCAGGTGTTCACCATATGAATGATTTTTATCTCTATGTATGGGATGCGTATTGAAATATGAAATCTTGTGGTCTATTGTTACGATTTGATATATATATAGGTTAAACCTATAACTCACCAACATTTTTGTTGACGTTTAAAGCATGTTTATTCTCAGGTGAATACTAAGAGCTTCCGCTGTTGCATACTAAAATAAGGACAAGATTTGGAGTCAATGTTTGTATGATATTGTGTAAAAACTGCATTTAAGAAACATATGTCGATGTAATATATTTCTATTGTAAACCATTATATAATGGTCGTGTGTAAACAGTATATTTTAGATTATCATTATTTGATAATCTACGTAATGCTTTTGAAACCCTTATTGATAAAATAAAGGTTATGGTTGTTTTAAAAATGAATGCAGTCTTTGAAAAACGTCTCATATAGAGGTCAAAACCTCGCAACGAAATCAATTAATATGGAACGGTTATAATCAATATGAACGGGACATTTCAGTTGGTATCCGAGCGTTGGTCTTAGAGAACCAGAAAATTTGTATTAGTGTGTTTTATCGAGTTTGTTAGGATGCATTAGTGAGTCTGGACTTCGACCGTGTTTTCTTTAAAAATGATTGCTTAACATTTTTGTTGGAAACTATATATTTTTAACATGTGAATATTATGTGATATATTAATCTCTTAACGTGTTTGATATTATGTGATAGATGTCTACCTCTAGAACAAGTCCCATTGACCCACCTAATAATAATGAAGAGTCAAATGTAAATTGAAATGATTCGTGGACTGATTCACAATTTCCCGAAGAGGAACCGGAAGAAGAATCGGAACCGGAAGAAGAAATAGAACCAGTGGGGGAAATAATAAAATGGTTAAGTAGAAGAAAATCCTCAACCAACCGACCAAAGTTAATTATGGTCAATGGTGTTTCCGCCAAGGAAGCAAAGTATTGGGAGGATTACCAATTCTCCGATGAATCGGATCCCGACAAGGATTCCGATGATGTTATAGAAATTACCCCAACACAATTTAATAAGGCAAAAGAGAACAATAAGGGAAAGGGCATAAAAATAGAGAAATTTGATTCCAAACCCGATGAACTTTATATATATCGTCAACACCCGTATTTCTTAAGTTGTGACAATAACCCGGGAACCTCTAAGCCACCAGGTTTTTCTAAACCAATGTGGAAAACGACGGCTCGTATTAGGGGAACATCATATATCCCTAGAAACTTGGAAAAACGAACCAAAACCGAAGAAGAAGAAACGAGCGAGTCGGAATAAGATAGTTGTATTCGTGTGGTGTAATATATGTAATATAGTGTGCTTATGCTTTATGATATATGTAAAAATTGTTTGTATTAATAAGTATTTTTTTTATGAATCTAACTCTTGTCTATTTTACAGTATAAAAACACAAAATGGATAGACAACCCAATATTTTAAGAGACCTACCCGGAGACATGATTGATGAAATCTTGTCTAGAGTCGGTCAGAATTCCTCGGCACAACTATTTAAGGCGAGATCAGTTTGTAAGACATTCGACGAACGTTCCAAGAATGCCTTGATTTATAAAAGGCTTTCGTTCGAAAGATGGGGGATATCACATTGGGAAATCCATAAGTTACGATGTGTTTACTTTGACGTATATATTGCGGGGAACCCAAATGCTATTTTACACAACGGGTTAAGAAATTATTTTGACTCAATATATCCGAATATAGGACTTCGTGATTTAGAAAAAGCGGCTAACATGCAACATAAAGAAGCATGTTATGCTTACGGGTTAGTAATGTTCGCTTCTCACCAAAGTGAGAACAAGAACATCAGGCTACAACTATTAAACAAAACGTTCTCACAAGTGACGGAGTCGGTAATTGGGGTAAGAATTGAGGTTTTTAGGTTATTACGAGACTGTTGGTCATTACGTAACCTTCATCCTTTTGATGACGTTACAACACATTGTCTTACTATCGGTCACAACGGTTATGTTCCACAAAACCAAGGATGGGAAGTGGTATTAGTAAAACCAGAATGCATGACTTGTTTCTGGACGTATGAATTACGTGTCTTTATTGCCTTTGCTGAACGCCTTATTTATTAACTAGAATTATCTTGGCAACTACTTTGTATCAAAGTTTTATGTGCTATATTTCATGATATATGTAAAAAAAAGCGGTATTGTAAGTTTGCAAGTTATTGTATAAAGGTTTGAATATGATATTTTTTTTTGTGATTAGTTTTTCATATAGAATTGTAGTAGTTGAAATGGTATGTTAGCTACTAAGTATGAACTTAACGGGTAGGTACTACCCGAATTAAAGAGTATAAAACGCTAATATGAAAAAAGAGCTTTTATAAATAAGTTCATATTACGCTACGAAATACTATTGACTACTCTTGATATTCTATATGATTAACTCATTTCATTTGACTATTTTGAAGGAAATGGCACCGGCTACTCGACAAACCATGAATATGAGCGAAGAGGAATTTCGTACCTTTCTTGCTTCAAACACAGCCACAGTACAGGCTGCGCTACATACCAACAATAACTCCAAATCTAGCAATGCAGCTAACGGCGCAAGAAATCGTGTAGGATGCACCTACAAAGAATTCACTGCCTGCAAACCTTTGGAATTTGATGGAACCGAAGGACCGATCAGAATGAAACGGTGGACCGAGAAGGTCGAATCGGTGTTTGCCATAAGTAAGTGTACTGAAGAGGACAAAGTGAAGTACGCTACGCATACCTTCACAGGTGCTGCGTTAACATGGTGGAATACCTATCTAGAGCACGTGGGACAAGATGATGCTTACGCACTACCGTGGTCAGCATTCAAGCACTTGATGAATGAGAAGTACCGTCCCAGAACCGAGGTTAATAAACTCAAGACAGAACTTAGAGGGTTACGAACCCAAGGATTTGATATTACCACGTACGAAAGACGATTCACAGAATTGTGCCTATTGTGTCCGAGAGCGTTCGAAGATGAGGAAGAGAAAATCGACGCATTTGTGAAAGGATTACTGGAAAGAATCCAAGAAGATATAAGTTCACACGAGCCCGCCTCCATACAACAAGCATGTAGAATGGCTCACAAACTAGTGAACCAGATTGAGGAAAGAATTAAAGAACAAGCGGCTGAAGAGGCCAATGTGATGCAAGTCAAAAGAAAGTGGGAGAAAAACGGTGATAAGAATCACCAATACAAAACAACAGCAATTACAACAATAATCGCAACAACTATCCCAACAATCGCAACATCAATCGCAACTACAACAAACGGCCCAACAACAACAACAACAACAACAACAACAACAACAACAACACCAACTACAACAATCATCCCAACAACAATAACAACCGTAATAACAACAACAATTCGAAGCAGCTATGCCAAAGGTGTGAAAAGTATCACTTGGGGTTCTGCACCAAATTTTGCAACAAGTGTAAAAGAAATGGTCATAGCGCGGCGAAGTGTGAGGTCTACGGACCAGGGGTTAATAGAACGAAAGGAACAAATGGTGTCGGAACGAGTAATGGGGAGCAAGTAGGGTCGGAGCAAGTTATGCCAATGTAGTTTGTTATAAATGTGAAAAACCGGGCCACATTATTAGAAATTGCCCAAACTAGGAGAACACGAATGGACAAGGCCGTGAAAGTGTTTTCAATATTAATGCGGCAGAGGCACAGGAAGACCCGGAGCTTGTTACGGGTACGTTTCTTATTGACAATAAATCTGCTTACGTTTTATTTGATTCGGGTGTGGATAGAAGCTATATGAGTAGAGATTTTTGTGCTAAATTAAGTTTTCCATTGACGCCGTTGGATAGTAAATTTTTACTCGAATTAGAAAACGGTACATTAATTTCAGCAGATTATATATGCCGGAATCGAGAAATTAAACTGGGTAGCGAAATATTTAAGATCGATTTGATACCAGTAGAGTTATGGAGTTTTGATGTAATAGTTGGCATGAACTGGCTGAAGAAGGTGAAAGCAGAGATCGTATGTTATAAAAATGCAATTCGCATTGTACGAGAATAAGGAGAACCCTTAATGGTGTACGGAGAAAAGGGCAACACGAAGCTACATCTTATTAGTAATTTAAAGGCACAAAAACTGATAAGAAAAGGTTGCTATGCTGTTCTAGCACACGTCGAGAAAGTACAAACTGAAGAAAAGAGCATCAATGATGTTCCCGTCGCAAAAGAATTTCCCGATGTATTTCTGAAAGAATTACCGGGACTACCTCCACATCGATCTGTTGAATTTCAAATAGATCTTTTACCAGGAGCTGCACTAATAGCTCGTGCTCCTTATAGACTCGCACCCAGCGAGATGAAAGAACTGCAAAGTCAACTGCAAGAACTATTAGAACGTGGTTTTATTCGACCAAGCACATCACCATGGGGAGCTCCTGTTTTGTTTGTCAAGAAGAAGGATGGTACATTTAGGTTGTGTATTGACTACAGAGAGTTGAACAAATTTACCATCAAAAAACGTTATCCACTGCCGAGAATTGACGACTTATTTGATCAACTATAAGGCTCGTCGGTTTATTCGAAGATCGATTTACGTTCTGGATATCATCAAATGCGAGTAAAGGAGGATGATATTCCAAAAACTGATTTTAGGACGCGTTATGGTCATTACGAGTTTATGGTTATGTCGTTTGGATTGACTAACGCACCAGCTGTGTTCATGGACCTTATGAGCCGAGTGTGTGGGCCATATCTTGAAAGTTTGTCATTGTTTTCATCGATGACATACTTATTTACTCAAAGAATGATCAAGAGCACGAAGAACATTTAAGAAAAGTGCTAGAAGTATTGAGGAAAGAAAAACTGTACGCTAAGTTTTCAAAGTGTGCATTTTGGTTGGAAGAAGTTCAATTCCTCGGTCACATAGTGAACAAAGAAGGTATCCAGGTGGACCCGGCAAAGATCGAAACCGTTGAAAAGTGGGAAACCCCAAAAACTCCGAAGCATATACGTCAATTTTTAGGATTGGCTCGTTACTACAGAAGATTCATCCAAGATTTCTCCAAAATAGCAAAACCCTTGACTGCATTAACGCATAAAGGGAAGAAATTTGAATGGAAGGATGAACAAGAGAAGGCGTTTCAATTATTGAAGAAAAAGCTAACTACGGCACCTATATTGTCATTGCCTGAAGGGAATGATGATTTTGTGATTTATTGTGACGCATCAAAGCAAGGTCTCGGTTGTGTATTAATGCAACGGACGAAGGTGATTGCTTATGCGTCTAGACAATTGAAGATTCATGAGCAAAATTATACGACGCATGATTTGGAATTAGGCGCGGTTGTTTTTGCATTAAAGACTTGGAGGCACTACTTATAAGGGGTCAAAAGTATTATATATACCGACCACAAAAGTCTTCAACACATATTTAATCAGAAACAACTGAATATGAGGCAGCGTAGGTGGATTGAATTATTGAATGATTACGACTTTGAGATTTGTTACCACCCGGGGAAGGCAAATGTGGCAGCCGATGCCTTGAGCAGAAAGGACAGAGAACCCATTTGAGTAAAATCTATTAATATAATGATTCACACTAACCTTACTACTCAAATAAAGGAGGCGCAACAAGGAGTTTTAAAAGAGGGAAATTTTAAGGATGAAATACCCAAAGGATCGGAGAAGCATCTTAATATTAGGGAAGACGGAACCCGGTATAGGGCTGAAAGAATTTGGGTACCAAAATTTGGAGATATGATAGAAATGGTACCTAGAGAAGCTCATAAAACCAGATACTCAATACATCCTGGAACGGGGAAGATGTACAAGGATCTTAAGAAACATTTTTGATGGCCAGGTATGAAAGCCGATATTGCTAAATATGTAGGAGAATGTTTGACGTGTTCTAAGTGAAATGTCCCGTTCTTATTGATTAAAAACGTTCCATATTAATTGATTTCGTTGCGAGGTTTTGACCTCTATATGAGACGTTTTTCAAAGACTGCATTCATCTTAAAACAAACCATAACCTTTATTTCATCAATAAAGGTTTAAAAAATCTTTACGTAGATTATCAAATAATGATAATCTAAAATATCCTGTTTACACACGACCGTTACATAATGGTTTACAATACAAATATGTTACAACAAAATAAGTTTCTTGAATGCAGTTTTTACACAATATCATACAAGCATGGACTCCAAATCTCGTCCTTATTTAAGTATGCGACAGTGGAAGCTCTTAGTATTCACCTGAGAATAAACATGATTTAAACGTCAACAAAAATGTTGGTGAGTTATAGGTTTAACCTATATATATCAAATCGTAACAATAGACCACAAGATTTCATATTTCAATACACATCCCATACATAGAGATAAAAATCATTCATCTGGTGAACACCTGGTAACCGACATTAACAAGATGCATATATAAGAATATCCCCATCATTCCGGGACACCATTCGGATATGATATATATTTCGAAGTACTAAAGCATCCGGTACTTTGGATGGGGTTTGTTAGGCCCAATAGATCTATCTTTAGGATTCGCGTCAATTAGGGTGTCTGTTCCCTAATTCTTAGATTACCAGACTTAATAAAAAGGGGCATATTCGATTTCAATAATTCAACCATAGAATGTAGTTTCACGTACTTGTGTCTATTTTGTAAATCATTTATAAAACCTGCATGTATTCTCATCCCAAAAATATTAGATTTTAAAAGTGGGACTATAACTCACTTTCACAGATTTTTACTTCGTCGGGAAGTAAGACTTGGCCACTGGTTGATTCACGAACCTATAACAATATATACATATATATCAAAGTATGTTCAAAATATATTTACAACACTTTTAATATATTTTGATGTTTTAAGTTTATTAAGTCAGTTGTCCTCGTTAGTAACCTACAACTAGTTGTCCACAGTTAGATGTACATAAATAAATCGATAAATATTATCTTGAATCAATCCACGACCCAGTGTATACGTATCTCAGTATTGATCACAACTCAAACTATATATATTTTGGAATCAACCTCAACCCTGTATAGCTAACTCCAACATTCACATATAGAGTGTCTATGGTTGTTCCGAAATATATATAGATGTGCCGACATGATAGGTCGAAACATTGTATACTTGTCTATGGTATCTCAAGATTACATAATATACAATACAAGTTGATTAAGTTATGGTTGGAATAGATTTGTTACCAATTTTCACGTAGCTAAAATGAGAAAAATTATCCAATCTTATTTTACCCATAACTTCTTCATTTTAAATCCGTTTTGAGTGAATCAAATTGCTATGGTTTCATATTGAACTCTATTTTAT
Source organism: Rutidosis leptorrhynchoides (assembly GCF_046630445.1). NCBI lineage: Eukaryota > Viridiplantae > Streptophyta > Magnoliopsida > Asterales > Asteraceae > Rutidosis > Rutidosis leptorrhynchoides. The sequence continues at coordinate 117,528,565 of NC_092341.1, read as the reverse complement.
GAATCTAAACAGAAAAAGTATAGGTTTATAGTGGGAAAAATAAGTTACAAGTCATTTTTGTAAAGGTAGTCATTTCAGTCGAAAGAACGACGTCTAGATGACCATTTTAGAAAACATACTTCCACTTTGAGTTTAACCATAATATTTGGATATAGTTTCATGTTCATAATAAAAATCATTTTCTCAGAATAACAACTTTTAAATCAAAGTTTATCATAATTTTTAATTAACTAACCCAAAACAGCCTGCGGTGTTACTACGACGGCGTAAATTCGGTTTTACGGTGTTTTTCGTGTTTCCAGGTTTTAAATCATTAAGTTAGCAAATCATATAGATATAGAACATGTGTTTAGTTGATTTTAAAAGCCAAGTTAGAAGGATTAACTTTTGTTTGCGAACAAGTTTAGAATTAACTAAACTATGTTCTAGTGATTACAAGTTTAAACCTTCGAATAAGATAGCTTTATATGTATGAATCGAATGATGTTATGAACATCATTACTACCTTAAGTTCCTTGGATAAACCTACTGGAAAAGAGATAAAATGGATCTAGCTTCAACGGATCCTTGGATGGCTCGAAGTTCTTGAAGCAGAATCATGACACGAAAACAAGTTCAAGTAAGATTTCTACTCGAAATAAGATTGTTATAGTTATAGAAATTGAACCAAAGTTTGAATATGATTATTACCTTGTATTAGAATGATAACCTACTGTAAGAAACAAAGATTTCTTGAGGTTGGATGATCACCTTACAAGATTGGAAGTGAGCTAGCAAACTTGAAAGTATTCTTGATTTTATGTAACTAGAATTTGTAGAATATATGAAGAACACTTAGAACTTGAAGATAGAACTTGAGAGAGATCAATTAGATGAAGAAAATTGAAGAATGAAAGTGTTTGTAGGTGTTTTTGGTCGTTGGTGTATGGATTAGATATAAAGGATATGTAATTTTGTTTTCATGTAAATAAGTCATGAATGATTACTCATATTTTTGTAATTTTATGAGATATTTCATGCTAGTTGCCAAATGATGGTTCCCACATGTGGTAGGTGACTCACATGGGCTGCTAAGAGCTGATCATTGGAGTGTATATACCAATAGTACATACATCTAAAAGCTGTGTATTGTACGAGTAAGAATACGGGTGCATACGAGTAGAATTGTTGATGAAACTGAACGAGGATGTAATTGTAAGCATTTTTGTTAAGTAGAAATATTTTGATAAGTGTATTGAAGTCTTTAAAAAGTGTATAAATAAATATTAAAACACTACATGTATATACATTTTAACTGAGTCGTTAAGTTATCGTTAGTCGTTACATGTAAGTGTTGTTTTGAAACCTTTAGGTTAACGATCTTGTTAAATGTTGTTAACCCAATGTTTATAATATCAAATGAGATTTTAAATTATTATATTATCATGATATTATCATGTATGAATATCTCTTAATATGATATATATACATTAAATGTCTTTACAACGATAATCGTTACATATATGTCTCGTTTAAAAATCATTAAGTTAGTAGTCTTGCTTTTACATATGTAGTTCATTGTTAATATACTTAATGATATGTTTACTTATCATAGTATCATGTTAACTATATATATATATCCATATATGTGTCATCATATAGTTTTTACAAGTTTTAACGTTCGTGAATCACCAGTCAACTTGGGTGGTCAATTGTCTATATGAAACATATTTCAATTAATCAAGTCTTAACAAGTTTGATTGCTTAACATGTTGGAAACATTTAATCATGTAAATATCAATCTCAATTAATATATATAAACATGGAAAAGTTCGGGTCACAACAGTACCTACCCGTTAAATAAATTTCGTCCCGAAATTTTAAGCTGTTGAAGGTGTTGACGAATCTTCTGGAAATAGATGCGGGTATTTCTTCTTCATCTGATCTTCACGCTCCCAGGTGAACTCGGGTCCTCTACGAGCATTCCATCGAACCTTAACAATTGGTATCTTGTTTTGCTTAAGTCTTTTAACCTCACGATCCATTATTTCGACGGGTTCTTCGATGAATTGAAGTTTTTCGTTGATTTGGATTTCATCTAACGGAATAGTGAGATCTTCTTTAGCAAAACATTTCTTCAAATTCGAGACGTGGAAAGTGTTATGTACAGCCGCGAGTTGTTGAGGTAACTCAAGTCGGTAAGCTACTGGTCCGACACGATCAATAATCTTGAATGGTCCAATATACCTTGGATTTAATTTCCCTCGTTTACCAAATTGAACAACGCCTTTCCAAGGTGCAACTTTAAGCATGACCATATATCCAATTTCAAATTTTATATCTTTTCTTTTAATGTCAGCGTAGCTCTTTTGTCGACTTTGGGCGGTTTTCAACCGTTGTTGAATTTGGATGATCTTCTCGGTAGTTTCTTGTATAATCTCCGGACCCGTAATCTGTCTATCCCCCACTTCACTCCAACAAATCGGAGACCTGCACTTTCTACCATAAAGTGCTTCCAACGGCACCATCTCAATGCTTGAATGGTAGCTGTTGTTGTAGGAAAATTCTGCTAACGGTAGATGTCGATCCCAACTGTTTCTGAAATCAATAACACATGCTCGTAGCATGTCTTCAAGCGTTTGTATCGTCCTTTCACTCTGCCCATCAGTTTGTGGATGATAGGCAGTACTCATGTCTAGACGAGTTCCTAATGCTTGCTGCAATGTCTGCCAGAATCTTAAAATAAATCTGCCATCCCTATCAGAGATAATAGAGATTGGTATTCCTTGTCTGGAGACGACTTCCTTCAAATACAGCCGTGCTAACTTCTCCATCTTGTCATCTTCTCTTATTGGCAGGAAGTGTGCTGATTTGGTGAGACGATCAACTATTACCCAAATAGTATCAAAACCACTTGCAGTCCTTAGCAATTTAGTGATGAAATCCATGGTAATGTTTTCCCATTTCCATTCCGGGATTTTGGGTTGTTGAAGTAGACCTGATGGTTTCTGATGCTCAGCTTTGACCTTAGAACACGTCAAACATTCTCCTACGTATTTAGCAACATCGACTTTCATACCCGGCCACCAAAAATGTTTCTTGAGATCCTTGTACATCTTCCCCGTTCCAGGATGTATTGAGTATCTGGTTTTATGAGCTTCTCTAAGTACCATTTCTCTCATATCTCCAAATTTTGGTACCCAAATCCTTTCAGCCCTATACCGGGTTCCGTCTTCCCGAATATTAAGATGCTTCTCCGATCCTTTGGGTATTTCATCCCCTAAATTTCCCTCTTTTAAAACTCCTTGTTGTGCCTCCTTTATTTGAGTAGTAAGGTTATTATGAATCATTATATTCATAGATTTTACTCGAATGGGTTCTCTGTCCTTCCTGCTCAAGGCATCGGCTACCACATTTGCCTTCCCCGGGTGGTAACGAATCTCAAAGTCGTAATCATTCAATAATTCAATCCACCTACGCTGCCTCATATTCAGTTGTTTATGATTAAATATGTGTTGAAGACTTTTGTGGTCGGTATATATAATACTTTTGACCCGATATAAGTAGTGCCTCCAAGTCTTTAATGCAAAAACAACCGCGCCTAATTCCAAATCATGCGTCGTATAATTTTGTTCGTGAATCTTCAATTGTCTAGACGCATAAGCAATCACCTTCGTTCGTTGCATTAATACACAACCGAGACCTTGCCTTGATGCGTCACAATAAATCACAAAATCATCATTCCCTTTAGGCAATGACAATATAGGTGCCGTAGTTAGCTTTTTCTTCAATAACTGAAACGCTTTCTCTTGTTCATCATTCCATTCAAATTTCTTCCCTTTATGCGTTAATGCAGTCAAGGGTTTTGCTATTCTGGAAAAGTCTTGGATGAACCTTCTGTAGTAACCAGCTAGTCCTAAAAACTGGCGTATGTGTTTCGGAGTTTTTGGGGTTTCCCACTTTTCAACAGTTTCTATCTTTGCCGGATCCACCTTAATACCTTCTTTGTTCACTATGTGACCGAGGAATTGAACTTCTTCCAACCAAAATGCACACTTTGAAAACTTAGCGTACAATTCTTCCTTCCTCAATACTTCTAACACCTTTCTTAAATGTTCACCATGTTCTTGGTCATTCTTTGAGTAAATAAGTATGTCATCAATGAAAACAATGACAAACTTGTCAAGGTATGGTCCACACACTCGGTTAATAAGGTCCATGAACACAGTTGGTGCATTAGTTAAACCAAACGGCATGACCATAAACTCGTAATGACCGTAACGTGTTCTGAAAGCAGTCTTTGGAATATCATCTTCTTTCACCCGCATTTGATGATACTCGGAACGTAAGTCAATCTTTGAATAAACAGACGAGCCTTGTAGTTGATCAAATAAGTCATCGATTCTCGGTAGTGGGTAGCGGTTCTTGATGGTAAGTTTGTTCAACTCTCGGTAGTCGATACACAACCTGAATGTACCATCTTTCTTCTTGACAAACAAAACAGGAGCTCCCCAAGGTGATGTGCTTGGTCGAATGAAACCACGCTCTAAAAGTTCTTGTAATTGGCTTTGCAGTTCTTTCATCTCGCTGGGTGCGAGTCTGTAAGGAGCACGAGCTATTGGTGCAGCTCCTGGTACAAGATCTATTTGAAATTTAACGGATCGATGTGGGGGTAATCCCGGTAATTCTTTCGGAAATACATCGGGAAATTCTTTTGCAATGGGAACATCATTGATGCTCTTTTCTTCAGTTTGTACTTTCTCGACGTGTGCTAGAACAGCATAGCAACCTTTTCTTATTAGTTTTTGTGCCTTCAAATTACTAATAAGATGTAGCTTCGTGTTGCCCTTTTCTCCGTACACCATTAAGGGTTTTCCTTTTTCTCGTATAATGCGAATTACATTTTTGTAACAAACGATCTCTGCTTTCACTTCTTTCAACCAGTCCATACTGATTATCACATCAAAACTCCCTAACTCTACTGGTATCAAATCAATCTTAAATGTTTCGCTAACCAGTTTAATTTCTCGATTCCGACATATATTATCTGCTGAAATTAATTTACCATTTGCTAATTCGAGTAAAAATTTACTATCTAAAGGTGTCAATGGACAACTTAATTTATCACAAAAATCTCTACTCATATAGCTTCTATCCGCACCCGAATCAAATAAAACGTAAGCAGATTTATTGTCAATAAGAAACGTACCCGTAACAAGCTCCGGGTCTTCCTGTGCCTCTGCCGTATTAATATTGAAAACTCTTCCGTGGCCTTGTCCATTCGTGTTCTCCTGGTTCTGGCAATTTCTAATAATGTGGCCCGGTTTTCCACATTTATAACAAACTACATTGGCATAACTTGCTCCGACACTACTTGCTCCGCCATTACTCGTTCCGACACCATTTGTTCCTTTCATTCTATTAACCCCTGGTCCGTAGACCTCACACTTCACCGCGCTATGACCATTTCTTTTACACTTGTTGCAAAATTTGGTGCAGAACCCCGAGTGATACTTTTCACACCTTTGGCATAGCTGCTTCTGATTGTTGTTGTTGTTGCGGTTATTATTGTTGTTGGGATGATTGTTGTAGTTACTGTTGTTGTTGTTGTTGTTGTTGTTGTTGTTGTTGTTGTTGTTGTTGTTGTTGTTGTTGTTGTTGTTGTTGTTGTTGTTGTTGGGCCGTTTGTTGTAGTTGCGATTGATGTTGCGATTGTTGGGATAATTGTTGCGATTATTGTTGTAATTGTTGTTGTTGTTGTATTGGTGATTCTTATCACCGTTTTCCTCCCACTTTCTTTTGACTTGCTTCACATTGGCCTCTTCAGCAGTCTGTTCTTTAATTCTTTCTTCAATCTGGTTCACTAGTTTGTGATCCATTCTACATGCCTGTTGTATGGAGGCGGGCTCGTGTGAACTTATATCTTCTTGGATTCTTTCCGGTAATCCTTTCACAAACGCGTCGATCTTCTCTTCCTCATCTTCGAATGCTCCCGGACACAATAGGCACAATTCTGTGAATCGTCTTTCATACGTGGTAATATCAAATCCTTGGGTTCGTAACCCTCTAAGTTCTGTCTTGAGCTTATTGACCTCAGTTCTGGGACGGTACTTCTCGTTCATCAAGTGCTTGAATGCTGACCACGGTAGTGCGTACGCATCGTCTTGTCCCACTTACTCTAGATAGGTATTCCACCATGTTAACGCAGAACCTGTGAAGGTATGCGTAGCGTACTTCACTTTGTCCTCTTCGGTACACTTACTTATGGCAAACACCGATTCGACCTTCTCGGTCCACCGTTTCAATCCGATCGGTCCTTCGGTTCCATCAAATTCCAAAGGTTTGCAGGCAGTGAATTCTTTGTAGGTACATCCTACACGATTTCCTGTACTGCTAGATCCAAGGTTATTGTTGGTATGTAGCGCAGCCTGTACTGCGGCTATATTTGAAGCTAGAAAAGTACGGAATTCCTCTTCATTCATATTCACGGTGTGTCGAGTAGTCGGTGCCATTTCCTTCAAAATAGTTAAATGGAACAAGTTAATCATACAGAATATTAAGAGTAGTTAATAGTATTTCGTAGCATAATATGAACTCATTTATAAAAGCTTTTTCTTCATATTAGCGTTTTATAAGTTTAAATTCGGGTAGTACCTACCCGTTAAGTTCATACTTAGTAGCTAATATACAATTCAACTACTACAATTCTATATGAAAAACTAATTATAATAATATTTCGCGTTCAAACTTTTACACAATATTTTACAAACTTACAATACCGCTTATTTTACATATAGCATGAAATATAGCACACAATAAATTTGATACAAGATGGTTGTGAAGATAATTCTAGCTAGTACACAAGTTGTTCAGCAAAGGCAATAAAGACACGTAATTCATACGTCCAGAAACAAGTCATGCATTCTGGTTTTACTAGGATTACTTCCCATCCTTGGTCTTGTGGAACATAACCGTTATGGCCGTTGATAAGACATCGTGTTGTAACGTCATCACAGGGACGAGGGTTATGTAATGTCCAACAGTCCCGTAACAATCTAAAAACCTCATTTCTTACCCCAATTACCGACTCCGTCACTTGTGGGAACGTTTTGTTTAATAGTTGTAGCCCGATGTTCTTGTTCTCACTTTGGTGAGAAGCGAACATTACTAATCTGTAAGCATAACATGCTTCTTTATGTTGCATGTTAGCCGCTTTTTTCTAAATCACGAAGTCCAATATTCGGATATATTGAGTCAAAATAATTTCTTAACCCATTGCGTAAAATAGCATTTGGGTTCCCCGCAATATATACGTTAAAGTAAACACATCGTAACTTATGGATTTCCCAATGTGATATCCCCCATCTTTCGAACGAAAGCCTTTTATAAACCAAGGCATTATTGGAACGTTCTTCGAATGTCTTACAAACTGATCTCGCCTTAAATAGTTGTGCCGAAGAATTCTGACCGACTCTAGACAAGATTTCATCAATCATGTCTCCGGGTAGGTCTCTTAAAATATTGGGTTGTCTATCCATTTTGTGTTTTTATACTGTAAAATAGACAAGAGTTAGATTCATAAAAAAAATACTTATTAATACAAGCAATTTTTACATATATCATAAAGCAAAGCACACTATATTACATATATTACACCACACGAATACAACTATCTTATTCCGACTCGCTTGTTTCTTCTTCTTCGGTTTTGGTTCGTTTTGCCAAGTTTCTAGGGATATATGATGTTCCCCTAATACGAACCGTCGTTTTCCACATTGGTTTAGAAAAACCTGGTGGTTTAGAGGTTCCGGGGTCATTGTTACAACTTAAGGACTTCGAGGGTTGACGATACATATAAAGTTCATCGGGGTTGGAATTAGATTTATCTATTTTTATGCCATTTCCCTTATTATTTTCTTTTGCCTTTTTAAATTCAGTTGGGGTAATTTCTATAACATCATCGGAATTCTCGTCGGAATCCGATTCATCGGAGAATTGGTAATCCTCCCAATATTTTGCTTCCTTGGCGGAAACACCATTGACCATAATTAACCTTGGTCGGTTGGTTGAGGATTTTCTTTTACTTAACCGTTTTATTATTTCCCCCACCGGTTCTATTTCTTCATCCGGTTCCGATTCTTCTTCCGGTTCCGATTCTTCTTCCGGTTCCGACTCTTCTTCCGGTTCTTCTTCGGGAACTTGTGAATCAGTCCATGAATCATTCCAATTTACATTTGACTCTTCATTATTATTAGGTGAGTCAATGGGACTTGTTCTAGAGGTAGACATCTATCACATAATATCAAACGTGTTAAGAGATTAATATATCACATAATATTCACATGTTAAAAATATATAGTTTCCAACAAAATTTGTTAAGCAATCATTTTTCAAGTAAACACAGTCGAAGTCCAAACTCACTAATGCATCCTAACAAACTCGATAAGACACACTAATGTAAAATTCTGGTTCTCTAAGACCAACGCTCGGATACCAACTGAAATGTCCCGTTCTTATTGATTAAAAACGTTCCATATTAATTGATTTCGTTGCGAGGTTTTGACCTCTATATGAGACGTTTTTCAAAGACTGCATTCATTTTAAAACAAACCATAACCTTTATTTCATCAATAAAGGTTTAAAAAAGCTTTACGTAGATTATCAAATAATGATAATCTAAAATATCCTGTTTACACACGACCATTACATAATGGTTTACAATACAAATATGTTACAACAAAATAAGTTTCTTGAATGCAGTTTTTACACAATATCATACAAGCATGGACTCCAAATCTCGTCCTTATTTAAGTATGCGACAGCGGAAGCTCTTAGTATTCACCTGAGAATAAACATGCTTTAAACGTCAACAAAAATGTTGGTGAGTTATAGGTTTAACCTATATATATCAAATCGTAACAATAGACCACAAGATTTCATATTTCAATACACATCCCATACATAGAGATAAAAATCATTCATCTGGTGAACACCTGGTAACCGACATTAACAAGATGCATATATAAGAATATCCCCATCATTCCGGGACACCCTTCGGATATGATATAAATTTCGAAGTACTAAAGCATCCGGTACTTTGGATGGGGTTTGTTAGGCCCAATAGATCTATCTTTAGGATTCGCGTCAATTAGGGTGTCTGTTCCCTAATTCTTAGATTACCAGACTTAATAAAAAGGGGCATATTCGATTTCGATAATTCAACCATAGAATGTAGTTTCACGTACTTGTGTCTATTTTGTAAATCATTTATAAAACCTGCATGTATTCTCATCCCAAAAATATTAGATTTTAAAAGTGGGACTATAACTCACTTTCACAGATTTTTACTTCGTCGGGAAGTAATACTTGGCCACTGGTTGATTCACGAACCTATAACAATATATACATATATATCAAAGTATGTTCAAAATATATTTACAACACTTTTAATATATTTTGATGTTTTAAGTTTATTAAGTCAGCTGTCCTCGTTAGTAACCTACAACTAGTTGTCCACAGTTAGATGTACATAAATAAATCGATAAATATTATCTTGAATCAATCCACGACCCAGTGTATACGTATCTCAGTATTGATCACAACTCAAACTATATATATTTTGGAATCAACCTCAACCCTGTATAGCTAACTCCAACATTCACATATAGAGTGTCTATGGTTGTTCAGAAATATATATAGATGTGTCGACATGATAGGTCGAAACATTGTATACTTGTCTATGGTATCTCAAGATTACATAATATACAATACAAGTTGATTAAGTTATGGTTGGAATAGATTTGTTACCAATTTTCACGTAGCTAAAATGAGAAAAATTATCCAATCTTGTTTTACCCATAACTTCTTCATTTTAAATCTGTTTTGAGTGAATCAAATTGCTATGGTTTCATATTGAACTCTATTTTATGAATCTAAACAGAAAAAATATAGGTTTATAGTCGGAAAAATAAGTTACAAGTCATTTTTGTAAAGGTAGTCATTTCAGTCGAAAGAACGACGTCTAGATGACCATTTTAGAAAACATACTTCCACTTTGAGTTTAACCAAAATATTTGGATATAGTTTCATGTTCATAATAAAAATCATTTTCTCAGAATAACAACTATTAAATCAAAGTTTATCATAGTTTTTAATTAACTAACCCAAAACAGCCCGCGGTGTTACTACGACGGCGTAAATTCGGTTTTACGGTGTTTTTCGTGTTTCCAGGTTTTAAATCATTAAGTTAGCATATCATATAGATATAGAACATGTGTTTAGTTGATTTTAAAAGTCAAGTTAGAAGGATTAACTTTTGTTTGCGAACAAGTTTAGAATTAACTAAGCTATGTTCTAGTGATTACAAGTTTAAACCTTCGAATAAGATAGCTTTATATGTATGAATCGAATGATTTTATGAACATCATTACTACCTTAAGTTCCTTGGATAAACCTACTGGAAAAGAGATAAAATGGATCTAGCTTCAACGGATCCTTGGATGGCTCGAAGTTCTTGAAGCAGAATCATGACACGAAAACAAGTTCAAGTAAGATCATCACTTGAAATAAGATTGTTATAGTTATAGAAATTGAACCAAAGTTTGAATATGATTATTACCTTGTATTAGAATGATAACCTACTGTAAGAAACAAAGATTTCTTGAGGTTGGATGATCACCTTACAAGATTGGAAGTGAGCTAGCAAACTTGAAAGTATTCTTGATTTTATGTAACTAGAATTTGTAGAATATATGAAGAACACTTAGAACTTGAAGATAGAACTTGAGAGAGATCAATTAGATGAAGAAAATTGAAGAATGAAAGTGTTTGTGGGTGTTTTTGGTCGTTGGTGTATGGATTAGATATAAAGGATATGTAATTTTGTTTTCATGTAAATAAGTCATGAATGATTACTCATATTTTTGTAATTTTATGAGATATTTCATGCTAGTTGCCAAATGATGGTTCCCACATGTGTTAGGTGACTCACATGGTCTGCTAAGAGCTGATCATTGGAGTGTATATACCAATAGTACATACATCTAAAAGCTGTGTATTGTACGAGTACGAATACGGGTGCATACGAGTAGAATTGTTGATGAAACTGAATGAGGATGTAATTGTAAGCATTTTTGTTAAGTAGAAGTATTTTGATAAGTGTATTGAAGTCTTTCAAAAGTGTATAAATAAATATTAAAACACTACATGTATATACATTTTAACTGAGTCGTTAAGTCATCGTTAGTCGTTACATGTAAGTGTTGTTTTGAAACCTTTAGGTTAACGATCTTGTTAAATGTTGTTAACCCAATGTTTAAAATATCAAATGAGATTTTAAATTATTATATTATCATGTATGAATATCTCTTAATATGATATATATATACATTAAATGTCTTTACAACGATAATCGTTACATATATGTCTCGTTTAAAAATCATTAAGTTAGTAGTCTTGCTTTTACATATGTAGTTCATTGTTAATATACTTAATGATATGTTTACTTATCATAGTATCATGTTAACTATATATATATCCATATATATGTCATCATATAGTTTTTACAAGTTTTAACGTTCGTGAATCACCGGTCAACTTGGGTGGTCAATTGTCTATATGAAACATATTTCAATTAATCAAGTCTTAACAAGTTTGATTGCTTAACATGTTGGAAACATTTAATCATGTAAATATCAATCTCAATTAATATATATAAACATGGAAAAGTTCGGGTCACTACACTAAGGTCAAAGCTGAACATCAGAAAACATCAGGTCTACTACAACAACCTGAAATTCCGAAATGGAAATGGGAAAACATTACCATGGATTTCATTACTAAATTGCCAAGGACTGCAAGTGGTTATGATACTATTTGGGTAATAGTTGATCGTCTCACCAAGTCAGCACACTTTCTGCCAATAAGAGAAGATGACAAGATAGAGAAGTTAGCACGACTGTATTTGAAGGAAGTCATCTCCAGACATGGAATACCAATCTCTATTATCTCTGATAGGGATGGCAGATTTATTTCAAGATTCTGGCAGACATTACAGCAAGAATTAGGAATTCGTCTAGACATGAGTACTGCCTATCATCCACAAACTGATGGGCAGAGCAAAAGGATGATACAAACGCTTGAAGACATGCTACGAGCATGTGTTATTGATTTCAGAAACAGTTGGGATCGACATCTACCGTTAGCAGAATTTTCCTACAACAACAGCTATCATTCAAGCATTGAGATGGCGCCGTTGAAGAACTTTACGGTAGAAAGTGCAGGTCTCTGATTTGTTGGAGTGAAGTGGGGGATAGATAGATTACGGGTCCGGAGATAATACAAGAAACTACCGAGAAGATCATCCAAATTCAACAACGGTTGAAAACCGCCCAAAGTCGACAAAAGAGCTACGCCGAAATTAAAAGAAAAGACATAGAATTTGAAATTGGAGAAATGGTCATGCTTAAGGTTGCACCTTGGAAAGGTGTTGTTTGATTTGGTAAACGGGGGAAATTAAATCCAAGGTATATTGGACCATTCAAGATTATTGATCGTGTCGGACCAGTAGCTTACCGACTTGAGTTACCTCAACAACTTGCGAATGTACATAACACTTTCCACGTCTCGAATTTGAAGAAATGTTTTACTAAAGAATATCTCACTATTCCGTTGGACGAAATCCAAATCAATGAAAAACTTCAATTCATTGAAGAACCCGTCGAAATAATGGATCATGAGGTTAAGAGACTTAAACAAAACAAGATACCGATTGTTAAGGTTCGATGGAATGCTCGTAGAGGACCCGAGTTCACTGGGAGTGTGAAGATCAGATGAAGAAGAAATACCCGCATCTATTTCCAGAAGATTCGTCAACACTTTCAACAGCTTAAAATTTCGGGACGAAATTTATTTAACGGGTAGGTACTGTAGTGACCTGAACTTTTCCATGTTTTTATATATTAAATGAAATTGATATTTACATGATTAAATGTTTTCAACATGTTAAGCAATCAAACTTGTTAAGACTTGATTAATTGAAATAGGTTTCATATAGACAATTGACCACCCAAGTTGACCGGCGATTCACGAACGTTAAAACTTGTAAAAACTATATGATGACATATATATGGATATATATATATAGTTAACATGATATTCTGATAAGTAAACATATCATTAAGTATATTAACAATGAACTACATATGTAAAAACAAGACTACTAACTTAATGATTTTGAACGAGACATATATGTAACGATTATCGTCGTAATGACATTTAATGTATATATATTATATTAAGATATATTAATACATCATGATATCATGATAATGTAATAATTTAACATCTCATTTGATTTAATAAACAATGGGTTAACAACATTTAACAAGATCGTTAACCTAAAGGTTTCAAAACAACACTTACATGTAACGACTAACGATGACTTAACGACTCAGTTAAAATGTATATACATGTAGTGTTTTAATATGTATTCATACACTTTTGAAAGACTTCAAAACACTTATCAAAATACTTCTACTTAACAAAAATGCTTACAATTACATCCTCGTTCAGTTTCATCAACAATTCTACTCGTATGCACTCGTATTCGTACTCGTACAATACACAGCTTTTAGATGTATGTACTATTGGTATATACACTCCAATGATCAGCTATTAGCAGCCCATGTGAGTCACCTAACACATGTGGGAACCATCATTTGGCAACTAGCATAAAATATCTCATAAAATTATAAAAATATGAGTAATCATTCATGACTTATTTACATGTAAACAAAATTACACATCCTTTATATCTAATCCATAAACCAACGACCAAAAACACCTACAAACACTTTCATTCTTCAATTTTCTTCATCTAATTAATCTCTCTCAAGTTCTATCTTCAAGTTCTAAGTGTTCTTCATAAATTCTACAAGTTCTAGTTTCATAAAATCAAGAATACTTCCAAGTTTGCTAGCTTACTTCCAATCTTGTAGAGTGATCATCCAACCTCAAGAAATCTTTATTATTTACAGTAAGATATCTTTCTAATACAAGATAATACTCATATTCAAACTTTGATTCAATTTCTATAACTATAACAATCTTATTTCGAGTGAAAATCTTACTTGAACTTGTTTTCGTGTCATGATTCTGCTTCAAGAACTTTCAAGCCATCCAAGGATCCTTTGAAGCTAGATCCATTTTTCTCATTTCCAGTAGCTTTATCCAGAAAACTTGAGGTATTAATGATGTTCATAACATCATTCGATTCATACATATAAAGCTATCTTATTCGAAGGTTTAAACTTGTAATCACTAGAACATAGTTTAGTTAATTCTAAACTTGTTCGCAAACAAAAGTTAATCCTTCTAACTTGACTTTTAAAATCAACTAAACACATGTTCTATATCTATATGATATGCTAACTTAATGATTTAAAACCTGGAAACACTAAGAACACTGTAAAACCGGACATACGCCGTCGTAGTAACACCGCGGGGTGTTTTGGGTTAGTTAATTAAAAACTATGATAAACTTTGATTTAAAAGTTGTTCTTCTGGGAAAATGATTTTTCTTATGAACATGAAACTATATCCAAAAATCATGGTTAAACTCAAAGTGGAAGTATGTTTTCTAAAATGGTCATCTAGACGTCGTTCTTTCGACTGAAATGACTACCTTTACAAAAACGACTTGTAACTTATATTTCCGACTATAAACCTATATTTTTTTCTTTTTATATTCATAAAATAGAGTTTAATATGAAACCATAGCAATTTGATTCACTCAAAACGGATTTAAAATGAAGAAGTTATGGGTAAAACAAGATTGGATAATTTTTCTTCTTGTAACAACGTGAAAATTGGTAACAAATCTATATTAATCATATCCTAGCTAACTTATATTGTATTATACATGTATTCTAATATATTATGTAATCTTGGGATATCATAGACACGTATGCAAATGTTTTGACATATCATATCGACCCATGTGTATATATTATTTGGAACAACCATAGACACTCTATATGCAGTAATGTGGGAGTTAGCTATACAGGGTTGAGGTTGATTCCAAAAATATATATACATTGAGTTGTGATCTAGCCTGAGACGTGTATACACTGGGTCGTGGATTGATTCAAGATAATATATATCAATTTTTTCTGTACATCTAACGTTAGACAACTAGTTGTAGGTTACTAACGAGGACAGCTGACTTAATAAACTTAAAACATCAAAATGTATTAAAAGTGTTGTAAATATATTTTGAATATACTTTGATATATATGTACATATTTGTTATAGATTCGTGAATCGACCAGTGGCCAAGTCTTACTTTTCGACTAAGTAAAAATCTGTGAAAGTGAGTTATAGTCTCACTTTTAAAATCTAATATTTTTGGGATGAGAATACATGCAGGTTTTATAAATGATTTACAAAATAGACACAAGTACGTGAAACTACATTCTATGGTTGAATTATCGAAATCGAATATTCCCCTTTTTATTAAGTCTGGTAATCTAAGAATTAGGGAACAGACACCCTAATTGACGCGAATCCTAAAGATAGATCTATTGGGCCTAACAAACCCCATCCAAAGTACTGGATGCTTTAGTACTTCGAAATTTATATCATATCCGAAGGGTATCCCGGAATGATGGGGATATTCTTATTTATGCATCTTGTTAATGTCGGTTACCAGGTGTTCACCATATGAATGATTTTTATCTCTATGTATGGGATGCGTATTGAAATATGAAATCTTGTGGTCTATTGTTACGATTTGATATATATATATATAGGTTAAACCTATAACTCACCACCATTTTTGTTGACGTTTAAAGCATGTTTATTCTCAGGTGAATACTAAGAGCTTTCGCTATTGCATACTAAAATAAGGACAAGATTTGGAGTCAATGTTTGTATGATATTGTGTAAAAACTGCATTTAAGAAACATATGTCGATGTAATATATTTCTATTGTAAACCATTATGTAATGGTCGTGTGTAAACAGTATATTTTAGATTATCATTATTTGATAATCTACGTAATGCTTTTGAAACCCTTATTGATAAAATAAAGGTTATGGTTGTTTTAAAAATGAATGCAGTCTTTGAAAAACGTCTCATATAAAGGTCAAAACCTCGCAACGAAATCAATTAATATGGAACGTTTATAATCAATATGAACGGGACATTTCATAACCAACTGATAATGCTAAAAAGGAACATATATTTCATAACATTATTCCTCAAGAAAGACAAGCTTTTAGTTGCAATTGTTCTATTTACAAGTGATATTCGTTTAACTAATAAAAGGTGAAGACAAAAGACAGATTCGACGATTTGAAGACGCAAACGACCAAAAAGCTCAAAAGTACAAAATACAATCAAAGAGGTTCCAATTATTGATAAGAAACATCTCGAAATTACAAGAGTACAAGATTTAAAACGCAAAATACAAGATATTAAATTGTACGCAAGGTCGTTCGAAAATCCGGAACCGGGATATGAGTCAACTCTCAACGCTCGACGCAACGGATTAAAAATTACAAGTCAACTATGCACATGAATATAATATAATATATAATTAATTCTTAAAATTAATATATATATTATATTATATTTAAAATCCGTCGGCAAGCTAGGAGCCAAGGCTGTGTGAGCTGTAAAAACAAACTCCGCGACTTGCGGAGTTTGAAGGCCAAAAACCCCGCGACTCACGGAGCCCCAAAAACTGAAACTGCCTATAAAAGCCAGCGAATTCTGAACGTTTTTAATATCCAAAAATCAATCTCTCTCTATATATGTATACGTAAATATTTATATTTATATTTTAATTTTAATTTTAATTTTAATTTTAATAATAAGGGTATGTTAGCGAATATTGTAAGGGTGTAAGTCGAAATTCTGTCCGTGTAACGCTACGCTATTTTTAATCATTGTAAGTTATGTTCAACCTTTTTAATTTAATGTCTCGTAGCTAAGTTATTATTATGCTTATTTAAATCAAAGTAATCATGATGTTGGGCTAATTACTAAAATTGGGTAATTGGGCTTTGTACCATAATTGAGGTTTGGATAAAAGAACGACACTTGTGGAAATTAGACAATGGGCTATTAATGGGTTTTATATTAACTAAACAATACCTTGTTAATTTAATATACAAACTTATAATTATTTATATATAACCACATACGCTTGACTGGGTACGGTGGGCGGGATATCTATAAATACCAATAATTATTCATTTTACCGGACACGGAACTGGATTAATAGTTAATAGACTTGTCGAAACAAGGGTGAATTACATTCAAGGGTAATTGGTGTAATTGTTAACAAAGTAGTAAAACCTTGGTTTACACGCAGTCGATAACCTGGTGTATTCATTAAACAAAGTATTAAAACCTTGTTACAATTCGAATCCCCAATTAGTTGGAATATTTGACTTCGGGAATAAGAATAATTTGACGAAGGCTTTCGCTCTTTATATTTATGACTGATGGACTATTATGGACAAATCCGTATGGACATATTAAATAATCCAGGACAAAGAACAATTAATCCATGGGCATAAAACTAAAATCAACACGTCAAACATCATGATTACGGAAGTTTAAATAAGCATAATTCTTTTATTTCATATTTAATTTCCTTTATTTTATATTTAATTGCACTTCTAATTATCGCACTTTTATTTATTGTTATTGTATTGAATTGCACTTTTAATTATCGCATTTTTTAATTATCGCAAGTTTATTTTATCGCACTTTTATTTATTGCAATTTCATTATCATTATTTATTTTACGCTTTAAATTAAGTTGTATTTATTTTTAATATTTTACATTAGGTTTTAACTGCGACTAAAGTTTTAAAATCGACAAACCGGTCATTAAACGGTAAAAAACCCCCCCCCCCTTTATAATAATAATATTACTTATATATATATTTGTATTTTTATAAATTAAAACTAATATAGCGTTAAGCTTTGTTTAAAAGATTCCCTGTAAAACGAACCGGACTTACTAAAAACTACACTACTGTACGATTAGGTACACTGCCTATAAGTGTTGTAGCAAGGTTTAAGTATATCCATTCTATAAATAAATAAATATCTTGTGTAAAATTGTATCGTATTTAATAGTATTTCCTTGTAAAATTTAATAGTATTTTATACCCCTTAGCTTTAACATCAAGTATTTTTGGCGCCGCTGCCGGGGAACAATCTAGCTTAAAAGCCGGAAGCGCAACGCTATATATAAAAAAAAAAAAGATTTTTATTTTAAGTTTACTTTTATTAAAAAAAATTACGCTTTCGTAAAAATACGTTTTAAAAAATCCAAAAATATAAAAAGAAAAACAAAAATATAAATATTTTTAAGAGTTTGTTAAATATTTAAATTTTATAAAGTTTCTTTATTTTTATTTTATAAAAATATAAGTTTTATTTAAATATTTGGTGTTTATTTAAAACATAAAAAAAAAACCTGTCGAACGATTTTGGCATGCACCTAAACTGAAATTTCAAACCCCGCGACTCGCTTAGTTTATTGCCTGGTGTACCGCAAGTCGCGGAGCCGTCTGACACGGGCCACACAGAAACCCTAACAGCATTAATTACGGGATAATTATTATTATTATTAATTTTAAACCCTAATTAGGGTATTATTATTATAATATTTAGTTTTAATTAGTTTATTTAGTTTTATTTAGTTTAATTAATTTATAAAATTAATACTTTTATTAAATAAATAATATAAAAATAATATTTTTTATAAAAATTGTACTTTTTACAAATTTTAGTATATTTTTATATTTTGTATATTTTTATTTGTTTATTCGTAATATTTGTATTTTTCGCTCGTATTTAGTTTTAAATATAGTTTTTGCCATAGTTATTTTTATTTCAAGAATTTTAGGCTTTGCCGTAAAATCCCTTAAGTGCTTTTTCTTTAGACTAAGATTTAGGTGCTTTAGAATTTTGCGACGCCTTTTTATATTTTAGTACCTTTTTAAGTTATTGCCATTTGGGATATAGTTTTCCTTGTAAGTTTTAAATATTTTTAGACGCAACTTTTAATTCTTAGTTTTTAGTTCCTTTTTAAGTTTCTACGCGCTATTTTCTTATTTTTATTTTTCGACGCCTTTTACCCATGTATCAATTATCACTCCAATTATTAATCTCAATTTGCAATTTTAATTTTAAGTTAGTGATAGTAATAAGGTTGGGTTAGTCAAGTGTTTTTTTTTAAGTTTCATAAGTCACTTTTTTTTCTTCCTTATTTTTCGACGCCTTTTATTTTTCAACCCTTTTCTTTTTCGACCTTTTTCGACGCGCTCTTTTTCTTTCTTATTTCTCGCCATTCTAGTTTTAGGACATAGATTTTTATTCTACTTCTTATCTAAATTTCTTAAAATTACGAAAACTTATTTTAAGTGGTTAAATTGATAGACATCAAAATTTTCTGGTTCTTAGTAATAGTTGAATTAGTACGTGGACCGGGTTATTGGAGCCAAACAGTCCTCAATTATATTGAGACCAAACGAATCCTGCCCCTCTGCTGCATCTTTTGGCTATTCGAAACGTGGGTAAAATCAGAAAAGTCTATTAATTGGATAACTTATATAATTTTTCTTTCCTTTTAAAAACTAATAGGATATTCAGTGAATGCACCGAGCAAGACGTTCACCACCTTTTGTACGTTCACCACCTGTAACCAGATCAAGACATCTAGCAAATATTACCGCCGTTGATTTTTCTCTAGAATCGGCATCCAGTCGACCAAGTACTCCAATTCAAATTTTCGATAATCCATTTTTTGAACCCGACCTCACAATTGAGAATCCGGAGAATATTCAGGGACGATCCGTAGATCCTGAACCATTAATTTTTCCTCCGGAACCACCAATCATTCAAACAGAGATTGTTGAGGAACGAACCATTAAATCAGAATCCTCTAGTGATTCCGATTCAACAAATTCAATCATGGATAATCTGGAACCTTTAAGTATGGAAGACCGAATGAGAGCTAAACGCACTGGCCAAGGTCATGCAATTACTCATCCAGACATTAATGCGCCAGATTATGAAATCAAAGGACAAATTCTTCACATGGTGACTAATCAATGCCAATTTAGTGGTGCGCCGAAGGAAGATCCAAATGAACATCTTCGTACCTTTAATAGGATCTGCACACTATTTAAAATAAGAGAAGTTGAAGATGAACAGATATATCGCATGTTATTTCCCTGGACTTTAAAGGGAGAAACCAAAGATTGGTTGGAATCGTTACCTGAAGGGGCGATTGACACATGAGACGTTTTAGTTGAAAAATTTCTTAAACAATTCTTTCCGGCATCTAAAGCCGTAAGACTTCAAGGAGAAATTGTTACGTTCATACAGAAGCCAAATGAAACTCTATATGAGGCATGGACTAGATTTGGAAAGTTATTGAGAGGATGTCCGCAATATGGTTTAGACACTTGTCAAATAGTACAAATATTCTACCAAGGATGTGACATCACTACAAGAAAAGACATAGATATAGCAGCTGGTGGTTCTATTATGAAGAAAACTGAAACTGATGCTTACAAAATTATTGATAACACTGCTTCCAACTCACATGAGTGGCACCAAGAAAAAGATATCGTTAGATCATCTAAAGCAGCTAGAGCCGATTCTAGCCATGACTTAGATTCCATTTCCGCAAAGATAGATGCTGTCGAGAGACGAATGGTAAAGATGACTAAGGATATCCACTCAATACGAATTAGTTGTGAGCAGTGTGGAGGACCACATTTGACAAAAGATTGTCTTAGTATTGAACTAACAATGGAACAAAGAGAGAATATTTCATACATAAACCAAAGGCCTGGAAATAATTATCAGAATAATTATCAACCGCCAAGACCAATTTACAATCAAAACCAGAATTATAACCGAAATGTTCCATACAACAACCAACAAGTTCCAAGTAATCAACAAGTATCCAATAATACTTACAATCAGCAAAGACCTAATTTTCAAAACAAACCACCACAACCCAATGATAAAAAGCCGAATTTAGAAGACATGATGACGAAGCTAGTTGAAACTCAAACGCAGTTTTTCACATCTCAGAAACAAACCAATGAACAAAATGCTCAAGCATTCAGAAATCAACAAGCTTCTATTCAAAACTTGGTACAAGAAGTAAGTAACCTAGCAAGGTTAATAGGTGAAAGAAAACCGGGAAGTTTACCTAGTGATACAAATGCTAACCCCTGGAATAAAACAGCTAAAGCCATTACCACAAGAAGTGGTATGACACTTAAACCACCTGAAATACCTGAAATTTCTGATGAAGCTATTCCTACTCCACAAGAACCATAACCTGAACAAGATAAAGAAAAAGAACCGGTAGTTGAAAAGGTTAATGAAGATAACACAGTTAAGGCTAAACCTTATGTTAAACCATACCAACCACCACTTCCTTACCCGAGTAAAATGAAAAAAGAGAAACTTGAAGCCGAGCAATCCAAATTCTTGGATATGTTTAAACAGATAAATGTAAATCTTCCTTTCATTGATGTGATTTCAGGAATGCATAGATATGCTAAATTTCTGAAAGATCTAATATCAAATAGAAAGAAAATGGAAGAACTCTCGGCCGTTACTATGAATGCTAATTGTTCAGCAGTGCTGTTGAATAAGATACCAGAAAAACTATCTGATCTAGGAAGTTTCACAATTCCATATTTTCTGGGTAGTCTTAGTTCAATAGAAGCATTGACAGACTTAGGTGCTAGTATAAATTTAATGTCGTATTCACTATACGCTAAACTAGACCTTGGAGAATTGAAACCAACAAGAATAAGTATACAACTAGCTGATAGATCAATAAAATATCCTAGAGGGATAATGGAGAACATGCTAGTTAAAGTTGGTACTTTAGTATTTGCAGTAGATTTTGTTGTTCTGGACATGGAAGAAGATTCTCAAGTTCCTCTCATATTAGGAAGACCATTCTTAAACACGGCTAAAGCAATGATAGACGTGTTTGGTAAGAAACTGACCCTAAGTATAGAGGATGAGAGTGTTACTTTTTCAGTTGATAGAGCTATGCAAGAACCGCAATCTGCAGATGATACATGTTATTATATTCAAACTATAGATTCACATGCAGAATTGTTAGAAGAATTTCCAGAATTACAAGGAACAGGAGAATGTTCTTTAGGAGAAGGAACTGAACCAATTGATGAAACTGAAATGTTAGCTACACTTATAGCTAATGGATATGAACCAACAACAGAAGAAATTCAAATGCTAAAAGAAGAAGACAGATATCGATATAAATCATCGATAGAAGAACCATCGACATTAGAGTTAAAGCCACTTAAAAACCATTTGGAATACGCTTATTTACATGGTGAATCTGAATTACCTGTAATAATATCGTCTTCTCTTACTGAAAATAAAAAATCTCAACTCATTTCTGTATTAAAAGCTCATAAACCAGCCATTGCATGGAAGATTCATGATATTAAAGGAATAAGTCCTCCGTATTGCACACATAAATTCCTTATGGAAGAAGATCATAAAACGTATGTGCAACGCCAACGAAGACTAAATCCTAATATGCAAGATGTAGTTAAGAAAGAAATTATTAAACTGCTTGATGCAGGTTTAATTTATCCAATCTCTGATAGTCCATGGGTAAGCCCAGTTCAATGCGTGCCTAAGAAGGGTGGCATGACTGTTATCAAAAATGAGAAAAATGAGCTTATTCCTACTAGGACTGTAACAACATGGCGTGTATGTATTGATTATAGAAAATTAAATGACGCCACCAGAAAAGATCACTTTCCCTTACCTTTCATTGATCAAATGTTGGAAAGATTAGCCGAAAATAGTTACTATTGTTTTCTTGATGGTTTTTCCAGATATTTTCAAATTCCAATAGCACCCGAGGACCAAGAGAAAACCACGTTCACGTGCCCTTATGGTACTTTTGCTTACAAACGCATGCCATTTGGACTTTGCAATGCCCCTGCAACCTTTCAAAGGTGCATGATGGCGATTTTTCATGACATGATAGAAGAATGCATGAAAGTTTTCATGGATGACTTTTCAGTCTTCGGTAATACATTTGAAACATGTCTATCTAATCTTGAACGAATGCTTATTAGATACGAACAATCAAATCTAGTACTTAATTGGGAGAAATGCCATTTCATGGTTAAAGAAGGCATCGTTCTTGGACATAAAATCTCAAAGGAAGGAATTGAAGTGGATAGAGCTAAAGTAGATGTAATTGCTAAACTTCCACATCCCACCAATGTTAGAGGAGTTAGGAGTTTTCTAGGGCATGCCGGTTTTTACCGACGTTTCATAAAATTTTTTTCTAAAATTGCCACTCCTATGAATAAACTCCTAGAAAAGGATGCTCCATTCATCTTTTCAGATGAGTGCATCAAATCTTTTAATATTCTTAAAGAGAAACTCACTAATGCACCGATCATGATAACACCAAATTGGAATCTACCGTTTGAACTTATGTGCGATGCAAGTGAGTTTGCAATGGGAGCCGTTTTAGGACAAAGGATTGAAAAACGATTTCAACCTATATATTATGCTAGTAAGACATTACAAGGAGCACAAACGAATTACACAACTACTGAAAAAGAACTCCTTGCTATTGTCTTTGCTTTTGACAAATTTCGTTCATATCTCGTTCTAGCTAAAACGGTGGTCTATACCGACCATTCTGCTCTTAGATACCTATTTTCAAAACAAGATGCTAAACCACGATTAATCCGTTGGATCTTACTCTTACAAGAGTTCGATATTGAAATCCGAGATAAAAGAGGAGCAGAAAATCTCGCCGCTGATCATCTTTCTCGTCTTGAAAATCCCGAATTAGAAGTTCTAAATGAATCGGCCATACAAGACAACTTTCCTGATGAATATCTATTGAAGATAGATTATAATGAAATTTCATGGTTTGCAGACTATGCAAACTACTTAGTATGTGGATTCCTTGAAAAAGGATTGTCATACCAAAAACGGAAGAAATTCTTTAGTGATATAAAACACTATTTCTGGGAAGATCCACATTTGTTTAAAAGTTGTCCCGATGGAATAATACGCCGATGTGTATTCGGAGATGAATCCAATCAAATCTTAAACCATTGTCACACAGGACCAACAGGAGGGCATTATGGGCCTCAACTAACAGCAAGAAAAGTTTATGATGCTGGATTCTATTGGCCTACAATTTACAAAGATGCACACCTTCTTTGCAAATCCTGTGATGCTTGTCAAAGGGCCGGAAAAATAAGTCAACGCGATGAAATGCCACAAAATGTCATTCAAGTATGTGAAGTATTTGACATTTGGGGTATTGACCTTATGGGTCCATTTCCAAAATCTCATAATAATCTCTACATTCTCGTTGCCATTGATTATGTATCTAAATGGGCGGAAGCACAAGCTCTCCCAACTAACGATGCACGAGTTATAGTTAACTTTTTAAAACGTCTTTTTGCAAGGTTTGGAACACCGAAAGCTTTAATAAGTGATCGGGGAACTCATTTTTGTAATAATCAACTTGAGAAAGTTCTTAAAAGATATGGAGTAACTCATAAAATCTCCACCGCATATCATCCACAAACAAGTGGACAAGTTGAAAATACCAACCGAGCTTTAAAACGTATTCTAGAGAAAACCGTAGGATCAAATCCGAAGGAATGGTCCATTAAATTGGAGGATGCACTCTGGGCTTTTAGAACAGCTTACAAAACTCCAATTAGAACCACACCTTTTAGACTCGTTTATGAAAAAGCATGTCATCTTCCACTAGAAATTGAACACAAAGCATTTTGGGCTTTGAAGACATGTAATTTGATTTACATGAAGCCGGACGTCTACGGTTAAGTCAATTAAACGAATTAGAAGAATTAAGACATGAAGCATATGAAAATTCCTTAATCTATAAGGAAAGAACGAAGAAATGGCATGATAAAAGAATAAGAAGTTCAAAAGAATTTAAGGAAGGAGACAGAGTTCTTCTTTTCAATTCACGATTCAAGCTATTTCCTAGAAAATTGAAATCAAGATGGTCTGGACCATTCACAGTCAAAAGAGTTTTCCCATACGGAATGATAGAATTAATAAATTCAAATGGGATTGAATTTAAGGTTAATGGTCACAGAGTTAAACATTACATACATGGTCCGATGGAAGTTGACAACGAAGTTAATCACAATTTCGATACCACAGCTAACTAAGTATGGGGAGAATCAAGTCTTTAAAGGATAATATGTATTTCTGTTAGAGTTAGATTTTCTGTTTTCATGTAGTTCTCGAAAATGGAACCCGAATGGTCTTTCCCTAGCAGACCCTAAAGAACTAGTCTTCTCCCCCCATTCTGAATTTTTATTTTTTTTAGGTTTTTATGAAATGAAGACTTCCTGTGAACTAAACCATGGTCTAATGCTACACGCTTTGATCACTAAACGTAATAATGACACACTTCCAAGTGAAATAGTATCATTAATCAGAGGTAAATTGGACGGAGTAAGAAAAGAATCCAGATGCGAAGATAATAAGTTACAATTTGGTAAAGGAAAATCAAAATCCGCAGCGAAAAGAAGAGCACGACACCTTGAAAAATGCCACAAATGCGGAAAATGGTCACACGAAGGTAAATGTTCAAATAATCAAACCTATTCAAATACCGAATTTGTTACTCTATGCAGAGACGGACCGTTCATATGTTTAGAAGAAAAAACATTAAATGCTCGAGGTTACGCCTATGTAGCCATGGAAAATCAATTAGTCCGACTATCTTATGAGTGGGCTAGAGCATATCACTAAGAAATATATTTCACAGGTAAGTTTGTACAGTTTTCATTTTTTATTTTTATTTTTATTTTTAACCTTTTGATAATAAACGCTAATTTGTTCGCTATAAAGTATTAAATTGGTATTCAATGAAATTAGGTCTCGCGACCGAAATTATTGATATCATACAAAAATTTATTACATCACTGCGAAATTTAACGTTTATTCTTAAGGTATAAATATCTTTAATCAATCAACCAAAAATATTTCAAAAATTCATCATGAGTTAAATTAGGTCATGGAACTGAAATTACTTTACCGAAAAGAGGGGCGCATATTTTTGATAATATTTGATTGATTAAAGTGGGATAAAAGACCAAAAAGATTTTTAATTATATTTTTACCATTTTTTTAAAATTAATATTAAATAAATATTGTAAACTTTTTAAAATTAATATATATTTAAAATTGTAAATATTTGAAAAAAATTAATATTTTTAATATAAGTTTGTATGTATAAAAACAAAATTTAATTAAGTTTGGTGTGAATTTTTAATTTTATGCATTTTAAATTTAAGTTTGGTGTGAATTTATAATATGAATTTTTAATTAAGTTTGGTGTGAATTTTTAATTTTATGCATTTTAAATTTAAAGTTTGGTGTGAATTTAAAAACAAAAATTTACTTTATTTCGCTAAGTTAAAAATATGATTTTTAAAATTCGTCGTGAGTTGAAGACTAGGTCTTTGAACCGAAATTGCTTTACTCGAGGGAGGGACGAGAACTTTTATTATCATTATTTTTAATCTTATTGAATTAAAGTATGCCAAAAACATTAAAAAAAAACCCAAAAATCTTTGCTTTTAAAACCGCGCTTTAAAAAGACAAATTTTTAAATTTTGTCGAGGGACGGACTAGGACATCGTTTCGAAACGACCTCGTCCTAAATAACAAGGGAAACAAAATTTTAAAATTAATTACTTAATTGTTTTATAAGTTAAAGATTTCTATTAAAAAAAACAAAAACCCCCCTCGCGACTCGCGGAGGACCAAAAATACAGAAAATAAAAAATAAAAGGCCGAACAGATCAGTTGCACAACACCACACCCCAAAACACTGCGAAAAAACCCGAAAAAAACACTCCCAAAATCGAATTTTTTCACCAAAAATCATCACATTTTTTACTAAAATCATGTTGAGAAGAATGCTATCAAGGAATTACTCAAGGAAAACGGTAAATTTCTACACCTAAACACCATTTAATCCGAAAATTAATGTTCTTAAACAATTTTATACCCAATTCGATTTTAATGCTTTTTAGTGTAATTATACTTAAATTGTTTATGTATTATGCTTGTATAACCTAGATTGATGCTATTTAACATGATTAGAAGCCTTAAACTTTAAATTTTGAGTAATCTAGGGTTTGTGTTCTTGAGCAATTTGGGGCTTTTTGATATAAACAGGTTATGGCCGATTTTTGTCATGAATTATTGCTAAATTGAGTAGTGTAACATGTTTAGGTAGTTCAATGATCTAAACTTTGAGCCTAAACATGATTTTTGAGAATTAAATGGACTTTTTCAAGTCTAAAATTCATGAACTTGATTTTTGAGAGATAATGCCATTTGAAACTTGTTTAATTGCTAATAATGATTATTTTGACATGTTATATGAGTTGAATGCTTATGAACTTGGCGAATATTTTCGTATATGCTTATTTGAAAAAGTGTAGATTTGATAAAAATATGAAAATGAGCATAAGTTTGATATAAATTGAACATGCCATTGTAATTATTTTGATTGATGATTTTGCTGACACTAATGCATATTTGGATGCACAAAAATTGTGTTTGATGTGTTTTGCAGACTGAAAGGGGTGAATCTTCATCCCAAGCTAGCAATGCTCCTCCTGAGAATGCGGAACAACAAGATGTTGATAACCATTACAAACAAGATATACCTCATCCAGTTATGACATTTTCAGATATGCACGTGGAAAATTTGCACCCGAACTTGAGATTAGACAGACGTTGGATAGATTATCCAAAATACCAAAGGAACTTGCACACTCTTCATTCTAAAGCTGTTGAAGTACCTAGTGTAATAGAATGGGAACCGTTAGAAGCCGTAGAATTGGCCGAGCCAATTAGAGAATTACTTACACAGAGGTATGGTAATTCTACTTTTAATGATTGGGTACGTTTATTCAACATGCGTAGACCTGTATATAAAGTATGGTGTGAAGAATTATTGTGTAGTATAGAAATAAATGATCGGGTATCTAGTTTAACCGATCGTTCTTTTATTAGATTTTTGTTAGGAGGTTCGATGCGTCACATGTCTCTACTAGACATGGCTCAGGCCTTACGTATATATACGCCTGAGGAGCTAGCATCTGCCGATTGTCGAGGGTTGATATTGAATGGTAGGAAGATTGATGAAAATTTTGATACGCATGGTGTATGGAGTCAAATGACTAGCCATCACCGATTTAAAGGGGGAAATTACTCTTATTTGGATATAGATAGAGCTGAGTTAAGAGTAATTCACAGATTTCTAGCGAACTCGATTACACAGCGAGGTAAAAATAAGGAAAAGGTAAATGAGCAAGATTTATTTTACCACATGTGTATTCGAGACCCACAAAGCGCCGTAAGTATACCTTATTGTGTGGGTTATTATTTATCATCTATGGTTAGGGGGATGAGACTGCACAGTATAATAGGAGGTGGTATATTTATTACATTAATTGCTGAGTATCTCAATGTGGATATAAGTCAGGGGGGATTATTAATCGAAGAACCAGAACCCCACGATACAATTAGTTTAAATGTATATCATGGTGCTAAAGTTTTGAAGAGGCGAAATAATGCCGCAGTAGCCTATAATGGAAGACATCCACAGGTTGAGAGAAATCAACAGCCAGGTAATGTGGGAGGGGGAAATGAAATGACAGAAATGCAAAGGTTTATAGCTTCACAAGAATATGAAAATGCTAGACATCGAGCATTTGAAGATTGGCAAATTCATCAAAATCAAATCATAGCACATTGCCAACATGTAGGTAGAAACTATATTCCTACTCCAACGCCCATATTTTCTCCCTGGTCTATAGAGATGCAACCACCGTATCCTACTTATAACCCAGCTGAAGCATTCTATAACACATACGGTTATGCATGGAACCCCTACTGGTATCAGTAACAACCCTAATTTATTTAGTTTTATTTATTTTATTTTTGTAATGTTACTACATTTAGAACTTATGTTGATATTGTAATAGTTTTTATAATTTTCTAACTTTTATTATTAGATTTTAATAATTTTTGAATGTGGGGTAATATACCAAACTTCAAAAGATGTATATATGTTTGCAGTTTATCTTATGTACACAACAGGGTAAAACAACGCATTTTCAAAGACTGGCATTAAGTTCAGCAAAAGCTACTAATTTTGACGACAAGATGAAAAATAAATGTGATGTAACAACAAGACGGAATGAACAAATGATGTGCACCATTTGTCATTCAGCAAACAAACGCCAATATGTTTGAAAACTTTGGTAAAATTTAATCATTTTTCTACGCTAATCACCCTCAATAATTTAAATTGTTACTGATTTCTTGCAAATAAAGGCATTGCAAGATCTTAAGTGTGGGAAGGGGTTAAATTCTTTTGGAATTTTAAAATTTTTACTTTATACACTTGGTTACCATTAAAAATACTAGTAAAGCAGTAGTTATATTAGAATCTGGTGCTCTCTGATAATAAAGAACAGCCCTAGTCTTATATACTGACTACCCAATTCTAGTAAAATTTTTCAAAATTTTCAATTAAATGAACTCAAAATCATGTTTATACATATTTATGAACGATAAAACTAGGTGTTAACACCGAAATTATTGTTACCTCGGAAAGGACATAAATTGAGAAACAAACCAAAATGTTAGAATTCATTTAAAATGGAATAGAGGAGAATAAAAATGAAAATAAAAGACAAGTGTGGGAAAAATTACCAAGTTATTTTAAAACATATGTCACATATTTCTGTAACAAATAATTGAAGATACTTTTGTTTTGGACTAAACTAAACAGTTTTACCCGATTTACTGTAAGAAAGATGGATCTACACGATGAATCAATTCCATCATTAAAAGGAAGTAAAGTCTTCCGAAAAGGAAACGCGCTTCTTGATTTAGGTCATGAAGTTGTCGTCCAGACCAGCTGTAGGTTGACGAAAAATCTAAAAAAGTCATCACTAAAATCAGCAGGAAATCCACGGACCTCAGCATCAAACAGGGTCGCCAAGTGGTCAGACTTATCCTAACCATGAGAGGATCTGTCTCGTAAAATGGGGAGGGCGCCGTGAAAATTAGCTGGATAAGACTAATGAATCAGATCCCCAGAAAGAATAATCTCCTTAAAGATCAAAAATCAGCTTTTAAGACTGATATTACTCAATCCTTGAGATTGACCTTAAAGATTGAGAATTCAAACTCATGGAATTCAATGATATCTAAACTCGAGCTTGAACGAGAAAATATTTTGATCAAAATTACAAACCGATTTATTTTCTAAAAACCCATTTTCAATGCGTTCATTACCATTGAACGTAAAATCTTAGGAATTAACCTGGAATTCATTAGGTCACCTGAACCAAATCGGGTGTCAACCGTAAGAACGGTGGTTGCATAGCATGGTCAAAGACAGGACCTTGTGCCAGACCGGAAAATTATAAGGGTGAGCTTTACTATTGCTCCTACAAAGGATAGTAATTGCGTCCGACACGTTATAGACCATAATTAAAAGCATGTCAGGGGACATTGCCTTAACAATTGCTTGTTCAACGCTTTCCTTTACAACCAGACGGTAGTTTATCGAAAGGTAATATTCGGAGCAAGTATACTTGACGTGTTGCTTTCCTAATACAAGGTTAGCAAGTGGGTGACACAAAACCGCAAGTTTTGAGCTAAAGTTTTCCAATCTGAAACCCACCAAACCCACAAAAATAATTTACAAACACCGGTGAAGGGTTATTCCGGAAAACTTATCTAGGGTAAAAACTAGATTGAATTTTCAAAAAGATCAAATGTTTTCATAAAGATCCAATTTCCTTAATGGATCTAAATTTTATAGTCATGTGGGACTGTAAACCACATCGTTACTATCATTGTTTATACCTCCGTAAAGAAATCACTGATGTACAAAGTGTGAAGAATAAAGAAGTGATTCTAGTATTTCAAGACTATATTGCTTGAGGACAAGCAACACTCAAGTGTGAGAATATTTGATAATGCTAAAAACGAACATATATTTCATAGCATTATTCCTCAAGAAAGACAAGCTTTTAGTTGCAATTGTTCTATTTACAAGTTATATTCGTTTAAATAATAAAAGGTGAAGACAAAAGACAGATTCGACGAATTGAAGACGCAAACGACCAAAAAGCTCAAAAGTACAAAATACAATCAAAGAGGTTCCAATTATTGATAAGAAACATCTCGAAATTACAAGAGTACAAGATTCAAAACGCAAAATACTAGATATTAAATTGTACGCAAGGACGTTCGAAAATCCGAAACCGGGATATGAGTCAACTCTCAACGCTCGACGCAACGGACTAAAAATTACAAGTCAACTATGCACATGAATATAATATAATATATAATTAATTCTTAAAATTAATATATATATTATATTATATTTAAAATCCGTCGGCAAGCTAGGAGCCAAGGCTGTGTGAGCTGTAAAAACAAACTCCGCGACTTGCGGAGTTTGAAGGCCAAAAACCCCGCGACTCGCGGAGCCCCAAAAACTGAAACTGCCTATAAAAGCCAGCGAATTCTGAACGTTTTTAATATCCAAAAATCAATCTCTCTCTATATATGTATACGTAAATATTTATATTTATATTTTAAATTTAATTTTAATTTTAATTTTAATTTTAATAATAAAGGTATGTTAGCGAATATTGTAAGGGTGTAAGTCAAAATTCTGTCCGTGTAATGCTACGCTATTTTTAATCAATGTAAGTTATGTTCAACCTTTTTAATTTAATGTCTCGTAGCTAAGTTATTATTATGCTTATTTAAATCGAAGTAATCATGATGTTGGGCTAATTACTAAAATTGGGTAATTGGGCTTTATACCATAATTGAGGTTTGGATAAAAGACGGACACTTGTGGAAATTAGGCTATGGGCTATTAATGGGTTTTATATTAACTAAACAATACCTTGTTAATTTAATATACAAACTTATAATTTGACGTATTTATATATAACCACATACGCTTGACTGGGTACGGTGGGCGGGATATCTATAAATATCAATAATTATTCATTTTACCGGACACGAAACTGGATTAATAGTTAATAGACTTGTTGAAACAGGGGTGAATTATATTCAAGGGTAATTGGTGTAATTGTTAACAAAGTAGTAAAACCTTGGTTTACACGCAGTCGATAACCTGGTGTATTCATTAAATAAAGTATTAAAACCTTGTTACAATTCGAATACCCAATTAGTTGGAATATTTGACTTCGGGAATAAGAATAATTTGACGAAGGCTTTCGCTCTTTATATTTATGACTGATGGACTATTATGGACAAATCCGTATGGACATATTAAATAATCCGGGAAAAGAACAATTAACTCATGGGCATAAAACTAAAATCAACACGTCAAACATCATGATTACGGAAGTTTAAATAAGCATAATTCTTTTATTTCATATTTAATTTCCTTTATTTTATATTTAATTGCACTTTTAATTATCGCACTTTTATTTATTGTTATTGTATTGAATTGCACTTTTAATTATCGCATTTTTTAATTATCGCAAGTTTATTTTATCGCACTTTTATTTATTGCAATTTCATTATCGTTATTTATTTTACGCTTTAAATTAAGTTGTATTTATTTTTAATATTTTACATTAGGTTTTAACTGCGACTAAAGTTTTAAAATCGACAAACCGGTCATTAAACGGTAAACCCCCCCCTCCCCCTTTATAATAATAATATTACTTATATATATATTTGTATTTTTATAAATTAAAACTAATATAGCGTTAAGCTTTGTTTAAAAGATTCCCTGTGGAACGAACCGGACTTACTAAAAACTACACTACTGTACGATTAGGTACACTGCCTATAAGTGTTGTAGCAAGGTTTAAGAATATCCATTCTATAAATAAATAAATATCTTGTGTAAAATTGTATCGTATTTAACAGTATTTCCTTATAAAATTTAATAGTATTTTATACCCCTTAGCTTTAACATCACCAACAAGGTTCGAATAACCAACTAACTCAAAACAACACATTCAATCAACAAAGACCCAGCTTGTATAAACCACCACAACAAATCGAAGAGAAAAAGTCAAATCTGGAAGAAGTGGTATTTAAGCTAGTTGAATCTCAAACACAATTTATTGAAACTCAAACCCAAACGAATGAGAGGTTTGACCAGTCATTTAGAACTCAACAAGCTTCCATTTTGAATCTAGAAAAACAAGTAGGTACTCTTGTTAGATTGATAAGTGAAAGGGAACAAGAAAAGCTATCGAGTAATACTGAAGAAAATTCTCGGAATGAGAATGTTAATATGGTGTCAACAAATTCTGAAAAACCAGCTCCAGAAGATGGGAAAGTTTTAGATGTGAGTAACAATGAAGAAGTTACAACACCACCACCACCCGAGTATGTAAAGCTAGTGGTGGCACCATACAGACCACCCATCCCGTTTCCAAGAAAAGGAGTTGAGTATGAGCAAGTAATAGGTAATAAAGTTTGTGATACCTTTGGAAAGAAGAAGAATAAGAAAGTGCAAGAAACAAAAACAGTAGAAGTAAACCCGGTGAAGACAGTTCCACCAAAACCTCCACCTAGGGTAGGTGATCCGGGTGAATTTATTGTTCCTTGTCTACTTAGCAATTGTGCCATGTATGATGCACTAGCAGATTTAGGTGCAAGTATAAGTGTTATGCCTCTTTCATTATATAAGAGATTAGGCGTAGGTGAGCTAACTCCAACGGATATGAGTGTTCGACTCCTTGATCAAACCATTAAGCATCCAGTTGGAATTGCTGACAACCTACCCGTTCAAGTAGGTAATTTAACCTTTCTAGTCGAATTTATTATCATTGACAGAGAAGAGGAATCAAATATTCCTCTAATTTTAGGTCGACCATTCTTAGCGTCCACCGGGGCATTATTTGATGTAAGAAAGGGTAGAATGACACTTAGTAGTGGTGACAAATCGATCACCTTTGTGATTCGAAAGTCTAAATCTCCACCAACCAAAACCGTTGAACCAACAAAAATGATTGGTAAGAACCATGTTGTTTTACCAACTCCAACGGTAGTGCTTAATAATAATAAAATGCCTAAGTGTGGGGAAGATGAAGTAATACCTAATGATGACCTGATAACAAAGAACCCCATTGTTGATACGAAATTAAATGACCCCGTTATTAACAGTTCAATGAAGAAACTTTTTAAACGGGTTTATGATGCTAGAAGTAAGGGAAATTTTAAGTTATGTAACCGGTTAGTATCCAATCTGTCACCTAAAGAAAAGGCAAAACTAGTTGAATATGTGGATATTACGGAAGAAGCTGGCCACTGGCTTAAAGAAAAAGTCACAGATATGCAAGTTGATTATGGACCAAGAGAAATTGACGATGAAGTTAATCACAATTTCGACACCACAGCTATCTAAGTGTGGGGAGATTCAAATGTTCTAAAAAGAAAATGCTATCTGGAGTTAGTTGTTCTGTTCTCGAGTAGTTCCGAGAATGGAATCCGGTTGGACTTTTCCACTAGCAGACACTAAAGAACTAGTTTTCTTCCCCCATTCTGAATTTTTGTTTTGTAGGTTTTGTATGAAATTAATATGCATTTTTAAATTTAAGTTTTGTGTGAATTTAAAAACAAAATTTACTTTATTTCATTAAATTTTAAAAAAAAAATGATTTCTAAAAGTCGTCGTGAGTTAAACACTAGGTCATAGAACCGAAATTGCTTTACCCGAGGGCGGGACGACAAATTTTGTTATCATTATTTTTAATTTTATTGATTTAAAGTATGCCAAAAAAAATTAAAAGACCCAAAAATCTTTGCTTTTAAAAACAATCGCTTCAAAATGACAAATTTTAAATTTTGTTGAGGGACAGAATAGGTAAACATACCGAAACTACCTAAAATAAAAGGAAACAAAATTTTAAAAAATTATTCATTTAAATTGTTTTAATAAATAAAGATTTATATAAAATATATATATATATATATATATATATATATATATATATATATATATATATATATATATATATATATATATATATATATATATATATATATATGTTTGAAGTTTATCTTATGTACAAAACAGGGTAAAACAACGCATTTTCAAAGAATGACATTAAAGTTCAGCAAAAGCTACTAATTATTGACGATAAGACGCAAAACATATGTGAAATTACAACAAAAGGAATGAACGATGAGCCGCTCCATCTATCATTCGACGACCTTAGTAATTGCAAACTCGGTATTTTTATCACTTTTCTACACTAATCACCCTCATGAATTTTTAATTATAGTCTGATTTCAAGCAAATGAGGATATTGCATGATCTCAAGTGTGGGGAAGGGTTATAAATTCTCTCGGGTTTACACTTTGTTTAATTGCCAAATTTTGTGAAAATTTGAAAATTTTTTAACTAAATGAATTCAAAATCATGTTTATACATATTTATGAATGATAAAACTAGGTGTTAATACCTAAATTATTGTTACCTCAAAAAGGACATAAATTGAGAAACAACCCAAAACGTTAGAATTCATTTAAAATGGAATAGAGGAGAATAAGAAGGCAAAGAAAAATATAAATAAAAGCTAAATGTGGGAAGAATTTACCAAGTTCTTCAACAAGATTATTGCAGGTACTTTTGCTTTGGACTAAACTAATCAGTTTTACCCGATTTATTGTAATACCTTTGAAAGAATAGATGGATCTACACGATGAATCAATTCCATCATTAAAAGGAAGTAAAGTCTTCCGAAAAAGACACGCGCTTCTTGATTTAGGTTAAGAAGTTGTCGTCCAGACCAGCTGTAGGTTGACAAAAAATCTAGAAAAGTCATCTCAAAAATCAGCAGGAAATCCACGGACCTCAGCATCAAACAGGGTCGCCAAGTGGTCAGACTTATCCTAACCATGAGAGGATCTGTCTCGTAAAATGGGGAGGGCACCGTGCAAATTAGCTTGATAAGACTAATGAATCAGATCCCCAGAAAGGATAATCTCCTTAAAGATTAAAAATCAGCTTTTAAGCCTGATATTACTCAATCCTTGAGATTGATCTTAAAGATTGAGAATTACAAACTCATGGAATTCGATGATATCTAAACTCGAGCCTGAACGAGAAAATATTTTGATCAAATTACAAACCGATTTGTTTTCTAAAAACCCATTTTCAATGCGTTCATTACCATTGAACGTAAAATCCTGAGAATTCATCAGAATTCATTAGGTCACCTGAACCAAATCGGGTGTCAACCGTAAGAACGGTGGTTGCATAGCATGGTCGGAGACAGAACCTTGTGTCAGACCAAAAAATTATAAAATGATCTTTACTATTGCTCCTACAAAGGATAGTACTAGCATCCGACACGTTTTTGGACCATAATCAAATGCATGTCATTAGACATTGCCTTAATAGTTGCTTGTTCAACGCTTTTCTTTACAACCTGATGGTAGTTTACATAAAGGTAATATACGGAGCAAGTATACTGGACGTGTTGCTTTCCCAATACAAGGTTAGCAAGTGGGTAACACAAAACCGCAAGTGTTGAGCTAAAATTTTCAAATCTAAAACCCACAAAACCCACAAAAATATTTTGTAACACCGGTGAAGGGTTATTCCGGAAAAGTTATCTAGGGTAAAAACTAGATTGAATTTTCAAAGATCAAATGTTTTCATAAAGATCCAATTTCCTAACGGATCTAAATTTTTATATTCATGTGAGACTGTAAACCATATCGTTACCATCATTGTTCATACCGCCGTATTGAAATCACTGATGTACAAAGTGTGAAGAATAAAGAAGTGATTCAAGTATGTTTTTATTTCCAGACTATATTGCTTGAGGACAAGCAATGCTCAAGTGTGGGAATATTGATAATGCTAAAAACGAACACATATTTCATAGCATTATCCCTCAAGAAAGATAAGATTTTAGTTGCAATTGTTCTATTTACAAGTGATATTCGTTTAAATAATAAAAGGTGAAGACAAAAGGCAGATTCGACGATTTGAAGACGCAAACGACCAAAAAGCTAAAAAGTACAAAGTACAATCCAAGTGGTTCAATTTATTGATGAGAAACGTATAAAAATGACAAGAGTACAAGTTACAAAACGCAAAGTACACGATATTAAATTGTACGAAAGGACGTTCGAAAATCCGGAACCGGGACCTGATCCAAGAAGAAAGGCGAGTCGCAACAGACCTAAAATTACAAGTCAACTATGCACATAAATATAATATAATATATAAATAATTCTTAAAATTATATATATATTATATATTATATATATTTATTAAAACAATCGGTAAATTAAAAGACAAAAATATGTGAGCTGGATCTGGCGGCCATGCGATCGCATGGGAAATAGGCATAAAACCCATGCGATAGCATGGGTTACTGTAGCAGGCCAACATTCTATAAAAAGGCAGTTTGCTCGAGAGTTTGAGAGAGCATATTTTCTTTCTCTCTTCTGTAATCATAATAAATATTTATAATTTTAATTTTAATTTAAGTTTAATAATAATTGGGTTATTGTAAAAAAATGTTTTACGGGTTTTAAGTCGGAACTCTGTCCGTGTAACGCTACGCGATAAATAATCACTGTAAGCTATGTTTTTCCTTTTTAAATTAATGTCTCGTAACTAAATTATTATTATGCTTATTTGAGCCGAAGTAATAGTGATGTTGGACTAAAAATTAAGATTGGATTATTAAATTTTGTACCATAATTAGGGTATGGACTGTAACAACCCAAACCAACCCTCGACCAAACCCCGTGAAAATACAAACAAAAAAAAATTTCTGTACAGTGACCCCGCGCGCCGCGCCCCCTACCTGGCGCGCCGCGCCAAAACGGCCTGTCCCCGGGCTTTTTAAATGCGAAAAAGATAGACTCGTTCCCGACACTTTCAGACGAAACGCTTTTTACAACACATTAATATAAGTAAAACTAACATGATTAATTAATTAAAACGAGTTTTACATCGCGGGGCCCACATATGCCCAAAATACCCCTTTTAATACAAAATACAACTTCGACCCAATGAGTTTAAGTTCCAACAAACTACGAGCATGATGTTGGGGATAAACTACCCAATCCTAGGTCGAATCCAAGCAAGCATCGAAATGGGAAAATCATCTAATCCCGAGCATACCCTTGCCACGTCCGCCTTCGAACCTAAAAATGTAAACAACGAGAGGGTAAGCTAATGCTTAGTGAATGCAATACTTATACGCATACATACATAATCCAATTACTTGCATACACCTACACAACAACACAATAACATTAGCAAACCGCAATAACAAATAAACGATTAATCGTACGTACAACAAGTCAACATCATTAGCATAGAGATCACAACAATAATACATGCCAAAAACGAATACGTACAATGCTAATAAAATTACACATCCCAATATACCCAATGTCGACATTCGACTCGATGGTGGCCGACGAAGAGTAGTAGGTCAAAATCGTTAACTACTCACCACCCATCGCACGCGTAAGTGGCCGACGAAGAGTAGTAGGTCAAAATCATTAACTACTCACCACTACGCACTATGAGGCCGACGAAAAGTGCAACCGAAACGTTAACACTTACCTCAATCACAATGATGGCCGACGAAAAGCGGAACCGCTTACCATCCCACGATAAGTGGCCAACGAAGAGCGAACCCCTAAACGGTTACCACTCACCACTTACCCAAACACACATGTGGCCGACGAAGAGCGATAGGTCAAACGTTAATCACTCGCCACAAACTAAATATACACATGTGACCGACGAAGAGTGATAGGTCAAACATTAACCACTCGTCACATATCCAAACGCACACATGTAGCCGACGAAGAGTGATAGGTCAAACATTAACCACTCGCTACATATCCAAAACGAATATAGCCAACGAAGAGCTATCCACTCGGATATCACTCACTATATTTTTCCCAACTCAAATGTGGTCCACGAAAAGTGAATCCTAACGGATATCACTTACCACCCCGCACACAAGCAACCAAATTATATACATAAGCGTATAAATATTCCACTCACCTTGAAATACTTGAAGAACGTATTCCGCGATCTTAAATTCTTCCACCGACTTCACGCAAATCACCTACGCAAAGTATACATGCAAATAAGCTACTCACAATGCTTGTTCGACTTAAACAATACATATGTTCTCCTATAACATCCTATTGACCAACTTTGACCAAAAACCATTTTTCGCTCGAAAACCTTCATAATCACAAATGACTTGTGATTATGCCTCAACAACATCATTTAAACATGGTTTGGTCATTCGATCACTCATTTAAACAAACGACCCGCCCATTTGGTCCTAAAGTGTGTTTTACACCCTATTAAGCATAAAACGATACTCACAAGTCCAAAACTTATGAAATCACTTCCCGCGTTCCCGAAATAGCTAATATTAACTCTTTTAGCCATTAAACGCCATTTATAGGGTTGTTTACTCAAAAACCCATTTTGACCTAAAACTAGTCAAAACACCAAATTGTAAGTTTACACCCCTAATCACCAACAATCCAAGTAGCTAGTGATTTCATCAACTAATTTAGTTTTACAAACCCACAATATCATCATCCAATCCTAGACCCACCAATATTAGGGTTCTTGCACTAAAACTTAACCCGTTTACCCCAAACTTCCAAGAAATGGGTTTTACATCTACTTTAACACAAACCCTAGCATAATAAACGAATTAACACAACTAAATCCGAATTAGGGTTTTACCTTTTGAAGAAAACGAAGCTAGTACAACAACAACACAAGTAATGAGCTTAAACTTGAAGAATCCAAGCTTCTTCTTCCTCTTCTCAAGCTTTCTCACTCTACTCTCACTCTAGAACTTGAGGTTGAAGATGAGAGTGTTTGTGGACTTGAAAATGATCCAAAAGTGGATCTAAAACTGATTTAAAAGCCACAAATCCGTCCACAAGTGAAAGGACCATAATACCCTTCATTTAGACACTTAAAATGCTGAAAAAAACGCATCAGACCCATTCGGCGCGCCGCGCCAAAAGGTCGAGCGCCGCTCCACACTGCAGGTCAGATTTCAGAAACTTGTTTTGGCCATAACTTTTTGACCGTAGCTCCGTTTTCGATGAACCAAATATCGTTGGAAACGTAATAAGATATTCTTTCTAATGGTAAGGCTTTGAAACATCAACTCAAACTTTATTTGGGGTTGAAAAGATACGTACACACTTTGTACCTCAAACAACGTCCAGTTTTCTTCGACGTTCGAGCAAGCAACACGTACCTGCTTCGTACACTTCGTATACGCATCGTACACCATAAATACATTATGTACAATAAATATTTGGGTCTTACAACTCTCCCCCACTTAGAATCGATCACGTCCTCGTGATCCTCGTCACTTAAATTAGCAAGTACCAAAATCCATGGTCCTTCGACATACGTCCAAACTCGATGTCCACAACATTTCCCCCAAATTCGAAGATTTCATACAAATCCTTTAGGCGACCTTACACAAGGTTACCTTTCCGTTTAGAATCATCATCCGTGATTCACCAATTCTACCAACCGAGCACTAAGTCTCGCTTCGCCCCCGAACCGGGACAAACTCATGCCTCGACCGCATGACATAAACAAGCTAACATTCCATATCCTCGTACCAAGTTAGCAATCCCTTTAGCGTACCCTTATCACGTACATCGCTAAAGTAACAACACACCAATAACATGGCCAATAAACAACACAATGGAGCTGACGAAAAGTGAATCCTCACGATTGGATACCACTTGCCCCACATCCTTACGCGTACGTGGCCGACGAAAAGCGGTAGATCAAACGTTAACCACTTACCACTACGCAACAAGAGGCTGACAAAAAGCGCATCCTTACGGATCACACTTACCTCTACCCACACATGGCCAAACAAAAGCGATCCCTAACGGAAAACGCATTCCACACACCAATAAGTAGCCGACGAAAAGTGAATCTTAACGGATAACACTTAATACTTATCACACTTCAACCGTGGCCAACGAAAAGTGAACCCTCACAATTGGATGACACTTGCCACAATACATATAAACAAATTAAGTATATGCACATACTTAGAATCATTCCACACATCCAGGAATTCCCGCACACAAAATATCCGCACGCGCGAATATCGCCATCACAACCGAGCAAGAACCACCTATATCGCACATAGGCACAAAACAATAATTCTCTAGAAGAGAATCCGACACACACATCCCTTAACCGAGGGATTTCACCTTGCTCGTCAAACACGTCCATTACCTCTCAACGAGATTTACCACATTACCACCTCGGTGATAATTTAAGTCCAAAATCATAAGTACAATTTTAACCGAAATTGTACTCTACCGCAAACCGACCAAATCTAGGTCCCTACACAAATTTCAGATCCACTATGAGCATCATCCGAAATCTCACACTAAAAACCTATCCTCAAACACTTCGAACGAAAAGTGTACCATAATTTAGCCAAACTTTAACCTTGCAAATTCTCCGATTGCCGTAACTAATCAAAGTTTCACCTAGTCACTCATGTACCTAAGGGTTTATCTTCGGTACCCTAAGTACAACATAACCGCATCACCATCGGAGTCGAACACTACGCTTGTAGGTATGGAAAAAGGCACCTAACGTCGCGTCATGTAGACTCCTTCACCAATACACGTCGAGATCAACACTAGATCTCTCGGGTTTTACCCACCCGACGAACCTCACGGTTTAACAACCTCTACACGAGAGCGAACACGCTCTATCATTCGAACACCAAAACCCACCCATGTGGCTTGGTATAAACATTTTCCAAATATCAAGGAATGCTTGGTTGCACCAAGTCTTATGCCCTTCGCCCGACAACCGGATCAACAACATAGGGTAATTCCATGAGGAACACTACCCCTCATTACGCTACGCACTAACACAAAATGCAACAAACAACATCATAAGTACGTTTCAATAAGATAGTCGAAAAATTACCTGAACACCATCGTCAGGTTCTCATGCATCACTAACTAAATCCGGACACGTCGACCTTCGGTGTCCCTCCTTTTGACAATTAAAACACATAACCTTGTTAGACTTTGCATTCGTACACTCGCGCGACAAATGACCTCGTTCGCCACAATTATAACACGTGGGCACAAAACCACCGGTGCCACTCCTTTTCATGCTCCCGACACCCTCGGTAGCGCTTTTACTCTTCTTGTTCGAAAACGCAGTCGCTTCGAACTTCCGTTTACTAACATCGGACACGCTTGGCTTCGACACCTCCGGTTCGAAACCCCGAGCCAACTCAAACAACTCTTCAAAAGACTTAGCCATTCCCCGACTAATCTTACCCTTAAATTCGTCATTCAGTGTACGGTAGAAATATTTAATCAACTTGTGATCGTCACCAACGTACTCCGGACAAAAACGAGTCTTTGCTAAAAAGGTAGACTTGAGAGTAACCAAGTCCATCGAACCCTGTCGCAAATTGTGTAACTCGTCCCGGATTCTATCAAGATCGGAAGAAGTTCGGTATTCATCAAAGAACTCCTTTTTGAACTCATCCCATGACAAGCTCATACATTGTTCCTCGCCATACAATTGAATCTTGTCATCCCACCACAACTTGGCTTCTTCACGTAACATACTAGAACCGTACCTCATTTTCTTCTCGGGAGGACATTCACTAGTACGGAAAGCCCCCTCGATGTCGGAAACCCAACATGTACTCTTCAACGGATCCCTTACCCCATTAAACATAGGAGGTTGTGCATCCTTGAAGTTTTTGTA
Source organism: Rutidosis leptorrhynchoides (assembly GCF_046630445.1). Lineage (NCBI taxonomy): Eukaryota > Viridiplantae > Streptophyta > Magnoliopsida > Asterales > Asteraceae > Rutidosis > Rutidosis leptorrhynchoides. Next base: position 117,485,625 of record NC_092341.1, on the reverse strand, counting down.
ATGGAAGTCCCGCCTCCCATTTCCTTCACTCCCTTCACCTCGGGGATAAATATTTCTAGCATCAAAGGCTTCCTCGATTGCGACCTTCACCCTTTCATCAATTAGATCGGTTATTTGCCCATCAACCGATTCCCGGAAAACCTTTCTAACATCCTCGAGAAACTCCGCTTTTTGACGTTTAAAGATGGCCTCAACCTTAGCCGTGAACTCAACGTCTTCGTCTTGATCTTCGTTGGCTTGTTTGCTCCTTGTCGTCATTCTAAGAAATGAACTCGGTTAGGAACACAACATGAATAACTTACACACACCACCACGATCAATCATTCACAAGCATATAATATGCCACCGTTCGTACATCCCATCTAGTTCAACACTTGTTGTACATCACTTGCATGACTTGGCTTGCAACCGTAATAATGGTCGCGAAGCATTATTACGCTCACACGCCATGCCGAACTCATGAATACAACAATCATCTCGCTAGATGTTCAACACAACACAACATGATTAGTAACACATAATCAACACATAGTTAAAGCACCTATTCTCAAAGGCACTAACTAGAAACCCGAACCGACCCGTAATCTTACAAGTCCCGCATAAAAGCATACACAAAAGTCTAAGTCTAGGCACTTATCTCAAGTCGCCTAAATCCCTTAGACCATGCTCTGATACCACTTGTAACAACCCAAACCAACCCTCGACCAAACCCCGTGAAAATACAAACAAAAAAAAATTGCTGTACAGTGACCCCGCGCGCCGCGCCCCCTACCTGGCGCGCCGCGCCAAAACGGCCTGTCCCCGGGCTTTTTAAATGCGAAAAAGATAGACTCGTTCCCGACACTTTCAGACGAAACGCTTTTTACAACACATTAATATAAGTAAAACTAACATGATTAATTAATTAATACGAGTTTTACATCGCGGGGCCCACATATGCCCAAAATACCCCTTTTAATACAAAATACAACTTCGACCCAATGAGTTTAAGTTCCAACAAACTACGAGCATGATGTTGGGGATAAATTACCCAATCCTAGGTCGAATCCAAGCAAGCATCGAAATGGGAAAATCATCTAATCCCGAGCATACCCTTGCCACGTCCGCCTTCGAACCTAAAAATGTAAACAACGAGAGGGTAAGCTAATGCTTAGTGAATGCAATACTTATACGCATACATACATAATCCAATTACTTGCATACACCTACACAACAACACAATAACATTAGCAAACCGCAATAACAAATAAACGATTAATCGTACGTACAACAAGTCAACATCATTAGCATAGAGATCACAACAATAATACATGCCAAAAACGAATACGTACAATGCTAATAAAATTACACATCCCAATATACCCAATGTCAACATTCGACTCGATGGTGGCCGACGAAGAGTAGTAGGTCAAAATCGTTAACTACTCACCACCCATCGCACGCGTAAGTGGCCGACGAAGAGTAGTAGGTCAAAATCGTTAACTACTCACCACTACGCACTATGAGGCCGACGAAAAGTGTAACCGAAACGTTAACACTTACCTCAATCACAAGGATGGCCGACGAAAAGCGGAACCGCTTACCATCCCACGATAAGTGGCCAACGAAGAGCGAACCCCTAAACGGTTAACACTCACCACTTACCCAAACACACATGTGGCCGACGAAGAGCGATAGGTCAAACGTTAATCACTCGCCACAAACTAAATATACACATGTGACCGACGAAGAGTGATAGGTCAAACATTAACCACTCGTCACATACCCAAACGCACACATGTAGCCGACGAAGAGTGATAGGTCAAACATTAACCACTCGCTACATATCTAAAACGAATATAGCCAACGAAGAGCTATCCACTCGGATATCACTCACTATATTTTTCCCAACTCAAATGTGGTCCATGAAAAGTGAATCCTAACGGATATCACTTACCACCCCGCACACAAGCAACCAAATTATATACATAAGCGTATAAATATTCCACTCACCTTGAAATACTTGAAGAACGTATTCCGCGATCTTAACTTCTTCCACCGACTTCACGCAAATCACCTACACAAAGTATACATGCAAATAAGCTACTCACAATGCTTGTTCGACTTAAACAATACATATGTTCTCCTAGAACATCCTATTGACCAACTTTGACCAAAAACCATTTTTCGCTTGAAAACCTTCATAATCACAAATGACTTGTGATTATGCCTCAACAACATCATTTAAACATGGTTTGGTCATTCGATCACTCATTTAAACACACGACCCGCCCATTTGGTCCTAAAGTGTGTTTTACACCCTATTAAGCATAAAACGATACTCACAAGTCCAAAACTTATGAAATCACTTCCCGCGTTCCCGAAATAGCTAATCTTAACTCTTTTAGCCATTAAACGCCATTTGTAGGGTTGTTTACTCAAAAACCCATTTTGACCTAAAACTAGTCAAAACACCAAATTGTAAGTTTACACCCCTAATCACCAACAATCCAAGTAGCTAGTGATTTCATCAACTAATTTAGTTTTACAAACCCACAATATCATCATCCAACCCTAGACCCACCAATATTAGGGTTCTTGCACTAAAACTTAACCCGTTTGCCCCAAACTTCCAAGAAATGGGTTTTACATCTACTTTAACACAAACCCTAGCATAATAAATGAATTAACACAACTAAATCCGAATTAGGGTTTTACCTTTTGAAGAAAACGAAGCTAGTACAACAACAACACAAGTAATGAGCTTAAACTTGAAGAATCCAAGCTTCTTCTTCCTCTTCTCAAGCTTTCTCACTCTACTCTCACTCTAGAATTTGAGGTTGAAGATGAGAGTGTTTGTGGACTTGAAAATGATCCAAAAGTGGATCTAAAACTGATCTAAAAGCCACAAATCCGTCCACAAGTGAAAGGACCATAATACCCTTCATTTAGACACTTAAAATGCTGAAAAAAACGCATCAAACCCATTCGGCGCGCCGCGCCAAAAGGTCGAGCGCCGCTCCACACTGCAGGTCAGATTTCAGAAACTTGTTTTGGCCATAACTTTTTGACCGTAGCTCCGTTTTCGATGAACCAAATATCGTTGGAAACGTAATAAGATATTCTTTCCAATGGTAAGGCTTTGAAACATCAACTCAAACTTTATTTGGGGTTGAAAAGATACGTACACACTTTGTACCTCAAACAACGTCCAGTTCTCTTCGACGTTCGAGCAAGCAACACGTACCTGCTTCGTACACTTCGTATACGCATCGTACACCATAAATACATTATGTACAATAAATATTTGGGTCTTACATGGACAAAAGACCGACACTTGTAAACATTGGACTATGAACTATTAATAGATGGGGGGTATTGTCTAAATTGATTGACAACTCATTGGAGTCTGTCGAACCTATCTTCAAATTAGTTAATCTAATAATTGTTAAATGATCATGCATGTCCTATTTAGTGACGTTTATACGACATCTTTTACAAATCATTTAATTTAATCAATTGGATTGGGTAATTTATTATTCATTATGGCCAAGTGAATAAATTAACGTATCATGGACTAATTAAAATAGGGGTGGATTACATACAAGGGTAATTGGTGTAATTGTTAACAAAGTATTAAAACCTTGGATTACACACAGTCGATAACCTGGTGTATTCATTAAACAAAGTATTAAGACCTTGTTACAGTTCGAATCCCCAGTTAGTTGGAATATTTGACTTCGGGTATAAGGTTAAAATTGCCGAGCATTTTATAATTATGACTGATGAACTATTATGGACAAAAACCATATAGGTTTCAAATAACTCCAGGACAAAGGACAATTAACCCAGGATAATTAATTGAAATCAAAACGTCAAACATCATGATTATGGAAGTTTAAATAAGCATAATTGTTTTATTGTATTTCTCATCGTACTTTCATTTACTCGCAATTTTATTTACTGTCATTTTATTTATTGCAATTTATTTTATGCACTTTAATTATTTTCATTTATCTTTACGCTTTATTTAAAATCGACAAACCGGTCATTAAACGGTAAAACCCCTTTATAATAATAATATTACTATATATAATTATATATTTTATATAAATATAGTCGCTTAAAAATATAGTACGTATCACCAGCTCCCTGTGGAACGAACCGGACTTACTAAAAACTACACTACTCTACGATTAGGTATACTACCTATAAGTGTTGTAGCAAGGTTTAGGTATATCCACTCTATAAATAAATAAATAAATAACTTGTGTAAAATTGTATCGTATTTAATAGTATTTTCCTTGTAAAATTAATACTATTTCATATACCCCTAGCATAACATCACCTGGGCAACTGGAAAAGCTGATTTCCAGCTAGTTCGGTTCGAGTAGATGATTTTCCGTTTAGACCTCGTCTTAATCCGAGTTACGGTTTAAGCTTTATGGCCATCCGAATGTCACTACACCCTTTTAACGTTGTGCTGAAATTTCTGACCTACTCGCACTTAAACGAAGACGATTTTGGTTCTGGAAAATGGTCAGCCTCTAGGTGACTCATATACGGAGCCATGGCCACTGGTCTCACCTAATTTTAGTTTGTATAGAGGTCGTGGCGACTGAACAAAGTCAGCCTTTATTTCAAACTATGTTCTTGATTGAAACTTACTTTACACTTTTTGATTAATGATGATGATACTTAAGACCTAATTTACATACTTTTAAACCTTTGGTTAATGATTTACTGACTTAGTAACTTTTGACTTAGGTTGAGAACCTTCCGGACCAACCACTTGCTTACTATTCCCGCGTATCGACTTTTACTACTTTCCACTGTGAGTTATAGCATCCCTTTTTACTTTAACTATTTTGGAAACTGAGAATACATGCGTATTTTACATTTTACATACTAGGCATGAGTACTTAAACTTTATATATGTGTGGGTTATACAACGGCATAAACTTCCCCTTGTGACGACCCGGAATTTTCCGACCAAATTTAAACTTAATCTTTATATAATTCCGACTTGATAAGCAATGAATTTTAATAAATCTTGAATCTCCGGAAAGAGTTTTACACAAGCTTTTGGTCACCCTTTTATTCCGACGATTCACGAACGTCATAACTTGATTTAATTGTTTAATTGTTTAATTATTGTGTATATATATGGATTTATATATATTTAACTTGAAAATATGATAATTAAATATCTCATTAAGTATGTTAACAAAGTATTATATATATATTTTCATACTACTAATTTAAAGAGTTTTTTAACAATATATATGTTACTATTTAAACGACGTAATTAACTTATGTTAAAATGTATTTACATATAATGTATTACGAGTATAAATACATCCATACAAGTATTAAATACACTTTATAATATATCAACACTTATAAAGGATATCTGTACTCGTATTTTCCTTCAATTTCCTCAAGAATTCTACTCGCATTCATACGGCATTTTTACCCGTATTATACACAGCTTCTAGAAGTATTTACTATTGGTATATACCAATAGAAATCTGCAATTAAATCAATTTAATATGTCATCCATGAAATATTAAATTTTAACTTATCTTAGATATTTTCACTAAAATCCAAATTTTCAAGCCTATAAATAAGCACCATTTCTAACTCATTTTTACACATTCATTTTCCAAATTTTACTTCCAATTTTCACACACACTTGCAAGAACTCTCTCAAGTTTTGTTCAACTACTTCTTTCCAGCAACTTTACATTCTAAACTTGAGGTAAAAACTCTACTTCAACTCTTGTTCAATTCATATGTTTATAGCTATCTATATAAGAGTTTGTAAACTAGAACATAGTTAAGTTGATTCTAAACTTGTTTGAAGAACTAATCTAATCTTTCTAACTTAACTCTAATAACACTTATTTATATGTATTATGATGTTATATTAAGTTAATATAAGAACTTATAACTTGTACATATGAAGAACACCTTGAAACTTAACATATATCGTTTAATCTCCATTCGGTAAAAAGCGGGCTGTTTTGGGTTGGGAATTAAAAACCTATCTTAGACTTTGAGTTCGAGTCTAAGACTTTGGATATATGTTAATATATGTAAATAAGACTTCCAGTATTTTTTTCATGATTTTAGACAAAATTGAAGTATTTTATCAAAAATCATATATTGGGCGGGTGCCGGGATTCTTTCAAATCTTTCCACCGGCACAAAAAGATGGTAAAACTCTGAATATTAATACATTGGCTGAACTTTTTGAATTTTTTTTGAAAAATTAACTTCTTAAGGAATCCATAGCAATTTTATTCACTTTAAACGGAGTTGTAATGAATATTTGGCGAGCAAAACAAAATCTGCTAAAATTAACGTTGTATGGACGAAATTTATATTGTAAAAACTATATTAACCATACCCTTGCTAACTTTTCCTATATCCTATATATATTTGGATATGTTATCATTAGTATAACAAAATATTATAATCTTAGTTAATTCCGAGATTGTATATATATATAATAATCTTTGTACATTCCATGACAATAAGTATACAATACGTTTTGATAAATCCTAAGACAATAAGTATACAATACGTTTTGATAAATTCAAAGACAATACATATACAATACATCTCTGGGTTGATGCAAAGACAATACGTATACAATACATCGTGGGGTAATTCTAAGATTATATATATACCGATTATTGGACTGTTGGACATTTCAGACTATTTTGGACTACTAACAAAGGACTACTAACATAAAAATGTTAAAAATTAATATATAAGTATTCTATGAACTTATTTTATTTTATTCACATGTTGTATTATTATCTGAATCATTATTATTGGTATAGGTTCGTGAATCCAAGGACGACGGCCATATTTTTAATAAGCTGAAAACTTATTATTAATATACTTTTACTACCGTGAGTATATAGTCCCATTTTTAAACTCAACAAATATTTTGGGATGAGAATACATGCATTTTATGTTTTACGCCATGGACACAAGTACTTAAAATATATTCTACGTTTAGTTGTACCACCTTGCATATCTTCCCTAATAGCTTGGTAACTATATTTACATGTTGTAAGAACATGTAAGCGCGAATCCTATTGATAGATCTATCGGGTTTGATAACCCCAACCGGGCTAGTCGCTCTAGTATCGTAAACGGTTGCATAGTACTTCGTTTTTACTACACTTGGTACAGTGTAGGGAGATTTCATAATAAAAGGAATATGCCACATTAATGGTTAAGTATGGTTACCGAAGCGCTCAACAACTTATAGAATACTTTTATACACTTGCGAGTGTACATATATTTATAACTATGAAATCTTGTGGTCTATATTTATATCGATGCTAAACCTATATATCTCACCAACCTTTGTGTTGACTGTTTAAGCATATTTATTCTCAGGTCCTTAAGAAAGTCTTTCGCTGTTGCATTATCTGAGCAAGCTGTGCATGGAGTCTCATGCTTTTGTTTAAATGAAGTGTTGCATTCAATAAAACCTTTGTCATGTATTATATTCGACAGTTATGTCATGTGTGTAGTATTTGGTAACCGATGTATCATGGGGATTATTTCTTAAATAATCGCCCACTTGTTTAAAACATGCATTATGTATAATAATGGTGTGCTTTTTATGAAACGAATGCAATATTTTTCTAAAACGTATCATGTAGAGGTCAAATACCTCGCTATGGGACCAATGAATAACGTACTGCGTTTATAGTAATATGGACGGGTCGTTTCAGTTGGTATCAGAGCGGTGGTCTTAGCGAACCAGGTCTTGCATTAGTGTGTCTAACGATACTTGTTAGGATGCATTAGTGAGTCTGGACTTCGACCTTATCTGCATATTAAAAGTTTGGTTATCATTCTTGTCGGAAATTACCTATTTATCATCTTAAGTCTAGACGCGTCTTACTGTAATTATTGCATAGGTAGTGTATAGACACATATTCATATCTTATCATATCTATCACGGTAGACTTTGCCTGGCATCTTTCGTAAATTCCTTTGTAACTTATGGAATTTTGGTATTAAATATACATATATAAATTATGTATTAAGAATATCAATCTAAGTCCTAAATCTTTTTCATATCAACAATCATTCCTCTGAACGTGTAAAGCGGATTCTTCACAAAGCTCGAGTTCATCGGATTCTAAAAGCTATTCCGATATGGAATTTCATTTAAGCTCCTAGAGCAGTCTAACCGTAATGAACTAACCAATTAGTCATCACCTCTTCTAGATGAATTGGGGGTGGATTCGTGGACGAATTAATCAATTTAGACAATAAGAAGACGATTGGTTTCATGAATCTAATTCGCCTCTCGGTGGAGAACATGAGGCACTTACCGGTGAACCCGTTCGTAACACCATTTTCCCTCTCCTTTCCAGGATATGCCGCAACAAGTATAATATTACTAATATTATTGAGGCTATCCGACCTTTACTCCGTATCTTGCATGGTGAATTATTTAGTAAAAAAAAAATTACTGTCATGAAAAGCAAAACTTCATTAGCAAGTGCATCCTACATCATTTCATTCCCTTTATAAAGCTCTTGACCTCTCTTTTTATTCAAGAAACTTTAAACATCTTCTTTCACAATACAAAACAAAACAAATTCTCATCATCTATACTCACATCAAACCACTACCAGCACCAGCACCAGCAGCAGTACCAACAACATCACAAGCCTCAACATCGCAAGCCGCATTACGAGCATCAACATCATACGCACCGCAGGCACTGAGGGATACCAACAATAATGAGTGATGAAGTATTAATTCATTATTTCATTTACGTTGAAGAAATATTCCGCGGCGATTATGTAATCTCTAAAGTTTTAGGGATTATTCATTTCTAGTTCCCAATCGTAAACCAAATGAGATTAATATAATATTAACTCATTAAATCCATATTACATCTGAAGAAAATATACATACATATATTTTCATAAAGACTGTAATAAAAATTCTTTTGTACAAAATATTACTTGTGAAATTTTATTTTAACGGGTAGGTAATACCCGAGAAATACTTAAGTTCACATTAATATGTTACACTGTACATTTTCAATGATGTTTCGACAATCGTTAATTATACTCTCCTTTCATAGCAATATACATCATTCCACAAAATTCAAGACAACTATTTTCCATACCAATTCAATAACATATTCTGATTTTGACATATCAAAATCTAACTCAAGATTTAAGAAGTGCCATCAATCTTAAATTCCTACATCCTTCAAAATCATACTTTAAATTCAAACCATACTAGAACATCACTTTCATTCACAGAACTCATAAAGATATTCGTATCATTCAAGATTCATGACGAATTCATTATACGGATATTGACAATGACATCCTGCGTCTAAACCCTTCAAAATTCTTGAAAACACCTCAACTAAAGAACAATCGAGAGAATGAACCAATCACACGATACATACGAAGAATATATGCATATAGATATGCATCCGGAGGACACTTGAACCTAAGTAAAGGTTCAACACATATCCGTGTCAGATCCTTTAGCATTATTATTACCCAAAATAACTTTACAATCCCTTTTCAAAATAGCGAATTTTTTTTCACAGCTCCAAAAAGACAACTTCGACTTTTCATCTGGAGTAGCCTTATTATAACCTTGATATATACGTTGTCTTTTCGCCATCATTACCGGGGAACCTTTTATATTCCACCACATTAGTAGTAAGCTTACCAGCAACTTTATTGCTCTTTGACTTAAATCTCTCTGAAAGATCACTATAAAACCTTTTCATGTACCCATCAACATCTTGTAACAATAATTGTCATACCAAACCCCAGGAAGCATCAATAATTATTCTTGAATCTCACATCATTTCTGCATATACATATAATGTTATCTCCTGGAATTATAATTCTAAAATCCGGAATAGCACTTTAGCCTACGAATCAGTACTATGAAGTTTTGAAAAACTGAAAGAAGCAGCAGAAACTGTAGACAACCGTAACAGTCAAAAGTTGATGATAAAGAATATTGTGTTAGCAAAGCACAGAAAAAGAGAAAGTTTGGAACTAGAAAACGGATTGAGCAAACCCTGAAGGAGGCTGTGGACAAATCACAAGGACTAAATCCGCCTTCAAAGAATCTAAATGATTCAGTGTCTGCTGAAGTCTTTAGCGAATACCTTGCTTCTTACTCTAAACCCTTGTGGACAATATTCTTCATCATCCTCTGATCTTAGATATTCTAAGATATCATCGTATCTTTCATTATAAATATCCTCCATATTTCTGAAGATATTTTCATAACTATTCTTATCTGAAATAATTCATTTTTCGCGCTATCTATGTTACATCATAAAAGAAACTATTTTAGTTTCTAAATTCTGGAACCTTCGAGTTTAAAATATGAATGTTTTGAAGTAGTGTTAGGAACTGAAGCATGAGTTAGTATAATATAATGACACTTGATCAACGTGATTATATTATAGTAAGTCATGCTGAGTTTCTAAATGGAACGTAATGATTCACAGACCATAACGTCATCATGTACCATGTTACATGACTCTTACATTCAATCTAATCTCTAAACATATCAAGAACATATTCTATTGATAGTTCTATCTTTTCCTTTAGATTCTGGTAATTTCACAAGTTAAATTGTGCTATTACAATTTCTCTCTTAGAGCATTAGCTATGTTCATTCCGAATTTCATATCTATGAATTCTAGACCATTATTCGCTTGACTTGAAGTCGGAAAAAGAAGACGGAAGCATGAAACTCCAAAATATAAGGAAAAATATAAGCACGAAGACAACGCAGAAATTACAAACCGTGTATATCGATGCATATAGCAATATAAAGACATGGGAAAACTAAGAACACTATAAACCCAAGAGCATAGTAGAAATTAACGGATTCCTCCGGTGGAAGATGAAAAAGAAGAATGACAGATGTGGTAGTCAAGAATATATCAAGAATTAAAGCTGGATGGAGCATATTGACGAATGTTTTGGAAGTACGAAGAAAGGAAGAAAGTATAAAAGATGGGAGATGTGGAAATAAGGAAACGTAGGAGGTTGATTTATTGGTAAAATAACCGACAGAGAAATCGAGACAGATTATTGCATTAAATCGAAGAGGATCATAATTTCCTTAATCGCCGAAGAATCAAATCTTATATAGATTACAAAGATTTTCTTTAATCCGGAGATCAACCGTGATGACGTCAAAAGATAAGACGAATCTCTATTTTCTCATTTCACTCTTTTACGATAGCTTCACTCATACGTTTCGAGTAATCGAATTATTTTATTCATATTTCTCAATCATGATCAAACCCTATGAATTAACTTATATTCGTCATAATAACATTCTTATTGTTAGCCATGACGACCTCGATCAAATTTTGGGACGAAATTTCTTTAACGGGTAGGTACTGTGACGACCCGTAAATTTCCGACCAAATTTAAACTTAATCTTTATATAATTTCGACTTGATAAGCAATGAATTTTAATAAATCTTGAACCTCCGAAAAGAGTTTTACACAAGCTTTTGGTCACCCTTTTATTCCGACGATTCACGAACGTCATAACTTGATTTAATTGTTTAATTGTTTAATTATTATGTATATATACGGATTTATATATATTTAACTTGAAAATATGATAATTAAATATCTCATTAAGTATGTTAACAAAGTATTATATATATATTTTCATACTACTAATTTAAAGAGTTTTTGAACAATATATATGTTACTATTTAAACGACGTAATTAACTTATGTTAAAATGTATTTACATATATAACGTATTACGAGTATAAATACAACCTTACAAGTATTAAATACACTTTAGCATATACCAATACTTATAAAGGATATCTATACTCGTATTTTCGTTCAATTTTCTCAAGAATTCTACTCGCATTCATACGGCATTTTTACCCGTATTATACACAGCTTCTAGAAGTATTTACTATTGGTATATACCAATAGAAATATGCAATTATTTGTGTAATATGTCATCCATGACCTAATAAATTTAATATGTCATCCATGACATATTAAATTTTAACTTATCTTAGATATTTTCACTAAAATCCAAATTTTTAAGCCTATAAATAAGCACCATTTCTAACTCATTTTTACACATTCATTTTCCAAATTTTACTTCCAATTTTCACACACACTTGCAAGAACTCTCTCAATTTTTGTTCTACTACTTCTTTCCAGCAACTTTACATTCTAAACTTGAGGTAAAAACTCTACTTCAACTCTTGTTCAATTCATATGTTTATAGCTATCTATATAAGAGTTTATAAACTAGAACATAGTTTAGTTGATTCTAAACTTGTTTGAAGAACTAATCTAATCTTTCTAAATTAACTCTAATAACACTTATTTATATGTATTATGATGTTATATTAAGTTAATATTAGAACTTATAACTTGTACATATGAAGAACACCTTGAAACTTAACATATATCGTTTAATCTCCATTCGGTAAAAAGCGGGTTGTTTTGGGTTGGGAATTAAAAACCTATCTTAGACTTTGAGTTCGAGGCTAAGACTTTGGAAATATGTTAATATATGTAAATAAGACTTTGAAGTATATTATCAAAAATCATATATTGGGTGGGTGCCGGGATTCTTCCAAATCTGTCCACGGGCACAAAAAGAGGGTAAAACTCTGAATATTAATACATGGGCTGAACTTTTTGAATTGTTTTTGAAAAATTAACTTCTTAAGGAATCCATAGCAATTTTATTCACTTTAAATGGAGTTGTAATGAATATTTGGCGAGCAAAACAAAATCTGCTAAAATTAACGTTGTATGGACGAAATTTATATTGTAAAAACTATATTAACCATATCCTTGCTAACTTTTCCTATATCCTATATATATTTGGATATGTTATCATTAGTATAACAAAATATTATAATCTTAGGTAATTTCGAGATTGTATATATATAATAATCTTTGTACATTCCATGACAATAAGTATACAATACGTTTTGATAAATCCTAAGACAATAAATATATAATATGTTTTTATAAATTCAAAGACAATATGTATACAATACATCTCTGGGTTGATGCAAAGACAATACGTATACAATACGTCGTGGGGTAATTCTAAGATTATATATATACCGATTATTGGACTGTTGGACATTTCAGACTATTTTGGACTACTAACATAAAAATGTTAAAAATTAATATATATATATATATATATATATATATATATATATATATATATATATATATATATATATATATATATATATATATATATATATATATATATATATATATATGTATATATATATATATATATGTATATATATATATATATATATATATATATATATATATATATATATATATATATATATAAGTATTCTATGAACTTGTTTTATTTTATTCACATGTTGTATTATTATCTGAATCATTATTATTATTATAGGTTTGTGAATCCAAGGACGACGACCATATTTTTAATAAGCTGAAAACTTATTATTAATATACTTTTACTACCGTGAGTATATAGTCCCATTTTTAAACTCTACAAATATTTTGGGATGAAAATACATGCATTTTATGTTTTACGCCATGGACACAAGTACTTAAAATATATTCTACGTTGAGTTGTACCACCTTACATATCTTCCCTAATAGCTTGGTAACTAATATTTACATGTTGTAAGAACATGTAAGAGCGAATCCTATTGATAGATCTATCGGGTTTGACAACCCCAACCGGGCTAGTCGCTCTAGTATCCTAAACAATTGCATAGTACTTCATTTTTACTACACTTGGTACAGTGTAGGGAGATTTCATAATAAAGGGAATATGCCACATTAATGGTTAAGTATGGTTACCGAAGCGCTCAATAACTTATAGAATAGTTTTATACACTTGCGAGTGTACATATATTTATAACTATGAAATCTTGTGGTCTATATTTATATCGATGCTAAACCTATATATCCCACCAACCTTTGTGTTGACTATTTAAGCATGTTTATTCTCAGGTCCTTAAGAAAGTCTTCCGCTGTTGCATTATCTGAGCAAGCTGTGCATGGAGTCTCATGCTTTTGTTTAAATGAAGTGTTGCATTCAATAAAACCTTTGTCATGTATTATATTCGACAGTTATGTCATGTGTGTAGTATTTGGTAACCGATGTATCATGGGGATTATTTCTTAAATAATCGCCCATTTGTTTAAAACATGCATTATGTATAATAATGGTGTGCTTTTTATGAAACGAATGCAATATTTTTCTAAAACGTATCATGTAGAGGTCAAATACCTCGCTATGGGACCAATGAATAACGTACTACGTTTATAGTAATATGGACGGGTCGTTTCAGTCCTTAGCTCGGTAATGTTTAATCATTGGTCTTTGAACCGGTGAAAGCGAATCTTAGATATGGATCCATGGGTTTGACATCCCCACTCGGGCTAGTAGCGCTAGTATTTAACGGGTGTTTAATACTTCGTAAACTTATGCACTCTCCAAGTGTACTTTTAGGGGGGTTATTTACGTTAAGTTAGTTACCAAGTGCCCACGATTATACATATACTTTTCATACTGCTTTAAAACACTGAAATCTCGTGGCCTACCTTACATTACTGTTATACTTAAACTATAGCTCACCAACCTTTGTGTTGACGTTTTTAAGCATTTTTTTTCTTAGGTGCTTAAGGTTTGATTGCTTCCGCTGTAGTTGCCATGCTTTGTAGACTCTCGCTGCGCTTATTAGAGATGTCTTCGCATGAAACGTTTATTTTGCATTCAAACTTTATTACTTTTGAACAATGTATTCATAACGACCATTGGGTCACGTACTATCATTAATTGCTTCTATTCATAGAAGCATACTTTCATTGTAAAACATTTGATGTTGGTTAAGACATCACCTTTTCTTATGAATGCAAACTTCTTTTAAAACAACATATAGTGTTTGACCTTGTAATGATCCTGTTGTTGATGATCCATACACGTTAATTTTGTACAGGGCGTCACATTTGGTATCAGAGCATTGGTTGTAGGGAATTAGATTGCATTAGTGAGTCTAGACCGGACCGAGTAGGATTCACTAATAGGACTAATATACAACTTGCTAGTTTACTCGTTTCTGCGGAACTTGCTGCATGCTGCTGCTTACTTTTACTGCTATATGCCATATGCTACTACATGATTTCACTACTGCATGCTATTATCTGCTTTTGATTGCATGATACTTGTCATTATTGCCATGCTACTTACTGCTAAAGATGATCTAGACTATCGTAGTTACTTTGCCTAATATGTGCTTGCTATATGACTTACTGACATGGAAAAAGTTATTTTTCCTTGTTCAGATGTCGGATATCCAGCCCGTTATCATTTTGGAGAGCGACTCAGACTCATCCGCCACCTCGCCTGCTACTGCTGCCGACACACAGATCCCTTCCTCTTTACCCTCCAGCGACTTTGGCGCTTCGTCCTCTGGAGACAGTAGCCATGCACCCGACCCAGTGATCATCTCAGACGGACATGAGGATCCACTGGAGATTCCAGCTCCACTCATCCCAGGACCCTCGGAGCCACATCACCATTCCAGTGGTGCTGTGATTCCTGGGGAATATGGGGACGTTCCTTTCCGGAATGAGCATGGTCATTGGGCTAGACGCCTTCCTGATGGACGTGTTGTGCTGATTCCACCCGGCAGATACCGACTGATGACTACTGGCCGAGCACATCCACCTTCCGATGATTCCGACGACTCGCCATCCGACGATTCCAGCGACGAGGATTCCGACGATGATTCCGAAGAGGACCCTGAGAAGGCACCCGTGCAGCCACCCTCTACCCCACCGAAGAAGCGGTATCGTTTTGATGGTACTGTTATTCCAGGGGTTAACGGAGATAGATCGTTCGTTAACGCACATGGACTGAAGGTTAGAGTTACCGCCCGTAAGCGGCTTGTGCGGTATCCTGCTGATCCATTCATACGTAAGGCCCCCCGTTACGCAACATCTACTTCTGATGCTGGACCGCCTGCACCACCAGCTCCACCAACATCATCTGCACCACCGGCACCACCTGCACCATCAGCACCGCCTGCTCCACCAGCCTCTCCCTCTGTCGAGGAACTGACGAGGGAACTGCATATCCTCCGTGCTCGGGTAACTGAGCTCGAGGACCAGATGTCCCACATAATGGACATCCTTTACCCACCGTCACCATAGGGATTTTGTATTAGGTTTCTTTATGTAATCCCATTTGTAATTTCATGTGTCACTCATGTATTGTACGAATCTTATGCGAATGTATGAAACTTTTTATTAATGAATGGAACTTAGTGTTGTTTAATCTTTGTACGGTGTTCTATTTACGTTACTGTATGATGATTTTGTGGTATCTGTATCTAGTTGCATTACTTAATTAACATATGTTGTGTTGATTCCATGTTGGTTATCATATACTGTATTATTATTATTTGAATGCTGGATTTTGACTTGAGTCAAAATTTTATTTAGAAGATCAATGGCCAACGGAAGATCAATGCCTACAGCAGCACAGATTGAAGAAATGATAGCCGAATGGGTAGCCGCAGCTATAGCGAAAATGAACCCCCAAGCTCCACCGGTCATCCAGCACAATCATAATGGGTGCACATACAAGGAATTCCAAAGCTGCAAGCACCACAATTTTAGTGGTACTGAGGGGCCAGTGGGAATTACAAGGTGGTTTGAGAAATTGGAAGCTATTTTCCGTGTAAGTAACTGCTCAGAGACGAACAAAACCAAGTATGCCTCATGTACGCTGTCGGACGGTGCCCTAACCTGGGGGAACACACTTGCTCAAGCTAAGGGTATTGATGAGGCGTATGCTACCCCGTGGGAGGAATTTAAGGGGGCCATGATTGAAGAGTATTGCCCCCGGACAGAGATACAGAAAATGGAGGCTGAGTTCTGGGATTTGAAGGTTGTGGGAACCGATCTTGACGGTTATAACCGAAGGTACCTGGAACTAGCTTTGATGTATCCCACGATGGTTACCCCGGAATTTAAGCGTATGGAACGGTATTTATGGGGACTTCCCAAGTCCATCCAAGGAAATGTCACCTCTTTAAAACCAGCTGACGTCCCAGAAGCTATGTGCATGGCGCATACTGAAAGGACCCTTCCTAATTCATCTGGACAAAGTCTTCAATAGTTGGTCCCATTGCGAGGTTCTGACCTCTATATACCATGAACGACTCCATGTAATATAAGCAAATGCACAGCGAAAGATTTCTTTCGTACCTGAGAGTAAACATGCTTTAAAGTATCAACCAAAAGGTTGGTTAGTTCATAGGTTTATCATAAAACAATAAAATTCATTATTTTGATAGACCACAAGATTTAAATCCTGCATGGTACAAATGGGCCCGAATCCTACACCCACCTGTAATGTACATGGGATATCTTTTAAAATACAGTACACCTTTTGTAGTGACCCGAACTTTTCCATGTTTATATATATTAATTGAGATTGATGTTTACATGATTAAATGTTTCCAACATGTTAAGCAATCAAACTTGTTAAGACTTGATTAATTGAAATATGTTTCATATAGACAATTGACCACCCAAGTTGACCGGTGATTCACGAACGTTAAAACTTGTAAAAAAACTATATGATGACATATATATGGTTATATATATAGTTAACATGATATTATGATAAGTAAACATATCATTAATTATATTAACAATGAACTACATATGTAAAAACAAGACTACTAACTTAATGATTTTGAAACGAGACATATATGTAACGTTTATCGTTGTAACGACATTTAATGTATATATATCATATTAAGAGATATTCGTACATCATAATATCATGATAATATAATAATTTAAAATCTCTTTTGTTATTATAAACATTGGGTTAACAACATTTAACAAGATCGTTAACCTAAAGGTTTCAAAACAACACTTACATGTAACGACTAACGATGACTTAACGACTCAATTAAAATGTATATACATGTAGTGTTTTAATATGTATTTATACACTTTTGAAAGACTTCAATACACTTATCAAAATACTTCTACTTAACAAAAATGCTTACAATTACATTCTCGTTCAGTTTCATCAACAATTCTACTCGTATGCACCCGTATTCGTACTCGTACAATACACAGCTTTTAGATGTATGTACTATTGGTATATATACTCCAATGATCAGCTCTTAGCAGCCCATGTGAGTCACCTAACACATGTGGGAACCATCATTTGGCAACTAGCATGAAATATCTCATAAAATTACAAAAATATGAGTAATCATTCATGACTTATTTACATGAAAACAAAATTACATATCCTTTATATCTAATCCATACACCAACGACCAAAAACACCTACAAACACTTTCATTCTTCAATTTTCTTCATCTAATTAATCTCTCTCAAGTTCTATCTTCAAGTTCTAAGTGTTCTTCATAAATTCCAAAAGTTCTAGTTTCATAAAATCAAGAATACTTTCAAGTTTGCTAGCTCACTTCCAATCTTGTAAGGTGATCATCCAACCTCAAGAAATCTTTGTTTCTTACAGTAGGTTATCATTCTAATACAAGGTAATAATCATATTCAAACTTTGGTTCAATTTCTATAACTATAACAATCTTATTTCAAGTGATGATCTTACTTGAACTTGTTTTCGTGTCATGATTCTGCTTCAAGAACTTTGAGCCATCCAAGGATCCATTGAAGCTAGATCCATTTTTCTCTTTTCCAGTAGGTTTATCCAAGGAAATTAAGGTAGTAATGATGTTCATAACATCATTCGATTCATACATATAAAGCTATCTTATTCGAAGGTTTAAACTTGTAATCACTAGAACATAGTTTAGTTAATTCTAAACTTGTTCGCAAACAAAAGTTAATCCTTCTAACTTGACTTTTAAAATCAACTAAACACATGTTCTATATCTATATGATATGCTAACTTAATGATTTAAAACCTGGAAACACGAAAAACACCGTAAAACCGGATTTACGCCGTCGTAGTAACACCGCGGGCTGTTTTGGGTTAGTTAATTAAAAACTATGATAAACTTTGATTTTAAAGTTGTTATTCTGAGAAAATGATTTTTATTATGAACATGAAACTATATCCAAAAATTATGGTTAAACTCAAAGTGGAAGTATGTTTTCTAAAATGGTCATCTAGACGTCGTTCTTTCGACTGAAATGACTACCTTTACAAAAACGACTTGTAACTTATTTTTCCGACTAGAAACCTATACTTTTTTTGTTTAGATTCATAAAATAGAGTTCAATATGAAACCATAGCAATTTGATTCACTCAAAACGGATTTAAAATGAAGAAGTTATGGGTAAAACAAGATTGGATAATTTTTCTCATTTTAGCTACGTGAAAATTGGTAACAAATCTATTCCAACCATAACTTAATCAACTTGTATTATATATTATGTAATCTTGAGATACCATAGACACGTATACAATGTTTCGACCTATCATGTCGACACATCTATATATATTTCGGAACAACCATAGACACTCTATATGTGAATGTTGGAGTTAGCTATACAGGGTTGAGGTTGATTCCAAAATATATATAGTTTGAGTTGTGATCAATACTGAGATACGTATACACTGGGTCGTGGATTGATTCAAGATAATATTTATCGATTTATTTCTGTACATCTAACTGTGGACAATTAGTTGTAGGTTACTAACGAGGACAGCTGACTTAATAAACTTAAAACATCAAAATATATTAAAAGTGTTGTAAATATATTTTGAACATACTTTGATATATATGTATATATTGTTATAGGTTCGTGAATCAACCAGTGGCCAAGTCTTACTTCCCGACGAAGTAAAAATCTGTGAAAGTGAGTTATAGTCCCACTTTTAAAATCTAATATTTTTGGGATGAGAATACATGCAGGTTTTATAAATGATTTACAAAATAGACACAAGTACGTGAAACTACATTTTATGGTTGAATTATCAAAATCGAATATGCCCCTTTTTATTAAGTCTGGTAATCTAAGAATTAGGGAACAGACACCCTAATTGACGCGAATCCTAAAGATAGATCTATTGGGCCTAACAAACCCCATCCAAAGTACCGGATGCTTTAGTACTTCGAAATTTATATCATATCCGAAGGGTGTCCCGGAATGATGGGGATATTCTTATATATGCATCTTGTTATTGTCGGTTACCAGGTGTTCACCATATGAATGATTTTTATCTCTATGTATGGGATGTGTATTGAAATATGAAATCTTGTGATCTATTGTTACGATTTGATATATATAGGTTAAACCTATAACTCACCAACATTTTTGTTGACGTTTTAAGCATGTTTATTCTCAGGTGATTATTAAGAGCTTCCGCTGTCGCATACTTAAATAAGGACAAGATTTGGAGTCCATGCTTGTATGATATTGTGTAAAAACTGCATTCAAGAAACTTATTTTGTTGTAACATATTTGTATTGTAAACCATTATGTAATGGTCGTGTGTAAACAGGATATATTAGATTATCATTATTTGATAATCTACGTAAAGCTTTTTAAACCTTTATTGATGAAATAAAGGTTATGGTTTGTTTAAAAATGAATGCAGTCTTTGAAAAACGTCTCATATAGAGGTCAAAACCTCGCAACGAAATCAATTAATATGGAACGTTTTTAATCAATAAGAACGGGACATTTCAGTTGGTATCCGAGCGTTGGTCTTAGAGAACCAGAAAATTTGCATTAGTGTGTCTTATCGAGTTTGTTAGGATGCATTAGTGAGTCTGGACTTCGACCGTGTTTTCTTTAAAAATGATTGCTTAACATTTTTGTTGGAAACTATATATTTTTAACATATGAATATTATGTGATATATTAATCTCTTAACGTGTTTGATATTATGTGATAGATGTCTACCTCTAGAACAAGTCCCATTGACTCACCTAATAATAATGAAGAGTCAAATGTAAATTGGAATGATTTGTGGACTGATTCACAAGTTCCCGAAGAGGAACCGGAAGAAGAGTCGGAACCGGAAGAAGAATCGGAACCGGAAGAAGAATCGGAACCGGATGAAGAAATAGAACCGGTGGGGGAAATAATAAAACGGTTAAGTAAAAGAAAATCCTCAACCAACCGACCAAAGTTAATTATGGTCAATGGTGTTTCCGCCAAGGAAGCAAAATATTGGGAGGATTACCAATTCTCCGATGAATCGGATTCCGACGAGAATTCCGATGATGTTATAGAAATTACCCCAACTGAATTTAAAAAGGCAAAAGAAAATAATAAGGGAAAGGGCATAAAAATAGAGAAATCTAATTCCAACCCCGATGAACTTTATATGTATCGTCAACCCCCGAAGTCCTTAAGTTGTAACAATGACCCGGGAACCTCTAAACCACCAGGTATTTCTAAACCAATGTGGACAACGACGGTTCGTATTAGGGGAACATCATATATCCCTAGAAACTTGGCAAAACGAACCAAAACCGAAGAAGAAGAAACGAGCGAGTCGGAATAAGATAGTTGTATTCGTGTGGTGTAATATATGGAATATAGTGTTCTTATGCTTTATGATATATGTAAAAATTGCTTGTATTAATAAGTATTTTTTTTTTATGAATCTAACTCTTGTCTATTTTACAGTTTAAAAATACAAAATGGATAGACAACCCAATATTTTAAGAGACCTACCCGGAGACATGATTGATGAAATCTTGTCTAGAGTCGGCCAGAATTCTTCGGCACAACTATTTAAGGCGAGATCAGTTTGTAAGACATTCGAAGAACGTTCCAAGAATGTCTTGGTTTATAAGAGACTTTCGTTTGAAAGATGGGGGATATCACATTGGGAAACCCATAAGTTACGATGTGTTTACTTTGACGCATATATTGCGGGGAACCCAAATGCTATTTTACGCAACGGGTTAAGAAATTATTTTGACTCAATATATCCGAATATTGGACTTCGTGATTTAGAAAAAGCGGCTAAAATGCAACATAAAGAAGCATGTTATGCTTACGGATTAGTAATGTTCGCTTCTCACCAAAGTGAGAACAAGAACATCGGGCTACAACTATTAAACAAAACGTTTCTACAAGTGACGGAGTCGGTAATTGGGGTAAGAAATGAGGTTTTTAGATTATTACGGGACTGTTGGACATTACGTAACCCTCGTCCCTTTGATGACGTTACAACACGCTGTCTTATCAACGGCCATAACGGTTATGTTGCACAAGACCAAGGATGGGAAGTAGTCCTAGTAAAACCAGAATGCATGACTTGTTTCTGGACGTATGAATTACGTGTATTTATTGCCTTTGCTGAACGACTTGTGTACTAGCTAGAATTGTCTTCAAAACTATCTTGTATCAAAGTTATTGTGTGCTATATTTCATGCTTTATGTAAAATAAGCGGTATTGTAAGTTTGTAAAATATTGTATAAAAGTTTGAACGCGAAATATTATTATAATCAGTTTTTCATATAGAATTGTAGTAGTTGAATTGTATATTAGCTACTAAGTATGAACTTAACGGGTAGGTACTACCCGAATTTAAACTTATAAAATGCTAATATGAAGAAAAAGCTTTTATAAATGAGTTCATATTATGCTACGAAATACTATTAACTACTCTTAATATTCTGTATGATTAACTTGTTCCATTTAACTATTTTGAAGGAAATGGCACCGACTACTCGACACACCGTGAATATGAACGAAGAGGAATTCCGTACTTTTCTAGCTTCAAACATAGCCGCAGTACAGGCTGCGCTACATACCAACAATAACCTTGGATCTAGCAGTACAGGAAATCGTGTAGGATGCACCTACAAAGAATTCACTGCCTGCAAACCTTTGGAATTTGATGGAACCGAAGGACCGATCGGATTGAAACGGTGGACCGAGAAGGTTGAATCGGTGTTTGCCATAAGTAAGTGTACTGAAGAGGACAAAGTGAAGTACGCTACGCATACCTTCACAGGTTCTGCGTTAACATGGTGGAATACCTATCTAGAGCAAGTGGGACAAGATGATGCGTACGCACTACCGTGGTCAGCATTCAAGCACTTGATGAACGAGAAGTACCGTCCCAGAACCGAGGTCAATAAGCTCAAGACAGAACTTAGAGGGTTACGAACCCAAGGATTTGATATTACCATGTACGAAAGACGATTCACAGAATTGTGCCTATTGTGTCCGGGAGCATTCGAAGATGAGGAAGAGAAGATCGACGCGTTTGTGGAAGGATTACCGGAAAGAATCCAAGAAGATATAAGTTCACACGAGCCCGCCTCCATACAACAGGCATGTAGAATGGCTCACAAACTAGTGAACCAGATTGAAGAAAGAATTAAAGAACAGACTGCTGAAGAGGCCAATGTGAAGCAAGTCAAAAGAAAGTGGGAGGAAAACGGTGATAAGAATCACCAATACAACAACAACAGCAATTACAACAATAATCGCAACAATTATCCCAACAATCGC
The DNA here is from genome assembly GCF_046630445.1 of Rutidosis leptorrhynchoides. Classification (NCBI taxonomy): domain Eukaryota; kingdom Viridiplantae; phylum Streptophyta; class Magnoliopsida; order Asterales; family Asteraceae; genus Rutidosis; species Rutidosis leptorrhynchoides. The sequence goes on along the minus strand of NC_092341.1, from coordinate 117,462,100 downwards.
AACATCAATCGCAACTACAACAAACGGCCCAACAACAACAACAACAACAGCAACTACAACAATCATCCCAACAACAATAATAACCGCAACACCAACAACAATCAGAAGCAGCTATGCCAAAGGTGTGAAAAGAATCACTCGGGGTTCTGCACCAAATTTTGCAACAAGTGTAAAAGAAATGGTCATAGCGCGGCGAAGTGTGAGGTCTACGGACCAGGGGTTAATAGAACGAAAGGAACAAATGGTGTCGGAACGAGTAATGGCGGAGCAAGTAGTGTCGGAGCAAGTTATGCCAATGTAGTTTGTTATAAATGTGGAAAACCGGGCCACATTATTAGAAATTGCCCGAACCAGGAGAACACGAATGGACAAGGCCGTGGAAGAGTTTTCAATATTAATGCGGCAGAGGCACAGGAAGACCCGGAGCTTGTTACGGGTACGTTTCTTATTGACAATAAATCTGCTTACGTTTTATTTGATTCGGGTGCGGATAGAAGCTATATGAGTAGAGATTTTTGTGCTAAATTAAGTTGTCCATTGACGCCTTTGGATAGTAAATTTTTACTCGAATTAGCAAATGGTAAATTAATTTCAGCAGATAATATATGTCGGAATCGAGAAATTAAACTGGTTAGCGAAACATTTAAGATTGATTTGATACCAGTAGAGTTAGGGAGTTTTGATGTGATAATCGGTATGGACTGGTTGAAAGAAGTGAAAGCGGAGATCGTTTGTTACAAAAATGCAATTCGCATTATACGAGAAAAAGGAAAACCCTTAATGGTGTACGGAGAAAAGGGCAACACGAAGCTACATCTTATTAGTAATTTGAAAGCACAAAAACTAATAAGAAAAGGTTGCTATGCTGTTCTAGCACACGTCGAGAAAGTACAAACTGAAGAAAAGAGCATCAATGATGTTCCCGTCGCAAAAGAATTTCCTGATGTATTTCCGAAAGAATTACCGGGATTACCCCCACATCGATCCGTTGAATTTCAAATAGATCTTGTACCAGGAGCTGCACCAATAGCTCGTGCTCCTTACAGACTCGCACCCAGCGAGATGAAAGAACTACAAAGCCAATTACAAGAACTTTTAGAGCGTGGTTTCATTCGACCAAGCACATCACCGTGGGGAGCTCCTGTTTTGTTTGTCAAGAAGAAAGATGGTACATTCAGGTTGTGTATCGACTACCGAGAGTTGAACAAACTTACCATCAAGAACCGCTACCCACTACCGAGAATCGATGACTTATTTGATCAACTACAAGGCTCGTCTGTTTATTCAAAGATTGACTTACGTTCCGGGTATCATCAAATGCGGGTGAAAGAAGATGATATTCCAAAGACTGCTTTCAGAACACGTTACGGTCATTACGAGTTTATGGTCATGCCGTTTGGTTTAACTAATGCACCAGCTGTGTTCATGGACCTTATGAACCGAGTGTGTGGACCATACCTTGATAAGTTTGTCATTGTTTTCATTGATGACATACTTATTTACTCAAAGAATGACCAAGAACACGGTGAACATTTGAGAATGGTGTTAGAAGTATTAAGGAAGGAAGAATTGTACGCTAAGTTTTCAAAGTGTGCATTTTGGTTGGAAGAAGTTCAATTCCTCGGTCACATAGTGAACAAAGAAGGTATTAAGGTGGATCCGGCAAAGATAGAAACTGTTGAAAAGTGGGAAACCCCGAAAACTCCGAAACACATACGCCAGTTTTTAGGACTAGCTGGTTACTACAGAAGGTTCATCCAAGACTTTTCCAGAATAGCAAAACCCTTGACTGCATTAACGCATAAAGGGAAGAAATTTGAATGGAATGATGAACAAGAGAAAGCGTTTCAGTTATTGAAGAAAAAGCTAACTACGGCACCTATATTGTCATTGCCTGAAGGGAATGATGATTTTGTGATTTATTGTGATGCATCAAAGCAAGGTCTCGGTTGTGTATTAATGCAACGAACGAAGGTGATTGCTTATGCGTCTAGACAATTGAAGATTCACGAACAAAATTATACGACGCATGATTTGGAATTAGGCGCGGTTGTTTTTGCATTAAAGACTTGGAGGCACTACTTATATGGGGTCAAAAGTATTATATATACCGACCACAAAAGTCTTCAACACATATTTAATCAGAAACAACTGAATATGAGGCAGCGTAGGTGGATTGAATTATTGAATGATTACGATTTTGAGATTCGTTACCACCCGGGGAAGGCAAATGTGGTAGCCGATGCCTTGAGCAGGAAGGATAGAGAACCCATTCGAGTAAAATCTATGAATATAATGATTCATAATAACATTACTACTCAAATAAAGGAGGCGCAACAAGGAGTTTTAAAAGAGGGAAATTTAAAGGATGAAATACCCAAAGGATCGGAGAAACATCTTAATATTCGGGAAGACGGAACCCGGTATAGGGCTGAAAGGATTTGGGTACCAAAATTTGGAGATATGAGAGAAATGGTACTTAGAGAAGCTCATAAAACCAGATACTCAATACATCCTGGAACGGGGAAGATGTACAAGGATCTCAAGAAACATTTTTGGTGGCCGGGTATGAAAGCCGATGTTGCTAAATACGTAGGAGAATGTTTGACGTGTTCTAAGGTCAAAGCTGAGCATCAGAAACCATCAGGTCTACTTCAACAACCCGAAATCCCGGAATGGAAATGGGAAAACATTACCATGGATTTCATCACTAAATTGCCAAGGACTGCAAGTGGTTTTGATACTATTTGGGTAATAGTTGATCGTCTCACCAAATCAGCACACTTCCTACCAATAAGAGAAGATGACAAGATGGAGAAGTTAGCACGACTGTATTTGAAGGAAGTCGTCTCCAGACATGGAATACCAATCTCTATTATCTCTGATAGGGATGGCAGATTTATTTCAAGATTCTGGCAGACATTACAGCAAGCATTAGGAACTCGTCTAGACATGAGTACTGCCTATCATCCACAAACTGATGGGCAGAGCGAAAGGACGATACAAACGCTTGAAGACATGCTACGAGCATGTGTTATTGATTTCGGAAACAGTTGGGATCGACATCTACCGTTAGCAGAATTTTCCTACAACAACAGCTACCATTCAAGCATTGAGATGGCGCCGTTTGAAGCACTTTATGGTAGAAAGTGCAGGTCTCCGATTTGTTGGAGTGAGGTGGGGGATAGACAGATTACGGGTCCGGAGATTATACAAGAAACTACCGAGAAGATCATCCAAATTCAACAACGGTTGAAAACCGCCCAAAGTCGACAAAAGAGCTACGCTGACATTAAAAGAAAAGATATAGAATTTGAAATTGGAGAGATGGTCATGCTTAAAGTTGCACCTTGGAAAGGCGTTGTTCGATTTGGTAAACGAGGGAAATTAAATCCAAGGTATATTGGACCATTCAAGATTATTGATCGTGTCGGACCAGTAGCTTACCGACTTGAGTTACCTCAACAACTCGCGGCTGTACATAACACTTTCCACGTCTCGAATTTGAAGAAATGTTTTGCTAAAGAAGATCTCACTATTCCGTTAGATGAAATCCAAATCAACGAAAAACTCCAATTCATCGAAGAACCCGTCGAAATAATGGATCGTGAGGTTAAAAGACTTAAGCAAAACAAGATACCAATTGTTAAGGTTCGATGGAATGCTCGTAGAGGACCCGAGTTCACCTGGGAGCGTGAAGATCAGATGAAGAAGAAATACCCGCATCTATTTCCAGAAGATTCGTCAACACCTTCAACAGCTTAAAATTTCGGGACGAAATTTATTTAACGGGTAGGTACTGTAGTGACCCGAACTTTTCCATGTTTATATATATTAATTGAGATTGATGTTTACATGATTAAATGTTTCCAACATGTTAAGCAATCAAACTTGTTAAGACTTGATTAATTGAAATATGTTTCATATAGACAATTGACCACCCAAGTTGACCGGTGATTCACGAACGTTAAAACTTGTAAAAAAACTATATGATGACATATATATGGTTATATATATAGTTAACATGATATTATGATAAGTAAACATATCATTAATTATATTAACAATGAACTACATATGTAAAAACAAGACTACTAACTTAATGATTTTGAAACGAGACATATATGTAACGTTTATCGTTGTAACGACATTTAATGTATATATATCATATTAAGAGATATTCGTACATCATAATATCATGATAATATAATAATTTAAAATCTCTTTTGTTATTATAAACATTGGGTTAACAACATTTAACAAGATCGTTAACCTAAAGGTTTCAAAACAACACTTACATGTAACGACTAACGATGACTTAACGACTCAATTAAAATGTATATACATGTAGTGTTTTAATATGTATTTATACACTTTTGAAAGACTTCAATACACTTATCAAAATACTTCTACTTAACAAAAATGCTTACAATTACATTCTCGTTCAGTTTCATCAACAATTCTACTCGTATGCACCCGTATTCGTACTCGTACAATACACAGCTTTTAGATGTATGTACTATTGGTATATATACTCCAATGATCAGCTCTTAGCAGCCCATGTGAGTCACCTAACACATGTGGGAACCATCATTTGGCAACTAGCATGAAATATCTCATAAAATTACAAAAATATGAGTAATCATTCATGACTTATTTACATGAAAACAAAATTACATATCCTTTATATCTAATCCATACACCAACGACCAAAAACACCTACAAACACTTTCATTCTTCAATTTTCTTCATCTAATTAATCTCTCTCAAGTTCTATCTTCAAGTTCTAAGTGTTCTTCATAAATTCCAAAAGTTCTAGTTTCATAAAATCAAGAATACTTTCAAGTTTGCTAGCTCACTTCCAATCTTGTAAGGTGATCATCCAACCTCAAGAAATCTTTGTTTCTTACAGTAGGTTATCATTCTAATACAAGGTAATAATCATATTCAAACTTTGGTTCAATTTCTATAACTATAACAATCTTATTTCAAGTGATGATCTTACTTGAACTTGTTTTCGTGTCATGATTCTGCTTCAAGAACTTTGAGCCATCCAAGGATCCATTGAAGCTAGATCCATTTTTCTCTTTTCCAGTAGGTTTATCCAAGGAAATTAAGGTAGTAATGATGTTCATAACATCATTCGATTCATACATATAAAGCTATCTTATTCGAAGGTTTAAACTTGTAATCACTAGAACATAGTTTAGTTAATTCTAAACTTGTTCGCAAACAAAAGTTAATCCTTCTAACTTGACTTTTAAAATCAACTAAACACATGTTCTATATCTATATGATATGCTAACTTAATGATTTAAAACCTGGAAACACGAAAAACACCGTAAAACCGGATTTACGCCGTCGTAGTAACACCGCGGGCTGTTTTGGGTTAGTTAATTAAAAACTATGATAAACTTTGATTTTAAAGTTGTTATTCTGAGAAAATGATTTTTATTATGAACATGAAACTATATCCAAAAATTATGGTTAAACTCAAAGTGGAAGTATGTTTTCTAAAATGGTCATCTAGACGTCGTTCTTTCGACTGAAATGACTACCTTTACAAAAACGACTTGTAACTTATTTTTCCGACTAGAAACCTATACTTTTTTTGTTTAGATTCATAAAATAGAGTTCAATATGAAACCATAGCAATTTGATTCACTCAAAACGGATTTAAAATGAAGAAGTTATGGGTAAAACAAGATTGGATAATTTTTCTCATTTTAGCTACGTGAAAATTGGTAACAAATCTATTCCAACCATAACTTAATCAACTTGTATTATATATTATGTAATCTTGAGATACCATAGACACGTATACAATGTTTCGACCTATCATGTCGACACATCTATATATATTTCGGAACAACCATAGACACTCTATATGTGAATGTTGGAGTTAGCTATACAGGGTTGAGGTTGATTCCAAAATATATATAGTTTGAGTTGTGATCAATACTGAGATACGTATACACTGGGTCGTGGATTGATTCAAGATAATATTTATCGATTTATTTCTGTACATCTAACTGTGGACAATTAGTTGTAGGTTACTAACGAGGACAGCTGACTTAATAAACTTAAAACATCAAAATATATTAAAAGTGTTGTAAATATATTTTGAACATACTTTGATATATATGTATATATTGTTATAGGTTCGTGAATCAACCAGTGGCCAAGTCTTACTTCCCGACGAAGTAAAAATCTGTGAAAGTGAGTTATAGTCCCACTTTTAAAATCTAATATTTTTGGGATGAGAATACATGCAGGTTTTATAAATGATTTACAAAATAGACACAAGTACGTGAAACTACATTTTATGGTTGAATTATCAAAATCGAATATGCCCCTTTTTATTAAGTCTGGTAATCTAAGAATTAGGGAACAGACACCCTAATTGACGCGAATCCTAAAGATAGATCTATTGGGCCTAACAAACCCCATCCAAAGTACCGGATGCTTTAGTACTTCGAAATTTATATCATATCCGAAGGGTGTCCCGGAATGATGGGGATATTCTTATATATGCATCTTGTTATTGTCGGTTACCAGGTGTTCACCATATGAATGATTTTTATCTCTATGTATGGGATGTGTATTGAAATATGAAATCTTGTGATCTATTGTTACGATTTGATATATATAGGTTAAACCTATAACTCACCAACATTTTTGTTGACGTTTTAAGCATGTTTATTCTCAGGTGATTATTAAGAGCTTCCGCTGTCGCATACTTAAATAAGGACAAGATTTGGAGTCCATGCTTGTATGATATTGTGTAAAAACTGCATTCAAGAAACTTATTTTGTTGTAACATATTTGTATTGTAAACCATTATGTAATGGTCGTGTGTAAACAGGATATATTAGATTATCATTATTTGATAATCTACGTAAAGCTTTTTAAACCTTTATTGATGAAATAAAGGTTATGGTTTGTTTAAAAATGAATGCAGTCTTTGAAAAACGTCTCATATAGAGGTCAAAACCTCGCAACGAAATCAATTAATATGGAACGTTTTTAATCAATAAGAACGGGACATTTCACCTTTCTCGTGTACGAAATCATCTTTCATAAATCTTAGTAACTGTACACATATCTTGTGCACAAAAATAACATACACATAACCTGTGTATAAAATCATTCTCTCGATACATAACATTCACTTCAATTGGTGGCAATTATCATGTCCACATAATTCAATGGTGGCAATTATCATGTCCACATAATTCAATGGTAGCAATTATCATGTCCACATAATTCAATGGTGGCAATTATCATGTCCACATAATTCAATAATAATTCGCAGAATTTCTGTCTGCATAATAATTCATTCGAGGAATGTTTTGCTTGTGTCTATCTCGTCAAACATTTATAAAAGCATTTCATGTATTCGCAGTTCAAAATATAGTTCAAAAGCATTTCATAAAGCAGTTGTAAAAACAGCGCATGTATTCTCAGTCCCAAAAATGTAAAGAGTAAAAGGGAATCAAATGAACTCACCATACTGTATTTTATAGTAAAAATACATATGACGATATTGAACAATTGTAGGGTTGGCCTTGGATTCCCGAACCTATATTATTCGTATATACATTAAAACATATACTCGTAATCGAATAAATATATATATTTATATTTTTATATATATATAAGTTATTAGTTATATCCTTTTTATATTGATAATATATGTATATATATTTCTTATATTCATTTTGGTAATTAAAAATATTAATTTTCATTATGTTATGTTTATTAAATATATTGTTAGTTGTACATATATTATTTGTGTATTAATAATAGTAGTTATGATAATACCAAAATAATATTAATAGTGATAAAAATGATAATAATTATAATTATAATACCTAATATTACTAATAAGATAATAATGTGAATAATCCTACTAATGATAATTTTAATGATAATTATAATAATAATAATGATAGTAAAAATAATAGTTTTTAATAAGAAATAATGCTAAGAATAAGAATGATAGTTTTTATAAAGATAATATTTTTTTTAATAATAATGATGATTTTAATATTAATGATAGTCTTAATAGCATTTTAATAGTTAGATTAATAATAATACAGATATCAAGGTTAACGAGAATTCTAATACTAATATTTGTAATAATGATACTTAGTAATTTTGATAATGATAATACTAATTTTAATAAAATGATAAATTTAATATTAATAATAATTTTAATAGTAATTATTAATTCATTAAATTTATGACTAAACTAAACTTTAATCATTTCCATAATAAGGTATGTATACATAATTTTTATATTTATAACCATGATAATCATATTCTTTGTGGTAAGTTTTAAAACCTATTATAATTTATAATCATAAACATAATTGAGTATTTATTCATATCGTTATAACAATTTTTCCATAATCTTTGCCATAACATCTTAAATTTATAATATGTTTATGTTATTAACATATTTATAATCAACTTAATCATAATATGAATTGTAACAATAATAATAATAATGATAATGATAATAATAATATTAATAATAATACTAATAATAATAATGATAGAAATTAGAAATTTACCTCAAAACAAAGGGTTTTTAAAAAAAATAGTCACCAGTTGGGTTTGAACCCTAGACCTCACGTCCACACTAACCAACACCCAGCCATTCGTCCCTTTCACATTTTCTAATTAACTCTTGCCCCATTTATATTTAACCCCATAATTTAAACTGTTATAATATCTCCTCCTTCAAGAATCAAATCGACCAGAGACAATTCCTCACAATAATAGATAATCATTTTGGTTTTAGGGCTCTCAAATGAAACAGGAATCATTGTGATTCAGTTTAATGGGATTGAATAACGTAAAATAAAAGAAATTGACTATAAGAGTCGAAATTTGGGTTTTATGAACTCGAACTTTGATATTGAAATTTATAGCGTTTTGGCTCACGATATCTAAATGAAATATGCTTTAAAACTTTCCTTGAATCTTTCTCCATCCTCAATTGAAACAGAAACTTAAGAACAAGCTTGAATTTCTCGAAGAACGGAAGTGTTGACTTTTTAGAACTAAAGTTTGACTTCGAAAATTCACAATCAATAAGAAAAAATGGGTCATGAAACTTGGCAGATAATTGGAACAGATCAAACCTAACAAGATTGCTTTAATAATTTTTGAAATTGATTTGGAATCTGTGATATGGTGTGTTGAGTTCAAGAACAGAGTATAATACATATTTCTTTTTATAAAAAATTAATTTGAGGTTTCTGTATTACTCCAACTATATTACTAGCGAATTATATAGAAGTTATAAAGCCTAATTATAGTGAATGTGACTCAATTACATTTGTTTCGTAGTTCAATTTGCTCGACATGAATAAACTTTGTCAGAACAACTAATAATAAATAAAAGAAATTCCAAATCTGCTCCCACTGATTTTTGTTTGATATATAAACGTAAAGAATCATTCTGTACTGGATGTTTGACAAAAATCAATTCATGATACAGTTGGAAAACGATGGAGAACCGAATTATGTATGAGATTTTATTTATTTATATAAAATTCTGTATACATATTTATATATTTATATAATTTAGTATTTTATAAATGTATATGTATTTATATATATTAATATCAGTATTTTATAATTTAGCTAAATATATCTGTGTACATATAATTCACATTTCATATTTTCGATAATTAACTAATATTAATACTATTAATACTAATAATTCTAATAATAATATTATTAATAATAATATTATTGATAAAGACTAATACTAATTAATGTTAATTAATCATATGATAATTTTTATAATTTTAATTACTATTAATAATAATATCATTGATAATAATAATCTTATTTATTATAATAATATTAATATTATTAATAATAATAGTATTAATAATATCATCACTTATATAAATCAAGTTTTATATATATATATATATATATATATATATATATATATATATATATATATATATATATATATATATATATATATATATATATATATATATATATATATATATATATAACTACATTATATATAATATTATTAATTATACAAATATTAATGTTACTATTAATATTAACACAGAAGTACTGGTCATATTATTAATATATCATTTATACTTTACCTTAAAGTTACATGTAACATAACAACTTTTATTGAATAGTTATTATTTATAAATTATGTATATACTACAATATATATATATATATATATATATATATATATATATATATATATATATATATATATATATATATATATATATATATATATATATATATATATATATATATATATATATATCAACCATTCATAACAATCATATTCATCTATATATATATGTTCATTTTTAATAACATTTTAATTATTCTGCATATTACTTTACATTTTCAATTCAAATGAGTTAATTGTATTTTATTGATTCAAGTTATTATGTATACTTATATTTATTTTTATATATTTTTAAACAATTGTTCGTGAATCGTCGGGAATGGTCAAAGGTTAACTGAATATATGATACAGTTAAAATTTTAAGACTCAACATTACAGACTTTGCTTATCGTGTCGGAATAATATAAAGATTAAGTTTAAATTTGGTCAGAAATTTCCGGGTCGTCACAATACCTACCCGTTAAAGAAATTTCGTCCCAAAATTTGAGTGAGGTGGTCATGGGTAACAATAAAAATGTTTTCATGACGAATATGAGTTGATAAATAGAGTTTTATCATCATTGAGTAATATGGAATAAACAATTCGTTTATCTGAAGAGTACGAGTGAAGCTATCATAAAAGAGTGAAATGAATAAATAAAGTTTCGTCTTAACTTTTGATGGATTAAGGGTTAAATTCCGGAATTCAAGAGATTTAAAAGGAACTCTTGAAAATCTATAAGATCTGATTCTTCGGGATTTATGGAAATTAAGATCTCTATAATTTAATGCGATCACCTGTCTCGATTACTTTGGCTGGTGTTTTTACTATAAATGAACTTCCTCCGTTTCATTACTTTTACTATTCCTATACTCAATTTCCAAATTCAAAAGACTGTGAAAATGCTTAATCCAGTTCTGATCCTTGTCCTTATCCTTACTATCGCAACAATCATTCTCCTTTTCCAACTTCCACCGGAGGAATCTGTTTTCTTCTACTTCACCCTTGGGGTTATAGTGTTTTTAATTCTCCCGTGTCTTTATGTAGCTATAAATATTGACATACACTGTTTGTAATTTATGTGTTGTTATCGGGCTATATATTCTCCCTTATATTTCGGAGCTCCATGCTTTTGTTTTCTCTTCCTGACTTTAAATAAAACAAGTAATGGTCCAGAATTCGTAAGTACGGAGTTTTCGAATGAACTTAATGTTCTAAACGAGAAAGAACGTAATAGCACGATTTGATTTGTCAAATTACCAGAATCACTGAGAATAGAACTATCAAGAATATATTTTCTTGATATGTTCAGAAGTTAATCAGAATGAAAGAGTTATGTAACATGACACATGATGACGTTATAATCTGTGAATCATCATGTTCCATTTAGAAACTCAGCATGACTTACTGTAATATATAATCATGTTGATCAAGTGTCATTATATTATACTATCTCATGCATCAGTTCCCAACATTACTTCAATAACATTCATATTTTAAGCTCGAAAGTTTACAGAATATAGAAACTAACAGTTTCTATATGATGTAACACTGATAGCACGAAGAGATTAATGATTTCGGATAAGAATAGTTATGAAAATATCTTCATAAATATGGAGGATATTTATAATGAAAGATACGATGATATCTTGGAATTTCTAATATCGAAGGATGGTGAAGAAAATTTGTCCGCAAGAGTTTGGAGTTAGAAGCAAGGTATTCGCTAAAGATTTCATCAGAAACAGAATCATCAGGATTCTTAATGTACAAGTTTAGTCCTTGTTTTTTGTTCAGAGACCCCTTCGTAGTTTGCTCAATCAATTTTTCAGTTTCAAACTTTTTCTGAGCTTTGCCAACATACAATTCTTTATCATCAACTTTTGGTTGTTGAGGTCGTTTACAGTTTTTGTTGCTTCAATCAACTTTTCAAAATTCAGAGTATTAATTCGCAGACTAGGTGCTTTTCAGAATTTCAGAATGGAAGATCATACTTCTAAGAGATAAATGTTATATGGATACATATAACTGTTGTTGTGGAAACGTTGCGAGACTCACAATACAGATTTGCTGATTTTCGGTAATTGGTTTGGCAATTCTTGGTACAAGATGCGGATGAGTACATGATAAGACTTCAATAGATAATAATAGTGATTTGTCGGAGAGATGTAAGCCAAGGAGCAACGAGGTTGCTGGTACATCTGCTGGTAATATGATGGAGTATACAAGGTTCCCCGGTAACAATAAAAGAGTACGCATACATATCAAGGTTATAATAAGCTAATTCGAATGAAAGTCGAAGTTGGTTTGTTGGAGCTGTGAAAAAATTGGCTAATTTGAAGAGGGATTGTAAAGTTATTTTCGGTAATAACAACGCCAAAGGAGCCAGATCAGATGCATGTTAAATGTTACTCTGGTTCTGAGTGTTTTCAGGTGCATAACTATATGTATCAATCTTTCCTTCCGTAGATGAAGTGTCATTGGTTCATCCTCTCAATTGAGGTGTTTTCAAGAATCATGAAAGGTTTGAACGTAGATTGTAATCGTCAAGATACAAATGAGGTTTAAGATAAAATCACGTGGCAAACTTGAAGAAATGTTTAGTTTCATATGTTATATTCAATATTTTAATTCATTTTAATTGTCCAATATTATTAGTCCACAGTCGATAGTCCATAGTTACAGTCTAATAATTCATATATAGTTTAATATATAATATTCGAATTAATTAATACGTATCGTGATCCGTGTACATGTCTCAGACTCGATCACAACTCAAACTATATATATTATTGTAGAATCAACCTCAACCCTGTATAGCTAACTCCAGCATTACTGCATATAGAGTGTCTATGGTTATTTCAAATAATATATATAGATGCGTCGATATGATATGTCAAAACCTTGTATACGTGTCCCGATATTTAAAGTGCGTAAAAATAAATAACAGAAATTAAATGACGATAAATAAAATTGCGAGAATATAAACTGCGATAATTAAATTGCGATAAATAAAATGTAATCAGTTAGCTAGGAACAGTTAGCGTGGATTCTTAATAAAATTTCTCATAGTTAATTTGTCTATTTCTAACAAATTTTATTTTGTCATATGTTTCTTCATTATGCCACTTGTTGGATTCTGATAGGTCATAATCCAAATATGAAAATGGTTATTCTGCAGTGAACGGATACGTATATCGGTGGTTGTAAGTAGGATAGTAAATGACTGTTGAATTAGCTTCGTAGAATGTACAGTGTACTTATTAATGTGAAATTTAAATATTTCTCGGGTATTACCTACCCGTTAAAATATTTTCACCATTAACAGTTAGTACAAAAGAATTTTTAATTACAATCTTTATGAACACATATATACACATATATTTTCTTCAGATGTAACCATAGATTTAATGAGTCAATATGATATTAAACTCATTTGATTTACCGTTAGAACAAGAATATATAATCTCTAAAACATTAGAGATTACATAATCGCCATGTCGAATGAAGATAAATGATGTCGAACGATACGTAGAACGATAATTATACTCGAGGTATAGAATGAGATGTTGAGGTTTGTACTGCAGATGTTGTTGTTGATGGTACTGGTGTTACCGGTGCTGTTGCTGAAGCTGGTAGATTTTGCACCACGTTTTCCCAGATTGATTATTCGAGCGCGAAGTTCGTTGACTTCTTCCATTATTCCAGGATGATTGTCGGTTGGAACGAGCGAATGAATAAGGTTTAGAATTGTGGATAGAATATAATAATGACGAGATACTCTGGAAATGAGCGAGAAAATGGTATTACGGACAGGTTCGCCGGTAAGTGCTTTAGGTTCATCGTCAAGAGGTAAATTCGGTTGGTGAAAAGGATCACCTTCTTCGCGTCTCTATTGATTAAGTCGACTACGAACCCATCAGATGAATTGGGGATGGCTGATTGGTTGCTCCATTCCGGTTACACTGCTTTCAGAGTTCGAGTGGAAATCCATATCGGAATAGCTGTCGGAATAACTATTGGAATAGCTATCGTAATCTAAGGGACTCGAACTGGTTGAGGGATTCATCTCGTACAATCAGTTGAAGGATTTTCGATAAGAAATAGATTATAGGATGTAGATTAGTACCCTGCAATACATAATTTACATATGCATATATAATACTAAAATCTCATAAGTTACGGAGGCATCTACTGAAACTGTCAGGCAAAGGTAACATTAATAGATACACTAAGATATGAATTTTATCTATACACTGTCTATGCAATAGAGGCATTAAGACGTGTCTAGACGTTAAGGATGATAAACAAATAATTTCGACACTAAATGATAAGCAAAACTTTTGACATGCAGACACGGTCGAAGTCCAGACTCACTAATGCATCTAAACAACTATCAGTTAGACACACTAATGCAAGACCTGGTTCGCTAAGACCACCGCTCTGATACCAACTAAAAGGACCCGTCCTAATCCATCTGGACAAAGTCTTCAACAGTTGGTCCCATTGCGAGGTTCTGACCTCTATATACCATGAACGACTCCATGTAATATAAGCAAATACACAGTGGAAGATTTCTTTCGTACCTGAGAGTAAACATGCTTTAAAGTGTCAACCAAAAGGTTGGTGAGTTCATAGGTTTATCATAAAATAATAAAATTCATTATTTTGATAGACCACAAGATTTAAATCCTGCATGGTATAAATGGGCCCGAATCCTATACCCACCTGTCATGTACATGCGATATCTTTTAAAATACATTACACCTTTCTCGTGTACGAAATCATCTTTCATAAATCTTAGTAACCGTACACATATCTTGTGCACAAAAATAACAAACACATAACCTGTGTATAAAATCATTCTCTCGATACATAACATTCACTTCAATTGGTGGCAATTATCATGTCCACATAATTCAATGGTGGCAATTATCATGTCCACGTAATTCAATGGTGGCAATTATCATGTCCACATAATTCATTGGTGGCAATTATCATGTCCACATAATTCAATAAAAGCATTCAAGGAATGTTTTGCTTGTGTCTATCTCGTCAAACATTTATAAAAGCATTTCATGTATTCACAGTTCAAAATATATTTCAAAAGCATTTAATAAAGCAGTTGTAAAAACAGCGCATGTATTCTCAGTCCCAAAAATGTAAAGAGTAAAAGGGAATCAAATGAACTCACCATACTGTATTTTGTAGTAAAAATACATATGACGATATTGAACAATTGTAGGGTTTGCCTTGGATTCACGAGCCTATATTATTCGTATATACATTAAAACATATACTCGTAATCGAATAAATATATATATTTATATTTATATATATATATATATATATATATATATATATATATATATATATGTATATATATATATATATATATATATATATATATATATATATATATATATATATATATATATAAGTTATTAGTTATATCCTTTTTATATTGATAATATATGTATATATATTTCTTATATTCATTTTGGTAATTAAAAATATTAATTTTCATTATGTTATGTTTATTAAATATATTGTTAGTTGTACATATATTATTTGTGTATTAATAATTGTAGTTATGATAATACCAAAATAATATTAATAGTGATAAAAATGATAATAATTATAATTATAATACCTAATATTACTAATAAGATAATAATGTGAATAATCCTACTAATGATAATTTTAATGATAATTATAATAATAATAATGATAGTAAAAATAATAGTTTTTAATAAGAAATAATGCTAAGAATAAGAATGATAGTTTTTATAAAGATAATATTTTTTAATAATAATGATGATTTTAATATTAATGATAGTCTTAATAGCATTTTAATAGTTAGATTAATAATAATACAGATATCAAGGTTAACGAGAATTCTAATACTAATATTTATAATAATGATACTTAGTAATTTTGATAATGATAATACTAATTTTAATAAAATGATAAATTTAATATTAATAATAATTTTAATAGTAATTATTAATTCATTAAATTTATGACTAAACTAAACTTTAATCATTTCTATAATAAGGTATGCATACATAATTTTTATATTTATAACCATGATAATCCTATTCTTTGTGGTAAGTTTTAAAACCTATTATAATTTATAATCATAAACATAATTGAGTATTTATTCATATCGTTATAACAATTTTTCCATAATCTTTGCCAAAACATCTTAAATTCATAATATGTTTATGTTATTAACATATTTATAATCAACTTAATCATAATATTAATTGTAACAATAATAATAATAATGATAATGATAATAATAATATTAATAATAATACTAATAATAATAATGATAGAAATTAGAAATTTACCTCAAAACAAAGGGTTTTAAAAAAAACAGTCACCAGTTGGGTTTGAACCCTAGACCTCACATCCACACTAACCAACACCTAGCCATTCGTCCCTTTCACATTTTCTGATTAACTCTTGCCCCATTTATATTTAACCCCATAATTTAAACTGTTATAATATCTCCTCCTTCAAGAATCAAATCGACCAGAGACAATTCCTCACAATAATAGATAATCATTTTGGTTTTAGGACTCTCAAACGAAACAGGAATCATTGTGATTCAGTTTAATGGGATTGAATAACGTAAAATAAAAGAAATTGACTGTAAGAGTCGAAATTTGGGTTTTATGAACTCGAACTTGATATTGAAATTTATAGCATTTTGGCTCACGATATCTAAATGAAATATGCTTTAAAACTTTCCTTGAATCTTTCTCCATCCTCAATTGAAATAGAAACTTAAGAACAAGCTTGAATTTCTCGAAGAACGGAAGTGTTGACTTTTTAAAACTAAAGTTTGACTTCGAAAATTCACAATCAATAAGAAAAATTGGGTCATGAAACTTGGCAGATAATTGGAACAGATCAAACCTAACAAGATTGCTTTAATAATTTTTGAAATTGATTTGGAATCTGTGATATGGTGTGTTGAGTTCAAGAACAGAGTATAATACATATTTCCTTTTAAAAAAATTAATTTGAGGTTTCTGTATTACACCAACTGTATTACTAGCGAATTATATAGAAGTTATAAAGCCTATTTATAGTGAATGTGACTCAATTACATTTGTTTCGTAGTTCAATTTGCTCGACATGAATAAACTTTGTCAGAACTAATAATAATAAATAAAATAAATTCCAAATCTGCTCTCACTGATTTTTGTTGGTTATATAAACGTAAAGAATCATTCTGTCCTGGATGTTTGACAAAAATCAATTCATGATATAGTTGGAAAACGATGGAGAACCGAATTATGTATGAGATTTTATTTATTTATATAAAATTCTGTATACATATTTATATATTTATATAATTTAGTATTTTATAAATGTATATGTATTTATATATATTAATATCTGTATTTTATAATTTAGCTAAATATATCTGTGTACATATAATTCACATTTCATATTTCCGATAATTAACTAATATTAATACTATTAATAATAATAATTCTAATAATAATATTATTGATAAAGACTAATACTAATAAATGTTAATTAATCATATGATAATTTTTATAATTTTAATTACTATTAATAATAATATCATTGATAATAATAATCTTATTTATAATAATAATATTAATATTATTAATAATAATAGTATTAATAATATCATCACTTATATAAATCAAGTTTTATATATATATATATATATATATATATATATATATATATATATATATACACATTATATATAATATTATTAATTATACAAATATTAATGTTACTATTAATATTAACACAGAAGTACTGGTCATATTATTAATATATCATTTATACTTTACCTTAAAATTACATGTAACATAACAACTTTTATTGAATAGTTATTATTTATACATTATGCATATACTACAATATACATATATATATATATATATATATATATATATATATATATATATATATATATATATATATATATATATATAGGGGCAGGATCAATGGGGAAGTAACCAATCGAGGGGAAGCGGGGGGAAGCAAAATTTTTTATTTTGGTTTTTTTTTTTGAATTTTTTTTTCCGGCATCAAGATTTCACGAAAATACGAACATTTAGAAGAGACACTTCGTGATGAATGTTATTATTTAGGCGGGAAAATGATCGACAAAAATAACATTCAAGATAATATTGTTCGTGAATAATATGAACGTTTTTTTCTTCGTGTTTTGTGAAGTAAAATTTAGCCCGATTTAGAGTTTAGGGTTTAGGGTTTAGGGTTTGGTGTTTTGGGTTTATGAAATAAACCCAAAACACCAAACCCTAAACCCTAAACCCTAAACTCTAAACCGCTCGTGTTAAAAACTCAATCTAAATCCTAAATCAACCCTAAATCTAAACCCTAAACCCTAAATTTCTAAACCCTAAATTTCTAAACCCTAATATCTAAACCCTATAAACCCTAATATCTAAACCCTAATATCTAAACCCCAATAGCTAAAACCTAAAAATACGCTCGAAAAACACGACAATTGTTATATATTACTTCTTCGAGCGTTTTCCCGCCAAAATAAAAACATTTATCACAAAGTGTCTGTACTAAATGTTCATATTTTCATCTCATCTATAATATTCGTGAACAAAGTTTTTTCAAAAAATGAAAAAAAAAGTTTTTGCTTCCCCCCGCTTCCCCCCGAATGGTTACTTCCCTCTTGATCCTACCACTATATATATATATATATATATATATATATATATATATATATATATATATATATATATATATATATATATATATATATATATATATATATGTTCATTTTTAATAACATTTTAATTATTCTGCATATTACTTTTCATTTTCATTTCAAATGAGTTAATTGTATTTTATTGATTCAAGTTATTATGTATACTTATATTTATTTTTATATATTTGCAAACAATTGTTCGTGAATCGTCGGGAATGGTCAAAGGTTAACTGAATATATGATACAGTTAAAATTTTAAGACTCAACATTACAGACTTTGCTTATCGTGTCGGAATAATATAAAGATTAAGTTTAAATTTGGTCAGAAATTTCTGGGTCGTCACAGATACCCTGATGAACCAAATCACCAGCAAAGAACCTGAAAAGGCTAAAACCGAATCGGGTAGTAGTGAGAAGCGTAAGTGGGACAACAACAAGGGGAGGGTCTTTGAACAAAAACCTGCTAAGAGGCACAACGACGGAAGGAACCCCAATCCGAACACTGGCTCGAACTCTAACTACAAGGGTAGTTTGCCGCAGTGCAAGAGATGCTACAAGCATCACACCGGGTACTACAACATGGTCTGCGAAAAATGTAAAAGGACAGGGCATATTGGCAAAGACTGCAAGATCACCACCCTGAATGTGAAGACAAACCCCATTGGACCAAGAAAGTGCTATGAGTGTGGACAACCGGGCCACTTCAAAAATGAGTGTCCCAACAAGCGAAAGGACGGCGGACCACCGCGTGGCAAAAGCTTTCAACGTAAACGCAAGGGATGCCCGTGAGAACCCTGACTTGGTCACAGGTATATTCACCATCAACAATCTATTAGCTTCTGTTCTGTTTGATACTGGTGCCGATAGAAGTTATGTATGTAGACACTTTTGCTCCAAGATAAATTGGTCGTTAGTTCCTTTAAAAGAGAGTATGCTTGTAGAGGTAGCCAATGGAAAACTTGAGAAAGTTGACCAAATTAGCCGAGGAGCTATTATCAACATAGCTGTTGTGTATTTCGAGATTGACTTGATACCCATTAAATTAGGAAGCTTTGATGTTATTGTCGGTATGGACTGGTTGACCAAGATAAGGGCTGACATTATCTGTGGAGATAAAGCTCTTCGTATACCACACGGAGACGGTGAGCCACGGATTAGTTACGAAGAGAGATGTAGCTCGAAACTGAATCTCATTAGTTGTATGAAAGCCCAAAAGATCATGAAGAAATGACGTCTTGCTGTTTTAGCACATGTGAAAACATTAGAAACCGAAGTGAAGAGCGTGGATGATGTACGAATTGTGAACGAATTTTTTGATGTCTTTCTGGAAGAATTGCCTGGATTACCGCCACTGAGAGCAGTAGAGTTTCAGATCGATTTAGTGCCAGGAGCTGCACCTGTAGCTCGCGCACCTTATCGACTCGCACATTCCGAAATGCAAGAGTTGCAGAGTCAATTACAAGAACTACTAGACCGTGGATTTATCCAACCAAGTTTTTCGCCTTGGGGCGCACCTGTTTTATTTGTAAAGAAGAAGGATGGATCATTCTGCATGTGTATCGACTACCGTGAACTCAACAAATTGACGATCAAGAATCGGTATCCTCTTCCCTGAATTGACGATCTTTTTGATCAACTACAAGGATCAAGCATTTACTCTAAGATCGATTTGCGATCCGGTTATCACCAGTTGAGGGTGAAAGAGATCGATGTGATGAAGACTGCATTCAGGACTCGTTATGGTCATTATGAGTTTCTCGTGATGCCATTCGGTTTAACCAATGCACCTGCCGTGTTTATGGATCTCATGAATCGTGTATGCAAGCCATACCTGGATAAGTTCGTTATCGTCTTCATAGATGATATCCTCATCTACTCCAAAAGCGAAGAAGAACATGAGCAACATCTTCATCTAGTGTTGGAACTCTTGAGACAAGAGCAACTTTATGCAAAATTCTCCAAGTGTGCGTTTTGGTTGATGGAAGTCCAATTTCTGGGTCACATTGTGAGTGATCAAGGTATCAAAGTTTATCCCGCAAAGATTGAAGCTATCAGCAAGTGGGAAACCCCCACTACTTCAACTCATATTCGCCAATTTTTAGGCCTCGCCGGTTACTACCGAAGATTTATTGAAGGTTTCTCTCTGATTGCACGTCCTTTGACCCTGCTGACTCACAAAGGGAAGAAGTTCATTTGGGAACCCAAACAGGAATCAGCATTTCAAACCTTGAAAAAAAAGTTAACCACCGCACCTATCTTATCACTTCCTGAAGGCAGTGACGATTTCGTCATTTATTGCGATGTCTCGAAAAATGGTTTTGGTTGCGTATTGATGCAAAGAACGAAGGTCATTACTTATGCCACTCGTCAACTGAAGATTCACGAGCAAAACTACACTACTCACGATCTTGAACTTGGAGCCGTTGTCTTTGCTTTCAAATTATGGAGACACTATCTTTATGGAACAAAGAGCATTATTTTCACCGATCATAAAAGCCTCCAACACATCTTCGATCAGAAGCAACTGAATATGAGACAGCGTCGATGGATTAAGATGCTGAACGACTATGATTGTGAACTTCGTTATCACCCTGGCAAGGCCAATGTTGTAGCTGTTGCTTTGAGCCGAAAGGAGAGGATGGCACCTCTTCGTATTCGGGCACTGAACATCACCATTCAATCGAACCTCAATAGCCAGATCCAATCAGCCCAAGATGAGGCTCTCAAAGAGGAGAATATATCTCATGAATACTTGAACATTCTCGTCTCTCGAGTCGAAGTTAAGGAGACTGGACTCCGATGCTATGCCGGAAGAATTTGAGTACCTCGTTATGGAGACCTATGGAGCCTTATATTAGATGAAGCCCACAAGTCGAGATATTCGATTCACCCAGGAGCCAGTAAAATGTACCAAGATCTCAAGGAACAGTATTGGTGGCCTAATCTTAAGAAGGACGTTGCAACTTATGTTGGGAAGTGTTTGACTTGCTCGAAAGTTAAGGCCAAAAATCAGAGGCCTTCTGGGTTACTTCAACAACCGGAAATCCCGTAATGGAAGTGGGAAAGGATAACAATGGATTTCATTACGAAGTTACTAAAGACGGTGGGCGGATACGATACCATCTGGGTTATCGTTGACGTCTTACCAAATCTGCACACTTTTTAGCCATGAAGGAAACTGATACGATGGAGAGACTCGCTCAACTATACATAAAAGAGGTTGTATCTCGTCATGGTGTGCCCTTATAGATCATCTCAGATCGCGATCCCCGTTTTGCTTCCAGATTTTGGCGTTCTTGGCAAGAAGCCTTGGGAACTCGTCTCGACATGAGTACTGAGTATCACCCACAGACCAACGGACAAAGCGAACGCACGATTCAAACTTTGGAGGACATGTTGCGTGCATGTGTCATTGATTTTGGAAAGGCTTGGGAAAGGCATTTGCCGCTAGCCGAATTCTCTTACAACAACATTTAGCATTCGAGTATTAATGCCGCACCTTTTGAAGCGTTGTATGGTCGCAAATGCCGATCTCCTATTTGTTGGGCCGAGATAGGCGAAACGCAAATCACCGGACCCGAGATAGTCCATGAAACAACTGAGAAGATTGTCCAAATTCAAGCGAGACTCAAGACGGCCCGTGATCGCCAAAAGAGTTATGCCGACCTTAAACGTAAAGACTTCGAATTCAACGTGGGTGACCGTGTAATGTTGAAAGTCGCACCTTGGAAAGGTGTCATTCATTTTGGAAAACGTGGGAAGCTCAACCCATGATACATTGGTCCTTTTGAAATCTTGGAGTGTGTTGGACCCGTTGCTTACCATCTGGATCTTCCAACTCAATTGAGCTCAGTTCATCCTACCTTTCATGTATCGAATTTGAAGAAGTGTCTTGCTGAACCAGAACATGTCATACCATTGGAGGAACTTACAATTGATGACAAACTCCACATCGTGGAAGAACCTGTCGAAATTATGGACCGTGAGGTCAAAACTTTGAAACATAACAAGATTCCGATCGTCCGAGTATGATGGAATGCCAAACGAGGACCTGAGTTTACCTGGGAACGAGAGGATCAAATGATGCAGAAGTATCCTCACCTTTTCCCAGCTCCTCCATCTCCCTCAGCTTAAAATTTCGGGACGAAATTTTCTTTAACAGGTGGGTAATGTAACGACCCTGGATTTTCCAACTTTTATTAATAATATTTATTATTAATGCTTGTGTTTTAATGAATGTATTTTTATACATTTACTTGTTATCGTAATTGACTTTACATGTCCCGACTCGTCTTTGTGACACACGTGCTTTACATGAATAATATTTCGAATATTATTTACATTCATGATTAATTATTATTAATCATTTTTAATTAACTAATGTTAGTAGTTAATTACTTGGGCTTTTATTTATTTGTTGGTTACTTGGACTTGGGCTTTTATTATATGGACTTGGAAGCCCACTCTACACACTTAATGGCCTAGTAAGCCCATCTTTTAAGCTAATGAATCATTAAGGAAAAGCAAGGTTAATTAAGCTAATTAGGAGACAAATGTTACAAGCATGCTAGAACTCTTTCCCATACATTTAACTTTAATACCATTCTAAGCTTAAACCCTTCCCCCATGCATGAAAGTTGAAGCTTGACTTGCCCCTTTGAGCCCTTGGAAACCTTCGGCCAAGCTAGAGGAGGGAGGAGTTCAAATTTCATTTTTTTTTGTTACTTATTCACTAGTATTTCTTCATTCCACACACACACTTCATTTTACACTTCTCTTTCTCTCATCTCTTTTCTCACAAACTTGTAAGTAACAAAGCTTAACTTTCTTTCTTTTTCTTCCACTAAAATCGACATCCATCATCATCATTTACTAGTTGTAGTTTATTGTTGTTTGTTGTTGTTAAAGATCAAGTTCTATAACTTGTATCTTCGTGTAATCTTGGTTACTTCCATCTTTTGTTTGATGAAGAACCAAGAACAAGAATCTACACTTGTTAGTTTATGGTTCTACACTTAAATGTTATAAGATTTAAAGTTCATAAACTTTATAATCATACTTGTGTTCATGTTTTATAGACTTAAATTCTTAAGATCCAAGCTTGACTTGAATCTTCTTAAGTACGAAACAAACATGAACATAATACTTGTAACTTTAGTTTATTTCTTTCTTTTGTAAGTACTTTAAAGTTGTGATGTTGTTAATTTGGTCAAGTATTACTAGTTATATTTGATCTCATATTTCTTGAAACTAAAGTTAACTTTATAAGTTCAAGAACATGGAAGTATAACTTTCTAGTTATAACTTCATACACTTGTGTTGGATCTAAGTTTCTATAGCTTATGGTCTTCCAAATTTGTTGTAAACAAGAGCTTATAAGCTTATATACATTTTACAAGATGAAAATCTAAGTTTCATAACTTATGGTTTCATTAAAGTGAAGATCCAAGTTCTATAACTTAGGATCTAACTTAAGAACACTAGATCTAGACTTTCTAGTCTAGGATCTTTAAGATCTAGCTAAGATCTAAGTTCTATAACTTAATATCTTGTTTATTTAGTTTACATTCAAGTTTATAGCTTAATATTACTATTAGAACTCATGTATGTGTCAGATCTAAGATCTTGAAGTAACTTTGGTTCATCAAACTACTTACAACCCTTAATTGAGTTGTGCTACATATCTTAGACTTACACTAGTGTTATGATGGTCAAAACTTGGTAAAGATGATGCAAACACATCAATGAGTTGTACACTTGAAGCTATACGCATCAAGGATGAGAACCGTGATGAGCATCAAGCACCAAGAACCCACCGGAGCACCTTACTTACTGTTTTCTGGAACTGATCAGTAACCTGGACTACTGGAAAAGTTGATTTCCAGCTATTTCGGTTCGAGTAGATGATTTTCCTTTTAGACCTCGTCTTAATCCGAGTTACGGTTTACGATTTATGGCCATCCGAAAGTCACTACACCCTTTTAACGTTGTGCTGAAATTTCTGACCTACTCGCACTTAAACCGTCGCCACGGTCAAAGGAAAACGATTTTGGTTCTGAAAATTGGTCAGCCTCTAGGGGACTCATATACGGAGTCATGGCCACTAGTCTCACCTCATTTTAGTTTGTATAGAGGTCGTGGCGACTGAACGAAGTCAGCCTTTATTTCAAACTCTATTCTTGATTGAAACTTACTTTACACTTTCTGATTAACGATGAATGATGATGATACTTAAGACCTAATTTACATACTTTTAAATCTTTGGGAACAATTTACTAACTTAGTAACTTTTGACTTAGGTTGAGGACCTTCCGGACCAACCACTTGCTTACTATTCCCGCGTATCGACTTTTACTACTTTCCACTATGAGTTATAGCATCCCTTTTTACTTTAACTATTTTGGGAACTGAGAATACATGCACATTTTACATTTTACATACTAGGCACAAGTACTTAAACTTTATATATGTGTGGGTTATACAACGGCATAAACTTTCCCCTTAGCTCGGTAACGTTTAGTCATTGGTCTTTGAACCGGTGAACGCGAATCTTAGATATGGATTCATAGGGTTTGACATCCCCACTCGGGCTAGTAGCGCTTGCATTTATGTAACAGACTAAAACCCGGGCTAGTTGTAAGTTGTCTATTTTGCCCTTAGGGTTTGTGCTTAGTCTTAAGTGCTTTTATTTTAATTATTTTATTAGTGTATAATTATAATTGTGTTGTGACCAGTTTGTGACAAGGGTCCCAGAACAGGTTGGTTTATTTATTTTAGACTCCGTTAGGACCGCCTAAGGAGATACGAAAGGTTATCAGATAAAATAACTGATAAATACCCTTGTGTTGAGGGGTATGGGTTTTAACCCAATTAAGTGACTAGAGAGCTGTGATTCAGCTCATTTTTCTCCTTCTCTCTAAAATTACCAAATTACATTCGTTACCTAACTTCTTATTCCTCTTGAACCCTAATTTGATTTTGTGAGCCTTTGGATTAATTGAAGCTAGCAACTTATTCTCTATGATTTTGTGATCCTCACAAGTTAAGTGTTTCATAGATTCATGTTTTGATTCTTGCTCTAATTGAGTTTTTGTGTTAAATGGGTTTTTGATAGAAATTAGCTCAAATCTAGTTGTTTGATGTATAAAAACATCAATTGATGTTAGAAATAGGTTGTATATATGTTTAGTAACTTTGTTGTGCTTAAAATTTGGTCAAAAACACTTAGAAATTGAGTTTTTGGAGAAAAAATACAAAATCAGCGAACTTGTTCGAAACCCATTTTGCTACAGTACCCGAGTTGCTACAGTGTCACTATTTGTTACAGTGTCACTATTTGCTACAGTGTCACTATTTGCTACATTTTTCGGAAACCACTATTTGCTACAGTACCTTTTGTGAAATTGAAACGGGCGTAACTTTCAAAACGTAACTCCGTTTTTGATGAATAAACTATCGTTAGAATTGTAATAAAGAATAATTTTTAATGGTGAACTTTTAAGAAACTAGATCAAACTATTTTTGGGTCAGAAAAGGAGTTTTAGTGTGTATATCGTGTTTTGCACGCACCTGTATGCCATTATTGAATGGAGTCATGATGTAGACTCATAAAATTATGAATATATGGTGTTATGACCTAGTTAATTGTATGAAATGATTATATTATTTATTGGATATATATATTAACTTTGTTTGTGTTGTTCTCAGGTTATAAGGACAAGGAGGAAGCTCAGAAATAATAACTGAGCAGTTGCTGGTAATTGGTGAGTGGTTCTATCTCCGGATAGAGTTTAATTAGCATATCATGCTACTGTGGTTGACTCTTTTACCATGCATAGTGTAGAAATTGCCATGTTAGAATAATATAGTATGCCTGATGTTGTATGTGATTTCTGTGTAGACTGTGTGAATGGCACCAGTCGGGCCTAGGGAGACTGGGGACTCGAAACCGTACCTAGGAGAGGTTATAGTCCGTATGAGGTCAACCGTGCCTAAGGAAGGTTGGGTCCATAGGCTACTGATTGTAAAGTATAGTGTGAAAGATGCATCCCCTGCATCTGGATAATTATACTATGAATTGAGTAGCAGGGACTATCGGTAGACTCAGGCCCGATCAGCTGGGAGTCGTGTGCTCGTACAAGCTGCCGATCCTCGTATTGTCTTATTGTATGCTAGTTTGTAGTTAGCATGTGTTGTTGTTAGTATATAGCTTGTGTGTGACTTAAGCTATATCTGTTAGATAGATTTCATTCACTTAGCGGTGCGCTAAGCCCTCACATATTCTCCCCTTGCAGGTTTAGGTACTGCTAGTCGGGATGGGTGCTGATGCAGAAGACATGTTTGACAACCCTACTCTGATGTGGACTTTTGTTTAAATCATGTTTTGTAATAACGTAACACCGTTATCTAAACTTAAACTTAATTACTCAGATTAATGTAATGACGCGACTTATAGTGTGTTTGTTAATAAAGTCTTTCAATATGTTAAAAAAAATAAAAATAAAAAAATTTGCCGGTGTTACAAGTTGGTATCAGAGCATGGTTTGGCAGCAAATACGTGCGCGTATTTTGTTCCCAAACCCTAAGGCAAGTCAAACATGTCTGTGGGAGTGGGGGCTAAGTGAAAATAGGATATACGTGTGTTAGTTGTGATTGAACTAACTTTTATCCACTAAGCTTTTGTGTGAGCTGTTTTGTAGCACAGGTATGGCTGATAGAAACGCAACTGGCCCATCCAACCCCAGAACATTCAGAGCACCAGAAGAGGGTGTTGAGTCGGATGATGATCAGAGTAGTTACATCCTTCAGTTAGAAAGCAAGCTAAAAGAGGCCGAGGACAAAATTAATTAGCTTGAATTGGCGAGGCATTCTGGAAATGATGATACACCACCTGGATTCCCAACCGCGCAATCCCAAACGATACCTAATGTGCCCCAGAACCAGTTTCAGAATCAAATACCTAACCAATATTATATGCCACCACAAAACACCTTTACTTACCAAAATTCCATGATGATGAATCCATACCAAATGCAAATGTTCCATCAACCTTACATGCAACCACTCAAAAGATGTACTTATAAGAACTTCCGTGATTGCAAACCCTCCGAGTTCTCTAGAAGTACTGATCCGACTGTAACTCTCAATTGGTTGCGAGTAGTTGAAAGGGTATTTGAAGCGTGTCAGTGTGAACCCGAGCTGAAGGTAACATATGCTAGTAGACTGTTGAAAGGTAGGGCTATGATTTGGTGGGATTCTTTGATTTCCAGTATACCGAAAGAGCAAGTGAGTATGATCACATGGGAGCTGTTTTATGGGAAGGTGTGTGAATAGTATTGTAATCTGTTTGATATGAACCGAATCAAGACTGAGTTTCTTGAAATGAATATGACACCTCAAATGATGATCGATGAGGTAGTAGAGAAGTTTATGGATAAACTGAGATTTGTACAACAATGGGTGCCAGACGAAGCATCTCGTATTCAGCATTTTGTTAATATTATTCTGCCAGAGTACCGAACTTTTGTTAGAACAGCTACATCGTTGTCTCAAGCTGTTGTGATGGCTAAGATGGTAGAAAGTGATATTTAGGCCGCCAGAAACAGAATGTTTGGTAATGTGCTACAACAAGGTGGGCAAGTATCTGGTCAATCAGGATTTAAATCCAAGAAGTCTAGTTGGTTTAAATCGAAGGGTAAAAGTGGTCAGAGTAGTACTGGATCTGGATCAGGTAAAGGGAATTGATGTCACACGTGTTGATCTTCTCACAGTGGTTAGTATTCTGAGGCTACAAGAAGATGCTTAAAGTGTGGTGTTGTTGGGCATGAGTCTTCAGCATGTCCGTATCCAAATAGTGTGTGTTGGACTTGTCACAAACCAGGCATCGTGCAGTTAGTTGTCCGTCGAAGAGTGGTAGTTCCGGGGCAGGGTCAGGGGCGCGTTCGGCATCAGCCGTAGGGTCAACAGCCTCAACTGGGCAGAAGAGGAAGAACCCTCCAACAGCAGAGGCTAGAGCTTTTCAGATGTCGGTTGAGAATGATGTGGCAGCCGGCGAAGTGATAACCGGTATGTTTCTAATAAACTCAATACATGCTCGCGTATTGTTTGATTGTGGTGCCAATAGGTGTTTTATGTCCCTAGATTTCTGTGCTAAGTTGAAATTACCAGTTACTGTATTACCCAAGCCAGTTAGTGTAGAAGTAGCCTATGGTAAGATCACACCCGTCACAACATATGTGTCTGGGGTTTGTATAGAAATCGAAGGGAAGTCTTTCCCGGTGACTTGTTTAGTGTTACCTATTCCTAGCTTTGATGTAGTACTAGGAATGGATTGGTTGAGCTCACTTAGGGCTAATATTAAGTGTGATAGGAAAATGATTACCTTTCGTTAGACAGATGGAACCCGTGTTGTGGCCCGAGGGGACTAGAGAGCTGTGATTCAGCTCATTTTTCTCCTTCTCTCTAAAATTCCCAAATTACATTCCGTACCTAACTTCTTATTCCTCTTGAACCCTAATTTGATTTTGTGAGCCTTTAGATTAATTGAAGCTAGCAACTTGTTCTCTGTGATTTCGTGATCCTCACAAGGTAAGTGTTTCATAGATTCATGCTTTGATTCTTGCTTTAATTGGGTTTTTGTGTTAAATGGGTTTTTGATAAAAATTAGCTCAAATCTAGTTGTTTGATGTATAAAAATATCAATTGATGTTAGAAATAGGTTGTATATATGTTTAGTAACTTTTTTGTGCTTAAAATTTGGTCAAAAACACTTAGAAATCGAGTTTTTGTAGAAAAAATCACAAAATCAGCGAACTTGTTCGAAACCCAGTTGCTACAGTACTCGAGTTGCTACAGTGTCACTATTTGCTACAGTGTCACTATTTTCTACAGTGTCACTATTTGCTACAGTGTCACTATTTGCTACAGTGTTCGGAACCCACTATTTGCTATAGTACCTTTTATGAAATTGAAACGGGCGTAACTTTCAAAACGTAACTCCGTTTTTGATGAATAAACTATCATTAGAATCATAATAAAGAATAATTTTCAATGGTGAACTTTTAAGAAACTAGATCAAACTGTTTTTGAGTCGGAAAAGGAGTTTTAGTGTGTATATCGTGTTTTGCACGCACCTGTATGCCATTATTGAATGGAGTCATGATGTAGACTCATAAAATTATGAATATATGGTGTTATGACCTAGTTAATTGTATGAAATGATTATATTATTTATTGGATATATATATATATATATATATATATTAACTTTGTTTGTGTTGTTCTCAGGTTATAAGGACAAGGAGGAAGCTCAGAAATAATAACTGAGCAGTTGCTGGTAATTGGTGAGTGGGTCTATCTCCGGATAGAGTTTAAGTAGCATATCATGCTACTGTGATTGACTCTTTTACCATGCATAGTGTAGAAATTGCCATGTTAGAATAATATAGTATGCCTGATGTTGTATGTGATTTCTGTGTACACTGTGTGAATTGCACCAGTCGGGCCTAGGGAGACTGGGGCTCGAAATTGTGCCTAGGAGAGGTTATAGTCCGTATGAGGTCAACCGTGCCTAGCGGAGGTTGGGTCCATAGGCTACTGATTGTAAAGTATAGTGTGAACGATGCATCCCCTGCATCTGGATAATTATACTGTGAATTGAGTAGCAGGGACTATCGGTAGACTCAGGCCCGATCAGCTGGGAGTCGTGTGCTCGTACAAGCCGCCGATCCTCGTATTGTCTTATTGTATGCTAGTTGGTAGTTATCATGTGTTGTTGTTAGTATATAGCTTGTGTGTGACTTAAGCTATATCTGTTAGATAGATTCCATTCACTTAGCGGTGCGCTAAGCCCCCACATATTATCCCCTTGCAGGTTTAGGTAC
Organism: Rutidosis leptorrhynchoides; assembly: GCF_046630445.1. NCBI lineage: Eukaryota > Viridiplantae > Streptophyta > Magnoliopsida > Asterales > Asteraceae > Rutidosis > Rutidosis leptorrhynchoides. The sequence goes on along the minus strand of NC_092341.1, from coordinate 117,431,300 downwards.
TGCTAGTCGAGATGGGTGCTGATGCAGAAGACATGTTTGATAACCCTACTCTGATGTGGACTTTTGTTTAAATCATGTTTTGTAATAACGTAACACCGTTGTGTAAACTTAAACTTAATTACTCAGATTAATGTAATGACGCGACTTATAGTGTGTTTTTTAATAAAGTCTTCCGCTGTGTTTAAAAAAAAACATTTTGCCGGTGTTACAAGTTGGTATCAGAGCATGGTTTGGCTGCAAATGCGTGCGCGTATTTTGTTCCCAAACCCTGATACAAGTCAAACATGTCTGTAGGAGTGGGGGCTAAGTGAAAATAGGATATGCGTGTGTTAGTTATGATTGAACTAACTGTTATCCACTAAGCTTTTGTGTGAGCTGTTTTGTAGCACAGGTATGGCTGATAGAAACGTAACTGGCCCATCCAACCTCGGAACATTCAGAGCACCAGAAGAGGGTGTTGAGTCAGATGATGATCAGAGTAGTTACATCCTTCAGTTAGAAAGCAAGCTAAAAGAGGCCGAGGACAAAATTAATGAGCTTGAATTGGCGAGGCATTCTGGAAATGATGATACACCACCTGGATTCCCAACCGCGCAATCTCAAACGATACCTAATGTGCCCCAAAACCAGTTTCAGAATCAAATACCTAACCAATATTATATGCCACCACAAAACAACTTTACTTACCAAAATCCCATGATGATGAATCCATACCAAATGCAAATGTTCCATCAACCTTACATGCAACCACCCAAAAGATGTACTTATAAGAACTTCCGTGATTGCAAACCCTCTGAGTTCTCTGGAAGTACTGATCGACTGTAACTCTCAATTGGTTGCGAGAAGTTGAAAGGGTATTTGAAGCGTGTCAGTGTGAACCCGAGCTGAAGGTAACATATGCTAGTAGACTGTTGAAAGGTAGGGCTATGATTTGGTGGGATTCTTTGATTTCCAGTATACCGAAAGAGCAAGTGAGTATGATCACATGGGAGCAGTTTTATGGGAAGGTGTGTGATGTCAAAGCTAAGGGGTATAAAATACTATTAAATTTTACAAGGAAATACTATTAAATACGATACAATTTTACACAAGATATTTATTTATTTAGAGAATGGATATACTTAAACCTTGCTACAACACTTATAGGCAGTGTACCTAATCGTACAGTAGTGTAGTTTTTAGTAAGTCCGGTTCGTTCCACAGGAAATCTTTTTCACAAAGCTTAACGCTATATTAATTTAAATTTATAAAAATACAAATATATATATAAGTAATATTATTATTATAAAGGGGGGTTTTTACCGTTTAATGACCGGTTTGTCAATTTTAAAACTTTAGTCGCAGTTAAAACCAAATGTAAAATATTAAATAAATAAAAGACTTAATTTAAAGCGTAAAGTAAATAACGATAATGAAATTGCGAATAATAAAAGTGCGATAAAATAAACTTGCGATAATTAAAAAGTACGATAATTAAAAGTGCAATTAAATACAATAACAATAAATAAAAATGCGATAATTAGAAGTGCAATTAAATATAAAATAAAGGAAATTAAATATGAAATAAAAGAATTATGCTTATTTAAACTTCCGTAATCATGATGTTTGACGTGTTGATTTTAGTTTTATGCCCATGGGTTAATTGTCCTTTGTCCTGGATTATTTAATATGTCCGTCTGGTTTTTGTCCATAACAGTCCATCAGTCATAAATATAAAGTGCGAGTGTCCTCGTCAAATTATCCTTATACCCGAAGTCAAATATTCCAACTAATTGGGGACTTAAAATGTAACAAGGTTTTAATACTTTGTTATCAATTATGCCAAGTGTCCTTGTACATAATTTCACCCCTGTTTTAATAATTCTAGTGGCTATTAATCCATTCCCGTGTCCGATTAAATGAACGATTATTCGTACATATAAATACCCCGCCCATCGTGTCCGATCGAGTGTAAATGGTTATTTATAGGGACGCCCAATTGTAAATCTTTATATTAACATTAACAAACTATCATTTAGTTAAACAAATATAAAGCCCATTAATAGCCCATAGTCTAATTTCCACAAGTGTCATTCTTTTGTCCAAACCCCAATTATGATACAAAGCCCAATTACCCAATTTTAGTAATTAGCCAAACATCATGATTACTTCGTTTTAAATAAGCATAATAATAACTTAGCTACGAAACATTAAATTAAAAAGGTTGAACATAACTTACAATGATTAAAAATATCGTAGCGTTACACGGACAAAATTTCGACTTACACCCTTACAACATTCGCTAACATATCCTTATTATTAGAATTATAATTATAATTAAAATTAAAATTAATATATATATATATATATATATATATATATATATATATATATATATATATATATATATATATATATTACGTTTACATATAGAGAAAGAGAGATTTTAGGATATTAAAACTCGTCGAACTGCGTTGGCTTTTATAGGAATTTTAGTCCAGGTGAACTCCGCGAGTCACGTAATTTTTTGCCTTCAAACTCTGCAACTCGCGGAGTTTGAAATTACAGCTCACCCAGCTTTGGCTCTTTGTTTGCCGAAGGATTTTTAATATAAATATAATATATAAATAATTTTAAGAATTATTTAAATATTATATTATATTTATGTGCATAGTTGACTAGTAATTTTTAGTCCGTTGCGTCGAGCGTTGAGAGTTGACTCATGTCCCGGTTCCGGATTTTCAAACGTCCTTGCGAATAATTTAATATCTTGTACTTTGCATTTTGAATCTTGTACTCTTGTAATTTCGAGACGTTTCTTATCAATAATTGGAACCTCTTTGATTGTATTTTGTACTTTTGAGCTTTTTGGTCGTTTGCGTCTTCAATTTGTCAAATCTGTCTTTTGTCTTCACCTTTTATTATTTTAAACGAATATTACTTGTAAATAGAACAATTGCAACTAAAAGCTTGTCTTTCTTGAGGAATAATGCTATGAAATATATGTTCATTTTTAGCATTATCAAATATTCCCACACTTGAGCGTTGCTTGTCCTCAAGCAATATAGTCTTGAAATACTAGAATCACTTCTTTATTCTTCACACTTTGTACATCAGTGATTTCTATACGGCGGTATAAACAATGGTAGTAGCGATATGGTTTACAGTCCCACATGACTATAAAATTTAGATCCAATAAGGAAATTGGATCTTTATGAAAACATTTGATCTTTTGAAAATTAAATCTAGTTTTTTTACCCTAGATAAGTTTTCCCGAATAACCCTTCACCGGTGTTTGCAAATTCTTTTTGTGGGTTTGGTGGGTTTCAGATTTGAAAATTTTAGCTCAAAACTTGCGGTTTTGTGTCACCCACTTGCTAACCTTGTATTAGGAAAGCAACACGTCCAGTATACTTGCTCCGTATATTACCTTTCGGTAAACTACCGTCCGGTTGTAAAGGAAAGCGTTGAACAAGCAACTGTTAAGGCAATGTCCCCTGACATGCTTTTAATTATGGTCTATAACGTGTCGGACGCAATTACTATCCTTGGTAGGAGCAATAGTAAAGCTCACCCTTATAATTTTTCGGTATGGCACAAGGTCCTGTCTTTGACCATGCTATGCAACCACCGTTCTTACGGTTGACACCCGATTTGGTTCAGGTGACCTAATGAATTCCAGGTGAATTCCTAGGATTTTACTTTCAAAGGTAATGAACGCATTGAAAATGGGTTTTCAGAAAACAAATCGGTTTATAATTTGATCAAAATATTTTCTCGTTCAAGCTCGAGTTTAGATATCATTGAATTCCATGAGTTTGAATTCTCAATCTTTAAGGTCAATCTCAAGGATTGAGTAATATCAGTCTTAAAAGCTGATTTTTGATCTTTAAGGAGATTATCCTTTCTGGGGATCTGATTCATTAGTCTTATCCAGCTAATTTGCACGGTGCCCCCCCATTTTACGAGATAAATCCTTCTCATGGTTAGGATAAATCTGACCACTTGGCGACCCTATTTTATGCTGAGGTCCGTGGATTTCCTGCTGATTTTAGTGATGACTTTTCTAGGTTTTTCGTCAACCTACAGCTGGTCTGGACGATAACTTCCTGACCTAAATCAAGAAGCGCGTTTCTTTTTCGGAAGAATTTACTTTCTTTTAATGATGGAATTGATTCATCGTGTAGATCCATCTCTTCTTTTCTTTCATCGGGTAAAACAGTTTAGTTTAGTCCAAAGCAAAAGTATTTTCAGTTATTTGTTACAGAAATATGTGACATATGTTTAAAATATCTTGGTAAATTTTCCCACACTTGGCTTTTATTTTCCTTTTTATTGTCCTCTATTCCATTTTAAATCAATTCTAACATTTTGGTTTGTTTCTCAATTTATGTCCTTTCCAAGGAAACAATAATTTCGGTGTTAACACCTAGTTTTATCGTTCATAAATATGTATAAACATGATTTTGAGTTCATTTAATTGAAAATTTTGAAAAATTTTACTAGAATTGGGTAGTCAGTATATAAGACTAGGGCTGTTCTTTATTATCAGAGAGCATTAGATTCTAATATAACTACTGCTTTACTAGTATTTTTAATGGTAACCAAGTGTTTAAGATAAAAATTTTAAAAATCCGAAAGAATTTAACCCCTTCCCACACTTAAGATCTTGCAATGCCCTCATTTGCAAGAAATCAGTAACAATTTAAATTATTGAGGGTGATTAGTGTGAAAATGATTAAATTTTACCAAAGTTTCCAAACATATTGGCGTTTGTTTGCTGAATGATAAATGGTGCATATCATTTGTTCATTCCGTCTTGTTGTTATATCACATTTATTTTGCATCTTGTCATCAAAATTAGTTGCTTTTGCTGAACTTAATGCCAGTCTTTGAAAATGCGTTGTTTTACCCTGTTGTGTACATAAGATAAACTACAAACATATATACATATTTTTGAAGTTTGGTATATTACCCCACATTCAAACATTATTAAAATCTAAAAATAAAAAATTGTAAATTATAAAAACTAATACAATTCCAACATAAGTATTAAATGTATCAACATTACAAATTATAAAATAAATAAAACTAAGTAGACTAGGGATGATACTGATACCAGTAGGGGTTCCATGCATAACCGTATGTGTTATAGAATGCTTCGGCTGGGTTATACGTAGGATACGGTGATTGGATCTCTATAGACCAGGGAGGAAATACGGGCGATGGAGTAGGAATATAGTTTCTACCTACATGTTGGCAATGAGCTATAATTTGGTTTTGATGAACTTGCCAATCTTTAAATGCTCGATGTCTAGCATTTTCGTACTCTTGTGAAGCTATAAACCTTTGCATTTATGTCATTTCATTCCCCCTCCCACATTACCTGGCTGTTGGTTTCTCTCAACCTGTGGATGTATACCATTATATCATACTGCGGCGTTATTTCGCCTCTTCAAAACTTTAGCACCATGGTATACATTTAAACCAATTGTATCGTGAGGTTCTGGTTCTTCGATTAGTAATCCCCCCCCCGACTTATATCCACACCGAGATATTCAGCAATCAAAGTAATAAATATACCACCTCCTATTATACTGTGCGGTCTCATCCCTCTAACCATAGCTGATAAATAATAACCCACACAATACGGTATACTTACAGCGCTTTGTGGGTCTCGAATACACATATGGTAAAACAAATCCTGTTCATTTACCTTTTCCTTATTCTTACCTCTTTGTGTAATCGAATTAGCTAAAAACCTATGAATTACTCTTAACTCTACTCTATCTATATCCAAATAAGAGTAATTTTCCCCTTTAAATCGGTGATGGCTAGTCATTTGACTCCATACACCATGTGTATCAAAATTTTCATCAATCTTTCTACCATTTAATATCAACCCTCTACAATCGGCAGACGCTAACTCCTCAGGCTTATATATACGTAAAGCCTGAGCCATGTCTAGTAAAGACATGTGGCACATCGAACCTCCTAACAAAAATCTAATAAAAGATCGATCGGTTAAACTAACTACCCGATCATTTATTTCTATACTACACAATAATTCTTCACACCATACTTTATATACAGGTCTACGCATGTTGAATAAACGTACCCAATCGTTAAAAGTAGAATTACCATACCTCTGTGTAAGTAATTCTCTAATTGGCCCGGCTAATTCTACAGCTTCTAACGGTGCCCATTCTATTACCCTAGGTACTTCAACAACTTTAGAATGAAGAGTATGCAAACCCCTTTGGTATTTTGGATAATCTATCCAACATCTGTCAAATCTCAAGTTCGGGTGCAACTCTTCCAAGTGCATATCTGAAAATGTCATAACTGGATGAGGTGTATCTTGTTTATAATAGCTATCAACATCCTGTTGTTCCGCATTCTCAGAAGGAGCATTGTGAGCTTGGGATGAAGATTCACCCCTTTCAGTCTGCAAAACACATCAAACACAATTTTTGTGCATCCAAATATGCATTAGTGTCAGCAAAATCATCAATCAAAATAATTACAATGACATGTTCAATTTATATCAAACTTAAGCTCATTTTCATATTTTTATCAAATCTACACTTTTTCAAATAAGCATATACGAAAATGTTCGCCAAGTTCATAAGCATTCAAATCAAATAACATGTCAAAATAATCATTACTAGCAATTAAACAAGTTTCAAATGGCATTATCTCTCAAAAATTAAGTTCATGAATTTTAGACTTGAAAAAGTCCACTTTAATTCTCAAAATCATGTTTAGGCTCAAAGTTTGGATCATTTAACTACCTAAATATGTTACACTACTTAATTTAGCAACAATTAATGACAAAAATTGGCCATAACCTGTTTATATCAAAAAGCCCCAAATTGCTCAAGAACACAAACCCTAGATTACTCAAAATTTGAAGTTTAAGGCTTCTAATCATGTTAAATAGCATCAATCTAGGTTATACAAGCATAATACATAAGCAATTTAAGCATAATTACACTAAAAAGTATCAAAATCGAATTGGGGAAAAAATTGCTCAAGAACACCAATTTTCGGATTAAATGGTGTTTAGGTGTAGAAATTTACCGTTTTTCTTAAGTAATTCCTTGATAGCATCCTTTTCAACATGATTTTAGTAAAAGATTTGATGAAAAACGGTAAAAAATTTTGATTTTTGGAGGTTTTAGTGTGTGTTTTTCGGGTGTTTTGTTCGCAGTTTTTGTGTGTGGTGTGTGGACTGATCAGTTCCAGCGATTTTATTTTTTTCCTGTATTTTGGTCTCTCCGCGAGTCGCGGCGTTTGGCAGTTTCAAATACCGCGAGTCGCGGTGTTTTTTTTTTTTTTTTTTATAAGCCTTAACTTATAAAACAAATATAAAATAAATTTAAAATTTTGTTTTCCTTTGTTTTAGGACGAGGTTGTTTCGGATTGATGTCCTAGTCCGTCCTTCGACAAAATTTTAAAATTTATCTTTTTGTAGGGATTGTTTTAAAAGATAAGATTTTTGGGTTTTTTTAATGTTTTTGGCATACTTTAATTCAATAAGTTTAAAAATAATGATAATAAAAGTTCTCGTCCCTCCCTCGGGTAAAGCAATTTCGGTTCAAAGACCTAGTCTTCAACTCACGACGAATTTTAAAAATCATATTTTTAACTTAGCGAAATAAAGTAAATTTTTTGTTTTTAAATTCACACCAAACTTAAATTTAAAATGCATAAAATTAAGAATTCATATAATAAAAATTAAAAATTCATACTAAACTTATATTATATTTTTGTTTTTAAACATACAAACTTATATTAAAAAGATTAATTTTTCAAATATTTACAATTTTAAATATATTAATTTTAAAAAGTTTACAATATTATTTTAATTTTTATATATTAATTTTTTAAAACATGGTAAAAATAAAATTAAAAATCTTTTTGGCTTTTATCCCACTTTAATCAATCAAATATTATCAAAAATATACGCCCCTCTTTTCGGTAAAGTAATTTCGATTCCATGACCTAATTTAACTCATGACGAATTTTTGAAATATTTTGGGTTGATTGATTAAAGATATTTATACCTTAAGAATAAACGTTAAATTTCGCAGTGATGTAATAAATTTTTGAATGATATCAATAATTTTGGTCGCCAAACCAAATTTTATTCAATACCAATTTAATACTTTATAGCGAACAAATTAGCGTTTATTATCAAAAGGTTAAAAATAAAAATAAAAAAATAAAAACTGTACAGACTTACCTGTGAGATAGTATTCTTAGTTATATGATCTATCCCATTCATAAGATAGTCGGTTTAATTGGTTTTCCATGGCTACATAGGCGTAACCTCGAGCATTCAGTGTTTTTTCTTCTAAACATATGAACGGTCCATCTCTGCATAAAGTAACAAATTCGGTGTTTGAATAGGTTTGATTATTTGAACATTTACCTCCATGTGACCATTTTCCGCATTGGTGACATCTTTCTAGGTGTCGTGCTCTTCTTTTCGCTGCAAATTTTGATTTTCCTTTACCAAATTGTAACTTATTATCTTCGCATCTGGATTCTTTTCTTACTCCGTCCAATCTTTCTCTGATTACTGATACTATTTCACTCGGAAGTGTGTCATTATTACGTTTAGTGATCAAAGCGTGTAGCATTAGACCATGGTTTAGTTCGCAGGAAGTCTTCATTTCATAAAAACCTAAAAAAAATAAAAATTCAGAATGGGGAGAGAAGACCAGTTCTTTAGGGTCTGCTAGGGAAAGACCATTCGGGTTCCATTTTCGAGAACTACACGAAAACAGGAAATCTAACTCTAACAGAAATACATATTATCCTTTAAAGACTTGATTCTCCCCACACTTAGTTAGCTGTGGTATCGAAATTGTGATTAACTTCGTTGTCAACTTCCATCGGACTATCTATGTAATGTTTAACTCTGTGACCATTAACCTTAAATTCAATCCCATTTGAATTTATTAATTCTATCGTTCCGTATGGGAAAACTCTTTTGACTATGAATTGTCCAGACCATCTTGATTTCAATTTTCCAGGAAATAGCTTGAATCGTGAATTGAAAAGAAGAACTCTGTCTCCTTCTTTAAATTCTTTTGAACTTCTGATTCTTTTATCATGCCATTTCTTCGTTCTTTCCTTATAGATTAACGAATTTTCGTATGCTTCATGTCTTAATTCTTCTAATTCGTTTAGTTGACTTAACCGTAGACGTCCAGCTTCATGTAAGTCGAGATTACATGTCTTCAAAGCCCAAAATGCTTTGTGTTCAATTTCTACAGGAAGATGACATGCTTTTCCATAAATAAGTTTAAAAGGTGTGGTTCCAATTGGAGTTTTGTAGGCTGTTCTAAAAGCCCAGAGTGCATCCTCCAATTTAATGGACCATTCCTTCGGATTTGATCCTAGGTTTTCTCTAGAATACGTTTTAAAGCTCGGTTGGTATTTTCAACTTGTCCACTTGTTTGTGGATGATATGCGGTGGAGATTTTATGAGTTACTCCATATCTTTTAAGAACTTTCTCAAGTTGATTATTACAGAAATGAGTACCCCGATCACTTATTAAAGCTTTCGGTGTTCCAAACCTTGCAAAAAGACGTTTTAAAAAGTTGACTACAACACGTGCATCGTTAGTTGGGAGAGCTTGTGCTTCCGCCCATTTAGATACATAATCAATGGTACGAGAATGTAGAGATTATTATGAGATTTTGGAAATGGACCCATAAAGTCAGTACCCCAATACTTCACATACTTGAATGATATTTTGTGGCATTTCATCACGTTGACTTATTTTTTCGGCCCTTTGACAAGCATCACAGGATTTGCAAAGAAGGTGTGCGTCTTTGTAAATTGTAGGCCAATAGAATCCAGCATCATAAACTTTTCTTGCTGTTAGTTGAGGCCCATAATGCCCTCCTGCTGGTCCTGTGTAACAATGGTTTAAAATTTTACTAGCTTCATCTCCAAATACACATCGGCGTATTATTCCATCGGGACAACTTTTAAACAAATGTGGATCTTCCTAGAAATAGTGTTTTATATCACTGAAGAATTTCTTTCGTTTTTGGTACGATAATCCTTTTTCAAGGAATCCACATACTAAGTAGTTTGCATAGTCTGCAAACCATGGAATTTCATTATAATCTATCTTCAATAGATATTCATCAGGAAAGTTGTCTTGTATGGCCGATTCATTTAGAACTTCTAATTCAGTATTTTCAAGACGAGAAAGATGATCAGCGGCGAGATTTTCTGCTCCTCTTTTATCTCGGAATTTAATATCGAACTCTTGTAAGAGTAAGATCCAACAGATTAATCTTGGTTTGGCATCTTGTTTTGAAAATAGGTATCTAAGAGCAGAATGGTCGGTATAGACCACCGTTTTTGCTAGAACGAGATATGAACGAAATTTGTCAAAAGCAAAGACAATAGCAAGGAGTTCTTTTTCAGTAGTTGTATAGTTCGTTTGTGCTTCTTGTAACGTCTTACTAGCATAATATATAGGTTGAAATCTTTTTTCAATCCTTTGTCCTAAAACGGATCCGATTGCAAAATCACTTGCATCGCACATTAGTTCAAACGGTAGATTCCAATTTGGTGTTATCATGATCGGCGCATTAGTAAGTTTCTCTTTAAGAATATTAAATGATTTGATACATTCATCTGAAAAGATGAATGGAGCATCCTTTTCTAGGAGTTTATTCATAGGAGTGGCAATTTTAGAAAAATCTTTTATGAAACGTCTGTAAAAACCGGCATGCCCTAGAAAACTCCTAACTCTTCTCACATTGGTGGGATGTGGAAGTTTAGCAATTACATCTACTTTAGCTCTATCCACTTCAATTCCTTCTTTTGAAATTTTATGTCCAAGAACGATGTCTTCTTTAACCATGAAATGGCATTTCTCCCAATTAAGTACTAGATTTGATTGTTCGCATCTAATAAGCATTCGTTCCAGATTAGCTAGACATGTTTCAAATGTATCACCGAAGACTGAAAAGTCATCCATGAAAACTTCCATGCATTCTTCTATCATGTCGTGAAAAATCGCCATCATGCACCTTTGAAAGGTTGCAGGGGCGTTGCAAAGTCCAAATGGCATGCGTTTGTAAGCAAAAGTACCATAAGGGCACGTGAATGTGGTTTTCTCTTGATCTTCGGGTGCTATTGGAATTTGAAAATATCCGGAAAATCCATCAAGAAAACAATAGTAACTATTTCCGGCTAATCTTTCTAACATTTGATCAATAAAAGGTAAGGGAAAGTGATCTTTTCTGGTGGCGTCATTTAATTTTCTATAATCAATACATACACGCCATCCTGTTACAGTCCTAGTAGGAATAAGCTCATTTTTTTCATTTGTAATGACAGTCATGCCACCCTTCTTAGGCACGCATTGAACTGGGCTTACCCATGGACTATCAGAGATTGGATAAATTAGACCTGCGTCTAGCAGTTTAATAATTTCTTTTTTAACTACATCTTGCATATTAGGATTTAGTCTTCGTTGGCATTGCACATACGTTTTATGACCTTCTTCTATAAGGATTTTATGTGTGCAATACGAAGGACTTATTCCTTTAATATCATGAATCTTCCATGCAATGGCTGGTTTATGAGCTTTCAACATAGAAATGAGTTGCGATTTCTCATTTTCAGTAAGAGAAGACGATATTATTACAGGTAATTCAGATTCACCATGCAAATAAGCGTATTCCAAATGGTTTGGAAGTGGCTTTAATTCTAATGTCGGTGGTTCTTCTATCGATGATTTATATCGATATCTGTCTTCTTCTTTTAGCATTTGAATTTCTTCTGTTGTTGGTTCATATCCATTTGCTATTAGTGTAGCTAATATTTCAGCTTCATCAATTGGTTCATTATCTTCTCCTAAAGAACATTCTCTTGTTCCTTGTAATTTTGGAAATTCTTCCAACAATTCTGCATGTGAATCTATAGTTTGAATATAATAACATGTATCATCTGCAGATTTCGGTTGTTGCATTGCTCTATCAACTGAAAAGGTAACACTCTCATCCTCTATACTTAGGGTCAATTTCTTACCAAACACGTCTATCATTGCTTTAGCCGTGTTTAAGAATGGTCTTCCTAATATGAGAGGAACTTGAGAATCTTCTTCCATGTCCAGAACAACAAAATCTACTGGAAATACTAAAGTACCAACTTTAACTAGCATGTTCTCCATTAACCCTCTAGGATATTTTATTGATCGATCGGCTAGTTGTATACTTATTCTTGTTGGTTTTAATTCTCCAAGGTCTAGTTTAGCGTATAGTGAATACGGCATTAAATTTATACTAGCACCTAAGTCTGCCAATGCTTCTATTGAACTAAGACTACCCAGAAAACATGAAATTGTGAAACTTCCTGGATCAGATAATTTTTCTGGTATCTTATTCAACAGCACTGCTGAACAATTAGCATTCATAGTAACGGCCAAGAGTTCTTCCATTTTCTTTCTATTCGTGATCAGATCTTTCAAGAATTTAGCATATCTAGGCATTCCTGAAATCACATCAATGAAAGGAAGATTTACATTTATTTGTTTAAACATATCCAAGAATTTGGATTGCTCGGCTTCAAGTTTTTCTTTTTTCATTTTACTCGGGTAAGGAAGTGGTGGTTGGTATGGTTTAACATAAGGTTTAGCCTTAACTGTGTTATCTTCATTAACCTTTTCAACTACCGGTTCTTTTTCCTTATCTTGTTCAGGTTGTGGTTCTTGTGGAGTAGGAATAGCTTCATCAGAAGTTACAGGTATTTCAGGTGGTTTAAGTGTTGTACCACTTCTTGTGGTAATAGCTTTAGCTGTTTCATTCTGGGGGTTTGCATTTGTATCACTAGGTAGACTTCCCGGTTTTCTTTCACCTATTAACCTTGCTAGGTTACTTACTTCTTGTTCCAAGTTTTGAATAGAAGCTTGTTGATTTCTAAATGCTTGAGCATTTTGTTCATTAGTTTGTTTTTGAGATGTGAAAAACTGCGTTTGAGTTTCAACTAGCTTCGTCATCATATCATCTAAATTCGGCTTTTTATCATCGGTTTGTGGTGGTTTGTTTTGAAAATTAGGTCTTTGTTGGTTGTAAGTATTGTTAGATACTTGTTGATTGCTAGGACCTTGTTGGTTGTTGTATAGAATATTTCAGTTATAATTCTGATTTTGATTATAGATCGGTCTTGGCGGTTGATAATTATTCTGATAATTATTTCCAGGCCTTTGGTTTATGTATGAAATATTCTCTCTTTGTTCCATTGTTAATTCAATACTGAGACAATCTTTTGTCAAATGTGGTCCTCCACACTGCTCACAACTAATTCGTATTGAGTGGATATCTTTAGTCATCTTTTCCATTCGTCTCTCGACAGCATCTATCTTTGCAGAAATGGAATCTAAGTCATGGCTAGAATCGACTCTAGCTGCTTTAGATGATCTAACGATATCTTTTTCTTGGTGCCACTCATGTGAGTGGGAAGCAGTGTTATCAATAATTTTATAAGCATCAGTTTCGGTTTTCTTCATAATAGAACCACCAGCTGCTATATCGATGTCTTTTCTTGTAGTGATGTCGCATCCTTGGTAGAATATTTGTACTATTTGACAGGTGTCTAAACCATGTCGCGGACATCCTCTTAATAACTTTCCAAATCTTGTCCACGCCTCATATAGAGTTTCATTCGGTTTCTGTGTGAACGTAACAATTTCTCCTTGAAGTCTTACGGCTTTAGATGCCGGAAAGAATTGTTTAAGAAATTTTTCAACTAAAACGTCCCATGTATCGATCGCCCCTTCAGGTAACGATTCCAACCAATCTTTGGCTTCTCCCTTTAAAGTCCAGGGAAATAACATGAGATATATATCTGTTCATCCTCCACTTCTCGGATTTTAAATAGAGTGCAGATCCTATTAAAGGTACGAAGATGTTCATTTGGATCTTCCTTCGGCGCACCACTAAATTGGCATTGATTAGTCACCATGTGTAGAATTTGTCCTTTGATTTCATAAGCTGGCGCATTAATGTCTGGATGAGTAATTGCGTGACCTTGGCCAGTACGTTTAGCTCTCATTCGGTCTTCCATACTTAAAGGTTCTAGATTCTCCATAATTGAATTTGTTGAATCGGAATCACTAGAGGATTCTGATTTAATGGTTCGTTCCTCAACAATCTCTGTTTGAATGATTGGTGGTTCCGGAGGAAAATTTAATGGTTCAGGATCTATGAATCGTCCCTGAATATTCTCTGGATTCTCAATTGTGAGGTCGGGTTCAAAAATGGATTATCGGAAATTTGAATTGGAGTACTTGGTCGACTGGATGACGATTCTAAAGAAAAATCAACGGCGGTAATATTTGCTAGATGTCTTGATCTAGTTACAGGTGGTGAACGTACAAAAGGTGGTGAACGTCTTGCTCAGTGCATTCACTGAATATCCTATTAGTTTTTAAAAGGAAAGAAAAATTATATAAGTTATCCAATTAATAGACTTTTCTGATTTTGCCCATGTTTCGAATAGCCAAAAGATGCAGCAAAGGGGCAGGATTCGTTTGGTCTCAATATAATTGAGGACTGTTTGGCTCCAATAACCCGGTCCACGTACAATTCCAACTATTACTACGAACCAGAAAATTTTGATGTCTATCAATTTAACCACTTAAAATAAATTTTCGTAATTTTAGGAAATTTAGATAAGAAGTAGGAAAAAAAATCTATGTCCTAAAACTAGAATAGCGAGAAATAAGAAAGAAAAAGAGCGCGTCGAAAAAGAAAAAGAAAAGGGTTGAAAAATAAAAGGCGTCGGAAAATAAGAAATAAAAAGAAATTACTTATAGAACTTAAAAACACTCGACTAACCCAACCTTATTACTATCACTAGCTTAAAATTATAATCGCAAATTGAGATTACTAATTGGAATGATAATTGATACATAGGTAAAAGGCGTCTAAAAATATTAAAGCTTACAAGTAAAACTATATCCCAAATGGAAATAACTTAAAAAAAACACTAAAATTTAAAAAGGCGTCGCAAAATTCTAAAGCACTTAAATCTTAGTCTAAAGAAAAGGCACTTAAGGGATTTTACGACAAAGCCTAAAAATCTAAATAAAAAAAAATAACTATGGCAAAAACTATGTTTAAAACTAAAAATGAACGGAAAATACAAAAGTTACGCTAAAAACAAATAAAAAGGGACAAAATATAAAAATATACTAAAAGTTGTAAAAAGTTCAATTTTTATAAAAATATTATTTTTATATTATTTATTTTATAAAACTATTAATTTTAAATTTTAATTAAACTAATTTAACTAAAAATACAAAATAATAAATAAACTAAACTAAATTAATTAAAATAATTAAACCTAATTAGGGTTAAATTTAATAATAATAATAATTACCCCGTATTTAATGCTGTTAGGGTTCCTGTGTACCCGTGTCAGGGCTGCTCCGCGACTTGCGGTGCCCGAGCCTGGAAAACTCCGCGAGTCGCGAGGTTTCAAATTTCAGATCAGGTTGCTTCGTTTGACAGGTTCAACGTAATTTTATTTATATATATTTTTTTATTTTTCTGTTTTTAATTTAATTAAAATATTTATATAATTTAAATAAAACTTATATTTTAAAAACTAGAATAGAAATAAAAATATGTTACAATTTTATAAATAAAAATCTTAAAACTAGATTTATATATAAATTTTTTTCGGTTTTTGATTTTATGTTTTAAATAAAAAAAATATTTAAATAAAACTTATATTTTTATAAAATAAAAATAAAGAAACTTTATAAAACTTAAATATTTAACAAACTCTTAAAAATATTATATTTTTATTTTCTTTTTATGTTTTTGAATATTTAAAACGTATTTTTACAAAAGCGTATTTTTTTTTTATATTAGCAAACTAAAAATAATTTTTTTTTTCTTTTTATTAGCGTTGCGCTTTCGGCGTTTAAGTTCCCCGGCAGCGGCGCCAAAAATACTTGATGTCAAAGCTAAGAGGTATAAAATACTATTAAATTTTACAAGGAAATACTATTAAATACGATACAATTTTACACAAGATATTTATTTATTTAGAAAATGGATATACTTAAACCTTGCTACAACACTTATAGGCAGTGTACCTAATCGTACAGTAGTGTAGTTTTTAGTAAGTCTGGTTCGTTCCACAGGGAATCTTTTTCACAAAGCTTAACGCTATATTAGTTTAAATTTATATATATATATATATATATATATATATATATATATATATATATATATATATATATATATATATATATATATATATATATATATATATATATATATATAAGTGATATTATTATTATAAGGGGGGTTTTTACCGTTTAATGACCGGTTTATCGATTTTAAAACTTTAGTCGCAGTTAAAACCAAATGTAAAATATTAAATAAAATTTAATATCAATAATTGGAAATTTCGAGACGTTTTGAATAATTTGCGTTTGAATAATTTAATATCTTGTACTTTGCGTTTTGAATCTTGTACTCTTGTAATTTCGAGACGTTTCTTATCAATAATTGGAACCTCTTTGATTGTATTTTGTACTTTTGAGCTTTTTGGGCGTTTGCGTCTTCAATTCGTCGAATCTGTCTTTTGTCTTCACCTTTTATTATTTTAAACGAATATTACTTGTAAATAGAACAATTGCAACTAAAAGCTTGTCTTTCTTGAGGAATAATGCTATGAAATATATGTTCGTTTTTAGCATTATCAGTGTGTGAACAGTATTGTAATCCATTTGATATGAACCGAATCAAGACTGAGTTTCTTGAAATGAAGATGACACCTCAAATGACGATCGATGAGGTAGTAGAGAAGTTTATGGATAAACTGAGGTTTGTACAACAATGGGTGCCAGACGAAGCATCTCGTACTCAGCATTTTGTTAATATTATTTTGCCAGAGTACCGAACTTTTGTTAGAACAGCTACATCGTTGTCTCATGCTGTTGTGATGGCTAAGATGGTAGAAAGTGATGTTCAGGTCGCCAGAAATAGAATGTTTGGTAATGTGCTACAACAAGGTGGGCAAGTATCTGGTCAATCAGGATTTAAATCCAAGAAGTCTAGTGGGTTTAAATCGAAGGGTAAAAGTGGTCAGAGTAGTACTGGATCTGGATCAGGTAAAGGGAATTGGTGTCACACGTGTCGATCTTCTCACAGTGGTCAGTGTTCTGAAGCTACAAAAAGATGCTTAAAGTGTGGTGTTGTTTGGCATGAGTCTTCATCATGTCTGTATCCGAATAGTGTGTGGTAGACTTGTCACAAACTAGGGCATCGTGCAGATAGTTGTCCGTCGAAGAGTGGTAGTTCCGGGGCAGGGTCAGGGGCGCATTCGGCATCAGCCGTAGGGTCAACTGCCTCAAGTGGGCAGAAGAGGAAGAACCCTCCAACAGCAGAGGCTAGAGCTTTTCAGATGTCGGTTGAGAATGCTGTGGCAGCTGACGAAGTGATAACCGGTATGTTTCTAATCAACTCAATACCTGCTCGCGTATTGTTTGATTGTGGTGCCAATAGGTGTTTTATGTCCCTAGATTTCTATGCTAAGTTGAAATTACCAGTTACTGTGTTACCCAAGCCGGTTAGTGTAGAAGTAGCCGATGGTAAGATCACACCCGTCACAACATATGTGTCTGGGGTTTGTATAGAAATCGAAGGGAAGTCTTTCCCGGTGACTTGTTTAGTGTTACCTATTCCTAGCTTTGATGTAGTACTAGGAATGGATTGGTTGAGCTCACTTAGGGCTAATATTAAGTGTGATAGGAAAATGATTACCTTTCGTTCGACCAATGGAACCCGTGTTGTGGCCCGAGGGGACTAGAGAGCTGTGATTCAGCTCATTTTTCTCCTTCTCTCTAAAATTCCCAAATTACATACCGTTCCTAACTTCTTATTCCTCTTGAACCCTAATTTGATTTTGTGAGCTTTTGGATTAATTGAAGCTAGCAACTTGTTCTCTGTGATTTCGTGATCCTCACAAGGTAAGTGTTTCATAGATTCATGCTTTGATTCTTGCTCTAATTGGGTTTTTGTGTTAAATGGGTTTTTGATAGAAATTAGCTCAAATCTAGTTGTTTCATGTATAAAAATATCAATTGATGTTAGAAATAGGTTGTATATATGTTTAGTAACTTTCTTGTGCTTAAAATTTGGTCAAAAAAACTTAGAAATCGAGTTTTTGGAGAAAAAAATCACAAAATCAGCGAACTTGTTCGAAACCCAGTTGCTACAGTACCCGAGTTGCTACATTATCACTATTTGCTACAGTGTCACTATTTGCTACATTGTCACTATTTGTTACAGTGTCACTATTTGCTACAGTGTCACTATTTGCTACAGTGTTCGGAAACCACTATTTACTACGGTACCTTTTATGAAATTGAAACGGGCGTAACTTTCAAAGCGTAACTCCGTTTTTGATGAATAAACTATCGTTAGAATCGTAATAAAGAATAATTTTCAATGGTGAACTTTTAAGAAACTAGATCAAACTAGTTTTGGGTCAGAAAAGGAATTTTACTGTGTATATCGCGTTTTGCACGCACCTGTATGCCATTATTGAATGGAGTCATGATGTAGACTCATAAAATTATGAATATATGGTGTTATGACCTAGTTAATTATATGAAATGATTATATTATTTATTGGATATATATATTAACTTTGTTTGTGTTGTTCTCAGGTTATAAGGACAAGGAGAAAGCTCAGAAATAATAACTGAGCAGTTGCTGGTAATTGGTGAGTGGGTCTATCTCCGGATAGAGTTTAAGTAGCATATCCTGCTACTGTGGTTGACTCTTTTACCATGCATAGTGTAGAAATTGTCATGTTAGAATAATATAGTATGCCTGATGTTGTATGTGATTTCTGTGTACACTGTGTGAATTGCACCAGTCGGGCCTAGGGAGACTGGGGACTCGAAACCGTGCCTAGGAGAGGTTATAGTCCGTATGAGGTCAACCATGCCTAGGGGAGGTTGGGTCCATAGGCTACTGACTGTAAAGTATAGTGTGAATGATGCATCCCCTGCATCTGGATAATTATACTATGAATTGAGTAGCAGGGACTATCGGTACACTCAGGCCCGATCAGCTAGGAGTCGTGTGCTCGTACAAGCCACCGATCCTCGTATTGTCTTATTGTATGCTAGTTGGTAGTTAGCATGTGTTGTTGTTAGTATATAGCTTGTGTGTGACTTAAGCTATATCTGTTAAATAGATTCCATTCACTTAGTGGTGCGCTAAGCCCCCACATATTCTCCCCTTGCAGGTTTAGGTACTGCTAGTCGGAATGGGTGCTGATGCAGAAGATATGTTTGACAACCCTACTCTGATGTGGACTTTTTTTTAAATCATGTTTTGTAATAACGTAACACCGTTGTGTAAACTTAAACTTAATTACTCAGATTAACGTAATGACGCGACTTATAGTGTGTTTGTTAATAAAGTCTTTCGCTGTGTTTAAAAAAAAAAAAATTGCCGGTGTTACAATTTAACGGATGTTTAATACTTCATAAACTTACGCAATCGCCAAGTGTACTTTTAGAGGGTGTTATTTACGTTAAGTTAGTTAGCAAGTGCCCACGGTTATACATATACTTTTCATACTGCTTTGAAACACTGAAATCTCGTGGCCTACCTTACATTACTGTTATACTTAAACTATAGCTCACCAACCTTTGTGTTGACATTTGTATGCATGTTTTTCTCAGGTGCTTAAGGTTTGATTGCTTCCGCTGTAGTTGCCATGCTTTGTAGACTCCCGCTGCGCTTATTAGAGATGTCTTCGCATGAAACGTTTATTTTGCATTCAAACTTTATTACTTTTGAACAATGTATTCGTAATGACCATTGGGTCACATACTATTATTAATTGCTTCTATTCATAGAAGCATACTTTCGTTGTAAAACATTTGATGTTGGTTAAGACATCACCTTTTTTTATGAATGCAAACTTCTTTTAAAACAGCATATAGTGTTTGACCTTGTAATGATCATGTTGTTGATGATGCGTACATGTTAATTTTGTATGGGGCGTCACATCAATCCTCAAACACTAACATAAACATAATTCAAGCCTAATTCTACTCGAATCAATCATGCCCCAGTCAAAGTCAACTTCATCTACGAGAAGGTCATCAAACACCAATCATAATAGTATCAAATCATTACAAACTCGAACTTGACCTCCTTGACCTTGACCAAATATGTAGGATTCACGGGATAGCCATAAACTCATCAAACAAATCGATCATATCAAACACAAGTCTACTCAAACAAACTCAAAGTGTACCCAAAGTATGTAAAACGCACCCCGAAATGAATAAGGGCCATGAAAATCGTACACACCAATACTAATCATGAAATGCATCGTGTAAAGAATACGCTTCTAAAAAGAATGCTCACCTCATCAACCACTAAATGATGAAGATCTAAGCTAAAAAATGATGAGTCTTGAGCTAGTATCCATGAATCTACCCTTAAACACCAATGGATGATGAAATTAGGGTTTTGTTTGTGAAATTCGGACCTTAAGAAGTTGCTCCCAAAGATGCATATGAAAAATGACCTAATCTCGTTCCTTTTATAGTGCTGAAAATCTGGGCTAATACAGCGACAGGAGCGCCTCTTTTGGCTTAGGAGCGGCGCTTTTAGCTTTAATGAGGAGCGGCGCTTTTGATTAGGAACGCTGCTTTTATCTCTAAATAGGGGCGACGCTTTTGGTGAGGAGAGACTCTTTTGGCTGAATAGATGCGACGCTTTTCATTATAGGAACGTCGCTTCTGCTCACTAGAGGAAAATGGAGCTGAAATATGCATAAGAAAGTCGCTTTTCCAGTTGGTGCGGCGCTTTTTGGCTCACAGGAGCGGCGCTCTTGATTGAGGAAGATACGGATGATGCACTTTTATGTAGTGTTGAAGATTCGGTGGAGTCTTGGATCTTGGATTCAGGAGCTTCGTTTCATGCCTCACCCACTAGGAGTTTGATGACAAATTTTTGATCGTATCATGGTAAGGTTAGATTGGAAAACAATAAAAACTTGAATTGAAGGTATAGGAGATGTTGTATTGAAGACTACTCATGGTTCTAATTGGACTTTGAAAGATGTGAGGTTTATTCCTAAGTTGAAAGGGAAGCTTACCTCGGTTGGTCAACTAGATGAGGAAGGTAACGCGGTTACTTTTGAAAATTGCCAATGGAAGGTGGTTAAGGGTAGTAGGGTCGTGGCTCATGGACATAAAAGGGGAACACTTTATATAGTTGAGGTGTTTAATGAAAACACGGAGGCTGCTACGGTTGATGTTGTAGATAGTTCTACTATATGGCACCGAAGGCTCGGGCATATGAGTGAAAAAGGTATGAAGATGCTTGTTTTGAGTGGGAGAATTTCGGATTTGAAGAAAGTTGAGATTCAGTTTCATGAACCATGTACTTTTGCGAACCATGTACATATGGCACAAAAGGTAACTTTTGGAAAATCGGGGAATGCGCCCAAGTTGTGGAAATTGGAGCTTGTTCACACGGATGTGTTTGGTCCAACGAATATAGAATCACATGGAGGTTCTCGCTATTATGTCACCTTCATTGACAACTCCACTCAAAAGGTATGGGTTTATTTTTTTAAAGCTAAATTCGATGTATTTGATACTTTTGTTAAGTAGAAAGCTATGGTAGAGAATGAACTAAATTAAAGGTGAAGTGCTTAAAGTCGGATAATGGAGGAGAATATGGTAGTCTTGAGTTTAAATACCATTATGTAAAGCTCGGTATTAAGATGTTAAAGATGGTACCAAAGACACACCGCAATACAATGAGGTTGCCGAACGTATGAATCGTACGTCGAATGAAAGGGATAAGAGTATGAGACTACATGTCGGATTGCTTAAGATGTTTTGGGTGGATGCAGTTAGTACGGCGGCTTATCGGATCAATAGGGGACCCTCAACACCATTGGGTTTCCGAATTCCCGAGGAAGAATGACAAGGTAAAAAGGTGAGTTATGGTCATCTTAGAATCTTTGGGTGCAATTCATATGTAAAGAACAAGGATGCGGATAGAGACAAGCTTGAGGCTAAGTCAAAGAAATGTACTTTCATTGGTTACAGTTCGGATGAGATGGGTTATCGATGTTGAGGTAACGATGCTAGAAAAGTTGCTCGTTCGCGTGATGTTACCTTTGATGAAGATTCGGTTTAGGGCAAACCGGAAACGGGTAGTCCTAAAATGGATTATGTTACTTTTGATGATGTTTCTAATAATGAACTTGCCAGGTTCTAGTGGAAGTTCGGGTAATAATGAATTTCCGAATAATGGTGAGGCGTCACAAAGTGCTAATGATGAAGATGGTTCAGAAAGCGGTGAAAGTTCCGAACATAGTGGGAGTTCTAGTGATGAAGAGGATGATGATGGAACCGGTCCAACCATACCGGTTGCTCCTACACTAAGACGTTCTACTAGAGTGCCCAAGCCTAATCATAGGTATCCTTCATCAACAAACTACTTGCTCTATACCAAAAATGGTGAACCCGAGAGTTACTTTGAGGCCAGACAATCTAAAGAATCCATACAATGGAAGCATTCCATGAAAGAAGAGATGGGGTCACTTGAGAATAATAAAACTTGGACACTAGTGAAATTACCTCATTGTAACACCCCAGTTTAACATGACCACAATATTGTCCGATTTGACCGCAGGCGCAAGACTTTTTCTTGGCGACCACACACGAGAAGCACTTTCCCAGGAGGTCACTCATCCTAGTAGTGATCTCGCCCGAGCATGCTTAACCACACTGTACTCGCACACCCGCTCTGCCTGTGGTCCCAAAACGCGTTGTGTCATTTAAGCGTGAGTATTACCTTATAATCCCATGATCACTCATGTCCGTGGGCGATGTGGGATTTTCCTAGGGTGTTACATTCACCCCCTCGAGGACTCATCATCCTCGATGAGGTTTGGCCCACCATCCCCAACGGCACATGAGTGGCTATGATACCATTCTGTAACACCCCAGCTTAACATGACCACAATATTGTCCGCTTTGCCCGCAGGCGCACGACTTTTTTTGGCGACCACACACGAGAAGCACTTTTTGAGGAGGTCACCCATCCTGGTAGTGCTCTCACCCGAGCACGCTTAACCACAATGTACTTGCACACCCGCTCTGCATGTGGTCCCAAAACACGTTGTGTCATTTAAGCGTGAGTATTATCTTATAATCCCATGATCACTCATGTTCTTGGGCGATGTGGGATTTGCCTAGGGTTTTACACTCATGATAAAAGGGCATTGCAAAATAAATGGGTGTATCGGCAAAAGAATGAGTTGGATGGCAAGAAGAGGTACAAGGCTTGGTTGGTGGTCAATGGCTTTCAATAAAAGGAAGGAGTTGATTACAACGAGATTTTTTCAACGGTAGTTAAGATGATTACTATTCGGTTGGTACTTTCTATAGTTGCATCAGAAGACTTACATCTAGAGCAATTAGATGTGAAGATCACATTCTTACACGAAGATCTTCATGAAGAGATCTAAATGAAGCAACCTGAGGGCTTTGAGGTAAAGGGTAAAGAGAAGTGGATTCTTAAGCTAAAGAAAAGTTTGTATGGATTAAAGCAAGCACCTCGGCAATGGTACTTGAAGTTTGATTAGTTTATAAAGAAGACTGATTTCTCAAGATGTGAAGTCGATCATTGTTGCTACTTGAAGAAATTCAAGTCTTCTTATATCATCCTGTTATTATATGTTAATGATATGTTGCTTGCGGGTTCTAACATGTCCTAAATCAACAAGCTGAAGAGATTACTTTCCCATGAGTTCGAGATGAAAGACCTTGGTGGAGCTAGGCAAATACTTGGGATGACTATTGTGCGTGATCGTGTTAAAGGAACTCTATATTTGTCTCAACTAAATACATTGAGAAATTAGTTGAGAGGTTCAACATGGAGAATTCAAAGGCTCGTTCTATGCCTTTGGGTAACTCAATAAGGTTATCGAAATGTCAATCACCTAAAACGGAAGTAGACAAAGCGGAGATGGAGAAGGTTCTGTATGCATCACCCATAGGTAGTATTATGTATGCCATGGTTTGTACGAGATCGGATATTGCCCATTCGGTGGGAGTAGTAAGCTGTTATATTTCTAAACCCCTACGAAAAGATATTTCAAATGAAACACTCAACTCATGGATATGTTTTCTCACTTCAGTGCTAAGTTTATATTGATCTTTTATAAATTCAGTAACAATTCTATCCACGGTAAAGTCATCATCTTCTTCTTTATCAACTTTAACCATTTTCACATTAGAGCGAGGAACTTTGGATCTTGGAACTAACGGAATAGATTCAAATATTGCACCATAACGAATAGTTAACGAATTATCAGCATAGTTAATGGTAGCATGAGCGGTAGCTAAAAACGGAGATCCTAGGATTAAAGGAGTTATCGGATCTTCTTTCATGTCCATCACAACAAAATCAATTTTGTAGAAAGCATAACCAACAATAACTTCAAATTTTTTAACAATCCCCAATGGCTCATGTAAACGACTATCAGCAAAACAGACATTTATTTTGATTGGTTCCATCGACGGTAATCCTAAACGATTATAAACGGAAAATGGCATAACGTTAATGCTAGAACCAGTATCAGCTAATCCCATAACTGGAATTGGACCACGAATTTAATAAGGGATTTGAAATTCCCCCGGATCAGTGTACATAGCAACATGAACTTCAGGTGATGAATACGGATCTACCGAATTGATTGTGAAGGAATAAAGAGGGCAAAAACCTTCCTTTCTTCTTTCTTCCAACTGTCTCATAGTATTAGCCAACCAATCATCTTTATCTTCACATTTCGATTTTTCAGACTTTTTACTATTAACTTCATTATATTCATCAACCTTTTTATTAACTTCCTCTTCCTTCTCATCAAACAACTCATGCATGAAAATTACCACATCACGATCAAGACCTCGAACCTTAGCATCTTTTGACTTATCTTCTTCAGTAGCAGTTAACTTCTTTATTTCTTGATCATATTCTTCCTTTACCATTTCAAATTCCCACAAATACTTCAAACCAGGTTCATAAACATCAACCCTATTCACTTCCCTAATAACATTCACCTTTTCAAAACGAACTTCCTTAGAAACTTCAGATTCAACCGGAACTTTACCCTCGACAAGTTTGAATAACTTAGTTACATTGTGCTCTAAGTTTTGAATGGACGCTTGATGATTATTTTGTACGTGGGAAAGTTGAGCCTTTATGTTATCATTAGCTTCATTTTGATTTTTGATGAAAGTGAGGATGCTTTCTTCAAGATTAGATTTCTTGTCATTAAAAGAATTTAGAATGAAGGGTGCTTTAACAGGAAAGAAACCAGGTGGGTTTTTATTATTAGCAGGATAAGGCTTATTATAATTATTACGGTAGTTCGGGTTTCCTTGAAATTGATTAACATACGAAACATTCTCAACTTGCTCCATGGTAAGACTAGTAACACAATCTTTAGTAGCATGAGGACTTTGGCATTTTTCACAACCTACCTTAATCAAATGCATTTCCTTAGTAAGCTTTTCAATTTGCCTTCCTAAATTACCCAATTGCACATTCATAGCTTTAACCATATCTTCAGAATCAAAACTAACAGATTTTACCAAACGAGAAATATCTAAGTCTTGGTGCCATTCATGGGAATGAGCAGCCAACTTATTAATCAGAGTTTCAGCTTCTTCGGCAGTTTTGCTCATAATGTTTACTCCAGCAGATGTATCAATCTCTCTTCTCGTAGCAATATCACAACCCTTATAGAAAGTAGTTACCTTTTTAAACTTATCCAAACCATGTTGCGGACAACCTCTAAGCATTTGACCAAATCGAACCCAAGCAGAATAAAGAGACTCGTTAGTTTTCTGACAAAAATTAGCAATTTCAGTTTGAAGGGTGACAGTTTTAGACGCATGAAAGAATCGAGTGAGAAACTTCTCAACCATCGTATCCCAACTAGTAATATCTCCTTCAGGTAACGAGTTTAACCATTCCCTAGCTTCATCTTTTAGTGACCATGGGAAGAGACGAAGATAATTAATATTACTCTCCACATTATTAATGTTAAACAGATTACAAATATCTTTAAAATTCCGAATGTGGGCATTAGCATCTTCCTTCTCCGTACCCCTAAATTGATTATCTTTTAGCAAATGAAAAATAGGACCCTTAATATCAAAATTTTCTTTTATTTTAGGCTGAGTAATAGCATGACCTAATCCTTCCCGACCAGCTTTCATTAACGCTTCCATTGAATCAGTCATTTTAATTTCTGAACCAAAAAGAGATCCCAAATTAGAATCAGGACTAGACAGAGGGCTAGATAATGAATCATCACTAGAAGTAGTTCCTTCTTGGAAATCTAATTTCTTAACAATTTTCGAATCCTTAGAAAGTTTCAATAATATATCAGGATTTGACAACGTTCTTTGTAAGACCGGTTTCTTGGACTGAGAAATCGTGTGATCTAAAATCATGAAAAGAAATGTTTTAGGAGAAAATCTTTTAAGCCTTAAAGAATTTATATATTTAAGTTTTCTATTTAAGAAATATCTTAGGATATAAGTAAATTTTAAATTAATAAATATATTAAATATTAAAGACGTAATTAATAATATAAATATTAAATAACAAGTTTTATCGCATAACAACGAATAATCGAACATACACGGCCTATTGAATCTTTCAATACTTAAGTGACCCGTCAGCGTCTAGGTTCGGGAAGGAGCCTTTAAATCGGAACCCCAACAACCCTCTCCTAAAGGAAGACAGTCATCACCCGTTTTCAAGAAATATCAATAACCAAAGTATATCCAATCTCCGTATTTACCGCACTACACTTCCCCAAGGTGCTTCACTTCTCCGACAGCGGTGCCAAAAAGTTGATGTGTTGAAAGTGTGTGTAGTAGTGCTTAGCTTATTCTTCAACTTTTAAATTTATTAACCTTTATTTAATACACTTTAACACCCTAACGAGCAACAAAACCCAATCAGAGGTAGTATGTAAGGTTATCGTCCCAAGGGAAGTTTGGTAACGATAAGAGTTGCTTTATTATTTAATTCTTATTAAAGAATTAAAGATATATTTTTATGTCTTTTATGGGATAGATTTCTCTTAGGAAAGAGTTTGCTTTTAAAGATAAATAAAATAAGGAATTGAAGATTCAAAATAAGATACAAATAAAGATACAATTAAAGATACAAGTGATTACATGGACAATCAATTCATACGGAATTCATATTAGATAAGTTTCATAACTTATATTAACACAAAGTAGAATAACAATCATAGACCAATTATTATCCCTTAATAGGTTAAACTAAGTGTTGCATAGTAATCAATAAGTAGGATTTAAAGCATATGCTAGATATGTGATGTGCATAACTAACATCTTAATTCTTCATGTTCAATTCAATTACATGATACATACCAATCTTGTGATGAGGATCAATATGCAAATAGACTGACAAATTATATAAGCTATTAAACACCAAGTAGATCAACTCAAGTTACTAGCTAAAAGTCAATTACTACTAAGTTTTCATGCAATCATTAATCAAACAAATCCAAACGAAGGATCTTCGATTAAACCTAACAATATCAACTTCTATTATATAAGCCTTAAAGAAAATCAAATAAGTTTATCACTATTAAACTCTTTAACTTAGTTGCATGCAATTCAATTTAACAAGTTTGATGGACTAGATCTAAACAAGTAGCATGAATCAAATAATAGATTTATCAGATCAATGATTAATCAACCTTAAAATCATGTTATTTAATCATTAAGCATGGCAAACAAATTTAATCAAGCAAAATAGATTCAAAACAATTTAAATATCATTACAGAAACTCAACCATGCAGACCTGGAAAAGAACCAGAAACTGCACAGAATGAAGCACGAAGCCGGCGGCTTCCTTCACACCAAGCCGGCGGCTTGGGTGTGAAGCCGGCGGCTTCATCTGAATCCCAGATGAAGTCTAACTTTTGTCCACATAATTACTATGAACGTTTAGTTCATAGTAAAAGATGAACAGAAATGAATATAGAAAATAAAATAGACAAAATAATAAATTAAAGATAGAATCATACCTTGAAAAGAAGGTAGATGTAAAATTACTTGAATAAAATCTTGAATCATGATTACAAAATAGTAAATCTAACCTAAGGGTTTACAGAAAACCCCTAAAAATGACCTATCTACTTCTAAACTTTTGAACATATGAAAACTGAGACCAGGGGCTTCAATTTATAGGATTCTTGGGCGGTGGCCAAGCCGGCGGCTTCATTGAGAAGACAGCGGCTTGCCTTGAGTCGGTGACTCCTCGTGCAAGTTAAAATTAATCAGCAAGTCATTCTTGTAACCGTCATACTGAAGCCGGTGGCTTCATTGCCATGCCGGCGGCTTCACTTGATTGGCCGGATCTTTCTGATTTTATCTTGATTTTGTTTCCATTTTTACTTGAACTTAATCAATAAGTTGAGAAAATGTGTCAACCAGGCCGGCGGCTTCATTGGAAAGCCGGCGGCTTCCTTTGCCTTTTTCTTGATCAACAAGTTCTTTCAATTTCTATCGATTCTGGAACATTCTGGTACTTTTATCCTCAAAGCCGGCGGCTTCCTTAAAACCATGTCGGCGGCTTCATTTAGCCGATTTGCAATTTTCTTCATTTTTGATCCTGTTTAATACATAACTTGGACATAATCATTAGCAATACCTTTTTCCCATTTTTACCCATTTTAGTGTGTTTTGGCATCAAAATGACTCAAAAATACTAAGATAACTCCTCAAAATGTTATCAAAAAACTGTATAATTTAGGAGTTATCACTAGCATATGCCTCTAATTACAAAGTACAAAGCCTCTCTCTTTTCTAGTGATGATAATCGTAAGACAATTCTAAGAATTATTACATCGCTATCCAAACTTACAAAGATTAGAATTTGAAAGTAAGTTTACAATGACCCCTTTTATAATCTATGAGATTATAAAACTTCTCTTGTTTAAATCACAAACATATGTAGAAGTATTATGTTCTTGTGATTCTCTGATGATTTTGAGTTGTAGCATGCAAGAAGTCCAAGTCTGCAAAGTTCTCCAAGTCTTGATATTTATATGGAGAGATAAAAAAAGTCAGCCTTGTCTGTCAGCTTGACTCACGGTTAACCGTGGGTCGACCGCACGTGCTACAGTCCAAAATATGTATCCATTGTATAGCCATTTGAATTAGTTTTGGACCTCACTTCTTGGATACTTAACTTCATTTAACACCTGCAAAAGGATACCCAACATCCTATACAAGTACTATATGCATTTAATATTCATTTACCTTGGATGGATTGCTTTGATAGTAACTTATCATGTCCAAAGTGGAAAGTCTAACATTCTTGGATACAAGACATGATAATCATTTGGGGCAATATCAGTTTTGTCATAATCCTTTATTTGTCATTAACACATTTGCTAAATTTCTATTGGTTGGTCAACATGTCACTGATGACACAAACCCACTTTAATCACAAAGCATGCTAGTATTCAAATTTGAACTTGTATGTAATTAATTAAGTGTATTAATGATTCTTGACAAATTAAGCATGTAGTAACAATTAAGCATGTTGTAAGACATAAAGTTAATCAAGTTTAAAATTATTCATAAACTTAATTTTAGACTTAAGCAAAACTATGTGTGTTAATGTTTCATTGTCTATTATGTTTTACAAAATTATGACATTTTACAATTTATCCAAGTAACACATGCATATAATGAAGTAGTCCAAATACTAGTTCCATCTAGTAACAAATAGCAAGACAAGTTTGATATACATATTGACTTACTACTTATCATTTAGCACTTTGTCAAATAGTTAAGTAATACACATGTACTAATAACAAGTAGTCAAGTAATATTCATGTAATGACTAGCAAGAGATAATTAAAAAATCTTATAACTAAGCATATAGTAATATCATAGCATTAAACTAAGACCAGGTAAGTTTTACTTTCGAAGTGGCATTTGTAAGATTAATGTATAAGCATACATTAATATATGATACATGTACAAGGAAAGAGCAATTCTTGGTTAGGACTTGGTGACCATCCTAAGAATGTCTAGATACATTTTAGATGTACATGTTTTCTTATAACACTTATGTGTTATCCTTAATCTAGGCTTAATCGTCATTAAGTTGTCATTAGGCGTGATTAACCAATATTAGTGTTCTAGTGACCAAAACTCCTTTGAAAATGAAGAAGGCAACTATCCTAAGCATGTTTGAACAGGTTTCATAAAATATAGATGTCCGGAAGTGGTCAAACATTTTTCGATCAAAATTCGGACAATGGGTTTCTGCGGTTGATCCACGGTCAAATGTGGAGTCGACCGTGCATCCCTGATTTCACAAATTTGGGTGCATGTCTCCATGGTCTGACCTGCGATCGACCGTGGTTCAGCCGTGTTCCCTGTTTTTCATTTTAGGCTTGCTTTGGTTTTTGGTCTTTTGCTAGATCAAGTGTGGATTAGTGAACTTGATGATTTATGTCAAGATGTCTATCATCACCTTTAGCTATGTGAATATGTCATCATCAAAACACTTATTGTTACTGGTTAAGATTAGTATTAAGCATAATCCCATGTTAATCCATATTCTCCCCTAACAGACAAGACTATTGCATCTTGTATTGTGATAATCAATGTGCGGTTCATTTTGGGAAGAATCCGTTGTTTCATAGTCCCACGAAACACATCAAGTTGAGGTCTCATTTTATTCGAAAACATATAAGAGATGGTACTATAAATTTGAAGAAAGTCCTTGGTTCGAAGAATCCCGCGGATATGCTTACTAAGGTGGTGATGACGGACAAGTTAGAGGTTTTGCATTGCCTCAAACGGTCTTCTCATAAATTAATGAGAGAAGATGACCTACGAGAGAGATATAGAGATGATGGTTCGAGTCTAAAGAAGTGTTGAAGACCTTTTATCAAAAGTCTACTCATTCGACGTATGTGATGGGTGTGCGTGTCCCAAATGACGTTTTGACGATTTGTATGGTGGTTCGACTATCTTGGTTAGTTTGTTGAAGTGTTGGGTTGACGAAGATTGAGTTTATTTAAATACTCCTTCAAGTGGGAGATTGTTAGAGTAGTTAAAGAGATTCAAACAATCGAGACTCACGAAAACATAGGAGGATCGCGACCGGATGGGTGAGTCGCGGTCGCGATAGAACGACATAACGAGAACCAAATTTTGGGAGATACGTCACGACCGTGATGCGTGGGTTGCGACCGCGACACGTGTCTGACTGGGAGAACTTTCCAGAATCAAGTTTTCTTGGTACCTAAGTCGTTTATTTGTTGAATTTTGCCTATATAAATATCCTATTGTAACTCATACATTGTATCACGAAAATTATTAATAAAATCTCTCTAGTTTGGTCCGTGTATTAAAGTAATCAACCCGTTGATTACATATAACCACGTTAAATTATCGCGTTCTTATTTTCTTTGTTATTGTTTTCGTTTATCTATTGTGAGAGGGTAATTTTCTGGAAATCTCTCTTATTGTTGGGTCCAATAACCCTAACAGCTATTACTATGTTATTACTAGATTATTATTATTATTATTATTATTATTATTATTATTATTATTATTATTATTATTATTATTATTATTATTATTATTATTATTATTATTATTATTATTATTATTATTATTATTATTATTATTATTATTATTATTATTATTATTATTATTATTATTATTATTAATATTATTACTAGCTTAAGACCCGCGAATTCGCGGTTTACCTTTGAAAGATTGTTGTAATGGAGTAATACATGAGAACATATTTACATACAGAGTATTGGGTTAGCTTGGGTTGAAGTTACTAATAACATGTCGATACATCTAATGAACCCAAAGTATTCCTAGATGTAAGGTGTATTCAAATACTTACATATATACAAACCAACATATACAACCTGAGTGAACAATAATTCAATAAAATTTACACTCAGAACTTTTTTAGTCACTATTAACAAACATAGTAAGTGATCAAATTCTGTGAAGGCTAGGCTTAAGCTCTTCTACAAGAAATTCACGTACCCTGGAGTCCTTTTTTATCCAATTGTTTGACAGCTACAAGTAAAAAAAAATGAATCATTACACCATAAAAAACCAAACAGACCAACATCTCGCGCACCATCTACGTTTCAAATACGTTAAGACAGTAACATTTATGAAATGTAGTTGGGTTGCGAATTCGCGTAAGTCTTTTGATGTCGATCCACTTTTCACCTATGATGTTTCCTCATTTCAATAATCGAAACAAGATCCTTGAATGATACTCGCTTTGCAAATTCACAATGAATATTCACTTGCTTCAACTTAACACATAATCATATTGCTCATCAAATCATAATTATAATTAGAATTTTAATATCACATTCTAATATCATAATATCGCAAGAAATCATAACCAACCAGGAAATGTTTTGCATCTCAATTAATTAACCAAAATCATAATCATCAAATTTATAAGCATCCGAAAATAATTTCAAAATAATACAACTTGGATTATTAAAAGTTGAATAGATATACACAGCTGGAAGGCGATTACTACCCCTAAGTGTCTGACCCGATTCATGATAAATCGGAAGGTGATTACTGCCTTCTAAAAAATATTACTATTAATTAGGTGTTCAATTCAGCTGTTATCTTCTTCGACATATTCATTAGCATATGTCAGACAACAGATGAAGCAACATAAATAATATCATGATGAAAATAAACACTATTTTGTTGACAAACCTGAAATTGACCAAACATGTAGTAGTAATGACAATGAGGGTTCCCCGAATAACTTTATGATGTGGTGGAAAATCAAATGGTTCCTGCAAAATAACTAATGCTCTCTTGAAAAGTCTTAAATGATTGTACCATCAGGTAAACCTTCACATCCAAGATCATACGATCTAATGCTACACGCATTTTTGACAGATGAAGATCTTCACTTTATAAAACCTGAAAGAGAAACAAGTGCAAGATATAAGGAAGTTTAAAAAAACAAATCAAACTTTGGTATTCTATCTACTCAATACAAATATATATACCGAATCATAAAGAGTCAGTACTCATTGAGTACCCAATAAGATTGTTAGACCAAGTAACGTTGAGTTTGCTAGAGATTTGTCCGTTAATGTAGGATACGATAAAAATAAAAATAAAAATAATAACAATAAGCCTTAAAAAGAGTAGTAATGTTTTTCTTTGGATCTGGTTTTGATAAGGCTAGTAAAACATTGGTTTGTCCGGATCTGTCAAAAATTGCATAACCTGCAATAATCGTTCTATTGAAGAATGAATGTCTCGAAGATGTAAAAGAATGACTTTTCTTAATAATCATGAAAAATTGAAATAAAAACACAGTACAAAACTGAAACATGTATCACGAAACTTCGAGAAAAGGGTATCTACCTGACCCAACCTAACCCATTTAGACCTGACCTATTTGACCCGACAAAATAGCCTGACCCGTTCAAACCATGACCCGTTTCATCCTAAAACCCGTTCGGGTCCCGGCCCAATCCGACCCGTTTGCAAGGTTTACTCACTTCTGACCATATTGGTGGCACTGCTTTTGGAGAAGACCTTTATGTGTTGGTCAATGTTAAATCCCCGTCCGCTTCATTCACTTCTTGTATAACCTTCCTGAAATCCTTCCAGGAGGAATAACCTGCAAACGATGATGTTCATATTCTTTACAACATTTAGAAAATATAAAGTAAATCTAAACATAAAAAAACACTAAAATAAATATACAATTTGCATTTTGTAATTTACACACCCTTTTGTTCTACATAGATTAGAAAATGGCCCGTTCCAAAGAAAAGGAACAATCATCACCTTGTCGATAGTAAAGAAGGCTTCTTCAACCCCGTCACCATGGTGAATATCAATATCCACATTTTTAAGTTAACATTACAACCATAAACTCTAAAATAACGATATAAGTTGTAACTTATGTGCTACATCAGTTTAATAAAGTCCTAAAAAAGTTAATAAATTCTGACACACCCTTCCACGTCTATGCCAAAACCGCCCTAGACCCATCACAAGAAAGTAAATCAGGCTCACTTAGTGACCCACTCATGTAGTGGCCTAACCAAATGATTTAACCTCCCCAAGAAAGTTTTCTCACAAATCAAGTTCCTACGTGCTTAGATATGGATTATAACTATAAGTTAAATACATAAAATGTACTCCGTAAGTAATTTATAAAGTATGAGCCATACCTTTTAACCATTATAACCTTTCTTCAAATTCGTATGATTCCATCATAATGTTACACCCTGGATCAACAAATAATTAGAGAAGTTCTTGATCAATTAATGGAAAATAATGTACAGTAAAGTTATTAATGGTACTGTATTAATGGAAAATAATTTGTGTAGTAAAGCTATTAAAGCTATTAATGGAAAATAATTTATGTACATTAATGGTACTGTATTAATTTATGTTCACTAAAGCTACTAATTAAAGGTACATTATAAGTAATTAAAATGATACACCATCGTTATGTCTAAAAACCAGCATAGCATCTCAGAATTAAAATATCAGCAACCACTAAGCTGTCTGAGCTATGTTGCATGGTGGTGTGTTCACATACTTGGGACAATAACACTAATAATGGTGTTAACGTCATGCAATCTTTGCTGCAACAAAAATTGTGAAAGATACTATTATCCTAAGTCCGATTTGTTGTCCCTTATAAGGAACAACAGTCCTTTAGCTTCTACGAAATTGTGGCATATTTTGAAGTAAGTTCTCAGAGAGGTATCTCTGATTAACTACCCTTAATGAATATACTCTTACTCATAATCTTAATTATAATATCTATATCAAATTATTGAAAATATCAAGTATCCTAATAGGAGAGTTTACATAACTACACATATAGCGTTACAAAAAACTAAAAAGAGTAAACAAATGCATTGCACCAGATATAAAGGAGGGGAAGAGGCCACGGATTCATAGCATGATCCAAGAAAGTTATAAACTAAAATAAGCCAAAGCAATATGAAACTTACAGGATATATCTCTAAATGAACTTGCCACGTTGACAACTTTCTCTTTCCAGGACGTAATGTCTTTGAAATATTGTCAGATTCAACACCTGGAAGTTAACTATTTGTATACAAATGTTGAAATGCAGAAGCACCAATAAGTTGCATCACAAGTCAGTTTGTAAATACCACATCATCTTGGAATCAAAAAGCTAAAATGAAAAGATGATCAAGAAAAGAAAAAGAACAATACCTTTTAGTCTTTTACAACACGTTTATGAATAGAATGATGAATTGATGGAATCACCTCGGAGAAACATCTTGCTAATGACCTATCTATGTTAAAAATAAAGTGCTTTCCTCTTTGTCTTTTCATGCCTTTTCAGATCAAAGAGATGTATCAAATTGTATTCTGATTGTAGCAAAGAAATGTATCAGATTGTATAGAGTAAATAAGTAAATAAGAAAATAATATGCAACATCTTATAAAATCCAAAAACACAAATGCATTGATAAATTAGTACCTGGGAGTGCTTTCGGACACATTTGGATACTGAAACGGTTCTGAAATCATATCATTAGTTGTAGAACCTTGACTATCAACTGACCCGTAAAGATCGAGCATGAATTTATTATCAATTTACATTGACCTTCAGAAAACGATTTGCTTCCTTCTTTTGATTTACAAAACTATGAACTTGTTGGTTACAATTCCTAAGTCATATGTATTTGTACGATAATTTACTTGTAAAAAAAAGGTGAAGAAGAGAAAGGTATACATTGAAATCAACGGTCTGTACAGCTAATTGCACATGTTAAACACAATAATTATCTTCATATAGCCTACTGATTTGAGTAGATTTGCAAAATCGATCTTCAAATAGCCTGATCAATCAAACCCTAAAATGAATTTATGCGATTTGGGGAGAAAAATTTAGGGCTGCGCTAACTGCATTTTTTTTTCTCGCAGTGTGTGTTGAATGAATTTGATGTGCGTTAACCCGTAATTTTGTTCTTCTAACCCGTGTAATTTTTCAATAAAGATCTAGATTAGAAGGGTGTTTTAGTAATCAAACAATTAAAGGCCAAGATTATGAGGTCATTAGAATGATTAGGAAAAAATTAAGGGCTAAGATCAAAGATGGTTAATTAAATGGATGGCTAAGATTAGTTTAGGCTCCTTAAAATGACCTATTTTTGCTTTTGTTATTATATATACTATAGATAGATTATTATTATTATTATTATTATTATTATTATTATTATTATTATTATTATTATTATTATTATTATTATTATTATTATTATTATTATTATTATTATTATTTTATTGTTAATTATTACTACTATTATTATTATTATTATTATTATTATTATTATTATTATTATTATTATTATTATTATTATTATTATTATTATTATTATTATCTCTACATATTACAAACCGTAAAGGTTTAGTCTGACATGTCACTCTGACAGAAAGTCTGACAAATTCAGTCCATTTGTAATTTTCTAATAATTACTAATTAACTCTGTTAATTCTATTAATATTACACGTGTACCAATCACACACCAAATTATACCACTAATTAACAAAAACTACGCCTTTAAAAAAGAAAACTGTGAAAAAATAAAAACCCACTCTCTTCTAAAACCGTCACCACTGCACCCCTCTCTCTCTCTCTTCTAAAATCCGAAAACCTCACCCTTTTCGCCAGAGAAGATGGCCGAAGACTGCCGCAATCGACCATGCCACTACCATTAATTTATCCGTTACAATTTTACGCACCTAATGGTATAAATTTTGTAATCATCGATTGTATTAATTTTTTTGCCCTAATATTCTCTTTTTATTTCAACGACGATAGTATTTTGCTTATATATTGAAGATTGTATCTGGTTCTTGGTTTTTACCATTTATTGAAGTTTTACGAGGTATCTTTGAGAAATTGATAGTAGCTTGAAGTGGAATGGTCACAACCCTAATCATCACCCAATATACCGTTCTTTTCCTCACCCAATTTTTTACATAATCATCAATAGAACCTTCATCTCGATCAGAAGTATTCGACTTTAGGGCACAAATCTGTGAATCGATTTGTAAAGTCATCTCGATATCTCCTTAGATCTCAATCTCAATCGACGTAATCACAAATACAGGTTATCTTTTTTTATGTTTATAACTATTTTAATTTTTTTTAAGCATTATTCCATTTATTCGAAATAAAATATAACATGAATGTTAAAGAGGTATCTTTATCACATAGACATATTTTTAAACCGATTATTTCTTTGTTGATTCTAGACCATGAATGGTTTAAAGAGCTTTGTTCATCATATTTGAAAATTTTTTTTATTTATGTTTGTTCATTATATGTATCTTTAGGATAGTATGTTTGGGATAATTGTATTTATACCTGTTTCAGAAATGTTGATTCTTAAGAGGTTAATATTTACACACTTTACAATTAATGGTCATTATATGTATGTTTTGGATAGTATGTTTTCGATAATTATATTTATAAATGTTGCAGCATTGCTGATTCTTAAGATGTTAATATTGGTAATAAGTTTACATATGTTCGACCTTCTTATTACACACAATTTTTAGTGTGTATCGATGCATTTAGAAAAATATCTGTTTAGGTTCATCTGATCTAAATACCCTCCCAAGCAATGTACTATGTTACATATGATTATCGGATTGTGGTTATTCAATATCACGTTTTCATTTTTAATTAATGAAAGAACATTAACACCGAGATGGTGCAAATTTACAATATGTAGCTACAACAACATTTCTCGGAAGTATTTCTTGACATGTAGGTTGACATATCATGTATATTCATTGTTGTTGCACGGTTTTTAATTGTTCACTCGGTAAGCGCTAAATTAGTTTTTTTTTATTCAGTTATGTTTTATGAATTACTTTTCGTTTGTAATTGTTGATTGTGGGTTTTGTGATGGTATCTGTATTTGTAGAGGTTTTCCCTGTTGTTCACTCGGTAAGTGCTAAATTAGGGTCTTATGCACTTGAAGTAGTAAAAAAAACGCTTCAATCTGGGTATGTTAGTGGTCTGATTTCCAGCAGGATGTGGTCCTGATTGATTATCACATTTTTTTTTCGATTTAAACCCGTATTTGCAGTACGTGAATGTTTTGTTATCGATTAATAATTGGGCTACTTTAATAAATACTCCATGAGTATGTATGATTCATGATTCGATAATCGAAATTACATTTTTATAAAATACCTAGACCCTAGGACCATCTGTTAAAATGTTCGAATACACTATATCACTCGCCACTCAGGCATACGAATCAATATGTTTAATAATTTATAGAAAAATGATGAACTATTCAATGCATTTTCTATAACACGTCATGTTTTTATGCAGTTTTTGACTACACAATGCTATTGTTGATATATGGTTACATGTGTACGTTCGATGATCTTAGGTGGAAAGTCACAAGGCGACAAAATGTTAGATGCAATCAGGTGATTGTTATGAACGTTTATCAAACCGTCCATAAAATAAATATATTACAATGCAAGTATATCGTTGTAGTTTCTAAAGGTGGTAAAATGGGTCATCCGGATAGGTGGGTAATGGGTCAAAATGGATACTTTCCACTGAACGAGTTAGTATGCAGCCGTTTTATTCAGATGGCAAAATGGGTGGGTTGAGCTGACTTTATTTATCATTTCAACTTGTGATCGTGGTAACCAATTCTATTCGATGGTCTACTCACGGGTTGTTTAACTTGATGACATCCTGTAAGTATCCAATTTTTCAATTTGTTACTGAAATTAAATGAATTTTGTTATGCCTAAATTTGACATCTTGTACTTTAGATATTTATGACAATTTCAAATTTATATAATTTTACATTTAAATTTAGGTTGGTCTGTACAACCCAAATTAGAACATGAAATATGAGATGAATATCTTAAAGGTGATTACTTTTTCAAATTTGTTATGCCTTTTGGTTGTTTGTGAAGTCCACAACATGAAATATGAGATGAAAGGTGATTACTTTTTTTTTCAGACGGGATGTTATGTATTTTATGTAAGGTTAGAACATGACAGCATGTATCTTGGATGAACGCATTTATTGTTATGTCATTCTTATTGTTGTCTAAGTATATTTGGAGTTTTTGTCATAATAAATGCGCAATATGATGTGTAGAGTGATATAGTGATAGTGACTGATGTAGTACCCCAGTTTTAAGATTAGCCTTTTCATCATTGATAAGAGATTACTTACTTCAATGATGATATCATATTGTGGATTAGCTTTGAAACTGCCATTTATGATTAATGCGGGATGAAATTGTAATACAGTGACTTTTTTCCATTTAAAATTTGATAGTAAAAATAAGTTATGGATAGTCATTCTTGATGTCCATGAAAGAAGGAAGCAGCATCATAAATACAACATCAATTTTAGCATACATACCTGACCCACCAAGCTGGCTTGACTACATTTCAACAAAGGGAGCTATAGTGTCTTTCACAAGGGGTTTAGCTTTGGATTTGGTCGATAAGAAGATTCGTGTTAATGGTGTGGCTCCTGGACCTATATGGACACCACCGGAAGCTTCTGCACTCAATGACTATGATACAGGAAGGTTTGGGTCAACTGTGCCCATGAATCGGGCGGGTCAGACGTATGAGGTTGCTCCATCGTATGTGTTCCTAGCATCTGAGGACTCTTCCTACTTTACTGGCCAAGTTCTTCATCCTAATGGTATTATTATCTGTTAATAACTTAATATCAATTATCACACTTTTAATATCGATTTATTATTATTCATTTTTTATTTTATTTTTTATTTTTTTATTTTTTTTTGCAGATGGAACAGTTGTCAATGGATAGTCCTTACGAGTAAAAATATCCGCGCTTCGCTGCGTAGTTGTATTGATCGGTTAACTGTAGGATGCG
Organism: Rutidosis leptorrhynchoides; assembly: GCF_046630445.1. Taxonomy (NCBI): domain Eukaryota; kingdom Viridiplantae; phylum Streptophyta; class Magnoliopsida; order Asterales; family Asteraceae; genus Rutidosis; species Rutidosis leptorrhynchoides. Next base: position 117,391,215 of record NC_092341.1, on the reverse strand, counting down.
GTTTCATCGGTTAAATTGTTCGGTTACCAATTATATATTTACAACACTAAGAAGTTTTTAATTCTTTCCCTACAACATGCAACATTATCAACGTTTTGAAAGCCTAATTTGATTCATTTTACATGTTGTATTGCATTAAAAATTACTCCACCGTTTCAAGATAATTATTTTTTCCTTTTAAAGTTTGACTATTAATATTTAAGTTGTATTACGGAGTATATACTTGCTAAAAATTGTACCAGTAAATATACGTTTAAAACTTACTCTATTCATATGAATTAAAAGTACGCTTTTCGCTAGAGGTTATGTTATGAAGTGGGTGTTAATGGAAACGAATTTATACAAAGTTTTTGCAAAATGAATCGTCTATTTTTCAAAATCAGTTGAAATAAAATCAAGGTCTATGGGATTTTGAAATAGATAATTAGTAAAACGATAATAGTCTAAACACTACATTTTGAATTCAGGTGATTATTTAGCAAAACAACTTGTAGTTATAGTTATAGGTTCACATAATTTACTTTTAACAGATACTTGTAACAATATACCGGTATTATTTTACATGTTATTATTTGACTATTTGATTTGATATATAAATAAATAAATAAATGATAAATAGAAAATGAAATAGGAGTTCAGAAGATTAATGTACTTCATATGTCGTTACTCGGTACATACTCAGAAAACCACCTCATAAACTGTGGATAGTTTATACCATAGTTGTATCCTTTTCTACCTACTATCTTATCTCTCTTTTCTCTTTCTTTTTTTAAAACAAAAACACAGCCCAACATTTTTTTATTTTTGTAACTTAAAATAAAGATGATTTAGGTGATTTAAAACCTACACACTCATTGTTAGGTCTATAATCATATAATCATGTTATTATTATCCATTTTTTTCCCTAAATTTAAAACACTCTCAATTTTCCTCTTTTCTTTCAAATCGCTGCCGCCGCCACCATACCCATCACCGTTAGCCGTCACTGATCACCACGCTACCGTCTCCCATCAACGCCGAATTTCGTCCCTTCACTGATCTAAACTCCGATAACCAACTCCGGTGGCTGCAAGGCTTCAAGACCGTCGTTGGCCACCAACAATCCACCAAGCAACCCACTTTTCTTTTCTTTTTTTAACGGCCAACAACTTATGTTCTTGAAGTGTTGTCCGACAAAAATCTGGTAGGTGTAGCTAATGGTCGCTGGTGGTGACGATGGTGGTTGTTATGGCCGCCCCTCCATTTTCTTTTCCAGATCTAATGGCTGCACAGGTCATTGTTGGTGACGGTGATGGTGTTGCTACCATGATGGTGCTGGTAACAGCTAGTGGTGGAGCCGATGGTGCTCTTTGGTGGTAGTGATAGGAGGTTCACGGTGGATGGTGGTGGTGGAACTATGTTTGTAATTGTTAAGAAATTTAAAAAAAAAAAAAAAAATGCTACAGTAGTTACAGTAATTGCTACATTAGCTACAGTGATTGTAGGCGAGGTGGCGAGATATTATTGGTCTCCATTGTCCGTATTTAGTATATAGTATAATATGTCCTTGAATAATATTATAAGAAAAAAGAGTAAAGCTATGTCAAGTTTGTACTTTTGAAATAATTTGACATGTTTGTGTAGTTATTGTAACTTCTCAAGAGAACTTTATATATGAAGCTGTTGAATATTGTAATGATGTATTGATTTTACTAATCACATACTTACAGTTATATGGCTATATTTACTTTATCATTCAAAAACTTTTTCTTAAGCATTTGTTGGCACAACTCTATATAGTATGTTGATGTTGAGGCTATTGCATGTCAACGTGTGGCTGTTGTGACAAAATCCTAATATTTTTTTTTAGGCGAAAAAACAAAAACTTGTATAGATAGCGAAGATGTTTTAAAGGAAAACGTCTTCAACCAATAGTACAAGAATAAAACCATCGAGGCTCGAACTTAGAAAGCGATAAAACAAACTAACTATTTATAACCGAGCATCACCTAACGGTGTTAGTCAATTTTATGAAAACGGTGTGACAAACTCCTATTATAATTTTATTTTTCAAAAAGTTTTATCCTACGCATTAAGTTATCACACCTATAAATAGAGTACTATCCTTAATCTATTTGTTTTGTGTAAATCATAAAAACTTAATCATATTATATTTATTTCATCTACAATAATATACCGTTAATTGATTTAAAATATATGTATCCAGTTTGTTGTATTAAGAGTCACCGTGCAACGCACGGGCTCGGCGAGTTATTATTATATGGGGTGGAGAAGGGAACCTGGTCATTTTTTGGGTACAAGGGTTGAATATGCGAGTTTGTAAGTAATCTTGCAAAACAAATTAATTAAACCCATCTTCCTACCCGGCATTCGACCCGCAAATATGAACCCGGTTCAAAAATGTTACGTTTCAAATTTTTCATCAGGTAGGAGTATTTTTGCTATCCCTAACTAACTCTGAGATACTATAATACGTGACTACTAAGAAATTCAGTTGTGCTTGTTAGAAAAGAAAAAGGAATTTTACAAGTTAACTTGTACCGCTCGATTAACCATAACCTTAATTTGTTCGGCTCAGTTGATTTGGTTGGTTTTGGAGTTCAACACTGGTCAAAGAAAGGGAACTCTTTTCTGCTTTTCTTTTTGTAACTTTTCTTAATTTCCATTATGGAAAGTTATAAAGATAGGAATCAAAAAGTGAAAACATATCCCTCCTTTTTATAGAATGGAGGGAGCACTTAATACTCGTGTTATCATATGATACGCATATTAGGGTTAACGAGTAAAAATATCCGCGCTTCGCTGCGAAGTTGTATTGATCGGTTAACTGTAGGATGCGGTTTCATCGGTTAAATTGTTCGGTTACCAATTATATATTTACAACACTAAGAAGTTTTTAATTCTTTCCCTACAACATGCAACATTATCAACGTTTTGAAAGCCTAATTTGATTCATTTTACATGTTAACTCCACCGTTTCAAGATAATTATTTTTTCCTTTTAAAGTTTGACTATTAATATTTAAGTTGTATTACGGAGTATATATTTGTTAAAAATTGTACCAGTAAATAAACGTTTAAAACTTACTCTATTCATATGAATTAAAAGTACGCTTTTCGCTAGAGGTTATGTTATGAAGTGGGTGTTAATGGAAACGAATTTATACAAAGTTTTTGCAAAATGAATCGTCTATTTTTCAAAATCAGTTGAAATAAAATCAAAGTCTATGGGATTTTGAAATAGATAATTAGTAAAACGATAATAGTCTAAACACTACATTTTGAATTCATGTGATTATTTAGTAAAACAACTTGTAGTTATAGTTATAGGTTCACATAATTTACTTTTAACAGATACTTGTAACAATATACCGGTATTATTTTACATGTTATTATTTGACTATTTGATTTGATATATAAATAAATAAATAAATGATAAATAGAAAATGAAATAGGAGTTCAGAAGATTAATGTACTTCATATGTCGTTACTCGGTACATACTCAGAAAACCACCTCATAAACTGTGGATAGTTTATACCATAGTTGTATCCTTTTCTACCTACTATCTTATCTCTCTTTTCTCTTTCTTTTTTTAAAACAAAAACACAGCCCAACATTTTTTTATTTTTGTAACTTAAAATAAAGATGATTTAGGTGATTTAAAACCTACACACTCATTGTTAGGTCTATAATCATATAATCATGTTATTATTATCCATTTTTTGCCCTAAATTTAAAACACTCTCAATTTTCCTCTTTTCTTTCAAATCGCTGCCGCCGCCACCATACCCATCACCGTTAGCCGTCACTGATCACCACGCTACCGTCTCCCATCAACGCCGAATTTCGTCCCTTCACTGATCTAAACTCCGATAACCAACTCCGGTGGCTGCAAGGCTTCAAGACCGTCGTTGGCCACCAACAATCCACCAAGCAACCCACTTTTCTTTTCTTTTTTTAACGGCCAACAACTTATGTTCTTGAAGTGTTGTCCGACAAAAATCTGGTAGGTGTAGCTAATGGTCGCTGGTGGTGACGATGGAGGTTGTTATGGCCGCCCCTCCATTTTCTTTTCCAGATCTAATGGCTGCACAGGTCATTGTTGGTGACGGTGATGGTGTTGCTACCATGATGGTGCTGGTAACAGCTAGTGGTGGAGCCGATGGTGCTCTTTGGTGGTAGTGATAGGAGGTTCACGGTGGGTGGTGGTGGTGGAACTATGTTTGTAATTGTTAAGAAATAAAAAAAAAAAAAAATGCTACAGTAGCTACAGTAATTGCTACAGTAGCTATAGTGATTGTAGGCGAGGTGGCGAGATGTTATTGGTCTCCATTGTTCGTATTTAGTATATAGTATAATAATTGATGAATTGCTTTATATATTTGTTTATTAAACATTAAATTACTAGTTTTGTAAGCGATGGATCGAAAAATGTTAGTAAACATTAAATTACTAGTTATGTTTGCGATTGTCAATAGGTTAGCATTTTTTTCTGTGTTTATTTCTGTTTTTAAGCGATTAATTTCATAAATTAGCTTGGATTATATGGTGATAGTGACGTACTTCGTCTTATACCCGAGGTCTCGTTTTACATAATTTATTATTCACATTTTGTCCCATTATTATATTCCTCTGTATATTTGTAATGGAGCACAAGCATGCTTTAAGCCAATGGCGGAGCCAGGATTTAACGTTAAGGGTGACATTATGGACTTAAGGTAACGTTAAAAGTGGCGAATTGATGAAGGCTAGTTAATTTTAACGTTAAGGGTGGCACTACGGACTTAAAGTAATATAGGCCAATTGAAAAAAGCTTGTTAAATTTGATGGATCTAGTATAAATACAAAAATTATTATATATAATAATGGGCTTATTAAATTTGTTGAGGGTGGCATTGCCACCTTCGGCCACCCTATTGGCTCCGCCTATGCTTTAAGCTATTTCATTGATGCGGATAACAAACAACAGATTTGGATTATAAGCTCTCTCTGTCGTAGATTATTGGCGTATGCGGAGTGGACAAGATTATGAAGATTGGTATTTTCCCTTGAATAAATATAAAATATTCATGCCTTTAAATAAGGTGTACATAGGCCTAAATAAGACAATACATAAATCATGCGCATTAGACTATGCTATACACATATATGGGCTAAGAATACATAAACAAATATATACAATTAAGAGTTAAAGCTACAAATAGGCTATATACTTTCATCACTACCATCAACCATTCCGCCACCACCTCCACCTCCGCCGTTAACCTCAACACCTGATCGGCTGGTACCCTCTTTGTGACGACCCGGAAATTTTCGACTAATTTTAAATCAAACTCTCGATACGATATAATATTTTTGACACAATAAGCAAAGTCTGTTAGGTTGAATCTCAAAAATTTTGAACTATTTCGTTTATTCAATTGACCTTCGACCATTCCCGACAATTCACGAACAATTAATTGTAAATAGATATCTGTATATATATATATATATATATATATATATATATATATATATATATATATATATATATATATTAATAATAATTGGAAATATAATTTTAAATATTATATGTTGTTGTTATTTAAATTAATTATGTAAAATAAAATAAAAATATGAGATTATGATAATTATTATTTAAAACATAGCTATATATATAGATAAGGTATATTAAATATATATTTTGTGATTTCGAATCTATTTAGTAAACGACACCCTAATTGAGCGCTAATAAAAAAAAGGTCAACTTTTATGATTGATTTTACACCCTAAAAGACCGAAATAAATAAATATATTTAATGTAAAAATTTGAGATTTTTTCGAAGATTTTTATCCGCCACTGATTTTCAACGGAGCACGAAATAATACCCGTTAAAAGTGTCGCTAGATTTTCACGGGTGGCTGTTATGTGAATTAGCACATGTCCCTTATTATTATTAAATTATTATTATTAATTATTATAGTATTTATTATTATTATAATTATTATTAATTGTTATTAGATTACAGTTAAAGAGTTATATATATGAAACATATATTTACAAATTTAAGAAGAAGATCATACAATCAACACCTTTCTCTCTTGACAACCATGAACACCTACGGCCTTCAAACCGCCATCATTCACCACCGTAACCATCAACTACCACCATAAACGTTTCCTTGTTTCGTTTGTGAACCACCACCATAAACCCACAACTATTCAATCATCACCTCCAAAAACCATCATCTTTCACGCCATCATTTTACTACTGCAACTTGTTGCAGCTACTACACTTGTGTTTCTACTTCTATTAACTCGCAAACCACCACCACTTTAATGAACCACCCTCACCACCTTGATCAACCACCATCTATTATCATCTTTTCACCATCATACGAAACCACCAAAGTACCATCGTAAGCTGCTACCATTCGGACTACCCAAGACCACTCATCGTTGATCATCACCTCTCCCTCTTTAATGTTTCTGTATTGATGGTCGAGAACAACCATCACCTTATCTTTGTTTGATCACCACCTTCTAACACTACAACACCATGGTTCCACCGTAGCATCACCATCAACATACCTACGGTGTTTTCTTCTTTCTTTTCTTTCTTTTTATTCGAACCTCAATCTCTCTCTTTCACTCTCTCTCTGCTCGAGAACCACACTCAAGACAACCAATGAGCCACCACCTTCATCTTCAAAGAAAACAATCACCACCAATAACAACCATAACCATCACCAACCTCTTTGCTTTCTATTTTCTATCGACCAAACTTAAAACCACCACCTATCACAACAAACGAGCCAACATCTCCCTCACACTCATCCTCTCTCTCACTGCTTCTGTTTCTGCTCCAACAGTAAACCAACAAGACATGCTAAACAGCTACTGTTTCACTCCTGATGCCCGTTTGTTTCTGGTTCTGTATGCAGTCGTTTATCACCAAACAACCGCTGTTTGCAACTTATGTTTCACGTTGCAAACCACCACTCGCTGTTTTTTGTTCTATGATGTCCGAATATCACCCAGATAACCTCAAAGAACCACCACTAGTCGCTACTGTTGCTGTACATCTTTCTGTATCTATTCCTGTAATACACGATGACGAAGGTTGTTAACTATTGCTGCTATACGCGTATATATTTATGAGGTATACGTTTTCTATTCCATGTAACGATGAAGATGATGTTAGTGTTGAAGATGACAATGTAAGAGGATGATGATGGAAAGAAAAGGAGGATGCTTGTACGTAACCTTTTTCTGTTTTTTAATTATGACCAACACCACCGACAAATTATTTGTTTCTCTTAAACTTATCTGTTGAACGGTTGGGTTTAATTTTCCTATATTGGGCCAGAAACGTGTTTCACAAATGGGCCGGATCATTTCCCTTATGTTTTGCAACAACCTGTTTCTATATTATTTTTTTTACGAAAGAAGTAAATAAAGATGAAGGAATCAGTTCGATATACGGGTTATATATATTAGGTTGTGATATTATAATAGAAAATCAATGGCAGAGGAGTGGTTAGGGTTGTGTTGCTTTAACCGAGAGGTCGCGGGTTCAAACCTGGGCAGTGGCGTATTTTTTTAGGAGCTTGTTTTCTTCAAAGGTTCTATTCTAAAATTATTATTATTATTATTATTATTATTATTGTTATTATTATTATTATTATTATTATTATTATTATTATTATTATTATTATTATTATTATTATTATTATTATTATTACTATTTTTTATTATTATTATTATTATTATTATTATTATTATTATTATTATTATTATTATTATTATTATTATTATTATTATTATTATTATTATTATTATTATTATTATTAACATTATTAATATAAGTATCATTATTATTATTATCATTATTAACACTATTATTATTATCATTATTATTAGTATCTTTACCATTTTTATTATTATTAATATTATTATTATTATTATCATTAAAATGATTATTAAGATTATTATTACTATTATTATTATCATTAATATTATTATTAGTATCATTATGATTATTAGTATTATGATTAAAATTATTACTTTATTATTCTTATTACTAATACCATTATTATTATCATTATTAGTAAAATTATTATTATTATAGTTATTATTCTTATTACTATTATTATTATTATCATTTTATTATTAAAGGTATTAAAATTGTCATTTGTATTAAAATTATTATTTTTCTTAAGAAGATTGTCATTATTAATAAAAATACCATTTTTATTAAAATTATTAATATTATTGTTATTATTATTATTATTATTATTATTATTATTATTATTATTATTATTATTTTAACAAATAAAGATTTTGTATATAAAAATATTCTTATTACATATAAATATATTAATATTACCTATAATTATATATTAAACATATTAACATTTTTATTATATATATATATATATATATATATATATATATATATATATATATATATATATATATATATATATATATATATATATATATATATATATATATATATATATAATATAATTTAAGATATAATATATAAATAAAATATATATTGGAATTTAAAATAAATTCTATATAAACTACAACACTAAATATATAAATATAATTAATTGATGGAATTAGTTAATTACCATTATATGTGTTAATATGTATATAAATGATATAGGTTCGTGAATCCGAGGCCAACCCTGCATTGTTCAGTTCCGTCGTATGCATATTTTTACTACAAAATATCGTATCGTGAGTTTCATTTGCTCCCTTTTTAAATGTTTTTGCAATATATATTTTTGGGTCTGAGAATACATGCGCTGCTTTTATAAATGTTTGACGAAATAGACACAAATACTTAAAACTACATTCTATGGTTGGATTATTATACCGGATATCACCCTTTTAGCTTGGTAGCCTAAGAATTGGTGTTTATTATAATTGCCACCAATTGACGTGAATCCTAAAGATAGATCTATCGGGCCCAATGAGCCCCATCCGGGTTACGGATGCTTTAGTACTTCGAATTTATCATATCCGATGAGAGTCCCGGAATGATGGGGATATTCTAGATGCATTCTGTTAAGGTTGGTTACCAGGTGTTCACCATATGAATAATTTTTATACACAGGTTATGTGTATTATTTTATTACACAGGTTATGTGTAATGTAAAAATGAAATCTTGTGATCTATTAAAATTATTGAAATGATTGTTTATGATAAACCTATGAACTCACCAACCTTTTGGTTGACACTTTTAAGCATGTTTATTCTCAGGTATTAAAGAAATCCTCCGTTGTGCATTTGCTCATTTTAAAGATATTACTTGGAGTCATTCATGGCATATTTCAAAAGACGTTGCATTCGAGTCGTTGAGTTTCAAAAAGATTATTACTAAGTAAATGACAGATTAAGTCATTTATAGCTTGGATATATTATGAAATGGTATGCATACCTGTCAACTTTCGTTGTAATGAAAGTTTGTATTTTATAAACGAGTGCAATGTTTGTAAAACGTATCATATAGAGGTCAGTACCTCGCAATGGGACCAAATATTGATGACTTCGTCCAGGTGGATTTGGACGGGCCGTCTCATTTGGTATCAGAGTGGTGGTCTTAGCGAACCAGGTCTTGCATTAGTGTGTCTAACTGATAATCGTTAGGATGCATTAACGATTCTGGACTTCGACCGTGGCTGCATATTATAAGTTTTGTTTACCATTCCTAGTGGAAAATTACCTGCTTATCAATTCTAAGTCTAGACACGTCTTACTGAATTTATTGCATAGATAGTGTATAGATGAATTCATATCTTAGCATATCTGTTACTGTAAACTTTCCCTGACAGCTTCAGAAAGTTCCTCCGTAATCTACGGGATCTTATGTACTATATGTAGGTATTCTATGTAATTAGAATATCATCTGATATCTAAAAATCATTTTATATTGAAAATCCTTTATCCGACCGTACAAGATGGAATTCGCAACTAGTTCAAATTCCTCAGATTCTGATAGCTCTTCCGATATGGATTTCTACCTGAGCTCCGAAAGCAGTATAATCGGAATGGATCAACCAATTAGCCATCATCAATTCTGGATGAACTGGGGATGGGTTCGTAGTTGACTTAATCAATGGAGACGAGAAGAAGGCGATCCTTTCCATCAACTGAATTCACCTCTTGACGAAGAACCTGAAGTACTTACCGGCGAACCCGTTCGAAACACCATTTTCACCCTCATTTTCAGAATAGCTCACAACGATTACATAATCTCTACAATCCTAAACCTTATTCATCCGCTTGTTCAAACCGCCAATCATCCTGGAGTAATAAAAGAAGTCAACGAGCTTCGCGCCAGAGTAATAGCTTTGGAGAATATGATGCCCAATTTACAAACACCAGCAGCATCACCGGTACGAACAGTACCACCAGCATTGGCACCAGTACCACCAATAACACACGCCTCAATATCACCATCTGTACTTCGAGTATGATCTTCGTTCTACATATCATTCTACATCGATTATCTTCGTTCTACATATCGTTCTACATCATTTATCTTCGTTCTACATGGCGATTATGTAATCTCTAATGTTTTAGAGATTATATGTTCTAGTTCTAACAGAAAATCAAATGAGATTAATATCATATTGACTCATTAAATCCATGATTACATCTGAAGAAAATATATATGTAAGTATATTTTCATAAAGATTACAATTAAAAATTCGTTTGTACAAACTGTTAATGGTGAAAATATTTTAACGGGTAGGTAATACTCGAGGAATATTTAGATTTCACATTAATAAGTTACACTGTACATTCTTCAATTCAGATTCAGCAGTCATTAACAATACTGCTCAAATCCACATATATACGTATTCGTTCACCAAAGAACAACTATTTTCATTCCAATTCAATTTCATTACGAATTTTGACCGATCAGAATCCAAGTCAAGATTTGACAAGTGGCATAATGAAGAAAATAATGGGCTAAATAAAATTTATTAGAAACAAATTAATTAACTACGTAAAATTTTAAACCTATACTAACCAAATCCTAGCTAACTGTTCCTATACCCGTTATGACTATTTCCTTATTACATTTTATTTATTGTCATTTTAATTATCGCAATTTATTTATCGCAATTTTAATTATCGCAATTTATTTATCGCAATTTTAATTATCGCAATTTATTTATCGCAATTTTAATTATCGCAATTTATTTTTAATACTCGCAATTTTATCTATCGTCATTTAAATACTATTATTTATTTTACGCACTTTATTTATCGTCATTTAAATACTGTCATAATATACTAGTCTTGGTTAATCCCGAGATAATATAATATAATCTTGATTAATTCTAAGATTATATATTGGACCATTGGACTATTGGACTATTGGACTACTAACCTTGGACAATTAAAAGTATTAAAAGAGTAAGAAATATTAATTATAACACATTTTGATTTAAAATATCTGTAACACCCAGGCAAATCCCACATTGCCCACGAACATGAGTGATCATGGGATTATAAGGTAATACCCACGCTTAAATGACACAACGCGTTTTGGGATAACAGGCTGAGTAGAAGTGCGAGTACGTTGTGGTTAAGCGTGCTCGGGCGAGAGCACTACCAGGATGGGTGACCTCCTGGGAAAGTGCTTCTCGTGTGTGGTCGCCAAGAAAAAGCCGTGCGCCTGCGGGCAAAGCGGACAATATTGTGGTCATGTTAAGCTGGGGTGTTACAGAATGGTATCAGAGCCACTCATGTGCCGTTGGGGGTGGTGGGGCAAACCGCATTGAGGACGATGAGTCCCTAAGGGGGGGGTGAATGTAACACCCTAGGCAAATCCCACATTGCCCACGAACATGAGTGATCATGGGATTATAAGGTAATACCCACGCTTAAATGACACAACGCGTTTTGGGATCACAGGCTGAGTAGAAGTGCGAGTACGTTGTGGTTAAGCGTGCTCGGGCGAGAGCACTACCAGGATGGGTGACCTCCTGGGAAAGTGCTTCTCGTGTGTGGTTGCCAAGAAAAAGCCGTGCGCCTGCGGGCAAAGCGGACAATATTGTGGTCATGTTAAGCTGGGGTGTTACAATATCTTTAATAAGTTACATCTTCTACAGTTAAACATTTCTTCAAGTTTGCCCCTTGATTTCATCTTAAACAATCTTTTGTATCTTGACAATTACAATGTGCGTTCAAATTCTTCAAAATTTCCTGAAAACACCTCGGATCGATAACCAATGATTCAGATTCGTCAACCTTGAGAATGTTGATGAAGCAGTAAAAGTTATAGATAGTCTTAATGGCCAAAAGCTTAATAATAAGAATAGTGTGTTGAAAAAGCTCAGATTTGAAACTGAATAATGGATTGAGCAAACCCTGAAGGAAACTGTAGCGACCCGACAAAATTGTCATTGACGGCGCCGTCTACTTAGGTCCCGTTACGTGGTCATAAGTCTTTAAAACAACGTTTGGCCAAAAGTATGTCGCATTCGTTTCAAAAGTAAAGATGTTTCAAGGTTTACAAGGTAGTTCGACAACTAGTTACATAACAAAGTTTAAAGTACAATTTAAATATATGCGACACAAATGAAAGTAGCCAAAAGACGCTCCACGTATGCATGTTTACTCGACATCCAAGCAAGTATCAAAAGTAATGAGCGGAAGCATGTATCACACAAATGTTCAAGGACCTGAGAAAAACATAGAAATCTGTCAACGAAAACGTTGGTGAAATCATAGGTTTGAGTAAGTAAGTACAAGTGAACCACAAGATTTGCAACAATGATATAATAGTAATACATTCCAAAAGTTTGTTTCACGAGCACCTAATTATCAATGCTTAACATTCCTTCCATAGAACCCCATCACAATAGTGTTAAAACATACACTGTTTCTCGAAAATACATTTCATTCGTAAACGGTAGCGAACCGTTTGAATGAGGGTTTGTCAAACCCATATGGCCATATAACATAAGTTCTCGCTTACACCCGGCAAGTGTAACTAATGATAATCGAATTGAGGATTTTTGTTCAAACTCGTATGTAGAATGTTTGTTTTCCTGTACTTGTGTTCACTTAGTAAAAAGAAACGTTTATGTTTTCTCATCCCAAATATAAGTGCAAAATAGTAAGAGTGGGACTATGATCTCACCTTGAGTGCAAGAGTAATAAAGTACTTCGACAAGTAACGTGTGCAAAGAACAATGCTAGTCTTGACCTAAACAAATAGGTTGTATCAATAACGATAGTCACGATTGGTCAAAGATGTTCAATTAGTCCTATGGCTCAATACGACTCGAATAGTATAGCATGTGAATCACGTTGTCAAGTTTCATACAAGAATCAAGTATAAAGGCATGTTAAAACGATTGCATAAACATTTGGTTAAGTTTGACTAAAAGTCAAACTTGGTCAAAGTCAAAGTCAACGGGGTCGGGTCGGGTACCCGACAATTTTTCTAAGTTTTATAATCATGTATGAGCATGTTGGTCAAGTTTCATGTCAATCGGAGGTGCGTAGCATAGCAAACATTTTTCGTGAGACGACCAAGCAAAACAGAATCTGATAGTGTATCTGGACGGCGTCCAGAATTAAGTTTTGGAAGGAGTCCAGAATTAAGTTTTGGAAGGAGTCCAGAATTAAGTTTTGGACGGCGTCCCAATTGGTACTCAGACCCTGTTTGCAGAAAACACAAGTGCACGAACCAAACTTCAATCAATCCTAGTTTATGATCCGCAAACAATCAAGACATGTATCTTATATCATCGGAAAGCTCTTTTGACAAGGAACACAACTATATACATTTCCTAAATCAAGTTCATCATTTAAGACAACAAAAACCTCGTCGAATGATCGTTAAACGTTCAGAATCAATGTTTCAAGTTCATCAAATGCATTTTAAGTTTCGGGAAATCAATTCACACATATGATATGCCGTTTTGAAGGTAATCAAACACACATTGCAACCAAACACTTATCAACAACATTTCATAGCATTTGATGCATCAAAAGTTCATATTAAGCCTATCAAACCTTAACCAAAATCTCAAAACCAATAATCATGTTAATGTAAGGTTTTCATGTCAATCAACACACCAAAACGAAGCTAATGAAGTAACTAACACTTTAAACATACAAACATTAACATCTAAACACATTTCATCATCCAAAATCAAAGATTTAACAAACACTTTTTCAAGTTCATGCTAGCTATGTCAAATCACAAGATCGAGCATACAAATTACATATACGACATCACAATGAGCCATAGACACTAATTAACACACTTTTAAGTCAAGAACACTAAGATTATGAAATTTAGAGTTTTTAGAAAGTTACCCAATCGAGATGAAATTAGTATCAAAACGTAGAGAATGAAGAGAGGATTCCAAATATATAATTTGTTTTGATGTTAGCCTCCAAAATCGGATTTAGATGATGAATTAAGGATTGAATGTTGAGAGGATTTGGAAGTAGTAAAAGATGAGGATGAAAATGAATGGATGAAAGGGGTTTGACCCTTTGACCTAGTCAAGGGTTTGATCCCTTGTCAAGTCTAGTCCCTCAACTTTCGTTCGGGTGCGTGAATTACCTAAATGAGATAATTTAAAACGCGTATTAACAGGAGATGTTATAGTCATATAACGGACTTTAAATAATTAAACGGAAAAGTAAACGGAAAAAGGCGGGATGTTACATTACCTACTCCTTAAAAGAAATTTCGTCCCGAAATTTAAGTAGGCGTAGTAGTCGTTGTTTCTTCCTCGAAATCTTGCGTTTCCGGAGCCGGGAATAAGTGAGGGTATTTCCTTTGCATTTGATCTTGCCTTTCCCAAGTAAACTCGGGTCCCCGTTTGGCATTCCAACGGACTTTAACAATCGGAATTCGGCTTTGTTTCAATGTCTTGACGGAGGTGTCCACAATTTTAACCGGTTCCTCCACAAAATGAAGTTTGTCATCAATAGTAAGTTCCTCGAGAGGGATGACGATATCGGGTTCGGCAAGACACTTTTTCAAGTTAGATACATGGAAAGTAGGATGAACGGAGTTCAATTGAAGCGGAAGATCTAAACGATAAGCAATGGTTCCAATACGCTCCAAGATTTCGAAAGGACCAATATACCGCGGATTTAATTTCCCACGTTTTCCAAAATGAATTACACCTTTCCAAGGCGCGACTTTTAACATTACTCGATCATCGACTTGAAATTCGAGGTCGTTGCGTCGTTTGTCGGTATAACTCTTTTGACGACTCCGGGCCGTCCGAAGCCTATCTCGGATTTGTACGATCTTCTCGGTGGTTTCGTGAATGAGTTCGGGTCCGGTGATTTGCACGTCGCCTACCTCGGCCCAACAAAGAGGTGAACGACATTTTCGGCCATATAGCGCTTCAAAAGGTGAGACTTTAATACTCGTGTGATAACTATTGTTGTAAGAGAACTCGGCGAGAGGTAAGTGCTTGTCCCAAGCTTTTCCAAAATCAACCACGCAAGCTCGTAACATGTCCTCTAAGGTTTGAATTGTATGTTCGCTTTGTCCATCGGTTTGAGGATGATATGCGGTGCTCATGTCTAAACACGTTCCCAATGCTTCTTGTAATGTACGCCAAAATATAGAAACGAAACGGCCATCTCGGTCGGAGATAATCGATAAAGGTACACCGTGTCGGGCTACGATCTCCTTAATATAAAGTTGTGCAAGTTTCTCCATTTTCTCCGTTTCTTTCATGGCAAGGACGTGTGCGGATTTGGTGAGACGGTCAACAATAACCCAAATGGTATCATAACCGCCCGTCGTTTTTGGTAGCTTGGTGATAAAATCCATCGTTATCCTTTCCCACTTCCATTGCGGGATCTCGGGTTGTTGAAGTAGTCCGGACGGTCTTTGGTGTTCGGCTTTGACTTTGGAACATGTCAAACACTTGGAAACATAAGTAGCTACGTTCCTTTTGATGTTCGGCCACCAATATTGTTCCTTAAGGTCGTGGTACATCTTATTGGCACCGGGGTGAATCGAGTATCGTGACTTATGGGCTTCATCTAAAATAAGACTTCGTAGGTCCCCATATCTAGGCACCCAAATCCTTCCGGTGAAATATCGAAGTCCGGTCTCCCTAACTTCGAATCGAGAGACGAGAATGTTCAAGAGCTCGTGTGAAACGTTTTCATCCTTGAGAGCCTCATCTTGGGCTACCCGAATTTGGCTATTAAGGTTGGTGTGAATGGTGATGTTTAAAGCTCGGACACGAAGAGGCACCGCTCTTTCTTTTCGACTTAAGGCATCGGCTACTACATTTGCCTTCCTGAGATGGTAACGAAGCTTGCAATCGTAATCGTTTAAGGTTTCAATCCACCTTCGTTGTCTCATGTTTAGTTGCTTTTGGTCAAAGATGTGTTGGAGACTTTTGTGATCGGTAAAGATAGTACTCTTGGTTCCATAAAGATAGTGTCTCCACATTTTAAGTGCAAAGACAACGGCTCCGAGTTCGAGATCATGTGTCGTGTAGTTTCGTTCATGAATTTTGAGTTGTCGAGAAGCATAAGAAATGACTTTCGTTCGTTGCATCAACACACACCCAAAACCATGTTTCGAGGCGTCGCAATACACAACAAAATCGTCATTGCCTTCGGGAAGTGACAAGATAGGAGCGGTGGTTAGCTTTGTTTTCAAGATTTGAAATGCGGATTCTTGTTCGATTGCCCAATTGAATTTCTTTCCCTTGTGAGTTAAAGCGGTTAGAGGACGAGCAACCAAGGAGAAATCCTTGATGAATCTACGGTAGTATCCGGCGAGACTGATAATGCTAAAAGCGAACATATATTTCATAGCATTATTCCTCAAGAAAGACAAGCTTTTAGTTGCAATTGTTCTATTTACAAGTGATATTCGTTTAAATAATAAAAGGTAAAGACAAAAGACAGATTCGACGAATTGAAGACGCAAAGGTCCAAAAAGCTCAAAAGTACAAAATACAATCAAAGAGGTTCCAATTATTGATAAGAAACGTCTCGAAATCACAAGAGTACAAGATTCAAAACGCAAAGTACAAGATATTAAATTGTACGCAAGGACGTTCGAAAATCCGGAACCGGGACCAGAGTCAACTCTCAACGCTCGACGCAACGGACTAAAAATTACAAGTCAACTATGCATATGAATATAATATAATATATAATTAATTCTTAAAATTAATATATATATTATATTATATTTATAAAACGTCGACACAAGGAAACAAGCAACATGTGAGCTCTCCTAGCTGGCCATGCGATCGCATGGCCAGGAAGAAGAAAGTCCATGCGATCGCATGGCATGAAAAGTCAGGCCACATCCCCTATAAATTCGCAGTTTGGTGAACGCAAAAAATATATATCTTTTCTCTTCTCCATTCATACGTAATATTTATATTTATAATTTATATTTTAATTTTAATTTTAATTATAATTCTAATAATAAGGGTATGTTAGCGAATGTTGTAAGGGTGTAAGTCCCAATTCTGTCCGTGTAACGCTACGATATTTTTAATCATTGTAAGTTATGTTCATCCTTTTTACATTAATGTCTCGTAGCTAAGTTATTATTATGCTTATTTAATCCGAAGTAATCATGATGTTGGGCTAAAAATATTAAAATTGGGTAATTGGGTTTTGTACCATAATTGGAGTTTGGATAAAAGAACGACACTTGTGGAAATTAGACTATGGGCTATTAATGGGCTTTATATTTGTTTAACTAAATGATAGTTTGTTAATGTTAATATAAAGATTTACAATTGGGCATCCCTATAAATTATCATATACACTCGATCGGACACGATGGGCGGGGTATTTATATGTACGAATAATCGTTCATTTAACCGGACACGGGAATGGATTAACAGTCACTAGAATTATTAAAACAGGGGTGAAATTATGTACAAGGACACTTGGCATAATTGTTAACAAAGTATTAAAACCTTGGGTTACACTCAGTCGACATCCTGGTGTAATTATTAAACAAAGTATTAAAATCTTGTTACAGTTTAAGTCCCCAATTAGTTGGAATATTTAACTTCAGGTATAAGAATAATTTGACGAGGACACTCGCACTTTATATTTATGACTGATGGACTGTTATGGACAAAAACCAGATGGACATATTAAATAATCCAGGACAAAGGACAATTAACCCATGGGCATAAAACTAAAATCAAAACGTCAAACATTATGATTACGGAAGTTTAAATAAGCATAATTCTTTTATTTCATATTTTATTTCCTTTATTTTATATTTAATTGCACTTCTAATTATCGCATTTTATTTATTGTTATTGTATTTAATTGCACTTTAATTTTCGTACTTTTTAATTATCGCAAGTTTATTTTATCGCACTTTTATTTATCGAAATTTCATTATCGTTATTTACTTTACGCTTTAATTTAAGTCTTGTATTTATTTTTAATATTTTACATTTGGTTTTAACTACGACTAAAGTTTTAAAATCGACAAACCGGTCATTAAACGGTAAAAAACCCCCCCTTTATAATAATAATATTACTTATATATATATTTGTATTTTTATAAAAGTAAACTAATATAGCGTTAAGCTTTGTTTAAAGATTTTCCCTGTGGAACGAACCGGACTTACTAAAAACTACACTACTGTACGATTAGGTACACTGCCTATAAGTGTTGTAGCAAGGTTTAAGTATATCCATTCTATAAATAAATAAACAAATATCTTGTGTAAAATTGTATCGTATTTAATAGTATTTCCTTCTAAAATTTAATAGTATTTTATACCCCTTAGCTTTAACATCAAGTTATTTTTTGCGCCGCTACCGGGGAAACGCTTAAAAGCCGGAAGCGCAACGCTAATATAAAAAAAACAAAAATATAAATATTTTTTTAGAGTTTGTTAAATATTTAAGTTCTATAAAAGTTTCTTTATCTTTATTTTGTAAAAATATAATTTTTATTTAATTTATAAATATATTTTATAAATATATTATTCAGCAAAAAAAAAAAAATTTAATTCGGCCTATACTGTAGCAGCCCATTCTGTGGCCCGAAACCCTAACCCATGCGATCGCATGGCTGGGCAACTTAGGACTCATGCGATCGCATGAGCCCGTCTGACACGCCACAGTTGACTGAACCAGCATTTATTACGGGTATTATTATTTATTATTAATCTAAAACCCTATTTTGGGTTATATATTTTATAATTTAATTTAGTTTTTATATTTAATTTGTATTTTTATGTTTAATTAGTTTATTTAAAGTTTAAAATTAATAGTTTTATTAAATAAATAATATAAAAATAATATTTTTATAAAAATTGTACTTTTTACAACTTTTTGTATATTTTTATATTTTGTCCCTTTTTAATCGTTTTAGCGTAATATTTGTATTTTTAGCTCATATTTAGTTTTAAACTTAGTTTTTGCCATAGTTATTTTTACTTCTAGATTTTTAGGCTTTGCCGTAGAATCCCTTAAGTGCTTTTTCTTTAGATTAAGATTTAGGTGCTTTAGAATTTTGCGACGCCTTTTTAAGTTTTAGTACCTTTTTAAGATATTGCCATTTGGAATATAGTTTTTCCTATAAGCTTTAATATTTTTAGACGCCTTTTACCTATGTATCAATTATCATTCCAATTAGTAATCTCAATTTGCGATTATAATTTTAAATTAGTTGTAGTGATAAAGTTGGGTTAGTCAAGTGTTTTTAAGTTTTATAAGTTTCTTTTATTTTTTCGTCGCCTTTTATTTTTCTTTCTTATTTTTCTTTTTCGATCTTTTTCCGACGAACTCTTTTTCTTTCTTATTTCTCGCCATTCTAGTTTTTAGGACATAGAGTTTTTATTCTACTTCTTATCTAAATTTCTTAAAATTACGAAAATTTATTTTAAGTGGTTAAATTGATAGACATCAAAATTTTCTGATTCGTAGTAATAGTTGGATTTGTATGTGGACCGGGTTATTGGAGCCAAACAGTCCTCAATTATATTGAGACCAAACGAATCCTGCCCCTCTGCTGCATCTTTTGGCTATTCGAAACGTGGGCAAAATCAGAAAAGTCTACTGATTGGATAACTTATTATAATTATTCTTTCCTTTTAAAAACTAATAGGATATTCAGTGAATGCACCGAGCAAGACGTTCATCACCTTTTGTACGTTCACCACCTGTAACTATATCAAGACATCTAACTAATATTGTCGCCGTTGATAATCCATTTTTTGAACCCGACCTCACAATTGAGAATCCGGAGAATATTCAGGGACGATTCGTAGATCCTGAACCACTAAACTTTCCTCCGGAACCACCAATCATTCAAACAGAGATTGTTGAGGAATGAACCATTAAATCAGAATCCTCTAGTGATTCCGATTCAACAAATTCAATTATGGAAGTAACTGAACCATTAAGTATGGAAGACCGAATGAGAGCTAAACGCACTGGCCAAGGTCACGCAATTACTCATCCAGACATTAATGCGCCAGATTATGAAATCAAAGGATAAATTCTACACATGGTGACTAATCAATGCCAATTTAGTGGTGCGCCGAAGGAAGATCCAAATGAACATCTACGTACCTTTAATAGGATCTGCACACTATTTAAAATCCGAGAAGTAGAGGATGAACAGATATATCTCATGTTATTTCCCTGGTCTTTAAAGGGAGAAGCCAAAGATTGGTTGGAATCGTTACCTGAAGGGGCGATCGATACATGGGACGTTTTAGTTGAAAAATTTCTTAAACAATTCTTTCCGGCATCTAAAGCCGTAAGACTTCAAGCAGAAATTGTTACGTTCACACAGAAACCAAATGAAACTCTATATGAGGCGTGGACAAGATTTGGAAAATTATTGAGAGGATGTCCGCAACATGGTTTAGACACCTGTCAAATAGTATAAATATTCTACCAAGGATGCGACATCACTACAAGGAAAGATATAGATATAGCAGCTGGTGGTTCTATTATGAAGAAAACAGAAACTGATGCTTATAAAATTATTGATAACACTGCTTCCCACTCACATGAGTAGCACCAAGAAAAAGATATCGTTAGATCATCTAAAGCAGCTAGAGCCGATTCTAGCCATGACTTAGATTCCATTTCCGCAAAGATAGATGCTGTCGAGAGATGAAAGGAAAAGATGACTAAAGATATTCACTCAATACGAATTAGTTGTGAGCAGTGTGGAGGACCACATTTGACAAAAGATTGTCTCAGTATTGAATTAATAATGGAACAAAGAGAGAATATTTCATACATAAACCAAAGGCCTGGAAATAATTATCAGAATAATTATCAACCGCCAAGACCGATTTATAATCAAAACCAGAATTATATCCGAAATATTCCATACAACAACCAACAAGGTCCTAGCAATCAACAAGTATCTAATAATACTTACAATCAGCAAAGACCTAATTTTTAAAATAAACCACCACAACAAACCGATGATAAAAAGCCAAATTTAGAAGATATGATGATGAAGCTAGTTGAAACTCAAACGCAGTTTTTCACATCTCAAAAACAAACCAATGAACAAAATGCTCAAGCATTTAGAAATCAACAAGCTTCTATTCAAAATCTGGAACAAGAAGTAAGTAACCTAGCAAGGTTAATAGGTGAAAGAAAACCGGGAAGTTTACCTAGTGATACAAATGCTAATCCCCGAAATGAAACAGCTAAAGCTATTACCACAAGAAGTGGTACAACACTTAAACCACCTGAAATACCTGTAACTTCTGATGAAACTATTCCTACTCTACAAGAACCACAACCTGAACAAGATAAGGAAACAGAACCGGTAGTTGAAAAGGTTAATGAAGATAACACAGTTAAGGATAAACCTTATGTTAAACCATACCAACCACCAATTCCTTACCCGAGTAAAATGAAGAAAGAGAAACTTGAAGCCGAGCAATCCAAATTCTTGGATATGTTTAAACAGATAAATGTAAATCTTCCTTTCATTGATGTGATTTCAGGAATGCCTAGATATGCTAAATTCTTGAAAGATCTGATCACGAATAGAAAGAAAATGGAAGAACTCTCGGCTGTTACTATGAATGCTAATTGTTCAGCAGTGCTGTTGAATAAGATACCAGAAAAACTATCTGATCCAGGAAGTTTCACAATTCCATGTTTTCTGGGTAGTCTTAGTTCAATAGAAGCATTAGCAGATTTAGGTGCTAGTATAAATTTAATGCCGTATTCACTATACGCTAAACTAGACATTGGAGAATTGAAACCAACTAGAATAAGTATACAACTAGCCGATCGATCAATAAAATATCCTAGAGGGATAATGGAGAACATGCTAGTTAAAGTTGGTACTTTAGTATTTCCAGTAGATTTTGTTGTTCTGGACATGGAAGAAGATTCTCAAGTTCCTCTCATATTAGGAAGACCATTCTTAAACACGGCTAAAGCAATGATAGACGTGTTCGGTAAGAAATTGACCCTAAGTATAGAGGACGAGAGTGTTACCATTTCAGTTGATAGAGCAATGCAACAACCACAATCTGCAGATGATACATGTTATTATATTCAAACTATAGATTCACATGCAGAATTATTAGAAGAATTTCCAGAATTACAAGGAACAGGAGAATGTTCTTTAGGAGAAGGTAATGAACCAATTAATGAAGCTGAAATGTTAGCTACACTAATAGCTAATGGATATGAACCAACAACAGAAGAAATTCAAATGCTAAAAGAAGAAGACAGATATCGATATAAATCATCGATAGAAGAACCTCCGAAATTAGAGTTAAAGCCACTTCCAAACCATTTGGAATACGCTTATTTACATGGTGAATCTGAATTACCTGTAATAATATCGTCTTCTCTTACTGAAAATGAGAAATCACAACTCATTTCTGTGTTGAAAGCTCATAAACCAGCCATTGCATGGAAGATTCATGATATTAAAGGAATAAGTCCTTCGTATTGCACACATAAAATCCTTATGGAAGAAGGTCATAAAACGTATGTGCAACGCCAACGAAGACTAAATCCTAATATGCAAGATGTAGTTAAGAAAGAGATTATTAAACTACTAGATGCAGGTTTAATATATCCAATTTCTGATAGTCCATGGGTAAGCCCAGTTCAATGCGTACCTAAGAAGGGTGGCATGACTGTCATTACAAATGAAAAAAATGAGCTTATTCCTACAAGGACTGTAACAGGATGGCGTGTATGTATTGATTATCGAAAATTAAATGACGCCACCAGAAAAGATCACTTTCCCTTACCTTTCATTGATCAAATGTTGGAAAGATTAGCCGGAAATAGTTACTATTGTTTTCTAGATGGATTTTCCGGATATTTTCAAATTCCAATAGTACCCGAAGATCAAGAGAAAACCACATTCACGTGCCCTTATGGTACTTTTGCTTACAAACGCATGCCATTTGGACTTTGCAACGCCCCTGCAACCTTTCAAAGGTGCATGATGGCGATTTTTCACGACATGATAGAAGAATGCATGGAAGTTTTCATGGATGACTTTTCAGTCTTCGGTGATACATTTGAATCATGTCTAGTTAATCTTGAACGAATGCTGATTAGATGCGAACAGTCAAATCTAGTACTTA
This sequence comes from Rutidosis leptorrhynchoides, assembly GCF_046630445.1. Lineage (NCBI taxonomy): Eukaryota > Viridiplantae > Streptophyta > Magnoliopsida > Asterales > Asteraceae > Rutidosis > Rutidosis leptorrhynchoides. Next base: position 117,367,611 of record NC_092341.1, on the reverse strand, counting down.
ATTGGGAGAAATGCCATTTCATGGTTAAAGAAGGCATTGTTCTTGGACATAAAATTTCAAAGGAATGAATTGAAGTGGATAGAGCTAAAGTAGATGTAATTGCTAAACTTCCACATCCAACCAATGTTAGAGGAGTTAGGAGTTTTCTAGGGCATGCCGGTTTTTATCGACGTTTCATAAAAGATTTTTCTAAAATTGCCACTCCTATGAATATACTCCTAGAAAAAGATGCTCCATTCATCTTTTCAGATGAATGCATCAAATCTTTTAATATTCTTAAAGAGAAACTAACTAATGCGCCGATCATGATAACACCAAATTGGAATCTACCATTTGAACTAATGTGCGATGCAAGTGATTTTGCAATGGGAGCCGTTTTAGGACAAAGGATTGAAAAACGATTTCAACCTATATATTATGCTAGTAAGACATTACAAGGAGCACAAAAGAACTATACAACTACTGAAAAAGAACTCCTTGCTATTGTCTTTGCTTTTGACAAATTTCGATCATATCTCGTTCTAGCAAAAACGGTGGTCTATACCGACCATTCTGCTCTTAGATACCTATTTTCGAAACAAGATGCTAAACCACGATTAATCCGTTGGATCTTACTCTTACAAGAGTTCGATATTGAAATCCGAGATAAAAAAGGAGCATAAAATCTCGCCGCTGATCATCTTTCTCGTCTTGAAAATCCTGAGTTAGAAGTTATAAATGAATCGGCCATACAAGACAACTTTCCTGATGAATATCTATTGAAGATAGATTATAATGAAATACCATGGTTTGCAGACTATGCAAACTACTTAGTATGTGGATTCCTTGAAAAAGGATTATCGTACCAAAAACGAAAGAAATTCTTCAGTGATATAAAACACTATTTCTGGGAAGATCCACATTTGTTTAAAAGTTGTCCAGATGGAATAATACGCCGATGTGTATTCGGAGATGAAGCCAGTAAAATATTAAACCATTGTCACACAGGACCAACAGGAGGGCATTATGGGCCTCAATTAACAGCAAGAAAAGTTTATGAAGCTGGATTCTATTGGCCTACAATTTACAAAGACGCACACCTTCTTTGCAAATCCTGTGATGCTTGTCAAAGGGCCAGAAAAATAAGTCAACGTGATGAAATGCCACAAAATGTTATCCAAGTATGTGAAGTATTTGACATTTGGGGTATTGACTTTATGGGTCCATTTCCAAAATCTCATAATAATCTATATATTCTCGTAGCCATTGATTATGTATCTAAATGGGCAGAAGCACAAGCTCTCCCAACTAACGATGCACGAGTTGTAGTCAACTTTTTAAAACGTCTTTTTGCAAGGTTTGGAACACCGAAAGCTTTAATAAGTGATCGGGGTACTCATTTCTGTAATAATCAACTTGAGAAAGTTCTCAAAAGATATGGAGTAACTCATAAAATTTCCACCGCATATCATCTACAAACAAGTGGACAAGTTGAAAATACCAACCGAGCTTTAAAACGTGTTCTAGAGAAAACCGTAGGATCAAATCCGAAAGAATGGTCCATTAAATTGGAGGATGCACTCTGGGCTTTTAGAACAGCCTACAAAACTCCAATTGGAACCACACCTTTTAGACTTGTTTATGGAAAAGCATGTCATCTTCCAGTAGAAATTGAATACAAAGCATTTTGGGCTTTGAAGACATGTAATCTTGATATACATGAAGCTGGACGTCTACGATTAAGTCAACTAAACGAATTAGAAGAGTAAAGACATGAAGCATACGAAAATTCATTAATCTATAAAGAAAAAACGAAGAAATGGCATGATAAAAGAATCAGAAGTTTAAAAGAATTTAAAGAAGGAGACAGAGTTCTTCTTTTCAATTCACGATTCAAGCTATTTCCTGGAAAATTGAAATCAAGATGGTCTGGACCATTCATAGTCAAAAGAGGTTTCCCATACGGAACGATAGAATTAATAAATTTAAATGGGATTGAATTTAAAGTTAATGGTCACAGAGTTAAACACTACATAGATAGTCCGATGGAATTCGACAATGAAGTTAATCACAATTTCGATACCACAGCTAACTAAGTGTGGGGAGAATCAAATATTTAAGGATTTTATGTATTTCTGTTAGAGTTAGATTGTCTGTTTTCGTGTAGTTCTCGAAAATGGAACCCGAATGGTCTTTCCCTAGCAGACCCTAAAGAACTAGTCTTCTCCCCCCATTCTGAATTTTTTTTTTAGGAAATGAAGACTGCCTGTGAACTAAACCATGGTCTAATGCTACATGCTTTGATCACTAAACGTAATAATGACACACTACCGAGTGAAATAGTATCAGTAATCAGAGAAAGATTGGACGGAGTAAGAAAAGAATCCAGATGCGAAGATAATAAGTTACAATTTGGTAAAGGAAAATCAAAATCTGCAGCGAAAAGAAGAGCACGACACCTAGAAAGATGTCACAAATGCAGAAAATGGTCACATGGAGGTAAATGTTCAAATAATCAAACCTATTCAAATACCGAATTTGTTACTTTATGCAGAGACGGACCGTTCATATGTTTAGAAGAAAAAACGCTGAATGCTCGAGGTTATGCCTATGTAGCTATGGAAAACCAATTAAACTGACTATCTTATGAATGGGATAGATCATATAACTAAGAATACTATCTCACAGGTAAGTCTGTACAGTTTTTATTTTTTTAACCTTTTGATAATAAACGCTAATTTGTTCGCTATAAAGTATTAAATTGGTATTAAATAAAATTAGGTTTGGCGACTGAAATTTTTGATATCATACAAAAATTTATTACATCACTGCGAAATTTAACGTTTATTCTTAAGGTATAAATATCTTTAATCAATCAACCCAAAATATTTCAAAAATTCGTCATGAGTTAAATTAGGTCATGGAACCGAAATTACTTTACCGAAAAGAGGGGCGCATATTTTTGATAATATTTGATTGATTAAAGTGGGATAAAAAGCCAAAAAGATTTTTAATTTTATTTTTACCATGTTTTTAAAATTAATATATAAATCTTAAATTAATATTGTAAACTTTGTAAAATCAATATATTTAAAATTGTAAATATTCGAAAAATTAATATAAGTTTGGTGTGAATTTATAATATGAATTTTTAAATTAAGTTTGGTGTGAATTTTTAATTTTTAAAATATGAATTTTATTTTATGCATTTTAAATTTAAGTTTGGTGTGAATTTTTAATATTAATTTTGAATTTTATGCATTTTTAAATTTAAGTTGTGTGAAATTAAAAACAAAAATTTACTTTATTTCGCTAAGTTAAAAATATGATTTTTAAAATTCGTCGTAAGTTGAAGACTAGGTCTTTGAACCGAAATTGCTTTACCCGAGGGAGGGACGAGAACTTTTATTATCATTATTTTTAATCTTATTGAATTAAGGTATGCCAAAAAAATTAAAAAACCTAAAAATCTAAGCTTTTAAAACAATCGCTTGAAAAAGATAAATTTTAAAATTTTGTCGAAGGACGGACTAGGACATCGATCCGAAACGACCTCGTCCTAAAACAAAGGGAAACAAAATTTTAAAATTAATCACTTAATTGTTTTATAAGTTAAAGTTAAAAAAAAAAAAAAAAGAAGCCAAAAACACTGTAGCCGGGTACCCATGCGATCGCATGGGAATCACCCTATCCATCCATGCGATCGCATGGAGGCCAATTACATGTCTGGTACATACAGACCAGCGGGTCTGTTTCTTCTCCACAAAACACACACATTCACGAAACTCACCCAAAAATTCACCAATTTTCGCCATTTTTCCACCGTAATTCATCAAATTTCTTGCTCTAATCATGCCTAGATTCTCATTCTTCAGCAAAATGGTAAAAATTACACTCCTAAACTCTATAAATTCCTAGTTTTTGTGATAATTACCAATTTTTTACCTAATACAATTTTGTTAATTTCTAGTGTAATTAGTGTTAAATTGTTAGTATTTTATGCATGTATAACCTAGATTGATGCTATTTAACATGATTTGAAGCCAAAAATTTAAAATTTTTTAGAAATCTAGGGTTTGTGTTCTTGAGCAATTTGGGGCTTTTTGATATAAACAGGTTATGGCCGATTTTTGTCATGAATTATTGCTAAATTGAGTAGTGTAACATGTTTAGATAGTTAAATGATTCAAACAATGATCCTAAACATGATTTTTGGAGATTAAAGTGGACTTTTTAAGTCCAAAATTCATGAACTTGATTAATTTGATATATTTGCCATTTGAGACTTGTTTAATTATTAGTAATGAATATTTTGACATGTTATTTGAGTTAAAAGCTTATGAACTTTGTATAAATTTTCATATGTGCTTATTTGAAAAGTGTAGAATTGTAAAAATGTGTATAAGTTTAATTTTGATTTAATATGTTATAGTTATTGTTTTAAGTTGTTATTTTGCTAACACTAATGCATATTTGGATGCACAAATTTTGTATTTAATGTGTTTTGCAGAAAGCCGATACTGGAGGTTCATGAGCATCATCATCTAGACGACCAGCACCAGCACCAGAAACAGAACCAGAAATGCAACACGAACAACAACCACAACAAGAACCACAACAACAGCCTGATCAGCACATACCTTATTATGATCCGGTACAGTTTGTTGATGAATTCATAGTATTCCTAATGAGGCCGCCAGTAGAATTCCCAACGATTCCTGAGCACACTCTACATCCTAATCTGAGATTTGATAGAAGATGGAGAGATTACGAGACATATCAAAGGAACAAATTCAAATTGGTAACAAAAAATGTAGAGGTGCCAAGGGTAATCGATTGGGCCCCTTTGGAAACGGTCCATCTAGCTGACCGTGTTAGACAGCTTTTAGTTCAAAGGTATGACAGTTCTTCTTTTACAGATTGGGAACGTCTTTTCACCATTCGTAGACCTGTATATAAGGAATGGTGTGTTGAGTTGATGAGTACTGTATCACTTGATACAAATATAGCTAGAACAGATGATAGAAGATTTCTTAGGTTTATCCTTGGCGGTAGGATGTACAGAATGTCCATGTTGGACATGACCAGGGCCTTACAGATATATACTCCTGGTGAGTTGCTATTATCCAATTGTACAAATTTGATTCATTATGGTGAAAGGGTAGATAGTAACTTTGACGCTGACGCCATTTGGAGGCGTATGTCACATTTTGATGTTTTTACACGAGCAGGAGGACACTCCTATACACATATTGACAGAGCCGAGCTTCGTATTATTCATAGATTTTTGGCTAACTCGATTACACAGAGAGGTCATAATAAAGAAAAAAATTACCTTACATGATTTATTCTACCTAAAGTGTATTCGGGATCCTAGAAGCTTTGTCAATATCCCTTACTGTGTTGCTTTTTATTTATCTAAAATGGTAGGGGGAATGCAGGAGGGGAGTATAATAGGAGGAGGTATTTTTGTTACTCTCATTGGAGAGTATTTAGGTGTTGATAGGAACCAAGGGGGTCCATTACAGCTTTGTAGAGAACAGGTTGAGCCCTTAGGATTGAAAGTTTATGTGGGTGCTAAGGTATTGAAAAGTAGACGTAACCAGGCAGTACCCTATGAGGGATCTCATCCTCAGGTAGAGAGAGGCTCAGACGAGGAAATGGAAGAGGCGGAAGACATTAGGGATGTCTTTCGAGATGCTATTCTTGACGTCTACGTTCATATAGATGAGGAAGCAATGACGAACGCGGCCAGACATAGTATGTATGAGCAGTGGAACTCCGAGCGAGTATACGAGGATTATAGGCGACGCCAACACGATAGCTGGTTAGTTCATCAGCACCAAATCATGAGCCAGCTATCATATCAGGTACCAAATAACTATGTACCTACTCGACCTGCTCATTTTCCGCCACATAGCCCCGATATCCGACCACCCTTTAACCGGTATGACTATAACTAAGCCTATCAAAACACCTATAACTAACAATGGAACCCACCTGACGAGATGAACTGGAACCCATATCCAGACTGATTTAGTTCCATTTGGTTATTTATATGATTTTTATGTTTTTATCTTTTTACTTATTCATGTTTAAACTTATGTTATTGAATATACTTATGTAATCTTTATCATTTTTATTATTATTGTGTACTAATATTTCAAATTTAGGATTTGAAAGTGGGATATTAAGTCCCATTTCAAATTGCCATGCATGTTTATATTTGTATGTATGTATATTGTAAATTGTACAAAACAGGGTAAAACAGCGCATTTTCAAAGACTTGCATTAAGTTCAGCAAAAGCTACTAATTTTGACGACAAGATGACAAATAAATGTGATGTAACAACAGACGAAATGAACAAATGATATACACCATTTATCATTCAGCAAACAAACGCCAATATGTTTGGAAACTTTGGTAAAATTTAATCATTTCTACGCTAATCACCCTCAATAATTTAAATTGTTACTGATTTCTTGCAAATGAGGGCATTGCAAGATCTTAAGTGTGGGAAGGGGTTACATTCTTTCGGATTTTAGAATTTTTACTTTATACACTTGGTTACCATTAGAAATACTAGTAAAGTAGTAGTTGTATTAGAATCTAGTGCTCTCTGATAATAAAGAACAGCCCTAGTCTTATATACTGACTACCCAATTCTAGTAAAATTTTTCAAAATTTTCAATTAAATGAACTCAAAATCATGTTTATACATATTTATGAACTATAAAACTAGGTGTTAACACCGAAATTATTGTTACCTCAGAAAGGACATAAATTGAGAAACAAACCAAAATGTTAAAATTCATTTAAAATGGAATAGAGGACAATAAAAAGGAAAATAAAAGCCAAGTGTGGGAAAAAATTACCAAGTTATCTTAAACATATGTCACATATTTCTGTAACAAATAACTGAAAATACTTTTGCTTTGGACTAAACTAGACTATTTTACCCGATGAAAGAAAAGAAGAGATGGATCTACACGATGAATCAATTCCATCACTAAAAGGAAGTAAAGTCTTCCGAAAAAGATACGCGCTTCTTAATTTAGGTCATGAAGTTGTCGTCCAGACCAGCTGTAGGTTGACGAAAAACCTAGAAAAGTCATCACTAAAATCAGCAGGAAATCCACGGACCTCAGCATTAAACAGGGTTGCCAAGTGGTGAGATTTATCCTAACCATGAGAAGGATTTATCTCGTAAAATGGGGGGGCACCGTGCAAATTAGCTGGATAAGACTAATGAATCAGATCCCCAGAAAGGATAATCTCCTTAAAGATTAAAAATTAGCTTTTAAGCCTGATATTACTCAATCATAGAGAATTGACCTTAAAGATTGAGAATTCAAACTCATGGAATTCAATGATATCTAAACTCGAGCTTGAACGAGAAAATATTTTGATCAAATTATAAACCGATTTGTTTTCTGAAAACCCATTTTCAATGCGTTCATTACCATTGAACGTAAAATCCTAGGAATTCACCTGGAATTCATTAGGTCACCTGAACTAAATCGGGTGTCAACCGTAAGAACGGTGGTTGCATAGCATGGTAGAAGACAGGACCTTGTGCCAGCCCAAAAAAATTATAGGATGAGCTTTACTATTGCTCCTACCAAGGATAGTAATTGGATCCGACACATTTTTGACCATAATTAAAAGCATGTCAGGGGACATTGCCTTAACAGTTGCTTGTTCAAAGCTTTCCTTTACAACCGGACGGTAGTTTACTAAAAGATAATATACGGAGCAAGTATACTGGATGTGTGCTTTCCTAAATACAAGGTTAGCAAGTGGGTGACACAAAACCATAAGTTTTGAGCTAAAATTTTCAAATCTGAAACCCACCAAGCCCACAAAAATATTTTGCAAACACCGGTGAAGGGTTATTCCGGAAAACTTATCTAGGGTAAAAGCTAGATTGAATTTTCAAAGATCAAATGTTTTCATAAAGATCCAATTTCCTTAATGGATCTAAATTTTTATATAGTCATATGGGACTGTAAACCACATCGTTACTACCATTGTTTATACCGCCGTATAGAAATCACTGATGTACAAAGTGTGAAGAATAAAGAAGTGATTCTAGTATTTCAAGACTATATTGCTTGAGGACAAGCAACGCTCAAGTGTGGGAATATTTGATAATGTTAAAAGCGAACATATATTTCATAGCATTATTCCTCAAGAAAGACAAGCTTTTAGTTGCAATTGTTCTATTTACAAGTGATATTCGTTTAAATAATAAAAGGTAAAGACAAAAGACAGATTCGACGAATTGAAGACGCAAAGGTCCAAAAAGCTCAAAAGTACAAAATACAATCAAAGAGGTTCCAATTATTGATAAGAAACGTCTCGAAATCACAAGAGTACAAGATTCAAAACGCAAAGTACAAGATATTAAATTGTACGCAAGGACGTTCGAAAATCCGGAACCGGGACCAGAGTCAACTCTCAACGCTCGACGCAACGGACTAAAAATTACAAGTCAGCTATGCATATGAATATAATATAATATATAATTAATTCTTAAAATTAATATATATATTATATTATATTTATAAAACGTCGGCACAAGGAAACAAGCAACATGTGAGCTCTCCCAGCTGGCCATGCGATCGCATGGCCAGGAAGAAGAAAGTCCATGCGATCGCATGGCATGAAAAGTCAGGCCACATCCCCTATAAATTCGCAGTTTAGTGAACGAAAAAAATATATATCTTTTCTCTTCTCCATTCATACGTAATATTTATATTTATAATTTATATTTTAATTTTAATTTTAATTATAATTCTAATAATAAGGGTATGTTAGCGAATGTTGTAAGGGTGTAAGTCCCAATTCTGTCCGTGTAATGCTACGCTATTTTTAATCATTGTAAGTTATGTTCAACCTTTTTACATTAATGTCTCGTAGCTAAGTTATTATTATGCTTATTTAATCCGAAGTAATCATGATGTTGGGCTAAAAATATTAAAATTGGGTAATTGGGTTTTGTACCATAATTGGAGTTTGGACAAAAGAACGACACTTGTGGAAATTAGACTATGGGCTATTAATGGGCTTTATATTTGTTTAACTAAATGATAGTTTGTTAATGTTAATATAAAGATTTACAATTGGGCGTCCCTATAAATTATCATATACACTCGATCGGACACGATGGGCGGGGTATTTATATGTACGAATAATCGTTCATTTTACCGGACACGGGAATGGATTAACAGTCACTAGAATTATTAAAACAGGGGTGAAATTATGTACAAGGACACTTGGCATAATTGTTAACAAAGTATTAAAACCTTGGGTTACACTCAGTCGACATCCTGGTGTAATTATTAAACAAAGTATTAAAATCTTGTTACAGTTTAAGTCCCCAATTAGTTGGAATATTTAACTTCAGGTATAAGAATAATTTGACGAGGACACTCACACTTTATATTTATGACTGATGGACTGTTATGGACAAAAACCAGACGGACATATTAAATAATCCAGGACAAAGGACAATTAACCCATGGGCATAAAACTAAAATCAAAACGTCAAACATTATGATTACGGAAGTTTAAATAAGCATAATTCTTTTATTTCATATTTTATTTCCTTTATTTTATATTTAATTGCACTTCTAATTATCGCATTTTATTTATTGTTATTGTATTTAATTGCACTTTAATTTTCGTACTTTTTAATTATCGCAAGTTTATTTTATCGCACTTTTATTTATCGAAATTTCATTATCGTTATTTACTTTACGCTTTAATTTAAGTCTTGTATTTATTTTTAATATTTTACATTTGGTTTTAACTGCGACTAAAGTTTTAAAATCGACAAACCGGTCATTAAACGGTAAAAAACCCCCCTTTATAATAATAATATTACTTATATATATTTGTATTTTTATAAAAGTAAACTAATATAGCGTTAAGCTTTGTTTAAAGATTTTCCCTGTGGAACGAACCGGACTTACTAAAAACTACACTGCTGTACGATTAGGTACACTGCCTATAAGTGTTGTAGCAAGGTTTAAGTATATCCATTCTATAAATAAATAAATATCTTGTGTAAAATTGTATCGTATTTAATAGTATTTCCTTCTAAAATTTAATAGTATTTTATACCCCTTAGCTTTAACATCAGAGACCCAAGAATTGACGAATGTGAGTAGGTGTTGTAGGAGTCTCCCATTTACTAATGGCTTCGATTTTTGATGGATCGACTTTAATACCTTGGTCACTTACAACATGACCAAGAAATTGAACTTCCTTCAACCAAAATTCACATTTGGAGAATTTGGCATAGAGTCGTTCTTGTCTCAAGAGTTCAAGCACAAGTCAGAGATGTTGTTCGTGTTCTTCTTCGCTTTTAGAATAGACCAAGATGTCATCGATGAACACAATAACGAATTTATCAAGATACGATTTGCACACGCGGTTCATAAGATCCATGAACACTGCCGGTGCATTAGCGAGACCAAATGGCATTACAAGAAATTCATAACTACCATAACGAGTTCGGAAAGCGGTTTTGGAGACATCTTCCCCCTTAACCCTTAATTGATGATAATCCGAGCGGAGATCGATTTTTGAATATACACAAGACCCTTGTAGTTGATCAAAGAGGTCATCGATGCGAGGAAGAGGATATCGGTTCTTAACCGTCAATTTGTTTAGTTCACGATAATCAATGCACATTCGTAGGGATCCGTCTTTCTTTTTAACAAACAAAATCGGAGCGCCCCATGGTGAATGGCTAGGTTAGATAAAACCACGGTCAAGTAGTTCTTGGATTTGACTTTGCAATTCGTCGGGAAATACATCGGAAAAGCCACTAACAATTGGCACATCATCGATGTGCTTCTCATCAGACTCGACTTTCTTAACGTGAGCAAGGATCGCAAAACAACCCTTACGGAGTAGTTTTCTAACTTTAATGCATGAAACGAGGTTGAGTCCGGTGCAACTCTTATCGCCATAGACGATCAAAGGTTCACCATTCTCGATAGGAATTCGGATTGCGTTAAGATCACAAAGGATGTGAGATTTCGTTTTGGCTAGCCAATTCATACCGATTATTACATCAAAGCTTCCTAGTTCCATGGGTATCAAGTCAATTTCAAACTCATTACCCAAAATGTTTATCGTACACCCCCGGTAATATATGTCGGCACTCAATAGTTTCCCATTGGCCACTTCAATGGTATAAGTGGTATCTAGTGGGAGTGGTGGAGTGCTAAAAGAATGAATCAAAGTCTTGGATACAAAGCATTTATCGGCACCCGAATCGAATAAACAAGTAACATAAGTGTTGTTGAGAAGAAACGTACCCTTGACTAATTCATTATCATCTCGGGCTTCCTTGGTGTTGATGTTGAAAGCTCGGCCGCGCGTATTAGGATTATCTTTCCTCTTCGGGCATGCATTTCTATAATGGCCTGTTTGGCCACATTCATAACAAGTGCCCGTTTTTAGTGCATTGGGCCCCTTTCGAGCGATGGGGGCAACACTTTTACACTCATTGGCCTTATGACCAACTCCTTGGCACCGGTGGCAAATTAACTTGCCACATTCACCAAAGTGATGTTTGTTGCATATATTGCAAAGAGGTAGGTTCCCGGCATAACCCTTCTTGCCGTCGGAGGTGTAAGGCTTCTTAGCAAAGTTTTTGTTGCTTGTTTGGGGGGCTTCCCACTTTCTTTTGTTGTTACCCGACTTATCCTCGGCTTTAGGTGCCGGCACTACAATTTCGTCCACCGTTTCTATCAATTTGTGGGCCATGTTCAAAGCTTCTTGATGATTAGTGGGTTTGGATGACATTACTCCGTGTTTGATACTCTTTGGAAGACCATCCATGTAAAGTTCAACCCTTAAAGCTTCGGGGTTCACAAGATTTGGGCACATCAAGGCTAGTTCGGAAAATCGTTGATTATAAGCCTTGAGATCATTTCCGATCGCCTTTAAAGTTCTTAGCTCTTGTTCGAGCCTTCGGGTTTCTTCACGAGGGAAATATTCGACAATCATCTTTTCCCTCAAGTCGGCCCAAGAGAGGGCGTGAGCTTCATCGGTACCCACCGATTGTACATAGGTGTTCCACCACGTGAGGGCGATACCGGCAAAGGTGTGGGTGGAATATTTGACTTTATCTTGGTCTCGACAACCGCTTATGCTAAAAACGACTTCCGTTTGTTCGAACCATCGAGTGAGTACAACCGGTTCCCCGGTTCCATCAAAAGTGTGAGGTTTGCACCCCATGCAGGCTTTGTAGGAGCACCCTTCGCTTGAGTTACCGGCCCCTTGATTGTTGTTGTTATGGTTGTTGTTATTGTTGGAGGAGTGATCGGTCATGGCCGCTTCCACGGTGGTGGCTATCATTCATTGTAGAGCTTGTTCGGGAGTCTCATGGCGTGGCACACGATGAGGAGGCATTGTTCCTTCAAAACACAAGAATACCGTTGATTAGTATTTTCAATAATACTAATCATGATATGGAATAAGGATAGAGAGAAAAATTTTCCTTGACTCGCCTTAAATTCTTTATGCCACAATATCGGAACGTTCATATGAGTCACCGTAATATAATCCCGGAAATTATATTACCCTGATTCATATGTGCATTCGACATCATTTCACTAAGTCAAGGTGGCGCGTCAATCAAATTAAACAACGTGAGATTAAGATGAAATAAAAGTAGATGTGAGTAGAAACGTTCGAGTATAATGCACAAGTAGTCAAGTAATTCCTACTTCAAGTCTATATGCCGGTTGTAGTCTAGACTCACTAATGTACCCTATGACTCGGGGTTGACACCAATGAACTCTAAATCCCTACAACCAACGCTCTGATACCATCTGTAGCGACCCGACAAAATCGTCATTGACGGCGCCGTCTACTTAGGTCCCGTTACGTGGTCATAAGTATTTAAAACAACGTTTGACCAAAAGTATGTCGCATTCGTTTCAAAAGTAAAGATGTTTCAAGGTTTACAAGGTAGTTCGACAACTAGTTACATAACAAAGTTTAAAGTACAATTTAAATATATGCGACACAAATGAAAGTAGCCAAAAGACGCTCCACGTATGCATGTTTACTCGACATCCAAGCAAGTATCAAAAGTAATGAGCGGAAGCATGTATCACACAAATGTTCAAGGACCTGAGAAAAACATAGAAATCTGTCAACGAAAACGTTGGTGTAATCATAGGTTTGAGTAAGTAAGTACAAGTGAACCACAAGATTTGCAACAATGATATAATAGTAATACATTCCAAAAGTTTGTTTCACGAGCACCCAATTATCAATGCTTAACATTCCTTCCATAGAACCCCATCACAATAGTGTTAGAACATACACTGTTTCTCGAAAATACATTTCATTCGTAAACGGTAGTGAACCGTTTGAATGAGGGTTTGTCAAACCCATATGGCCATATAACATAAGTTCTCGCTTACACCCGGCAAGTGGAACTAATGATAATCGAATTGAGAATTTTTGTTCAAACTCGTATGTAGAATGTTTGTTTTCCTGTACTTGTGTTCACTTAGTAAAAAGAAACGTTTATGTTTTCTCATCCCAAATGTAAGTGCAAAAGAGTAAAAGTGGGACTATGATCTCACCTTGAGTGCAAGAGTAATAAAGTACTTCGACAAGTAACGTGTGCAAAGAACAATGCTAGTCTTGACCTAAACAAATAGGTTGTATCAATAACGATAGTCACGATTGGTCAAAGATGTTCAATTAGTCCTATGGCTCAATACGACTCGAATAGTATAGCATGTGAATCACGTTGTCAAGTTTCATACAAGAATCAAGTATAAAGGCATGTTAAAACGATTGCATAAACGTTTGGTTAAGTTTGACTAAAAGTCAAACTTGGTCAAAGTCAAATTCAACGGGGTCGGGTCGGGTACCCGACAATTTTTCTAAGTTTTATAATCATGTATGAGCATGTTGGTCAAGTTTCATGTCAATCGGAGGTGCGTAGCATAGCAAACATTTTTCGTGAGACGACCAAGCAAAACAGAATCTTATAGTGTATCTGGACGGCGTCCAGAATTAAGTTTTGGAAGGAGTCCAGAATTAAGTTTTGGAAGGAGTCCAGAATTAAGTTTTGGACGGCGTCCCAATTGGTACTCAGACCCTGTTTGCAGAAAACACAAGTGCACGAACCAAACTTCAATCAATCCTAGTTTATGATCCGCAAACAATCAAGACATGTATCTTATATCATCGGAAAGCTCTTTTGACAAGGAACACAACTATATACATTTCCTAAATCAAGTTCATCATTTAAGACAACAAAAACCTCGTCGAATGATCGTTAAACGTTCAGAATCAATGTTTCAAGTTCATCAAATGCATTTTAAGTTTCGGGAAACCAATTCACACATATGATATGCCGTTTTGAAGGTAATCAAACACACATTGCAACCAAACACTTATCAACAACATTTCATAGCATTTGATGCATCAAAAGTTCATATTAAGCCTATCAAACCCTAACCAAAATCTCAAAACCAATAATCATGTTAATGTAAGGTTTTCATGTCAATCAACACACCAAAGCGAAGCTAATGAAGTAACTAACACTTTGAACATACAAACATTAACATCTAAACACATTTCATCATCCAAAATCAAAGATTTAACAAACACTTTTTCAAGTTCATGCTAGTTATGTCAAATCACAAGATCGAGCATACAAATTACATATACGACATCACAATGAGCCATAGACACTAATTAACACACTTTTAAGTCAAGAACACTAAGATTATGAAATTTAGAGTTTTTAGAAAGTTACCCAATCGAGATGAAATTAGTATCAAAACGTAGAGAATGAAGAGAGGATTCCAAATATGTAATTTGTTTTGATGTTAGCCTCCAAAATTGGATTTAGATGATGAATTAAGGATTGAATGTTGAGAGGATTTGGAAGTAGTAAAAGATGAGGATGGAAATGAATGGATGAAAGGGGTTTAACCCTTTGACCTAGTCAAGGGTTTGATCCCTTGTCAAGTCTAGTCCCTCAACTTTCGTTCGGGTGCATGAATTACCTAAACGAGATACTTTAAAACGCGTATTAACAGGAGATGTTATAGTCATATAATGGACTTTAAATAATTAAACGAAAAAGTAAACGGAAAAAGGCGGGTTGTTACAGAAACTATGGACAAATCACAATGATTAAAATAATCTGGATGATTATGTATCTAATGAAATCTTTAGCGAATACTCTGCTCCTTACTTATTCTAAATCCTTGGGGAAAAGTTCTGCAACATCCTTTGATTCTAGATATTTAAAAATTCTGAGATATCGTCGTATCTTTCGTTATAAATATCTTCGATATTTCTGAAGATACCTTCATAAATATCTTTGTTCGAAATTATCTATCTCCTCGTGCTATCTATGTTACATCATAAAAGAAACTGTTTTAGTTTTTATTATTCTGTAAAATTTGAGTTTAAATTATGAATGGTTTACGGAGAAGTGTTGGGAATTGAAGCATGAGTTAGTATAATAAAATGACGCCAGACCAACGTGGTTATATTACAGTAAGTCATGCTGAATTTCTAATGGAACGTGATGATGGTTCACTGATAATGCCCTCATCATGTGCCATGTTACATAACTCTTTCATCCTACTTAATCTCTAAGCATATCATGGAAATATTTTCCTTGATATTTCCGTTCTTTCGTAATTCCAGCAGTTTGCTAATTAATAGTGCTATTACATTTCCTTTCTGCTTAGAAAATTTTCTTTAAATCCCTTGAATTCCGGAAATCAACCGTGACTACGTCAAAAGTTAAGACGAATCTTTATTTCTCATTTCACTCTTTTGTGATAGCTTCATTCGTACTCGTTGCATGATCAAATTATTTTATCGATATTATTCAATGGTGATAAAACTCTATTTATTAACTCATATTCATCATGAAAACATTTTTAGTGTTAGCCATGACGACCTCGATCAAATTTTGGGATGAAATTTCTTTAACGGGTAGGTACTGTGACGACCCGAAAATTTTCGACTAATTTTAAATCAAACTCTTGATACGATATAATATTTTTGATACGATAAGCAAAGTCTGTTAGGTTGAGTCTCAAAATTTTTGAACTGTTTCGTTTATTCAATTGACCTTCGACCATTCGCGACGATTCACGAATAATTAATTGTAAATAGATATCTGTGTGTATATATACATATATATATATATATATATATATATATATATATATATATATATATATATATATATATATATATATTAATAATAATTGGAAATATAATTTTAAATATTATATATTGTTGTTATTAAAATTAATTATTGATAATGCTAAAAACGAACATATATTTCATAGCATTATTCCTCAACAAAGACAAGCTTTTAGTTGCAATTGTTCTATTTACAAGTGATATTCGTTTAAATAATAAAAGGTGAAGACAAAAGACAGATTCGACGAATTGAAGACGCAAACGACCAAAAAGCTCAAAAGTACAAAAGACAATCAAAAAGGTTCCAATTATTGATAAGAAACGTCTCGAAATTACAAGAGTACAAGATTCAAAACGCAAAGTACAAAATATAAAATTGTACGCAAGGACGTTCGAAAATCCGGAACCGGGACCAGAGTCAACTCTTAACGCTCGACGCAACGGACTAAAAATTACAAGTTAACTATGTATATAAATATAATATAATATATAATTAATTATATTAATTATATATATATTATATTTATATATATAAAACCGTCGGCAGAGAAAACTCCAAGGACTGAGCTGTAAATACTATCTCCGCGACTCGCGGAGTTTGAAGGGGATTTTGCCGCGAGTCGCGGAGCCCCAAAATTCAACTCTGGCTATAAAGCAAACCGAATTCTGATCAAATTTCAATTTCTATTTTCTCTCTTCTCTATCTATACGATATATATATATATATATATAATTTATATTTTAATTTTAATTTTAATTATAATTCTAATAATAAGGGTATGTTAGCGAATGTTGTAAGGGTGTAAGTCGAAATTCTGTCCGTGTAACGCTACGCTATTTTTAATCATTGTAAGTTATGTTCAACCTTTTTACATTAATGTCTCGTAGCTAAGTTATTATTATGCTTATTTAAAACGAAGTAATCATGATGTTGGGCTAATTACTAAAATTGGGTAATTGGGCTTTGTACCATAATTGGGGTTTGGACAAAAGAACGACACTTGTGGAAATTAGACTATGGGCTACTAATGGGCTTTATATTTGTTTAACTAAATGAAAGTTTGTTAATGTTAATATAAAGATTTACAATTGGGCGTCCCTATAAATTACCATATACACTCGATCGGACACGATGGGCGGGGTATTTATATGTACGAATAATCGTTCATTTAACCGGAAACGGGAATGGATTAATAGCCACTAGAATAATTAAAACAGGGGTGAAATTACATTCAAGGGTAATTGGTGTAATTGTTAACAAAGTAGTAAAACATTGGTTTATACGCAGTCGATAACCTGGTGTATTCATTAAACAAAGTATTAAAACCTTGTTACAATTCGAATCCCCAATTAGTTGGAATATTTATCTTCGGGTATAATAATAATTTGACAAGGACACTTGCAATTTATATTTATGACTGATGGACTGTTATGGACAAAAACCAGACGGACATATTAAATAATCCAGGACAAAGGACAATTAACCCATGGGCATAAAACTAAAATCAACACGTCAAACATCATGATTACGGAAGTTTAAATAAGCATAATTCTTTTATTTCATATTTAATTTCCTTTATTTTATATTTAATTGCACTTCTAATTATCGCACTTTTATTTATTGTTATTTAATCGCAATTTTAATTATCGTACTTTTTAATTATCGTAAGTTTATTTTATCGCACTTTTATTATTCGCAATTTCATTATCGTTATTTACTTTACGCTTTCATTTAAGTCTTGTATTTATTTTATATTTTACATTAGGTTTTAACTGCGACTAAAGTCTTAAAATCGACAAACCGGTCATTAAACGGTAAAAACCCCCCTTTATAATAATAATATTACTTATATATATATTTGTATTTTTATAAAAGTAAACTAATATAGTGTTGAGCTTTGTTTAAAGATTTCCCTGTGGAACGAACCGGACTTACTAAAAACTACACTACTGTACGATTAGGTACACTGCCTATAAGTGTTGTAGCAAGGTTTAAGTATATCCATTCTATAAATAAATAAATATCTTGTGTAAAATTGTATCGTATTTAATAGTTTTTCCTAGTAAAATATAAACTATTTTATATACTACCCCGCTGCACATCAAGTATTTTTGGCGCCGCTGCCGGGGAAACTCTTAAACGCCGGAAGCGCAACGCTAATATATAAAATAAAAAAAAAAGATTTTTAGTTACTTTTATTAAAATTCGTTTTGTAAAAATACGTTTTAAATATTCGAAAAATATAAAAAGAAAAACAAAAATATATGTATTTTTAAGATTTTGTTAAATATTTAAGTTTTATAAGTTTCTTTATTTTTATTTTAGTTTATAAAAATATAAGTTTTATTTTAAAATCTTTTATTTATTAAAAAACAGAAAACAGAAAATAAATAAATAAAAAATAAAGAAAAACGCGTAAAAATTGAAAGCTGTCAACTGAATTTCTGAACCCCGCGACTCGCGGGGTTTTCTTCTTTAATTGCCGCAACTCGCGGAGCCACTCTGACACGCGAACAGAAGCCCTAAAACTGCATTAATTACGGGTTATTATTAATATTAATTATTATTTAAACCTAATTATTATTATTATTATTATTACTAGTTTTATTTTTATTTTTACTTTTTATTTACTTTATGTATTTAGTATTAATTAGTTTTATTAAAATTGTAAAATTAATAGTTTAATTAAATAAATAATATAAAAATAATATTTTTATAAAAATTGTACTTTTTACAACTTTTTGTATATTTTTATATTTTGTACCTTTTTAATCGTTGTAGCGTAATATTTGTATTTTTTAGCTCATAATTAATTTTAAACTTAGTTTTTGCTTTAGTTATTTTTACTCCTAGATTTTTAGGCTTTGCCGTAGAATTCCTTAAGTGCTTTTTCTTTAGACTAAGATTTAGGTGCTTTAGAATTTTGCGACGCCTTTTTAAGTTTTAGTTTCTTTTTAAGTTATTTCCATTTGGGATTTAGTTTTTCCTGTAAGCTTTAATATTTTTAGACCTTTTACTATGTACCAATTATCATTCCAATTATTAATTTCAATTTGCGATTATAATTTTAAGTTAGTTGTAGTAATAAGGTTAGGTTAGTAAAGTATTTTTAAGTTTTGATAAGTTTCTTTTATTTTTTTCCGTCACCTTTTATTTTTCAACCATTTTTTTTCTTTTTCGACCTTTTGCGACGAACTCTTTTTCTCTCTTATTTCTCGCTATTCTAGTTTTTAGGACTTAGAATTTTTTCTACTTCTTATCTAAATTTCTTAAAATTACGAAAATTTATTTTAAGTGGTTAAATTGATAGACATCAAAATTTTCTGGTTCGTAGTAATAGTTGGATTTGTACGTGGACCGGGTTATTGGAGCCAAACAGTCCTCAATTATATTGAGACCAAACGAATCATGCCCCTCTGCTGCATCTTTTGGCTATTCGAAACGTGGGCAAAATCAGAAAAGTCTATTGATTGGATAACTTATTATAATTTTTCTTTCCTTTTTAAAACTAATAAGATATTCAGTGAATGCACCGAGCAAGACGTTCATCACCTTTTGTACGTTCACCACCTGTAACTAGATCAAGACATTTCGCAAATATAACCGCCGTTGATTTTTCTTTAGAATCGTCATCCAGTCGACCAAGTACTTCAGTTCAAATTTCCGATAATCCATTTTTTGAACCCAACCTCACAATTGAGAATTCGGAGAATATTCAGGAACGGTTCATAGATCCTGAACCATTAAACTTTCCTCCGGAACCACCAATCATTCAAACAGAGATTGTTGAGGAACGAACTATTAAATCAGAATCATCTAGTGATACCGATTCAACAAATTCAATTATGGAGAATCTGGAACCTTTAAGTATGGAAGACCGAATGAGAGCTAAACGCACTGGCCAAGGTCACGCAATTACTCATCCAGACATTAATGCGCCAGATTATGAAATCAAAGGACAAATTCTACACATGGTGACTAATCAATGCCAATTTAGTGGTGCGCCGAAGGAAGATCCAAATGAACATCTACGTACCTTTAATAGGATCTGCACACTATTTAAAATCCGAGAAGTGGAGGATGAACAGATATATCTCATGTTATTTCCCTGGACTTTAAAGGGAGAAGCCAAAGATTGGTTGGAATCGTTACCTGAAGGGGCGATTGATACATGGGATGTTTTAATTGACAAATTTCTTAAACAATTCTTTCCTGCATCTAAAGCCGTAAGACTTCAAGCAGAAATTGTTACGTTCACACAGAAACCAAATGAAACTCTATATGAGGCATGGACAAGATATGGAAAGTTGTTAAGAGGATGTCCGCAACATGGTTTAGACACCTGTCAAATAGTACAAATATTCTACCAAGGATGCGACATCACTACAAGGAAAGATATAGATATAGCAGCTGGTGGTTCTATTATGAAGAAAACCGAAACTGATGCTTACAAAATTATTGATAACACTGCTTCCCACTCACATGAGTGGCACCAAGAAAAAGATATCATTAGATCATCTAAAGCAGCTAGAGCCGATTCTAGCCATGACTTTGATTCCATTTCCGCAAAGATAGATGCTGTGGAGAGACGAATGGAAAAGATGACTAAGGATATTCACTCAATACGAATTAGTTGTGAGCAGTGTGGAGGACCACATTTGACAAAAGATTGTCTCAGTATTGAATTAACAATGGAACAAAGAGAGAATATTTCATACATAAACCAAAGGCCTGGAAATAATTATCAGAATAATTATCAACCGCCAAGATCGATTTACAATCAAAACCAGAATTATAACCGAAATATTCCATACAACAACCAACAAGGTCCTAGCAATCAACAAGTATCCAATAATACTTACAATCAGCAAAGACCGAATTTTCAAAACAAACCACCACAACAAACCGATGATAAAAAGCCGAATTTAGAAGATATGATGACGAAGCTAGTTGAAACTCAAACGCAGTTTTTCACATCTCAAAAACAAACCAATGAACAAAATGCTCAAGCATTTAGAAATCAACAAGCTTCTATTCAAAATCTGGAACAAGAAGTAAGTAACCTAGCAAGGTTAATAGGTGAAAGAAAACCGGGAAGTCTACCTAGTGATACAAATGCTAACCCCCGAAATGAAACAGCTAAAGCCATTACCACAAGAAGTGGTACAACACTTAAACCACCTGAAATACCTGTAACTTCTGATGAAACTATTCCTACTCCACAAGAACCACAACCTGATCAAGATAAGGAAAAAGAACCGGTAGTTGAAAAGGTTAATGAAGATAACACAGTTAAGGATAAACCTTATGTTAAACCATACCAACTACCACTTCCTTATCCGAGTAAAATGAAGAAAGAAAAACTTGAAGCCGAGCAATCCAAATTCTTGAATATGTTTAAACAGATAAATGTAAATCTTCCTTTCATTGATGTGATTTCAGGAATGCCTAGATATGCTAAATTCTTGAAAGATCTAATCTCAAATAGAAAGAAAATGGAAGAACTCTCGGCTGTCACTATGAATGCTAATTGTTCAGCAGTGCTGTTGAATAAGATACCAGAAAAACTATCTGATCCAGGAAGTTTCACAATTCCATGTTTTCTGGGTAGTCTTAGTTCAATAGAAGCATTGGCAGACTTAGGTGCTAGTATAAATCTAATGCTGTATTCACTATACGCTAAACTAGACCTTGGAGAATTGAAACCAACAAGAATAAGTATACAACTAGCCGACCGATCAGTAAAATATCCTAGAGGGATAATGGAGAACATGCTAGTTAAAGTTGGTACTTTAGTATTTCCAGTAGATTTTGTTGTTTTGGACATGGAAGAAGATTCTCAAGTTCCTCTCATATTAGGAAGACCATTCTTAAACACGGCTAAAGCAATGATAGACGTGTTCGGTAAGAAACTGACCCTAAGTATAGAGGATGAGAGTGTTACCTTTTCAGTTGATAGAGCAATGCAACAACCACAATCTGCAGATGATACATGTTATTATATTCAAACTATAGATGCACATGCAGAATTATTAGAAGAATTTCCAGAATTACAAGGAACAGGAGAATGTTCTTTAGGAGAAGGTAATGAACCAATTGATGAAGCTGAAATGTTAGCTACACTTATAGCTAATGGATATGAACCAACAACAGAAGAAATTCAAATGCTAAAAGAAGAAGACAGATATCGATATAAATCATCGATAGAAGAACCTCCGAAATTAGAGTTAAAGCCACTTCCAAACCATTTGGAATACGCTTATTTACATGGTGAATCTGAATTACCTGTAATAATATCGTCTTCTCTTACTGAAAATGAGAAATCACAACTCATTTCTGTGTTGAAAGCTCATAAACCAGCCATTGCATGGAAGATTCATGATATTAAAGGAATAAGTCCTTCGTATTGCACACATAAAATCCTTATGGAAGAAGGTCATAAAACGTATGTGCAACGCCAACGAAGACTAAATCCTAATATGCAAGATGTAGTTAAGAAAGAGATTATTAAACTGCTAGATGCAGGTTTAATTTATCCAATCTCTGATAGTCCATGGGTAAGCCCAGTTCAATGCGTACCTAAGAAGGGTGGCATGACTGTCATTACAAATGAGAAAAATGAGCTTATTCCTACTAGGACTGTAACAGGATGGCGTGTATGTATTGATTATAGAAAATTAAATGACGCCACCAGAAAAGATCACTTTCCCTTACCTTTCATAGATCAAATGTTGGAAAGATTAGCCGGAAATAGTTACTATTGTTTTCTAGATGGATTTTCCGGATATTTTCAAATTCCAATAGCACCCGAAGATCAAGAGAAAACCACATTCACGTGCCCTTATGGTACTTTTGCTTACAAAAGAATGCCATTTGGACTTTGCAACGCCCCTGCAACCTTTCAAAGGTGTATGATGGCGATTTTTCATGACATGATAGAAGAATGCATGGAAGTATTCATGGATGACTTTTCAGTCTTCGGTGATACATTTAAATCATGTCTAGTTAATCTGGAACGAATGCTAATTAGATGCGAAAAATCAAATCTAGTACTTAATTGGGAGAAATGCCATTTCATGGTTAAAGAAGGCATCGTTCTTGGACATAAAATTTCAAAAGAAGGAATTGAAGTGGATAGAGCTAAAGTAGATGTAATTGCTAAACTTCCACATCCCACAAATGTTAGAGGAGTTAGGAGTTTTCTAGGGCATGCCGGTTTTTACCGACGTTTCATAAAAGATTTTTCTAAAATTGCCACTCCTATGAATAAACTCCTAGAAAAGGATGCGCCATTCATCTTTTCAGATGAGTGTATCAAATCTTTTAATATTCTTAAAGAAAAACTCACTAATGCGCCGATCATGATAACACCAAATTGGAATCTACCATTTGAACTAATGTGCGATGCAAGTGATTTTGCAATGGGAGCCGTTTTAGGACAAAGGATTGAAAAACGATTTCAACCTATATATTATGCTAGTAAGACGTTACAAGGAGCACAAACGAACTATACAACTACTGAAAAAGAACTCCTTGCTATTGTCTTTGCTTTTGACAAATTTCGATCATATCTCGTTCTAGCAAAAACGGTGGTCTATACCGACCATTCTGCTCTTAGATACCTATTTTCAAAACAAGATGCTAAACCAAGATTAATCCGTTGGATCTTACTCTTACAAGAGTTCGATATTGAAATCCGAGATAAAAGAGGAGCAGAAAATCTCGCCGCTGATCATCTTTCTCGTCTTGAAAATCCTGAGTTAGAAGTTCTAAATGAATCGGCCATACAAGACAACTTTCCTGATGAATATCTATTGAAGATAGATTATAAAGAAATCCCATGGTTTGCAGACTATGCAAACTACTTAGTTTGTGGATTCCTTGAAAAAGGATTATCGTACCAAAGACGAAAGAAATTCTTCAGTGATATAAAACACTATTTCTGGGAAGATCCACATCTGTTTAAAAGTTGTCCCGATGGAATAATACGCCGATGTGTATTTGGAGATGAAGCTAGTAAAATTTTAAACCATTGTCACACAGGACCAACAGGAGGGCATTATGGGCCTCAACTAACAGCAAGAAAAGTTTATGAAGCTGGATTCTATTGGCCTACAATTTACAAAGACGCACACCTTCTTTGCAAATCCTGTGATGCATGTCAAAGGGCCGGAAAAATAAGTCAACGTGATGAAATGCCACAAAATGTCATCCAAGTATGTGAAGTATTTGACATTTGGGGTATTGACTTTATGGGTCCATTTCCAAAATCTCATAATAATTTATATATACTCGTAGCCATTGATTATGTATCTAAATGGGCGGAAGCACAAGCTCTCCCAACTAACGATGCACGAGTTGTAGTCAACTTTTTAAAACGTCTTTTTGCAAGGTTTGGAACACCGAAAGCTTTAATAAGTGATCGGGGTACTCATTTCTGTAATAATCAACTTGAGAAAGTTCTTAAAAGATATGGAGTAACTCATAAAATCTCCACCGCATATCATCCACAAACAAGTGGACAAGTTGAAAATACCAACCGAGCTTTAAAACGTATTCTAGAGAAAACCGTAGCATCAAATTCGAAGGAATGGTCCATTAAATTGGAGGATGCACTCTGGGCTTTTAGAACAGCCTACAAAACTCCAATTGGAACCACACCTTTTAGACTTGTTTATGGAAAAGCATGTCATCTTCCAGTAGAAATTGAACACAAAGCATTTTGGGCTTTGAAGACATGTAATCTTGATTTACATGAAGCTGGACGTCTACGATTAAGTCAACTAAACGAATTAGAAGAATTAAGACATGAAGCATACGAAAATTCGTTAATCTATAAAGAAAGAACGAAGAAATGGCATGATAAAAGAATCAGAAGTTCAAAAGAATTTAAAGAAGGAGACAGAGTTCTTCTTTTCAATTCACGATTCAAGCTATTTCCTGGAAAATTGAAATCAAGATGGTCTGGACCATTCATAGTCAAAAGAGTTTTCCCATACGGAACGATAGAATTAATAAATTCAAATGGGATTGAATTTAAAGTCAATGGTCACAGAGTTAAACATTACATACATGGTCCGATGGAAATCGACAACGAAGTTAATCACAATTTCGACACCACAGCTAACTAAGTGTGGGGAGAATCAAGTCTTTAAAGGGTAATATATATTTCTGTTAGAGTTAGATTGTCTGTTTTCGTGTAGTTCTCGAAAATGGAACACGTATGGTGTTTCCCTAGCAGACCCTAAAGAACTAGTCTTCTCCCCCCATTCTGAATTTTTATTTTTTTAGGTTTTTACGAAATGAAGACTGCCTGTGAACTAAACCATGGTCTAATGCTACACGCTTTGATCACTAAACGTAATAATGACATACTACCGAGTGAATTAGTATCAGTAATCAGAGAAAGAATGGACGGAGTTAGAAAAGAATCCAGATGCGAAGATAATAAGTTACAATTTGGTAAAGGAAAATCAAAATCCGCAGCGAAAAGAAGAGCACGACACCTAGAACGATGTCACAAATGCGGAAAATGGTCACATGGAGGTAAATGTTCAAATAATCAAACCTATTCAAATACCGAATTTGTTACTTTATGCAGAGACGGACCGTTCATATGTTTAGAAGAAAAGACACTGAATGCTCGAGGTTACGCCTTTGGAGCCATGGAAAACCAATTAAACCGACTATCTTATGAATGGAATAGATCATATAACTAAGATCTATTTCACAGGTATGTCTGTACAGTTTTTATTTTTTTTTTATTTTTAACCTTTTGATAATAAACGCTAATTTGTTCGCTAAAAAGTATTAAATTGGTATTGAATAAAATTAGGTTTGGCGACCGAAATTATTGATATCATTCAAAAATTTATTACATCACTGCGAAATTTAACGTTTATTCTTAAGGTATAAATATCTTTAATCAATCAACCCAAAATATTTCAAAAATTCGTCATGAGTTAAATTAGGTCTTGGAACCGAAATTACTTTACCGAAAAGAGGGGCGCATATTTTTGATAATATTTGATTGATTAAAGTGGGATAAAAAGACAAAAAGATTTTTAATTTTATTTTTACCATGTTTTTAATCTTAATATTTAAATCTTAAATTAATATTGTAAACTTTATAAAAACAATATATTTAAAATTGTAAATATTTGAAAAAAATAATATAAGTTTGATATAAATTTATAAATTTTTAAATTAAGTTTGGTATGAATTTTTAATTTTTAAAATATTAATTTTTAATTTTATGCATTTCAAATTTTAAGTTTGGTGTGAATTTTTAATATTAATTTTGAATTTTATATTTAAGTTGTGTGAATTTAAAAACAAAAATTTACTTTATCTCATTAAGTTAAGAATATGATTTTTAAAATTCGTCGTAAGTTGAAGACTAGTTCTTTGAACCGAAATTGCTTTACCCAAGGGAGGGACGAGAACTTTTATTATCATTATTTTTAATCTTATTAATTTAAAGTATGCCAAAAACATTAAAAAAAACTCAAAAATCTTAGCTTTTAAAACAATCGCTACAAAAAGACAAATTTTAAAATTTTGTCGAAGGACGGACTAGGACATCGATCCGAAACGACCTCGTCCTAAATAACAAGGGAAACAAAATTTTAAAATTAATTACTTAATTGTTTTAATAAGTTAATGTTCAAAAAAAAAAAAAAAAAAAAAAAAAAAAAAAAAAGAGCAAACCCCGCGACTCGCGGAGTTTGAAGTGCAAAACCTCCGCGACTCGCGGAGGGACCAAAAATCAGAAAAAAAAATAAAAAGAGCTGCACGATCAGTTCACTTCCCCCACACAAAAACACCCAAAAACACTGCGAAAAGAGCTGCGAAAAAAACCCGAAAAACACCCTCAAAAATCCCAATTTTTAACCGTTAATCACCAAATTTTTTGCTAAAATCATGTTGAGAAGGATGCTATCTAAGAATTACTCAAGAAAAACGGTAAATTTCTACACCTAAACACCATTTAATTCGAAATTTGATGTTCTTGAGCTATTTTTTCCCCAATTTGATTTTGATGCTTTTTAGTGTAATTAGACTTAAATTGTTTATGTATTATGCTTGTATAACCTAGATTGATGCTGTTTAACATGATTAGAAGCCTTAAACTTCAAATTTTGAGTAATCTAGGGTTTGTGTTCTCGAGCAATTTGGGGCTTTTTGATATAAACAGGTTATGGCCGATTTTTGTCATGAATTGTTGCTAAATTGAGTAGTGTAACATGTCTAGGTAGTTAAATGATCCAAACTTTGAGCCTAAACATGATTTTGAGAATTAAAGTGGACTTTTTCAAGTCTAAAATTCATGAACTTGATTTTTGAAAGATAATGCCATTTGAGACTTGTTTGATTGCTAGTAATGATTATTTTGACATGTTATTTGAGTTGAATGCTTATGAACTTGGCGAAAATTTTCGTATATGCTTATTTGAAAAAGTGTAGATTTGATAAAAATGTGAAAATAAGCTTAAGTTTGATATAAATTGATAATGTCATTGTAATTATTTTGATTGATGATTTTGCTGACACTAATGCATATTTGGATGCACAAAATTTGTGTTTGATGTGTTTTGCAGAATGAAAGGGGTGAATCTTCATCCCAAGCCCGCAATGCTCCTGCTGAGAATTTGGAACAACAGGAGGTAGATAACTACTACAAGCAGGATGTACCTCATCCAGTCATGACCTTTTCCGATATGCATTTGGAAGAGTTGCACCCGAACCTGAGATTTGACAGACTTTGGATAGATTATCCAAAATATCAACGGGGTTTGCATACTCTTCATTCCAAGGTTGTTGAGGTACCGAGGGTCATAGAATGGGGACCCTTAGAAGCTGTAGAATTGGCCGGGCCAATTAGGGAATTACTTGTACAGAGGTATGGTAATTCTTCTTTTAATGACTGGATATGTTTATTCACCATACGCAGACCTGTATATAAAGTATGGTGTGAAGAGTTGTTATGTAGTATAGAGTTGAATGATCGGGTAGCTAGTTTAACCGATCATTCTTTTATTAGATTTTTGTTAGGCGGTTCGATGCGCCACATGTCTTTACTAGACATGGCTCAGGCTTTACGTATATATACGCCTGAGGAGTTAGCGTCTGCCGATTGTAGAGGATTGATACTAAACGGTAGAAAGATAGATGAGAATTTTGATACACACGGTGTGTGGAGTCAAATGACAAGCCATCACCGTTTCAAAGGGGGAAACTACTCTTATTTGGATATAGATAGAGCCGAATTAAGAGTGATACATAGGTTTTTAGCTAATTCGATTACACAAAGGGGTAAGAACAAAGAAAAAGTAAATGAACAAGATTTGTTTTACCATATGTGTATTCGAGACCCACAGAGCGCTGTAAGTATACCATATTGTGTGGGTTATTATTTATCAGCTATGGTTCGGGGGATGCGACCACATAGCATAATAGGAGGTGGTATTTTTATTACTTTGATTGGTGAATATCTCGGTGTGGATATAAGTCGGGGGGGATTATTAGTAGAAGAGCCGGAACCCCGCGATACTATAGGTTTAAATGTATACCATGGTGCGAAAGTTTTGAAGAGGCGAAATAACGCCGCAGTACGATACCATGGTAGACATCCACAGGTGGAGAGAAACCAGCAACAAGGTAATGTAGGAGGGGGGAATGAGATGCAAGAGATGCATAGGTTTATAGCTTCTCAGGAATACGAAAATGCTAGACAGAGAGCATTTGAAGATTGGCAAGTTCATCAGAACCAGATCATAGCTCATTGCCAACACATAGGTAGAAACTATATTCCTACACCGAAACCCGTCTTCCCTCCTTGGTCGATAGAGATGCAGCCACCATATCCTACGTATGACCCTGCCGAAGCATTCTATAGCACTTATGGTTATGCCTGGAACCCCTATTGGTACCAATATCATCCTTAGTTTACTTATTTTTTTTTTTTATTTTGTAATTTGTAATTATTGATACATTTAATATTTTTGTTAATATTGTAATCATTTTTATAATTATCTAACTTTTATTCTTAGATTTTAATAATTTTTGAATGTGGGGTAATATACCAAACTTTAAAAATATGTATATATGTTTGCAGTTTATCTTATGTACACAACAGGGTAAAACAACGCATTTTCAAAGACTGGCATTAAGTTCAGCAAAAGCAACTAATTTTGACGACAAGATGCAAAATATATGTGAAATAACAACAAGACGGAATGAACAAATGATGTGCACCATTTATCATTCAGCAAACAAACGCCAATATATTTGGAAACTTTGGTAAAATTTAATCATTTTCACACTAATCACCCTCAATAATTTAAATTGTTACTGATTTCTTGCAAATGAGGGCATTGCAAGATCTTTAGTGTGGGAAGGGGTTAAATTCTTTCGGATTTTAAATTTTTTACTTTATACACTTGGTTACCATTAAAAATACTAGTAAAGCAGTAGTTGTATTAGAATCTAGTGCTCTCTGATAAAAAAAGAACAGCCCTAGTCTTATATACTGACTACCCAATTCTAGTAAACTTTTTCAATTAAATGAATTCAAATCATGTTTATACATATTTATGAACGATAAAACTAGGTTTTAACACCGAAATTATTGTTATCTCAGAAAGAACATAAATTAAGAAACAAACTAAAATGTCAAAATTCATTTAAAATGGAATAGAGGACGATAAAAAGAAAAATAAAAAGCCAAGTGTGGGAAAATTTACCAAGTTATTTTAAACATATGTCACATATATCTGTAACAAATAACTGAAAATACTTTTGCTTTGAACTAAACTAAACTGTTTTACCCGATGAAAGAAAAGAAGAGATGGATCTACACGATGAATCAATTCCATCATTAAAAGGAAGTAAAGTCTTCCGAAAAAGACACGCGCTTCTTGATTTAGGTCATGAAGTTGTCGTCCAGACCAGCTGTAGGTTGACGAAAAATCTAGAAAAGTCATCACTAAAATCAGCAGGAAATCCACGGACCTCAGCATTAAACAGGGTCGCCAAGTGGTCAGATTTATCCTAACCATGAGAAGGATTTATCTCGTACAATGGGGGGGCACCGTGCAAATTAGCTTGATAAGACTAATGAATCAGATCCCCAGAAAGGATAATCTCCTTAAAGATTAAAAATCAGCTTTTAAGACTGATATTACTCAATCCTTGAGATTGACCTTAAAGATTGAGAATTTAAACTCATGGAATTCAATGATATCTAAACTCGAGCTTGAAACGAGAAAATATTTTGATCAAAATTACAAACCGATTTGTTTTCTGAAAACCCATTTTTAATGCGTTCATTACCATTGAACGTAAAATCCTAGGAATTCACCTGGAATTCATTAGGTCACCTGAACCAAATCGGGTGTCAACCGTAAGAACGGTGGTTGCATAGTGGTCAAAGACAGGACCTTGTGCCAAACCGACAAATTATAAGGGTGAGCTTTACTATTGCTCCTACCAAGGATAGTAATTGCGTTCGACACGTTATAGACCATAATCAAAAGCATGTCACGGGACATTGCCTTAACAGTTGCTTGTTCAACGCTTTCCTTTCAACCGGACGGTAGTTTGCCGAAAGGTAATATACGGAACAAGTAAACTGGACGTGTTGCTTTCCTAATACAAGGTTAGCAAGTGGGTGACACAAAACCGCAAGTTTTGAGCTAAAATTTTCAAATCTGAAACCCACCAACCCCACAAAAATATTTTGCAAACACCGGTAAAGGGTTATTCCGGAAAACTTATCTAGGGTAAAAACTAGATTTCAAAAGATCAAATGTTTTCATAAAGATCCAATTTCCTTAATGGATCTAAATTTTTATAGTCATGTGGGACTGTAAACCATATCGTTACTACCATTGTTTATACCTCCGTATAGAAATCACTGATGTACAAAGTGTGAAGAATAAAGAAGTGATTCTAGTATTTCAAGACAATATTGCTTGAGGACAAGCAACGCTCAAGTGTGGGAATATTTGATAATGCTAAAAACGAACATATATTTCATAGCATTATTCCTCAACAAAGACAAGCTTTTAGTTGCAATTGTTCTATTTACAAGTGATATTCGTTTAAATAATAAAAGGTGAAGACAAAAGACAGATTCGACGAATTGAAGACGCAAACGACCAAAAAGCTCAAAAGTACAAAAGACAATCAAAAAGGTTCCAATTATTGATAAGAAACGTCTCGAAATTACAAGAGTACAAGATTCAAAACGCAAAGTACAAAATATAAAATTGTACGCAAGGACGTTCGAAAATCCGGAACCGGGACCAGAGTCAACTCTTAACGCTCGACGCAACGGACTAAAAATTACAAGTTAACTATGTATATAAATATAATATAATATATAATTAATTATATTAATTATATATATATTATATTTATATATATAAAACCGTCGGCAGAGAAAACTCCAAGGACTGAGCTGTAAATACTATCTCCGCGACTCGCGGAGTTTGAAGGGGATTTTGCCGCGAGTCGCGGAGCCCCAAAATTCAACTCTGGCTATAAAGCAAACCGAATTCTGATCAAATTTCAATTTCTATTTTCTCTCTTCTCTATCTATACGATATATATATATATATATATAATTTATATTTTAATTTTAATTTTAATTATAATTCTAATAATAAGGGTATGTTAGCGAATGTTGTAAGGGTGTAAGTCGAAATTCTGTCCGTGTAACGCTACGCTATTTTTAATCATTGTAAGTTATGTTCAACCTTTTTACATTAATGTCTCGTAGCTAAGTTATTATTATGCTTATTTAAAACGAAGTAATCATGATGTTGGGCTAATTACTAAAATTGGGTAATTGGGCTTTGTACCATAATTGGGGTTTGGACAAAAGAACGACACTTGTGGAAATTAGACTATGGGCTACTAATGGGCTTTATATTTGTTTAACTAAATGAAAGTTTGTTAATGTTAATATAAAGATTTACAATTGGGCGTCCCTATAAATTACCATATACACTCGATCGGACACGATGGGCGGGGTATTTATATGTACGAATAATCGTTCATTTAACCGGAAACGGGAATGGATTAATAGCCACTAGAATAATTAAAACAGGGGTGAAATTACATTCAAGGGTAATTGGTGTAATTGTTAACAAAGTAGTAAAACATTGGTTTATACGCAGTCGATAACCTGGTGTATTCATTAAACAAAGTATTAAAACCTTGTTACAATTCGAATCCCCAATTAGTTGGAATATTTATCTTCGGGTATAATAATAATTTGACAAGGACACTTGCAATTTATATTTATGACTGATGGACTGTTATGGATAAAAACCAGACGGACATATTAAATAATCCAGGACAAAGGACAATTAACCCATGGGCATAAAACTAAAATCAACACGTCAAACATCATGATTACGGAAGTTTAAATAAGCATAATTCTTTTATTTCATATTTAATTTCCTTTATTTTATATTTAATTGCACTTCTAATTATCGCACTTTTATTTATTGT
Organism: Rutidosis leptorrhynchoides; assembly: GCF_046630445.1. Classification (NCBI taxonomy): domain Eukaryota; kingdom Viridiplantae; phylum Streptophyta; class Magnoliopsida; order Asterales; family Asteraceae; genus Rutidosis; species Rutidosis leptorrhynchoides. The sequence continues at coordinate 117,334,888 of NC_092341.1, read as the reverse complement.
TATTTAATCGCAATTTTAATTATCGTACTTTTTAATTATCGTAAGTTTATTTTATCGCACTTTTATTATTCGCAATTTCATTATCGTTATTTACTTTACGCTTTCATTTAAGTCTTGTATTTATTTTATATTTTACATTAGGTTTTAACTGCGACTAAAGTCTAAAAATCGACAAACCGGTCATTAAACGGTAAAAACCCCCCTTTATAATAATAATATTACTTATATATATTTGTATTTTTATAAAAGTAAACTAATATAGCGTTGAGCTTTGTTTAAAGATTTCCCTGTGGAACGAACCGGACTTACTAAAAACTACACTACTGTACGATTAGGTACACTGCCTATAAGTGTTGTAGCAAGGTTTAAGTATATCCATTCTATAAATAAATAAATATCTTGTGTAAAATTGTATCGTATTTAATAGTTTTTCCTAGTAAAATATAAACTATTTTATATACTACCCCGCTGCACATCAATTATGTAAAATAAATTAAAAATATGATATTATGATAATTATTATTTAAAACATAGCTATATATATAGATAAGGTATATTAAATATATATTTTGTGATTTCAAATCTATTTAGTAAACGACACCCTAATTGAGCGCTAATAAAAAAAAGGTCAACTTTTATGATTGATTTTACACCCTAAAAGACTAAAATAAATAAATATACTTAATATAAAAATTTGGGATTTTTTCGAAGATTTTTATCCGCCACTGATTTTCAATGGAGCACGAAATAATACCCATTAAAAGTGTCGGTATATTTTCACGGGTGGCTATTATGTGAATTATCACATGTCCCTTATTATTATTAAATTATTATTATTAATTATTATAGAATTTATTATTATTATAATTATTATTAATTGTTATTAGATTACATTTAAAGAGTTATATATATATGATACATATATTTACAAACTTAAGAAGAAGATCATACAATCAACACCTTTCTCTCTTGACAACCATGAACACCTATGGCCTTCAAACCGCCATCATTCACCACCGTAACCATCAACAACCACCATAAACGTTTCATTGTTTCGTTTGTGAACCACCACCATTAGGGATGGTAATGGATCGGATATGGATCGGATGATGCCATATCCATATCCATATCCATTTAGTTTTTGCTCATCTATATCCATATTCATATCCATTTAATCTCAGTTCATCCGTCCATATCCATATCAAATGGATTAATCGGGTTAAAGGATATCCGGTGGATATCAAATGAAATGTTAATCTAACGACGATTTTATCAATTTAATATAGATTATTACAAATTTTGATTTGTTAAACATGTTTTGATTGTAATTTGTCGCTGATTGTGAATTTAATTCAGCAAAATACATTATAATATAAGTAAATATACTTTTAAACTAATCTAAATATGTAACTTTGATTATTGTTAGTAAATTTAATAATTGTGACTATCACAACTCTTATTTTCGTTAATAATTTAACAATTTATAGGTTATATGTATATGAATATCAATATGTAGATGTATATGCATATATTTTAGCATGTATATATGTATATATAGATGTATTTTGGGTGATAATGGATATATCCGTAGATGATAAATTGTCATCCATATCCGATCTACAAAATACTTAGATCATCCATATCCATATCCATATCCGTTAATCGTCCATTTACATCATCCGTATCCATTATAAATGGATCGGATCGGGTGGATGTCCATGGATGGAACATCCATTTCCATCCCTAACCACCATAAACCCACAACTATTCAATCATCACCTCCAAAAACCATCATCTTTCACGCCATCATTTTACTACTGCAACTTGTTGCAGCTACTACACTTGTGTTTCTACTTCTATTAACTCGCAAACCACCACCATTTTAATGAACCACCCTCACTATCTTGATCAACCACGATCTATTATCATCTTATCATCATCATACGAAACCACCAAAGTACCATCATAAGCTGCTACCATTCGGACTGCCCCAAGACCACTCATCGTTGATCATCACCTCTCCCTCTTTAATGTTTCTGTATTGATGGCCGAGAACAACCATCACCTTATCTTTGTTTGATCACCACCTTCTAACACTACAACACCATGGTTCCACCGTAGCATCACCATCAACATACCTACGGTGTTTTCTTCTTTCTTTTCTTTCTTTTTATTCGAACCTCAATCTCTCTTTCACTCTCTCTCTGCTCGAGAACCACACTCAAGACAACCAATGAGCTACCACCTTCATCTTCAAAGAAAACAATCACCACCAATAATAACCATAACCGTCACCAACCTCTTTGCTTTCTATTTTCTATCGACCAAACTTAAAACCACCACCTATCACAATAAACGAGCCAACATCTCCCTCACACTCATCCTCTCTCTCACTGCTTCTGTTTCTGCTCCAACAGTAAACTAACAAGACATGCTAAATGGCTATTATTTCACTCCTGATGCCCGTTTGTTTCTGGTTCTGTATGCAGTCGTTTACCACTAAACAACCGCTGTTTGCAGCTTATGTTTCACGTTGAAAACCACCACTCGCTGTTTTCTGTTCTATGCTGTACGAATATCACCCAGATAACCTCAAAGAACCACCACTAGTCGCTACTGTTGCTGTACATCTTTCTGTATCTAATCCTGTAATACACGATGACGATGGTTGTTAAATATTGCTGCTATACGCGTATATATTTATGCGGTATACGTTTTCTATTCCATGTAACGATGATGATGATGTTAGTGTTGAAGATGACAATGTAAGAGGATGATGATGGAAAGAAAAGGATGGTGCTTGTACGTAACCTTTTTCTATTTTTTAATCATGACCAACACCACCGACAAATTATTTTTTTCTCTTAAACTTATCTGTTGAATGGTTAGGTTTGATTTTCCTATATTGGGCCAGAAACGTTTTTCACAAATGGGCCGGATCATTTCCCTTATGTTTTGTAACAGCCTGTTTATATATATATTTTTTTTTACGAAGGAAGTAAATAAAGATGAAGGAATCAGTTCGATATACGGGTTATATATATTAGGCTGTGATATTAGAACAGAAAAGTAATGGCAGAGGAGTGGTTAGGGTTGTGTTGCTTTAACCGAGAGGTCGCGGGTTCAAACCTGGGTAGTGGCGTATTTTTTTATGAGCTTGTTTTCTTCAAAGGTTGTATTATAAGATTATTATTATTATTATTATTATTATTATTATTATTATTATTATTATTATTATTATTATTATTATTATTATTATTATTATTATTATTATTATTATTTTTATTACTATTTATTATTATTATTATTATTATTATTATTATTATTATTATTATTATTATTATTATTATTATTATTAACATTATTAATATAAGTATCATTATTATTATTATCATTATTAACACTATTATTATTATTAGTATTATCATTATTATTAGTACTTTTACCATTTTTATTATTATTAGTATTATTATTATCATTAAAATAATTATTAAGATTATTGTTACTATTATTATTATTATCATTAATATTATTATTAGTATCATTATGATTATTAGTATTATTATTAAAATTATCATTTTATTATTCTTATTACTAATACCATTATTATTATCATTATTAGTAAAATTATTATTATTATAGTTATTATTATTATTATTACTATTATTATTATCATTTTATTATTAAAAGTATTAAAATTGTTATTTGTATTAAAATTATTATTTTTCTTAATAAGATTTTCATTATTATTAAAACTACCATTTTTATTAAAATTATTAATATTGTTGTTATTATTATTATTATTATAACGAATAAAGATTTTGTATATAAAAATATACTTATTACATATAAATATATTAATATTACCTATAATTATATATTAAATATATTAACATTTTTATTATATATATATATATACAAAATAAATATATATAATATATAATTTAAGATATAATATATAAATAAAATATATATTGGAATTAAGTACAAATTCTATATAAACTACAACACTAAATATATAAATATAATTAATAGATGGAATTAGTTGATTACCAATATATGTGTTAATATGTATATAAATGATATAGGTTCGTGAATCCGAGGCCAACCCTACATTGTTCAGTTCCGTCGTATGCATATTTTTACTACAAAATATCGTATCGTGAGTTTCATTTGCTCCCTTTTTAAATGCTTTTGCAATATATATTTTTGGGACTGAGAATACATGTGCTGCTTTTATAAATGTTTGACGAAATAGACACAAGTACTTAAAACTACATTCTATGGTTGGATTATTATATCGAATATCACCCTTTTAGCTCGGCAGCCTAAGAATTGGTGTTTATTATAATTGCCACCAATTAACGCGAATCCTAAAGATAGATCTATCGGGCCCAACGAGCCCCATCCGAGTTAAGGATGCTTTAGTACTTCGAATTTATCATATCCGATGAGAGTCCCGGAATGATGGGGATATTCTAGATGTATTCTGTTAAGGTCGGTTACCACCATATTGTAACGACCCTGGATTTTTCAACGTTTATTTATTAATAATTATTATTATTAATACATGTGATTAAACGAATGTATGTTATTACATTTACATGTTGCTATGATTGCCCGAAACGTCTTTGTGACACACGAAACTTACACGAATAATATTTTCACATATTATTTACATTCATAATTAGTTTTATTAATCATTTTAATTAACTAAAGTTAGTAGTTAATTACTTGGGCTTTAATTGGATTTAATTGTTAATTACTTTGAACTTGGGCTTTATTTTTGTACATGGGCTTATAAGCCCACCCTACTTATATTTATGGATTAACTAGGAGCCTTTTTACTATAACAAGTCCATTAAGGGTTAAGAACTAGCTAGTTAAGAGACTTGGAATATAGTTACTCCATAATCCCCATGTAAACCATTCTTATATCCAACTTTTGTAAGGCTTTTCATGCTTGTAACCATTAAACTTTTGCCTCCTCCCTTTGTTGAGCTGCAGAACCGTGGCCTTGTAGGTGCACAAGAGGGTTGGTTGCTTTTTTTTTTGCTACATTTACTAAGTATTTCACTTCACATTTCAAACACACACATACTTGCTTCATCTTTTCTCTCATTTTTCTTTCTTTCTTGTAAGTAATTGGAACTTATTTTCTCTTCTTCTTTTCCTTGTAAAACCGTAGCATAATCACTCTTATCATCATCATTCTTTTGTTGTTGTTACTCATCTTTGGTTATTATTTACTTACTTGTTCTTTGATTAATTATTACTTACAAGTTACAAGATCAAACTTACCAGTTTGATTCTTCATTTATCTTGTATTTACAAGAACACTCAAGAACATAAAGTTTCTAGCTTATGTTCTTCATTTATTGTTTCAAAAGTTTGTAAGTTCATAGTTGTTAAAATCATACTTGTAGTTCTTGAAGTGAACTTAAGGTTTACTTTTCTTAAAGATCAAACTTTGGTTGAATCTTTAAAAGTATGAACAACCATGAACCTTTTACTTGTTTATTTAATTTATCACTTTATTCTTGCACTTTAAATTCATGTTTGTTGGTTATTATTGGTCAAGTGTTACTAGTTAACCTTGATCTCATTAATCTTGAACTTAAAGTTAACTTTAAAAGTTCAAGAACATGTAAATGAAACTTTTTAATTATAACTTTGTACACTTATGTTAGATCTAGACTTTTGAGTCTTGAATCTTCAAGATCAAACTAAGAGCTATGTTCTACAACTTAAGATCTTGATTTCATAAGTTCATTTTCAAGTTTGTAACTTATTATTAGTCTTAAAGTTCATGTATGTGTTAGATCTAAGACTTTGATGTAACTTTGGTTCATCAAAACACTTGCAACACTTAATTGAGTTGTACTTCATGTCTTAGACTTACACTTGGGTTATGATGGTCAAACCATGGTAAATATGATGTAAACACATCAATGAGTTGTACACTTGAAGCTATAGGCATCAAGGATGAGAACCATGATGAACATCAAGCACCAAACTCACCGGAACCCATTATTTTTCTGCTTTCTGTCTTCTACCTACTATTTTCTGGTTTCTATAACAGACCATTAGACCTGGGCTGTTTTGATTATTATTCAAATAGATATTTTTGAGTAGATAACTTTTCATATAGGACTCGTCTTAATCCGAGTTACGGTTTAGGATTTATGGCCCTCCGATCGTCACTATGTCCTTTTAACGTTGTGTAGAAATTTCTGACCTACTCGCACTTAGACCGTCGCCACGGTCAAACAAAGATGAGTTTGCTTCTGTATATTTTACCACACTTAAAGGACTCATATACGGATCCATGGCCACTGGTCTCACCTTAATTCAGTAAGGGTAGAAGACGTGGTGACTGACTGAATTCAGCCTTTGTTTTAAACTACTTTCATGAATGAAACCTACTTTACATCTTTTGTTAAATGATGAATGATGATGACCCTTAAGACCTTATTTACATACTTTTAAACCTTTTCGGACGATTTACTGACTTAGTACTATTTAACTTAGGTTGAGGACCCGTTTGGACGACCTTCATTACTTGCTTACTTTCCGAGTCATACTTTACCGCTACTTTATCATTGTGAGTTATAGCATTCCCTTTTTACTTTAACTTATTTTGGGAACTGAGAATACATGCGGATTTTATGTTTTACATACTAGGCACGAGTACTTAAACTTATATATGTGTGGGTTATATAACGGTAGAAACATTCCCTTTAGCTCGGTAACGTTTAGTCATTGGTTTTTAAACCGGTGAACGCGAATCTTAGATATGGATCCATAGGGTTTGACATCCCCACTCGGGCTAGTCGCGCTAGCATTTAACGAGTGTTTAATACTTCGTAAACATACGCACTTGCCAAGTGTACTTTCAGGGGGTATAAACGTTAAGTTAGTTACCAAGTGCCCACGGTTAACATATACTTTATCATACTGTTTTGAAACGCTCTTTGTAGCACTGAAATCTCGTAGCCTACCTTACATACTGTTATACTTAAACTATAGCTCACCAACCTTTGTGTTGATGTTTTAAAGCATGTTTTTCTCAGGTGCTTGAGGTTAGCTTCCGCTGTGTACTAGTCGTGCTATAGACACCCGCTGCTTAGAGTTGTTATCGCATGAACTACTTTATTTTGCATTCAAACATTAGTACTTTTGAACTATGACTTGTAACGACCGTTGTGGTCACATACACTTATTATTTGCTTCTACTTAGCGAAGCATGCTTTTGGATTGTAAAACATTCGATGTTGGTTTAGACATCACTTTATTAATGAATGCAAACTCTTTTTGAAATCGCATTTAGTTCTTAACCTTGTAATGATCCTGTTGTTGATGATTCGTACACGATGGTTTTGTACGGGGCATCACATTTGGTATCAGAGCATTGGTTGTAGGGAATTAAGTTGCATTAGTGAGTCTAAGACCGACCCGAGTAGGATTCACTAATAGGACTAATCTACAACTTTCTAGTTTACGTGTTTCTACTGAACTTACTGCATGCTGCTGCTTGCTTTTACTGCTATATGCCGTATGCTACTACATGATTTCACTACTATATGATATCACTTGCTTTCAATTGCATGCTACTTCTGTACGATTCGTTATTATTGCCATGCTACTTATTGTTATACATGATTTAAACTGTTGGCCTAATACGTGCTTGCTTTATGACTTACTGACATGGAAGATTTACTTTTCCTTGTTCAGATGTCGGATGTACCACCTGCTATCTTTTTGGGTAGTTTAGACTCGTCAGCCACCCCACCTGCTACTGCTGCTGACACACTGATCCCGCTACCCACGAGTGACCCCGGCGCTTCATCTTCCGGGACTAGCAGCCAGGCGCCTGCACCAGTGGCTACTATTGACGGACACGTGGACCCTACGGAGATTCCAGCTCCGTCTGCTCCTGAATCCTCGGAGCCACAGCCCCGCATCGGTGGTGTTGTGATTCCTGCAGAGTTCGGGGAAGGGCCATTCCGTAACCATATGCGCATGCCGTGCCGACGCGCTCCTAATAGACGTTTAGTGCCGATTCCGCCAGGCAGACACAGAGAGATGTTGGCCGCCTTTGGACTGCCAGTTCAGCCACCCGTGCCACCAACACATGACTCGGATGACTCATCATCCACCGATTCTTCATCAGATGATTCTTCATCAGACTCCAGTGACGACGAGGACCCTGCCGATATACCTATTCAGCCACCCTCCACCCTGCCGAAGAAGTGGTATTGCTTCGACGGTACCATCATTCCGGGTATCAACGGAGGCCATGCTTTCACTGACGCATTTGGTTGGCGTCGTAGGGTTACTGCTCGTAAGCGGATTGTGCCGTACCCTGCCGACCTACAGATACGTAAGGTTCCCCGTTACGTACTGACTATTTCTGGAGCCGGGACATCTGCACCCCGTTTTGTGCGGTCTGTATCATCCGCTCCACCGGCCCCACCTGCACCACCAGCACCGCCCGCCCCACCAGCTCCCACTATCGAGGAATTGACAAGGGAGGTGGGAATCCTCCGAGCTCGGGCTACTGAGCTCGAGGAGCAGTTGGCTCAGGTTTTAGACATCCTACACCCACCTTCACCATAGGACTTTTGTATTTAGATTTCGTAATGTAATCTAGTTGTAGTTTTATATTTCACTTATGTATTGTACGAACTTATTCATGATGTATGAAACTTATTATTAATGAATGGAAAGTTTGTGATGTTACTTTTTGCACAAGTGTTCTATTTACGTTACTGTATGGTGTTTTGCGGTACTTGTATCAACTTGCGTTACTTAATTAACATGTGTTGTGCTGTTTACATGTTGGTTGTTATATACTATATTATTATATATTGAATACTGGATTTTGACTTGAGTCAAAATTTTTGTTTAGAACATCATGGCTAACGGTCGATCCACACCTACTGCAGCTCAAATTGAAGAGATGATCCAAGAATGTGTAGCCGCAGCCCTAGCAAAAAGAAACCTCCAAGCTCCACCGCCACCACCACCGGTTATTCCACCCGTTCGAAATGGGTGTACTTACAAGGAATTTCAGAGCTGCAAACCACATAACTTCAGTGGAACCGAGGGACCGGTTGGTCTCACCAGATGGTTCGAGAAACTTGAATCAGTATTCTGAGTTAGCAACTGTTCGGAGGACAATAAGACCAAGTTTGCATCTTGCACGCTATCTGACGGCGCACTAACGTGGTGGAACACGTTAGCTCAAGCGAAAGGTATCGATGAGGCGTATGCTACGCCATGGGAGGAATTCAAAGCGGCTATGATTGATGAGTATTGTCCGAGAACCGAAATACAAAAGATGGAAATGGAATTCATGCAGTTAAAGGCCGTTGGGAATGACCTTGATAGTTACAACAGGAGATTTTTGGAATTAGCCCTGATGTGTCCGACAATGGTCACCCCAGAAATCAAGCGAATGGAGAGATACTTCTGGGGACTCCCTAAGAGCATTAAGGGAAACGTCACCTCATCCAAACCACCGAATGTTCCCGAAGCAATGCGCATGGCGCATACTTTAATGAATCAGATAACCATCGATGAACCGGAGAAAACTAAGACTGAAGCGGGTACTAGTGAGAAGCGCAAATGGGATAACCACAACAACAACAACAACAACAACAACAGGAGAAGAAACTATGAACAGAACCCTGCGAAATGACATGAGGGTTTCAGAGGAAACAACAACGGTGGAAACCTCAACCCCAACAAAAACACCAACTCCAACCCAGACTACAAAGGAACCTTACCACAATGCAAGCGGTGCTACAAGCACCATACTGGGTATTCTAATGTTGTCTGCGAGAAGTGCCAACGGTCTGGGCATGTTGGAAAAGACTGCAAGGTCACCACTTTGAATGGGAAGCCGAACCCCACAGGGCCGAGAAAGTGCTACGAATGCGGGCAAATGGGCCATTTCAGAAATGCGTGCCCAAACAAGCGAAAAGACGGCGAACCACCGCGCGCTAGAGCTTTCAACGTTAATGCAAGGGACACTCGAGAAAACCCTGACTTGGTGACAGGTATATTCAAAATCAACAATCTTTTAGCTTCTGTCTTGTTTGATACTAGTGCGGATAGAAGTTATGTATGTAGACATTTTTGCGATAAGATTAATTGGTCATTAGTCCCGTTAAAAGAGAGTATGCTTGTCGAGGTCGCCAACGGTAAACTTGAAAAAGTTGACCACATTAGTCGAGGAGCTATTATCAACATAGCTGGTGCAGATTTCGAAATTGATTTGATACCTATCAAATTGGGAAGTTTTGACGTGATAGTCTGTATGGATTGGTTGAGTAAGATAAGGGCCGATATTATCTGTGGAGATAAAGCACTTCGCATACCACAAGGAGACGGTGAGCCACTGATCATCTTCGGAGAGAGATGTAACTCGAAGTTGAACCTCATTAGTTGCGTAAAAGCGCAAAAGATTATGAAGAATGAACGTTTTGCTGTCCTAGCACATGTGAAAGTGGTAGAAACTGAGGTGAAGAGCGTGAACGACGTTCGAATTGTGAACGAATTTTCCGATGTCTTCCCAGAGGAATTGCCTGGATTGCCGCCGCAGAGAGCAGTAGAGTTTCAGATTGATTTAGTGCCAGGAGCTGCACCTATAGCTCGCGCACCTTATAGACTCGCACCTTCCGAGATGCAAGAATTACAGAGTCAACTACAAGAGCTGTTAGATCGAGGGTTTATCCAACCAAGTTTCTCGCCTTGGGGCGCACCTGTTCTGTTTGTGAAGAAGAAGGATGGATCCTTCCGTATGTGTATCGACTACCGTGAACTCAAAAAATTGACTATCAAGAATCGGTATCCTCTTCCCCGCATGGACGATCTTTTTGATCAACTACAAGGATCGAGCGTTTACTCAAAGATCGATTTACGATCCGGTTATCACCAGTTGAGGGTGAAGGAAAGTGACGTGATGAAAACTGCATTCAGGACCCGTTATGGCCATTATGAGTTTCTCGTGATGCCATTCGATTTGACAAATGCACCTGCCGTGTTCATGGATCTCATGAATCGTGTATGCAAGCCTTACTTGGACAAGTTTGTTATCGTCTTTATAGATGATATCCTCATCTACTCTAAGAGCGAAGAAGAGCATGAGCAACACCTCCAACTAGTACTTGAACTCTTGAGACAAGAGCAACTCACGTATCTTATGCCTTTATGCATCGGTTTACGAACCAGAAAAAGTCACTGGGTTATCACAGTATACGAATTGAAATTCTTTAATCAATATCTGATTACAAACTTATTATTTATAATCTCAACACGTCATACCACCATTATTAGATAAATGGATGACACATCATATCTTATCATATCTTATTATGTCTATCCCAGTAAACTTTGTCTACCACTTTTCCTAAATTTCCTCCGTAAATTACGGAAATCTTTTTGCTATAAATACATATTCAAGGAGACGAATATATCATTCAGTATTCAATACCCATTTCATATCAAACCCTATTCCAAACATATAATATGAATTTCTCAAACTCTTCAAGCTCCCACGGCAGCGTAACCAGAACAAATGAACCAATCAGCCATCATCTTTTCTGGATGAATTGGGGATAGGTTCGTAGCCGACTCAATCAATGGAGGCAAGAAGAAGGTGATCCCTTCCACCAATCAAATTCACCTCTTGGCGAAGAACCTGAAGCACTTACCGGCGAACCAGTCCGAAACACTATTTTCTCTCTTATTTTCAGGGTATCCCGTCACGAATATATAATATCGAAGATTCTAGATCTTATACACCCCCTTGTTCCAACTTCCAATCATCCCGGAATAATAGAAGAAGTTAACGAGTTTCGCACTCGAGTAGTGGCTCTGGAGAATATGGTGCAAAACCTACGAACACCAGCAGTAGCACCAGCAGCATAACCAGTACCACAAATACCATCAACATCACCACCAACAACATCAGCTTCATCAACAACAACATCTGCATTCCATGCCTCAACATCACACTCAGTACCACAAACATCAACATGATACGCCCCATAGATACCAAGGAATATTAGTAATAATGAGTTAAGATGTATTGACTCATTCTTCGTGAAGAATTATATATGTATACCTTATATATATATGATTTAGAACAATAATAAATCTTGTCGTACTAAGCAATTACGTGTGAATCTCAACTAGTATGTACTACTTGGTTAATTCATATCACTAATATGCTATGATGTACACCCTTCGTTAATGATTTAACAATTGTTAATCACTGCTTCAACACAATAAACTCCATTTCATAATAAATCAAGTGTAACGATGAATGTATTAATTCATAACTTCATTAGAAAAATATTTCGCGATAATTATGAAATCTCTAAGGTTTTGGAGATTATTTACTCTCGTTCCAAACCGTAAATCAGATGAGTTTAATTTATATTAACTCATTAAATCCCTGATTATATCTGAAGAATACATATATAATTGTAAATTCTGTTGTACAAACTGTTAATTGTGAAAATATTTTAACGGGTAGGTAAAACCCGAGAAATATTTACATCTCACATTAATACACTGTACATTCTTCAATTTTGACTCATAAATCATTAATTATACGCACTACCTTCACAATGATACACAATCATCTTCATACAAAATCAATTACACATTCTGAAATTAACATATCGGGATTCAAGTAAAGCTTTAGCAGGTGTTATCTTCCTAAAGATCACTACATTCACGAATTATATTCTGCAAAGAATTATCACATCAAACCACCGAAATTATCATTCACTTTTAAAATCAATAACGCCTATTCGGCAACCATTAGATCCATTAACGATTACAATCAGCGTTTAATCATCTAAAAATAAAATTTCTTGGAACCATCTCGAATTGATAACAAATGATTCAGACATGGTAGCATTAAATGCAGAGGAAACAAAAGAATTGTCCTCGTCATTGGATTTTAGAAATTCTAAGATATCACCGTATCTTTCGTTATAAATATCCTCTATATTTGTGAAGATATCTTCATAACGATTCTTGACCTCAATTAATTGTCTCCTTGCTATATCTTTATCACATCATAAAGGAAACTGATTTAGTTTCTATATTCTGTAAAATTCAAATTTAAAATATGAATGATTTGAAGTAGTGTTGGGAATTGAAGCATGAGTTAGTATAATATAATGACGTCATGCCAACGTGATTATATTACAGTAAGTCATGCTAAATTTTTGATGGAAGATGATGATTCGTAGATTTTATAATCATCATTTGCCATGTTACACGACTCTTACATTCTACTAAATCTCTGAACACATCAAGAAAATATATTCTTGATAGTTCTATCCTCAGTAATTCTAGTAATTTACCAAATCAAATCGTGATATTATGCTTAGAACAGTAAGCCCATTCGAAACTTCATACCTATGAATTCTGGACCATTACTCGCTTTATTTAGAGTTGAGAGGAGAACAAAAAGGCAAAGAGCTTTGACATATAAGGGAAAATATAAAGCCCGATAACGACACCGAAATTACAAACCGTGTATATCAATGCATATAGCAATATAAAGACACGGGAGAACTAAAAAACACAATAAATCCTAGAGCATAATAGAAGTAAACAGACTCCTCTGGTGGGAGTTGGAAAAGAAGGATGATTGTGGCGATAACCAATATAAGGTCAAGAACAAGAACTGGATTGAGCATATTAACAAAACTTTTGGAAGTATGAATTGAGAAAGAAAGTATAGAAGTGGTGAAGATAATGAAACGGAAGAAGCTAATTTATAGCAAAATTCCAAACACAGCAATCGAGGTAATTCACCATATTTAATTAAAGAAAATCCTAATTTCCGTAATTACCGGAAAATCAAATCTTATAAAGATTTCGAAGATTTCTTTAATTCCTTGAAATCCGGAAATCAATCGTAACTATTCAAAAGTTTAGCGAACATTTAATTTTCTCATTTACTCTTTTACGATAGCTTCATTTATACGCTTCCTATAATCGAATCATTTCATCCATAATATCTAATGTATATAAAACTCTAATTTTCAACTCATATTCATCATTCTTGTTGTGAACAATGACGATCTCTATCAAATCTCATGACTGTGATTTACATGAACTACTCTCTATTTTGTCTACCCTGATATTGTGACATAAACACTCAAGATTTAAATGAGCTCAATATTATTCATAACACATTTCATGTATTCAATTTACTGAAATGACTTGCATAACATCATCATTTTGAATGATCTCTGCATTAATGATAAAATGCACTTCGTAGAAGAACCTGTAGAAATTATGGTTCGTATGATTTAAACGCTTGAAACAAAATAATATTCTATCCGTTGAATTTCACGCAAGGCCCCGAGAACGTGAAAACCAAATAAAAAGAAAATATCCTCACCTATTTACAAACAACGCCGACTGATGACAACAACTAAATTTCGGGATGAAATTTCTTTTAACGGGTAGGTACTATAACAACCCGGAAATTTCCGACAAAATCTAAACAAAGTCTTTATACAATATCATTTAACCTCGACTAATTTTGACGATTTACGAACCATTATTTTTAAATAATTATGTATTAATATTAACTTGTTTATTATTTATCATCATTATTACTCTCAATATTATTAATATTATTATTAATAATTATCATTATTATCATTAATATTATTAGTATTATAAATTTTATTAAAAGTAATAAGATTATTATAAATATCATTATTAATACAAATTATTATTAATACTAGTATTATTAACATGTTATAATGATTATTATCATTAAAATTATCATTATTATTATTAATATTGTCATATTAATATTGTTATCCTTATATTATTATTATTTATCATTAATAATACTATTATTATTATTAATATAATTATTGTTATTAGTATTATTATTATTAATATATTTATTAAATATTAATATCAATTAAAAATAAAAGAAATAGACATAAACCTAATACCAGAATTAGGTCGAATTTTTTTATCTGCTTTTACTTTTTAAATATTTTATAAAAAGTAGGTTAGTATCTGTATTTTTAGGTCGTGACCTGCTTCTTTTTTTATCTGTTCTAATTTTTTTATTTTTATTTTTTTGATCATGATCTTCCATGATTTCCATTAAACAAACAATTAGGTCTACTGAGTTACACCTTGGATTAACATTATCATCATTATATAAATATCGATTGAAGGTTTCTGCTAATTTGAAACCAAACAGAAAACTCAGTTAAAAGAAAAATAAATTCGTTCTTGACCCATTTTACCAAAACCTCGAAATCGAATCAATTTAGAAAATCTATAAATGTAGTCTTGCTAGGAATTATTCATTCATACTATCTGTAAAATTACAAGTCCCAATTCGTTCTAACGAATTCAAATTTTTGAGTCAAAGTTTCGATTTCAAAAGTCAAACGGTTTGTTCATCATGAAATTCGTAATTTTTTTTATGTTTCAAGTTCAATTGATTGCTTAGGTAGTTTCTAGGAACAATTTACTACCACTTTCATGTTGAAATCTTAATCTAAAACGTCCTCAAAAATAAAAATCACGCAATTTTTTTTCTTTTAAAAGCTGCGACAGCAGCAGTGTTTTATTTATTTATTTATTTTTTTTTGTTTTCAATTAATTCCAAAACTGATTTAGATCGATTATATTTAGTTTGATAGTCCTGAAAATCGTTTAGAAGTTAATTGGATTCGTTCCTGGGTTGTTTAAGCTAGTTGGATTGATGAAGAAGAAGTAGAAACGGAAAAACAGTTTAAGTTCTTATGGTTAGTGAATTATAACAGAAAAGTAGAAGTGGTGGAGTGGTTAAGGTGTTGTTCGTGTTAGCGAGAGGTCTCGGGTTCGAGTCCCGACTGTGCTATTTTTTTTTTTTTGAAAAGCTTTTCAAGGTAGTTCTCTTATTCAAAGTTAATCTAAATTATTATTGTTATTATTATTAGCATTATAATTATTATCATTATTAATATTATGATTTTAACTATTATTATTAATAATAAAAGTTACCAAGTATTATTAGCATAATTAAAATTAAAATTATAATTGCTATTATTGTTATTACTACTAAAATTATTATTACTAGTATTATTAGTAATTATTAATAATATCATTTGTATTATTAAAAGTATTACAAATTTTATCATTTCAAGTATTATTATTATTATCATTATGATTAACAGTATTACCATTATTATTAGTACTAGTATCATTTTAAAAAGTATTCTTATTAATGATATCATTATTATTATTACTAATATGATTATCCTTATTATTAAGTATTATTTTTATTAACATTTTTATCTTAACAATAATATTAAAACTTTCTTTTTTAAATTATCATTATTACCATCATCCTTATTATTATTATTACAAAATAATACGATCCTTTATACATTATCATTATTAAAGTCATTTTATCAAACAAATACTTATACATAGAACATATATATATAAGTATATATATATATATATATATATATATATATATATATATATATATATATATATATATATATATATATATATATATATATATATATATATATATATATATATATATATATATATATAAAAAAATATGAAACAATTGAAATAATATTATTCGATTACGAGTATATGTGTTAATATATATACTTGATATAGGTTCGTGAATCCAAGGACATCTCTGTACTTGTTCAAGTGTTATCATACGCATATCATACAAACTATCGTATCGTGAGTTTCATATGATCCCTTTTACTCTTTACATTTTTGGGCTGAGAATACATGCACAACTTTTATAACTGTTTTACACGTATCAACTATTAAACTGTGATATGTTGGGGCTATGACCAGCAAGTCCCCAACCGACAAGTATAAACGATAACTTGTTACGGGGCAAACTTGAAAGTCTAGTCTAAATACAAGTACCAACTATTAAACTGTGATATGTTGGGCTATGACCAGCAAGTCCCCAACCGACAAGTATAAACGATAACTTGTTACGGGGCAAACTTGAAAGTCTTGTCTAAATATCAGTACCAACTGTTAAAACTATGCTATACCCGGCTATGTCCGACTAAGTCCCTACAGTGATATTTTTAATTGCTGCGGCATTCTTAATTATTGGGGATAGGCCTATCGGGAGTAACATCCCCGATACATTTGACTAAGTCTTTGTATTACTTGATAATGAAATTAAACGACAAGGACACAACAACTTGTCACGGGGCAAACAACGTTTAGTCTAAATATCACGCACTGGCATAACTTTTGATCCTGCGGGAGATCAACTTTTAGATCTGCGAGATCTACTTTATTTAATCTTGTGGTCTATATCTATTACTGAAATCATTATTTATTACAAACCTATGAACTAACTCAATCTCGTGTTGACCTTTTTAAGCATGTTTATTTTCAGGTACTTAAATATTGCTTCCGCTATATATCTACTGCTTTGATGATGATTGTTTGCTATGCTTGGAGTCTTCATTACATATCATATCAATTAAAGACATATTTATCTTCCGCTGCAAAACTCAACAAAACGTCTCATGTAGAGTCGTTCTCGTTTATACAACTGTGATTTGATATAATTAGACACAAATACCCCAGGCCCTATTTGGGGCTGTCACAGATTGGTATCGGAGCAAACTGTTGTAGAGAACCAGGATTTCATTTTATGTGTGCCTTATACCATTAGGTACCTTAGCAATGTTGGATTACAACTTTCCTTGACCATAGTGCCTTCAATTGTTGCCTTTAACTGTTAAATGCTACACTATGCCTTAGAAACTATGCTTATTAAATTCTTTAATATTTCTTAGAATGCCGAGCCAATCAGAGAATTCTGTCTACTCTCTAATTATGCCACCACATTCAAATGCGATACCTGTTGATTCTGCTGACTCTGGCTCTAATCATTCATCGGTATACAAACCAACGAGTACTTCTGAATGGGAAGCTATTCAAAGCCTTCCTAACTACAATGGTGACTACTCAGGCTACGAGCCCGAAAAAGAGCCTATTGAGGAATCGTCTAAAAACTTATCTCTAAAGAGAAAGCAAACCGAAACCGCTACTGCTGATGAAGTCGGTCCATTAAAAAGGGCTAGCTCACCATCTCGTGAAAACATCGCTCAGATAGATGCACGTCTAAATAACCTAGAGAAAGAAAACAAAATCTTGAAAGAGATCATCATAAAATCCTTCGAAACTTGACCTGAAAGGCTAGAAGAACTTGTAAAGTATAACACAGAAAAAGTGATGGTGAAGGTGATGAAAGTAAAGGACGATGAAGAACGCAATACCCGCTGGGGAAAACAATCGCTTGCCTATTTGAGAGAAGATGTTGACATTAAATTTAAGATGGAGGAAGACCACATGAATAGTCAACTTTCTATGAGGGACTACATGTATCATGTAATCAACAATGATGTTTCCAATCTTTATGATAACCTTGAGTATCTTTATGAGGAACAAAAGGAGAAGAACGAGAAAGTTGAAAAGTTTATGAAGAAGGTTGAGGAAGAAAAGAAGAAATATGAAGACTACTTCAATCTTAATATTTCCTAGTTATTTTTCCTATTTTCTATCTATGTAAAGGCTAGGCCTTAAACTATTTCTCTCTCCAGATCGTGTAATAAGAAGGCTTGTTTAAAGCTTCAATAAAATAAAGTGTTTCGTTTATATCATATTCATCTTTATTTCACTTAAATTTTTATGACCTATCAGATTTATCAAACTTCTATACACCCTTATGTTATTGAAGATAATTAGCTCCTGCTACTCTAAACACTCACGTATCTTATGCCTTTATGCATCGGTTTACGAACCAGAAAAAGTCACTGGGTTATCACAGTATACGAATTGAAATTCTTTAATCAATATCTGATTACAAACTTATTATTTATAATCTCAACACGTCATACCACCATTATTACATAAATGGATGACACATCATATCTTATCATATCTTATTATGTCTATCCCAGTAAACTTTGTCTACCACTTTTCCTAAATTTCCTCCGTAAATTACGGAAATCTTTTTGCTATAAATACATATTCAAGGAGACGAATATATCATTCAGTATTCAATACCCATTTCATATCAAACCCTATTCCAAACATATAATATGAATTTCTCAAACTCTTCAAGCTCCCACGGCAACGTAACCGGAACAAACGAACCAATCAGCCATCATCTTTTCTGGATGAATTGGGGATGGGTTCGTAGCCGACTCAATCAATGGAGGCAAGAAGAAGGTGATCCCTTCCACCAATCAAATTCACCTCTTGGCAAAGAACCTGAAGCACTTACCGGCGAACCAGTCCGAAACACTATTTTCTCTCTTATTTCCAGGGTATCCCTTCACGAATATATAATATCGAAGATTCTAGATCTTATACACCCCCTTGTTCCAACCGCCAATCATCCCGGAATAATAGAAGAAGTCAACGAGCTTCGCGCTCGAGTAGTGGCTCTGGAGAATATGGTGCGAAACCTACGAACACCAGCAGCAGCACCAGCAGCATAACCAGTACCACAAATACCATCAACATCACCACCAACAACATCAGCTTCATCAACAACAACATCTGCATTTCATGCCTGAACATCACACTCAGTACCACAAACATCAACATGATACGCCCCATAGATACCAAGGAATATTAGTAATAATGAGTTAAGATGTATTGACTCATTCTTCGTGAAGAATTATATATGTATACCTTATATATATATGATTTGGAACAATAATAAATCTTGTCGTACTAAGCAATTACGTGTGAATCTCAACTAGTATGTACTACTTGGTTAATTCATATCACTAATATGCTATGATGTACACCCTTCGTTAATGATTTAACAATTGTTAATCACTGCTTCAACACAATAAACTCCATTTCATAATAAATCAAGTGTAACGATGAATGTATTAATTCATAACTTCATTAGCAAAATATTTCGCGACAATTATGAAATCTCTAAGGTTTTGGAGATTATTTACTCTCGTTCCAAACCGTAAATCAGATGAGTTTAATTTATATTAACTCATTAAATCCCTGATTATATCTGAAGAATACATATATAATTGTAAATTCTGTTGTACAAACTGTTAATTGTGAAAATATTTTAACGGGTAGGTAAAACCCGAGAAATATTTACATCTCACATTAATACACTGTACATTCTTCAATTTCGACTCATAAATCATTAATTATACGCACTACCTTCACAATGATACATAATCATCTTCATACAAAATCAATTACACATTCTGAAATTAACATATCGGGATTCAAGTAAAGCTTTAGCAGGTGTTATCTTCCTAAAGATCACTACATTCACGAATTATATTCTGCAAAGAATTATCACATCAAACCACCGAAATTATCATTCACTTTTAAAATCAATAACGCCTATTCGGCAACCATTAGATCCGTTAATGATTACAATCAGCGTTTAATCATCTAAAAATAAAATTTCTTGAAACCATCTCGAATTGATAACCAATGATTCAGACATGGTAGCATTAAATGCAGAGGAAATAAAAGAATTGTCCTCGTCATTGGATTTTAGAAATTCTAAGATATCACCGTATCTTTCGTTATAAATATCCTCTATATTTCTGAAGATATCTTCATAACGATTCTTGACCTCAATTAATTGTCTCCTTGCTATATCTTTATCACATCATAAAGGAAACTGATTTAGTTTCTATATTCTGTAAAATTCAAATTTAAAATATGAATGATTTGAAGTAGTGTTGGGAATTGAAGCATGAGTTAGTATAATATAATGACGTCAGGCCAACGTGATTATATTAAAGTAAGTCATGCTAAATTTTTAATGGAAGATGATGATTCGTAGATTTTATAATCATCATTTGCCATGTTACACGACTCTTACATTCTACTAAATCTCTGAACACATCAAGAAAATATATTCTTGATAGTTCTATCCTCAATAATTCTAGTAATTTACCAAATCAAATCGTGATATTACGCTTAGAACAGTAAGCCCATTCGAAACTTCATACCTATGAATTCTGGACCATTACTCGCTTTACTTAGAGTTGAGAGGAGAACAAAAAGGCAAAGAGCTTTGAGATATAAGGGAAAATATAAAGCCCGATAACGACACCAAAATTACAAACCGTGTATATCAATGCGTATAGCAATATAAAGACACGGGAGAACTAAAAAACACAATAAATCCTAGAGCATAATAGAAGTAAACAGACTCCTCTGGTGGGAGTTGGAAAAGAAGGATGATTGTGGCGATAACCAATATAAGGTCAAGAACAAGAACTGGATTGAGCATATTAACAAAACTTTTGGAAGTATGAATTGAGAAAGAAAGTATAGAAGTGGTGAAGATAATGAAACGGAAGAAGCTAATTTATAGCAAAATTCCAAACACAACAATCGAGGCAATTCACCATATTTAATTAAAGAAAATCCTAATTTCCGTAATTACCGAAAAATCAAATCTTATAAAGATTTCGAAGATTTCTTTAATTCCTTGAAATCCGGAAATCAATCGTAACTAGTCAAAAGTTAAGCGAACATTTAATTTTCTCATTTACTCTTTTACGAAAGCTTCATTTATACGCTTCCTATAATCGAATCATTTCATCCATAATACCTAATGTATATAAAACTCTAATTTTCAACTCATATTCATCATTCTTGTTGTGAACAATGACGATCTCTATCAAATCTCATGACTGTGATTTACATGAACTACTCTCTATTTTGTCTACCCTGATATTGTGACATAAACGCTCAAGATTTAAATGAGCTCAATATTATTCATAACACATTTCATGTATTCAATTTACTGAAATGACTTGCATAACATAATCATTTTGAATGATCTCTGCATTAATGATAAAATGCACTTCGTAGAAGAACCTGTAGAAATTATGGTTCGTATGATTTAAACGCTTAAAACAAAATAATATTCTATCCGTTGAATTTCACGCAAGGCCCCGAGAACGTGAAAACCAAATAAAAAGAAAATATCCTCACCTATTTACAAACAACGCCGACTGATGACAACAACTAAATTTCGGGACGAAATTTCTTTTAACGGGTAGGTACTATAACAACCCGGAAATTTCCGACAAAATCTAAACAAAGTCTTTATACAATATCATTTAACCTCGACTAATTTCGACGATTTACGAACCATTATTTTTAAATAATTATGTATTAATATTAACTTGTTTATTATTTATCATCATTATTACTCTCAATATTATTAATATTGTTATTAATAATTATCATTATTATTATTAATATTATTAGTATTATAAATTTTATTAAAAGTAATAAGATTATTATAAATATCATTATTAATACAAATTATTATTAATACTAGTATTATTAACATGTTATAATGATTATTATCATTAAAATTATCATTATTATTATTAATATTGTCATATTAATATTGTTATCCTTATATTATTATTATTTATCATTAATAATACTATTATTATTATTAATATAATTATTTTTATTATTATTATTATTATTAATATATTTATTAAATATTAATATCAATTAAAAATAAAAGAAATAGACATAAACCTAATACCAGAATTAGGTCGAATTTTTTTATCTGCTTTTACTTTTTAAATATTTTATAAAAAGTAGGTTAGTATCTGTATTTTTAGGTCGTGACCTGCTTCTTTTTTTTATCTGTTCTAATTTTTTTATTTTTATTTTTTTGATCGTGATCTTCCATGATTTCCATTAAACAAACAATTAGGTCTACTGAGTTACACCTTGGATTAACATTATCATCATTATATAAATATCGATTGAAGGTTTCTGCTAATTTGAAACCAAACAGAAAACTCAGTTAAAAGAAAAATAAATTCGTTCTTGACCCATTTTACCAAAACCTCGAAATCGAATCAATTTAGAAAATCTATAAATGTAGTCTTGCTAGGAATTATTCATTCATACTATCTGTAAAATTACAAGTCCCAATTCGTTCTAACGAATTCAAATTTTTGAGTCAAAGTTTCGATTTCAAAAGTCAAACGGTTTGTTCATCATGAAATTCGTAATTTTTTTTATGTTTCAAGTTCAATTGATTGCTTAGGTAGTTTCTAGGAACAATTTACTACCACTTTCATGTTGAAATCTTAATCTAAAACGTCCTCAAAAATAAAAATCACGAAATTTTTTTCTTTTAAAAGCTGCGACAGCAGCAGTGTTTTATTTATTTATTTATTTATTTTTGTTTTCAATTAATTCCAAAACTGATATAGATCGATTATATTTAGTTTGATAGTCCTGAAAATCGTTTAGAAGTTAATTGGATTCGTTCCTGGGTTGTTTTGGCTAGTTGGATTGATGAAGAAGAAGTAGAAACAGAAAAACAGTTTAAGTTCTTATGGTTAGTGAATTATAACAGAAAAGTAGAAGTGGTGGAGTAGTTAAGGTGTTGTTCGTGTTAGCGAGAGGTCTCGGGTTCGAGTCCCGACTGTGCCATTTTTTTTTTTTTTTGAAAAGCTTTTCAAGGTAGTTCTCTTATTCAAAGTTAATCTAAATTATTATTGTTATTATTATTAGCATTATAATTATTATCATTATTAATATTATGATTTTAACTATTATTATTAATAATAAAAGTTACCAAGTATTATTAGCATAATTAAAATTAAAATTATAATTGCTATTATTGTTATTACTACTAAAATTATTATTACTAGTATTATTAGTAATTATTAATAATATCATTTGTATTATTAAAAGTATTACAAATTTTATCATTTCAAGTATTATTATTATTATCATTATGATTAACAGTATTACCATTATTATTAGTACTAGTATCATTTTAAAAAGTATTCTTATTAATGATATCATTATTATTATTACTAATATGATTATCCTTATTATTAAGTATTAATTTTATTAACATTTTTATCTTAACAATAATATTAAAACTTTCATTTTTAAATTATCATTATTACCATCATCCTTATTATTATTATTATTACAAAATAATACGATCCTTTATACATTATCATTATTAAAGTCATTTTATCAAACAAATACTTATACATAGAACATATATATATAAGTGTGTGTGTGTATGTATATATATATATATATATATATATATATATATATATATATATATATATATATATATATATATATAAATATGAAACAATTGAAATAATATTATTCGATTACGAGTATATGTGTTAATATATATACTTGATATAGGTTCGTGAATCCGAGGACATCTCTGTACTTGTTCAAGTGTTATCATACGCATATCATACAAACTATCGTATCGTGAGTTTCATATGATCCCTTTTACTCTTTACATTTTTGGGCTGAGAATACATGCACAAATTTTATAACTGTTTTACACGCATCAACTATTAAACTGTGATATGTTGGGTTATGACCAGCAAGTCCCCAACCGACAAGTATAAACGATAACTTGTTACGGGGCAAACTTGAAAGTCTAGTCTAAATACAAGTACCAACTATTAAACTGTGATATGTTGGGCTATGACCAGCAAGTCCCCAACCGACAAGTATAAACGATAACTTGTTACGGGGCAAACTTGAAAGTCTAGTCTAAATATCAGTACCAACTGTTAAAACTATGCTATACCCGGCTATGTCCGACTAAGTCCCTACAGTGATATTTTTAATTGCTGCGGCATTCTTAATTATTAGGGATAGGCCTATCGGGAGTAACGTCCCCGATACATTTGACTAAGTCTTTGTATTACTTGATAATGAAATTAAACGACAAGGACACAACAACTTGTCACTGGGCAAACAACGTTTAGTCTAAATATCACGCACTGGCATAACTTTTGATCCTGCGGGAGATCAACTTTTAGATCTGCGAGATCTACTTTATTTAATCTTGTGGTCTATATCTATTACTGAAATCATTATTTATTACAAACCTATGAACTCACTCAACCTCGTGTTGTCCTTTTTAAGCATGTTTATTTTCAGGTACTTAAATATTGCTTCCGCTGTATATCTACTGCTTTGATGATTATTGTTTGCTATGCTTGGAGTCTTCATTACATATCATATCAATTAAAGACATATTTATCTTCCGCTGCAAAACTCAACAAAACGTCTCATGTAGAGTCGTTCTCGTTTATACAACTGTGATTTGATATAATTAGACACAAATACCCCAGGCCCTATTTGGGGGTGTCACAATTGGTGGCCAAATCTTAAGAAGGACGTTGCAACTTATGTTGGTAAGTGTTTAACTTGCTCGAAGGTTAAAGCCGAGCATAAGAGACCTTCTGGTTTACTTCAACAACCAGAAATCCCACAATGGAAGTGGGAACGGATAACAATGGATTTCATCACCAAGCTACCCAAGACGGTGGGCGGATACGATACTATTTGGGTTATTGTTGACCGCCTTACCAAATCTGCACACTTCTTAGCGATGAAGGAGACGAATACAATGGAGAGACTTGCTCAACTATACATCAAGGAGGTTGTATCTCGTCATGGTATACCTTTATCGATCATCTCAGATCGCGATCCCCGTTTTGCTTCTAGATTTTGGCATTCTTTGCAAGAAGCCATGGGAACTCGTCTTGACATGAGTACTGCTTATCACCCTCAGACTGACGGGCAAAGTGAACGAACAATTCAGACATTGGAAGACATGTTGCGTGCATGTGTCATTGATTTTGGAAAGGCCTGGGAAAGACATTTGCCATTGGCCGAATTCTCGTACAACAACAATTATCACTCTAGCATTAATGCTGCACCTTTTGAAGCGTTGTATGGCCGCAAGTGCCGATCTCCTATTTGTTGGGCCGAAGTAAGCGAAAAGCAAATCACCGGACCCGAGGTAGTCCATGAAACGACAGAGAAGATTGCTCAGATTCAAGCTAGGCTTAAGACTGCCCGCGATCGTCAAAAGAGTTATGCCTATCTTAAACGTAAAGACTTTGAATTCAACGTTGGTGATCGTGTAATGTTGAAGGTTGCACCTTGGAAAGGTGTGATTCGCTTTGGAAAACGTGGAAAGTTAAACCCACGATACATTGGTCCTTTTGAAATCTTGGAACGTGTTGGACCCGTTGCTTACCGTTTGGATCTACCAGCACAATTGAGCTCAGTTCATCCTACCTTCCACGTGTCAAACTTGAAGAAGTGTCTTGCTGCACCTGAACTCATCATACCACTTGAAGAACTTATAATTGATGACAAACTTCACTTCGTGGAAGAACCTGTTGAGATTATGGATCGTGAGATCAAAACTTTGAAACGCAACAAGATTCCGATCGTCCGAGTACGATGGAATGCCAAACGAGGACCTGAGTTTACTTGGGAGCGAGAGGATCAAATGATGCGGAAGTATCCTCACCTTTTCCCGACTCCTCCATCTACCTCAGCTTAAAATTTTGGGACGAAATTTTCTTTAACAGGTGGGTAATGTAACGACCCTGGATTTTCCAACGTTTATTTATTAATAATTATTATTATTAATACGTGTGATTAAACGAATGTATGTTATTACATTTACATGTTGCCATGATTGCCCGAACTTGACTTTAATTGCCCGAAACGTCTTTGTGACACACGAAACTTACACGAATAATATTTTCACATATTATTTACATTCATGATTAGTTTTATTAATCATTTTAATTAACTAAAGTTATTAGTTAATTACTTGGGCTTTAATTGGATTTAATTGTTAATTACTTGGAACTTGGGCTTTATTTTTGTACATGGGCTTATATGAAATGTCCCGTCCTTATTGATTAAAAACGTTCCATATTAATTGATTTCGTTGCGAGGTTTTGACCTCTATATGAGACGTTTTTCAAAGACTGCATTCATTTTTAAAACAAACCATAACCTTTATTTCATAGATAAAGGTTAAAAAAAAACTTTACGTAGATTATCAAATACTGATAATCTAAAATATCCTGTTTACACACGACCATTACATAATGGTTTACAATACAAATATGTTACAACAAAATAAGTTTCTTGAATGCAGTTTTTACACAATATCATACAAGCATGGACTCCAAATCTCGTCCTTATTTAAGTATGCGACAGCGGAAGCTCTTAATAATCACCTGAGAATAAACATGCTTAAAACGTCAACAAAAATGTTGGTGAGTTATAGGTTTAACCTATATATATCAAATCATAATAATAGACCACAAGATTTCATATTTCAATACACATCCCATACATAGAGATAAAAATCATTCATATGGTGAACACCTGGTAACCGACATTAACAAGATGCATATATAAGAATATCCCCATCATTTCCGGGACACCCTTCGGATATGATATAAATTTCGAAGTACTAAAGCATCCGGTACTTTGGATGGGGTTTGTTAGGCCCAATAGATCTATCTTTAGGATTCGCGTCAATTAGGGTGTCTGTTCCCTAATTCTTAGATTACCAGACTTAATAAAAAGGGGCATATTCGATTTCGATAATTCAACCATAGAATGTAGTTTCACGTACTTGTGTCTATTTTGTAAATCATTTATAAAACCTGCATGTATTCTCATCCCAAAAATATTAGATTTTAAAAGTGGGACTATAACTCACTTTCACAGATTTTTACTTCGTCGGGAAGTAAGACTTGGCCACTGGTTGATTCACGAACCTATAACAATATATACATATATATCAAAGTATGTTCAAAATATATTTACAACACTTATAATATATTTTGATGTTTTAAGTTTATTAAGTCAGCTGTCCTCGTTAGTAACCTACAACTAGTTGTCCACAGTTAGATGTACAGAAATAAATCGATAAATATTATCTTGAATCAATCCACGACCCAGTGTATACGTATCTCAGTATTGATCATAACTCAAACTATATATATTTTGGAATCAACCTCAACCCTGTATAGCTAACTCCAACATTCACATATAGAGTGTCTATGGTTGTTCCGAAATATATATAGATGTGTCGACATGATAGGTCGAAACATTGTATACGTGTCTATGGTATCTCAAAATTACATAATATATAATACAAGTTGATTAAGTTATGGTTTGAATAGATTTGTTACCAATTTTCACGTAGCTAAAATGAGAAAAATTATCCAATCTTGTTTTACCCATAACTTCTTCATTTTAAATCCGTTTTGAGTGAATCAAATTGCTATGGTTTCATATTGAACTCTATTTTATGAATCTAAACAGAAAAAGTATAAGTTTATAGTCGGAAAAATAAGTTACAAGTCATTTTTGTAAAGGTAGTCATTTCAGTCGAAAGAACGACGTCTAGATGACCATTTTAGAAAATATACTTCCACTTTGAGTTTAACCATAATTTTTAGATATAGTTTCATGTTCATAATAAAAATCATTTTCTCAGAATAACAACTTTTAAATCAAAGTTTATCATAGTTTTTAATTAACTAACCCAAAACAGCCCGCGGTGTTACTACGACGGCGTAAATCCGGTTTTATGGTGTTTTTCGTGTTTCCAGGTTTTAAATCATTAAGTTAGCATATCATATAGATATAGAACATGTGTTTAGTTGATTTTAAAAGTCAAGTTAGAAGGATTAACTTTTGTTTGCGAACAAGTTTAGAATTAACTAAACTATGTTCTAGTGATTACAAGTTTAAACCTTCGAATAAGATAGCTTTATATGTATGAATCGAATGATGTTATGAACATCATTACTACCTTAATTTCCTTGGATAAACCTACTGGAAAAGAGAAAAATGGATCTAGCTTCAATGGATCCTTGGATGGCTCGAAGTTCTTTGAAGCAGAATCATGACACGAAAACAAGTTCAAGTAAGATCATCACTTGAAATAAGATTGTTATAGTTATAGAAATTGAACCAAAGTTTGAATATGATTATTACCTTGTATTAGAATGATAACCTACTGTAATAAACAAAGATTTCTTGAGGTTGGATGATCACCTTACAAGATTGGAAGTGAGCTAGCAAACTTGAAAGTATTCTTGATTTTATGAAACTAGAACTTTTGGAATTTATGAAGAACACTTAGAACTTGAAGATAGAACTTGAGAGAGATCAATTAGATGAAGAAAATTGAAGAATGAAAGTGTTTGTAGGTGTTTTTGGTCGTTGGTGTATGGATTAGATATAAAGGATATGTAATTTTGTTTTCATGTAAATAAGTCATGAATGATTACTCATATTTTTGTAATTTTATGAGATATTTCATGCTAGTTGCCAAATGATGGTTCCCACATGTGTTAGGTGACTCATATGGGCTGCTAAGATCTGATCATTGGAGTGTATATACCAATAGTACATACATCTAAAAGCTGTGTATTGTACGAGTACGAATACGGGTGCATACGAGTAGAATTGTTGATGAAACTGAACGAGGATGTAATTGTAAGCATTTTTGTTAAGTAGAAGTATTTTGATAAGTGTATTGAAGTCTTTCAAAAGTGTATAAATACATATTAAAACACTACATGTATATACATTTTAACTGAGTCGTTAAGTCATCGTTAGTCGTTACATGTAAATGTTGTTTTGAAACTTTTAGGTTAACGATCTTGTTAAATGTTGTTAAACCAATGTTTATAATATCAAAAGAGATTTTAAATTATTATATTATCATGATATTATGATGTACGAATATCTCTTAATATGATATATATACATTAAATGTCGTTACAACGATAATCGTTACATATATGTCTCGTTTCAAAATCATTAAGTTAGTAGTCTTGTT
This sequence comes from Rutidosis leptorrhynchoides, assembly GCF_046630445.1. Lineage (NCBI taxonomy): Eukaryota > Viridiplantae > Streptophyta > Magnoliopsida > Asterales > Asteraceae > Rutidosis > Rutidosis leptorrhynchoides. The sequence continues at coordinate 117,305,109 of NC_092341.1, read as the reverse complement.
TTTACATATGTAGTTCATTGTTAATATACTTAATGATATGTTTAATTATCATAATATAATGTTAACTATATATATAACCATATATATGTCATCATATAGTTCTTACAAGTTTTAACGTTCGTGAATCACCGGTCAACTTGGGTGGTCAATTGTCTATATGAAACCTATTTCAATTAATCAAGTCTTAACAAGTTTGATTGCTTAACATGTTGGAAACATTTAATCATGTAAATATCACTCTCAATTAATATATATAAACATGGAAAAGTTTGGGTCACTACAGTACCTACCCGTTAAATAAATTTCGTCCCGAAATTTTAAGCTGTTGAAGGTGTTGATGAATCTTCTGGAAATAGATGCGGGTATTTCTTCTTCATCTGATCTTCACGCTCCCAGGTGAACTCGGGTCCTCTACGAGCATTCCATCGAACCTTAACAATTGGTATCTTGTTTTGCTTAAGTCTTTTAACCTCACGATCCATTATTTCGACGGGTTCTTCGATGAATTGAAGTTTTTCGTTGATTTGGATTTCATCTAACGGAATAGTGAGATCTTCTTTAGCAAAACATTTCTTCAAATTCGAGACGTGGAAAGTGTTATGTACAGCCGCGAGTTGTTGAGGTAACTCAAGTCGGTAAGCTACTGGTCCGACACGATCAATAATCTTGAATGGTCCAATATACCTTGGATTTAATTTCCCTCGTTTACCAAATCGAACAACGCCTTTCCAAGGTGTAACTTTAAGCATGACCATCTCTCCAATTTCAAATTCTATATCTTTTCTTTTAATGTCAGCGTAGCTCTTTTGTCGACTTTGGGCGGTTTTCAACCGTTGTTGAATTTGGATGATCTTCTCGGTAGTTTCTTGTATAATCTCCGGACCCGTAATCTGTCTATCCCCCACTTCACTCCAACAAATAGGAGACCTGCACTTTCTACCATAAAGTGCTTCAAACGGCGCCATCTCAATGCTTGAATGGTAGCTGTTGTTGTAGGAAAATTCTGCTAACGGTAGATGTCGATCCCAACTGTTTCCGAAATCAATAACACATGCTCGTAGCATGTCTTCAAGCGTTTATATCGTCCTTTCACTCTGCCCATCAGTTTGTGGATGATAGGCAGTACTCATGTCTAGACGAGTTCCTAATGCTTGCTGTAATGTCTGCCAGAATCTTGAAATAAATCTGCCATCCCTATCAGAGATAATAGAGATTGGTATTCCATGTCTGGAGATGACTTCCTTCAAATACAGTCGTGCTAACTTCTCCATCTTGTCATCTTCTCTTATTGGCAGGAAGTGTGCTGATTTGGTGAGACGATCAACTATTACCCAAATAGTATCAAAACCACTTGCAGTCCTTGGCAATTTAGTGATGAAATCCATGGTAATGTTTTCCCATTTCCATTCCGAGATTTCGGGTTGTTGAAGTAGACCTGATGGTTTCTGATGCTCAGCTTTGACCTTAGAACACGTCAAACATTCTCCTACGTATTTAGCAACATCGGCTTTCATACCCGGCCACCAAAAATATTTCCTGAGATCCTTGTACATCTTCCCTGTTCCAGGATGTATTGAGTATCTGGTTTTATGAGCTTCTCTAAGTACCATTTCTCTCATATCTCCAAATTTTGGTACCCAAATCCTTTCAGCCCTATACCGGGTTCCGTCTTCCCGAATATTAAGATGCTTCTCCGATCCTTTGGGTATTTCATCCTTTAAATTTCCCTCTTTTAAAACTCCTTGTTGCGCCTCCTTTATTTGAGTAGTAAGGTTATTATGAATCATTATATTCATAGATTTTACTCGAATGGGTTCTCTGTCCTTCCTGCTCAAGGCATCGGCTACCACATTTGCCTTCCCCGGGTGGTAACGAATCTCAAAGTCGTAATCATTCAATAATTCAATCCACCTACGCTGCCTCATATTCAGTTGTTTCTGATTAAATATGTGTTGAAGACTTTTGTGGTCGGTATATATAATACTTTTGACCCCATATAAGTAGTGCCTCCAAGTCTTTAATGCAAAAACAACCGCTCCTAATTCCAAATCATGCGTCGTATAATTTTGTTCGTGAATCTTCAATTGTCTAGACGCATAAGCAATCACCTTCGTTCGTTGCATTAATACACAACCGAGACCTTGCTTTGATGCGTCACAATAAATCACAAAATCATCATTCCCTTCAGGCAATGACAATATAGGTGCCGTAGTTAACTTTTTCTTCAATAACTGAAACGCTTTCTCTTGTTCATCATTCCATTCAAATTTCTTCCCTTTATGCGTTAATGCAGTCAAGGGTTTTGCTATTCTGGAAAAGTCTTGGATGAACCTTCTGTAGTAACCAGCTAGTCCTAAAAACTGGCGTATGTGTTTCGGAGTTTTCGGGGTTTCCCACTTTTTAACAGTTTCTATCTTTGCCGGATCCACCTTAATACCTTCTTTGTTCACTATGTGACCGAGGAATTGAACTTCTTCCAACCAAAATGCACACTTTGAAAACTTAGCGTACAATTCTTCCTTCCTCAATACTTCTAACACCTTTCTCAAATGTTCACCGTGTTCTTGGTCATTCTTTGAGTAAATAAGTATGTCATCAATGAAAACAATGACAAACTTGTCAAGGTATGGTCCACACACTCAGTTCATAAGGTCCATGAACACAGCTGGTGCATTAGTTAAACCAAACGGCATGACCATAAACTCGTAATGACCGTAACGTGTTCTGAAAGCAGTCTTTGGAATATCATCTTCTTTCACCCGCATTTGATGATACCCGGAACGTAAGTCAATCTTTGAATAAACAGACGAGCCTTGTAATTGATCAAATAAGTAGTCGATTCTCGGTAGTGGGTAGCGGTTCTTGATGGTAAGTTTGTTCAACTCTCGGTAGTCGATACACAACCTGAATGTACCATCTTTCTTCTTGACAAACAAAACAGGAGCTCCCCACGGTGATGTGCTTGGTCGAATGAAACCACGCTCTAAAAGTTCTTGTAATTGGCTTTGCAGTTCTTTCATCTCGCTGGGTGCGAGTTTGTAAGGAGCACGAGCTATTGGTGCAGCTCCTGGTACAAGATCTATTTGAAATTCAACGGATCGATGTGGGGGTAATCCCGGTAATTCTTTCGGAAATACATCGGGAAATTCTTTTGCAATGGGAACATCATTGATGCTCTTATCTTCAGTTTGTACTTTCTCGACGTGTGCTAGAACAGCATAGCAACCTTTTCTTATTAGTTTTTGTGCCTTCAAATTACTAATAAGATGTAGCTTCGTGTTGCCCTTTTCTCCGTACACCATTAAGGGTTTTCCTTTTTCTCGTATAATGCGAATTGCATTTTTGTAACAAACGATCTCTGCTTTCACTTCTTTCACCAGTCCATACCGATTATCACATCAAAACTCCCTAACTCTACTGGTATCAAATCAATCTTAAATGTTTCGCTAACCAGTTTAATTTCTCGATTCCGACATATATTATTTGCTGAAATTAATTTACCTTTTGCTAATTCGAGTAAAAATTTACTATCCAAAGGCGTCAATGGACAACTTAATTTAGCACAAAAATCTCTACTCATATAGCTTCTATCCGCACCCGAATCAAATAAAACGTAAGCAGATTTATTGTCAATAAGAAACGTACCCGTAACAAGCTCCGGGTCTTCCTGTGCCTCTGCCGCATTAATATTGAAAACTCTTCCGCGGCCTTGTCCATTCGTGTTCTCCTGGTTCGGGCAATTTCTAATAATGTGGCCCGGTTTTCCACATTTATAACAAACTACATTGGCATAACTTGCTCCGACACTACTTGCTCCGCCATTACTCGTTCTGACACCATTTGTTCCTTTCGTTCTATTAACCCCTGGTCCGTAGACCTCACACTTCGCCGCGCTATGACCATTTCTTTTACACTTGTTGCAAAATTTGGTGCAGAACCCCGAGTGATACTTTTCACACCTTTGGCATAGCTGCTTCTGATTGTTGTTGTTGTTGCAGTTATTATTGTTGTTGGGATGATTGTTGTAGTTGCTGTTGTTGTTGTTGTTGTTGTTGTTGTTGTTGTTGTTGTTGTTGGGCCGTTTGTTGTAGTTGCGATTGATGTTGCGATTGTTGGGATAATTGTTGCGATTATTGTTGTAATTGCTATTGTTGTTGTATTGGTGATTCTTATCACCGTTTTCCTCCCACTTTCTTTTGACTTGCTTCACATTGGCCTCTTCAGCAGTCTGTTCTTTAATTCTTTCTTCAATCTGGTTCACTAGTTTGTGAGCCATTCTACATGCCTGTTGTATGGAGGCGGGCTCGTGTGAACTTATATCTTCTTGGATTCTTTCCGGTAATCCTTTCACAAACGCGTCGATCTTCTCTTCCTCATCTTCGAATGCTCCCGGACACAATAGGCACAATTCTGTGAATCGTCTTTCGTACGTGGTAATATCAAATCCCTGGGTTCGTAACCCTCTAAGTTCTGTCTTGAGCTTATTGACCTCGGTTCTGGGATGGTACTTCTCGTTCATCAAGTGCTTGAATGCTGACCACGGTAGTGCGTACGCATCATCTTGTCCCACTTGCTCTAGATAGGTATTCCACCATGTTAACGCAGAACCTGTGAAGGTATGCGTAGCGTACTTCACTTTGTCCTCTTCAGTACACTTACTTATGGAAAACACCGATTCGACCTTCTCGGTCCACCGTTTCAATCCGATCGGTCCTTCGGTTCCATCAAATTCCAAAGGTTTGCAGGCAGTGAATTCTTTGTAGGTGCATCCTACACGATTTCCTGTATTGCCAGATCCAAGGTTATTGTTGGTATGTAGCGCAGCCTGTACCGCGGCTATGTTTGAAGCTAGAAAAGTACGGAATTCCTCTTCATTCATATTCACGGTGTGTCGAGTAGTCGGTGCCATTTCCTTCAAAATAGTCAAATGGAACAAGTTAATCATACAGAATATTAAGAGTAGTTAATAGTATTTCGTAGCATAATATGAACTCATTTATAAAAGCTTTTTCTTCATATTAGCATTTTATAAGTTTAAATTCGGGTAGTACCTACCCGTTAAGTTCATACTTAGTAGCTAATATACAATTCAACTACTACAATTCTATATGAAAAACTGATTGTAATAATATTTCGCGTTCAAACTTTTATACAATATTTTACAAACTTACAATACCGCTTATTTTACATAAAGCATGAAATATAGCACACAATAACTTTGATACAAGATAGTTGTGAAGATAATTCTAGCTAGTACACAAGTCGTTGAGCAAAGGCAATAAAGACACGTAATTCATACGTCCAGAAACAAGTCATGCATTCTGGTTTTACTAGGACTACTTCCCATCCTTGGTCTTGTGGAACATAACCGTTATGGCCATTGATAAGACAGCGTGTTGTAACGTCGTCAAAGGGACGAGGGTTACGTAATGACCAACAATCTCGTAATAACCTAAAAACCTCATTTCTTATCCCAATTACCGACTCCGTTACTTGTGGGAACGTTTTGTTTAATAGTTGTAGCCCGATGTTCTTGTTCTCACTTTGGTGAGAAGCGAACATTACTAACCCGTAAGCATAACATGCTTCTTTATGTTGCATGTTAGCCGCTTTTTCTAAATCACGAAGTCCTATATTCGGATATACTGAGTCAAAATAATTTCTTAACCCGTTGCGTAAAATAGCATTTGGGTTCCCCGCAATATATGCGTCAAAGTAAACACATCGTAACTTATGGATTTCCCAATGTGATATCCCCCATCTTCCGAACGAAAGCCTTTTATAAACCAAGGCATTCTTGGAACGTTCTTCGAATGTCTTACAAACTGATCTCGCCTTAAATAGTTGTGCCGAGGAATTCTGACCGACTCTAGACAAGATTTCATCAATCATGTCTCCGGGTAGGTCTCTTAAAATATTGGGTTGTCTATCCATTTTGTGTTTTTATACTGTAAAATAGACAAGAGTTAGATTCATAAAAAAAATACTTATTAATACAAGCAATTTTTACATATATCATAAAGCATAAGCACACTATATTACATATATTACACCACACGAATATAACTATCTTATTCCGACTCGCTCGTTTCTTCTTGTTCGATTTTGGTTCGTTTTGCCAAGTTTCTAGGGATATATGATGTTCCCCTAATACGAGCCGTCGTTGTCCACATTGGTTTAGAAAAACCTGGTGGTTTAGAGGTTCCCGGGTCATTGTTACAACTTAAGGACTTCGGGGGTTGACGATACATATAAAGTTCATCGGGGTTGGAATTAGATTTCTCTATTTTTATGCCCTTTCCCTTATTATTTTCTTTTGCCTTTTTAAATTCAGTTGGGGTAATTTCTATAACATCATCGGAATTCTCGTCGGAATCCGATTCATCGGAGAATTGGTAATCCTCCCAATATTTTGCTTCCTTGGTGGAAACACCATTGACCATAATTAACCTTGGTCGGTTGGTTGAGGATTCTCTTTTACTTAACCGTTTTATTATTTCCCCCACCGGTTCTATTTCTTCTTCCGGTTCCGATTCTTCTTCCGGTTCTGATTCTTCTTCCGGTTCCGACTCTTCTTCCGGTTCCTCTTCGGGAACTTGTGAATCAGTCCACGAATCATTCCAATTTACATTTGACTCTTCATTATTATTAGGTGAGTCAATGGGACTTGTTCTAGAGGTAGACATCTATCACATAATATCAAACACGTTAAGAGATTAATATATCACATAATATTCATATGTTAAAAATATATAGTTTCCAACAAAAATGTTAAGCAATCATTTTTAAAGAAAACACGGTCGAAGTCCAGACTCACTAATGCATCCTAACAAACTCGATAAGACACACTAATGCAAAATTCTGGTTCTCTAAGACCAACGCTCTGATACCAACTGAAATGTCCCGTTCTTATTGATTAAAAACGTTCCATATTAATTGATTTCGTTGCGAGGTTTTGACCTCTATATGAGACGTTTTTCAAAGACTACATTCATTTTTAAAACAAACCATAACCTTTATTTCATAGATAAAGGTTAAAAAAAAACTTTACGTAGATTATCAAATACTGATAATCTAAAATATCCTGTTTACACACGACCATTACATAATGGTTTACAATACAAATATGTTACAACAAAATAAGTTTCTTGAATGCAGTTTTTACACAATATCATACAAGCATGGACTCCAAATCTCGTCCTTATTTAAGTATGCGACAGCGGAAGCTCTTAATAATCACCTGAGAATAAACATGCTTAAAACGTCAACAAAAATGTTGGTGAGTTATAGGTTTAACCTATATATATCAAATCATAATAATAGACCACAAGATTTCATATTTCAATACACATCCCATACATAGAGATAAAAATCATTCATATGGTGAACACCTGGTAACCGACATTAACAAGATGCATATATAAGAATATCCCCATCATTTCCGGGACACCCTTCGGATATGATATAAATTTCGAAGTACTAAAGCATCCGGTACTTTGGATGGGGTTTGTTAGGCCCAATATATCTATCTTTAGGATTCGCGTCAATTAGGGTGTCTGTTCCCTAATTCTTAGATTACCAGACTTAATAAAAAGGGGCATATTCGATTTCGATAATTCAACCATAGAATGTAGTTTCACGTACTTGTGTCTATTTTGTAAATCATTTATAAAACCTGCATGTATTCTCATCCCAAAAATATTAGATTTTAAAAGTGGGACTATAACTCACTTTCACAGATTTTTACTTCGTCGGGAAGTAAGACTTGGCCACTGGTTGATTCACGAACCTATAACAATATATACATATATATCAAAGTATGTTCAAAATATATTTACAACACTTATAATATATTTTGATGTTTTAAGTTTATTAACTCAGCTGTCCTCGTTAGTAACCTACAACTAGTTGTCCACAGTTAGATGTACAGAAATAAATCGATAAATATTATCTTGAATCAATCCACGACCCAGTGTATACGTATCTCAGTATTGATCATAACTCAAACTATATATATTTTGGAATCAACCTCAACCCTGTATAGCTAACTCCAACATTCACATATAGAGTGTCTATGGTTGTTCCGAAATATATATAGATGTGTCGACATGATAGGTCGAAACATTGTATACGTGTCTATGGTATCTCAAGATTACATAATATACAATACAAGTTGATTAAGTTATGGTTTGAATAGATTTGTTACCAATTTTCACGTAGCTAAAATGAGAAAAATTATCCAATCTTGTTTTACCCATAACTTCTTCATTTTAAATCCGTTTTGAGTGAATCAAATTGCTATGGTTTCATATTGAACTCTATTTTATGAATCTAAACATAAAAAGTATAGGTTTATAGTCGGAAAAATAAGTTACAAGTCATTTTTGTAAAGGTAGTCATTTCAGTCGAAAGAACGACGTCTAGATGACCATTTTAGAAAATATACTTCCACTTTGAGTTTAACCATAATTTTTGGATATAGTTTCATGTTCATAATAAAAATCATTTTCTCAGAATAACAACTTTTAAATCAAAGTTTATCATAGTTTTTAATTAACTAACCCAAAACAGCCCGCGGTGTTACTACGACGGCGTAAATCCGGTTTTACGGTGTTTTTCGTGTTTCCAGGTTTTAAATCATTAAGTTAGCATATCATATAGATATAGAACATGTGTTTAGTTGATTTTAAAAGTCAAGTTAGAAGGATTAACTTTTGTTTGCGAACAAGTTTAGAATTAACTAAACTATGTTCTAGTGATTACAAGTTTAAACCTTCGAATAAGATAGCTTTATATGTATGAATCGAATGATGTTATGAACATCATTACTACCTTAATTTCCTTGGATAAACCTACTGGAAAAGAGAAAAATGGATCTAGCTTCAATGGATCCTTGGATGGCTCGAAGTTCTTTGAAGCAGAATCATGACACGAAAACAAGTTCAAGTAAGATCATCACTTGAAATAAGATTGTTATAGTTATAGAAATTGAACCAAAGTTTGAATATGATTATTACCTTGTATTAGAATGATAACCTACTGTAAGAAACAAATATTTATTGAGGTTGGATGATCACCTTACAAGATTGGAAGTGAGCTAGCAAACTTGAAAGTATTCTTGATTTTATGAAACTAGAACTTTTGGAATTTATGAAGAACACTTAGAACTTGAAGATAGAACTTGAGAGAGATCAATTAGATGAAGAAAATTGAAGAATGAAAGTGTTTGTAGGTGTTTTTGGTCGTTGGTGTATGGATTAGATATAAAGGATATGTAATTTTGTTTTCATGTAAATAAGTCATGAATGATTACTCATATTTTTGTAATTTTATGAGATATTTCATGCTAGTTGCCAAATGATGGTTCCCACATGTGTTAGGTGACTCACATGGGCTGCTAAGAGCTGATCATTGGAGTGTATATACCAATAGTACATACATCTAAAAGCTGTGTATTGTACGAGTACGAATACGGGTGCGTACGAGTAGAATTGTTGATGAAACTGAACGAGGATGTAATTGTAAGCATTTTTGTTAAGTAGAAGTATTTTGATAAGTGTATTGAAGTCTTTCAAAAGTGTATAAATACATATTAAAACACTACATGTATATACATTTTAACTGAGTCGTTAAGTCATCGTTAGTCGTTACATGTAAATGTTGTTTTGAAACTTTTAGGTTAACGATCTTGTTAAATGTTGTTAAACCAATATTTATAATATCAAAAGAGATTTTAAATTATTATATTATCATGATATTATGATGTACGAATATCTCTTAATATGATATATATACATTAAATGTCGTTACAACGATAATCGTTACATATATGTCTCGTTTCAAAATCATTAAGTTAGTAGTCTTGTTTTTACATATGTAGTTCATTGTTAATATACTTAATGATATGTTTAATTATCATAATATAATGTTAACTATATATATAACCATATATATGTCATCATATAGTTTTTACAAGTTTTAACGTTCGTGAATCACCGGTCAACTTGGGTGGTCAATTGTCTATATGAAACCTATTTCAATTAATCAAGTCTTAACAAGTTTGATTGCTTTACATGTTGGAAACATTTAATCATGTAAATATCACTCTCAATTAATATATATAAACATGGAAAAGTTTGGGTCACTACATTATAAGCCCACCCTACTTATATTTATGGATTAACTAGGAGCCTTTTTACAACAATAAGTCCATTAAGGGTTAAGAACTAGCTAGTTAAGAGACTTGGAATATAGTTACTCCATAATCCCCATGTAAACCATTCTTATATCTAACTTTTGTAAGGCTTTTCATGCTTGTAACCATTAAACTTTTGCCTCCTCCCTTTGTTGAGCTGCAGAACCGTGGCCTTGTAGGTGCACAAGAGGGTTGGTTGCTTTTTTTTTACTACATTTACTAAGTATTTCACTTCACATTTCAAACACACACATACTTGTTCATCTTTTCTCTCATTTTTCTTTCGTTCTTGTAAGTAATTGGAACTTATTTTCTCTTCTTCTTTTCCTTGTAAAACCGTAGCATAATCACTCTTATCATCATCATTCTTTTGTTGTTGTTACTCATCTTTGGTTATTATTTACTTACTTGTTCTTTGATTAATTATTACTTACAAGTTACAAGATCAAACTTACTAGTTTGATTCTTCATTTATCTTGTATTTACAAGAACACTCAAGAACATAAAGTTTCTAGCTTATGTTCTTCATTTATTGTTTCAAAAATTTGTAAGTTCATAGTTGTTAAAATCATACTTGTAGTTCTTGAAGTGAACTTAAGGTTTACTTTTCTTAAAGATCAAACTTTGGTTGAATCTTTAAAAGTATGAACAACCATGAACCTTTTACTTGTTTATTTAATTTATCACTTTATTCTTGCACTTTAAATTCATGTTTGTTGGTTATTATTGGTCAAGTGTTACTAGTTAACCTTGATCTCATTAATCTTGAACTTAAAGTTAACTTTAAAAGTTCAAGAACATGTAAATGAAACTTTTTAATTATAACTTTGTACACTTATGTTAGATCTAGACTTTTGAGTCTTGGATCTTCAAGATCAAACTAAGAACTATGTTCTACAACTTAAGATCTTGATTTCATAAGTTCATTTTCAAGTTTGTAACTTATTATTAGTCTTAAAGTTCATGTATGTGTTAGATCTAAGACTTTGATGTAACTTTGGTTCATCAAAACACTTGCAACACTTAATTGAGTTGTGCTTCATGTCTTAGACTTACACTTGGGTTATGATGGTCAAACCATGGTAAAGATGATGTAAACACATCAATGAGTTATACACTTGAAGCTATAGGCATCAAGGATGAGAACCATGATGAACATCAAGCACCAAACTCACCGGAACCCATTATTTTTCTGCTTTCTGTCTTCTACCTACTGTTTTCTGATTTCTGTAACAGACCAGTAGACCTGGGCTGTTGTGATTACGATTTTCAAATAGATCTTTTCGAGTAGATAACTTTTCATATAGGACTCGTCTTAATCCAAGTTACGGTTTAGGATTTATGGCCCTCCGATCGTCACTATGTCCTTTTAACGTTGTGCAGAAATTTCTGACCTACTCGCACTTAGACCGTCGCCACGGTCAAACAAAGACGAGTTTGATTCTGTAAATTTTACCACACTTAAAGGACTCATATACGGAGCCATGGCCACTGGTCTCACCTTAATTCAGTAAGGGTAGAGGCCGTGGTGAATGACTGAAGTCAGCCTTTGTTTTAAACTACTTTCATGAACGAAACCTACTTTACACCTTTTGTTAAATGATGAATGATGATGACCCTTAAGACCTTATTTACATATTTTAAACCTTTTCGGACGATTTACTGACTTAGTACTATTTGACTTAGGTTGAGGACCCGTTTAAACGACCTTCATTACTTGCTTACTTTCCGAGTCATACTTTACCGCTACTTTATCATTGTGAGTTATAGCATTCCTTTTTACTTTAACTTATTTTGGGAACTGAGAATACATGCGGATTTTATGTTTTACATACTAGGCACGAGTACTTAAACTTATATATGTGTGGGTTATATAACGGCAGAAACATTCCCTTTAGCTCGGTAACGTTTAGTCATTGGTTTTTGAACCGGTGAACGCGAATCTTAGATATGGATCCATAGGGTTTGACATCCCCACTCGGGCTAGTCGCGCTAGCATTTAACGAGTGTTTAATACTTCGTAAACATACGCACTTGCCAAGTGTACTTTCAGGGGGTATAAACGTTAAGTTAGTTACCAAGTGCCCACGGTTAACATATACTTTATCATACTGTTTTGAAACGCTCTTTGTAGCACTGAAATCTCGTGGCCTACCTTACATACTGTTATACTTAAACTATAGCTCACCAACCTTTGTGTTAACGTTTTAAAGCATGTTTTTCTCAGGTGCTTGAGGTTAGCTTCCGCTGTGTACTAGTCCTGCTGTAGACACCCGCTGCTTAGAGTTGTTATCGCATGAACTACTTTATTTTGCATTCAAACATTAGTACTTTTGAACTATGACTTGTAACGACCGTTGTGGTCACATACACTTATTATTTGCTTCTACTTACCGAAGCATGCTTTTGGATTGTAAAACATTCGATGTTGGTTTAGACATCACTTTATTAATGAATGCAAACTATTTTTGAAATCGCATATAATACTTAACCTTGTAATGATCCTGTTGTTGATGATTCGTACACGATGGTTTTGTACGGGGCATCACACATATGATTGATTTGTATACACAGGTTATGTGTATTATTTTATTACACAGGTTCTGTGTAATGTAAAAATGAAATCTTGTGGTCTATTAAAATTATTGAAATGATTGTTTATGTATTAAAGAAATCTTCTGCTGTGCATTTGCTCATTTTAAAGATATTACTTGGAGTCATTCATGGAATATTTCAAAAGACATTGCATTCAAGTCGTTGAGTTTTAAAAAGATTATTACTAAGTAAATGACAGATTAAGTCATTTATAATTTAGATATATTATGAAATGGTATGCATATCTGTCAACTTTCGTTGTAATGAAAGTTTGTCTTTTATAAATGAGTGCAATGTTTGTAAAACGTATCATAGACCAAATGTTGATGACTTCTTCTGGTGTATTAGGACCGGTCGTCTCACTCTTCACCCCGCTCGCTAAGAACCCCTAAATTTCCTCTTTTGACTTTCACACCACCGGCGTTAATGGATCCAATTCCATTGGTCGATTCGGCAATACTTCTCAGGCGAACAACGTAGACAATGCTTGCACAATTTTTATCGGGAGACTTGCAGTGGGTTTCACAAATCCACCTTACAGGATGCTTTCGGTACGTTTGGGTTCGTTGTAGAACTTAAAAGGTAGCTTGAGCTCCGCTATGCGTTTGTGAATTTCAAAAACCACTCGATTGCTTTTACAGCGGTATCCTCGATGAATGGGCAACTTCTGTGCTTGGCAGACATATTTATGTTGGTTGGTGCAGTCGGGTTCGTTCCTTCGGGCCAAAAAATGATGTTAATGCTAAGGTTCGTACTCCAGTTTTAAGAGCTAATCTTAATGTTAATTTTGATCTTTTGTCTCTGTTGCAATTTAGTGTGTTGTTGGTTGACAAACAATCTGTTAAAGATGTCAGATTAGCTGCATGTTTAGCCCATAGAGGGGCTCTCGCAAACCAAATTTGTAGATGAGGGTTGTTCGGTTTTGTTGTTATTTCCCGAATCTTGAGAACTTGAACAAGTTGCCTTCCAATCATCCACGTGCGGACGATTTGCTCCTCATCGAGCCTTTTTCCACTAGGTCCGAATGCTTCTTCCATCATTCTTGGCGTGCCATCTCCGGTGTACCGGCTAAGTTCTACTCACTGGAGAACATTATCGAGCTCTAAATTGGGGATGCCTTTGTTTTCATTGAGCTGTGGCACTCTTCTTTGATTTGTGATGTTACAAAAAATGTTAAGAGTAAGTCAAGCCCTTATTCCTTCCTAATTCATGTGAATGAGGTTTCGGACGTTGTGGTTTTAGATGTGTCCTTCACGATGGTTTCCCATCGTATATTCTCGTAAAATCTAACAGAGTGAAGAGATTCTAGTGATTAAGTACCGTTGATTTCGATCGGTGGTATTGCTTTCGGTTCATTTCAAGGAGGTTCTTCTACGATGTTGGAATTTATTCCAATCATGTTGACTTCGTTAATCGAGATTTGAAGTTTCTTGATCCTCCTAAAACCGTTGAAGAAGCTAGCATTGCACCTAACTGGCCGACCATCGACTCTCCTGTTTTGGATGTCAACCGCAGTGTAAATGTTTTGGTTGTTGGTTTCGAGTTTCTTGATATTCCCGTTTGTCATTGTGGGTTACAATGTAAAAATGGTTGCGAAATTGTAAATGTTTTGGTTGTGGGTCTAGAGTCTACCGATGCTCCTGTTTGTCATGTTGGACTACATGGTAAAGAAGGGTGTGATGTTGGTATTAATTCGGGACCAGTAAGCAATTCAATTAGTTTTAAAGAGTGTGATGTTTTTACAAGTGAAACATTTTACTTTGTATTGGCCAATGATAATGTTGTTGTTGAATCCGCTGATGAGAATTTGGATTTGTTTAATTCGGGCCCAGTAAACAATCCGTTTGGTTTCATCGAGTGTGACGTTTTTTCAAGTGAAACATCTGAATGTGTATTGGCTAATGATAAGGTGTCAATGGAGGCTTCTACTCATGTGGCTTCGGATATTTCTTGCAAGCCTGTTTCTTTGGTCCCTGATCCATCGGTTTTGATCTATAAGCCATCGTATAAAGACTTGTTAATTAATAATTTGCCTAAGTCGTCTCGGGGCTTGGTTGAAAATTACCTTGTCTAGGTGGAAGTTGTTGATGCTCTTGCGGTTCCACAAGTTTGTCATGGCTTCGGGGTCGGATTTATCCTCTATCCCGAATGAGAACTACTAAGGGCTCACAAGATTTAGCTTCAGTAGCTTCAAAGTTTGACAAGGGAGTCGGAAAGAAACATTTGGTTGGTGCGGACCAGGCCAAAGAATCCACTAATTCGGATTCTTTTTTTGCCAGTATGGACGGATTATCGACAAGTTTAGGTGCCAAAAACGTTGTTGCCCATTGTGTTTAAGTCAAGTGATCATATCAAACCCGCGCCTTTGTCAAAGAAGATTCATAAAAGGCATCCGATGCAAGGAGAGGAGCTGATGAATCTTGGAGACTTCGGTAAAGTTATGTAAGGTTTGATCAATTCGTTCTGTGTTCGTTATTTTAGTAGGTGTGTTATTATGTATGACATATAATCTTTAACTTGTCATTTTTAATTGGCACCCTCTTAGGTTTTTGATTTTTAGACTACTTTGTTTCGTTTGCGGCTAGCTGTCAGTTTTGTTTTAATTATGTAGTTTGTGGGATGAGTACGAGCCCGAACGTTTCTGTTTGTATGTTGTAATTGGGGATTCATCAATTTTCATATATAAGTTTTTTTTTTTTCCAAAGAAATAAAAAAGAAAAGGAGACAAGAATTTCTTATTCAATAAACTCCATAACACAAACGATCAATTATCCGTTGGTATTCGTTCCTCCGTCGCTAATCCTCACTTCAAATGATCACGACGCCAATTCAAATCACGGCGTATTTCACTCCGTACTTGCTCTCTCGTTGCTATAACTCTTATTTTTCTCATCTCTGCTTCCGCTTTCCCCTTATGGCTAGTGATATTTCCAAATCTGTTTTTGATAGATCCACATGAATGTACAAATATACTCTTAAATGATAGTTTAGACAATTTTAATGCTAGTATTTATATGAGGGTATTTTGAGAACATTACACCAATTTGAGTTGAATTTATCAAAATTAATTTTGGAAATATCAACTCCCTCTTCTTATTCACTAAAGATGACAATAAAGGTACCTAGGGTTTCATTATTTCTTTATACTTTATAAAAATATCGTATGCATATGTATTTGCAATTTATTACCTAATTTATAGTTTACCTTAGATCTGTGCAATTAGTTTAACGTAGGATGTCCAGTTTATTTGTCTTAGGACTTTGACTTAGTCTAAAATAGAACTCTTGCAACTAGAGAATTCTTATCTTTTTATAATCATCATATCATCATATAAATATAAATAAGGAACTGTTTTCATTTTTTACTTATATACTTTATTGTCATGATTTAGATTTATAGTTGATCTTATTTCATAAATTTGAAACGATGATACATTTTCTCTTAAATATATGCAGATAAAGATGATAATAGTGTTGAGGATGAGTTTGGAACTGATTTGGATTATCTAGCAAATGTGATGCGTGCAGAAAGATCGAAGATTCTTAAGTTTGGATGACAGGAGAAGAGATGAAGATAACGGTGAGGATTTAGTAGGGACGTGATGAGTTGTTTGATAATTACACTGTACATTCAAAAGTATATGATAGGGAAAAGAAGGTAAATGAAGGAAATAAATGGAGGTCGGAGTATGAGGCTTTTTTAAAGAGTGTGCATATAGAGAAACATAAGCGTTATGACGATGATAATACGGATGACGAGTATAATTATGAGATTGAAGGCGTAAATTATGAACAGTCTTTTGGCAAGGATGATACTAATGATTTGCCGATTAAGGAGACTAGGAATGTGAATGAGATTAATGTGATATCCTCAAGATTAGTGTGGAACTAGAAATGGGCAAATTTAATATTTATGGGGATGGACTTGTATGGACCTGTACAATGTGGTGTTAGCTGTTGCGTGTTAAATTGTGCCTTACGCCAAGGTGAATTTGTTTTACCTTGCCCTTGTTGTTTGTGGTTAGGTTGTAAAGGTTAAGTCGGAACGAGTTGGCCGGGACCTTGGAGGAACGAGTCAGTCGAGTTGGGGACAAGACAGGGAAGAGTCAGGCTTTGACCAACGTTGACTTTTACTAATAAATAACTTAAACATATATATTACACATAAATATATTAAACGTAAATATATCAAACATAGATATTTGACACAAAATCTGACTTAAAAATAAAATTTTTTTAATCTAACTTTGACTTTGACCCGACTTTTAGCGCTCACCAACTTTTAAGGCGTCTTTTGGGCGAGCCGGGACGGGCTAGTTTCGTAACCAAGGGGTCGGCCGATGCGTCAGTAGACTTTTACGAATGTGATTTGTAGATTGATTTCCGGGTAAGTTGAATTCAGTTTCTTACTAGATCACATCATTCTTATGCGATTCTGTCAGGTGTTTGTGAGATGAAAATTCTTAATTCTACCGTGAAGCTTGTGGAGCCTCCCGAAAACCGGAAGTTCGCAAGATTTTGGTTGCTATACATAGAACAAGAAGAGAACAGTAACAAGTTGGAATTATGGACGCCCCGATTTGTTGGGCCTCAGAATTTATAACAAAGGGAACTATCATTTTCTGCACATGATTAGACACTTAATTGTGGTTTTGTGAGGAGTCCTAACGGATATCAGAGCACGGGATTTGATTTGGCTGAAGAGGATGAAGCGTATATTAGTATTTTTCATAAATTTATCAGTTCATGCATATTTGGAAACTCGGATTATCTCATATCACCCATGGGGAAAACGGTAGAATATATACTCTGTATCTATTTGATGCTCTGTTGACTAGCTTGTTCTTTAACGATGATAGTTGTGTAATATTGACACAATTTAGCTTGATTGGTTAACTTTTATCGTTTTCTCATTACAGGTATCTCGGTTTTTTTAGGAAAATTGTGTGTTTCATCATGTTTGTTGATCATGTTACTGTACAAAATCTTTCTTTAGAAGGACATGTGCTAGACGGAATGGGTTATATTGGCATTTGGAGGATTGTGATTGTAAAATATTTTCCGTACACAGACATGGGTAGAGTAGGGAAAATACCAGAACTTTTCACATCGTCTGTTTCATAATACATCGTCTGTTTCATAATGCAAGGTAAACTATCATTCTGGATACAGCTTCTTGCCTTGATTTTATTTGCATTAAATTAACTAGAAAGATTTTCATGTCCATACTCACTTGTCCTTTTGCCAATTATGATAAAATTGATCGTAGGCTCCATATACTTGCACTGTTGTTTCTTACAAATATATAAGTGAAGAATATTGATGAATAATTCACTCCAACTAGTTGTTCTTTTAGCTGTAGCAATAAGAGATGATTTTAGATTATTAGGTTTTGAGTAGCCCAGTGGTGGTTTTAGGTTCGAATCTTGAGGTGGCCAGGGAAGGTTGAAAACAACCACAAAGTATTCCGGATGGGCTGCGTACAATTGAATATGAGGTTGGATCACTCACCCTTCCGGGTAATCTGAACAGGGTAAACCTTAGAAGTATTAAGGCTATATAGTAGAGATAGTGAAAGTATGTTATGTGCATTATATTTCTTTAACTTATAGGATATGGAAAGTCGTAATAACATTAGTAACAGGCAGCTATTGGAAAGAGCAATATAACTCCACATTTTCTTCATATCAACTTAAAGTCTATATATAAGCTACAAACAGCCAACGTAAATAAAAGAACTGCAACTAAAACGCATGGAAATAACACAACCCGCTACCCATTACTTCATACTCTTTAGAATCATAACAACTTAACCCATATCCCACATGCATTTCTCACTTTCAACCTATGCTACCAAATAACATAACAAACAATTAAACAAAACTAACATATAACTTAAAATAAAGTCTTAAATATTATCTATACTCAAACTCCCACTATGCACATGATCTAGTGACATGACTCCTGAACCGATTAACCCAACAATCACCCCCTTAATTGCTTTATCCGCAGCAATCGTTCACCACACTTGTAACGTCTATCGCGGCTTTCCCGGACACGTTTAATACCATCTTGACTCTTTCTGGACGCACGACCTCTTCGCCGGCCACTTCCACAGTCACCTCGATTTGAACCTCCATTGCCACAATGTCACTAACGTGTGATTTTCTGAACAATAGACCACCCGGAATGCCCTCCACGTACCGGTTCCTCTTTATACGCTCCTTTTGTCAGACTTGTTCCAAGAGCCTTTTACACTTCCTAAGAAAACAAGCCAAACAAGCTATACTGTATATTTGTACCTTCACCGGTTAGTCTCCTATCGGGAACAAGTTTTGACAGCCTCTCAATACCCTAGCCTCTCAATACCCTTGACAGCTTCAACCTTCCTAATCAAGTTTCTCTAAGAAACTCTTCTACCCATATGAATATAAACCCACCTGGTTATACCGATTTCTTGTACCCCGGTTTAGTTTCTTCACATGAATAACATGACCTAGTTGAAGCTGCAGCTAGACTCTGATAGCAGTTGTTGGAACACATACCTTATAACTCAATTATAAATTATAGGAGAAGAGTAGAATGGTGAAGAAAAAAGGAATAAAACTCCACATTTTATTCATTTTAACAAAAAGTCTACATATAAGCTATACAAATAGCCAATATAATAAAAGAACACGCAACTAACACCCATGAAAATAGTACAACCCACTAGTCCACTACCCATTACCTCCTACTCTTTAGAATTGATATAACCCGTATTCCACATACATTTCTCACTCTCAACATATGCTACCAATATAACTAACAAACAATTAAACAAAACTAACACAACTTAAATAGAAGTCCTAAATATTAATTAAACTCAAACTCCCAGCAGGCACATGATCACGTGACATGACTATCGAACCGATTAACCCAATAACAGCGAGCTTGAATGAATTGTTCATCATAATCATGGAATGGTTTGCAGGATAATATGCAGTTTAAAGGTTGGTAATTGAGCGATATCAAATTTTTTGTGTTCAATAATAATAACTCTAATTATACATCCCTAATATTGTAAGTTTTAATGATCAACTATGTATTATTGTTGTCATAATTGTTCTAGAAGTGAGTGTTCTTTAATTAACTGTTCTTCATATAATAGGGTATGACGGGGTAATTCTAATATTCGGATTTTGGGTTGGTAATTTCTGATCTCTTTCACGTACTCATTGTATTTTAATAAGTTAAGGACATGTCTCATATAGGGATTACGTTCCTATCGCCGTGAGGAATTGAGAATTATTGTTATGAAGGTGAGCCAAACATGTGTTACATGTTGGGTATTTTATTTAGTTTCCAAATATGAGGAAATTAAAACCAAGCCCAAGGCCCAACAAATTAGGCTCAAATGTTGGTTGACTTGGTCAATCATTTGAGGGCATTTCAAATCTCAATTGAGTGCAGCTGTTTTCATCATCAAGAGAGAAAGAAAGATCATAGAGAGATCAAGAAAAAGAGTCAAAACCCCAATTCCCGTCTACAGTGACAGCAGGCCAGAAAACCTTCGATCCTCGGAGATCCGACCGTTGAATCTTCTTCATTTTTGGGCTGTGTCTTCCTGACATCAGTGCCAACATTTTCAACCGTTGAATTCGTCTCAAGTGTTCTGTAGCTCAAGTTACAACAGGCCGAACAGTAGCAGAATTTTGGGTGATGAAATTCTTCTTTTGTCTTTAATTGTTTCATATACTTGTTGATTATTGTTGTTCAAGAGTATGATGATGTTGTATGCCTCTAGTTGATCTAGAGAAGAATTATTGTATTGCTCTCTTTGTTGATGATAGTGGAATTTAAGTGGCTTACGAGTCCCGTGGTTTTTACTCTCGGTTTTGAGGGGTTTTCCACGTAAAAAGTCTCGTGTTTTAGTGTGTGCTTGATTATTGTTTTGCTACTGATTTGGAACAGATTTGGGGACTGATTTGGGTTGGATTTGATATAGCTTGTTTGTTAGTTTCCTCACGGGTTCATACGGGTCGGGAAAGTATTGGTCAAACGGGTTTGTTTCCGCTTTGTAGATTGTCCGTTGTGACTATTTTTCCATCAAATTGGTATCAAGAGCTAGGTTATTTGATTTGACTTGTGTGAAAGATGGAAGCTAATACAAGTAAAATGATTAGTTTAAATGGTTCAAATTATCATGTTTGGAAATGCAAGATGGAGGATCTTCTTTATGTGAAAGATTATTATTTGCCTGTTTTTACTGAGGATAAACCTGAGGAAAAATCTGATGCTCAATGGAAAATTTTGCATAGACAAGTATGTGGGTATATTCGGCAGTGGGTTGATGATAATGTTGTGAATCATATTACTGGGGAGACTGATGCTAAAGCCTTATGGAAAAAGCTTGAGCAGTTATATCAGCGAAAGACTGGGAATAACAAGTTGTTCTTAATTAAGCAGATGATGGCTTTGAAGTATCATGATGGGACTCCTATTACAGATCACCTAAACGCATATCAGGGTATTATAAATCAGCTTGCAGGTATGGGTATCAAGTTTGAGGATGAGATTCAGGGTCTCTGGTTACTTGGTACATTACCGGACTCTTGGGAGACTTTTAGGACATCTTTGTCCAACTCTGCACCGAATGGTACTATCACCATGGAATTGGCTGAGGGTAGTATTTTGAATGAAGAGATGAGAAGAAAGTCACAAGGTTTCTCTTCACAGTCAGATATCTTGGTCACAGAAACGCGGGGGAGAAGTCATAGTAGAGGTCAGGGTAAAAGAGGCAATCATCGTAGCAGCTCACGCAAAGGTAAATTTGCTAATGTTTAGTGTTATAATTGTCATGAAAAGGGGCACACAAAGTGGTATTGTAACGACCTTGGAATTTCCAACGTTCATTTATGAATAATTATTATTATTAATACGTGTGATTAAACGAATGTTTGTTATTACATTTACATGTTGCCATGATTGCCCGTACTTGACTTTAAATGCCCGAAACGTCTTTGTGACACTCGAAACTTACACGAATAATATTTTCACATATTATTTACATTCATGATTAGTTTTATCAATCATTTTAATTAACTAACGTTACTAGTTAATTACTTGGGCTTTAATTGGATTTACTTGTTAATTACTTGGACTTGGGCCTTGTTATGTTAATGGACTTAAAGAGCCCACCCTACCTCACCTTAATGGACATATTAGCCCATTTTAATTATGCAAGTATCACTTAGGCTTAATTTGATTAACTAACTAGTAAGGAATCTAATTACATGTTAATTGCACATCTTTCCCATAAAAATACCCCTAATTACCAACCTTGAGTCAATGAAGCATGCATAAGCTAGTGGGCACCTCCCTCCCCCATTGGTGGTGCCAAGTTCACGGCCATATGGCCTAGGGGAGTGGGGTTTGGCTTTCAAAATCTTGACCACCTTATTACTAGCATTACTCTTTCATATTACACACACTCTTACTTGCTTTCATTCTTCTCTCTTTCTCTCTAAACTTGGTAAGTTGCAAGACTTCTTTTCCTCCTCTTTTCTCCCTAAAACCGTAGCACATCACCCCTAAATCATCATCATCTTTTGCTCTTTGTTGTTGATTAATTCCTGTTTTTACTGAGGATAAACCTGAGGAAAAAACATTCGATGTTGGTTTAGACATCACTTTATTAATGAATGCAAACTATTTTTGAAATCGCATATAATACTTAACCTTGTAATGATCCTGTTGTTGATGATTCGTACACGATGGTTTTGTACGGGGCATCACACATATGATTGATTTGTATACACAGGTTATGTGTATTATTTTATTACACAGGTTCTGTGTAATGTAAAAATGAAATCTTGTGGTCTATTAAAATTATTGAAATGATTGTTTATGTATTAAAGAAATCTTCTGCTGTGCATTTGCTCATTTTAAAGATATTACTTGGAGTCATTCATGACATATTTCAAAAGACATTGCATTCGAGTCGTTGAGTTTTAAAAAGATTATTACTAAGTAAATGACAGATTAAGTCATTTATAATTTAGATATATTATGAAATGGTATGCATATCTGTCAACTTTCGTTGTAATGAAAGTTTGTCTTTTATAAATGAGTGCAATGTTTGTAAAACGTATCATAGACCAAATGTTGATGACTTCTTCTGGTGTATTAGGACCGGTCGTCTCACTCTTCACCCCGCTCGCTAAGAACCCCTAAATTTCCTCTTTTGACTTTCACACCACCGGCGTTAATGGATCCAATTCCATTGGTCGATTCGGCAATACTTCTCAGGCGAACAACGTAGACAATGCTTGCACAATTTTTATCGGGAGACTTGCAGTGGGTTTCACAAATCCACCTTACAGGATGCTTTCGGTACGTTTGGGTTCGTTGTAGAACTTAAAAGGTAGCTTGAGCTCCGCTATGCGTTTGTGAATTTCAAAAACCACTCGATTGCTTTTACAGCGGTATCCTCGATGAATGGGCAACTTCTGTGCTTGGCAGACATATTTATGTTGGTTGGTGCAGTCGGGTTCGTTCCTTCGGGCCAAAAAATGATGTTAATGCTAAGGTTCGTACTCCAGTTTTAAGAGCTAATCTTAATGTTAATTTTGATCTTTTGTCTCTGTTGCAATTTAGTGTGTTGTTGGTTGACAAACAATCTGTTAAAGATGTCAGATTAGCTGCATGTTTAGCCCATAGAGGGGCTCTCGCAAACCAAATTTGTAGATGAGGGTTGTTCGGTTTTGTTGTTATTTCCCGAATCTTGAGAACTTGAACAAGTTGCCTTCCAATCATCCACGTGCGGACGATTTGCTCCTCATCGAGCCTTTTTCCACTAGGTCCGAATGCTTCTTCCATCATTCTTGGCGTGCCATCTCCGGTGTACCGGCTAAGTTCTACTCACTGGAGAACATTATCGAGCTCTAAATTGGGGATGCCTTTGTTTTCATTGAGCTGTGGCACTCTTCTTTGATTTGTGATGTTACAAAAAATGTTAAGAGTAAGTCAAGCCCTTATTCCTTCCTAATTCATGTGAATGAGGTTTCGGACGTTGTGGTTTTAGATTGTGTCCTTCACGATGGTTTCCCATCGTATATTCTCGTAAAATCTAACAGAGTGAAGAGATTCTAGTGATTAAGTACCGTTGATTTCGATCGGTGGTATTGCTTTCGGTTCATTTCAAGGAGGTTCTTCTACGATGTTGGAATTTATTCCAATCATGTTGACTTCGTTAATCGAGATTTGAAGTTTCTTGATCCTCCTAAAACCGTTGAAGAAGCTAGCATTGCACCTAACTGGCCGACCATCGACTCTCCTGTTTTGGATGTCAACCGCAGTGTAAATGTTTTGGTTGTTGGTTCCGAGTTTCTTGATATTCCCGTTTGTCATTGTGGGTTACAATGTAAAAATGGTTGCGAAATTGTAAATGTTTTGGTTGTGGGTCTAGAGTCTACCGATGCTCCTGTTTGTCATATTGGACTACATGGTAAAGAAGGGTGTGATGTTGGTATTAATTCGGGACCAGTAAGCAATTCAATTAGTTTTAAAGAGTGTGATGTTTTTACAAGTGAAACATTTTACTTTGTATTGGCCAATGATAATGTTGTTGTTGAATCCGCTGATGAGAATTTGGATTTGTTTAATTCGGGCCCAGTAAACAATCCGTTTGGTTTCATCGAGTGTGACGTTTTTTCAAGTGAAACATCTGAATGTGTATTGGCTAATGATAAGGTGTCAATGGAGGCTTCTACTCATGTGGCTTCGGATATTTCTTGCAAGCCTGTTTCTTTGGTCCCTGATCCATCGGTTTTGATCTATAAGCCATCGTATAAAGACTTGTTAATTAATAATTTTCCTAAGTCGTCTCGGGGCTTGGTTGAAAATTACCTTGTCTAGGTGGAAGTTGTTGATGCTCTTGCGGTTCCACAAGTTTGTCATGGCTTCGGGGTCGGATTTATCCTCTATCCCGAATGAGAACTACTAAGGGCTCACAAGATTTAGCTTCAGTAGCTTCAAAGTTTGACAAGGGAGTCGGAAAGAAACATTTGGTTGGTGCGGACCAGGCCAAAGAATCCACTAATTCGGATTCTTTTTTTGCCAGTATGGACGGATTATCGACAAGTTTAGGTGCCAAAAACGTTGTTGCCCATTGTGTTTAAGTCAAGTGATCATATCAAACCCGCGCCTTTGTCAAAGAAGATTCATAAAAGGCATCCGATGCAAGGAGAGGAGCTGATGAATCTTGGAGACTTCGGTAAAGTTATGTAAGGTTTGATCAATTCGTTCTGTGTTCGTTATTTTAGTAGGTGTGTTATTATGTATGACATATAATCTTTAACTTGTCATTTTTAATTGGCACCCTCTTAGGTTTTTGATTTTTAGACTACTTTGTTTCGTTTGCGGCTAGCTGTCAGTTTTGTTTTAATTATGTAGTTTGTGGGATGAGTACGAGCCCGAACGTTTCTGTTTGTATGTTGTAATTGGGGATTCATCAATTTTCATATATAAGTTTTTTTTTTTCCAAAGAAATAAAAAAGAAAAGGAGACAAGAATTTCTTATTCAATAAACTCCATAACACAAACGATCAATTATCCGTTGGTATTCGTTCCTCCGTCGCTAATCCTCACTTCAAATGATCACGACGCCAATTCAAATCACGGCGTATTTCACTCCGTACTTGCTCTCTCGTTGCTATAACTCTTATTTTTCTCATCTCTGCTTCCGCTTTCCCCTTATGGCTAGTGATATTTCCAAATCTGTTTTTGATAGATCCACATGAATGTACAAATATACTCTTAAATGATAGTTTAGACAATTTTAATGCTAGTATTTATATGAGGGTATTTTGAGAACATTACACCAATTTGAGTTGAATTTATCAAAATTAATTTTGGAAATATCAACTCCCTCTTCTTATTCACTAAAGATGACAATAAAGGTACCTAGGGTTTCATTATTTCTTTATACTTTATAAAAATATCGTATGCATATGTATTTGCAATTTATTACCTAATTTATAGTTTACCTTAGATCTGTGCAATTAGTTTAACGTAGGATGTCCAGTTTATTTGTCTTAGGACTTTGACTTAGTCTAAAATAGAACTCTTGCAACTAGAGAATTCTTATCTTTTTATAATCATCATATCATCATATAAATATAAATAAGGAACTGTTTTCATTTTTTACTTATATACTTTATTGTCATGATTTAGATTTATAGTTGATCTTATTTCATAAATTTGAAACGATGATACATTTTCTCTTAAATATATGCAGATAAAGATGATAATAGTGTTGAGGATGAGTTTGGAACTGATTTGGATTATCTAGCAAATGTGATGCGTGCAGAAAGATCGAAGATTCTTAAGTTTGGATGACAGGAGAAGAGATGAAGATAACGGTGAGGATTTAGTAGGGACGTGATGAGTTGTTTGATAATTACACTGTACATTCAAAAGTATATGATAGGGAAAAGAAGGTAAATGAAGGAAATAAATGGAGGTCGGAGTATGAGGCTTTTTTAAAGAGTGTGCATATAGAGAAACATAAGCGTTATGACGATGATAATACGGATGACGAGTATAATTATGAGATTGAAGGCGTAAATTATGAACAGTCTTTTGGCAAGGATGATACTAATGATTTGCCGATTAAGGAGACTAGGAATGTGAATGAGATTAATGTGATATCCTCAAGATTAGTGTGGAACTAGAAATGGGCAAATTTAATATTTATGGGGATGGACTTGTATGGACCTGTACAATGTGGTGTTAGCTGTTGCGTGTTAAATTGTGCCTTACGCCAAGGTGAATTTGTTTTACCTTGCCCTTGTTGTTTGTGGTTAGGTTGTAAAGGTTAAGTCGGAACGAGTTGGCCGGGACCTTGGAGGAACGAGTCAGTCGAGTTGGGGACAAGACAGGGAAGAGTCAGGCTTTGACCAACGTTGACTTTTACTAATAAATAACTTAAACATATATATTACACATAAATATATTAAACGTAAATATATCAAACATAGATATTTGACACAAAATCTGACTTAAAAATAAAATTTTTTTAATCTAACTTTGACTTTGACCCGACTTTTAGCGCTCACCAACTTTTAAGGCGTCTTTTGGGCGAGCCGGGACGGGCTAGTTTCGTAACCAAGGGGTCGGCCGATGCGTCAGTAGACTTTTACGAATGTGATTTGTAGATTGATTTCCGGGTAAGTTGAATTCAGTTTCTTACTAGATCACATCATTCTTATGCGATTCTGTCAGGTGTTTGTGAGATGAAAATTCTTAATTCTACCGTGAAGCTTGTGGAGCCTCCCGAAAACCGGAAGTTCGCAAGATTTTGGTTGCTATACATAGAACAAGAAGAGAACAGTAACAAGTTGGAATTATGGACGCCCCGATTTGTTGGGCCTCAGAATTTATAACAAAGGGAACTATCATTTTCTGCACATGATTAGACACTTAATTGTGGTTTTGTGAGGAGTCCTAACGGATATCAGAGCACGGGATTTGATTTGGCTGAAGAGGATGAAGCGTATATTAGTATTTTTCATAAATTTATCAGTTCATGCATATTTGGAAACTCGGATTATCTCATATCACCCATGGGGAAAACGGTAGAATATATACTCTGTATCTATTTGATGCTCTGTTGACTAGCTTGTTCTTTAACGATGATAGTTGTGTAATATTGACACAATTTAGCTTGATTGGTTAACTTTTATCGTTTTCTCATTACAGGTATCTCGGTTTTTTTTGGAAAATTGTGTGTTTCATCATGTTTGTTGATCATGTTACTGTACAAAATCTTTCTTTAGAAGGACATGTGCTAGACGGAATGGGTTATATTGGCATTTGGAGGATTGTGATTGTAAAATATTTTCCGTACACAGACATGGGTAGAGTAGGGAAAATACCAGAACTTTTCACATCGTCTGTTTCATAATACATCGTCTGTTTCATAATGCAAGGTAAACTATCATTCTGGATACAGCTTCTTGCCTTGATTTTATTTGCATTAAATTAACTAGAAAGATTTTCATGTCCATACTCACTTGTCCTTTTGCCAATTATGATAAAATTGATCGTAGGCTCCATATACTTGCACTGTTGTTTCTTACAAATATATAAGTGAAGAATATTGATGAATAATTCACTCCAACTAGTTGTTCTTTTAGCTGTAGCAATAAGAGATGATTTTAGATTATTAGGTTTTGAGTAGCCCAGTGGTGGTTTTAGGTTCGAATCTTGAGGTGGCCAGGGAAGGTTGAAAACAACCACAAAGTATTCCGGATGGGCTGCGTACAATTGAATATGAGGTTGGATCACTCACCCTTCCGGGTAATCTGAACAGGGTAAACCTTAGAAGTATTAAGGCTATATAGTAGAGATAGTGAAAGTATGTTATGTGCATTATATTTCTTTAACTTATAGGATATGGAAAGTCGTAATAACATTAGTAACAGGCAGCTATTGGAAAGAGCAATATAACTCCACATTTTCTTCATATCAACTTAAAGTCTATATATAAGCTACAAACAGCCAACGTAAATAAAAGAACTGCAACTAAAACGCATGGAAATAACACAACCCGCTACCCATTACTTCATACTCTTTAGAATCATAACAACTTAACCCATATCCCACATGCATTTCTCACTTTCAACCTATGCTACCAAATAACATAACAAACAATTAAACAAAACTAACATATAACTTAAAATAAAGTCTTAAATATTATCTATACTCAAACTCCCACTATGCACATGATCTAGTGACATGACTCCTGAACCGATTAACCCAACAATCACCCCCTTAATTGCTTTATCCGCAGCAATCGTTCACCACACTTGTAACGTCTATCGCGGCTTTCCCGGACACGTTTAATACCATCTTGACTCTTTCTGGACGCACGACCTCTTCGCCGGCCACTTCCACAGTCACCTCGATTTGAACCTCCATTGCCACAATGTCACTAACGTGTGATTTTCTGAACAATAGACCACCCGGAATGCCCTCCACGTACCGGTTCCTCTTTATACGCTCCTTTTGTCAGACTTGTTCCAAGAGCCTTTTACACTTCCTAAGAAAACAAGCCAAACAAGCTATACTGTATATTTGTACCTTCACCGGTTAGTCTCCTATCGGGAACAAGTTTTGACAGCCTCTCAATACCCTAGCCTCTCAATACCCTTGACAGCTTCAACCTTCCTAATCAAGTTTCTCTAAGAAACTCTTCTACCCATATGAATATAAACCCACCTGGTTATACCGATTTCTTGTACCCCGGTTTAGTTTCTTCACATGAATAACATGACCTAGTTGAAGCTGCAGCTAGACTCTGATAGCAGTTGTTGGAACACATACCTTATAACTCAATTATAAATTATAGGAGAAGAGTAGAATGGTGAAGAAAAAAGGAATAAAACTCCACATTTTATTCATTTTAACAAAAAGTCTACATATAAGCTATACAAATAGCCAATATAATAAAAGAACACGCAACTAACACCCATGAAAATAGTACAACCCACTAGTCCACTACCCATTACCTCCTACTCTTTAGAATTGATATAACCCGTATTCCACATACATTTCTCACTCTCAACATATGCTACCAATATAACTAACAAACAATTAAACAAAACTAACACAACTTAAATAGAAGTCCTAAATATTAATTAAACTCAAACTCCCAGCAGGCACATGATCACGTGACATGACTATCGAACCGATTAACCCAATAACAGCGAGCTTGAATGAATTGTTCATCATAATCATGGAATGGTTTGCAGGATAATATGCAGTTTAAAGGTTGGTAATTGAGCGATATCAAATTTTTTGTGTTCAATAATAATAACTCTAATTATACATCCCTAATATTGTAAGTTTTAATGATCAACTATGTATTATTGTTGTCATAATTGTTCTAGAAGTGAGTGTTCTTTAATTAACTGTTCTTCATATAATAGGGTATGACGGGGTAATTCTAATATTCGGATTTTGGGTTGGTAATTTCTGATCTCTTTCACGTACTCATTGTATTTTAATAAGTTAAGGACATGTCTCATATAGGGATTACGTTCCTATCGCCGTGAGGAATTGAGAATTATTGTTATGAAGGTGAGCCAAACATGTGTTACATGTTGGGTATTTTATTTAGTTTCCAAATATGAGGAAATTAAAACCAAGCCCAAGGCCCAACAAATTAGGCTCAAATGTTGGTTGACTTGGTCAATCATTTGAGGGCATTTCAAATCTCAATTGAGTGCAGCTGTTTTCATCATCAAGAGAGAAAGAAAGATCATAGAGAGATCAAGAAAAAGAGTCAAAACCCCAATTCCCGTCTACAGTGACAGCAGGCCAGAAAACCTTCGATCCTCGGAGATCCGACCGTTGAATCTTCTTCATTTTTGGGCTGTGTCTTCCTGACATCAGTGCCAACATTTTCAACCGTTGAATTCGTCTCAAGTGTTCTGTAGCTCAAGTTACAACAGGCCGAACAGTAGCAGAATTTTGGGTGATGAAATTCTTCTTTTGTCTTTAATTGTTTCATATACTTGTTGATTATTGTTGTTCAAGAGTATGATGATGTTGTATGCCTCTAGTTGATCTAGAGAAGAATTATTGTATTGCTCTCTTTGTTGATGATAGTGGAATTTAAGTGGCTTACGAGTCCCGTGGTTTTTACTCTCGGTTTTGAGGGGTTTTCCACGTAAAAAGTCTCGTGTTTTAGTGTGTGCTTGATTATTGTTTTGCTACTGATTTGGAACAGATTTGGGGACTGATTTGGGTTGGATTTGATATAGCTTGTTTGTTAGTTTCCTCACGGGTTCATACGGGTCGGGAAAGTATTGGTCAAACGGGTTTGTTTCCGCTTTGTAGATTGTCCGTTGTGACTATTTTTCCATCAAATTGGTATCAAGAGCTAGGTTATTTGATTTGACTTGTGTGAAAGATGGAAGCTAATACAAGTAAAATGATTAGTTTAAATGGTTCAAATTATCATGTTTGGAAATGCAAGATGGAGGATCTTCTTTATGTGAAAGATTATTATTTGCCTGTTTTTACTGAGGATAAACCTGAGGAAAAATCTGATGCTCAATGGAAAATTTTGCATAGACAAGTATGTGGGTATATTCGGCAGTGGGTTGATGATAATGTTGTGAATCATATTACTGGGGAGACTGATGCTAAAGCCTTATGGAAAAAGCTTGAGCAGTTATATCAGCGAAAGACTGGGAATAACAAGTTGTTCTTAATTAAGCAGATGATGGCTTTGAAGTATCATGATGGGACTCCTATTACAGATCACCTAAACGCATATCAGGGTATTATAAATCAGCTTGCAGGTATGGGTATCAAGTTTGAGGATGAGATTCAGGGTCTCTGGTTACTTGGTACATTACCGGACTCTTGGGAGACTTTTAGGACATCTTTGTCCAACTCTGCACCGAATGGTACTATCACCATGGAATTGGCTGAGGGTAGTATTTTGAATGAAGAGATGAGAAGAAAGTCACAAGGTTTCTCTTCACAGTCAGATATCTTGGTCACAGAAACGCGGGGGAGAAGTCATAGTAGAGGTCAGGGTAAAAGAGGCAATCATCGTAGCAGCTCACGCAAAGGTAAATTTGCTAATGTTTAGTGTTATAATTGTCATGAAAAGGGGCACACAAAGTGGTATTGTAACGACCTTGGAATTTCCAACGTTCATTTATGAATAATTATTATTATTAATACGTGTGATTAAACGAATGTTTGTTATTACATTTACATGTTGCCATGATTGCCCGTACTTGACTTTAAATACCCGAAACGTCTTTGTGACACTCGAAACTTACACGAATAATATTTTCACATATTATTTACATTCATGATTAGTTTTATCAATCATTTTAATTAACTAACGTTACTAGTTAATTACTTGGGCTTTAATTGGATTTACTTGTTAATTACTTGGACTTGGGCCTTGTTATGTTAATGGACTTAAAGAGCCCACCCTACCTCACCTTAATGGACATATTAGCCCATTTTAATTATGCAAGTATCACTTAGGCTTAATTTGATTAACTAACTAGTAAGGAATCTAATTACATGTTAATTGCACATCTTTCCCATAAAAATACCCCTAATTACCAACCTTGAGTCAATGAAGCATGCATAAGCTAGTGGGCACCTCCCTCCCCCATTGGTGGTGCCAAGTTCACGGCCATATGGCCTAGGGGAGTGGGGTTTGGCTTTCAAAATCTTGACCACCTTATTACTAGCATTACTCTTTCATATTACACACACTCTTACTTGCTTTCATTCTTCTCTCTTTCTCTCTAAACTTGGTAAGTTGCAAGACTTCTTTTCCTCCTCTTTTCTCCCTAAAACCGTAGCACATCACCCCTAAATCATCATCATCTTTTGCTCTTTGTTGTTGATTAATTCCTTGTTGTTGCTAGTTGATGTTTACTTACTTGTTATCTTAGTTATTTCTTACTAGTATTAAAGAATCAAACTCTTTAGTTTGATTCTTCATTTATCTTGTGTTAACAAGAACATGCAAGAACAAAACTCCCAAGTTTATGTTCTACCTCTATTGTTTTAAAAGATTGTAAGTTCATGGTTGTAAAAATCATACTTGAAGCTCATGTTGTAAACTTTAAAGTTTACTTCCTTAAAGATCGAGACTTAGGTTTGAATCTTTAAAAGTATGAAACCCATGAACTTACTACTTGTGTAATTAGCTTATTTCTTCATTTGTTCATGTATTAAAATCGTGATTTTGGTTGTAGATGGTCAAGTGTTACAAGTTAACCTTGATCTCATTTATCTTGAACTAAAGATTAACTTTAAAAGGTTCAAGAACATAAAATTTACTTAATAACTTTTGGGTCTTGGATCTTCAAGATCAAACTAACCACTTAAGATCTTGATTAGTTAGTTTATTTTCAAGTTTGTAGTACAATATTACTTTTCTAATTCATGCATGTGTTGAATCTATGATCTTGATGTAACTTTGGTTCATCAAACTTTATACAACTCTTATGTGAGTTGTGCTTCATATCATAGACTTACACTAGTGTTATGATGGTTAAATCTTGGTTAATATGATGCAAACACATCAATGAGTTGTACACTTGAAGCTATATGCATCAAGGATGAGAACCATGATGAACATCAAGCACCAAGACCACCGGAACTCACTTTAAACTTCCTGTTTTCTGCTTACAGCCCTCTGTCCTACTGTTTCTGTAACAAACCAGTAGACCTGGGCTACTGAGACCTTGATTTTCAAATAGATCTTTTCGAATAGATAACTTTTCATATAGGACTCGTCTTAATCCGAGTTACGGTTTAGAATCTATGGCCCTCCGAGCGTCACTATGTCCATTTACTTTCCTGTTTTCTGTTTACAGTTTCTGTTTTTTTCTGGTTTCTGTAACAGACCAGTACACCTGGGCTACTGTAACCTTGAGTTTCAGATAGCTCAGTTCGTGTAGATAACTTTTCATATAGGATTCGTCTTAATCCGAGTTACGGTTTAGGATTTATGGCCCTCCGATCGTCACTATGTCCTTTAACGTTGTGCAGAAATTTCTGACCTACTCGCACTTAGACCGTCGCCACGGTCAAACGAAGACGAGTTTGCTTCTGTAAATTTTACCACACTTAAAGGACTCATATACGGAGCCATGGCCACTGGTCTCACCTTAATTGAGTAAGGGTAGAGGCCGTGGTGACTGATCAAATCAGCCTTTGTTTTAAATTACTTTCATGAACGAAACTTACTTTACGCTTTTTGTTTGATGATGAATGATGATGACCCTTAAGACCTTAATTACATACTTATAAACCTTTTGAGACGAATTACTGACTTAGTACTATTTGACTTAGGTTGAGGACTTTCGGACCGATTACTTGCACACTTTTTCCGAACCGACTTTACGACTACATTATCATTGTGAGTTATAGCATCCCTTTTTACTTTAACTATTTGGGACTGAGAATACATGCACGTTTTATGTTTTACATACTAGGCACGAGTACTTAAAAACTTATATATGTGTGGGTTATACAACGGCACAAACATTCCCTTTAGCTCGGTAACGTTTAATCATTGGTTTTGAACCGTGAAAGCGAATCTTAGATATGGATCCATAGGGTTTGACATCCCCACTCGGGCTAGTCGCGCTAACATTTAACGAGTGATTAATACTTCGTAATCATACGCACTTGCCAAGTGTACTTTCAGGGGGTATAAACGTTAAGTTAGTTACCAAGTGCCCACGGTTAAGCATATACTTTATCATATCGTTTTGAAACGCTCTTTGTAGCACTGAAATCTCGTGGCCTACCTTATATTACTGTTATACTTAAACTATAGCTCACCATCCTTTGTGTTGACGTTTTAAGCATATTTTTCTCAGGTGCTTGAGGTTAGCTTCCGCTGTGTACTAGTCGTGCTGTAGACACCCGCTGCTTAGAGTTGTCATCGCATGAACTACTTTACCTTGCATTCAAAACTTTAGTACTTTTAAATTATGACTTGTAACGACCATTGTGGTCACATACACTTATTATTTGCTTCCACTTAGTGAAGCATGCTTTTGGATTGTAAAAAATTTGATGTCGGTTATGTCATCACCTTTTTTTATCGTGAATGCAACTTATTTTATTACAGCATATAGTACTTAACCTTGTAATGATCCTGTTGTTGATGATTCGTACACGATGGTTTTGTACGGGGCATCACATTTGGTATCAGAGCATTGGTTGTAGGGAATTAGGTTGCATTAGTGAGTCTAAGACCGACCCGAGTAGGATTCACTAATAGGACTAATCTACAACTTGCTAGTTTACGTGTTTCTGCTGAACTTACTGCATGCTGCTACTTACTTTTACTGCTATATGCCGTATGCTACTACATGATTTCACTACTGTATGATATTACTTGCTTTCGATTGCATGCTACCTTCGTACGATTTGCTGTTATTGCCATGCTACTTATTGTTATACATGATTTAAACTGTTGGCCTAATACGTGCTTGCTTTATGACTTACTGACATGGAAAATTCATTTTTCCTTGTTCAGATGTCGGATGTACCACCTGCTAGCGTTTTGGCCAGTTTAGGCTCTTCAGCTACTCCACCTACCACCGTTGCCGATCCACCGATCCCGATACGCACGAGTGACCCCGATGCTTCATCTTTCGGGACTAGCAGCCAGCCGCCTGCACCAGTGACTACTTCTGATGGATACGTGAGCCCTGCGGAGATTCCAGCTCCGTCTGCTCCCGGACCCTCGGGGTCACAGCCCCGCATTGGTGGGATTGAGATTCCCGCAGAGTTCGGGGAAGGGCCATTTCGTAACCATATGCGCACGCCTTGCCGACGCACTCCCGACGGACGTTTAGTGCCGATTTCGCCAAGCAGACACAGACAGATGTTGGCCTCCTTCGGACTGCCAGTTGAGCCACCCGTGTCTCCACCACATGATTCAGACGACGGGTCTTCCACTGATGCACCATCAGACGACACCTCTTCGGATGACTCCAGTGATGATGAGGACCCTGCTGATATACCTATTCAGGCACCCTCCACCCCGCCAAAGAAGCGGTACCGTCCTGATGGCACCGTCATTCCAGGGGTGAATGGAGGTCGTGCTTTCACTGACGCTTTTGGTCGATGTCGGAGGGTTACTGCCCGTAAGCGGCTCGTGCCGTACCCTGCCGACCCACTCATACGTAAGACACCTCGTTACGTGCTGACTATTTCTGGAGCCGGGACATCTGCACCTCGTTTCGTGCGGTCTGCACCACCCGCTCCGCCAGCACCATCCGCTCCACCGGCCCCACCTGCACCACCAGCCCCACCTGCACCACCAGCATCGCCCGCCCCACCAGCTCCCACTGTCGAGGAATTGACAAGGGAGGTGGAGATTCTCCGAGCTCGGGTTACTAAGCTCGAGGAGCAGTTGGCTCAGGTTTTAGACATCCTACACCCACCTCCACCGTAGGACCTTTTGTATTAGATTTCATGATGTAATCTAGTTGTAGTTTCATATTTCACTTATGTATTGTACGAACTTATTCAGATGTATGAAACTTATTATTATTAATGAATGGAAACTTTGTGATGTTACTTTTTGCACAAGTGTTCTACTTACGTTACTGTATGGTGTTTTGCGGTTCTTGTATCAACTTGCGTTACTTAATTAACATGTGTTGTGTTGTTTACATGTTGGTTGTTATATACTATATTATTATATATTGAATGCTGGATTTTGACTTGAGTCAAAATGTTTGTATAGAACATCATGGCTAACTGTAAGACCCTAATCAGTTTGTACAGCAGTGTAAATATGTTACATAGAGTGTAGGTGATGTTGTGCAGTTAAACAGAAGTCACTGAGTGAGCTAAGCCTAGTGCGCGTCGCGCACACTAAAGGGAGCGCGTCGCGCACCCTTACTGTAGCCGGGTTCCAGCTTTTTAAATCAGATATTTTGATGGGCATTTTGGTAAATTCACTTATGGACGGGTTAAAGACAGATAGGTCAGTTTGTGGAGCACCATTACTCCATTATCAACAACCTTATCACTTTAACTTTAATTCTAGAGAGAGATTGTGATTTTTGAGAGAGAAAGCTTAAATCCAAGAGGAAGGAGCTTGTTTTGGGTTAAAGTTCAAGCATTAAAGTCGTTCATCTTATCTCTAGCTTCGTTGTGGTAGTTGTGGTATGTTCTAATTTTATTTTCCTTACTTTGATTTAGTGTAAGGGTTAGGGTTTGAGTAAATGATGAACACAAAACCCATTATTGGTGATTTTGGGTGTTCTTGGGTAAAATTGAGTCTTGAATACTAATTGGTGACTAGTCTAAGGTTTCAAAGTATTAAATGATGTTTATGAACCCTAATTGGTGAGTTAATTGCTAACACACCTAGTTATTTAGTAAATGGGTGTTGGTTAGTTAGTGGATGACCCGAAATGGGTGTGTTGTCTTAAAATGGTTATTTGGGTAATAAATTGACCTAGTTTGGAAAGATGGGTATGAATTACCCTAATTATGTATTAGTTGGTGTTGTTGGACCTTAATCACTAGCTTTTAAGTGATTAGTGGTGGTCTTGACTTTAATTGAGCGGTTTTGGTATAAATGGGCGATTTAATACATTAAGTCATTAAATGCTCATGTGTAAGTGTTAGTATTGAGTCCACTTAGCTTGTGTGTTGATCAAGTACTTATTATATTAGGTACTTTGCTTTGAAGCTTGTGGAGGTTGAAATCGTCATCTAATTG
This sequence comes from Rutidosis leptorrhynchoides, assembly GCF_046630445.1. Classification (NCBI taxonomy): domain Eukaryota; kingdom Viridiplantae; phylum Streptophyta; class Magnoliopsida; order Asterales; family Asteraceae; genus Rutidosis; species Rutidosis leptorrhynchoides. The sequence goes on along the minus strand of NC_092341.1, from coordinate 117,268,030 downwards.
TTAAGGTGAGTGGAATAATTATATGCGTATGTATATAATGTATCTATTTGTTGTAGCGTGAAAGGTGTAGTGTCGAGGTGTTAAGACACCACGTTTCACGTGAAGGGTGTAGCATCGAGGTGTTAAGATGCCACTCGGGTGTAGCATTGAGGTGTTAAGATGCCACCTAGGAGTGTAGTGTCGAGGTGTTAAGACACCACTCCGTAAAATAATGAGTGTTGCATCGAGGTGTTAAGATGCCACTCGGAGTGATGTGCCGAGGTGTTAAGGTGCCACCCTAGGGGTTAGTGGTGCGAGGTGTTAAGTGCCCTAATGGATGTTATGAACACCGATGGCGTTTTCGCGAGCGCCGTTCCCTTGTACTATTGGTCGACCATGGTTACTTGTGTTGTAAGCATATTATATCATTTCGAGTTATATTATTATGCGGTTGTTGCTAGCTTGTGGTATTGGAGATTATAGCTTGTTAATGTGACGATAAGCTAATTGTGTTGCTAGCATGTTTGCGGTTTGTGTAAGTGTATGCAAGTAGGTATAATTATATATGTATTCGTATAATTATTGCATTCACTAAGCTTTGCTTACCCTCTCGTTGTTTACCATTTTATAGGTTCGGTTTTGGACAAGGGTAAGGGCATCGTATTGGACTAGAGATCCCGCTTGATGCTAGGGGACACTTTTGGCTTTAGTAGCTCTTGGAGTTTGACCGGTAGTTGGGTAGTTTAATCCCAAACGCCATGCTCATTGTGTAGTTTGGAACTTAAACTTTTTGGTGGTCGAAACTCTAAACTTGTATTAAACTTGTATTTTGGGTCGTGTGGGCCCCGCTTGTAAAACATCTTTTTTATGTTTGATTCGTGTTAGTTTTACATATATAAGTTTGTTGTGAAAAGCGTTCGGTCTAAAAATGTCGGGAAGTGGTCCATCTTTTTGTGTGTTAAAAACAGTTCGGATAGAAGCTGGAGTGCTCTGTGCGCGCCGCGCACTACAGGGGATGCGCGCCGCGCACTCCCCTGTCCAGCAGCTTTTAATTTTTTTTTTTTTGGGACTGTTTATGGTCGGTTATCGGGTTGGGTTGTTACAAGTGGTATCAGAGCATGGTCTAAGGGATTTAGGCGACTTGAGATAGGTGCCTAGACTTAGACCTTATTGTGTGAGCGCTTTATGCGGGACTTGTAGGACTTTGGGTCTAATCGGGAATTGTTAGTGCATTGGTTTATGAGAATTAACCTTGTGCTAATTGTTTGTGTTGTGTTTAGCAAGCATCAAGCGAGATAGGCGTTGTACTAGCGAGTTAATGCGACGTGCTCGCGTAGTAATGACTAGCTACCATTATTACGGGCACAAGTCGTGTTAAACAAGCAATGTACGACGATTGTTGAGCGAGATGGAGTAGTGTGGCATATATGTATGTACACATGTAATTGTCCTTTCGTTTTTGTGGCTTAACCTTTTTCGTTTTATAGAATGAAGACGAGAAACGGTCCCGATCATGATAACGGAAGTACAAGCGAGGACGCCGAGTTTTCGGCCAAGGTTGAGGCTGTCTTTAAAAAGTTAAAAGCGGATTTTCTTACGGACGTCCGAAAGGTCTTTCAAGATTCGGTCGATGGGCAGGTGACCGATTTGATAAATGAACGAATGAAGGCCACTATCGAAGAGGCCCTTGATGCTAGAAACCTTTATCCTCGCGGTGAAGGAGGTGAAGGAAGGCGGGACTTCTATTATAAGAATTTCAAGGACACTCAACCCCCGATGTTTAATGGGGTGCGAGATCCTTTGAAGAGTACATGTTGGATCTCCGATATCGAGGGAGCTTTCCGTACCTCGGAATGCCCTCCTGAGAAGAAAACAAGGTTTGGTTCAAGCATGTTGCGGGAGGAAGCTAAGTTGTGGTGGGACGATAAGATCAACTTATATGGCGAAGAACAATGTATGAACTTGACATGGGAGGAGTTTAAGAAGGAATTCTTCAAAGAATACCGAACTTCTTCCAATCTTGATAGAATCCGGGACGAGTTGCACCATTTGCAACAAGGTTCAATGGACTTGGTCACACTCAAGTCTACCTTTTTGGCAAAAACTCGTTTTTGTCCGGAATATGTGGGTGACGATCACAAGCTAATGAAAGATTTCTACCGTACTTTGAATGATGAGTACAAGGGTAAGATTAGTCGGGGAATGGCTAAGACTTTTGAAGAACTATTCGAGTTGGCTCGGGGTTTTGAACCGGAGGTTCCAAGGAAGAGTGATTTCACTTTTTCAAAGAGAAAGTTTGAAGGTTTTAGTTACTCTAACTCTTCAAACAAGAAGAACAAGAACAAGAAGGGTTCCGAAAGTTTCAATAGCGTGAAGAAGGGCGCTACCGGTGGTTTTTCTTATGCGTGCTACAATTGTGGGCAACCGGGTCACATGGCTCGTGAATGTCCGAAACCATTTTCCGAAAACAAAATCACTTGTTTTAATTGCGGGAAAGAAGGGCATAAGAAGCCGGAGTGTCCCGACTTGCGCAATGATAATGTTAAGCGGTTAGAGAAGGCGGAGGGTACGGCAAGGGGTCGAAATTATTTGATGACCAATGATGAAGCCAAGCAATCAAACGAAGTCGTCTCAGGTACTTTCGTGGTTAATTCTAATCCGGCAAGAATTCTATTTGATAGCGGTGCAAATTTGTCGTTTGTGTCTCCTAAATTTGTGCCTAAACTTGATAGACCGTTAGCTAAGTTAAGTCGTCCGGTAGAAGTCGAAATAGCGGACGGCAAGACGGTGCTAGTGGTTGATGTGTGTGAAAATTGTGATGTTGTTTTCGGTGCCGAAACCTTTAAAATTGATCTCATTCCAATGACCTTGGGCGATTTTGATATTGTCGTTGGTATGGATTGGCTCGATCGTTATAGAGCCGATATTGCATGTCATGATAAGTTTATTCGTGTGAAGACCCCAAGTGGGGGAGAGTTGATTATTCATGGTGATAAGCGAAGGAGACCGGTGCCGATATGCACTTTTGCACGGGCACGTCGTCTCGTTGTTACCGGTGGCATGGCTTTCCTTGCTCATGTTGTTGATACTCGCAATGAGCCACCACCCATTCGTGAAATTCCGGTGGTTAATGAATTTGAAGACATTTATCCGGATGAGTTACCTGGTGTTCCGGCGAAAAGACAAGTTGAATTTCGCATTGAGTTGGTTCCGGGGGCTACCCCCATTGCTAAAACTCCTTATCGTTTAGCGCCGACGGAAATACAAGAGTTGTTAAATCAAACCCAAGAGCTACTTGAAAAGGGTTTCATTCGACCGAGTGCTTCGCCATGGGGCGCTCCGGTTTTGTTCGTGAAAAAGAAGGATGGTAGTATGCGGATGTGCATCGATTACCGGGAGTTGAATAAAGTGACGATCAAGAATCGTTATCTGTTACCTAGGATTGACGATTTGTTTGATCAACTTCAAGGTGCAACGTATTTCTCGAAAATTGACCTACGGTCCGGCTATCACCAAATGCGGGTCCGTGAGGAAGACATTGAGAAAACGGACTTTCGAACGCGTTATGGGCATTTTGAGTTTGTTGTGATGCCTTTCGATCTTACGAATGCACCGGCGGCATTCATGGATCTTATGAACCGAGTGTGCCAACCTATGTTGGTCAAGTCGGTAATAGTGTTCATTGACGACATACTAGTCTACTCGAAAAGAATGAACGAACATGAACATCATTTGCGTGAAGCATTGAAGACGCTACGAAAGGAGAAGTTGTATGCAAAGTTCTCCAAATGTGAATTTTGGCTAAGGGAAGTTCAATTCCTTGGTCATATTGTGAACGAAAACGGTATTCAAGTAGATCCGGGGAAGATCGAGACGGTGAAGAGTTGGGGACGACCGACTACGCCTACGGAAATCCGAAGTTTTCTCGGATTGGCCGGTTATTATCGTCGGTTTATCCAAGACTTTTCTAAGATCGCTTCTTCGTTGACGAAATTGACAAGGAAGAATGCGAGGTTTGTTTGGGAGAACGAGCAAGAAATTGCTTTTCAATTGTTAAAAGAGAAGTTGTGTCAAGCTCCGGTGTTAGTGTTACCGGAAGGTGTTGAAGACATGGTGGTTTATTGTGATGCTTCCTTAAATGGTCTCGGGTGTGTTCTAATGCAAAGAGGTAAAGTCATCGCTTATGCCTCTCGACAATTAAAGGAACATGAAACGAGGTATCCGACTCATGATCTTGAGTTGGCGGCGGTTGTGCATGCGTTGAAAATTTGGCGCCATTACTTGTATGGTGTCAAGTGTACGATTTATTCGGATCATAAGAGTTTGAAACATCTCTTTAATCAACGAGATTTGAATTATCGCCAACGTAGGTGGATGGATGTGGTGAAAGACTATGATTGTGAGATACTTTATCATCCGGGTAAGGCGAACGTTGTCGCGGATGCGTTGAGTCGAAAGAGTCAACATCCGGCGATACGAGTTGGATCGTTACGTTTGATTATTACCAACGATTTTCTTGAAAAGCTTGGTGAGATTCAAATAGAGGCTTATGTTCACAACAAGCATACGGAGCGAATCGTGGGCCAATCGGAGTTTATTACTATGGGTCCGCGTGGTTTGTTGTCTTTCCAAGGAAGGGTGTGGGTGCCTAAGATGGGTGATTACCGACGAGTGCTACTTGATGAAGCACATAAGTCAAAATATTCCATTCATCCGGGCGCGACGAAAATGTATCTTGACTTGAAGAAAGATTATTGGTGGCCGGGCATGAAGCGTGATGTTGTGAAGTATGTTGAGCAATGCGTCACGTGTTTGCAAGTAAAAGCCGAACACCAAAATCCGTATGGTAAATTGCAACCGTTAGAAATTCCGAAATGGAAATGGGAGCACATTACCATGGATTTCATAACAAAGTTACCTAAGACGGCGAGAACCCAATTTGATACGATTTGGGTGATAGTTGACCGGTTGACGAAAACTGCTTTGTTTCTTCCCATTAAAGAAGCAATATCGTCGGAGGCCTTTGAAAGGACCCGTTCATATACATTATAAACGATTCACAATAGTTGATTACATTGCGAGGTATTTGACCTCTATATGATAAATTTTACAAACATTGCATTCGTTTTTAAAAGACAATCTTTCTTTACATCAAAAATTGACAGGCATGCATACCATTTCATAATATCCACTATCCAACTATAAATTAATTTAATAATAATCTTTGATGAACTCAATGACTCGAATGCAACGTTCTTCGAAATATGCTATGAAAGACTCCAAGTAATATCTTTAAAATGAGCAAATGCACAGCAGAAGATTTCTTTAACACCTGAGAATAAACATGCTTTAAAGTGTCAACCAAAAGGTTGGTGAGTTCATTAGTTTATCATAATCATTTATTTCCATCATTTTAATAGACCACAAGAATTTCATTTCCAGTTCTCATAAATATACGTCCCATGCATAGAGACAAAAAATAATCATTCATATGGTGAACCCCTGGTAACCGACATTAACTAGATACATATAAGAATATCCCCTATCATTCCGGGATCCTCCTTCGGACATGATATAATTTTGAAGTACTAAAGCATCCGGTACTTTGGATGGGGTTTGTTAGGCCCAATAGATCTATCTTTAGAGTTCGCGTCAATTAGGGTGTCTGTTCCCTAATTTTTAGATTACTAGACTTAATAAAAAGGGGCATATTCGATTTCGATCATTCAACCATATAATGTAGTTTCAATTACTTGTGTCTATTTCGTAAAACAGTTATAAAAACAGCGCATGTATTCTCAGTCCCAAAAATATATATTGCAAAAGCATTTAAAAAGGGATTTATGAAACTCACGCATATAAATATTGTAAAACAGTTAATAAAGCATTTGCATGTATTCTCAGCCCAAAAATGTATATAAAAAGGGAATAATGAAACTCACGCATATAAATATTGTAAAACAGTTAATAAAGCATTTGCATGTATTCTCAGCCCAAAAATGTATATAAAAAGGGAATAATGAAACTCACCATACTGTATTTCGTAGTAAAAATACATATAACGTCATTGAACAAGTGCAAGGTTGGCCTCGGATTCACGAACCTAAATTAATTATATATATTTATGTGTTGGTCAATATTTGTCTAACAAATTAGGTCAAGTCATAGTGTACCACAATCCTAATGCTCGAGACTAATATGCAAAAGTCAACAAAAGTAAATTTGACTCAAAATAATTTCCAAAAATTTATACATGATTAATATATAGTTTAAATATCATCGTTTTATATTTTTAAATATTTTTAAAAGATTTATTAGAGTAAATAATATAATTTATTTATTAATAAATAAAATTTTATATTATATTTATATAATAAAATATACTTTTATATATATTAAGTAATAAAATTTATAGGGTTCATTTAATATTATAAAGATAATATGATACGTATTATTAAAGTAAGTTATTACACGTAGTAAAATATGTTTGTATCAAATATTTATTTGATAAAATAATATCTATAATGATAGTAAGTAAAAGTTGTATTATTTTGTAATAATAATTATTATTATAAAAATATCAATATTTATAATTACTAAGATGACATTATGATAAAACGATAATTCTAATTATGATAACTTTAATATTTACGATAATTTTTAATATTATCTTTAAAATAATAATTCTATTTAAAATAATAATAATAATAATGATATTTTATAGTAACAATGACATTTCTATTAAAATGATAATTTTTGTTAAAATGATAGTTTTAATACTAACGATAATTTTAATAATAATAGTAATGATAAAAATAATAAGAACGATAATTTTATCTAAATCAATATCTTATAATATTTTAATTTCATCATGATACTCTTACCCATTATTTCCTAATCGTTTCGTTTAATAGCTTTTAATCGTCTTTTATATCGTGTTCGTAATAATGATAATAATAGTAATCAAAATAATTAGGTGTTACAAATATTTGTTTTAATTACACTAATATTAATAATGATAGTTACTATAACATTATTAACGATAATACTAATAATTATCTTAATGATAATATAGTAATAATAATAATAACAATAACAATAACCATTTTTAAATAATGATATATATATTAATAATGATAATAATAATAATAATACCAATAATAATAATAATAATAATAATAATAATAATAATAATAATAATAATAATAATAATAATAATAATAATAATAATTGGATAATAATAATAATACTAATTATAACTTTAACGATAATAACGATAGTAATAATAATAAAAATAACAATTTTTAATGATAAATCCTTTTATTGATAAAGATAATAATAATAATAATAAGATAAAACTAGAACGACGATAATAACGACGATAATAATAATCATTTTTAATAATAATACAAAAATTCGATGGACTATAACTTCAAATTCGTTCATCGAAATCATTCGATATCTAAATGAAAAGTTCTTAATTTTTCGCTAGCTTTCCAACGACATGCATATCTTATACCTTATCTCAGTCGCATATATAACTAATTCAGGATTCAACATAACCTAAGTAAAGGTAATATCAAAAGTACAAACATGCATAATCCTATATACTCGAGCACTAGTCAGGGATACACTATTAGTATGTAAAAGTTAAATTATGAGTACTCACGTATCAATATCGAGATTCAATATTACAGGAAAGGTACGTAGACGCAACGGAGATGATAAACACTATATTGACCTCACGAGCATACCCATGAACCATACCAATCACCTCCATAGCTATAACCTATAATTTCCTTAATCCAATCCCACTCGAAAAACAATTTTGAAATCACTCGGACAGCACTCTGACGTAATATTTTATGTATACTAATAATATCTTGAAATAATACGGAGTAAATATATATATGTAAATCGATTGAGAGAGTTTAGAGAAAAATATTTTCAAGTTTCTATGAAATAATGAAACCTATTGAATTCTATTTATAATAGATTTTTGAATTATTAAAGTATGAATTATTAAAGTGAATTATTAAAGTATGAATTATTAAAGTGAATTATTAAAGTATGAATTATTAAAGTGAATTATTAAAGTATGAATTATTAAAGTGAATTATTAAAGTATGAATTATTAAAGTGAATTATTAAAGTTAAAGTAAAGTAAAAATAAAGTAAAGGTAAAGTTTAAGTATAGTAAAAGTATAAAACTATGTACGTATAATACGCGTATAAATATATATAATATTAATTTAAATCGTTATATATATTTAATAAAATAAAATATAAATATCGTTATCTTTATCATACTGGTTAAGTAATGAGTTATCAAAAGTGGTTCTAGATATTTATAAAAGTTATATACATTTTAATAATAAAGTTCTTTTTAAACTGAAAACGTTTTTGTACGTTTGAAACTAAATCAAATAAATATAATAATTTTGTTTTCCAAAACCAAATATATTTTTAAGAATCATTTTGTTTAAAGGTTAAAATAATGGAAATCGTTATATCATAAAATGTTTTAAAAAAGTAGAATCATATATATTCATAATAGGTTTCAAGTTTTTAAATTACAGTTTGTTGGTGAAGCATGGGATAAAGTTCAAAGGTTAAATAAACGTATGAAATCATCTTAATGAAAAATGTCGAGTTACTTAACTTGTCGATATCCAACATCTAAGTTATTTACACTTCACGTTCTTACTTATAAATCACTTTACCATTTTCCGAATGTTGTCAAAAAGAATATATTTCTTAAATCACAGTGGACCTCATAACATAGACCCGTAATCATATCATAATGTATCTGATAAATCAATAATTTGATATTATCTTCTAATTCCATCGATAAACATATTGAAACAAATACGATCATGTAAAGTATTATACGTTTAATACTTTATTAATATTCTCAAGTTATAATATATATATACATATATATACATATTTATTTATATATAACGGTTTGTGAATCGTCTAAATTTGGTCGAGGTTATAATGAATGTATGAACACAATTTAAAATTCTTGAGATTTAACTTAACAAACTTTGCTTATCGTGTCGGAATAATATAAAGATAAAGTTTAAATCTGATTGGAAATTTCCGGGTTGTCACAGTACCTACCCGTTAAAGAAATTTCGTCCCGAAATTTGAGTGGAAAGGTCGTGAATGATAATAAGTATGTTTTCATGATGCATACAGGCTGAAAATTAGAGTTTTATCATCAGCGAATAATTTGGATAAACAATCCATTTATATGAAGAGTACGAATGAAGCTAACATAGAAGAGTGAAATGAGTAAGTGTAGATTCATCTTATCATTTGACGTAGATATGATTGATTTCCAGATTTCAAGGGATTTGAAGAAAATCTTTGTAATAAGATTTGATTCTCCGGTAACAAAAGGAATTAGGATACGCTTTAAATGCGATCGTCCATTTTAATTGTTCTGTCGGAGATTTTCTTATAAATTCACCTCCTTCCTTTTCTTACAACTTACACCTTCTGTTGATGCATTTTATGCAAGTCCCTAGACATCTACCCACGTCCATTGCAGGTACAACAGTTTACAGGCCACCATGATCGTTCGTTATTATCCTATCCGTGTTTGTATGTGGTTACAGCAACTGCAGGAACGAGATGTGGATGTTTGACTATGTTAGACTTAGTTAGACATCCGAGTGAAGCCTCACTCGTACGGCTGACAGGCTCATACGCACGATTGATGCTGAGCTAAGTCACAATTACAACCTAAATGAGAAGACACGAGTGAGTGATCACCCGTACGGCTGATGAAGCCAACTCGGATGTGTGATGGATGAATCGTACGGGTGAGTCAACAGCAGGGGTATATAAAGTCTTATGTTCTTCATTTTTTAGGTTAAGCCTCTCATTTGTTACACACACTCAGATCTGGTGAGCTCCTCCGATTCTCTCTCAACCCAAATCACCCAGGTGGTGAATAATAGCTCTAGGTGTTGATCTAATCACACTTGATTTAGTTGTGGTATGACTAAATTAATCACAAAAAGCTTAACCTATTCACTAGAGGGTTTGATTCACTTATTCCGTCATTGTGTGAGTTAAATCTGTTGATTTCTAAGTTCCTAGTCATGTTTCATCACCTTCTATTCTTTCCCCCTCAACTCATATTTTAAAGTATTCATCAATATGCTCCATCCAATTCTGATTCTCGATATACTTCTAACTTTCATATCGGCCATTCTTCTTTTTTATCTACCGCCGGAAGAATCTATTTACTTCTACTATACTCTTGGGTTTATAGTGTTTCTAGTTCTCTCGAGTCTTTATATTGCTATATGCATAGATATATATGGTTTATAATTTCTGGTTTATCGTTGGGCTTTATATGTTCCCTTATATTTCAAAGTCTCTGCTTCTGTCTTCTATAATCATTATCATCCACAGTTAATGCTCTCTTTTATTTGCTGCAATTTATACCCCAATTTCTATTTTGGAGTTTTGTCCTTTCGTTTCTTCTTCTTGCGATTAAGCACCGCTTGTAATGGTCCAGAATTCACAAATATGATTTTCGGAATGAACATTGTTAATGTTCTAGGAAGGAAATTATGATGGCACGATCTTGACTTGTCAAATTACTAGAATACCTTGGAAAAGGCCGAATCATCAAGAAATATTTTCTTGATATTTTAGAGGTTAAATAGAATACAAGAGTCGTATAACATGGCACATGATGATGTTATGATCTGTGAATCATCACGTTCCATTTAGAAACTCAGCATGAATTACTGTAATATAATCACGTTGATCAAGTGTCATTATATTATACTAACTCATGCTTCAGTTTCCAACACTACTTCAAAAACATTCATATTTTAAACTCAAAGGTTTACAGAGTATAGGAACTAAACAGTTTCCTTTTTGATGTAATACAGATAGCGCAAAGAGATAAATGATTCCAGATAAGAATAGTTATGGAAATATCTTCAGAAATATGGAGGATATTTATAATGAAAGATACGATGATATCTTAGAATTTCTAATATCAGAGGATGATGAAGAATATTGTCTGTATGGGTTTAGTGTCAGGAGCAAGGTATTCGTTAATGACTTCAGCAGACACTGAATCATTTGGATTCTTTGAAGGCAGGTTCAGTCTTTGTGATTTGTCCACAGCCTCCTTCATACTTTGCTCAATCCGTTTTTCAGTTCCAAAACTTCTCTATTTCTGAGCTTTATTAATACACTAATCTTTATCATCAAACTTTTTACTGCTAAGGTCGTTTACAGTTTTTGTTGCTTCATCAGCATTTCGAGAACTAGTTCGCGGTTCAGAGTGTTTTTCAGAAACTTCACATTCGAAGTATGTAAGCCTTGGAAATAGACGTTATGTATAACTGTTGGCGTCAACATGATGTGAGATTTCAAAATACTGATTGCTAACTCCCAATGATTCGTATGACAATTCTCGTTACAAGAGGCAGATGAGTAAATGATGAGGTTTCGATAAATATAAAGATTCTTCGGAATGCCCAAGATCAGTGAAGTTGTTGGTAAGTTTATTGCTAATGTGGTGGAATATGAAAGGTTCTCCGGTAACAAAAGGGTAATCACATATATCAAAATTATGATAAGGCTACTCCGAATGAAAAAATCGAAGTTGTCTTGCTGGAGCTGTGATATAATTTGCTACTTTGCAAAGGAATTGCAAGGTCATTTTTGCTAATAAATGCCAAAAGATCTGACACAGATATGTGTTGAATTATGACATTGGTTTCGAGAGCTTTTTAAGTACATAACTGTGGGTAATATGTGGTTGGATCATCATCTCGATTGCTCATTATTTGAAGTGTCTTCAGAGATTTTCGAAGGGTTTGAACATAGATTGTAATCGTTTGTATACATTTGATGTTCTAACACACTTTTGAAGTCAAAGTATAGCTTTGAAAGATGTAGGAATCTAAAAGTAATGGTACCGGTTATATCTCGAATTGAATTCTGAGATTTTAAAATCAGAATACTTAATTGGGTTTGAATGAGTATGGTTGTTTTGATTTCTATGAAAGAATGTATATTATTGTGAAAGTAGGAAGTATAATTGATAATTTGCTTAATCTGATTCAAAGAATGTAACATATTAATTGTGAATTTATATATATCTCTCGAGTATTACCTACCCGTTAAAAAATTTTCACAATTAATATTTTGTACATGAATTTTATTACAGTCTTTATGAAAATATATATGTATATATTCTCCTCAGATGTAACATAGATTTTAATGAGTTAATACTAAATTAAACTCATTCGATTTACGGTTGGAACTAGAATTGAATAATTCCTTGAAGGTTTAGAGGTTACATAAGTATTTCTTCAATAATATTGAAATTATGAATCAATACTTCGTTATTTGTTGAGATGTGATGTTGGTTTTCGTTAAATTCTTGTGAACTTCGCAAAGTACGAATGATGTTATCTGAAAAGTTTCGGTTACATCAATGATGAAGTGTAAAATCAAATATATACTTGATTTATTAGGAATTGGAATTTGTTGAATTGAGACAGAGATTGTAGTTAACGATGGTTAAGTCGCGGGTGAGGGACGTACATTATTGCATATTTGTAATATGAATTAACTGAGTAGTTAAGATTCACACACAATAGCTTAGCACAGAAAGATTTATTTTTTATTTCAAAAAATATATATATATATATAATATATATATAATTTCTTCAGAGGGAATGACTTAATTCTTCATAACTTGTTGATACAATATACACGTTATTGATTCGTAATGATGTCTACAGTGATTCTTGAACTGACAGAGTTTGTGATGTTATCGGTGTTGTTGATTCGGATGTTGACTGTACTGACGATACTGGTAACGCTGACGGTACTGTTGATGCTGTTGGTAAAGCAAGTTTAGCTTGTTAATCACACACCATTTTTGTCAGGGTTTCTACTCTTCCTTCTATCATTTTGGTTTGCTTAACTGATTTATGGTTAGGGCTAGATTAGATAATCTCTAAAACTTTAGAGATTACATAATCGCCGTGGAATGTTTCTCCAATGAAGTTATGAATTAATACTTCGTCAGTTATTGTTGTTGGTACTCCTTGGTATCTATGGTGCGTATGACGTTGATGCTCAAGTTGAGGTTTACGACGCGGTTGTGGTTGGAGGTGGTAATGGTACTGTTGGCGTTGATGATGGTGGTACTGGTTATGCTGCTGATGCTGCTGCTGGTGTTTGTAATCTCTGCACCATATTCTCCAAAGCCACTACCCGAGCGCGAAGCTCGTTGACTTCTTCTTTTACACCGGGGTGATTGTCGGTTCGGACAAGCGGATAAATAAAATCTAAAATTTGAAGTAATATATAATCGTGACGAGATACTCTGGAAATGTGCGAGAACATGGTGTTTCGGACAGGTTCGCCGGTAAGTGCTTCAGGTTCTTCGTCAAGAGGGCAATGTGGTGGATGGAAGGGATCACCTTCTTCTTGTCTTCAATGATTGAGGAGGCTACGAACCCATCCCCAATTCATCCAGAATAGATGATGACTGATTGGTTGATCTATTCCGGTCACACTGCTTTCGGAGCTTGAATGGGATTCCATTTCGGAATCTGAGTGACTTGAACTGATGACGAATTCCATTTCGTACGATTGGATAAAGGATTTTTTTTTTTTGATATGAAATGATTTTGGCTAACGGATGGTATTCTAATTACATAGAATATATATATATAGATCAAAAGATTTCGTAGATTACGGAGGACTTTGCGGGATATGTCAGGCAAAGTTTAAAGTAACAGATACGATAAGATATGATTTAGCAGATATTCTAAGATATAAATTTTTGTCTATACACTATTCATGCAATCAATGCAGCAAGACGTGTCTTAGACTAAAAATGATAAGCAGGTAATTTCCTGAGGATGATAAGTAGTTAATTTTCGACACAAAATGATAAGCAAAACTTTTGACATGCAGACACGGTCGAAGTCCAGACTCACTAATGCATCCTATCGACTTATCAGTTAGACACACTAATGCAGACCTGGTTCGCTAAGACCACCGTTCTGATACCAACTGAAAGGACCCGTGCATATACATTATAAACGATTCACAATAGTTGATTACATTGCGAGGTATTTGACCTCTATATGATAAATTTTACAAACATTGCATTCGTTTTTAAAAGACAATCTTTCTTTACATCAAAAATTGACAGGCATGCATACCATTTCATAATATCCACTATCCAACTATAAATTAATTTAATAATAATCTTTGATGAACTCAATGACTCGAATGCAACGTTCTTCGAAATATGCTATGAAAGACTCCAAGTAATATCTTTAAAATGAGCAAATGCACAGCGGAAGATTTCTTTAACACCTGAGAATAAACATGCTTTAAAGTGTCAACCAAAAGGTTGGTGAGTTTATTAGTTTATCATAATCATTTATTTCCATCATTTTAATAGACCACAAGAATTTCATTTCCAGTTCTCATAAATATACGTCCCATGCATAGAGACAAAAAATAATCATTCATATGGTGAACACCTGGTAACCGACATTAACTAGATACATATAAGAATATCCCCTATCATTCCGGGATCCTCCTTCGGACATGATATAATTTTGAAGTACTAAAGCATCCGGTACTTTGGATGGGGTTTGTTAGGCCCAAAAGATCTATCTTTAGAGTTCGCGTCAATTAGGGTGTCTGTTCCCTAATTCTTAGATTACCAGACTTAATAAAAAGGGGCATATTTGATTTCGATCATTCAACCATATAATGTAGTTTCAATTACTTGTGTCTATTTCGTAAAACAGTTATAAAAACAGCGCATGTATTCTCAGTCCCAAAAATATATATTGCAAAAGCATTTAAAAAGGGATTTATGAAACTCACGCATATAAATATTGTAAAACAGTTAATAAAGCATTTGCATGTATTCTCAGCCCAAAAATGTATATAAAAAGGGAATAATGAAACTCACGCATATAAATATTGTAAAACAGTTAATAAAGCATTTGCATGTATTCTCAGCCCAAAAATGTATATAAAAAGGGAATAATGAAACTCACCATACTGTATTTCGTAGTAAAAATACATATAACGTCATTGAACAAGTGCAAGGTTGGCCTCGGATTCACGAACCTAAATTAATTATATATATTTATGTGTTGGTCAATATTTGTCTAACAAATTAGGTCAAGTCATAGTGTACCACAATCCTAATGCTCGAGACTAATATGCAAAAGTCAACAAAAGTAAATTTGACTCAAAATAATTTCCAAAAATTTATACATGATTAATATATAGTTTAAATATCGTCGTTTTATATTTTTAAATATTTTTAAAAGATTTATTAGAGTAAATAATATAATTTATTTATTAATAAATAAAATTTTATATTATATTTATATAATAAAATATACTTTTATATATATTAAGTAATAAAATTTATTGGGTTCATTTAATATTATAAAGATAATATGATACGTATTATTAAAGTAAGTTATTACACATAGTAAAATATGTTTGTATCAAATATTTATTTGATAAAATAATATCTATAATGATAGTAAGTAAAAGTTGTATTATTTTGTAATAATAATTATTATTATAAAAATATCAATATTTATAATTACTAAGATGACATTATGATAAAACGATAATTCTAATTATGATAACTTTAATATTTACGATAATTTTTAATATTATCTTTAAAATAATAATTCTATTTAAAATAATAATAATAATAATAATGATGATATTTTATAGTAACAATGACATTTCTATTAAAATGATAATTTTTGTTGAAATGATAGTTTTAATACTAACGATAATTTTAATAATAATAGTAATGATAAAAATAATAAGAACGATAATTTTATCTAAATCAATATCTTATAATATTTTAATTTCATCATGATACTCTTACCCATTATTTCCTAATCGTTTCGTTTAATAGCTTTTAATCGTCTTTTATATCGTGTTCGTAATAATGATAATAATAGTAATCAAAATAATTAGGTGTTACAAATATTTGTTTTAATTACACTAATATTAATAATGATAGTTACTATAACATTATTAACGATAATACTAATAATTATCTTAATGATAATATAGTAATAATAATAATAACAATAACAATAACCATTTTTAAATAATGATATATATATTAATAATGATAATAATAATAATAATACCAATAATAATAATAATAATAATAATAATAATAATAATAATAATAATAATAATAATAATAATTGGATAATAATAATAATACTAATTATAACTTTAACGATAATAACGATAGTAATAATAATAAAAATAACAATTTTTAATGATAAATCCTTTTATTGATAAAGATAATAATAATAATAATAATAATAATAATAAGATAAAACTAGAACGACGATAATAACGACGATAATAATAATCATTTTTAATAATAATACAAAAATTCGATGGACTATAACTTCAAATTCGTTCATCGAAATCATTCGATATCTAAATGAAAAGTTCTTAATTTTTCGCTAGCTTTCCAACGACATGCATATCTTATACCTTATCTCAGTCGCATATATAACTAATTCAGGATTCAACATAACCTAACTAAAGGCAATATCAAAAGTACAAACATGCATAATCCTATATACTCGAGCACTAGTCAGGGATACACTATTAGTATGTAAAAGTTAAATTATGAGTACTCACGTATCAATATCGAGATTCAATATTGCAGGAAAGGTACGTAGACGCAACGGAGATGATAAACACTATATTGACCTCACGAGCATACCCATGAACCATACCAATCACCTCCATAGCTATAACCCATAATTTCCTTAATCCAATCCCACTCGAAAAACAATTTTGAAATCACTAGGATAGCACTCTGACGTAATATTTTATGTATACTAATAATATCTTGAAATAATACGGAGAAAATATATATATGTAAATCGATTGAGAGAGTTTAGAGAAAAATATTTTCAATTTTCTATGAAATAATGAAACCTATTGAATTCTATTTATAATAGATTTTTGAATTATTAAAGTATGAATTATTAAAGTGAATTATTAAAGTATGAATTATTAAAGTGAATTATTAAAGTATGAATTATTAAAGTGAATTATTAAAGTATGAATTATTAAAGTGAATTATTAAAGTATGAATTATTAAAGTGAATTATTAAAGTTAAAGTAAAGTAAAAATAAAGTAAAGGTAAAGTTTAAGTATAGTAAAAGTATAAAATTATGTACGTATAATACGCGTATAAATATATATAATATTAATTTAAATCGTTATATATATTTAATAAAATAAAATATAAATATCGTTATCTTTATCATACTGGTTAAGTAATGAGTTGTCAAAAGTGGTTCTAGATATTTATAAAAGTTATATACGTTTTAATAATAAAGTTCTTTTTAAACTGAAAACGTTTTTGTACGTTTGAAACTAAATCAAATAAATATAATAATTTTGTTTTCCAAAACCAAATATATTTTTAAGAATCATTTTGTTTAAAGGTTAAAATAATGGAAATTGTTATATCATAAAATGTTTTAAAAAAGTAGAATCATATATATTCATAATAGGCTTCAAGTTTTTAAATTACAGTTTGTTGGTGAAGCATGGAATAAAGTTCAAAGGTTAAATAAACGTATGAAATCATCTTAATGAAAAATGTCGAGTTACTTAACTTGTCGATATCCAACATCTAAGTTATTTACACTTCACGTTCTTACTTATAAATCACTTTACCATTTTCCGAATGTTGTCAAAAAGAATATATTTCTTAAATCACAGTGGACCTCATAACATAGACCCGTAATCATATCATAATGTATCTGATAAATCAACAATTTGATATTATCTTCTAATTCCATCGATAAACATATTGAAACAAATACGATCATGTAAAGTATTATACGTTTAATACTTTATTAATATTCTCAAGTTATAATATATATATATACATATATATACATATTTATTTATTTATAACGGTTCGTGAATCGTCTGAATTTGGTCGAGGTTATAATGAATGTATGAACACAATTTAAAATTCTTGAGATTTAACTTAACAAACTTTGCTTATCGTGTCGGAATAATATAAAGATAAAGTTTAAATTTGATTGGAAATTTCCGGGTTGTCACAGCCTTGGCTAAGTTGTTTATCAAGGAAGTGGTCTCTCGACACGGGGTTCCTATATCTATTGTTTCGGATAGAGATACTCGTTTTACATCTCGGTTTTGGGAAAAGTTTCACGAATATATGGGTACGCGATTGAAATTGAGCACGGCGTATCATCCTCAAACGGACGGTCAAACCGAACGTACGAATCAAACTTTGGAAGATATGTTACGGGCGTGCATTATTGATTTCGGTGGTAGTTGGGATGAGCATTTTCCTTTGGTGGAATTCTCGTACAATAATAGTTATCATACTAGTATCGGGATGCCACCTTATGAGATGCTTTACGGGCGGAGGTATCAAACTCCCATTTGTTTGGGAGAAGTGGGTCAAAGAGAAATCGGGAGTACTAATTTGGTTTTAGAGACGAATAACAAGATTGATATTATTCGGGAACATTTGAGAAAGGCTCAAGATAGACAAAAGTCGTATGCCGACAAACGTAGACGAACGATCGAATTTCAAGAAGGCGATATGGTGATGCTTAAGGTTTCGCCATGGAAGGGTATTATTCGATTTCGAAAACGGGGAAAGTTAGCTCCTCGGTTTATTGGTCCCTTGAAAGTTTTAGCTAGTGTTGGTGAAGTCGCGTATCGTTTGGAATTACCCGAAGAACTTGCGGGGATCCATAATACCTTTCATGTTTCCCATCTCCGTAAGTGTCTTGCGGATGATTCATCTTGGGTGTCGTTAGACGAGATTGAGCTAAATAACAAGTTGGAGTATGTTGAGGAGCCGGTTGCTATACTCGATGAAAAGGTTAAGAAATTGAGAAATAAAGAGGTGAGGACTTTTAAAGTCCAATGGCGTCGAAGTATAGGTTCCGAGTTTACTTGGGAGCCCGAAGAGTTCGTGTTGGTATATCTCCCCTCTTGTCATGCGGCTTGGATTGCGAGGACGCAATCCGAATAAGTGGGGGAGAGTTGTAAGACCCTAATCAGTTTGTACAGCAGTGTAAATATGTTACATAGAGTGTAGGTGATGTTGTGCAGTTAAACAGAAGTCACTGAGTGAGCTGAGCCTAGTGTGCGCCGCGCACACTAAAGGGAGCGCGCCGCGCACCCTTACTGTAGCCGGGTTCCAGCTTTTTAAATCAGATATTTTGATGGGCATTTTGGTAAATTCACTTATGGACGGGTTAAAGACAGATAGGTCAGTTTTTTGGAGCACCATTACTCCATTATCAACAACCTTATCACTTTAACTTTAATTCTAGAGAGAGATTGTGATTTTTGAGAGAGAAAGCTTAAATCCAAGAGGAAGGAGCTTGTTTTGGGTTAAAGTTCAAGCATTAAAGTCGTTCATCTTATCTCTAGCTTCGTTGTGGTAGTTGTGGTATGTTCTAATTTTATTTTCCTTACTTTGATTTAGTGTAAGGGTTAGGGTTTGAGTAAATGATGAACACAAAACCCATTATTGGTGATTTTGGGTGTTCTTGGGTAAAATTGAGTCTTGAATACTAATTGGTGACTAGTCTAGGGTTTCAAAGTATTAAATGATGTTTATGAACCCTAATTGGTGAGTTAATTGCTAACACACCTAGTTATTTAGTAAATGGGTGTTGGTTAGTTAGTGGATGACCTGAAATGAGTGTGTTGTCTTAAAATGGTTATTTGGGTAATAAATTGACCTAGTTTGGAAAGATGGGTATGAATTACCCTAATTATGTATTAGTTGATATTGTTGGACCTTAATCACTAGCTTTTAAGTGATTAGTGGTGGTCTTGACTTTAATTGGGCGGTTTTGGTATAAATGGGAGATTTAATACATTAAGTCATTAAATGCTCATGTGTAAGTGTTAGTATTGAGTCCACTTAGCTTGTGTGTTGATCAAGTACTTATTATATTAGGTACTTTGCTTTGAAGCTTGTGGAGGTTGAAATCGTCATCTAATTGTTAAGGTGAGTGGAATAATTATATGCGTATGTATATAATGTATCTATTTGTTGTAGCGTGAAAGGTGTAGTGTCGAGGTGTTAAGACACCACGTTTCACGTGAAGGGTGTAGCATCGAGGTGTTAAGATGCCACTCGGGTGTAGCATCGAGGTGTTAAGATGCCACCTAGGAGTGTAGTGTCGAGGTGTTAAGACACCACTCCGTAAAATAATGAGTGTTGCATCGAGGTGTTAAGATGCCACTCGGGGTGATGTGCCGAGGTGTTAAGGTGCCACCCTAGGGGTTAGTGGTGCGAGGTGTTAAGTGCCCTAATGGATGTTATGAACACCGATGGCGTTTTCGCGAGCGCCGTTCCCTTGTACTATTGGCCGACCATGGTTACTTGTGTTGTAAGCATATTATATCATTTCGAGTTATATTATTATGCGGTTGTTGCTAGCTTGTGGTATTGGAGATTATAGCTTGTTAATGTGACGATAAGCTAATTGTGTTGCTAGCATGTTTGCGGTTTGTGTAAGTGTATGCAAGTAGGTATAATTATATATGTATTCGTATAATTATTGCATTCACTAAGCTTTGCTTACCCTCTCGTTGTTTACCATTTTATAAGTTCGGTTTTGGACAAGGGTAAGGGCATCGTATTGGACTAGAGATCCCGCTTGATGCTAGGGGACGCTTTTGGCTTTAGTAGCTCTTGGAGTTTGACCGGTAGTTGGGTAGTTTAATCCCAAACGCCATGCTCATTGTGTAGTTTGGAACTTAAACTTTTTGGTGGTCGAAATTCTAAACTTGTATTAAACTTGTATTTTGGGTCGTGTGGGCCCCGCTTGTAAAACATCTTTTTTATGTTTGATTCGTGTTAGTTTTACATATATAAGTTTGTTGTGAAAAGCGTTCGGTCTAAAAATGTCGGGAAGTGGTCCATCTTTTTGTGTGTTAAAAACAGTTCGGACAGAAGCTGGAGTGCTCTGTGCGCGCCGCGCACTACAGGGGATGCGCGCCGCGCACTCCCCTGTCCAGCAGCTTTTAATTTTTTTTTTTTGGGACTGTTTATGGTCGGTTATCGGGTTGGGTTGTTACACTAACGGTCGATTCGCACCTACTGCTGCTCAAATTGAAGAGATGATCCAAGAACGTGTAGCCGCAGCCCTAGCAGAAAGAAACCTCCAAGCTCTACCGCCACCACCACCGGTTATCCCACCCGTTCGAAATGGGTGTACTTACAAGGAATTCCAGAGCTGCAAACCACATAACTTCAGTGGAACCGAGGGACCGGTTGGTCTCACCAGATGGTTCGAGAAACTTGAATCAGTATTCCGAGTTAGCAACTGTTCGGAGGACAACAAGACCAAATTTGCTTCTTGCACGCTATCTGACGGCGCGCTAACGTGGTGGAACACGTTAGCTCAAGCGAAAGGTATCGATGAGGCGTATGCTACGCCATGGGAGGAATTCAAAGCTGCTATGATTGATGAGTATTGTCCGAGAACCGAAATCCAGAAGATGGAAATCGAATTTATGCAATTAAAGGCCGTTGGGAACGACCTTGATGGTTACAACAGGAGATTTTTAGAACTAGCTCTTATGTGTCCGACAATGGTCACCCCGGAATTCAAACGAATGGAGAGATACTTTTGGGGACTCCCTAAGTCCATCAAAGGAAACGTCACATCGTCCAAACCACCGAATGTTCCCGAAGTAATGCGCATGGCACATACCCTCATGAATCAGATTCTCATTGATGAGCCGGAGAAGGCTAAGTTTGAAGCTGGAAGTAGTGAAAAACGAAAGTGGGATAATAATAACAACAACAATAACAGGGGGAGAACCTATGATCAGACCCCCGCTAAGAGACACAACAACGGTGGAAATCCCAACCCCGGCACAAGCTCCAACCTGAACTACAAAGGTACCCTACCGCAATGCAAGAGGTGTTACAAACACCACACTGGGTATTGTAATGTGGTTTGTGAGAAGTGCCAACGGTCTGGACATATAGGCAAGGATTGCAAGGTCACAACTTTAAATGTAAGGGCGAACCCCACCGGGCCGAAGAAGTGCTACGGATGCGAAAAGACGGGTCACTTCATGAATGAGTGTCCCGACAAGCGAAAAGACGGCGGACCACCGCGAGGTAGAGCTTTTAATGTTAATGCAAGGGATGCACGCGAGAACCCCGACTTGGTGACAGGTATATTCACTATCAACAATCTTTTAGCTTCTGTCCTATTTGATACTGGTGCCGATAGAAGTTATGTATGTAGACACTTTTGTGATAAGATAAATTGGTCGTTAGTCCCTTTAAAAGAAAGTATGCTTGTCGAGGTAGCCAACGGTAAACTTGAAAAGGTTGACCAAATTGGCCGAAGGGCTATTATTAATATAGCTGGTGCGAATTTCAAAATTGACTTGATACCTATCAAACTGGGAAGTTTTGACATGATCGTCGGTATGGATTGGTTGACCAAGGTAAGGGCCAATATTATTTGTGGAGATAAAGCTCTTCGTATACCACAAGGAGATGGCGAGACGCTGGTTATCTATGGGGAGAGATGTACGTCGAAGCTGAACCTCATTAGTTGCGTGAAGGCACAAAAGATTATGAAGAAGGGACGTTTTGCTGTCCTAGCACATGTGAAAACGGTAGAAACCGAGGTGAAGTGTGTGAACGACGTGCGGATTGTGAACGAGTTTCCCGATGTCTTTCCAGAGGAGTTACCTAGATTACCACCACCGAGGGCAGTGGAATTTCAAATCGATTTAGTGCCAGGAGCTGCACCTGTAGCTCGCGCGCCATACCGACTTGCACCTTCCAAGATGCAAGAGTTACAAAGCCAACTACAGGAACTCTTAGATCGAGGGTTTATTCAACCAAGTTCTTCGCCGTGGGGCGCACCTGTTTTGTTTGTGAAGAAGAAGGATGGATCCTTCCGTATGTGTATCGACTACCGTGAACTCAACAAATTGACAATCAAGAATTGGTATCCACTACCACGAATTGACGATCTTTTCGATCAGCTGTAAGGATCGAGCGTTTACTCTAAGATCGATTTGCGATCCGGTTATCACCAGTTGAGGGTGAAATAGAGTGACGTGATGAAGACTGCATTTAGGACTCGCTATGGTCATTATGAGTTTCTCGTGATGCCATTCGGATTAACAAATGCACCTGCCGTGTTCATGGACCTCATGAATCGTGTCTGCAAGCCGTACTTGGATAAGTTTGTTATCGTCTTCATAGATGATATCCTCATCTACTCTAAGAGCGAAGAAGAGCATGAACAACACCTGCGACTAGTGCTTGAACTCTTAAGACAAGAGCAACTTTACGCCAAATTCTCCAAGTGCGAATTTTGGTTGAAGGAAGTACAGTTTCTGGGTCATGTTGTGAGCGACCAGGGTATCAAAGTTGACCCCGCTAAGATTGAAGCTATCAGCAAGTGGGAGACCCCCACTACTCCGACGCATATTCGCCAATTCCTAGGTCTCGCCAGGTACTACCGAAGATTCATCGAAGGATTTTCTCTGATTGCACGTCCTTTGACCGCGCTGACTCACAAGGGCAAGAAGTTCATTTGGGAAACCACACACGAATCAGCATTTCAAACTTTGAAGAAGAAGTTGACCACCGTACCTATCCTATCACTTCCTGAAGGCAGTGACGACTTTGTTGTTTATTGTGACGCATCGAAGAGTGGTTTTGGTTGTGTACTGATGCAACGATCAAAGGTTATTGCCTATGCCTCCCGCCAATTAAAGATTCACGAACGGAACTACACTACTCACGATCTCGAACTTGGAGCCGTTGTCTTCAAACTTGGAGCCGTTGTCTTTGCGCTTAAATTGTGGAGACACTATTTGTATGGAACTAAGAGCACTATCTTCACCGATCACAAGAGTCTCCAGCACATCTTCGATCAGAAACAACTGAATATGAGACAGCGTCGATGGATCGAGACGCTCAACGACTACCATTGTGAACTCCGTTATCACCCTGGCAAGGCCAATGTTGTAGCTGACGCTTTAAGCCGAAAGGAGAGGACGACACCTCTTCGTGTTAGGGCTCTGAACATCACCATCCATTCGAACCTTAACAATCAGATCCGAGTAGCCCAAGATGAGGCTCTCAAGGAGGAGAATATATCTCATGAACATTTGAACATACTTATCTCTCGATTCGAGGTTAGAGATACTGGACTCCGATGTTATGCCGGAAGAATTTGGGTAACGGAACCTTATACTTGATGAAGCACACAAATCGAGATATTCGATTCATCCTGGAGCGGAAAAAATGTACCACGACCTTAAAGAACAGTATTGGTGGCCGCATCTTAAGAAGGATGTTGCGACTTATGTTGGTAAGTGTTTGACTTGCTCGAAGGTTAAAGCCGAGCATCAGAGACCTTCTGGGTTACTTCAGCAACCGGAAATCCCATAATGGAAGTGGGAAAGGATAACAATGGATTTCATCACCAAGCTACCAAAGACGGCGGGCGGATACGATACCATCCGGGTTATCGTTGACCGTCTTACCAAATCTGCACACTTCTTAGCCATGAAGGAAACGGATACGATGGAGAGACTTGCTCAACTATACATCAAAGAGGTTGTATCTCGTCATGGTGTACCTTTATCGATTATCTCAGATCGCGATCCCCGATTTACAAGAAGCCATGGGAACTCGTCTCGACATGAGCACGACTAATCACCCACAGACAGACGGGCAAAGTGAACGGACGATTCAGACCTTGGAAGACATGTTGCGTGCATGTGTCATTGATTTCGGAAAGGCCTGGGAAAGGCATTTGCCGTTAGCCAAATTCTCGTACAACAACAGTTATCACTCGAGCATTAATGCTGCACCTTTTGAAGCTTTGTATGGCCGTAAGTTCCGATCTTATATTTGTTGGGCCGACGTAGGCGAAAAGCAAATCACCGGACCCGAGGTAGTCCACGAAACCATGGAGAAGATTGCTCAGATCCAAGCTAGATTTAAGACTGCCCGTGATCGCCAAAAGAGTTATGTCGATCTTAAACGTAAAGACTGTAGCGACCCGACAAAATCGTCATTGGCGGCGCCGTCTACTTAGGTCTCGTTACGTGGTCATAAGTCTTTAAAACAACGTTTGACCAAAAGATGTCGCATTCATTTCAAAAGTAAAGATTGTTCCCCAGTTTACAAGAATTGTTCATCCAAAAGTTACGTCACAAAGTTAAGTACAAACGAAATCCTATGCGACACAGTTTTAAATAAAGTCAAAAGACGCTCCATGTATGCACATATACTCGACATCCAATGCAAGTATCAAATAATGAGCGGAAGCATGTATCGTGTATCGTTCAAGGACCTGAGAAAAACATAGAAATCTGTCAACGAAAACGTTGGTGAAATCATAGGTTTAAGTAAGTAAGTACAAGTGAACCACAAGATTTGCAACAATGAGATAATAGTAATACATTCCAAAAGTTTGTTTCACGAGCACCCAATTATCAGTGCTTAACATTCCTTCCATAGAACCCCATCACAATAGTGTTAGAACGTACACTGTTTCTCGAAAATACATTTCATTCGTAAACGGTAGCGAACCATTTGAATGAGGGTTTGTCAAACCCATATGGCCATATAACATAAGTTCTCGCTTACACCCGGCAAGTGTAACTAATGATAATCGAATTGAGGATTTTTGTTCAAACTCGTATGTAGAATGTTTGTTTTCCTGTACTTGTGTTCACTTAGTTAAAAAGGAACGTTTATGTTTTCTCATCCCAAATGTAAGTTTCAAAAGAGTAAAAGTGGGACTATGATCTCACCTTGAGCGGAAGAGTAAATAAGTACTTCGAGAAGTAACGTGTGCAAAGAACAATGCTAGTCTTGACCTAAACAAATAGGTCGTATCAATAACGGTAAACACGATAGGTCAAAGATGTTCAATTAGTCCTACGGCTCGTTACGACTCGATTATGTAGCATGTGAAATCAAATTGTCAAGTTTCATTCAAGATACAAGTATAGAAACAAGTTAGGAAGGTTGCATAATCATTTGGTTAAGTTTGACAAAAAGTCAAACTTTGGTCGGTCAAAGTCAATGAAAAAGTCAACACGTTCGGGTCGGGTCCCGAACTATTTTTCTGAGGTTTTTAATCATGTATGAGCATGTTAGAACAAGTTACATGTGAATCGGAGGTCCATAGCATAGCAAACATTTTCCGTAAAATGACCAGCGGAGACAGAGCCTGCCAGTGTATCTGGACGGCGTCCAGATAGTCTGGACGGCGTCCAGCTTTGAAGACTGGGACGGCGTCCAAGTATCTGGACGGCATCCAGCCTTTAAATCTGGGACGGCATCCAATGGTCTGGACGGCGTCCAGATTGGTATTCAAGTCTGATGCAGAAACCTTCTAAGTGCACGAACCAAAAACCAAATAAACACAATTTATGATCCGCAAACAATCAAGTCAAGTATTTTATACCGTTGGGAAGGTAATTTGACGAGGAAGACAACTAAACACATTTCATCAATCAATCTACCTATTATAACAACCAAAACCGCATCTAATGCTCAACATTAATCGCATACAAGTTCATAAATGCAATTCAATGATTCGGCAACCAATTTACATGAATGATATGCCGTTTCGAAGGTAATCAAGCATACAATCCAACTAAACACTTACCAACAATAATCCATGGCATTCAATGCATCAAAAGTCCATTTCAAGTTCATCAAACCCTAACCCAAATTCACCAAAATCATAAATCAAATTCATAAACTTTTCTAAAGCAACCTACACATCAAATTGAAGCTAGTGATACTAGGAACATAATTAGAACATGAACTTTTAACATCTAACAACATATGATCATCCAAAATTCAAGAACAACACACCAAAATTCAAGTTCATGCTAGTTATGTCAAATCACAAGATCGAGCATACAATTTACATATACGACATCACAATGAGCCATAGACACTAATTAACACACTTTTAAGTCAAGAACACTAAGATTATGAAATTTAGAGTTTTTAGAAAGTTACCCAATCGAGATGAAATTAGTATCAAAACGTAGAGAATGAAGAGAGGATTCCAAATATGTAATTTGTTTTGATGTTAGCCTCCAAAATCGGATTTAGATGATGAATTAAGGATTGAATGTTGAGAGGATTTGGAAGTAGTAAAAGATGAGGATGAGAATGAATGGATGAAAGGGGTTTGACCCTTTGACCTAGTCAAGGGTTTGATCCCTTTTCAAGTTTAGTCCCTCAACTTTCGTTCGGGTGCGTGAATTACCTAAACGAGATAATTTAAAACGCGTATCAACGGGAGATGTTATAAACATATAACGGAGTTTAAATTAGTATAATGGAAAAGTAAATGGAAAAAGGCGGGTTGTTACATTACCTACTCCTTAAAAGAAATTTCGTCCCGAAATTTAAGTAGGCGTAGTAGTCGTTGTTTCTTCCTCGAGATCTTGCGTTTCCGAGTTCACGAATAGATGAGGATACTTCCTTTGCATTTGATCTTGTCTTTCCCAAGTAAACTCGGGTCCTCTTTTGGCATTCCAACGAACCTTGACAATCGGGATTCGGCTTTGTTTCAATGTCTTGACGGAGGTGTCCACAATTTCAACCGGTTCCTCCACAAAATGAAGTTTGTCATCAATAGTAAGTTCTTCAAGAGGGATGACGATATCGGGTTCGGCAAGACACTTTTTCAAGTTAGATACATGGAAGGTAGGATGAACGGAGTTCAATTGAGGCGGAAGATCTAAACGATAAGCAACGGTTCCAATACGCTCCAAGATTTCGAAAGGACCAATATACCGCGAATTTAGCTTCCCGCGTTTTCCAAAACGAATTACACCTTTCCAAGGTGCGACTTTTAACATTACTCGGTCACCGACTTGAAATTCGAGGTCGTTGCGTCGCTTGTCGGTATAACTCTTTTGACGACTTCGGGCCGTCCGAAGCCTATCTCGGATTTGTACGATCTTCTCGGTGGTTTCGTGAATGAGTTCGGGTCCGGTGATTTGCACGTCGCCCACCTCGGCCCAACAAAGATGTGAACGACATTTTCGGCCATATAGCGCTTCAAAAGGTGCGGCTTTTATACTTGCGTGATAACTATTGTTGTAAGAGAATTCGGCGAGAGGTAAGTGCTTGTCCCAAGCTTTTCCAAAATCAACCACGCAAGCTCGTAACATATCCTCTAAGGTTTGAATTGTACGTTCGCTTTATCCATCAGTTTGAGGATGATATGCGGTGCTCATGTTTAAACGCGTTCCCAACGCTTCTTGCAAGGTACGCCAAAATCTAGAAACAAAACGGCCATCTCGGTCGGAGATAATCGATAAAGGTACACCGTGTCGGGCTACGATCTCCTTGATGTAAAGTTGTGCAAGTTTCTCCATTTTGTCCGTTTCTTTCATGGCAAGGAAGTGTGCGGATTTGGTGAGATGGTCAACAATAACCCAAATGGTATCATAACCGCCCGTCATTTTTGGTAGCTTGGTGATAAAATCCATCGTTATCCTTTCCCTCTTCCATTGCGGGATCTCGGGTTCTTGAAGTAGTCCGGACGGTCTTTGGTGTTCGGCTTTGACTTTGGAACATGTCAAACACTTGGAAACATAAGTAGCTACGTCCCTTTTGATGTTAGGCCACCAATATAGTTGTTTAAGGTCGTGGTACATCTTATTGGCACCGGGGTGAATCGAGTATCGTGACTTATGGGCTTCATCTAAAATAAGGCTTCGTAGGTCCCCATAACTAGGCACCCAAATCCTTCCGGCGTAATATCGGAGTCCGGTCTCCCTAATTTCGAATCGAGAGATGAGAATGTCCAAGAGCTCGTGTGAAAGGTTTTCATCCTTGAGAGCCTCATCTTGGGCTACCCGAATTTGGCTATTAAGGTTTGTGTGGATGGTGATGTTTAAGGCTCGGACACGAAGAGGCACCGCTCTTTCTTTCGACTTAAGGCATCGGCTACTACGTTTGCCTTCCCGGGATGGTAACGAAGCTCGCAATCGTAATCGTTTAAGGTTTCAATCCACCGTCGTTGTCTCATGTTTAGTTGCTTTTGATCGAAGATGTGTTGAAGGCTTTTGTGATCGGTAAAGATAGTACTCTTGGTTCCATAAAGATAGTGTCTCCACATTTTAAGTGAAAATACAACGGCTCCGAGTTCGAGATCATGCGTCGTGTAGTTTCGTTCATGAATTTTGAGTTGTCGAGAAGCATAAGCAATGACTTTCGTTCGTTGTATCAATACACACCCAAAACCATGTGTCGAGGCATCGCAATATACAACAAAGTCATCATTGCCTTCGGGAAGTGACAAGATAGGAGCGGTGGTTAGCTTCGTCTTCAAGATTTGAAACGCGGATTCTTGCTCGGTCGCCCAAATGAATTTCTTTCCCTTGTGAGTTAATGCGGTTAGAGGACGTGCAACCAAAGAGAAGTTTTCGATGAATCTACGATAGTATCCAGCGAGACCCAAGAATTGACGGATATGAGTAGGAGTAGTAGGAGTCTCCCATTTACTAATGGCTTCGATTTTCGTTGGATCGACTTTAATACCTTGGTCACTTACAACATGACCAAGAAATTGAACTTCCTTTAACTAAAATTCACACTTGGAGAATTTGGCATATAGTTGTTCTTGTCTTAAAAGTTCAAGCACAAGTCGGAGGTGTTCCTCGTGTTCTTCTTCGATTTTTGAATAGACTAAAATATCATCGATGAACACGATAACGAATTTGTCAAGATACGGTTTGCACACGCGGTTCATAAGATCCATGAACACCGCCGGTGCGTTAGTGAGACCAAATGGCATGACAAGGAATTCATAACTACCATAACGAGTTCGGAAAGCGGTTTTGGAGACATCTTCCCCCTTAACCCTCAATTGATGATAACCAGAGCGGAGATCGATTTTTGAATATACACAAGACCCTTGTAGTTGATCAAAGAGGTCATCGATGCGAGGAAGAGGATATCGGTTCTTAACCGTCAATTTGTTTAGTTCACGATAGTCAATGCACATTCGTAGGGATCCGTCTTTCTTTTTAACAAACAAAATCGGAGCGCCCCAAGGTGAATGGCTAGGTTGGATAAAACCACGATCAAGTAGTTCTTGGATTTGACTTTGCAATTCTTGCATTTCGGATGGAGCGAGTCTATACGGTGCACGTGCTACGGGTGCGGCTCCCGAAATAAGATCGATTTGGAATTCAACCGGTCGATGAGGTGGAAGACCCGGCAATTCATCGGGAAATACATCGGAATAGTCACTAACAATTGGCACATCATCGAGGTGCTTCTCATCGGACTCGACTTTCTTAACGTGAGCAAGGATCGCAAAACAACCCTTACCCAGTAGTTTTCTAACTTTAATACACGAAACTAGGTTGAGTCCGGTGCAACTCTTATCGCCATAGACGATCAAAGGTTCACCATTCTCGATAGGGATTCGGATTGCATTAAGATCACAAAGGATGTGAGATTTTGTTTTGGCTAGCCAATTCATACCGATTATTACATCGAAGCTCCCTAGTTCCATGGGTATCAAGTCAATTTCAAACTCATTACCCAAAATGTTTAACGTACACCCCCGGTAATATGTGTCGGCACTCAATAGTTTTCCGTTGGCCACTTCAATGGTATAAGTGGTATCTAGTGGAAGAGGTGGAGTGCTAAAAGAATGAGTCAAAGTCTTGGATACAAAGCATTTGTCGGCACCCGAATCGAATAAGCAAGAGACATAAGAATTTTTGAGAAGAAACGTACCCGTGACTAGTTCAGTGTCATCCCGGGCTTCCTCGGTGTTGATGTTGAAAGCTCGGCCGCGCGTGTTGGGGTTATCTTTCTTCTTTGGGCATGCATTTCTATAATGACCCGTTTGGCCACATTCGTAACAAGTGCCCGTCTTTGGTGCATTGGGCCACTTTCGAGCGACGGGAGTGGCACTTTTACAATCGTTGGCCTTATGACCAATTCCTTGGCACCGATGGCAAATTAGCTTACTACATTCGCCAAAGTGATGTTTGTTGCATTTGTTGCAAAGAGGTAGGTTCCCGGCATAACCCTTCTTGCCGTCGGAGGTGTAAGGCTTCTTAGCAAAGTTGTTGTTGCTTGATTGGGAGGGTTCCCACTTTCTTTTGTTGCCGCTCGATTTATCCTCGGCCTTAGGTGCCGGAACTACGATTTCGTCAACCGTTTCTATCAATTTGCGGGCCATGTTCAAAGCTTCTTGATGATTAGTGGGTTTGGATGATATTACTCCGTGTTTGATACTCTTTGGAAGGCCATCCATGTAAAGTTCAACCCTTAAAGCTTCGGGGTTCACAAGATTTGGGCACATCAAGGCTAGTTCGGAAAATCGTTGATTATAAGCCTTGAGATCGTTTCCGATCGCCTTTAAAGTTCTTAGCTCTTGTTCGAGCCTTCGGGTTTCTTCACGAGGGAAATATTCGACAATCATCTTTTCCCTCAAGTCGGCCCAAGAGAGGGCGTGAGCTTCATCGGTACCCACCGATTGTACATAAGTATTCCACCATGTAAGAGCGACACCGGCGAAGGTGTGAGTGGAGTATTTGACTTTGTCTTGGTCCCGACAACTGCTTATGCTAAAGACGGCTTCCGTTTGCTCAAACCATCGGGTGAGCACGACCGGTACCCCGGTTCCATCAAAAGTGTGAGGCTTGCACCCCATGAAGGATTTGTAGGAGCACCCTTCGTTTGAGTTACCGACTCCATTGTTGTTGTTGTTGTTGTGATTGTTGTGGTTGTTATTATTATTGTTGTTGGATGAGTGACCGGCCATGGCCGCATCTACGGCGGTGGCTATCATGCGTTGTAGAACTTGTTCGGGAGTTTCACGGCGTGGCGCACGACGAGGAGCCATTGTTCCTTCAAAACAAAAGAATACCGTTGGTTAGTATTCTAAATAATACTAACCGTGATATGGAATAAAGATAGAGAGAAAATTTTCCTTGACTCCCCTTAAATTCTTTATGCCACAATGTCGGAACATTCATATGAGTCACCGTAATATAATCCCGGAAATTATATTACCCTGATTCATATGTGCATTCGACATCATTTCATATAGTCAAGGTGGCGTGTCAATCAAATTAAACAACGTGAGATTAAGATGAACTAAGAGTAGATATGAGTAGAAGCGTTCGAGTATAAATGCACAAGTAGTCAAGTAATTCCTACTTCAAGTCTATATGCCGGTTGTAGTCTAGACTCACTAATGTACCCTATGACTCGAGGTTGACACCAATGAACTCTAAATCCCTACAACCTACGCTCTGATACCATCTGTAGCGACCCGACAAAATCGTCATTGGCGGCGCCGTCTACTTAGGTCCCGTTACGTGGTCATAAGTCTTTAAAACAACGTTTGACCAAAAGATGTCGCATTCATTTCAAAAGTAAAGATTGTTCCCCAGTTTACAAGAATTGTTCATCCAAAAGTTACGTCACAAAGTTAAGTACAAACGAAATCCTATGCGACACAGTTTTAAATAAAGTCAAAAGACGCTCCATGTATGCACATATACTCGACATCCAATGCAAGTATCAAATAATGAGCGGAAGCATGTATCATGTATCGTTCAAGGACCTGAGAAAAACATAGAAATCTGTCAACGAAAACGTTGGTGAAATCATAGGTTTAAGTAAGTAAGTACAAGTGAACCACAAGATTTGCAACAATGAGATAATAGTAATACATTCCAAAAGTTTGTTTCACGAGCACCCAATTATCAATGCTTAACATTCCTTCCATAGAACCCCATCACAATAGTGTTAGAACGTACACTGTTTCTCGAAAATACATTTCATTCGTAAACGGTAGCGAACTGTTTGAATGAGGGTTTGTCAAACCCATATGGCCATATAACATAAGTTCTCGCTTACACCTGGCAAGTGTAACTAATGATAATCGAATTGAGGATTTTTGTTCAAACTCGTATGTAGAATGTTTGTTTTCCTGTACTTGTGTTCACTTAGTTAAAAATGAACGTTTATGTTTTCTCATCCCAAATGTAAGTTTCAAAAGAGTAAAAGTAGGACTATGATCTCACCTTGAGCGGAAGAGTAAATAAGTACTTCGACAAGTAACGTGTGCAAAGAACAATGCTAGTCTTGACCTAAACAAATAGGTCGTATCAATAACGGTAAACACGATAGGTCAAAGATGTTCAATTAGTCCTACGGCTCGTTACGACTCGATTATGTAGCATGTGAAATCAAATTGTCAAGTTTCATTCAAGATACAAGTATAGAAACAAGTTAGGAAGGTTGCATAATCATTTGGTTAAGTTTGACAAAAAGTCAAACTTTGGTCGGTCAAAGTCAACAAAAAAGTCAACACGTTCGGGTCGGGTCCTGAACTATTTTTCTGAGGTTTTTAATCATGTATGAGCATGTTAGAACAAGTTACATGTGAATCGGAGGTCCATAGCATAGCAAACATTTTCCGTAAAATGACCAGCGGAGACAGAGCCTGCCAGTGTATCTGGACGGCGTCCAGATAGTCTGGACGGCGTCCAGCTTTGAAGACTGGGACGGCGTCCAAGTATCTGGACGGCGTCCAGCCTTTAAATCTGGGACAGTGTCCAATGGTCTGGACGGCGTCCAGATTGGTATTCAAGTCTGATGCAGAAACCTTCTAAGTGCACGAACCAAAAACCAAATAAACACAATTTATGATCCGCAAACAATTAAGTCAAGTATTTTATACCGTTGGGAAGGTAATTTGACGAGGAAGACAACTAAACACATTTCATCAATCAATCTACCTATTATAACAACCAAAACCGCATCTAATGCTCAACATTAATCGCATACAAGTTCATAAATGCAATTCAATGATTCGGCAACCAATTTACATGAATGATATGCCGTTTCGAAGGTAATCAAGCATACAATCCAACTAAACACTTACCAACAATAATCCATGGCATTCAATGCATCAAAAGTCCATTTCAAGTTCATCAAACCCTAACCCAAATTCACCAAAATCATAAATCAAATTCATAAACTTTTCTAAAGCAACCTACACATCAAATTGAAGCTAGTGATACTAGGAACATAATTAGAACATGAACTTTTAACATCTAACAACATATGATCATCCAAAATTCAAGAACAACACACCAAAATTCAAGTTCATGCTAGTTATGTCAAATCACAAGATCGAGCATACAATTTACATATACGACATCACAATGAGCCATAGACACTAATTAACACACTTTTAAGTCAAGAACACTAAGATTATGAAATTTAGAGTTTTTAGAAAGTTACCCAATCGAGATGAAATTAGTATCAAAACGTAGAGAATGAAGAGAGGATTCCAAATATGTAATTTGTTTTGATGTTAGCCTCCAAAATCGGATTTAGATGATGAATTAAGGATTGAATGTTGAGAGGATTTGGAAGTAGTAAAAGATGAGGATGAGAATGAATGGATGAAAGGGGTTTGACCCTTTGACCTAGTCAAGGGTTTGATCCCTTTTCAAGTTTAGTCCCTCAACTTTCGTTCCTAAACGAGATAATTTAAAACGCGTATCAACGGGAGATGTTATTAACATATAACGGAGTTTAAATTAGTATAACGGAAAAGTAAATGGAAAAAGGCGGGTTGTTACAAAGACTTTGAATTCAACGTTGGTGATCGTGTAATGTTGAAGGTTGCACCTTGGAAGGGTGTGATTCGCTTTGGAAAACGTGGAAAGTTAAACCCACGATACATTGGTCCTTTTGAAATCTTGGAACGTGTTGGACCCGTTGCTTACCGTTTGGATCTACCAGCACAATTGAGCTCAGTTCATCCTACCTTCCACGTGTCAAACTTGAAGAAGTGTCTTGCTACACCAGAACTTATCATACCACTGGAAGAACTTACAATTGATGACAAACTCCACTTTGTGGAAGAACCTGTTGAAATTATGGATCGTGAGATCAAAACTTTGAAACGCAACAAGATTCCGATCGTCCGAGTACGATGGAATGCCAAACGAGGACCTGAGTTTACTTGGGAGCGAGAGGATCAAATGATGCGGAAGCATCCTCACCTTTTCCCGACTCCTCCATCTACCTCAGCTTAAAATTTCGGGACGAAAGTTTCTTTAACAGGTGGGTAATGTAACGACCTTGGAATTTCCAACGTTTATTTATGAATAATTATTATTATTATTACGTGTGATTAAATGAATGTATGTTATTACATTTACATGTTGCCATGATTGCCCGTACTTGACTTTAAATGCCCGAAACGTCTTTGTGACACTCGAAACTTACACGAATAATATTTTCACATATTATTTACATTCATGATTAGTTTTATCAATTATTTTAATTAACTAAGGTTACTAGTTAATTACTTGGGCTTTAATTGGATTTACTTGTTAATTACTTGGACTTGGGCCTTGTTATGTTAATGGACTTAAAGAGCCCACCCTACCTCACCTTAATGGACATATTAGCCCATTTTAATTATGCAAGTATCACTTAGGCTTAATTTGATTAACTAACTAGTAAGGAATCTAATTACATGTTAATTGCACATCTTTCCCATAAAAATACCCCTAATTACCAACCTTGAGTCAATGAAGCATGCATAAGCTAGTGGGCACCTCCCTCCCCCATTGGTGGTGCCAAGTTCACAGCCATATGGCCTAGGGGAGTGGGGTTTGGCTTTCAAAATCTTGACCACCTTATTACTAGCATTACTCTTTCATATTACACACACTCTTACTTGCTTTCATTCTTCTCTCTTTCTCTCTAAACTTGGTAAGTTGCAAGACTTCTTTTCCTCCTCTTTTCTCCCTAAAACCGTAGCACATCACCCCTAAATCATCATCATCTTTTGCTCTTTGTTGTTGCTTAATTCCTTGTTGTTGCTAGTTGTTGTTTACTTACTTGTTATCTTAGTTATTTCTTACTAGTATTAAAGAATCAAACTCTTTAGTTTGATTCTTCATTTATCTTGTGTTAACAAGAACATGCAAGAACAAAACTCCCAAGTTTATGTTCTACCTCTATTGTTTTAAAAGATTGTAAGTTCATGGTTGTAAAAATCATACTTGAAGCTCATGTTGTAAACTTTAAAGTTTACTTCCTTAAAGATCGAGACTTAGGTTTGAATCTTTAAAAGTATGAAACCCATGAACTTACTACTTGTGTAATTAGCTTATTTCTTCATTTGTTCATGTATTAAAATCGTGATTTTAGTTGTAGATGGTCAAGTGTTACAAGTTAACCTTGATCTCATTTATCTTGAACTAAAGATTAACTTTAAAAGGTTCAAGAACATAAAATTTACTTAATAACTTTTGGGTCTTGGATCTTCAAGATCAAACTAACCACTTAAGATCTTGATTAGTTAGTTTATTTTCAAGTTTGTAGTACAATATTACTTTTCTAATTCATGCATGTGTTGAATCTATGATCTTGATGTAACTTTGGTTCATCAAACTTCATACAACTCTTATGTGAGTTGTGCTTCATATTATAGACTTACACTAGTGTTATGATGGTTAAATCTTGGTTAAGATGATGCAAACACATCAATGAGTTGTACACTTGAAGCTATATGCATCAAGGATGAGAACCATGATGAACATCAAGCACCAAGACCACCGGAACTCACTTTAAACTTCCTGTTTTCTGCTTACAGCCCTCTGTCCTACTGTTTCTATAACAAACCAGTAGACCTGGGCTACTGAGACCTTGATTTTCAAATAGATCTTTTCGAATAGATAACTTTTCATATAGGACTCGTCTTAATCCGAGTTACGGTTTAGAATCTATGGCCCTCCGAGCGTCACTATGTCCATTTACTTTCCTGTTTTCTGTTTACAGTTTCTGTTTTTCTGGTTTCTGTAACAGACCAATACACCTGGGCTACTGTAACCTTGATTTTCAGATAGCTCAGTTCGTGTAGATAACTTTTCATATAGGACTCGTCTTAATCCGAGTTACGGTTTAGGATTTATGGCCCTCCGATCATCACTATGTCCTTTAACGTTGTGCAGAAATTTCTGACCTACTCGCACTTAGACCGTCGCCACGGTCAAACGAAGACGAGTTTGCTTCTGTAAATTTTACCACACTTAAAGAACTCATATACGGAGCCATGACCACTGGTCTCACCTTAATTGAGTAAGGGTAGAGGCCGTGGTGACTGATCAAATTCAGCCTTTGTTTTAAACTACTTTCATGAACGAAACTTACTTTACGCTTTTTGTTTGATGATGAATGATGATGACCCTTAAGACCTTAATTACATACTTATAAACCTTTTGAGACGAATTACTGACTTAGTATTATTTGACTTAGGTTGAGGACTTTCGGACCGATTACTTGCACACTTTTTCCGAACCGACTTTACGACTACATTATCATTGTGAGTTATAGCATCCCTTTTTACTTTAACTATTTGGGACTGAGAATACATGCACGTTTTATGTTTTACATACTAGGCACGAGTACTTAAAAACTTATATATGTGTGGGTTATACAACGGCACAAACATTCCCTTTAGCTCGGTAACGTTTAATCATTGGTTTTGAACCGTGAACGCGAATCTTAGATATGGATCCATAGGGTTTGACATCCCCACTCGGGCTAGTCGCGCTAGCATTTAACGAGTGATTAATACTTCGTAATCATACGCACTTTCCAAGTGTACTTTCAGGGGGTATAAACGTTAAGTTAGTTACCAAGTGCCCACGGTTAAGCGTATACTTTATCATATCGTTTTGAAACGCTCTTTGTAGCACTGAAATCTCGTGGCCTACCTTATATTACTATTATACTTAAACTATAGCTCACCAACCTTTGTGTTGACGTTTTAAGCATGTTTTTCTCAGGTGCTTGAGGTTAGCTTCCACTGTGTACTAGTCGTGCTGTAGACACCCGCTGCTTAGAGTTGTCATCGCATGAACTACTTTACCTTGCATTCAAAACTTTAGTACTTTTGAATTATGACTTGTAACGACCATTGTGGTCACATACACTTATTATTTGCTTCCACTTAGTGAAGCATGCTTTTGGATTGTAAAACATTTGATGTCGGTTATGACATCACCTTTTTATCGTGAATGCAACTTATTTTATTACAGCATATAGTACTTAACCTTGTAATGATCCTGTTGTTGATGATTCGTACACGATGGTTTTGTACGGGGCATCACAGGTATTGTCCAAAGTTGAAGAATGAGAAGAAAAAGGCATATGATAAGAATAAACAAAATAAAAGTGATGGTGGTGATGATGATAAGGTTGAAGTTAACGCTATCACAGATGAGTTCTTTGTTTGTATTAATTATGATATGATCAATCTTACTCATGATGACACGAGTTGGATTGTTGATAGTGGTGCTACATGTCATGTTGCAATTTGTAGAGATCACTTCTCATCTTACACTCCAGGTGACTATGGATTTGCTAGGATGGGTAATGCCGGGTTATCAAAGATCGTTGGTATTGGAGATGTTTGTTTGAAATTTGACACGGGAATGGAGTTAGTTTTGCATAATGTAAAACATGTTCTGGATATGAGACTCAATGTTATTTCAACAGGCATTCTTGATGATGATGGTTATTATAACGGTTTTGGTAATGGTATTTGGAAACTAACTCTTGGTTCTATGATAGTGGGAAGAGGCAAGAAAGACTCAAGATTATACATCACGCGTTCGAAGATTATCCAGAACATTGTTAACGCAGTGGACAATGTTGATTCTACTGAGTTGTGGCATAAAAGACTTGGCCACATGAGTGAAAAGGGATGTCTATCTTGTTTAAGAAGAATGTGTTGTCGGGTGTTAGTGGTATTGATTTGAGTAAGTGTTCTCACTGTTTGGTAGGGAAACAGACCAGAGTTGTGTTTAAGAGTCATTCTTCTTTTCGAAGGGAGAACGTACTTGATCTAGTTCATTCGGATGTTTGTGGGCCTATGAAGACTAGGACACTTGGTGGATGTTTCTACTTTGTTACATTCATCGATGATCATTCCAGGAAGGTGTGGGTTTATACCTTAAAGTCAAAGGATCAAGTATATGAGAAGTTTAAGGAATTTCATGCACTAGTTGAAAGGCAAACGGGGAAGAAACTCAAGTGTATTCGGACTGATAATGGCGGTGAATACATTGGCAGATTTGATGCTTATTGTAAGGAGAATGGTATTCGGCATCAAAAGACTCCACCAAAGACACCTCAGTTGAATGGCTTAGCAGAGAGGATGAACAGAACTTTGGTTGAGAGAGTTAGATGTTTGCTTTCACATGCAGGGTTGTCCGATTCCTTTTGGGGTGAGGCTTTAAATACGGCAGTTCATATTATTAATCTAACCCCTTGTGTTTCTTTACTTTTTGATGTTCCTAACAGGGTTTGGAGCGGCAAAGATGTTTCTTACCGTCATTTACGAGTTTTTGGATGTAAAGCTTTTGTTCATGTTCTCAAAGATGAGAGGTCAAAGCTTGATATGAAGACTAAGCCATGTGTATTCCTCGGCTATGGTGAAGATGATTTTGGGTACAGGTTATATGATCCAGTTCAGAAGAAACTTGTACGAAGTCGAGATGTTGTTTTTACAGAAGATCAGATGTTAAAAGATGTTGAGAAGACAGATTCAGTTCCTCAACCTAGTACTGATCTTGTTGATTTGGATCCAGTTACTCCACAACATGTTAGAGATGATGTTCAGAATGATGAACATGGTACTGATGTTGGTGATGCTCCGGAGCAGGTAGAGATTCCAGTACCAGATATTCCCTCATTTGTCCCACTTAGGCGGTCTACCCGAGACCGTCATCCTTCTGTTAGATATTCTGCTGATGAATATGTACTACTCACTGATGGAGGAGAGCCAGAGTGTTATGCCGAAGCTATGAAAAATGAGCATAAGAAAGAGTGGGGTGAAGCCATGCAAGATGAGATGAATTCTTTGCATGAGAACAATACTTATGAGCTGGTGAAGTTACCTAAAGGCAAAAGAGCTTTGAGAACAAATGGGTATTCAAAGTGAAGACATATGAGCTTACTTCACAACCAAGGTACAAAGCCAGGTTAGTCGTTAAAGGATTCAGCCAGAAAAAAGGGTATTGATTTTGATGAGATTTTCTCTCCGGTCGTGAAGATGGGATCTATTCGAGTGGTTCTTGGGTTAGCTGCTAGTCTTGATCTTGAGGTTGAACAGATGGATGTCAAGACTGCTTTTCTTCACGGTGATTTGGATAAGGAAATCTACATGATGCAACCTGAAGGTTTTCGGGTTAAGGGTAAAGAAAATTATGTTTGTAGACTTCAAAAAAGTCTATATGGGTTGAAGCAAGCACCGAGACAGTGGTATAAGAAGTTTGAGTCGGTTATAGGAAAGCAAGGCTACCGAAAGACAACTTCAGATCATTGTGTTTTCTTTCAGAGGTTTGGTGATGATGATTTCATCATATTGTTGTTATACGTTGATGATATGTTGATTGTTGGTAAAAATATTAAAAGAATTGCGCAGTTGAAGCGAGAATTGAGCAAGTCTTTTGCTATGAAAGACTTAGGGCCAGCAAAACAGATTCTTGGCATTCGTATTTCTAGAGATAGAGGTGCTAAGACGTTACATATATCACAAGAGCAATACATTGAAAAGGTGCTTAGTAGATTCAATATGGAGAATGCTAAAGTGGTTAGTTCCCCTCTTACTAACAACTTTAAGCTAACAGATAGAGATTGCCCTTCTTCAAAGGAGGATGTTGAGGAGATGGATAAAGTTCCATATGCTTTAGTGGTTGGTAGCTTGATGTATGCTATGGTGTGTACTAGGCCTGATATAGCTCATGCGGTAGGTGTTGTTAGTCAGTTTATGTCAAATCCGGGTAAGAAGCATTGGGAAGCAGTTAAATGGATTATGAGATACTTACGAGGTACTTCAAAATTGGGTATCACGTTTGGAAATGGAGAGCCGATGCTTGTTAGTTATACAGACTCAGATATGGCAGGAAACAAAGATAACATGAAATCCACTTCTGGATATTTGATGACTTTCGCAGGGGGAGCAGTGTCATGGCAATCAAGGTTGCAAAAGTGTGTTGCATTGTCTACGACCGAGGCTGAATATATGGCAGCAACAGAAGCGTGCAAAGAACTATTGTGGATGAAAAGGTTTCTACAAGACCTTGGGTTTAAGCAATCACGATATGTGGTTCTTTGTGATAATGAGAGTGCGATTCATTTGTCTAGAAATTCTATGTATCATAAGCGGACAAAACATATAGATGTGCGGTATCATTGGATTAGAGAACGTCTTGAAGATGGTTCGTTTGAACTTGATAAAGTTCACATCGATGATAATGGTTCCGACATGTTCATAAAAGCTTTAGCAAGTGAGAAGCTCAAGGTATGTTGCTCGATCACCGGGATGACGATTCCTTCCTCATAATTGAAAAGGGGGAGATTTGTTGGGTATTTTATTTAGTTTCCAAATATGAGGAAATTAAAACCAAGCCCAAGGCCCAACAAATTAGGCCCAAATGTTGGTTGACTTGGTCAATCATTTGAGGGCATTTCAAATCTCAATTGGGTGCAGCTGTTTTCATCATCAAGAGAGAAAGAAAGATCACAGAGAGATCAAGAAAAAGAGTCAAAACCCCAATTCCCGTCTACAGTGACAGCAGGCCAGAAAACCTTCGATCCCCGGAGATCCGACCGTTGAATCTTCTTCATTTTTGGGCTGTGTCTTCCTGACATCAGTGCCAACATTTTCAACCGTTGAATTCGTCTAAAGTGTTCTGTAGCTCTAGTTACAACAGGCCGAACAGTAGCAGAATTTTGGGTGATGAAATTCTTCTTTTATCTTTAATTGTTTCATATACTTGTTGATTATTTTTGTTCAAGAGTATGATGATGTTGTATGCCTCTAGTTGATCTAGAGAAGAATTATTGTATTGATCTCTTTGTTGATGATAGTGGAATTTAAGTGGCTTACGAGTCCCGTGGTTTTTACTCTCAGTTTTGAGGGGTTTTTCACGTAAAAAGTCTCGTGTTTTAGTGTGTGCTTGATTATTGTTTTGCTACTGATTTGGAACAGATTTGGGGACTGATTTGGGTTGGATTTGATATAGCTTGTTTGTTAGTTTCCTCACGGGTTCATACGGGTCGAGAAAGTATTGGTCAAACGGGTTT
The DNA here is from genome assembly GCF_046630445.1 of Rutidosis leptorrhynchoides. Lineage (NCBI taxonomy): Eukaryota > Viridiplantae > Streptophyta > Magnoliopsida > Asterales > Asteraceae > Rutidosis > Rutidosis leptorrhynchoides. The sequence continues at coordinate 117,225,749 of NC_092341.1, read as the reverse complement.
GTTTCCGCTTTGTAGATTGTCCGTTGTGACTATTTTCCCATCATTACACGGTGTAACATGTGACCTGATATATTGCATCACACGGTGTAACGTGTGATGTGATAACGTGTCACAGGATGTAACATGTGACGTGAGTGAATGCCTTACATGTATGTAACATGTGATGTGAGAGAATTCGTTACATGTATGTAACATGTGATGTGAGAGAATGTGTTACATTTGATCTCGGATAAGGTGTGTTACACGATGTAACGTGTGAGGAGAGTGAATCGTTACGGTATGTAACATGTGATGTGAGTAAATGTGTTAAGCATATCTAGCATTTGATATGAGAGAATGTGCTATGCGTATGTAACATGTGACGAGAGAGAGTGAGTTACACATATGTAAACATGTGATGAGATATCATATGTGGATACCCTTAACATAATGCAGTATTTAAGTCCGGATTATGCGTCTCTAGTATATTTGATTTTACAAGACTTACATTACATTAATAAGTTTTTATTCTATTGTTCAATATTTTACACAAGTAGCATATTGTAATTTGTAAGTTGGGAAACTTAGGAAGGGATCTACCATTTGTGTTAGCTTTCTGTTGCTGCTACCAGCAAAGCACAACTTGTGTATATCTCCCTACTTAACAAATTACACATTTGCTACTTGTCTAAAATATTGATAAAATAAAATAAAAACATTATTTTGCGTGTTATTCATACACACTATCATCACTGATTACATACATGAAACACATTTTTTTCAAAAGAAGTTACCTATGTAACACAATCTCTTACTTATTCTTCATACACGAAACTCAGTTACGTTTTCTCTTTCTTACAGTCAAAGTCAGAATTGGTCAACGTCTCACTAATCTTGACTTGACTGACTAGTACCCAATTACAACCTTGCTTTTGTACTCTTTCTTTCAGCAGCTATATCTAATCATTTCTACATCAAACTGTTCAGGTACTCTATATGGTTGGATAGCAAGCTGGCTCCAATTGGATCGTCATTGTGTCTGGGATGAAGTTGCTCAAAATAAAAGAGGCTTAACAAGTACAATCACACCATAATTGATGAACAATTTTCCTTTTATCAGGCTGATGATTTGACAAAGTTCAATTATTTGGATCCTAAAACGCTCCTCCCAAGCATTATGTATTTTTAATTTTTATTCGAAGCATAAATAAATGGGGGATGATTCTAACACACCCTTTTTTGATCCTCACACACTTATTTTAACCTTTTACTCTTCTAATAATACTTCATTTCTTTAAATTGGTGTGTGAGGATCAAAAAAGTGTGTGTGAGAATCATCTCCCTAAATAAATATGATAAACAAAGTTCAGTTAGTTGTCATTAATTTAATGTATCTTGTTGTACTCCTCAGATGTACCTGAAGGTTCTTTTATCTTAAGGGCCCACACTCCAATGTCAAACTTGTTCTCATGTCTCTAGTTAACAAAATCGAAAGGTTCACACCTCGTGATCAGTTAAGCTTTGCATATACGTATCAGAAGCTAAGGAGAATGAACCCATCCAAGCCCTTCCTTTTACTTTATCATGTTCAAGGTTAGATATGTTTATCATTTAAAGGCCCACTTTCTCATTGTTGTATTTTTATTGTATGTTAGCAAATTATTTGAGGGGGCAATTTCAACCCAATTACTTAAAAATGGTCCAAATTCGGCTTATGTTTTTTTTTTTTCCTCGAAAAGAGTCAAATAGTTAGACTAGTCCGGACCGGCTCGCGCGTTGCGGCTGGGGCTTTCGGCCTGCGTATTCATATTTAACGTAGCGTTGTGTATTTACAGAGGGGAACACGGCCCATGTATTAAGCGCCGTTTTAGATGTCGTTGTGTTAAGCGTTTTTTAAAAAGTATCGCTTTCGAATGTAGTTAGTTTTGTTTTGTTCAGTAAATTTTTTCGAGTGTAACGGTGCTGTCGGAAAAATTTAACTCCCGGCGAGCAGAAAGATACGGGCTGTCGTTGTGTTTAGCGTTTTTTAAAAAGTGTCCATTTCGAAAGTGGTTAGTTTCGTTTTGTTCATAAAATTATTTCTAGTCTGACGTTGCCGTCGAAAAAATTTAACTCGTGGCGAGCGGGAAGATACGGGTTGTCGTTGTATTTAGCGTTTTTTTAAAAAAATTGTCCGTTTCGCGTATAGTTAGTTCCGTTGAGTTGGTAAGATTTTTCGTAATTGAACGGTGGTCTCGAAAAAATTTAACTCGCACCGAGCGAGAAGATAGGGCCCGTTATAAATTCGGGTGGAATTAGTGTCTTTTATTTTAATTAAATTATATATTTACACTTTTAACGCCTGAGAAAGTGTAAACTTGAGGGGTCGTTGTGTAAATATATGCAAAGTTGAAGGACCGTTTGTAGTGTGAACGCAAAGTCAAAACTACATCCCAATATAACTAAAACTACACAAACTCCCATCACATTTAGTATATAAGGGTTCACATTTACTATATATGGGTTAATTAATAAAAAATTAGCTAATAATAAAAACGAATTTACCAGGTAAAAAAACCAAAGTGTAAATTTACTTAATTAACCTTTTAAACATTGTAGTTAAAAAAAAATGAAAAAAATTATTGATGTACCGAGTACTGAAAGTTAGTCAATATAATTGACTAATTATAGAGTAAATTACATCTATGGTATTTGTGGTTTACATTAAATTATACTTATGATTCTTATCTATTAGTACGCTGATTGTCCCTGACTTCCAATATAATCTTCGCTAACATCCATTAAATAATTTTGTTAACTCTAGCATGTGTCATGCATATGAATGTAACATGTTAAATGCATCATATTCTTTCTCACACCATCAACCTACTCATTTTCTAGTTTTTTCAAACAAACTGATCGTAACATTGAAAACACACAAATTTATTCTGCTGCAAATTTTGCTTATTCTTAACATATATATTCTGAATATAATGTCCCTTGAACACGCGTGTGAAAATATAGACCTGTATTTATGTTTTTAACACTAGTAAATGCAAAAATATAAAGGATTGTATTATATATAAAAGAAGTTTATGCTTGCTTTTCTATTACATATCAAAAATAACATATATTTATTAAATAGATTTTTAAGTAATTAAGAAGTTTACATATATCGAATTTCTATTACATATCAAAACTTCAAATCTGAACTCCAACTAAGATTCACTTGGCCACTGCACTTCAAATCTAAAAATCAAAAGTCTCACCTGCATACATTAGAACATGTGCAGTCAATAAATATTTTGGAAAGAAAAAATTACAAATAAAGCGGCTTTTCAAAAGTAAAATAATAAAACACTATCCGAATACAAAGATGTATGATGATACAATTAGCAAGGACTACTTACCAAAAAATGATGTTTGCCGAAGGATACACATATGAAGGTGGTTTCATCTGTGCAATAGAAGGAGAAAAGGATATATAGTACAGTCATAAGTCACATACCAATAAGGCAATAATATCATAAATATAAAATACAGAGGGCATTTCAACCCATATATTAATGGGTCCATTCAGTTCCTTTCATCCCTAGTAACTTCCAATCAGTTCATTAATAGTTAACAGCACAACAGAAACAACCAACTAGACTAATCTGAATGGGATTACATTTATAACTTTCAGATTCCAAATTTTGAGTCAAGTAAAAATTACTTCTTGACAATTTACTTCAAACACAAGTGACATCTAAAGCTGTCATCTGCTCAACGGGTCTTTCACTTTATACATCATCTCCAACTGGCATCATGAATATACTTCTCATAATATAATCCAAACTATAAAATGGCTAAGCAGACTCTTCTAACCATATAACTGATTCATTTGGCCCCACAAACACACATCGGTTGAAATTTAATTCATAAAACTAATATGTATTCGCCGAAAGAAATATCACATCGAAAGCAGAGTTACCCCTAAAAATCTTGGGTCTGTGACTTCTAAAGGTCAAGACAGAAATCCATAGTGCAAATTAAACAACCCAGCATAAAATGAACATATTCTAGGAGTACAAATAAATTAACCTTAAGATAGTCAAATAAGCCAAAATACAGTACACTTCACAGATAACATAGAAGACATCAGAAGCGGGTTAGGTTTAACCTGTAGAACAGGTCGGTAAACTGCTGCTGCTAGGTATATCCCCTACTAAGGAAGGAAAGAAGGTTGAGCCATAACCTTTTTAAGCATTTTGACCTTTTCTATTTCATCCTTGGCGCATTAAATCTGCACCTCAAATGAGTTAAATTTAGAATACAGTTAAATTTCAGGAAGATTTCGTAAAATAAGAGATGTGAAGGCAAAGATCAGCCTCATGTACCCTGACTGGGAACACACATTGCAGCAGTAAAATGAAACCTGAATGTGAGGCCATCTCCTCACTTGTCCCTACAACCAACATCTCAAAATCAAAACGATTATTAAAAGCTCGGAAAATCAACATTTGTAGCAACGTAAATTACTCATTAGGTCAAACATATCATACTATCCTCATGGAAGCCCTAACATAATAAGTTGTGAAATCAGATGATAATAAACAATGAAGCTAACGAATCAGATGTAAAATATATCTCAAAAGTATTATTCATAAGCAATTAAATAAAATCAAATTCTGACAACACAAACTCAAAACATATACGTAAAGAAATCAACAACCTAGAAACACTTACAGATCGTAGTGAATGGAGTTTGAAATTGAGCGGCGACGAATGATGAAATTGAGCGGCGCCGAATGAAGAATTGAGCGGCGACGAATGAAGAAATTGAATCGATGTGCTTGAAATTAGGGCTTGCAGATCGTAGTGAAGAAATTGAGCGGCGACGAATGAAGAAATTGAATCGATGTGCTTGAAATTAGGGCTTGCAGATCGTAGTGAAGAAATTGAGCAACGACGTATGAAGAAATTGAATCGATTTGCTTGAATGTGCTTGAAATTAGGGCTTGCAGACCGTAGTGAAGAAATTGAGTGGCGGCAGAATGAAGAAATTGAATCGTTGTACTTGAATGTGCTTGAAACTAGGGCTTGCAGTTAGGATGAAACTGAGCGGCGTCGAATGAAGATATTGGGGTTGAATAGCAAATGAAGAAGTCTCGGTTATTCAATCTCAGAAATGAATCGTACTCTGACGCATATATACCTTTCTTATATTTAATCATATTAAATATTAACATTAAATTAATATAAAATATTCAAATATAAATACTAAATATTAATAAATACTACCCCGTCTCATTCCAATAGTCCACAGACAAAAAACACGCAGTTTTAGGAAATCTCACTAACTTCATTTCTCCACCAATGAAATATCTTCTCTCTCCAAATCCACCAATGAAATATCATCTTTCCTTTCTATTTATGGAAGTGGACTATCAGAATGGGACAACCCAAAATGGAATACTAGCCTATTGGAATGAGACGGAGGTAGTAGTAATAAAATATTACTTTTAGTTGTTCCATTTTTATAAGTGTGTACGTTTTCTCTTGAATTGACTTTCAATTGTTCACACTTAAATACGGTAAATACGGGAACTTACATACCGGAAAATGTGAAATCATGCATATTTTTTAAACACTTAAATATGAAAACGATATAGATATTTTTCACACTTTAGAGTATGACCAGTAATATTTCACACTTCTAAATGTTTAAATACTTTACAAACTTATAAGTGTGACAATTTTATTCACACTTGCATCAAATGTGAACAAAATACCGTGATAAATTGGCACTTTTGTTGTAGTGGCGAGTAGGTTGATATCACAAGAGTCTTCACTAATTTGAAATTTTCCATTTGCATAATCATAGTTCCACCTATTAGTTTGAGCTTCTCATCAGACTACAAATCCGAACAAAGGGGTATAATAGTGAATTCTTATACAAAGTACACAATATATGCTGTAACATACTGTATAAGTGTTTGTTTTTATTATTTATTTATTTGAATATGCTGTAACATACTGTACAAGTGTTTGTTTTTATTATTTATTTTTTTGAATATGCTGCTCTGTTCTAGAACTTTTTGTATGTGTACCGAAATCTTTTTGTTATATACGAAGTATATGTTAGTTTTTGTGATAGTGATGCTGTAAAACTGGTATACATTTCTGAAACTTTATGAATTTTCTTTTAGGAAAATACCCATTAACTTGAATTTTGTGCATCACTCTTTTATGACTACCTCGTATGGTTGCATCTCCCTACTCGCATATAACTCTTACAGGTACATATGTCCGCATTATTTCGTTTGGATGAGCAGTTCTGGCCGGAGGTCCTTTAGGAAGCAATCTCTTGGCTCTCGAGTAGAGGGAGGGACGATCTTATCTAGTCGCGGGTTCTATACCCGCAAGTGGAGTAGGGATTTCCTTCTAGTCTAGAGTACGAGGAATGATTGTCTACACTTCACCTCCCCCATACCCTACATTTGTGGGATTGGGTATTGTTGTTGTTGTTGTTGTTGTTGTTGTACACTACTTGCCTAGAACCATAATAAGTTATCTACATATTAAACGGGACTATAGTAGTATTTAAAGTCGAATGTTGAATGAATCGAGATTGTTGTATGGAGTTAACATTATTTACGATTGAGATGTACATAAAAATATTCTATGAAACAATAAAAAAATGGGTAGGTTGATAGTGTGATGAAGAAGATGCATTTACTTTATTAATCTCATGTTAAGAGTTAACGAAATTATTTAACTGCCCTGTTTGACATTTTACTAGACCTACTCTTTTTTGTTAAAATAGTATTTATCCTCCCCCAAAGATCTGTTAATCTTTACAGTTTACACGGTATCCCAATGACAGTCTACGATTTTTATTTCTGATATCGAATGTAAAAATTTTACGCTCTTGACAAGACTTCGAAAGGAGAAAAATAAAAACAGTTGTTTCGGAACAGGTCAGAGGAAACGAGATTTTCCGTTTTGGACAAGAGGCCGAGTAAATATCGTATACCTTAGATTTTACTTGCACGAATTGCTGCACTGTTTTGGATGTTCAAGATCATGAAAAGATTTCTGGATATTACTAGATAGTTGGGAACATGCAGATTTTGCACTAAGCTTAACTCATTTTTTGCGCCTGTTTCTTCTTATTTTATTCCTTTTAATTTGGGTATTGTATTGTAAAAATGTAAATTCGAGACATACCGAATACGAGCGGCGGAAGCGAATAGGATCGACGTTTAGATCACCGGTCGGGAAAGCAATCACAAATGGAAAGCTTTCACAGTTTCACAGCCTATATTCCTTCGACGGTTCGCAATGTTCCACTTGAACAAGTATACTCACAAAATCTCAATAGAATTATATGTATGTTTTTCTCTGCATATTTTGTTCTATGTTTGTTAAGTGTTATATGTAGTGATTGTTCTCTTTAATGGGTTAACAACTCCCATTTTATATTAAACAAACATGTACTATGTGCCAAGAAGACATTAGTTGGTTCAACTACTCTTTCATTATTTGTGGGTGATAAATAATCATTTTCTAACATCTCCCACTCGCACACAAACAATTTTGATATACTCATATATCTTGAAAAACATACCGTGTAGTACGCAAACCATTCATACTGGGAACTAGGCTGTGCGACCGGCATACTTTGAGAGCTCAATTGCTATACATCTGTTAGGAATATATAGCATCTCTATAATCTTGGAAAGAGTAGATTTAGTATGCAATGTCCTAGATCATTAATCATATTAGTAACTCGCATGATCTCAGTTTTACTTATAAAACCCTTTTGCATTCACAATTATCATTTATCACTAAGACTTGTCACTAAGACAAAAGATAATTGGTCGACCGGTGAATACAAGTTAATGTGAACTTCAAATGATCTTCCCTTTTCTTAGAATCCGTTGGCCTTAGGTCAACTTACTTTTCTAAGAACGTCCAGCCAGGTTGAATTACTCATAACCCTTAAGCAACGCCTTAAGATAGCAAACATTAAACTAAGCTTCAAGAGACAAGAAAAAGTCATAAGGACATTAAATTGAGGTTACTAATACCTCAAGGGACTCACATAACATAGAAGTAGAGATCGTTTCTTCTATTTCCCTTATTGGTCATCTTGATCACATGTGGTATGAATCACATGCTGCAACATTACTCCTTTCACAATGGAGGTATGTCTTTAAATTAATGTTGCACAGATGATAGTTCAAACATACTCAATGTTCAAAACTCGAGTTCACTTATCTACTCATAAAACTATTAAGAACTCACATCTGGATACTCATGACAGATAAGGTGAATTGTGAAAATTCACATAATATTTATATACTTATGAATGTGGCGTCAAATTATCTCAATCTCGAGCTCTCAATTGTCACTAAAACAATGTGCTTAATATACACCGCTTTTCCATTTGTCACATGAAATGGAATTGATTACCCATGTGAGTGGGCTAATCATGTATCTGTCCGACATACTTTTCTCGATTCGCAACACAAAGAGCGAACAATAAAACAAGGATTTAAAAGAAATTCATTGCATTGGATATAAACTTAAACTTATAAGTACATTTATTAAAATAGTACATTTATTAAAATCTACGCAATCCTAGAGACCTAACATGCTTAACAAATGCATCTCTAGGTATGGGTTTTGTCAAAGGATCTGCTACCATATCATGCGTAGATATGTACTCTATACTTACTTCTTTTCTTGCAACCTTGTCTTTCACAAAATTGTACTTTATGTCTATGTGCTTTGTCTTATAATGGAACTTGGGGTCTTTTGAATATGCAATGGCAGCCTCATTATCAGAGTATATCAATGCTCGATCAATGGTATTGCCAACAACCCCCAAATTACTCAAAAATCGATTAAGCCACACGGCTTCTTGTACAGCCGCTGAAAATGCCACAAATTCAGCTTCCATTGTAGACAATGCTATACATGATTGTTTCTTACTACTCCAAGATATAGCACCTTTGTTTAACAGAAAAACAAAGCCAGAGGTAGATTTTCTTTCATCCATATCTCTTCCCCAATCAGCATCAGTATAGCCTCTCATTTGCAGATTATTTCCTTCGTAGCACAAAGAGTAATGACTAGTACCCTTAAGATACCTAAGAATCCTTTTCACGGCTTTCCAATGGGTTAAACCTGGATTGGATTGGTATCGGCTTACCATGCCAACAGCAAAGCAGATATCCGGTCTCGTACACATCATAGCATACATGAGACTTCCAACCGCACTAGCATAAGGAACATTTTTCATTTTATGTTTCTCTTGTGGAGTTTGCGGACACTCTCTAATGCTCAACGTATCACTAATCGCCATAGGAGTGTCTATGGGGTTAGATTTATGCATGTTAAAACGTTCAAGAATCTTGTTGATATAAGTCTCTTGCGAAAGAGCCAACAACTTCCTTGAGCGATCCCTTGAAATCTTAACTCCAAGGATATATTCAGCTTCACCCATATCCTTCATTTCAAAGTTAGATGATAACCATCTTTTAACCTCGAAAACATACTCCTTATCATTTCCAGCAATCAATATATCATCAACATATAATGACAATATGACTATTTTTCCTTTAGACCTTTTGATATAAACACAATTATCTTCATTGACCACAGTGAAGCCATGTGACGTGATCACATTGTGAAAATGTATATACCATTGTCTTGATGACTGCTTGAGGCCATATATTGATTTAAGCAATCTACAAACCTTATGTTCGTGGCCTTCTTTAATGAAACCCGTCGGCTGTTCCATATAGATTTCTTCATCTAAATTTCCATTGAGGAAAGCAGTCTTTACATCCATTTGATGTAATTCAAGGTTCATACTTGCTACTATTGCTAGAATCAAACGAATTGATGTGAGTCTTACAACAGGTGAAAATGTTTCCTCATAGTCAATCCCTTCCTGTTGATTGTAGCCTTTTGCCACAAGTCGAGCTTTGTATCTTTCAATACTATCATCAGCTTTACGCTTTATTTTGAGAATCCACTTACTCCCAATGGCTTTTCTTTCTTTTGGAAGATCAACCAATTCCCAAACGTTGTTGGATCTCATAGACTCCATCTCTTCTTCCATTGCTTTGAACCATTCATCCTTTGCAGGACAAGTGAGAGCTTCATTTATATCTCTTGGTTCATCCTCTTCTAGTTGAACCATAAAAGTATAACCATCTTCGATCTCATACCGAAGTGGAGGTTTACTTTGACGACTACTTCGTCGTGGTTGGTTATCCAGTGAAACAGATTCTTGGTTTACCAAATTGCTCCCACTTGGATCAGAATTATGCTCGGTAGCAACGGGTTGAGGTTCTTCAGAAACATGTTCTTGATTTGCCATATTGCTCCCACTCGGATAAGAATTATCTTCATTCGCAATAGGTTGAGGAGTTGTATCCAAAGAAACAAATTCTTCGTCTTCACTCCTCAAATCTCTCCCACTCGAATGAGGTAATTCTGTAGTCTCAAATAAAGACCAATCTTTATCAAGGTCTCCTTGTTTTGGAAACTCATTTTCCAAGAATGTAACATCTCGAGATTCAAATTCAGTTATGCTCCCACTTTCGTGTTCACCTAAAAACACATAACCTTTTGATTGTTCAGAGTATCTAATGAAAACACATTTCTTTCCTCTTGGACCTAATTTTCCATATTTGTGCGAGGAATCCAAAGTATACGCTGCACAACCCCAAGGTCTTAACACATTCAAGTCAGGTTTGCGACCTGTCCATAACTCATATGGTGTGGAAGTTACTGATTTTGAAGGCACACGATTAAGTACAAATGTGGCAGTTAATAAAGCATCACCCCAAAAAGTGATAGGTAAATTTGCTTGTGCCATCATTGACCTAACCATTTCAAGAAGCGTTCTATTCCGCCTTTCTGCAACACCATTTTGTTGCGGAGTCCTGGGAGTAGTTAATTGACGTTGAATACCTTTAGCATCACATAGAGCTTTGAACGAATCAGATAGGTATTCACGTCCTCGATCGGTTCTTAATGCTTTAATCTTACGTTCTAATTGATTCTCAACAAAATTCATATAACTTTGAAAACAATCCAATGCTTCGGATTTGTGAGAGATCAAGTAGACGTAACCGAATCGAGAATAATCATCAATGAATGTGATGAAATAATACGCTCCATGCCTTGCTCGAACATTCATAGGACCACATATATCCGAATGTATTAGTTGCAATGGATAATCGGCACGAGTTCCTTTTCCAAATGGTTTTCTCGCAGTTTTTCCTGCCAGACAGTGCTCACAAGTAGACAATTCCACTTTATCAATATTAGCTAGTAAACCATCTCTAGCTAATCTATTCATTCTTTGTTGGCCAATATGACCAAGTCTAGCATGCCAGTTGTTTACATCATTATCAAATTTATTAGAAGATGCAACTAAGGAAAAACATGGTTTATTATTAAGATAATCAACATCCATCACGATAAAACCGTTAAGAACATAACCAAAACCATAAGAGTTTGTTCCCAAAGACAACTCAACAACATTATCACGAAAGTACAAATGAAAACCAAGTCTTAACAAAACCAAAACAGAAATCAAATTTCGACGAATTTGAGGAGCATATAAAACATCATGTAGGATTAGGGTTCGTCCTTCACGCATGACTAACTTGCATGACCCGATCCCTTCAACTGGAACTCTTGAGTTGTTTCCCACATAAATCCACATAGCTCCATGAGAAACTCGTCGAAATTCTACAAAGGCGTCTTTGTCCTTAGCTACATGGTCTGTTGCTCCTGAGTCTACAATCCACAAAGGTTGAGATTCAGTTAAGAAAACAGAACTAGCAACACAAAGTTTGCTAACATAAGCATCGTAAGAGTATACCTTTTTAGGCTCAGGACAATCACGAGCAAAATGCCCTTTATTGCTACAATTGTAGCATTTTACCTTTGCAATGTTTACTTTCTTGGAGGGACGTGTTCCCTTGCCACGATGATTGGTGTTTAGCCTTTTGTTGGACTTATAAGTTTCTTTACCCTTATGGTGATGAAACTTGCGCTTATGCCCAAAAGCATTTTTAGAGCTTGTCGCCATATTCACCTCAGTGATTGACTTACCGGCCTCAATCCGATCTTCTTCTAGCTCTAAATGGCGTGCACAGTCCTCAAAAGTCTTGATATTCTCATTGTGTGTGAGATGCATTTTCATTTGCTCCCAACTTTGAGGCAAGGAACGGATCATAGCTTGAACCTGTTGTTCATCAGTAAGAACATGACCTGCGTTTCTCAATTCACTTATCATGTTTGACATTTGTCTGACATGCTTTTTCATGGTATGATCAGACTTCTTTTTATATTGGTCAAACTTGATAGTGAGAGATCTCAGTTTGGTCACCGAGGTTGCACCAAACTTGTCAGCCAATGCTTTCCACATATCTTTTGCTAGTTCATACTTGCAAAAATCACGCATGATGTCATCATCCATGCTGCTCAGCAACGTAATGCGAGCAATGGTGTTCTTACGTTTCCAAGTGATGTACACTTCAGCATCCCTTTTATGTTGTTCCGTATCACCCACCTCGGGTACTTCCATTGATTGAGTAAGAGCAACAAGAGCCTCTTGCTCTTCCAACACATATTCGAGTTTCATGCTCCATATTTCGTAGTTGTCACCATTCAACTTAACACCTTTGTTAAGTTCAGCAACAATGTTCTTTGATGCGGAAGCCATGATTGAACACAAAAGTTCTATATTTAAGACAATTACACAAGGTTAGTTATATCCATCCAAATATGCAATCGTCTTGCTACTATATTATTTTATTAATAATAGGTCATCATAGGCTATAGAGAAAAAGGTCACTATGTTTCCAATTATCATCTATAAATCCTATTATGAAACCATCACTAACGCAATAATATATACAAGATTATAAATTTCTATAAATCCGAATTGGCACGACTTTTCGATAACATATTTCAAAACTTGAAACCGTCTAAGTGATATTGAAATAGTAGAAGTTTAGGATTTATCAGAAACATTTATTTTTACTTAAAGATAAATCTTCATTAAATAATATTTAAATTAAGATTCGAGTAGCAGTAGTATTTTTAATACTTTAACTTAAGAATTAGCATTTACTAGCCGTATTTTACAATACTTTAATTTATGTGTACTTAGTTCTCATCTAACAATAAAATATAAATTACATACTAGTTGGCTCAAATTTCAATATGTCTTTTACTAGAAAATATGGAGTACCGATATATGTTTAATAAATAAGGAACGAAGGAATGGGTTCAATAACCAATTTAAAGACTTGTACAGTTAAACGGTCCACTAGATTAATGGTAAAAGTTGCATTTGAGTGGGGTCAACTGACCCCATAAACTAAAGAGTCCCTTTTTCTCTGTTACATGAAGACAATATATAATGATGTGTTGTTCTTTCTAGCTAGCTAGGTGCCACATGCAAGTAGCTTTTCTAAATTGCTAGAACTCTTATTCACACGTGTCAACAACCCACAATATATATCTTGATCATCTACATCTACAACATACTGAACTATATATAACTGGTTAGAGAACCATTCTCATTTTCAAAACAAAAATAATTTTGTAAAACAAATAAAAGAATTTTGAGGATTTAAGAATGGCGAATTTAGACTAGCATCTTATGGCATCTATCATCAAGGCCGATTACCAAGAACATACATGAATAAAGGTCAAGGTAATTTGAAATTATATGCAATTTTGTATACAATCAGAAACAAGTTAGTATCAATTTTGCCTCCCTAGTTTTAGCGAGCCTAATTTTTTTTTTTTTTTTTTTTTTTTTTTTTTAAATCATTGGTCTCTTCATCCAAACCTGAAATTCTTCCAAATTTCACTAATTTTGTCTTTCCTTTATGATATACATCATATATACAGTAGATCAAAAAACTATATATATTATGTGACGACTACATATGTAGAACATGTGCATGGAATATGACAAGAGGATTTAACCGGGAAATAAACATCAAGCTCTTGATACCAATATTGTAAAAATGTAAATTCGAGACATACCGAATACGAGCGGCGGAAGCGAATAGGATCGACGTTTAGATCACCGGTCGGGAAAGCAATCACAAATGGAAAGCTTTCACAGTTTCACAGCCTATATTCCTTCGACGGTTCGCAATGTTCCACTTGAACAAGTATACTCACAAAATCTCAATAGAATTATATGTATGTTTTTCTCTGCATATTTTGTTCTATGTTTGTTAAGTGTTATATGTAGTGATTGTTCTCTTTAATGGGTTAACAACTCCCATTTTATATTAAACAAACATGTACTATGTGCCAAGAAGACATTAGTTGGTTCAACTACTCTTTCATTGTTTGTGGGTGATAAATAATCATTTTCTAACATATTGAGTATTTGTAAATGTAGTTGCCCCGTTACCAGATTTTGCAAAAAAGTAATGTTGGATTTATGATGTGTTTGTGAACTTTGTTAGCGTGACGATTTTGAATTCGTCTTCTATCTCATATTCGAGCTACTGGCTACGCATCACAAAAATATAACTAAGTAGAAAACTAAAACATGCTGCAAATAAGTACCAATTTACAGCTTTTTTTAGATGCATTTACATATGTGACAATGACACCACAGTAACATTACATGCAAACAACCACTTAAGTAAAACATAAGGTTAACCGTTTCATACAACAAACACGTTACAACTTAACTATTACACACAACATTTGGACACAAGAGAACGGAAAACACATGCCTTAGGTTAGTGCATTCCAGCCCCAGAAACTTTTGCCAGTACAACATCTGGAGGTGGTGATGGAAGCATAGTAAACGCTAATATTCCACTTATTGCTGCGGATATTGCTCCTACGACAAATGCTGGTAAATTTCCACCTCCAAATAATTGATCCCATGGTCCAGCTAATAACGATACAAACATCTGTAACATAAACAAAAGTTAAAAATCATACTACTTGTATGTTAATTGCATTATAAACATCAAGTTCTAAACATGGAAGGATCGTGGAAGTTTTGATAATGTCTCAAAATGGACCCTGTATTTATTATCTCATTACAGAAAAAGCTTAAATCATGAAAAAAATTATCGATGTTTGTAATAATTGGTGATAAACATATTCCTTAGTAAATAAACATATTCATTGGTATAACTTTCATTAAATAGTATATAACATAAATAAAAATATTTAAAGTCAAAGTTGTACAAGAAAAACTTAAAATTTCGAAGTGAGAGGTCTCAATGGTTATGTCTAGACGCCACATCAGCACTTCCTTTTCAGAACTAAACCCAGGACTAAACACTCCCAACAGTTATGCCTTTCTTCCATATTTTTTAATTATTTTTTATTTTTTCTAAACAATATTTATTTAAATAAAACTAAACGTTTATTAATTATCATTATTAATATTATATTATAATTATTATAATATAAATTATTATTATTATTATCATTATTAACTTTAACTATAATTAATAAATTAAATCTAATTAAATTTAAAATATAATACTCGGTATATTTTTAAAAAGAATGTGACCCAAATTGTAGCCCAAATTCCAATTTAAAGAACCCTTAATTTAATTACATCTGCTTCTCCAGCTTCTTCATTTGATTCCTCCTCTCCCACACTTCATCTTCTTCTTTCTTCTCTACTATAATCCAAATTTATGAACGCATGACAAAAAAAAAAAAAAAAAAAAAAAAAAACAAAGGAAAGGAAAAAAAAAAAAAGAAGAAGCTAAATGTCTTGTTTCTTCCGTCCACAGTTATTTTACAAAAGCACGAGCCAAGGGACGAGGTGGTGGGCGAAGGGCAGGGCAGCACCCTGAGCTAGCCGCTGCCAACGACGCCGAGGAGGGCGGTTGGCTAGGCGGGGTGCAAGACATCACCGTTAGGAGCTCTCTAATAATTTTGGGACGTAGAGAGTATATAATTATATATTATTATTATAAATTATTGAAATAATACTTAAAGTATATTGATGAAAGACTCAATTAGGTTAAAAAGGATAAAACCGACTATCTGACGGCTCTACCGATTAACCGGTCCCATGGCCACCAAGGGAGACTTAAATAAGCGAATGAGTTATTTTGAGATCAAGCAGTTTACTAAACAATTTTCAAAGTATGTTTAAGCTCAGTTCTAGCCCTAGCTCTAGCACAAGCAAGCTTGATTCAAATTGATGTTTTAACAAATTGAATTCAACTAATTTACTAGCTCAAAGTCTTTTACACTGACATAACTAATGGTAACAATGTAATGTGAAGATATACTAATCATACCTGTGGTATAACAATTGCCAAGTTAAGAACACCTAACGATAAACCTGAGTCATAAGAAGATAAGACATATGTCAAATAAAATTAAATAAATATTTAATAAGGATTAAATAGGCAAACGTTTGTATTTACTTTATGAAAATTACTGTGAAAACAATATGTAACGGGCCATAAAAAGAAAAATAAATAAATGGTGATAGTTTGATTACCTTGTCCTACTCCCGAATCATTTGAAAAAATTGATGCTAGAGCACACGGAATACTAAATGTTATCTGAAATTAATAAAATTAAATTAATGAAATTAAAATATTAAAATCTAAATTCAACGCGAGTGAAATTTGCAGTGGCATAAACTGTACACAATACTATGCCAAAATTGTTCAAAACTATTTGAAATATTCGTACACCAATAAAATTTATACATACGCTATTTATTTTATTTTATGATATTATAAAGGTTATTTTCTTCATACATCATCATATATTTCTGTTAGGGGTGTTCATCGGTTCGGTTTTTTGATTTTTCGGTTTATTCGGTTCGATTTTTTCGATTTTGAAACTTATAAAATCAAAACCAAAAACCAAACCGAAACCAAATTTAAATATCAAAACCATAACCAAAATCAAACCGAAAATCGAATTTGATTTCGGTTTGGTTTCGGTTAAAACCGAAAATCACTAAAAATAAAAATTCTGACCACCATAAACTTACATATAAATTAAGAATAACGGTTTTGAAATTAATTTAAGTATATATACGGTATATAACATGTTTATTATTTAATAAAAATGTAATAATACATCAAATATAATATAAATATATAAATATTATAATTGTAAATATGTTTTAAAATGTTATTAATTTAATAATATTTTAAAACATATTTACAATTATAATATTTATATATTTATATTATATTTGATGTATTATTACATTTTTATTAAACAATAAACATGTTATATACCGTATATACTTAAATTAATTTCAAAACCGTTATTCCTAATTTATATGTAAGTTTATGATGGTGAAGATTTTTATTTTCAGTGATTTTCGGTTTTAACCGAAACCAAGCCGAAATCAAATTCGGTTTTCGGTTTGGTTTTGGTTATGGTTTTAATATTTAAATTTGAATTCGGTTTTTAATTCGGTTTTCGGTTAACCAAATTTAAAATTTTCAAAAACAAAAACAAAACCAAAAACCGAATTACAAATTCGGTTTCAGTTTTGATCGATCAGAAAACCGTTTAAAAAATTCGGTTTGATTTTTTTTGTTTGGATTCGATTCGATATTCGGTTTATTCAGTTTGAAACTAAATGGTGCACACTCCTAATTTTTGTACATTATTGAATATTTTATTAGTTTGGTTATTAAATATGCTTAAAAATGCTATCGCAACTCTTAATAGTATATAATTTCTATGTAAGCATTGTAATTGTAATGTAATTCTATTATATAACAAATATACATATACATGTTTTTGGTCTACACAAGTAGTCTACTATATATGTATGTGCATGGTACGGGAAAAACCGAAAATACTCGAAAATTGTATCGGACCGAACCGAACTTTTTCGGTACGGTCGTCTTTAAATTTCATATTTTTCCGTCCGACAGACCGAATCCGAAAAAAAATGGGAAAGAACCGAACCGATTTGTATAAAGATATAGAGAAATAATTAAAAGAAGGGTTATTAAGTGGGTCGTGCTTGTGATATTGAGACTGGAGTCTAGAGGTCAAGATAAGTTAGTTATCTTGATTTTTTATCTAAGAATGATTTAGCCATCCAAATATTTTTTTGAACTTCTTATAAGCAATTCCGAGTGTGAAGTCAAGATAACGTAGACTGTATGTCAAGGTAAGTTGATGATTATTATATTTTCAATAGATACGTAACAACAATACCCAATCTCACAAGTGTAGGGTAAAACACACCGTATCACACACATAAACAACACAAATATAAAGACCCAAAAATGCTCTCACCCACATGCGTTCACACTACATCTAGATTTCATCCTTATTTTCGCAGGTGATCATCCTTAATTCCTGATTTTGATTCTTGATTTGTTAATCAGGTTCTGTTCTTCTTCTTGTAATTCTCTTCTAATTGTTTTCCGATATGCCTTCCCCTTTTAATCTTGATTTGTTAATCAGGTTCTGTTCTTCTTCTTGTAATTCTCTTCTAATCGTTTTCCGATATGCCTTCCCCTTTTAATCTGGATCACATCAACACAGCAAAAATCTCGACCAACGTTTTCATCACAAATTTCCCTCGAAACTTCGAATCTAAAGATCTTCGTGATCTTTGCTCTAAACATGGAAGAGTTGCCGACGTTTACATCGCTCGCAAATTGACGAAGAATGGTTGCCGATTTGGTTTTGCCAGATTTTTAAACGTCGATTCCGTTCAACCTCTGATATCGGCTTTATCCTCTATTTGGGTCGGTAATTTTCATCTATTCGCAGCCATCGCCAGAGTTGACAGATCGAATTCTAATGGCTCCAAAAATTACAAAGGTAAACATATCCCAAAACCATATCCTATACCTCCTGTTACTAAAGATGCTCCTGTTTTTTGTAACGATGGGACCTCTTACGCTTCGATACTCGGCGGTTCAAAGGTCCCTACTTCCTCTTCGCTCCCGGTAAAAAAAATACATATTGATGATGATGAATTGTTGTTGTTAGAAAACTCTGATCTCATTCTCTTTGGTAAAGCCGCAAACCCGTCTCAAATTCCTCTACTTAACCGTATTTGGAACGACGAGGGTTTTGATTCTCTGGTTGTTCAATATATGGGAGGTTCTTGGTTATGGATTGAATTTCCTAACAGTGAATCTAAGGAAAATTTTAAAAAAAATCTCCTTGTTCGAAACTCATTATCTGAACTATGCCCTTACTCAGATTCTTTCACTATTAAAGAAAGGGCTATTTGGCTCGAGATCGCTGGGTTACCTGCAAAGGCGTGGCACTATGATGCTTTTAACAAAATTGCATTTCATTTTGGTAGCGTGGTGTTTCAAGATACAGAAGTCGAGGATAAGAAAGGAAGTGGTAAGGTGTGCATTATTACCACTATTTTAGATCCCATTCATGAACGGGTTTCTGTTACGGTCCAGAAAAAACAATATACTGTACTTGTCAAGGAAGTGAATGATTGGTCACCTACCGTCTTGAAAGTATTGAATGAATCATTTTTTGAAAAATCGGCTGTGGATAAAGAGGAATATGATAATAGGTCAGATTCATCAAGTCATGGTTCTTTTGAAGATGGTGAATTCGTTCGCGATTCCTTTGAAGAGTCTAATTCTCCACAGCCGGATGCAAACGTTAACTTAAATGAATTGGTAAACGAAAACAAGTCGGATTCTCATTCGCAATCAGTTGAGCAACAGGCTCCTATAGGTGTCAATTTGAGTAACGATGAGCAATTTATTCCTCCAACCAAACCTATAAATGTTTACACTTCAGCCTCGGATAAAAATACTCAGACTTCAGAATCATTTTCGAAACCCCCTGGGTTTAATGGTAATCGTTTTACTTCTCCTAATTGCTCTTCAAATGCTGCGGTTAATGCTTCAAAGTCTCATTCTGATTCAAGTATATCGGAACGATTTGATAATTTAATCAAAGTTGGTTTGTCATTAGGTTATGATATGAATGGTTATCAAAAGGATCTCAAGTGTATGCTTGATAGGATGGGTGCATCAAATGTTATTTAATGCATATCCTTTCTATTAACATTGGTGGTGGAGCGAGATTAAAACATAAACAACTATGGATCCGTAATATTTGTAATGAGTATAAAATTGGCGTCTTAGGAATTCAAGAAACGAAGTTAACTTGCTTGGATTTTTCCGTAGCTAAGTCGTTTTGGGGGAATTTTTCGTTTAACTTGGCATGTTCGAGTGCTCGGGGTAGATCAGGTGGTCTTCTTACCATTTGGGACCCTTCTTGTTTTCGTAGAAACAGGGTTATCTCCTTAGATAATGTTTTACTCGTGGAAGGTTTTCGTTCCAATTCTCTAAACCGGTGTTATCTTGTTAATATTTATGCTCCACAGGATCGTGTCATGAAAGGTAGACTTTGGTCGTTTATTTCTGATTTCATGGCTAATAATGTAGGAGATTACTTTCTTTTTGGAGATTTTAATATTGTTAGAGCTGCTCATGAAAGACAAGGTTCTGCTTTCTGTAATCTTTCCGCTAACGATTTTAATCATTTTATTTCTTCTTATGATCTTGTGGACTTCCCTTTGGGTGCACGATCTTTTACCAGATCAAAATCCTGTGATAGTAGGGCAAAATTGGATCGTTTTCTTGTTTCGGGTGGTATTGTTGACTCGTGCCCGGATCTTGTTGGACGTGTGTTACCTAATCTTTGGTCGGATCACTGCCCGATTGTTCTCTTTAATGAGCATTATGACTACGGACCTTCGCCTTTTAAACTTTATGCCTCTTGGTTTATGATTGAGGGGTTTGAAGATGTGGTAAGGGAAGCCTGGAATGATGCTAATGTTGATGTTGATGGGTCGGTTCTTAACCCTTTTATTTTGTTCAAAAACAAGTTGAAGTTGGTTAAACAAAGGCTACGTATTTGGCACAAAACATATTCTGCTTCGTGCAATGATGTGAAAAAAAACCTGATGGCCTCTTTGGATCTTATTGATGATGATCTTGAATTAGGAGGTGACCATATTTTTTTGTCCATTCAGCGAATTAATACTCTGAAACAGATTGCGTCACTCGAAAAGCTGGACAGTTTGAATGCAGCTCAAAAATCTAAGAAATTGTGGAATCGTTTTGGTGATGAAAACTCCTCTCTTTTTCATGCTGCTATCAATCGAAAACGAAAAAAGTAATCAGTTTCTGGCATTATGTCTAACGGGGTTTGGCTTTCCTCGCCCCCGTTGGTGAAAACTGCCTTCCTTAATTTTTTTGTCAAAAAATTCAAACGCTTAAATTCTGTCAAGATCTCCGGGACCAGTAACAATATGCACACTCTTCCATCAATTTTAGCTGGTGATCTCGAGCTCCCTTTTACTGAAAAAGAAATTAGAGAAACGATTTGGGACTGTGGTGATGACAAAGAACCAGGACCTGATGGGTTTTCTTTCCGTTTTTTGAAATATTTTTGGGACATGGTTAAAGAGGACGTGTGTAATTTCGTTCATTATTTTCATGCTTCTGGTTTCATTCCTAAAGGTTGTAACTCTTCCTTTTTTACTTTAATCCCAAAAGTGGATAACCCTATTTTTGTAAAAGACTACCGACCTATTAGCCTTATCGGGATTCAATATAAATTATTGGCCAAACTCCTTGCGAACCGATTAGCGAAGGTTATCGATCATGTGGTCAGTCCGGTTCAATCTGCTTTTGTTAAAGGACGTTAAATTCTTGACGGTCCCCTTATCATAAGCGAGATTATCGATTGGTGTAAACGGAAACGAAAAAAAGCTATGCTCCTCAAAGTTGATTTTGAAAAGGCTTTTGACACGATAAGCTGGGAGTTCCTTATTTCCATGTTATCTAATTTAGGTTTCGGGCGTAGATGGATTCATTGGATCAAAGGTTGTCTAAACTCCACTTTTGCATCGATTCTTGTTAACGGTAGTCCAACTGAGGAGTTTAAAATTGGTCGTGGCCTTAGACAAGGAGACCCATTATCTCCTTTCCTTTTTATTATTTGTATGGAAGGTTTACATGTTGCTATGTTGGATGCCATTGACCATGGATTTTACAAAGGATTACAAGTGGGAAATTTGGCATCCCAGACCCTTATTTCTCATTGTTTTTTTGCAGATGACGCCCTCTTTATTGGCGAGTGGAGCGATAATAATTTAAAGAACCTAATCGATGTTCTAAAATGCTTTTACTTGGTTTCAGGTCTTCAGATTGATGTCCATAAATCTAATATTTTCGGTATCGGTATTCCCTCGCCTGAATTGGATCGTATGGCTAATATCTTTGGTTGTCAGACTGCTTCGTTCCCTTTCAGTTATTTGGGAATCCCAATTGGCGCTAACATGAGATTATTGAAAAGTTGGAAACCTATTGTAGAAAAGGTGGAAAAGCGTTTATCTAACTGGAAAGTAAAACTCCTATCATTTGGTGGTCGTTTAACTTTGATAAAATCGGTCCTTGGTACACTTGGTAACTATTTCTTTTCTATCTTCAAAGCTCCAAAAGGTATTATTAAAATTCTTGAATCTCTTCGTGCTAATTTTCTTTGGGGTAGTTCAAATGAGGATCGTAAAATTCACTGGATTCGTTGGGAAACCGTTCTTAAAAGTAAAGAAAAAGGTGGCCTTGGAGTTGTTAGCTTTGACTCTCTTAACAAAGCTCTTTTATACAATTGGCGATGGAGGTATCTTACTTGTTCCGATTGGCCATGGGTTCGTGTTGTTAAAGCAATCCACGGTGTCCAAACCGATGGTTTAAACCCTCGTGTTAAGCGTCTGGCAAATGGTCTCTGGGCAATTATAAATCCCTCAATCTTAAATCTTCATTCGTCTTTACCTTCTGTTGGTAATTGTTTGCGGATTAAAATTGGTGATGGGTGCTTGACCTCTTTTTGGCAAGATCAGTGGGTTCTAGACGCTCCTCTTAAGGTTAAATTTCCTCGTTTATATGCACTTGAATATAACAAATTTTGTATGGTTGGCGAGAGGCATTTACATGATGATTGGGTTTGGTCCTGGCGTCGTGACATTCGGGCAGGGACCGAATTACAGCAGCTGCAGGAGCTTCTTGCAGCAATAAACCAAGTTTCTTTTTCGAACCATTTGGATTCTTGGGTTGCTACTTTTACTACAACAAGTGTCTTTTCGGTTAAATTTTTTCGCAGGTTAATTGATGTTGATGCCCCAGAGATTCGAAAAACTACCTGGTACAAATGCATTCCTCCCAAAGTGAACTTTTTTATTTGGCGTGCTGAAAGGACCCGTTCATATACATTATAAACGATTCACAATAGTTGATTACATCGCGAGGTATTTGACCTCTATATGATACATATTACAAACATTGCATTCGTTTTTAAAACACAAACTTTCTTTACATCGAAAATTGACAGGCATGCATACCATTTCATAATATCCACTATCCAATTATAAATTAACTTAATAGTAATCTTTGATGAACTCAATGACTCGAATGCAACGTTCTTCGAAATATGCCATGAAATACTCCAAGTAATATCTTTAAAACAAGCAAATGCACAGCGGAAGATTTCTTTTATACCTGAGAATAAACATGCTTTAAAGTGTCAACCAAAAGGTTGGTGAGTTCATTAGTTTATCATAATCCATCATTTCCGTAATAGTAATAGACCACAAGATTTCAGTTTCTATAAATATCCGTACACTCGCAAGTGTATAAAAGTATTCTATAAGTTGTAGGCACCCGGTAACAAGCCTTAACGTTCACGTTTTACCCTCTGAAGTACACCAGATCAGGTGTGTTTAAAATAACCTCGAAGTACTAAAGCATCCCATAGTCAGGATGGGGTTTGTCAGACCCAATAGATCTATCTTTAGGATTCGCGCCTACCGTACATAGACAAGTAGTTTAATGTTACCAAGCTAAGGGTATATTTCTGGTTTAAACCCACATAGAATTAGTTTTAGTACTTGTGCCTATTTCGTAAAATATTTATAAATCAGCGCATGTATTCTCAGCCCAAAAATATATATAAAAAGGGAGCAAATGAAACTCACAATACTGTATTTTGTAGCAATTATGTTTATGACGGCACTGAACAAGTGCAGGGTTTATCTCGGATTCATGAACCTATATTAAGTATATATATTTATATGTTGGTCAATATCTGTCTAACAATTTAGGTCAAGTCGTAGTGTATCACAATCCTAATGCTCGAGACCGACATGCAAAAGTCAACAAAAGTCAACTTGACCCAAAATGACTTTCAAAATCTATACATGTTTATTATATAACTTATATATAGTAGTTTTATATATTTAAATATATTTATCAGATCTTATTATACTAAATAATACAAGTCATTTATTAATAAATAAAAATTTATATTAAAATTTATATATGATAAAAATATACTTTTATATATCTCAAGTAATAAAATTTATAAAATTCACTTAATATCATAAAAATATAGTGGTATGTATTATTAATGTAATTACATTACGTGTGGTAAAAATATCTTTGTACGCATATTTATTTGATAAAATAATATTGATAATAATAATAATGATAAAAATAATAAAATGATAGTTTCAATAAAAATATTAATTTTTAGTAATAAAGATAATTTTAGTAATAACATCAACTGATAAGAGTTATAATAATCGTTTTAATAATAATATTAAAATTAATGATAATTCAGTTGACCATATCTTTTAATCCGTTCATCGAAACCACACGATTTCTAAATGAAAAGTTATTAATTTTTTTCTTCAGCTTTTCAACGACATGCATATCATATAACTTATCTCAGTAGCATATGTATCAAATTCGTGATTTATCATAAACTATTTAACGACGAAACTAAGCATACGAACATGCATAATCATATATACTCGAGCACTAGTCAGGGATACACTATTAATATATAAAAGATAAGATATGAATGCTCACGTATCAATATTGTGATTCAATATTGCAGGAAAGTACGTAGACGCAACGAAAATGATAAACGTTAAGTTGACCTCACGAGCAATACCCTCGATCAATACCCATAACCTTCTTAGCTATAACCCATAATTTCCTTAACTATATCCCATTTGAAAACTTATTTTGAAATCGTCTGAATATAACTCCGTCGTAGTATTTTATGTATACTAATAATATCTTGAAATAGTACTAAGTAAATATATATATATATATATATATATATATATATATATATATATATATATATATATATATATATATATATATATATATATATGTAATTCGATTGAGAGAGTTTAGAGAAATATATTTTCAAGTTTATATGAAATAATGAAACCTATTGAATTCTATTTATAATAGATTTTTGAATTATTAAAGTGAATTATTAAAGTATGAATTATTAAAGTGAATTATTAAAGTATGAATTATTAAAGTGAATTATTAAAGTATGAATTATTAAAGTGAATTATTAAAGTTAAAGTAAAGTTAAAGTAAAGTAAAAGTAAAGTAAAGGTAAAGTATAGTAAAAGTATAAAACTATGTACGTATAATACGCGTATAAATATATATAAAATTAATTTAAATCATTATTTATATTTGATAAAATAAAATATAAATATCGTTATCTTTATCATACTGGTTAAGTAATGAGTTGTCAAAAGTGGTTCTAGATATTTATAAACGTTATATACGTTTTAATAATAAAATTCTTTTTAAACTAAAAACGTTTTTGTACGTTTGAAAATAAATCAAATAAATATGATAATTTTGTTTTCCAAAACTAAATATATTTAAGAATCATTTTGTTAAAAGGTTAAAATAATGGAAATCGTTATATCATAAAATGTTTTAGAAAAGTAGAATCATATATATTCATAATAGGTTTCAAGTTTTTAAATTACGGTCTGTTGGTGAAGCATGGGATAAAGTCCAAAGGTTAAATAAACGTATGAAAAATGTCGAGTTACTTAACTTGTCGATATCCAACATCTAAGTTATTTACACTCCACGTTCTTACTTATAAATCACTTTACCATTTTCCGAATGTTGTCAAAAAGAATAGATTTCTTAAATCACAGTGGACCTCATAACATAGACCCGTAATCATATCACAATGTATCTGATAAATCAATCATTTGATATTATCTTCTAATTCCATCGATAAACATATTGAAACAAATGCGTTCGTGTAAAGTAATATACGTTTAATACTTTATTAATATTCTCAAGTTATAATATATATATATATATATATATATATATATATATATATATATATATATATATATATATATACATACATATATATACATATCTATTTATATATAACGGTTCATGAATCGTCGGAATTTGGTCGAGGTTATAATGAATGTATGAACACAGTTTAAAATTCTTGAGATTTAACTTAACAAACTTTGCTTATCGTGTCGGAATAATATAAAGATAAAGTTTAAATTTGATTGGAAATTTCCGGGTTGTCACAGTACCTACCCGTTAAAGAAATTTCGTCCCGAAATTTGAATGAAATGGTCATGGCTGACAATAAGTATGTTTTCATGACGTATACGAGTTGAAAATTAGAGTTTTATTATCATCAAGTAATATAGATAAAGCAATTTGATTTTTGTGAAGGGTACGAGTGAAGTTATCACAAAAGAATGAAATGAGTAAATGCACGTTCTTTTTAACCAATGACATAGTCACGGTTGATTTTCGAAATTCAAGGAATTTAGAGAAAATCTTCGTAATAAGATTTGGTTCTTCGAAAATTAAGGAAGTTAAGATCAGCTTTGATTAAATGCGATAATATGTTTTGATTGCTCTGTCGGATATTTTACTATATATCCACCCCCTTCGTTTCCTTATTTTCACAACTCACACCTTTTATTCACTAATATGCTCCATCCAGTTCTGATTCTTGATATACTCCTAACTTTCATATCTGTCATTCTTTTCTTTCATCTGCCACCGGAAGAATCTATTTACTTTTACTATACTCTTAGTTTTATAGTGTTTTTATGTCATAACCCGTCCTTAACCGTAAGAACGTGTTAGATAACGTATGATTTCATTGCGAGGTATTGACCTCTATATGCGACATTTTTAAAAGAAAAACTGCATATATTATACATTACAAACCATGATTCTTATTTTTGATACAAGCTTTGGACGAAATAAAGATGATTATCGTTTAGCGATAATCTTCGACTTACAAACTTTACAAATGATGATAACAACACGATTTCTAGCATATTTTACAACACAAGTTCTTGGATATGCAGTTTTATTTTTGACACAAATATGCGTACGCAAGATCCTGCTCAAATTCAACATAATGCAGCGGAAGCTTCTAATTATCACCTGAGAATAAACATGTTTAAAACGTCAACATAAAGTTGGTGAGATATAGGTTTAGTGCCGGCAGCAATATATTTATATATAGACCACAAGATTTCATATATAAACATTTTCATAAAAATATTCTAAGTGGTTGAGCACTTGGTAACCATACTTAACATTTAATCACGTCGCATATTCCCTTTAATATGAAATCTTACTACACCGTACCAAGTGTAGTCACAAAACGAAGTACTGTGCAACCGTTGAATACTGGTCGTCCAGTCCGGTTGGGGTTGTCAGGCCCGATAGATCTATCAACAGGATTCGCGTTTACAATACCGCTGTAAATATTAGTTACCAAGCTACAGGGAAGTATGCCAGTGGTACAACTCAACGTAGAATATATTTTCAGTTACTTGTGTCCATAACGTAAAACATAAAATACATGTATTCTCATCCCGAAATATTTAGAGTTTAAAAGTGGGACTATATACTCACTTTCGTCTTGAAGATATATATAATTTGACTTGGTCTCCGGTTGATATCACGAACCTATCCATATATAATATATCAATACCTTTTCTTTTTAAACAAACGTCACATATATATACTTGTTATACTTTTAATACTTTTAATAATTCCTTAGTCCGTAGTTAGCAGTTCGTTGTTAGTAATTCAATTTTAATGGTTCATTTTTAGATGTTTAATATACCCGCAATGAAATAAATAAAACCCCCAACGAAATAAATAAAACCCCATCGTATATGTATTGGTCGAGATTAATCTTGACCCATGGTACCGGTGTTGTCAAATGACGTGTTGCGTACATAAAGTACCGGTGTTGTCAAATGACATGTTGCGTACAATCATGGGATCTTATGATTAATCTTCTCGTATTGTTTACGGGTGATCCTGAACCATATAAAATTAAATTATGAGTACATATATATAAAATATCATGTTATTTTAAAAAGATGTGATTTATTTAATTTTCTCCAATTATTTTCGTAGCTAAACTAGTCTTAGATATCCGATCTCGTTTTGGTCATAGTTTCTTCGTTACAACTCCGTTTTCGTTGATTCAACTTGCCACTTCCTTGGATCGAGTCCCTCTTTAAGACTATGAACTGTAAATACCTTAGTTTGTATTCGAAATCACAGGTCATAGGTCAAACTTTAGTGAAACTTATGAAGTTAATCATTTTCCATCATGTAAACAACCTTAAATGATTATTTTTCTAAAAATACTTATACTTTGAGTTAAATCATGAAATTTTTATGTGTTATCATATTTATAGTAAAAATCATTTTTCCAGAAAATAAACCTCCAATTCAAAGTTTAAGATGGTTTTTAATTATCCAACCCAAAACAGCCCCCGGTTGCACTCCGATGTCGTAAATTCAGTTTTTAAGGTGTTCTTTGAAAAACCAAGTTATACCTTGTTAAATTAGCATATATTTAAGATATATTACAGGTCTTGAAGTATTTTAAAAGTTAAGTTAGAAGGATCTATTTAGTTTGCAAACAAGTTTGAAAACTTTCAAACTATGTTCTTGTTGTTAAACTTTTATACCACAAAATAAGATAGCTATATATATATGAATCGAATAAGGTTATGAACATAGATTCTACCTCAAGTTCCTTGGACAAGGTTGCTGTAAAAGAGGAGTAAGAACCTAGAACCAAAAGGGTGATGGAAGTGGATGAAAGATTGGAAGTAAGTTGGTGTTCTTGGAAGGATTTCTTGAAGTGTTTTTGTAAGGTTTTCTTATGAGGTTTAAGTATTGTTTTTGAAGCTAAATGATGGGGAAAATGCTTGGAGATGATCAAGTATGAAGTTAAGAGTATTTTTAGAGAGAAATGGAAGTGTAAGTATGAGAAAATGGGGTGAAGAAATGGTGTTCATGCATAAAAACGTTTTTAGGTTATAAAGGAAAAAAAAGATACCTAACTTTGTTTTCTTGCTAAATAATTCATGCTACTTGACAAATGGTTGGTTCTACATGTTTCTTAATCATTTAAGGCTGCTAAGGAGTAGATTTTTATTGGTATATACCAATAGTAAATACATCTAGAAGCTGCGTATGATACGGGTACATATATCCTAGGTATACGTATAGAAATCTTTGAGAAAACGGAACGAGGATTCAAATATAGCTATCTTTTGTAAATATACTTATATTGTTTTATGTATGTAAGCCCTTTAAAAGTGATTAAATACATTACTTATACGATATATGTATAAACATTATAGGTTATAAGTATTTAAGTCAAATAACGTTACGTATGGTTATCGTTTTGAAAACTTAAGTTAGTAGTTTCAAAATATACTTATAACTTATTGTTATTAATACAAAATGAGATATTAAAACATTCTTAGATCATGTTAAATATGTATATATACATATATATACACAAACGTATAATTATCATATATTGTATAGTTCGTGATATCATCGGTCAAACTAGACGGTCAAACGTTGTGTAAAACTCTTTTCGAAAACATAAGTCTCAACAATTTGGATTGCTTATCATGTTGGTAAGGTTTAATTTATGTAAATATTAATCTTATAAGTATAGAACGATCGAAAAAGTGCGGGTCGTTACATTACCTCCCCGTTAAATAAATTTCGTCCCGAAATTTTAAAATTGTACCTATTTTGCGTCATCGAGAAACAAGTGTGGATACTTTTGTTTCATCTGATCCTCTCGTTCCCACGTAAACTCGGGACCTCTTCTAGCATTCCAACGAACCTTAACTATCGGTATGTTGCTCTGCTTGAGCTGTTTAACTTCACGATCCATGATTTCGATTGGTTCTTCGATGAATTGTAGTTTCTCGTCGACATGGATTTCTTCAAGAGGAATGGTGAGATCTTCCTTTGCAAGACACTTCTTAAGGTTTGAGACGTGAAAGGTATTATGTACTCCGGCGAGTTGTTGCGGTAACTCGAGTCGATAAGCTACCGGTCCAATGCGTTCGATGATCTTGAACGGGCCTACATATCTTGGGTTCAGTTTACCCCTTTTTCAGAAGCGTATTACACCTTTCCTAGGTGACACCTTTAGCATAACCATGTCCCCGATCTGAAACTCTAATGGTTTCCTTCGGACATCGGCGTAGCTCTTTTGGCGACTACGGGCTGTTTTCAATCTCTCCTTGATTTGTACTATCTTCTCAGTCGTTTCGTGTATGATCTCGGGACCAGTTAATTGTCGATCTCCTACTTCATTCCAACAGATAGGAGATCTACACTTCCTTCCATACAATGCTTCGAATGGTGCAGCTTTAATGCTCGCATGATAACTATTATTATACGAGAATTCTGCTAATGGTAGATATTTATCCCATCCGTTTCCAAAATCGATCACACATGCCCTGAGCATGTCTTCAAGAGTCTGAATCGTTCTTTCACTCTGCCCGTCGGTTTGCGGATGATATGCGGTACTCATATCCAAACGAGTTCCTAGTGCCTCCTGTAGTGATTGCCAGAACTTTGAGGTAAATCTACTATCACGATCGGATATAATGGAAATAGGTATTCCATGTCTTGAAACAATTTCCTTTATATACAATCGTAATAGTTTCTCCATTCTATCCGTTTCCTTTATAGGCAGGAAATGTGCAGACTTGGTGAGACGATCAACAATCACCCAAATGGTGTCGTATCCCCAGGCAGTCTTTGGTAACTTCGTGATGAAATCCATGGTAATACCGTCCCATTTCCATTCTGGGATTTCTGGTTGTTGAAGTAATCCTGACGGCTTCTGGTGTTCTGCTTTGACTTTGGAACAAGTTAAACATTCCCCAACATATGTTGCAACGTCTGTCTTCAAATTAGGCCACCAATAATGCGTCTTAAGATCTTGATACATCTTTCCAACTCCAGGATGTATCGAGTATCTTGTCTTATGTGCCTCATTCAATATTAACTTCCTTAATCCACCCAACTTTGGTACCCAAATACGGTTTTCAAAATATCGAATTCCATCTTCCCGCATAATGAGTTGTTTCCCATACTTCTTCATTATTTCATTTCCTATGTTTTCTTTAGTAAGAGCTTCTCGTTGAGCCTCTTTGATTTGTGAGTTGAGATTCATGCGAATTTTTATGTTCATTGCTCGTACTCGAATTGGTTCTCGTTCCTTTCTGCTTAAAGCGTCAGCCACCACATTCGCTTTCCCGGGATGATAACGAATTTCACAATCATAGTCGTTTATTAACTCGACCCACCTACGTTGCCTCATGTTCAGCTGTTTTTGATCGAAAATATGTTGAAGACTTTTATGATCAGTAAACACAGTGCATTTAACCCCATACAAGTAGTGTCTCCATATCTTCAATGCAAACACGACTGCTCCCAGTTCTAGATCATGCGTCGTATAATTCCGCTCGTGAATCTTTAATTGTCGGGATGCGTATGCAATAACTTTCTTCCGTTGCATAAGAACGCAACCAAAACCTTGTCACGAAGCGTCACAATATATTTCAAAATCATCGTTCCCTTCTGGTAATGATAAAATAGGGGCCGTAGTCAACTTCTTTTTCAGTAATTGAAATGCACTCTCCTGCTCGGAAGTCCATTCATATTTCTTCCCTTTTTGCGTTAACGCTGTCAACGGCTTAGCTATTCGGGAAAAATCTTGAATAAACCTTCTATAATAACCGGCTAAACCCAAAAATTGGCGTATCTGCATTGGTGTCTTAGGAGTCTCCCATTTTTCAATGGCTTCAATTTTTGCTGGATCAACCTGAATTCCTTTGCTACCAACAACGTGGCCAAGAAATTGCACTTCTTTCAACCAGAAAGCACATTTAGAAAATTTAGCATATAGCTGTTCTTTTCTCAATAACTCTAATATCAACCTTAAATGCTGTTCATGCTCTTGCTCACTCTTGGAATAGATAAGAATATCATCAATGAAAACGATAACAAACTTATCTAAATATGGACTACAAACTCGATTCATGAGGTCCATGAATACAGCTGGCGCATTCGTCAATCCAAACGGCATGACCAAAAATTCGTAATGACCGTAGCGTGTCCGAAAAGCAGTTTTCGGTATATCTTCTTCTTTGACACGTAATTGATGATAACCCGATCTTAGGTCAATTTTCGAGTACACACATGATCCTTGGAGTTGATCAAATAAGTCGTCAATTCTCGGTAGTGGATACCGATTCTTGATAGTTAACTTATTTAATTCACGATAATCTATACACATTCGGAAAGATCCGTCTTTCTTCTTGACGAATAAAATTGGAGCTCCCCACGGTGAAGTGCTTGGTCGTATGAATCCACGGTCTAGTAATTCTTTTAACTGACTTTGAAGTTCTTTTAACTCGGACGGTGCAAGTCTATATGGAGCACGAGCCACTGGTGCAGCTCCTGGTACTAAATCTATTTGAAATTCTACAGATCTAAATGGAGGTAATCCCGGCAACTCTTCCGGAAATACTTCAGGAAAATCTCTTGCCACAGGCACGTCATTGATGCACTTCTCTTTTTCTTTCTTTTCGACTTTATTAACATGTGCTAAGATAGCATAGCACCCTTTCTTCAAGCACTTTTGAGCTTTCAAATAACTAATGAGTTTTAGCTTTGAGTTACCCTTCTCTCCATAAATCATTACTGGCGTTTTATTCTTACGAGGAATGCGAATTGCCTTCTTGGCGCACACAACTTCAGCTCCTATTTTGGACATCCAGTCCATGCCGACTATTACATCAAAACTTCTTAATTCTACGGGTATTAAGTCAATTTTAAATGTTTCTCCGGCTAAATTTATTTTACAATCACGGCAAATTTTATCGGCTTTAATTAGTTTACCATTAGCTAACTCAATCATGTACTTAGCATCTAGAGGTAATGATGAACAATTCAATTTAGCGTGAAAGTCTCTACACACGTAACTTCTATCAGCACCAGTATCAAATATAATAGATGCGGATAAGTTATTAATGGTAAACGTACCCGTAACAAGCTCCGGGTCTTCACATGCCTCTCTAGCATTAATAACAAATGCTCTCCCACGTGCAGGTCCGATATTCTTCTCTGGATTCGGGCACTGGCTCTTATAGTGACCTTGTTTTCCACACCCAAAACAAGTAATGGTAGCCAAAGCAGTTCTATTTGCATTGGTGGCAGGAGTCTTGGTACCATTTGTAACGAGAGCCCTACAATCTTCAGCAAGATGACCCTTTCGATTACATTTGTTGCATACCACATTACAGTAACCAGTGTGATGTTTGTGGCATCGGTTGCATAAAGGATTTTGTCCTTTATAACCAAAGCTTAAACCACTACTCGCACCTTGCGTGTTTTCTTGTTTCTTAAAAGATTGTTGTTGGTTACCTCGATCATAATTTCCATTCCACTTTCTTTTGTTACCTGATACCTTCACATCAGTATTGGATACTTTCTTATCCATGATGACCTGATCCATTAGCTCGTTTGCCATGGTTATAGCTTCATGAATTGTCTTAGGTTTCGATGCTGTAACATTTGCCTTGACCTTTTTGGGCAACCCATCTTTGTACATTTCAATTTTCCGTTCTTCGGTTGGAACCAATTCAGGACATAGCAAAACTAATTCCATAAATCGCTGATTGTAGTTGGTGATTTCAGTACCAATAACCTTCAGACTTCGTAATTCATCTTCCAACTTCCTAACCTCGTTCCTTGGACAATATTCGTTGATTAACATTGTTTTGAATTCTTCCCATGGAGTATCATAAGCTACATCTCCTCCTACAGCCTTCACATAATTTTTCCACCACGTGAGTGCACTATATTGTAAAGTGCACGATGCATACTTGGTCATGTCCTTTTCAACACAACCACTTATTTTAAACACAGTCTCCATCTTTTCTATCCACCGGGTTAAACCGATCGGTCCTTCTGTTCCACTGAATGATGAGGGCTTGCAAGCTTGAAAAGTTTTGTAAGTGCACCCCACACGAGGATTTGGGTTAACTGCAGCACCTCTTGCAGCCTCGACCCATAACATTCTGTCGTTCACTCGCTGATTGATGAGTTCCTGGATTTCTTGTTCCGTCATTCGGTTCAATCGCGCCATATTCTTCTATAAGAATGAAAAGAAAATAATTATTCACATGGAATATTATAGATGTAGTGTATATTTACAGTACATTATAGCTTATTAATAATATGAACCAGGTATTATTATAAAAGCATTTTCTTCTTATTAGCGTTTTATAATTATATCTAGGGTAGTACCTACCCGTTAATGTCCATACTTAATAGCTTAGTACAGAATCAATTACTACCATCTAAATAATACTTAACCATGGAAAATTATTGCATTTCACACTTCACTATTTTACATATGCTTATCTTACATCGAACATTAAACAAACCACACTAATAATATTATACAAAACATTATCTGATCCCATGGTTTAATACGGCAGCGCATCGTTTGGTCTATTTTCTAGGACGTTTAGGTTCAAAGAATCGCTTAACGCTTATCCTGGCTGTCTGCCTATATTTTGGCTGTGGGACTGAAGAACTGGATGCCGGGATAGAACGAATAGGAATAGCGGGAATAGGGGTGGTAGTGTCTAGTGGAGTTGGTGCCACATCATCCTTATTAAACTCAGGATTTGAATTTTCTAATTCATTAGCCTTTCGTTTCTTTCCTAGTTCGAACTCTTCTTTTGTAATTTCCTGTATTTCTTCCTCGGGTTCACTTTCCTCCTCGGGTTCACTTTCCTCCTCGGGTTCACTTTCCTCCTCGGGTTCACTTTCCTCCTCGGGTTCACTTTCCGGGTTCTCTATAGTCGGTTCATCCGGAATTTGTGAGTCTTCCCCAAAGATATTATTTTCATCATCGGATAGGTTAATGACTGGAACATCATCTGAAGATTCTGGTTCGGAGTCGCTGAATGTGATAACAAGTTTTGAGCCCGACATATATCACACAACAACTAACCCATTAGTACTACATAATATTTACATATAAATTTTAACCAACGATGATAAGCAATGGTTTTTAAATAAGACCCGGTCAAAGTCCAGACTTACTAATGTATCCTAACGACTTATCAGTTAGACACACTAATGCAAACCTGGTTCGCTAAGACCACCGCTCTGATACCACATGTCATAACCCGTCCTTAACCGTAAGAACGTGTTAGATAACGTATGATTTCATTGCGAGGTATTGACCTCTATATGCGACATTTTTAAAAGAAAAACTGCATATATTATACATTACAAACCATGATTCTTATTTTTGATACAAGCTTTGGACGAAATAAAGATGATTATCGTTTAGCGATAATCTTCGACTTACAAACTTTACAAATGATGATAACAACACGATTTCTAGCATATTTTACAACACAAGTTCTTGGATATGCAGTTTTATTTTTGACACAAATATGCGTACGCAAGATCCTGCTCAAATTCAACATAATGCAGCGGAAGCTTCTAATTATCACCTGAGAATAAACATGTTTAAAACGTCAACATAAAGTTGGTGAGATATAGGTTTAGTGCCGGCAGCAATATATTTATATATAGACCACAAGATTTCATATATAAACATTTTCATAAAAATATTCTAAGTGGTTGAGCACTTGGTAACCATACTTAACATTTAATCACGTCGCATATTCCCTTTAATATGAAATCTTACTACACCGTACCAAGTGTAGTCACAAAACGAAGTACTGTGCAACCGTTGAATACTGGTCGTCCAGTCCGGTTGGGGTTGTCAGGCCCGATAGATCTATCAACAGGATTCGCGTTTACAATACCGCTGTAAATATTAGTTACCAAGCTACAGGGAAGTATGCCAGTGGTACAACTCAACGTAGAATATATTTTCAGTTACTTGTGTCCATAACGTAAAACATAAAATACATGTATTCTCATCCCGAAATATTTAGAGTTTAAAAGTGGGAC
This sequence comes from Rutidosis leptorrhynchoides, assembly GCF_046630445.1. Classification (NCBI taxonomy): domain Eukaryota; kingdom Viridiplantae; phylum Streptophyta; class Magnoliopsida; order Asterales; family Asteraceae; genus Rutidosis; species Rutidosis leptorrhynchoides. The sequence continues at coordinate 117,189,540 of NC_092341.1, read as the reverse complement.
TATATACTCACTTTCGTCTTGAAGATATATATAATTTGACTTGGTCTCCGGTTGATATCACGAACCTATCCATATATAATATATCAATACCTTTTCTTTTTAAACAAACGTCACATATATATACTTGTTATACTTTTAATACTTTTAATAATTCCTTAGTCCGTAGTTAGCAGTTCGTTGTTAGTAATTCAATTTTAATGGTTCATTTTTAGATGTTTAATATACCCGCAATGAAATAAATAAAACCCCCAACGAAATAAATAAAACCCCATCGTATATGTATTGGTCGAGATTAATCTTGACCCATGGTACCGGTGTTGTCAAATGACGTGTTGCGTACATAAAGTACCGGTGTTGTCAAATGACATGTTGCGTACAATCATGGGATCTTATGATTAATCTTCTCGTATTGTTTACGGGTGATCCTGAACCATATAAAATTAAATTATGAGTACATATATATAAAATATCATGTTATTTTAAAAAGATGTGATTTATTTAATTTTCTCCAATTATTTTCGTAGCTAAACTAGTCTTAGATATCCGATCTCGTTTTGGTCATAGTTTCTTCGTTACAACTCCGTTTTCGTTGATTCAACTTGCCACTTCCTTGGATCGAGTCCCTCTTTAAGACTATGAACTGTAAATACCTTAGTTTGTATTCGAAATCACAGGTCATAGGTCAAACTTTAGTGAAACTTATGAAGTTAATCATTTTCCATCATGTAAACAACCTTAAATGATTATTTTTTTAAAAATACTTATACTTTGAGTTAAATCATGAAATTTTTATGTGTTATCATATTTATAGTAAAAATCATTTTTCCAGAAAATAAACCTCCAATTCAAAGTTTAAGATGGTTTTTAATTATCCAACCCAAAACAGCCCCCGGTTGCACTCCGATGTCGTAAATTCAGTTTTTAAGGTGTTCTTTGAAAAACCAAGTTATACCTTGTTAAATTAGCATATATTTAAGATATATTACAGGTCTTGAAGTATTTTAAAAGTTAAGTTAGAAGAATCTATTTAGTTTGCAAACAAGTTTGAAAACTTTCAAACTATGTTCTTGTTGTTAAACTTTTATACCACAAAATAAGATAGCTATATATATATGAATCGAATAAGGTTATGAACATAGATTCTACCTCAAGTTCCTTGGACAAGGTTGCTGTAAAAGAGGAGTAAGAACCTAGAACCAAAAGGGTGATGGAAGTGGATGAAAGATTGGAAGTAAGTTGGTGTTCTTGGAAGGATTTCTTGAAGTGTTTTTGTAAGGTTTTCTTATGAGGTTTAAGTATTGTTTTTGAAGCTAAATGATGGGGAAAATGCTTGGAGATATCAAGTATGAAGTTAAGAGTATTTTGAGAGAGAAATGGAAGTGTAAGTATGAGAAAATGGGGTGAAGAAATGGTGTTCATGCATAAAAACGTTTTTAGGTTATAAAGGAAAAAAAGATACCTAACTTTGTTTTCTTGCTAAATAATTCATGCTACTTGACAAATGGTTGGTTCCACATGTTTCTTAATCATTTAAGGCTGCTAAGGAGCAGATTTTTATTGGTATATACCAATAGTAAATACATCTAGAAGCTGCGTATGATACGGGTACATATATCCTAGGTATACGTATAGAAATCTTTGAGAAAACGGAACGAGGATTCAAATATAGCTATATTTTGTAAATATACTTATATTGTTTTATGTATGTAAGCCCTTTAAAAGTGATTAAATACATTACTTATACGATATATGTATAAACATTATAGGTTATAAGTATTTAAGTCAAATAACGTTACGTATGGTTATCGTTTTGAAAACTTAAGTTAGTAGTTTCAAAATATACTTATAACTTATTGTTATTAATACAAAATGAGATATTAAAACATTCTTAGATCATGTTAAATATGTATATATACATATATATACACAAACGTATAATTATCATATATTGTATAGTTCGTGATATCATCGGTCAAACTAGACGGTCAAACGTTGTGTAAAACTCTTTTCGAAAACATAAGTCTCAACAATTTGGATTGCTTATCATGTTGGTAAGGTTTAATTTATGTAAATATTAATCTTATAAGTATAGAACGATCGAAAAAGTGCGGGTCGTTACATTTTAGTTCTCCCATGTCTTTATATTGCTATATGCATCGATATATATGGTTTATAATTTCTGGGTCGTCGTTGGGCTTTATATCCTCCTTTATATTTCGAAGTCCCTGCTTCTGTCTTCTATAATTATTGTCATCCATAGTTAATGCTCCCTTCTATTTGCTGCGATTTATACTCCTATTTCTATTTCGGAGCTTCATTCTTTCGTTTCCTCTTCTTGAGATTAAGCACCGTATGTAATGGTCCAGAATTCGTAGATATGAATTTCTGAATGAACATAGTTAATGTTCTAAGAAGGAAATTGTAATGGCACGATCTTGATTTGTTAAATTACCAGAATACCCTAGAAAAGACCGAATCATCAAGAAATATTTTCTTGATATTTTAGAGATTAAATAGAATATAGGAGTCGTGTAACATGGCACATGATGACGTTATGATCTGTGAATCATCACGTTCCATTTAGAAACTCAGCATGAATTACTGTAATATAATCACGTTGATCAAGTGTCATTATATTATACTAATTCATGCTTCAGCTCCCAACACTACTTCAAAAAAAATATATTCCTATTTTAAACTCGAATGTTTCAGAATTTAGAAACTAAAATAGTTTCTTTTATGATGTAATACAGATAGCGCGAAGAGGTAAATGATTTCGGATAAGAATAATTAAGAAAATATCTTCAGAAATATGGAGGATATTTATAATGAAAGATATGATGATATCTTAGAATTTCTAATATCAGAGGATGATGAAGAATATTGTCCGCAGGGGTTTAGAGTCAAGAGCAAGGTATTCCTTTAATGACTTCAGCAGGTACTGAATCATTTAGATTCTTTGAAGGCACGTTTCGCCCTTGTGATCTATCCACAGCCTCTTTCATACTTTGCTCAATCCGTTTTCCAGTTCCAAAACTTCTCTTTTTCTGAGCTTTGCCAATACACTATTCTTTATCATCAAACTTTTTACTGTTAAGATCGTTTACAGTTGTTGCTGCTTCGTCAGCATTTCAAGAACTAGTTCACAGTTCAAGGTGTTTTTCAGAAACTTCACATTCAAAGTATGTAAGTCCAGGAGATAGACGCTGTATGTACACATATAACTGTTGGCGTAGACATGCTGCGAGATTTCAAATTAATGATTGCTAATTCCCGATGATTCGTATGGCAATTATTGTTACAAGATGCGAATGAGTAAATGGTGGGGTTTCAATGAATAACTATAATGACTTTTTGGAGAGGTTAAAGTCAAAGGGTAATGAAGTTGTTGGTACATCTGCTAATAATGTGGTGGGATGTAAAAGGTTCCCTGGTAACGATGGTGTATATCTCAAGGTTATAATAAGGTTAGTCTGACTGAAAAGTCGAAGTTGACTTGCTGGAGCTGTGACAAAATTGGCTACTTTGAAAAGGAATTGCAAAGTTATTTTTGCTAATAAATGCCAAAGAATCTGACACAGATATGTGTGGAATTATGACTTTGGTTTCGAGTGCTTTTTAAGTACCTAACTGTGGGTAATATGTGGTTGGATCATCATCTCGATTGCTCATTATTTGAAGTCAAAGTATAGCTTTGAAAGATGTAGGAATCTAAAAGTGATGATACCGGTTATATCTCGAATTGAATTCTGAGGTTTCAAAATCAAAATTTGTAATTGGGTTTGAATGAGTATGGTTGTTTTGATCTCTATGAAAGAATGTATATTATTGTGAAAGTAGGAAGTATAGTTGATAATTTGCTTGTTCAGATTCGAAGAATGTAACATATTAATTGTGAATATATATATATATCTCTCGGGTATTACCTACCCGTTAAAAAATTTCACAATTAATATTTTGTACATAAGAATTTTATTACAGTCTTTGTGAAAATATATATGTATATATTCTCCTCAGACATAACATAAATTTTAATGAGTTAATACTAAATTAAACTCATTCGATTTACGGTTGAAACTAGAATTGAATAATCCCTTGAAGGCTTTAGAGATTACATAAGTATTTCTTCAATAATATTGAAATTACGAATCAATACTTCGTTATTTGTTGAGGCGTGATGTTGATTTTTGTTAAATTCTTGTGAACTTCGCAAAGTACGAGTGATGGTATCTGAGAAGTTTTGGTTACATCGATGATGAAAGTGTAAAATCAAATATATACTTGATTTATTATGAATTGGAATTTGTTGAATTGAGACAGAGATTGTAGTTAACGATGGTTAAGTTGCGGGTGAAGGACGTACATTATTGCATATTTGTAAGATGAATTAACCGAGTAGTTAAGATTCACACACAATAGCTTAGCACGGAAAGATTTATTTTTATTTCAAAATATGTATATATAAAATATACATATAATTTCTTCAGAGAGAATGAGTTAACTCTTCATAACTCCTTGATACAATATACGCGTTATTGATTCGTAATGATGTCCACAGTGATTCTTGAACTGACGGAGTTTGTGATGTTATAGGTGTTGTTGATTCTGATGTTGACTGTACTGACGATGCTGGTGACGCTGACGGTACTGTTGATGCTGTTGGTAAAACAAGTTTAGCTTGTTAATCACACACCATTTTTGTCAGGGTTTCTACTCTTCCTTCTATCATTTTGGTTCGCTTAACTGATTTATGGTTAGGGCTAGATTAGATAATCTCTAAGACTTTAGAGATTACATAATCTCCGTGGAATGTTTCTCCAATGAAGTTATGAATTAATACATCGTCAGTTATTGTTGCTGGTATTCCTTGATATCTATGGTGCATATGACGTTGATGCTCTTGGGACAGATTGTGAAGTTGAGGTTTACGACGTGGTTGTGGTTGAAGGTGGTAATGGTACTGTTAGCGTTGATGATAGTGGTACTGGTTATGCTGCTGGTGTTGCTGCTGGTGCTGCTACTGGTGTTTGTAATTTTTGCACCATATTCTCCAAAGCCACTACCCGAGCGCGAAGCTCGTTGACTTCTTCTATTACACCGGGGTGATTGTCGGTTCGGACGAGCGAATAAATAAAATCTAGAATTTGATGGAGCATATAATCGTGACGAGATACTCTGGAAATGAGAGAGAAAATGGTGTTTCGGACAGGTTCGCCGGTAAGTGCTTCAGGTTCTTCGTCAAGAGGGCAATGTGGTGGATGGAAAGGATCGCCTTCTTCTTGTCTCCAATGATTGAGGAGACTACGAACCCATCCCCAATTCATCCAGAATAGATGATGACTGATTGGTTGATCCATTCCGGTCACACTGCTTTCGGAGCTTGAGTGAGATTCCATTTCAGAATCCGAGTGACTTGAACTGATGACAACTTCCATTTCGTACGATTGGATAAAGGATTTTTCAATATAAAATGATTTTTCGGCTATCGGGTGGTATTCTATTTACATAGGATATCCATACATGTATATAGATCAAAAGATTTCGCAGATTACGGAGGAATTTACGGAATATGTCAGGCAAAGTTTACAGTAATAGATACGATAAGATATGATTTAGCAGATACGCTAAGATATGAATTTTGTCTATACACTACTCATGTAATTAATGTAGCAAGACGTGTCTAGACTAATAATAATAAGTAGGTAATTTCCTAAGGATGATAAGCAGATGATTTCCGACTAGAAATGATAAGCAAAACTTTTGACATGCAGACACGGTCGAAGTCCAGACTCACTAATGCATCCTAACGACTTATCAGTTAGACACACTAATGCAGACCTGGTTCGCTAAGACCACCGCTCTGATACCAACTGAAAGGACCCGTTCATATACATTATAAACGATTCACAATAGTTGATTACATCGCGAGGTATTTGACCTCTATATGATACATATTACAAACATTGCATTCGTTTTTAAAACACAAACTTTCTTTACATCGAAAATTGACAGGCATGCATACCATTTCATAATATCCACTATCCAATTATAAATTAACTTAATAGTAATCTTTGATGAACTCAATGACTCGAATGCAACGTTCTTCGAAATATGCCATGAAATACTCCAAGTAATATCTTTAAAACAAGCAAATGCACAGCGGAAGATTTCTTTTATACCTGAGAATAAACATGCTTTAAAGTGTCAACCAAAAGGTTGGTGAGTTCATTAGTTTATCATAATCCATCATTTCCGTAATAGTAATAGACCACAAGATTTCAGTTTCTATAAATATCCGTACACTCGCAAGTGTATAAAAGTATTCTATAAGTTGTAGGCACCCGGTAACAAGCCTTAACGTTCATGTTTTACCCTCTGAAGTACACCAGATCAGGTGTGTTTAAAATAACCTCGAAGTACTAAAGCATCCCATAGTCAGGATGGGGTTTGTCAGACCCAATAGATCTATCTTTAGGATTCGCGCCTACCGTACATAGACAAGTAGTTTAATGTTACCAAGCTAAGGGTATATTTCTGGTTTAAACCCACATAGAATTAGTTTTAGTACTTGTGCCTATTTCGTAAAACATTTATAAATCAGCGCATGTATTCTCAGCCCAAAAATATATATAAAAAGGGAGCAAATGAAACTCGCAATACTGTATTTTGTAGCAATTATGTTTATGACGGCACTGAACAAGTGCAGGGTTTATCTCGGATTCATGAACCTATATTAAGTATATATATTTATATGTTGGTCAATATCTGTCTAACAATTTAGGTCAAGTCGTAGTGTATCACAATCCTAATGCTCGAGACCGACATGCAAAAGTCAACAAAAGTCAACTTGACCCAAAATGACTTTCAAAATCTATACATGTTCATTATATAACTTATATATAGTAGTTTTATATATTTAAATATATTTATCAGATCTTATTATACTAAATAATACAAGTCATTTATTAATAAATAAAAATTTATATTAAAATTTATATATGATAAAAATATACTTTTATATATCTCAAGTAATAAAATTTATAAAATTCACTTAATATCATAAAAATATAGTGGTATGTATTATTAATGTAATTACATTACGTGTGGTAAAAATATCTTTGTACGCATATTTATTTGATAAAATAATATTGATAATAATAATAATGATAAAAATAATAAAATGATAGTTTCAATAAAAATATTAATTTTTAGTAATAAAGATAATTTTAGTAATAACATCAACTGATAAGAGTTATAATAATCGTTTTAATAATAATATTAAAATTAATGATAATTCAGTTGACCATATCTTTTAATCCGTTCATCGAAACCACACGATTTCTAAATGAAAAGTTATTAATTTTTTTCTTCAGCTTTTCAACGACATGCATATCATATAACTTATCTCAGTAGCATATGTATCAAATTCGTGATTTATCATAAACTATTTAACGACGAAACTAAGCATACGAACATGCATAATCATATATACTCGAGCACTAGTCAGGGATACACTATTAATATATAAAAGATAAGATATGAATGCTCACGTATCAATATTGTGATTCAATATTGCAGGAAAGTACGTAGACGCAACGAAAATGATAAACGTTAGGTTGACCTCACGAGCAATACCCTCGATCAATACCCATAACCTTCATAGCTATAACCCATAATTTCCTTAGCTATATCCCATTTGAAAACTTATTTTGAAATCGTCTGAATATAACTCCGTCGTAGTATTTTATGTATACTAATAATATCTTGAAATAGTACTAAGTAAATATATATATATATATATATATATATATATATATATATATATATATATATATATATATATATATATATATATATATATATATATATATATGTAATTCGATTGAGAGAGTTTAGAGAAATATATTTTCAAGTTTCTATGAAATAATGAAACCTATTGAATTCTATTTATAATAGATTTTTGAATTATTAAAGTGAATTATTAAAGTATGAATTATTAAAGTGAATTATTAAAGTATGAATTATTAAAGTGAATTATTAAAGTATGAATTATTAAAGTGGATTATTAAAGTTAAAGTAAAGTAAAGGTAAAGTATAGTAAAAGTATAAAACTATGTACGTATAATACGCGTATAAATATATATAAAATTAATTTAAATCATTATTTATATTTGATAAAGTAAAATATAAATATCGTTATCTTTATCATACTGGTTAAGTAATGAGTTGTCAAAAGTGGTTCTAGATATTTATAAAAGTTATATACGTTTTAATAATAAAATTCTTTTTAAACTAAAAACGTTTTTGTACGTTTGAAAATAAATCAAATAAATATGATAATTTTGTTTTCCAAAACTAAATATATTTAAGAATCATTTTGTTAAAAGGTTAAAATAATGGAAATCGTTATATCATAAAATGTTTTAGAAAAGTAGAATCATATATATTCATAATAGGTTTCAAGTTTTTAAATTACGGTCTGTTGGTGAAGCATGGGATAAAGTCCAAAGGTTAAATAAACGTATGAAAAATGTCGAGTTACTTAACTTGTCGATATCCAACATCTAAGTTATTTACACTCCACGTTCTTACTTATAAATCACTTTACCATTTTCTGAATGTTGTCAAAAAGAATAGATTTCTTAAATCACAGTGGACCTCATAACATAGACCCGTAATCATATCACAATGTATCTGATAAATCAATCATTTGATATTATCTTCTAATTCCATCGATAAACATATTGAAACAAATGCGTTCGTGTAAAGTAATATACGTTTAATACTTTATTAATATTCTCAAGTTATAATATATATATATATATATATACACACATATATATACATATCTATTTATATATAACGGTTCATGAATCGTCGGAATTTGGTCGAGGTTATAATAAATGTATGAACACAGTTTAAAATTCTTGAGATTTAACTTAACAAACTTTGCTTATCGTGTCGGAATAATATAAAGATAAAGTTTAAATTTGATTGGAAATTTCCGGGTTGTCACACGTGCGAACCTCAATCGGCTTCCAGACAAATGCAATCTGTTGGAAAAGGGTGTTAGCCTGCAAAACGTCTTATGCACCTCATGTTCTCGAGACGCCGAAGACCTCCAACATGTTTTCTTCGAATGCGAGATAGCTACTCAAGTTTGGGCTTACATTGCTTCTTGGATTGATGTCTCTATTCCTGTGTGGCATGCTCTCGATGACTTATGGAATTGGATTAGAACCGCGCATCACAAACATTCGGACATAATTATCGTTGAAGTTATTTGTTGTGCTTCGCTTTGGACTCTATGGCGATTCAGGAACGGCACTATTTTCGATCAGTCTATGTTTAAAAAATGTCATGTTATCGATAGTACCGTGCTTTCCTCTTTTGATTGGCTTTCTTCTCGTTATAAGAAAGTTAATCTGAATTGGAATATTTGGTTGCAAAACCCTCTTTTATCTTTGTAATGTTCTAGCTTCTTGCTAGGTTTTTTTTTTTAATATTATTCAGCCGTTCAAAAAAAAAAAAAACAAGTGTAGGGTATGGGGGAGGTAGAGTGTAGACAATCATTCCTCGTACCCTAGATTAGAAGGAAGTCACTACTCCACCCTCGGGTATAGAACCCGCGACTAGATCAGGTCTTCACTCCCTCTACTCTAGAGGCAAAAGAGATTGCTTCCTAAGGACCTCAGGCCAGAAATGCTCATAAAAACAAAAAGTGTGGGCAAATGATACGTACCTGTAAACGTTATGTGCGCCTAGAAAGATCAATTAAAAAAAGAAGATAAGAAAAGATATACATTAAGCCATAGTTTATCTACATTCTGCAAATCGATGTATAACGATGGTTCTTTGTATTCATTTATGTTATGGCCTTCTATATAGATTATTGTCAATTATCGTTGTTTATTTTCATAAGATGTTTTGGACTTTGGAGTATGTATTCTATTTGATCTTGAGGATTATGCATCACATGATAGTGTATAATATTGATTATGTGATACATGATAGTGTTTAATACTTGTAGCTGATAGTAGTTTCTTAACAAGTATATATGTTTATGCATTTTATCGTGTAGCTTTTTCTCAAAAAAATCGACTTTGTATAATGATGGGTCATAACAAGTAGAACTGAAATTTATTGATAAAGAAACGGGACGGTTCTTTTCACGGAATAGAACCGAAATTCATGGAACCGAACCGAACCAAAATTTTTTGGTATGGTCCTCTTGACGACTTCCTTCAATAATTTGATACTCGGGACGAAACCATATCAAAATAGTTTGGGACCGAAACCGTACCATGCACAGGACTACAAGTACACGTTATAAGAAGAATTTCTTTACACTCTAAAGACTACTTCTTGACTTGTTTTGTTTGACTTCTTTTTCAATTTAGAGTAAGGATAGATAGATGGAATTTGGACTACTTTATAATATATGCATTTAATTAATGTATTTTTTTATATTAAATACATATTAACATATAAAGTATTTGAGATTACCTATGAATATTACATAGTAATGAAGGTATAACTGGAAAATCTTAAAGTTTAAGAATTTTTCTATGGTTTTTAAAAAATCTTAAATGTAAACTTAAATAAGATATGTACGTACATAATCAAAAATATTTAAAAATAAGAGCTATTTGAAAATACTGAAATTTTAAATCTAATTATTATGATTAGTGATAGTGATACTATTTTACAACTAGAAACGTAATAATCAATCATAACGTTTTATAAATATTAGAGATCATCATATGAACAGGGTCCTTAGCATCATCGTTATTAATATTAATATTATCGTTATTTTTTACATTACGTACTATATATGATGAAATATTTTATAACCACCGGCCACTATCTTAAAATAGAAAAACATACATATAAAACTTATCCATTTAATGATATCATCACATTTGTCAAATCTCTTAACTAAAAACTTTCAATTCTTATTCATCGTTTTCATAACTCATTAAAATTAGCATTCAATTCACTGTCTTAAATTTATCTAAAAACAATTTAGTACTCACCGAAAGAGGAATACCAAGAAGAGCAAAAACAGTCAAAGCACCACCTTTAACCGCACCCGAAGGTTTAACCGGGTCCGGACCCATAACCCCATTCACTGTTTCAAAGTGCCGCGAATTCTCAGCCATTTTCGTAACTAAAACCGTCATCGCTAAACAAACCGCAAGTAACATATTAACCGCACCCCATAACCGTTTTACCCCGCCACAAACCCGCGCCAATTGTTCAATTCCTAGCGACGTTAAACCCGATACAACCGAATTCAATAGCAACCCCATCGCCCCGACACGCACACCAACTCCGAACAACGAACCTTTATCCGGATCACCACCATAAACTTCCCTACCCATCCAATCCGTATCGAATAACAAAAATGGAAACCATGCAATCCAATTTAGACACGTGACTAATAACAAAATCCACATTGGCCTTGATAGTAACTTAAATGCCCCTACCATTTCACTAAAGAAAACCAAGTTTTTGGTTTTTGTTTCGTTATCGTTATTGTTATCGTCTTCGTACACGTCCTCCTTGACTACAGTCAGGGACAAGATCGTGATCGTCAGTAAAAGTGCGATGGAGATAAAAAAGCAAGTTTTTAGATTCGCACAATATATATCGCAGGCTTTAGTTTTAGTAAAAGGGAACATTTTGTAAAGATTTTGGTACGATCCGGCCGCGTAACCTAAAATGTTACCGACGGCCATAAAAAAAGAGTACATTGAGTTTCCGGTTCGGATTCTAGCAGAATCCGAACCGGATAAATCCGCGAGTAACGCACGGCATGGTCCTTGTAACATGTTATTTGCTACGTCAAGGATCCAAAACCCGATAACAAAAACGGATATAGCTCTTAGTTTAGGTGTTTTTTCGGCTTTGTCACCGGACGCGACACCAATGTCTGCCGCGTACCCGATGAGGAAAACCGCGACAGCGACAAAGACGGCGCCACCAAAGATAAAAGGACGGCGACGGCCGAAACGGGAAGTGCAACGGTCACTATAGTACCCAACAACAGGTTGTACGATCATACCCGACATGGGCCCACATAACCAAACTAATGATGCCCAAGCGTGTGGGATGCCAAGAAGTTGAACATAAGGTGTTAAAAGTGAGAGTTGTAGGGCCCACCCAAATTGTACACCGGCCGCTATGGCAGCCACTAATATGAGCTGCCATATCGGCCGGTGCAACTTATTTATCGATAAATTAGATTCAAGTTGCAATGGTGAAGGAGGAAGTTTATCGGTCTTCATACTACTCGCATTGCCACCACCTTCCATTATGTTATTTCTGTTTTATATTTGTTGATGTTGTTATACTATTTCTGAATGTACAATTGGATCTACTTATGGATAAAATAGCAATAAATGCTTTCACACAAGTATAAGGATAATGGTTTGACTCTCTAAATTTAAGAGACGTGGGTATTTATGGATATTGGAATTGTAAATTTGAACCAACTTCAATTTTCTTTAAATTAAATAGTGAAAATGTGAAATTGATAGTCATTGGATTAAGGATAACGCGACAATCAGCCTTATAGTTAGTTGAACTGTATGATCGATGTCTATAACTATCTGTGTTAACGACTCGAGTCGAGAAAATGGTAAGAAATTTCTTTTTCTTTATATGATGATTAATTCATAATTATTTACTAATAAACAATAAATGTATGAGAAATGATCTTATTTTAGATAGACGTTGTAAGCTTTCATTAGTTTGACCTTTATTTAGCTTGGAAGTTCATTTGAATTTATACGATTTAGGAGTTTTCACATTTTTGACGAACTCCTATTTGGCTAAGAAAGTTTATTCTGCCAAAAACACAGAATTTTAGATGCACAATGGTTCATGATCAATACCGTTATTATCATTAGAGTTGTAATCACTTACATTCATTAATTTGCTTGAAAACCAAATGACCAATGATAGCGCGACATGTTGCGCGAAAATCACATGTGATTGAAAAAAATAAAAAATTTAAAAAAAAAAAATTTTTGAAAATTTTTTTTCGAAATTTTTTTTTTGAAATTTTTTTCAAAATTTTTTATCGAATTTTTTTTTTACAATCACATGTGATTCTGCATGTGATTGTAAATCAAATTACATGTGATTATGCATGTCAAATCCAATCACATATGATTGTATAATTCAATCACATGTGATTGTGCAGGTAAATTAAATGTGATTGTAAAGAAAAATTCGAAAAAAAAAAATTCGTAAAAAAAAAAAATTCGAAATATTTTTTTTAAAAATAAAAATTTTTGGGAAAAAAAAATTTTGAAATATTTTGAATTTTTTTTTCCAATCACATGTGATTTTCGTGCCACATGTCACGCTCTCATTGGTCCTTTGAATCTCAACTTAATTTATGGATTCAAATGAATATTCCTCATTATCATTAATCAGAAGTATGAAGAAAGATTGATAGTCAATAAAGAATATAGCTAGTTGTTGAAATGTAATTATGATAACAAAAGTTTTTGGTTCTATTAAGATATGGTGCTTTAAATCTCACGACGTGATTGTCATCGTTGTCATTGTGTCTCTCGTCATTGTCGCTGTTGTTGTTTTTACTGTTATTATTATTGTTGTTGTGGTGGTTATTAGTTATAATTATAACCATCCACATCTATGTCGATCAGTGGCGAATTCACGATAAAAATTTAATGAGGTTCTCGAAATTTTTTTCAAATATAACTATATTTTAAGGTTACTTTAGTGGTTGTTTACCTAAAAAAAACCATACATGTATATAGGGTTCAATCCTTAAATTTAGTGGCGTCAAACACAATTTGAAGTATACTGATGTGTAAAATCGTGTATATAAATTCTGTATGAAAAAATACCGGTTAACAGATTAAAACACAACTACGGGCAGTGTTCCCGATTGTGCAGCAATATAGAAAGTGGTAAACTCTCAAGTATCGCCCACAAGACAATATTCAAGCAATTTAAGATTATTTAACTAATATGTGATTACACTAGAAAATGAAATTAAGCAAGTAATAAATTTTTGGGGTTAACTACTTAACGATTAGCTAAATCAAAGTGATGACGAAGTAAAGACAATATTTTTGGTGTTTTGTATTAATAAAACGTCTTAAGATAAATTCGATATCAAATTAATGAAAATGCTCGCCTTGACCTTTACCCTCAATGTTGGATGACATGTAATGAAGACCGAATTAATTGACTACACACGTGACTTACTCGGTCGGTTCACCAAGAGTTCTCTTGAGCAAACAAACGAACTTAGATTACACAGTACAGGGTTCCCTTGAAGCGACCCGTCCTAATCCATAACGACCAATACAATACCATATGATTACATCGCGAGGTATTTGACCTCTATATGATACATTTTACAAACGTTGCATTTGTTTTTAAAAGACAACCTTTCATTACATCAAAAGTTGACAGCATGCATACCATTTCATAATATATCCAACTATAATTGACTTAATATTAATCTTGATAAACTCAACGACTCGAATGCAACGTCTTTTGAAATATGTCATGAATGACTCCAAGTAATATCTCTATAATGAGCAAATGCACAGCGGAAGATTTCTTTCATACCTGAGAATAAACATGCTTTAAAGTGTCAACCAAAATGTTGGTGAGTTCATTAGTTTATCATAACAATCATTTCAATATTTTAATAGACCACAAGATTTCATTTCCAATTCTCATAAATATACGTCTCATGCATAGAGACAAAAATCATTCATATGGTAAACACCTGGTAACCGATCTTAACAAGATGCATATAGAATATCCCCATCATTCCGGGACTCCCTTCGGACATGATAAATTCGAAGTACTAAAGCATCTGGTACATTGGATGGGGCTTGTTGGGCCCGATAGATCTATCTTTAGGATTCGCGTCAATTAGGGTGTCTGTTCCCTAATTCTTAAATTACCAGACTAAAAAGGAGCATATTCGGTTTAATAATCCAGCCATAGAATGTAGTTTTAAGTACTTGTGTCTATTTCGTCAAACATTTATAAAAGCAGCGCATGTATTCTCAGTCCCAAAAATATATATTGTAAAAGCATTTAAAAAGGGAGCAAATGAAACTCACGATACGATATTTTGTAGTAAAAATATGCATACGACAGGTCTGAACAATGCAGGGTTGGCCTCGGATTCACGAACCTATATCAGTAATATACGTTAAAATATATAATCACATAATTCCATTTATTAATTATGTGCTATTTATTTAAGTATTTTAATTATATAATAATCATACTCAATTCTAATTAAGATATATATTATATCTTCAATTATGTGTTACATATATTTATTTTGTAAAATAATTAATATTTATACATATTGTTATATTAATATATGTATACAAGTAGTTAGTATTATATCAAAAATCAGTAATTTGTTATAGGTAATATTTATATAATCAATGTCATTATTTTCATTCTATAAACTTATGTAATACTAGTATAATTATATTATGTATCAAATATATATTTTTATGTATCTAATAATTATTTGATAAAATAATGTTAATAATGATGATGATGATGATAATAATAATAATAATAATAATAATAATAATAATAATAATAATAATAATAATAATAATAATAATAATAATAATAATAATAATAATAATAATAATAATAATAATAATGAGTAGTAAGTAAACTACCTCAAAGAAGTAGCCCTAAAAAAAATGCCCAAGTCCGGGTTTGAACCCGAGACCACTCGTTCATCGCACACTCGCCTAACCATTCCTCTACTCGTCCTTATCTAATCACAACATCACCTTATTCTTCATTATAATTATATCAATACCAACTTCTTTCATCAACATCGTACATCATGATCTATATCATAACCATGATTACCATCGACTTCATTATCAACTTTAAACTCTTCTTCTTTGTTATCAATATCACGTAAACACCAACTTATATCATTATCATAAACACTTCATTATCATTATTGAATCTCGGGTCATCATCAGCATCATCAATGACTATCCCATCATCTTTATAATAACACATCACCGACGCCATCATTATCATTCTTATCACCATTGTATCATCATGGATATTATAATTATGCCATAACATCATCATCTAGGTCGTATCATCTATCACCGTTTAATATCATTCTCATGATCACTAAAACATCATTATATCATGTATAACATTTCGATCATTACCTAAACATCATCATGTATATCCTAACCATTAATCATTATCACCTACATATCATCATCGTCTATATCAGAAAACCTATCAGAAAACCGAAAATGTTTTGCTCCTAACAGAATAATCGTTGGTAGTAATAGAAGATTGGGTTTGGATTAAACTATTATTACAGCCCAACAGATATCCTCGGCACAACAGCAAATAATGACCCAACAACAATTAATTTACGACCCAAATAGAAAAAAAAATGATGTGGCCCAAGTTCCATCGAATAGAATAGGGTTTCGGTTATTGGGTACTGTTACCGACAGAGAAAAAAAAAACATATATCCTATGCAACGTTCTTCGTGGATTCCAAACATCACAGATATCTTTGATCATCATCATGTCCCTATCTCCTTTTGTCAAGTGGGGTTTTTCTTGGATGTCGACAGAAAGAGCACGATTGCATCAATTATCAACATCAATTATCGATTTTTAAATCCCCATCCATTATCGTTACAGTTCATTCCCACTTTCATTTATATTCATCAATAGAGACAAAAATAAATAAATAAATAAACGAAGAAGATGCAGCGATATCTCAATGGTTTTCTCTTTTTTTTTTTTTTTTTAAAGTTGATTGTCGGTTCCATCGAAACATAAGAAGTAGCAACAACTGCTGGACGGTAACAATTCGACAAAAGAGTTTTGCAATGAATTAAACACAACCAAGCATCAGTAGCAGCGTACCGTTTGATCATAATAACAATAGCAGGTATCTGATATTTTAATCGAAACAGTAGCAGACTACAATCTTTAATGATTTTCATGGTTGGCCGAATTTGAAAGGATTTAGATGTACCAGTTTATCCAGGTGCGTGATCGTTATATTTTATGATAATAAATGATGTTTTTATTGAGTTGTGTTTGGGTGATTGGTTTAACAGAAACAATAGACTCTCGAAGGGTGGTTTTATAATAGTGATGAAGGTGGTGTTTAAATGGCCGAAAGTGGTGAGTTTTATGATTTGTTGATCGTGTTGCTCGATGGTGTTGCACCTTGAAACAGAAACAGTGAAACAGGAAAACCCAAACAACTGGGTTCGAGTAGCAGCAGATCCTAAAGGGTTTCGTTTTTATTTTGAACAGAAAATAGAAGACTGAAATCGAATATAGTGGTGATGGAGTGGTGTTGGTGTGGTGTGTTTATGTATTAAACCTTTACTACGTAGGAACGAAGCATATAATATAAATGAAGAAGAGATAAACCTTACGCGAGTTATGAACTGCAGTTAGTAACAGCGATTGTTGGGTGTTGAACAACCCTTTTAGGGGTGGTTTGCGTAAGAAACACAGGAACACAACAAGATAGCAGTAAGTCGATGGTTATGATTTGCAGGTGAGTTTGTTGTATAGCCGACAACCAGTAGCATGATCGGGTAAGTGCAGCAGTTCGTAATAGTTTGTTGGTGATTGATTGATGGTGGTTGCAATTTTTGTTATGGTTGAGTTCGAACAAAAGACAGGAAAAGAAAGTAATACGCGGTGGCTATTTGGATTGTGAATGGTTGAAGGGTTCGATGGGTAGGAAATAATAAAGCAGCAGTAGCAGTTAGAGATGTGATAATTCAAATGGGGTTGTTCTTGAATTTACGAAGAGAGATCAAAGATGAAGAAGGATAGAGAAATAGGGATGTGACGAGTTAAGGTGAGCGAGGGTTTGAGGTGTAAATGGTGGATGATGGTCTCTGTTGCCGATCATGAGGGTGAAGTTTGGAGATGGTGGCCAGTTATCAAGAAGAAAAGAAAGAATATATCTAATGTATATAGAAGTGATGAAATGAAATAAGATTGATAGATGGATTCAGTGATTCTTGACACTAATGTGCATATGTATAGATGTATATTTTATATATGAAAAGAGTAGGTAGATAGATAGATAGTGGCTATGCAAAACAAAAACAATATTATTTAATTTTCAATATGCACTGTAATCTCAATCAATTAGGTGATAATTGATTCACGAGAAAGGTAATATAGTGTTTATATGCCAGTATTAGAATATAAAAGTGTTGATTGAATGAAGACAGATAACAGAATCATAATATAATAATATATTATAAATTTTCAAATTAAAATTGCATATTGAAATTTAAAATAGTATAGCAACCTCTTTCTACCGACAATTCTAATGCAAATAATATATCGTGTTCCGTTGTAAATCGATAGCGGATAAAAATCTTCGAAAAGAAATCCCAACTTTTACGGTAATTATATTTACATAAATATATATTAACTAACAATTTCATTATTAATTCAAATCATCAAATCATATGATACTTTATTTAATATCTCTAATTATTATATATATATATATATATATATATATATATATATATATATATATATATATATATATATATATATATATAAATATATTTACAAATAATTGTTCGTGAATCGTCGGGAGTAGTCAAAGGGTGATTAATTACATGAATATAATTCCAAAACTTTCGAGACTCAATATTACATACTTTGCTTATCGTATCGAAATCATATAAAGATTAAGTTTAAATTTAAATGTAGTCGGAAATTCCCGGGTCGTCACATCCCTGTCACTTAAGACCTCTTCGTTTGTGACCTAATTAGAATGACTTCATTGGATCAATAATCATGCCAACGTTCTTTGAACACAATTCATCCATGTTTCAACTAATGAACAAAATAATTCATCCTCTTGGTCCAAATTATGCCCAATTACCCAACCCAAATAACCACCTGAATAACAACGACAAACTCCAATTAATGTCACTAAATTGGACAACCACAATTAATCAAATAGCAGAAAATTAAACACTTAAGAATATATGTAATAGACTTCAACGAGTGTTCACTCAATTAGACAATCACACATACCAATTAATTTGCACAAAAGTATAACAATGATGATTCTTTAGTCAAACAGACAGCCTAATATGCATAAACAATCCATCAATAAAAATCATCTTCCAAACATCTTAGTTATTAGTCTAGGCTAACATAAAAGATTTAGCCACTAAACATATTCAAAGAAACAATCAAATCAAAATCGAAAGAATAAACCTCTGTTGATAAACAAAAGATTAACCTAATTGAAATATTGTTCTTGAAAGATGAATAGATCAAAGCTTGTATTCTTGAATGATTGAATTGATTAGATGAAGTTAGAGTTCTCCAAAAATCACAGAAATTCTTCATTTGACCTAAAAATCACTTAAATATCAAAATTCCCGTTAAAGGGGTTGTGTGGCACGCAATATTACCTACGTGGCGCGCTATAAAACATGATCCTGGACTGGTGTACTTCTTATTATGTCTTCTTTTACCTTCTTCGGCGTGGCGCGCAAGGATGCGGTGCGGCGTGCAGTACAACTGTTGCTGATTTAGATCTCTTTTTTTAACGGTGGTTTAGATCTCTTTTGCTACTCACTAGTCTGCTTTCGTGCTATATGGCACGTTACCCACCAAAATGGAGCGACGCCCCATACCAAAGAACACCAAAAAAGCTATGTAAACTCATATTTTGATGCCAACTTGTATTGGGACTAACCATGATGATGAAATGGTGTAGAAAACACTTCAATTATAATAAAAATTCATCAAGAGCACTTCTTAATAGATGTACATCCATCTTCATAAGTATCACCAAAAGGTTTACAATCTATAAACAAATTTTACACTAGTGGGTCATGGGACCTCACTTCCTATACTCTACACTCGCCCTTGATATCGATCCACATCTATCTAGGTATAATGGGACAAAGCTAAATCTACGCTGCACGACGACCGGATTTTCAAACACGAGCAAGAAAAATCTAGATAACACAAAGTAGACACACACCAAAGCTTGAATCAAGGGCAGAACATAAAGGAAACACCGGAAGGTATCTGCCCCAGCTCGATTTAAAAAAATACACTAATAAAAAGATTTAATAAAAAAATAAGTTTTTTTATGTGTTAACAACATCCCCACTAGTTTCACCCCATCTCAGATCGGGTTCAAATTCCGTCACTTTCTTAAATCAACAATTGAGTCGCCAACCAAAACTAACCACCAACAACTAAAGAACCAAACATGGGACCAAACGACCAAACATGGGTTGAAGACCCAATTTACCCAAAGAAAGTCGGAATAATATCCTAAATATAACACATGCGCACACACACACACACACACATACACACACACACACACACACACACACACACATATATATATATATATATATATATATATATATATATATATATATATATATATATATATATATATATATATATATATATATATATATACACACACACACACACACACACACACTAGGTTTATGAGCCCGTGCATTGCACGACATTTTGTATAAATTAGTAGTTGATAACTTTAATATTGCTACTTATCTCATACGTTGCACAACAATTTTACAAATTAGTATTGATACGTATCACATGTATAATTCAATTACAATGAAAACAGCCCTTTTATTACTGTTAATGTCACGACCCTACTTTTTTCTTTATCATTTACCGTTTATTATTTAACGTCCGTTAATTGTTATTCGTGCCACATCATTTCTATGACCTATATTATTATTTTTCTAATAATATATTAATTATTATGTGTTATGTGAATATTTGTATTCATATTTAAAGTTGTACGTTCTACGTGTCGTGGATTTCTATCCGGCGAATCTTTTCGGTTTTCAAACCAACGGTCAAACTTTTGGGATTTTTAAATCCAAATTATTTTAAATATGATATTTTGATGTCATATGATTATATATAGTGTTTATATATTTTATTTGTCGTGTATTTGTTATCTCTCCGAATAATCAATCGCGTAATAGCGTTTTCGCGTTTCGGGCTTCGATCGGGCGTTCGGGCTAAAAGCAGTTATCCAAATCAAGAATTTGGCCCACTATGGGGCCCACCCCATGCCATATTCAGCCGAAACCCTTGTAGAGGGGGGAGAGCCTTGATTTTTTTTCATTTTTGCAATTACACTTCAACATTACATTTCATTTTCATTAAACTTCCCTAAACCTAAATTGCTCTCATCCCTCTCCTCTCCTCTCTTGTGGTCGTCACCCAACAACCCACCACCATCATCATTTCATCAACAATTTTAGATTGGATCATTGAATCATTCACGCATCCGGATTCCTCTCGTTCTTCTCTACGCATTCATATCACTTGATTATTGTTTAGGGTATAAACCCTAACCCTAACTTTTTGATCTTTACATTTTTTTTTCTGTTTTTGATGTTTAATATGATAGTATAGTGTTTGTATGTTGTTGGTTTATTGATTGTATGCATAGAATCACTCGTTATCGCATGTTTTCGGTTTGATTGATTGTGGACAAAAGACTAATCGACCATTTCAGTGAACTTAACTGATTTTTTTGTTAAAATAAAGTGTCTAGATGTGTTTCTCTCATCAAGACATTGATTTTAGACTCCGAATTCATGTTATTTCGATTCCTGGAACTCAAGTTATGATTAAAATGTAACGAATGTGTTCAGGTTTGGTCCGACTTTGTGACCATTTTTGGATTCTCTAGGGTGTATTAGTGTGTTAGGATTGATGATTGGATGAATTTTCATGTTCGGGTCATCGAAATCCGAGCTACGGATCACCCGTTATGACTAAAATTTATTTTTGATCGGATTAAAGCCTCAAGTTGAATTATGGCTGTTGGTCATTAATTGAGGGCTGTTCTTAGCATGTTCTTGAGTTCACTAATGTGTCGAGTGGTTTGGTTAGACGAGGATATATATAAGACTCGTCAAAAACCGACACCCGAGGCTCAAGTTATGACCCGGCGAACGTTTTAATTAAAACTTATGATTATAACATTTAACTTATGATATAAATAATGATTTTCATTATTATTAAATTACTTATTATATAAAAGTAATTAATTTAGTTTAAGACTTATGATATATATATTTATTATATCATTTATTAATTACTTTATGATTTAATTAAACTTATGATTAATAATACTTTTATTATTAATGGAAAATACTTATGATAAGTATTAAACTTATGATATGAGATTATTATTATAAGACTTATAATAAAGATTAATTAATTATTTAATTATTATAAGGCTTAGTTATTATTTAATTATAATTTAATTATTAAATACTTATGGTTTAATAATTATAATTAAATACTTATGATATGATTAATAATTCATTATTAATTAATAATACTTATGATATGATTAAAAATTTATTATTAATTAATAATACTTATATTATGATTAATATTTAATTAATTAATTAAATACTTATGTTATATTAATTATATCATTTAAACTTATGTTAACTTTAATAATTCATTTTAATTTAATTAAACTTATGTTATGACATAATTACACATATATGACTTTAAATAACATTATAACTTATATTATTATTATAACTTATACTTTCAAAATTAATGTTGACTATGTTTGACCAAGGTTGACTTTTGAGTTGACTTTCGGTTGACTTTGACTTTTAGTTGACTTTTGTTGACTTTCTAATTAAGGAAACTTTTCTAAGTTATAAACTTTCCAAAAATAGCAACTTTCTAAATATGGAAACTTTTCAAAAATAGAAACTTTCTAAAAATAGAAACTTTCCTAAAATAGAACTTTCTAAAAATAGAAACTTTCCTAAAATAGAAACTTTCCTAAAATAGAAACTTTTCAAAAATGGAAACCTGCTAAAAATAGAAACTTTCTAAAAATAGAAAGTACGTGTCCTTACGCTGTTCTGATCAAACCGAAGCATACTGAGTTTTGTTCTATGTCTATTTGCAACAAGTACTATAGCTACCATACTAAGACTTGACTAAATTAGTTATTTATATCTACCTGCTTTATTTATAGGTCGGTGTTGTGATCATTCTTAATCACTTTACTTCATGCGGTTCACGTTTCTGTGTTATTACTTCGTTTACGTTAAGGTGAGCTATAGTCCCATTTTTAAACTATTTTAAAGTATTTTTGGGATGTGATTACATGCATTTTATTTACGTTTAGACACAAGTGGCAATTAAATTTAAATTATTCATTATGAGTTGAACGAAAATATTCCCTACTATGGTAACTGTAATCACTGGTTTCTACTGGTGAACGCGAATCCTATGGATAGATCTATCGGGCTTGACAGCCCCATTTCGAGCTAGTCGCGCTAGCAATTTATAATCGGAATGTATTAGTACTTCGTATTTATTTGAAGATACACCTGTTCAGTGTATATATTGTGTTTGGTAAGGGTATGGAAATGGTTAAGTGGTTACCAGGTGACTCATAGATAATGGAATAATAGTTTAATGTTTTCTAACATTTTTAAATCTTGTGGTCTAAAGTTTATTCGTTTATTTAAACCTATAATTCACTCAACATTTTTGTTGACAGTTTACTCGCATGTTTTCACAGGTACTTGATTTGTTGAGCTTTCGCTGTGTTAGAGGGTCTGCATTCATTGGGCAGATTTTGATAAACATTTAAAACTTTGCATTCTTTTGGTTAATTAAACTTGTGGGTTTTTGTTGACATGTTTGGGTCAACTTTGGTTATTTAATAAGTTGAGTTATTTAGAACTACTTATTTTGAGTAAATTTCCTTTTTGGAAAACTTTTTGGTTAAAGAATGCAATGTGGTTTAATAAATTCATATAGAGTTCAATCAAGTTGTGGGACCAAGATAACGATGGTCGTCAAGTGTACTTTGACAGGTCATTAAAGTTGGTATCAGAGCCTTGGTTGTAGGGAATTAGGTTGCATTGATGTCGTTACCCGAGTCAATAGGGTGCATTAGTGAGTCTAGTCTACAGCCCGACCTATAGCATATTATTATATATGATTATTTGTATTCTATGGTATGTATTTTGTTATCATAGATACATCTCTGTTATGTTCTGAATCTGGGAGGAACTCCCATTCCGATTTAAAAGTATTCTTCGACTCGTGCGAGTTTCGACTCGTGCGAGTTTCGACTCGTGCGAGTTTCGACTCATGCGAGTTTATCTTTATAAGAACACCTCGGATAGTGAAACCGAAGGATGTCATTCTTGACTTCTGAAATTCTTGACATTTCTGTGTCATCTATTATGGTTATGTATATAACGTTTGAGTTATATTACGCGAGATGTCATTCTTGACTTCTAAATGCTCGGTATTTCAATATCAGCTATTATGTTTAGGTATATTACATTCTTGTAAGAATGTTATATTACGTTCCTTTGTGCCGTTGTGCCTTTGTGCTTTAGGTTGCGAACCGGAAACGTCATTCTTGACATTTAAAGATTCTTGATACTTCAAAGAAATTTTTATGTCATCGTTACTCTTATTCATTACTTTTGATGTTTTTGTCTCTTGTGCTATCCTTAACACATTGTTTAAGAAATCGTTTTAGAGAAATTGTGTGGAAATTCGAGGTTGATCGCGTGTCCTGACCCCATGTAGTGCTATTGGAATGGAACTATGAATTAGTATAATATAATGACGTCAGGCCAACGTGATTATATTACGGTAATTCATATAGAAATTCCAATATTGTGACATGAGGAATAGAAAGTGAATCAAAGAAAAACCTCACGCTACTCATTTAGAAATTCCAATGTTATTACATGAGGAATGAAAATACTCATTATCTTATTTGTGGATATACGAAGAACTCGTTTTAACCAAAAATCCATCTAGTGCTTATGAGTGGATTTACAGTCTCTCATATACCATAAAGGTTGTGAAGCGAGGTGCTGTGGAATTTTACATTCATTCTTGTTAACGGCATACCTCTTATTCCTTGATAATCATCATCACTTATTGAATCTGGGTTCACCCTATTACACTATGTTTAGTTAAATGTTAGTTCAATACTCACCACCATATCCTTGCTGAGAGGCACGATACATATTCTTATGTGACTGGTAGTGACACCCCGCTAAATTTCCTAAAGCGTGCATCTTGTTATCAATTATTAAGCTTTTGGCGTAAATTTTCATATGACTTCCATGACCACATTTGGAAATTCAACGGAGATAATTGACAATCACTTGTAGGGATTTTAGTTGAACCCTCAAGCGTCGAACTTATAAACACCTTACTACTTCGTCCCTTATGTTAAGATGGTAATTAACTCACAGACATAACCTTTTGAAGAATCGAACCTATCTACGGGTATCTTTTGATTAACATGACCAAGAAAATTTTCACCCTCGTGTGTTCGTTAAATAGCAGATTGCTCGGCATCATACGAGTAATGATGTTGTACCCGACTAAAAATCGTTCACTATGAATTTAAAACCTAGGGTGTGATACATCCTCTGAAGTTCTCCCGTTTGCCTGCAGGCTGTGGTATGAACTAAATTTTATCCTAATTACATCCTCTATGACAATATTTTTCTCAGCTAGAGAGGCTCACATGGATCCCGATTTGATTATAGGGTATTCCTTCTCAAGATTTTATGATTTCGAAGTTGTTTAGCACTGGTACGGTAGAAGCCGTATATCCGAGGAATTTGGTGTTACGACATATGATCCACCAACAACCATGTACGTTAAAAATTCTATAGAATCCAGTAAAGGGTAAATTGACAAAGTTGGGTGGATGATTTGAAGTTTTGCTTTAAATTTAACGGGAAGATCGTTTGAAGATGACCTCATACCAATAAAGCTAAGGAGGTTTGAAGTCGTGTTTGGTATGGATTGGTTGTTTGTGAATCGTGCCGAAATTGTGTGTTATGAGAAAGCTATTAGTATTACTAGTGTGTTAGGAGAGTCGCTGATGGTTTTTGGGGATAAGAAATGCAGACAGTTGAATCTTATTAGCTGTTTGAAAGTTCATAAATATCTTCGCAAAGGCTGTCATGCTATTCTAGCCCATGTTGTTGATTCTGATAAAGAAGAGAAGAACATTGGTTATGTTCCTATTGTTAGAGATTTTGCCGAGGTATTTCCCGAGGATTTACCTGGCCTTCTGTGACGCCCCGTACAAAACCATCATGTACGAATCGTCAACAACATGTCCATTACACGGTATAATACTACATGCTATTTTAAAACAAGTTTTGTATTCATGAAAAGATAACGTTTTACAAAAGATAACGCGACACAAAGGTCGTTACAAAGCCATTATTCAAAATAACATAAGTTGCGAATGCAAAATAAAAGTTCCATGATTGAGACATCTCTAAGTAATGTAGCGGAAGTCTAACACAGCGAGTCTGTAACAGCAAGTCTATAACACCAAGACAGCAAGTATAATAGCGGAAGCAACAAAGTCTAAGCACCTGAGAAATACACACTTAAAAGGTCAACACGAATGTTGGTGAGCTATAGTTTGTTTGTATTCAGTAATGTAATGTAGACCACGAGATTTCATATTCAAAACAGTATGAAAAGTATATGCTTAACCTTGGGCACCCGGTAACTAACTTAACATAATATTACCCCCTAAAAGTACACTAGGCGAGTGCGTCTGTTTACAAAGTATTAAACACCCGTTGAATGCTAGCGCGACTAGCCCGAGTGGGGATGTCAAACCCTATAGATCCATATCTAAGATTCGCGTTCACCGGTTCATAAACCAATGACTAAACGTTACCGAGCTAAGGGGAATCTTTGTGCCGTTATGTCACCCACACATATGTAAAGTTTAAGTACTCGTGTCTAGTATTTAAAACACAAAAAGCGCATGTATTCTCAGTCCCAAAAATAGTTAAAGTAAAAAGGGAAGCTATAACTCACAGTGAATAAGCAGTAAAAGTCGATATGAAAAGTATGCAGGTAGTAAGTCGGTCCGAAAGGTCGTCAACCTAAGTCAAAGGTCACTAAGTCAGTATATTATCCCCAAAAGTTTAAAAGTTAATAAATTAAGTCTTAAGTATCATCATCATCATCATCATTCGTAAAAGATAAAGTAAGTTTTCAACAAGAATAGAGATCGAAACAAAAGGCTAACTTCAGACAGTTGCTATGACCTCTATACAAAACGAAAACATGCGTGGTCAGTGGCCAAGGCTCCGTATGTGAGTCCTCTAACAGCTATCCAATTTTCAGATCCTAACTCGATTTTTTTTTACCGAGGCGACGGTCCAAGCGCGAGTAGGTCAGAATTTTTCAGCACGTCATTACAAGGGCGTAGTGATTTTCGGAAGGCTATAAATCCTAAACCGTATATCGAATTTAGGTGAGTACAAAACGAAAATTCTTCTACTCAAAACGAACTATCTGAAAATTAAATTTCCAGAAGTCCTAGGAGTCTGATCAGACCCCGAAAAACAGCAAACAAGTGCTCCGGTGGGTTTCTTGGTGCTTGATGCTCATCACGGTTCTCATCCTTGATGCGTGTAAGCTTCAAGTGCACAACTCTTTGATGTTTTAGCATCACTTTGACCAAGTTTCAACCATAAACACACAACTAAGAGTAAAAGCTAACATTCTACAAGTTTTGAACATCAAGGTTGTCTCTTTATTGCATAAACACAATAAAGCTTCAACCTTTGTCCTTTTGACACAAGTTTATGCATCTTAATCATATGAGATGATGAAGACTTGATTTTTATCACCATAAAAATCATAAAAAGGTTCCAAGTAAGTGAGATCTATAATAATAGCTTAGATCTCAAGTATTAAGAAGCCCTAAGCTAGAAAGCTTGGATCTTTACAAGATTAATGAAACCATAAGCTAGAAAGCTAAGATCTAGTAAACGTAATGAGACCATAAGCTAAAAAGCTAAGATCTTTAACAAAATAATAAAAACCTAAGCTAGAAAGCTTGGATCTTTAATGTTCTTGAAGATCCTTAAAGCAAAAGGCTAGATCTACAAGTTACATGAAGATCATAAACACAAGTTTTGATCTTTTTAACAAAATAAAGGGATCATAAGCTAGAAAACTTAGATCCAACAAAGCAATGAATATTCAAAGCTAGAAAGCTTGAATCTTTCATGTTCTTGAAGGATTCAAATCAAAGTTTGAATCTTCAAGATATAACAAGATCAAGAAGCTAAAAACCTTGACCCTTTAGTGATGATGATGATGTCGAAAATGAAAAGAAAAGAAGAAGAAGAAGAAGAAGAAGAAGAAGAAGAAGAAGAAGAAGAAAAATTGAAACTTACACTTTTTAGAGTGAGAAAGACTATAGAGAGAATTAGGGAGTAAGTGTGTGTAAAATGTGAATGAGATCAAGTGTGAAATGGAACGAAATAGCTTGGTATTTATTGTGGATAATGGTGGTGGTGGTTGTGGGGTTTGGAGGGGACAAGGGGAACACCTTTTTGATTTTTGGTTAGTGATGGTCTAAAGGTGGTGTTTATTGTTAGGATCTCATGCAACATTTGTGATAATGGTGAACACAAATGCTAATATGTTGGCTTAACTTAGTGGGTTTTTGTCTTATATTTATATCGGTAATAATCCATTTAAAATTGGGCTAATTAAATAGTCCATTAGCTAGAGTAGGGTGGGCTTGAGTCCAACAAGGTAGAAAGTCCAACAAGACTAACTAGTGAGCATAAGT
This sequence comes from Rutidosis leptorrhynchoides, assembly GCF_046630445.1. Lineage (NCBI taxonomy): Eukaryota > Viridiplantae > Streptophyta > Magnoliopsida > Asterales > Asteraceae > Rutidosis > Rutidosis leptorrhynchoides. The sequence goes on along the minus strand of NC_092341.1, from coordinate 117,160,787 downwards.
AAATTACTAAACGTAATTAAGCAACCAAAAACCCAAGTAATTGTTATTAGGAAATAACAATTAGTATTACGTAGTCGTAATATTCCAATTACGGCAAAAGTTAAACGTGTATCAAAACATATAGCTCGTTCTAAACGTTAAGTGACACTAACGGTCATAAAAGCATTCGAGGATTAAGTTAAGTAACTAGGTACTTAATGGCACGTTGTATAGTATTAACAAAAGTAATTAATCATGAAATGAGATCCCAGATTATAAACTAACACAGTACGCACAAATACGCAGTTTCGCAGAAAGTAACAAGCACAAAAGTAAGTCGAAAAAGTCGGGTCATTACATTACCCACCTGTTAATGAAAATTTCGTCCCGAAATTTTAAGTTGAGGTAGACGGTAGAGTTGTGAAGATGTAAGGATACTTCTGCATCATCTGATCCTCTCATTCCCAAGTAAACTCGGGTCCTCGTTTAGCATTCCAACGGACTTGGACAATTGGAATCTTGTTGCGTTTCAAAGTTTTGACCTCATGGTCCATAATTTCAACAGGTTCTTCCACGAAGTGGAGTTTGTCATCAATCATAGGCTCATCAAGAGGTATGACAAGTTCTGGTTCAGCAAGACATTTCTTCAAATTCGACATGTGGAAAGTGTGATGAACTGCGCTCAACTGAGTCGGAAGATCCAAACGGTAAGCAACGGGTCCAACACCCTCCAAGACTTCAAAAGGACCAACATATATCACGGATTTAGCTTTTCATGCTTTTCGAAACGGATTACACCTTTCCAAGGGCGACTTTCAACATCACTCGGTCACCTACTTGGAATTCGCGATCTTTACACTTAAGATCGGCATAGCTCTTTGACGATCACGGGCCGTCTTGAGCCTTGCTTGAATTTGGACAATCTTCTCGATTGTTTCATGGACGAGTTCGGGTTCGGTTGTAGTGACCTGAACTTTTCCATGTTTATATATATATATTAAATAAAATTGTTATTTACATGATTAAGTGTTTTCAACATGTTAAGTAATCAAACTTGTTAAGACTTAATTAATTGAAATAGGTTTCATATAGACATTTGACCACCCAAGTTGACCGGCGATTCACGAACGTTAAAGCTTGTAAAAACTATATGATGACATATATATGAATATATATATATATAGTTAACATGATAGTATGATAAGTAAGTATCTCACTAGGTATATTAACAATGAGTGTTATACATAAAAATGAGTTTATTGAATTAAGAAACTCGAAACGATATATATAACGATTATCGTTATAACAACGTCTTACTAAATACCTATGAATCATATTAATATATTGATACACTATGATAAACATGATAAATGATAAGTAAACATATCATTAAGTGTATTAACAATGAACTACATATGTAAAAACAAGACTACTAACTTAAGAATTTCGAAACGAGACATATATGTAACGATTATCGTTGTAACGACATTTAAATGTATATATATCACATTAAGATATATTAATACATCATAATATCATGATAATGTAATAATTTAACATGTCATTAGATATAATAAACAATGTGTTAACAATATTTAACAAGATCGTTAACTTAAAGGTTTCAAAACAACGCTTACATGTAACGACTAACGATGACTTAACGACTCAGTTAAAATGTATATACATGTAGTGTTTTAATATGTATTCATACACTTTTGAAAGACTTCAAGACACTTATCAAAGTACTTCGACTTAACAAAAATGCTTACAATTACATCCTCATTCATTTTCATCAACAATTCTACTCATATGCACTCGTATTTGTACTCGTACAATACACAGCTTCTAAATGTATTTACTATTTGTATATACACTCCAATGATCAGCTCTTAGCAGCCCATGTGAGTTACCTAACCATGTGGGAACTATCATTTAACATCTAGCAAGAAATATCTAACAAAGCAACAAACTAATGGAGACTATATGACAACATACATATCACGTTTTCTAACACACTCACAAACACTTTCACTTTTCAATTTTTATGCATCAAACTAAACTCTCTCAAGTGTTCTTCCTTTGTTCTAAGTGTTCTTCTTCATCATCATCAAAATCTAGCTCAATCTAGTTCATAAATACATACATAAACCAAGTTATAAAACAACTACTTAAGAACACACCAACAACACTCCCAAGTTTGCTAGCTTACTTCCAATCTTGCAAATCTACTTTGAGTGATCATCCAACCTCAAGAAATCTTTCTTATTTACAGTAAGATATCTTTCTAATACAAGGTAATACTCATATTCAAACTTTGATTCAATTTCTATAACTTTAACAATCTTATTTCGAGTGAAAATCTTACTTGAACTTGTTTTCATGTCATGATTCTACTTCAAGAACTTTCAAGCCATCCAAGGATCCTTTGAAGCTAGATATATTTTTCTCATTTCCAGTAGGTTTATCCACAAAACCTGAGGTAGTAATGATGTTCATAACATCATTCGATTCATATATATAAAACTACCTTATTCGAAGGTTTAAACTTGTAATCACTAGAACATAGTTTAGTTAATTCTAAACTTGTTTGCAAACAAAAGTTAATCCTTCTAACTTGACAATTAAAATCAACTAAACACATGTTCTATATCTATATGATATGCTAACTTAATGATTTAAAACCTGAAAACACGAAAAACACCGTAAAATCGGATATACGCCGTCGTAGTAACACCGCGGGCTGTTTTGGGTTAGTTAATTAAAAACTATGATAAACTTTGATTTAAAAGTTGTTCTTTTGGGAAAATGTTTTTTATTATGAACATGAAACTATATCCAAAAATCATGGTTAAACTCAAAATGGAAGTATGTTTTCCAAAATGGTCATCTAGACGTCGTTCTTTCGACTGAAATGACTACCTTTACAAAAATGACTTGTAATCTGTATTTCCGACTATAAACTTATACTTTTTATGTTTAGATTCATAAACTTAAGTTCAATATGAAACCATAGCAACTTGAATCACTCAAAACGGATTTAAAACGAAGAAGTTATGGGTAAAACAAGATTGGATATTTTTGCTTGTTGTAGCTACGTGAAAATTGGTAACAAATCTATATTAATCATATCCTAGCTAACTTATATTGTATAATACATATATTCTAATATATTATGTAATCTTGGGATACCATAGACACGTATACAAATGTTTTGACATATCATATCGACCCATGTATATATATTATTTGGAACAACCATAGACACTCTATATGCAGTAATGTTTGAGTTAGCTATACAGGGTTGAGGTTGATTCCAAAAATATATATACTTTGAGTTATGATCTAGCCTTAGACGTGTATACACTGGGTTGTGGATTGATTTAAGATAATATATATCGATTTATTTCTGTACATCTAACTGTGGACAACTAATTGTAGGTTACTAACGAGGACAGATGACTTAATAAACTCAAATCATTAAAACGTAATAAAAATGTTGTAAATATATTTTGAACATACTTTGATATATATGTACATATTTGTTATAGGTTCGTGAATCGACCAGTGGCCAAGTCTTACTTCCCGACGAAGTAAAAATCTGTGAAAGTGAGTTATAGTCCCACTTTTAAAATCTAATATTTTTGGGATGAGAATACATGCAGTTTTATAAATATTTTACGAAATAGACACAAGTAATTGAAACTACATTATATGGGTGAATGATCGAAGCCGAATATGCCCCTTTTACTTGGTAGCCTAAGAATTAGTAAACCGATCTACTAATTGACGCGAATCCTAAAGATAGATCTATTGGGCCTAACGAACCTCATCCAAAGTACCGGATGCTTTAGTACTTCGAATTTGTTTTTATCATGTCTGAAGGATTTCCCGGAATGATAGGGGATATTCTTATATGCATCTTGTTAATATCGATTACCAGAAGTTCACGATATGAATGATTTTTATCTCTATGTATGGGATGTATATTGAAATATGAAATCTTGTGGTCTATTATTACGATTTGATAAATATATAGGTTAAACCTATAACTCACCAACATTTTTTGTTGACATTTAAAGCATGTTTATTCTCAGGTGATTAGTAAGAGCTTCCGCTGTTGCAAGCTAAAATATGGACAAGATTCGGTGCCAGCATGATTGTATGATATTGTTTAAAACTGCATTCGAGATTTGCTTTGTTGTAACATATTAATATTGTAAACCAATATGTATTGGTAGTGTGTAAGTGTGATATTTTTAGATTATCATTTCTTAATAATCTAGGTGGTGTCTTTTTAACCTTGTCGATAAAATAAAGGGTATGGTTTGTTTTAAAAACGAATACAGTCTTTGAAAAACGTCTCATATAGAGGTCAAAACCTCGCAAAGAGATCAATTAATATGAAACATTTATAATCGATATGAACGGGACATTTCAGTTGGTATCAGAGCGCTGGTCTTAGAGAACCAGAAAATTTGCATTAATGTGTCTTATCGAGTTTGTTAGGATGCATTAGTGAGTCTGGACTTCGACCGTATTTTCTTTAAAAACTATTGCTTAACACTTTTGTTGGAAACTATATATTATTAACATGTAAATATTATGTGATATATTAACCTCTTAATGTGTTTGATATTGTGTGATAGATGTCTACCACTAGTACAAATTCCATCAACTCACCTAATAATAATGAAGAGTCGAATATATTTTGGGAAGATTCACAAATTCCCGAAGAAGAATCAGAAAAGGAGGAACCGGAAGAGGAGGAACCGGAAGAAGAGGAACCGGAATAGGAGGAATCGGAAGAGGAAGAACCGGAAGAAGAAGAGGTTCCGGAGGAAGAAATATTGATACCTACAGTAAATCGATTAAATAAAATAAAATCCTCAACCAACTGACCAAAGTCAATAATGGTCAATTGTGTTTTTGCCGAGGAAGCAAAATATTGGGAAGATTACCAATTTTCCGATGAATCGGATCCCAATGAGGATTCCGATGATATTATAGAAATTACCTCGACCCAATTTAATAAAGCAAAAGAAAATAATAAGGGAAAAGGTATAAAAATAGAGAAACCTGATTCCAACCTCGATGAACTTTATATGTATCGGCAACATCCGTATTTCCTAAAATGTAATAATAACCCGGGAACCTCTAAACCACCAGGTTTTTCTAAACCATTGTGGAAAACGACAGATCGTATTAGAGGAACACCATATATCCCTAGAAAATTAGGAAAACAAACCAAGTCCGAAGAAGAAGAAACCAGTGATTCAGATTAGAGGGTTGTAATCATGTTGTGTATTATATGTATTGTAGTGTGCTTGTACTTTTATGTTCTATGTAAAAATTGCTTGTATTGTTTATTAATTATCTTTTACTAATCAAATCCTTGTCTATTTTACAGTATAAAAACACAAAATGGACGTTAAGGGTAGACAACCGAATATTTTAGAAGACCTACCAGAGGATATGATTGATGAAATCTTGTCTAGAGTCGGTCAGAATTCATCAACACAATTAGTTATGGCGAAATTAACTTGTCAAACATTTGAAAGACTTTCCAGAAATGCCTTAGTTTATAAAAGGCTTTCCTTTGATAGGTGGGGTATATCACATTGGGGAGACCGTAAGTTACGCCGTATTTTCTTTAAAGCATTAAATGCGGGGAACCCAAATGCAATTTTACGCTACGGGTTAAGAACCTATTTTGACTCAACATATCCCAACATAGGATTTCGTGAGTTAGAAAGAGCTTCTAACATGCAACATAAAGAAGCATGTTATGTTTACGGGTTAGTGATGTTCGCTTCTTACCAAAGTGAGAAAAAGAACATCAGATTACAACTTTTAAATAAAACCTTCCCACAAGTGACGGATTCAGTAGTTGGGGGTGAGAAACAAGGTTTTTAGATTATTACGGGGCTGTTGGACATTACGAAATCCTCATCCTTTTGACGACATTACAACATGCTGCCTAGCCAATGGTCATAACGGTTACTTTCCACAAGACCAAGGATGGAAAGTCGTCTTAGTAAAACCAGAATGCATGACTTGTTTCTGGACTTATGAATTACGTGTCTTTATTTCTTTTGCTGATCGACTTGCGTATTAACTAGAATTGCCTTTATAGCTGCTGAGTAGCAAAGTTATTAGGTGTTATATTTCATCCTATATGTATAATAGCGGTATTGTAAGTTTGTAAAATATTGTATAAAATTTGAACATGAAATATTATTATAATCAGTTTTTTCATATAGAATTGTAGTAGTTGAATTGTATATTAGCTACAAAGTATGAACTTAACGGGTAGGTACTACCCGAATTAAAACTATAAAACGCTAATATGAAGAAAAAGCTTTTATAAATGAGTTCATACTATGCTACGAAATACTATTGACTACTCTTAAAATTCTATATGATTAACTTAATTCTTTTGGACTATTTTTGAAGGAAATGGCACCGACGACTAGTCAGAATTTGAACATGAGCGAGGAAGACTTCCGTGTTTTCCTTGCAGAAAATATAGCCACAGTACAGGCTGCGATGCAAAATAACAATAACTCTGGATCTAGCAGTGGAACAAATTCCACAAGAAATCGTGTAGAATGCTCTACAAAGAATTCACTGCCTGCAAACCTTTGGAATTTGATGGAACCGAAGGACCAATTGGATTGAAACGGTGGAACGAGAAGGTCGAATTGGTGTTTGCCATAAGTAAGTGTACTGAAGAGGACAAAGTTAAGTACGCTACGCATACCTTCATAGGTACTGCGTTAACGTGGTGGAACACCTATCTTGAACAGGTAGGACAAAATGCTGCTTACGCACTACCGTGGCCGGCATTCAAGCAATTGATGAACGAGCAGTACCGTCCTAGAAATGAAGTCAATAAGCTCAAGGTAGAACTTAGAGAGTTACGAACGCAAGGGTTCGACATTACCACATATGAACGACGATTCACAGAGTTGTGCCTATTGTGTCCGGGAGCGTTCGAAGATGAAGTAGAGAAGATCGACATGTTTATAAAAGGGTTACCAGTAAGGATTCAAGAAGATGTGAGTTCACACGAGCCCGCTTCCATACAAAAGGCAAGTCGAATGGCTCATAAACTCATAAATCAGATTGAGGGAAGAATTAAAGAGCAGGCGGTCGAAGAAGCCAACACAAAACAACTCAAGAGGAAGTGGGAGGAAAACGGTGACAAGAGTCACCAGTACAACAACAATAACAATTACAACCACAATCGCAACAACTATCCCAACAACCGCAACAACAATCGCAACAATAACCGCAATCCTAACAATAACTACAACAAATGTCCCAACAACAACAACTACTACAACAACTGTTTCAATAACAATAACAATCCCAACAACAACTTCAATAACAACAACGGCAACAAAAACCAAAATTAGTCATGTCATAGGTGTGAAGAAAATCACCCGGGGTTTTGCACGACATTTTGCAATAGGTGTAAAAGAAATGGTCATAGCGCGACAAAGTGTGAGTTTTACGGACCAAGGTTTTACAGAACTAAAGGAACAAATAGTGTCGGAATGCTGGAACGAATAGTGTCGGAGCAAGTAATACCAACGCTGTTTGTTATAAATGTGGAAAACCAGACCACATTATTAGAAATTGCTCGAAATAAGGGAATACTAATGGGCAGGGCCGCGGAAGAGTTTTCAATATTAATGCGGCAGAAGCACAGGAAGACCCGAAGCTTGTTACGGGTACGTTTCTTATTGATGATAAATCTGCTTATGTTTTATTTGATTCGGGTGCGGATAGAAGCTATATGAGTAGAGATTTTTGTGCTAAATTGTAGTGACCCGAACTTTTCCATGTTTATATATATATTAAATGAAATTGTTATTTACATGATTAAGTGTTTCTAACATGTTAAGCAATCAAACTTGTTAAGACTTGATTAATTGAAATAGGTTTCATATAGACAATTGACCACCCAAGTTGACCGGTGATTCACGAACGTTAAAACTTGTAAAAACTATACGATGACATATATATGGTTATATATATAGTTAACATAATTTTATTATAAGAATGAATCTCATTAGGTATTTTAACAATGAGTTATATACATAAAAAATGAGACTATTAATTTAAGAAACTCGAAAACGATATATATAACGATTATCGTTATAACAACGTCTTACTAGGTACATATGAATCATATTAAGATATTGATACACTTGGTTAATTATGTTAAATGATAAGTAAATATATTATTAAGTGTATTAACAATGAAATACATATGTAAAAATAAGACTACTAACTTAATGATTTCGAAACAAGACATATATGTAACGATTATCGTTGTAACGACATTTAACTGTATATATATCATACTAAGATATATTATATATCATAATATCATGATAATATAACAATTTAACATCTCATTTGTTATAATAAACAATGGGTTAACAACATTCAACAAGATCGTTAACCTAAAGGTTTCAAAACAACATTTACATGTAACGACTAACGATGACTTAACGACTCAGTAAAAATGTATATACATGTAGTGTTTTAATATGTATTCATACAATTTTGAAAGACTTCAAGACACTTATCAAAATACTTCTACTTAACAAAAATTCTTACAATTACAACCTCGTTCAGTTTCATCAACAATTCTACTCGTATGCACCCGTATTCATACTCGTACAATACACAGCTTTTAGATGTATGTACTATTGGTATATACACTCCAATGATCAGCTCTTAGCAGCCCATGTGAGTCACCTAACGCATGTGGGAACCATCATTTGGAAACTAGCATGAAATATCTCATAAAATTACAAAAATATGAGTAATCATTCATCACTTATTTACATGAAAACAAAATTACATATCCTTTATATCTAATCCATACACCAACGACCAAAAACACCTACAAACACTTTCATTCTTCAATTTTCTTCATCTAATTGATCTCTCTCAAGTTCTATCTTCAAGTTCTAAGTGTTCTTCATAAATTCCAAAAGTTCTAGTTTCATAAAATCAAGAATACTTCCAAGATTGCAAGTTTACTTCCAAGTTTTCTAAATCCATTCCAAGTAATCATCCAAGATCAAGAAACCTTTGTTACTTACAGTAGGTTATCTTTCTAATACAAGGTAATAATCATATTCAAACTTTAATTCAATTTCTATAACTATAACAATCTTATTTCGAGTGGAAATCTTACTTGAAATTGTTTTCGTGTCATGATTCTGCTTCAAGAACTTTCAAGCCATCCAAGGATCCTTTGAAGCTAGATCTATTTTTCTCATTTCCAGTAGGTTTATCCAAGGAACTTAAGGTAGTAATGATGTTCATAACATCATTCAATTCATACATATAAAGCTATCTTATTCGAAGGTTTAAACTTGTAATCACTAGAACATAGTTTAGTTAATTCTAAACTTGTTCGCAAATAAAAGTTAATCCTTCTAACTTGACTTTTAAAATCAACTAAACACATGTTCTATATCTATATGATATGCTAACTTAATGATTTAAAACCTGGAAACACGAAAAACACCGTAAAACCGGATTTACGCCGTCGTAGTAACACCGCGGGCTGTTTTGGGTTAGTTAATTAAAAACTATGATAAACTTTGATTTAAAAGTTGTTATTCTGGGAAAATGATTTTTATTATGAACATGAAACTATATCCAAAAATTATGGTTAAACTCAAAGTGGAAGTATGTTTTCTAAAATGGTCATCTAGACGTCGTTCTTTCGACTGAAATGACTACCTTTACAAAAACGACTTGTAACTTATTTTTCTGACTATAAACCTATACTTTTTCTGTTTAGATTCATAAAATAGAGTTCAATATGAAACCATAGCAATTTGATTCACTCAAAACGGATTTAAAATGAAGAAGTTATGGGTAAAACAAGATTGGATAATTTTTCTCATTTTAGCTACGTGAAAATTGGTAACAAATCTATTCCAACCATAACTTAATCAACTTTTATTGTATATTATGTAATCTTGAGATACCATAGACACGTATACAATGTTTCGACCTATCATGTCGACACATCTATATATATTTCGGAACAACCATAGACACTCTATATGTGAATGTTGGAGTTAGCTATACAGGGTTGAGGTTGATTCCAAAATATATATAGTTTGAGTTGTGATCAATACTGAGATACGTATACACTGGGTCGTGGATTGATTCAAGATAATATTTATCGATTTATTTCTGTACATCTAACTGTGGACAACTAGTTGTAGGTTACTAACGAGGACAACTGACTTAATAAACTTAAAACATCAAAATATATTAAAAGTGTTGTAAATATATTTTGAACATACTTTGATATATATGTATATATGTTATAGGTTCGTGAATCAACCAGTGGCCAAGTCTTACTTCCCGACGAAGTAAAAATCTGTGAAAGTGAGTTATAGTCCCACTTTTAAAATCTAATATTTTTGGGATGAGAATACATGCAGGTTTTATAAATGATTTACAAAATAGACACAAGTACGTGAAACTATATTCTATGGTCGAAGTATCGAAATCGAATATGCCCCTTTTTATTAAGTCTGGTAATCTAAGAATTAGGGAACAGACACCCTAATTGATGCGAATCCTAAAGATAGATCTATTGGGCCTAACAAACCCCATCCAAAGTACCAGACGCTTTAGTACTTCGAAATTTATATCATATCCGAAGGGTGTCCCGGAATGATGGGGATATTCTTATATATGCATCTTGTTAATGTCGGTTACCAGGTGTTCACCATATGAATGATTTTTATCTCTATGTATGGGATGTGTATTGAAATATGAAATCTTGTGGTCTATTGTTACGATTTGATATATATAGGTTAAACCTATAACTCACCAACATTTTTGTTGACGTTTAAAGCATGTTTATTCTCAGGTGAATACTAAGAGCTTCCGCTATTTCAAGCTAAAATATGGACAAGATTTGGAGTCCATGTTTGTATGATATTGTGTAAAAACTGCATTCAAGAAACTGATTTCGATGTAACATATTTGTATTGTAAACCATTATGTAATGGTCGTGTGTAAACAGGATATTTTAGATTATCATTATTAGATAATCTACGTAAAGCTTTTTAAACCTTTATTTATGAAATAAAGGTTATGGTTTGTTTTAAAAATGAATGCAGTCTTTGAAAAACGTCTCATATAGAGGTTAAAACCTCGCAACGAAATCAATTAATATGGAACGTTTTTAATCAATAAGAACGGGACATTTCAGTTGGTATCCGAGCATTGGTCTTAGAGAACAGAAAATTTGCATTAGTGTGTCTTATCGAGTTTGTTAGGATGCATTAGTGAGTCTGGACTTCGACCGTGTTTTCTTTAAAAATGATTGCTTAACATTTTTGTTGGAAACTATATATTATTAACATGTATATATTATGTGATATATTAATCTCTTAACATGTTTGATGTTGTGTGATAGATGTCTACCTCTAGCACAAATCCCATTGACTCACCTAATAATAACGAAGAGTCGAATATATATTGGAGTGATTCACAAGTTCCCGAAGAAGAACCGGAAGAAGAATCAGAACCGGAAGAAGAATTAGAACCGGAAGAGGAGGAACCGGAGGAGGAAATAGAACCGGTGGGGGAAATAATAAAACGGTTAAGTAAAAGAAAATCCTCAACCAACCGACCAAGGTTAATTATGGTCAATGGTGTTTCCGCCAAGGAAGCAAAATATTGGGAGGATTACCAATTCTTCAATGAATCGGATTCCGACGAGAATTCCGATGATGTTATAGAAATTACCCCAACTGAATTTAAAAAGGCAAAAGAAAATAATAAGGGAAAGAGCATAAAAATAGAGAAATCTAATTCCAACCCCGATGAACTTTATATGTATCGTCAACCCCCGAAGCCCTTAAGTTGTAACAATGACCCGGGAACCTCTAAACCACCAGGTTTTTCTAAACCGTTGTGGAAAATGACAGCTCGTATTAGGGGAACATCATATATCCCTAGAAACTTGGCAAAACGAACCAAAACCGAAGAAGAAGAAACGAGCGAGTCAGAATAAGATAGTTGTATTCGTGTGGTGTAATATATGTAATATAGTGTGCTTATGCTTTATGATATATGTAAAAATTGCTTGTATTAATATGTATTTTTTTTATGAATCTAACTCTTGTCTATTTTACAGTATAAAAACACAAAATGGATAGACAACCCAATATTTTAAGAGACCTACCCGGAGACATGATTGATGAAATCTTGTCTAGAGTCGGTCAGAATTCTTCGGCACAACTATTTACGGCGAAATCAGTTTGTAAGACATTCGAAGAACGTTCCAAGAATGTCTTGGTTTATAAGAGACTTTCGTTTGAAAGATGGGGGATATCACATTGGAAAACCCATAAGTTACGATGTGTTTACTTTGACGCATATATTGCGGGGAACCCAAATGCTATTTTACGCAACGGGTTAAGAAATTATTTTGACTCAATGTATCCGAATATAGGACTTCATGATTTAGAAAAAGCGGCTAACATGCAACATAAAGAAGCATGCTATGCTTACGGGTTAGTAATGTTCGCTTCTCACCAAAGTGAGAAAAAGAACATCGGGCTACAACTATTAAACAAAACGTTCCCACAAGTGACGGAGTCGGTAATTGGGGTAAGAAATGAGGTTTTTAGGTTATTACGAGACTGTTGGTCATTACGTAACCCTCGTCCCTTTGACAACGTTACAACACGATGTGTTATCAACGGCCATAACAGTTATGTTCTACAATACCAAGGATGGGAAGTAGTCCTAGTAAAACCAGAATGCATGACTTGTTTCTGGACGTATGAATTCCGTGTCTTTATTGCCTTTGCTGAACGACTTGTGTACTAGCTAGAATTATCTTCACAACTATCTTGTATCAAAGTTATTGTGTGCTATATTTCATGCTTTATGTAAAATAAGCGGTATTGTAAGTTTGTAAAATATTGTATAAAAGTTTGAACGCGAAATATTATTATAATCAGTTTTTCATATAGAATTGTAGTAGTTGAATTATATATTAGCTACTAAGTATGAACTTAACGGGTAGGTACTACCCTAATTTAAACCTATAAAACGCTAATATGAAGAAAAAGCTTTTATAAATGAGTTCATATTATGCTACGAAATACAATTAACTACTCTTAATATTCTGTATGATTAACTTGTTCCATTTGACTATTTTGAAGGAAATGGCACCTACTACTCGACACACCATGAATATGAATTAAGAGGAATTCCGTACTTTTCTAGCTTCAAACATAGCCGCAGTACAGGCTGCGCTACATACCAACAATAACCTTGGATCTAGCAGTACAGGAAATCGTGTAGGATGCACCTACAAAGAATTCACTGCCTGCAAACCTTTGGAATTTGATGGAACCGAAGGACCGATCGGATTGAAACGGTGGACCGAGAAGGTCGAATCGGTGTTTGCCATAAGTAAGTGTACTGAAGAGGACAAAGTGAAGTACGCTACGCATACCTTCACAGGTTCTGCGTTAACATGGTGGAATACCTATCTAGAGCAAGTGGGACAAGATGATGCGTACGCACTACCGTGGTCAGCATTCAAGCACTTGATGAACGAAAAGTACCGTCCCAGAACCGAGGTCAATAAGCTCAAGACAGAACTTAGAGGGTTACGAACCCAAGGATTTTATATTACCACGTACGAAAGACGATTCACAGAATTGTGCCTATTGTGTCCGGGAGCGTTCGAAGATGAGGAAGAGAAGATCGACGCGTTTGTGAAAGGATTACCGGAAAGAATCCAAGAAGATATAAGTTCACACGAGCTCGCCTCCATACAACAGGCATGTAGAATGGCTCACAAACTAGTGAACCAGATTGAGGAAAGAATTAAAGAACAGACGGCTGAAGAGGCCAATGTGAAGCAAGTCAAAAGAAAGTGGGAGGAAAGCGGTGATAAGAATCACCAACACAACAACAACAGCAATTACAACAATCATCCCAACAACAATAACAACCGTAACAACAACAACAATCAGAAGCAGCTATGCCAAAGGTGTGAAAAGTATCACTCGGGTTTCTGCACCAAATTTTGCAATAAGTGTAAAAGAAATGGTCATAGCGCGGCGAAGTGTGAGGTCTACGGACCAGGGGTTAACAGAACGAAAGGAACAAATGGTGTCGGAACGAGTAATGGCGGAGCAAGTAGTGTCGGAGCAAGTTATGCCAATGTAGTTTGTTATAAATGTGGAAAACCGGGCCACATTATTAGAAATTGCCCGAACCAGGAGAACACGAATGGACAAGGCCGCGGAAGAGTTTTCAATATTAATGCGGCAGAGGCACATGAAGACCCGGAGCTTGTTACGGGTACGTTTCTTATTGACAATAAATCTGCTTACGTTTTATTTGATTCGGGTGCGGATAGAAGCTATATGAGTAGAGATTTTTGTGCTAAATTAAGTTGTCCATTGACGCCGTTGGATAGTAAATTTTTACTCGAATTAGCAAACGGCAAATTAATTTCAGCATATAATATATGCCGGAATCGAGAAATTAAACTGGGTAGCGAAATATTTAAGACTGATTTGATACCAGTAGAGTTAGGAAGTTTTGATGAAATAGTTGGCATGGACTGGCTGAAGAAGGTGAAAGCAGAGATCGTATGTTATAAAAATGCAATTCGCATTGTACGAGAAGAAGGAGAACCCTTAATGGTGTACGGAGAAAAGGGCAACATGAAGCTACATCTTATTAGTAATTTGAAGGCACAAAAACTAATAAGAAAAGGTTGCTATGCTGTTCTAGCACACGTCGAGAAAGTACAAACTGAAGAAAAGAGCATCAATGATGTTCCCGTCGCAAAAGAATTTCCCGATGTATTTCCGAAAGAATTACCGGGACTACCTCCACATCGATCTGTTGAATTTCAAATAGATCTTGTACCAGGAGCTGCACTAATAGCTCGTGCTCCTTATAGACTCGCACCCAGCGAGATGAAAGAACTCCAAAGCCAACTGCAAGAACTATTAGAACGTGATTTCATTCGACCAAGCACATCACCATGGGGAGCTCCTGTTTTGTTTGTCAAGAAGAAGGATGGTACATTTAGGTTGTGTATTGACTACAGAGAGTTGAACAAACTTACCATCAAAAACCGTTATCCACTGCCAAGAATTGATGACTTATTTGATCAACTACAAGGCTCGTCGGTTTATTCGAAGATCGATTTACGTTCTGGATATCATCAAATGCGAGTAAAGGAGGATGATATTCCAAAAACTGCTTTTAGGACGCGTTATGGTCATTACGAGTTTATGGTTATGCCGTTTGGATTGACTAATGCACCAGCTGTGTTCATGGACCTTATGAACCGAGTGTGTGGGCCATATCTTGACAAGTTTGTCATTGTTTTCATCGATGACATACTTATTTACTCAAAGAATGATCAAGAGCACGAAGAACATTTGAGAAAAGTG
This sequence comes from Rutidosis leptorrhynchoides, assembly GCF_046630445.1. Taxonomy (NCBI): domain Eukaryota; kingdom Viridiplantae; phylum Streptophyta; class Magnoliopsida; order Asterales; family Asteraceae; genus Rutidosis; species Rutidosis leptorrhynchoides. The sequence continues at coordinate 117,145,314 of NC_092341.1, read as the reverse complement.
CTAGAAGTATTGAGGAAAGAAAAACTGTACGCTAAGTTTTCAAAGTGTGCATTTTGGTTGGAAGAAGTTCAATTCCTCGGTCACATAGTGAACAAAGAAGGTATCCAGGTGGACCCGGCAAAGATCGAAACCGTTGAAAAGTGGGAAACCCCAAAAACTCCGAAGCATATACGTCAATTTTTAGGATTGGCTGGTTACTACAGAAGATTCATCCAAGATTTCTCCAAAATAGCAAAACCCTTGACTGCATTAACGCATAAAGGGAAGAAATTTGAATGGAAGGATGAACAAGAGAAGGCGTTTCAATTATTGAAGAAAAAGCTAACTACGGCACCTATATTGTCATTGCCTGAAGGGAATGATGATTTTGTGATTTATTGTGATGCATCAAAGCAAGGTCTCGGTTGTGTATTAATGCAACGGACGAAGGTGATTGCTTATGCGTCTAGACAATTGAAGATTCACGAGCAAAATTATATGATGCATGATTTGGAATTAGGCGCGGTTGTTTTTGCATTAAAGACTTGGAGGCACTACTTATATGGGGTCAAAAGTATTATATATACCGACCACAAAAGTCTTCAACACATATTTAATCATAAACAACTGAATACGAGGCAGCGTAGGTGGATTGAATTGTTGAATGATTACGACTTTGAGATTCGTTACCACCCGGGGAAGGCAAATGTGGTAGCCGACGCCTTGAGCAGAAAGGACAGAGAACCCATTCGAGTAAAATCTATGAATATAATGATTCACACTAACCTTACTACTCAAATAAAGGAGGCGCAACAAGGAGTTTTAAAATAGGGAAATTTAAAGGATGAAATACCCAAAGGATCGGAGAAGCATCTTAATATTCGGGAAGACGGAACCCGGTATAGGGCTGAAAAAATTTGGGTACCAAAATTTGGAGATATGAGAGAAATGGTACTTAGAGAAGCACATAAAACCAGATACTCAATACACCCTGGAACGGGGAAGATGTACAAGGATCTTAAAAAATATTTTTGGTGGCCAGGTATGAAAGCCGATATTGCTAAATATGTAGGAGAATGTTTGACGTGTTCTAAGGTCAAAGCTGAACATCAGAAACCATCAGGTTTACTACAACAACCTGAAATCCCAGAATGGAAATGGGAAAACATTACCATGGATTTCATTACTAAATTGCCAAGGACTGCAAGTGGTTATGATACTATTTGGGTAATAGTTGATCGTCTCACCAAGTCAGCACACTTCCTGCCAATAAGAGAAGATGACAAGATGGAGAAGTTATCACGACTGTATTTGAAGGAAGTCGTCTCCAGAAGTGGAATAGCAATCTCTATTATCTCTGATAGGGATGGCAGATTTATTTCAAGATTCTGGCAGACATTACAACAAGCATTGGGAACTCGTCTAGACATGAGTGCTTCCTATCATCCACAAACTGATGAGCAGAGTGAAAGGACGATACAAACGCTTGAAGACATGCTACGAGCTTGTGTTATTGATTTCGGAAACAGTTGGGATCGACATCTACCGTTAGCAGAATTTTCCTACAACAACAGCTATCCTTCAAGCATTGAGATGGCGCCATTTGAAGCACTTTATGGTAGAAAGTGCAGGTCTCCAATTTGTTGGAGTGAAGTGGGGGATAGACAGATTACGGGTCCGGAGATAATACAAGAAACTACCGAGAAAATCATCCAAATTCAACAAAGATTGAAAACCGCCCAGAGTCGACAAAAGAGCTACGCGGACAGTAAAAGAAAATATATAGAGTTTGAAATTGGAGAAATGGTCATGCTTAAGGTTTCACCTTGGAAAGGCGTTGTTCGATTTGGTAAACGGGGGAAACTAAATCCAAGGTACATTGGACCATTCAAGATTATAGATCGTGTCGGACCAGTAGCTTACCAACTGGAGCTACCTCAACAACTCGCGACTGTACATAACACTTTTCATGTCTCAAATTTGAAGAAAAGTTTTGCTAAAGAAGATCTCACTATTCCGTTGGACGAAATCCAAATCAATGAAAAACTTCAATTCATTGAAGAACCCGTCGAAATAATGGATCGTGAGGTTAAGAGACTTAAACAAAACAAGATACCAATTGTTAAGGTTCGATGGAATGCTCGTAGAGGACCCGAGTTCACCTGGGAGCGTGAAGATCAGATGAAGAAGAAATACCCGCATTTATTTCCAGAAGATACGTCAACACCTTCAACTGCTTAAAATTTCGGGACGAAATTTATTTAACGGGTAGGTACTGTAGTGACCCGAACTTTTCCATGTTTATATATATATTAAATGAAATTGTTATTTACATGATTAAGTGTTTCCAACATGTTAAGCAATCAAACTTTTTAAGACTTGATTAATTGAAATAGGTTTCATATAGACAATTGACCACCCAAGTTGACCGGTGATTCACGAACGTTAAAACTTGTAAAAACTATACGATGATATATATATGGTTATATATATAGTTAACATGATTTTATTATAAGTTGTATCTCATTAGGTATTTTAACAATGAGTTATATACATAAAAAATGAGACTATTAATTTAAGAAACTCGAAAACGATATATATAGCGATTATCATTATAACAACGTCTTACTAGGTACATATGAATCATATTAAGATATTGATACACTTGGTTAATTATGTTAAATGATAAGTAAATATATTATTAAGTGTATTAACAATGAAATACATATGTAAAAATAAGACTACTAACTTAATGATTTCGAAACGAGACATATATGTAACGATTATCGTTGTAACGACATTTAACTGTATATATATATCATACTAAGATATATTATATATCATAATATCATGATAATATAACAATTTAACATCTCATTTGTTATAATAAACAATGGGTTAACAACATTCAACAAGATCGTTAACCTAAAGGTTTCAAAACAACATTTACATGTAACGACTAACGATGACTTAACGACTCAGTTAAAATGTATATACTTGTAGTTTTTTAATATGTATTCATACACTTTTGAAAGACTTCAAGATACTTATTAAAATACTTCTACTTAACAAAAATGCTTACAATTACATCCTCGTTAAGTTTCATCAACAATTCTACTCGTATGCACCCGTATTCGTACTCGTACAATACACAGCTTTTAGATGTATGTACTATTGGTATATACACTCCAATGATCAGCTCTTAGCAGCCCATGTGAGTCACCTAACACATGTGGGAATCATTATTTGGAAACTAGCATGAAATATCTCATAAAATTACAAAAATATGAGTAATCATTCATGACTTATTTACATGAAAACAAAATTACATATCCTTTATATCTAATCCATACACCAACGACCAAAAACACCTACAAACACTTTCATTCTTCAATTTTCTTCATCTAATTGATCTCTCTCAAGTTCTATCTTCAAGTTCTAAGTGTTCTTCATAAATTCCAAAAGTTCTAGTTTCATAAAATCAAGAATACTTCCAAGATTGCAAGTTTACTTCCAAGTTTTTTAAATCCATTCCAAGTAATCATCCAAGATCAAGAAAACTTTGTTATTTACAGTAGGTTATCTTTCTAATACAAGGTAATAATCATATTTAAACTTTAATTCAATTTCTATAACTATAACAATCTTATTTTGAGTGGAAATCTTACTTGAAATTGTTTTCGTGTCATGATTCTGCTTCAAGAACTTTCAAGCCATTCAAGGATCCTTTGAAGCTAGATCTATTTTTCTCATTTCCAGTAAGTTTATCCAAGGAACTTGAGGTAGTAATGATATTCATAACATCATTCAATTCATACGTATAAAGCTATCTTATTCGAAGGTTTAAACTTGTAATCACTAGAACATAGTTTAGTTAATTCTAAACTTGTTCGCAAATAAAAGTTAATCCTTCTAACTTGACTTTTAAAATCAACTAAACACATGTTATAATATTTATCGATTTATTTCTGTACATCTAACTGTGGACAACTAGTTGTAGGTTACTAACGAGGACAGCTGACTTAATAAACTTAAAACATCAAAATATATTAAAAGTGTTGTAAATATATTTTGAACATACTTTGATATATATGTATATATGTTATAGGTTCGTGAATCAACCAGTGGCCAAGTCTTACTTCCCGACGAAGTAAAAATCTGTGAAAGTGAGTTATAGTCCCACTTTTAAAATCTAATATTTTTGGGATGAGAATACATGCAGGTTTTATAAATGATTTACAAAATAGACACAAGTACGTGAAACTATATTCTATGGTCGAAGTATCGAAATCGAATATGCCCCTTTTTATTAAGTCTGATAATCTAAGAATTAGGGAACAGACACCCTAATTGATGCGAATCCTAAAGATAGATCTATTGGGCCTAACAAACCCCATCCAAAGTACCAGATGCTTTAGTACTTCGAAATTTATATCATATCCGAAGGGTGTCCCGGAATGATGGGGATATTCTTATATATGCATCTTGTTAATGTCGGTTACCAGGTGTTCACCATATGAATGATTTTTATCTCTATGTATGGGATGTGTATTGAAATATGAAATCTTGTGGTCTATTGTTACGATTTGATATATATAGGTTAAACCTATAACTCACCAACATTTTTGTTGACGTTTAAAGCATGTTTATTCTCAGGTGAATACTAAGAGCTTCCGCTGTTGCATACTAAAATAAGGACAAGATTTGGAGTCCATGTTTGTATGATATTGTGTAAAAACTGCATTCAAGAAACTGATTTCGATGTAACATATTTGTATTGTAAACCATTATGTAATGGTCGTGTGTAAACAGGATATTTTAGATTATCATTATTTGATAATCTACGTAAAGCTTTTTAAACCTTTATTTATGAAATAAAGGTTATGGTTTGTTTTAAAAATGAATGCAGTCTTTGAAAAACGTCTCATATAGAGGTCAAAACCTCTCAACGAAATCAATTAATATGGAACGTTTTTAATCAATAAGAACGGGACATTTCATAAATTAAGTTACCCATTGACGCCTTTGGATAGTAAATTTTTACTCGAATTAGCAAATGGTAAATTAATTTCTGCAGATAATATATGTCGGGATAGAGAAATTAAACTGGGTGATGAAACGTTTAAGATTGATTTAATACTAGTAGAGTTAGGGAGTTTTGATGTAATAATTGGCATGGACTGGTTGAAAAAGGTGAGTGCAGAGGTCGTTTGTTACAAAAATGCGATTCACATTATGCGTGAAAAACGAAAACCTTTAATGGTATACGTAGAAAAGAACAACGCGAAATTAAATCTTATTAGTAGTTTTAAGGCGCAAAAACTAATAAGAAAAGGTTGTTACGTCATTCTAGCATACATCGAGGAAGTTAAACCTGAAGAAAAGAACATCAGTGATGTTCCCGTCGCAAAAGAATTTCCCGATGTATTTCCGAAAGAATTACCGGGATTACCCCCACATCGATCCGTTGAATTTCAAATAGACCTTGTACCAAGAGCTGGACCAATAGCTCGTGCTCCATACAGACTCACACCCAGCGAAATGAAAGAATTACAAAGTCAGTTACAGGAAATTTTAGAGCGTGGTTTCATTCGACCAAGTACATCACCATGAGGAGCTCCTGTTCTGTTTGTCAAGAAGAAAGATGGTACATTCAGGTCGTGTATCGACTACCGAGAGTTGAACAAACTTACCATCAAGAACTGCTACCCACTACCGAGAATCGACGACTTATTTGATCAACTACAAGGCTCATCAATTTATTCGAAGATTGATTTAAGTTCTGGGTATCATCAAATGCGGGTGAAGGAGGATGATATTCCAAAGACTGCTTTTAGGACGTGCTACGGTCATTACGAGTTTATGGTTATGCCGTTTGGGTTGACTAACGCACCAGCTGTGTTTATGGTGTGATGACCCGGAAAATTTTGACTTATTTAAACCAATTCTCTATACGATATTTTTTATTTTGACACGTTAAACAAAGTCTGTTAGATTGAGTCTTAAAATTTTAGAACTGTTTCATATATACAATTACCTTTGACTACTCTCGACGATTCATGAACAATTACATGTATGTATATATATATGTACAAGTAAAAACGACTTTCCTACAGTAAAACACTATTTGCTAAAGTAAAAATGACTTTGCTACAGTAAAACACTATTTGCTACAGTGAAATCGTATTTTGCTACAGTGCTACAGTGATTTGCTACAGTAACACACTATTTGCTACAGTAACACTATTTGCTACAGTAAAAACTATTGCTACAGCACACTATTTGATGTCAACGAACTAGAAAACAAGCAGAAATGAGCTGTTCAACCTAGCCATGCGATCGCATTGCAAAAGCACTGAAAACCCATGCGATCACATGGGGACCAAAAACACTATTTGCTACAGTAAATATTATGTCGACGAACTAGCAAACAAAACGCCATGCGATCGCATGGCAAAAGTACTGAAAACCCATGCGATCGCATGGGGACCAAAATCAGGAAACATGCCTATAAAAGGCCAGTTTATTCGACGAATGTTTACACACTTTATTTTCTGTACTCAATATTTATATTTATAATTATAATTATAATTATAATTTTAAGTTTAATAATAATAAAGTATATTCGAGGGTATTTTAATTCGGGTTTCAAACCGCTTTAAGCTAAGGAAATATTGGGTATTGTTCGGGGTATTGTTCTTGAATCCAAGGCCAACCATACAGTCATCTACCATCATTACATCTACGCAATTTGCCTACAATATTGAGTCTCAATATTGAACCGTGAGTTTATAGTCTCCCTTTTTAAATATTTTAAATATTTTTGGGCTGAGAATACATGCAATTTATTTTAAACGCAATAAGACACAAGTACATACTAAATTCTACACTGAGTTAAACCGAAAATCCCTTAGCTTTGGTAACTAGTAGCTGCCAGTACATAGGATATGGACTGGTGGGCGCGAATAATTGTATATGGATCCATAGGGCTTGACATCCCCGTCCGAGCTAGAGCGCTAGCCTTTTAACGGACGTATGTTATTTGAGTTTAAGACACGTTGGTTTGCGTGTATTAAAACGAATGGGGTAATTATCACTATAGCGATAAGTTTAGTTACCAGGGTGCTCTATTACGTAGAATCTATTGATAAACTTTTGATGAAATCTTGTGATCTATCTTTATATATGTTTATGACTCGAGCAATTAAACCTATAACTCACCAACATTCGTGTTGACTTTTTAGCATGTTTTATTCTCAGGTCCTTAGACTGCTTCCGCTCTGATGTGCTTGTTGCCTGCATGGAGTCTCTCATGCTTTGTACAAAGTTTATTGCATTCAAAATAAAACTGCATTGTGTAATAAATAATTGGACTGTGATGTCAACCTGTAAATTAAAGACTTATGTATTTTGGGGTTTTGCTTATACCTAAGCACTAGCCCACATGTTTATAACTTTCTATGTTTAGAAAGTCACTTATTTTAATGAATGCAATATTTTATCAAAACGTATCATATAGAGGTCAAAACCTCACTGTGGAATCAATGATTAACGTGCTGCGTCAATAGCGATTTTGACGGGTCGTTACATATGGATCTCATGAACCGAGTGTGTGGGCCATATCTTGACAAGTTTGTCATTGTTTTCATCGATGACATACTTATTTACTCGAAGAATGATCAAGAACACGAAGAACATTTGAGAAAAGTGCTAGAATTGCTGAGAAAAGAAAAACTGTACGCTAAGTTTTCAAAGTATGCATTTTGGTTGGAAGAAGTTCAATTCCTCGGTCACATAGTGAACAAAGAAGGTATTCAGGTGGATCCAGCAAAGATTGAAACCGTTGAAAAGTGGGAAACCCCGAAAACTCCGAAACACATACGCCAATTTTTAGGGCTAGCTGGTTATTACAGGAGATTCATCCAAGATTTTTCCAAAATAGCAAAACCCTTGACTGCATTAACACATAAAGGGAAGAAATTTGAATGGAAGGATGAACAAGAGAAAGCGTTTCAATTGTTGAAGAAAAAGTTAACTACGGCACCTATATTGTCATTACCTGAAAGGAATGATGATTTTATGATATATTGTGATGCCTCAAAACAAGGTCTTGGCTGTGTATTAATGCAACGAACGAAGGTAATTGCTTATGCGTCTAGACAATTGAAGATTTACGAGCAGAATTTTACGACACATGATTTGGAATTAGGCGCGGTTGTTTTTGCATTAAAGACTTGGAGGCACTACTTATATGGGGTCAAAAGTATTATATATACCGACCACAAAAGTCTTCAACACATATTTAATCAGAAACAACTGAACATGAGGCAGCGCAGGTGGATTGAATTGTTGAATGATTACGACTTTGAGATTCGTTACCACCCGGGGAAGGCAAATGTGGTAGTCGATGCCTTGAGCAGAAAGGACAGAGAACCCATTCGAGTAAAAGCTATGAATATAATGATTCACACTAACCTTACTATCCAAATAAAGGAGGCGCAACAAGGAGTTTTAAAAGAGGGAAATTTAAAGGATGAAATACCCAAAGGATCGGAGAAGCATCTTAATATTCGGGAAGACGGAACCCGGTATAGGGTTGAAAGAATTTGGGTACCAAAATTTGGAGATATGAGAGAAATGGTACTTAGAGAAGCTTATAAAACCAGGTACTCAATACATCCTGGAACGAGAAAGATGTACAAGGACCTCAAGAAACATTTTTGGTGGCCGGGTATGAAAGCCGATGTTGCTAAATACGTAGGAGAATATTTGATGTGTTCTAATGTCAAAGCTGAGCATCAGAAACCATCAGGTCTACTTCAACAACCCGAAATCCCGGAATGGAAATGGGAAAACATTACCATGGATTTCATCATTAAATTGCCAAAGACTGCAAGTGGTTTTGATACTATTTGGGTAATAGTTGATCGTCTCACCAAATCAGCACACTTCCTGCCAATAAGAGAAGATGAAAAGATGGAGAAGTTAGCACGACTGTATTTGAAGGAAGTCATCTCCAGACATGGAATACCAATCTCTATTATCTCTGATAGGGATGGCAGATTTATTTCAAGATTCTGGCAGACATTACAGCAAGTATTAGGAACTCGTCTAGACATGAGTACTGCCTATCATCCATAAACTGATGGGTAGAGCGAAAGGATGATACAAACGCTTGAAGACATGCTACGAGCATGTTTTATTGATTTTGGAAACAGTTGGGATCGACACCTACCGTTAGCAGCATTTTCCTACAACAACAGCTACCATTCAAGTATTGAGATGGCGCCGTTTGAAGCACTTTATGGTAGAAAGTGCAGGTCTCCGATTTGTTGGAGTGAAGTGGGGGATAGACAGATTACGGGTCTGGAGATAATACAAGAAACTACCGAGAAGATCATCAAAATTCAACAACGGTTGAAAACCGCCCAAAGTCGACAAAAGAGCTACGCTGACATTAAAAGAAAAGATATAGAATTTGAAATTGGAGAGATGGTCATGCTTAAAGTTGCAGCTTGGAAAGGTATTGTTCGATTTGGTAAACGAGGGAAATTAAATCCAAGGTATATTGGACTATTCAAGATTATTGATCGAGTCGGACCAGTAGCTTACCGACTTGAGTTACCTCAACAACTCGCGGCTGTACATAACACTTTCCACGTCTCGAATTTGAAGAAATGTTTTGCTAAAGAATATCTCACTATTCCGTTAGATGAAATCCATATCAACGAAAAACTTCAATTCATCGAAGAACACGTCAAAATAATGGATCGTGAGGTTAAAAGACTTAAGAAAAACAAGATACCAATTGTTAAGATTCGATGGAATGCTCGTAGAGGACCCGAGTTTACCTGGGAACGAGAAGATCAGATGAAGAAGAAATACCCGCACTTATTTCCAGAAGATACGTCAACACCTCCAACTGCTTAAAATTTCGGGACGAAATTTATTTAACGGGTAGGTACTGTAGTGACCAGAACTTTTCCATGTTTATATATATAATATGAAATTGTTATTTACATGATTAAGTGTTTCCAACATGTTAAGCAATCAAACTTGTTAAGACTTGATTAATTGAAATAGGTTTCATATAGACATTTGACCACCCAAGTTGACCGGCGATTCACGAACGTTAAAACTTGTAAAAACTATATGATGACATATATATGGAGATATATATATATATATATATATATATATATATATATATATATATATATATATATATATATATATATATATAGTGTTAACATGATAGTATGATAAGTAAATATCTCACTAGGTATATTAACAATGAGTGATATACATAAAAATGAGTTTATTGAATTAAGAAACTCGAAACGATATATATAACGATTATCGTTATAACAACGTCTTACTAAATACCTATGAATCATATTAATATATTGATACACTATGATAAACATCATAAATGATAAGTAAACATATCATTAAGTGTATTAACAATGAACTACATATGTAAAAACAAGACTACTAACTTAAGGATTTCGAAACGAGACATATATGTAACGATTATCGTTGTAACGACATTTAAATGTATATATATATCATATTAAGATATATTAATACATCATAATATCATGATAATGTAATAATTTAACATCTCATTAGATATAATAAAAAATGTGTTAACAACATTTAACAAGATCGTTAACTTAAAGGTTTCAAAACAACACTTACATGTAACGACTAACGATGACTTAACGACTAAGTTAAAATGTATATACATGTAGTGTTTTAATATGTATTCATACACTTTTGAAAGACTTCAAGACACTTATCAAAGTACTTCTACTTAACAAAAATGCTTACAATTACATCCTCATTCATTTTCATCAACAATTCTACTCATATGCACTCGTATTTGTACTCGTACAATACACAGCTTCTAAATGTCTTTACTATTGGTATATACACTCCAATGATCAGTTCTTAGCATCCCATGTGAGTCACCTAACCATGTGGGAACCATAATTTAACATCTAGCAAGAAATATGTAACAAAACAACAAACTAATGGAGACTATATGACAACATACATATCACGTTTTCTAACACACTCATAAACACTTTCACTTTTCAATTTTTATGCATCAAACTAAACTCTCTCAAGTGTTATTCCTTTGTTCTAAGTGTTCTTCATCATCTTCATCAAAATCTAGCTCAATCTAGTTCCTAAATCCATACATAAACCAAGTTATAAAACAACTACTCAAGAACACACCAACAACACTTCCAAGTTTGCTAGCTTACTTCCAATCTTGTAAATCCACTTTGAGTGATCATCCAACCTCAAGAAATATTTCTTATTTACAGTAAGATATCTTTCTAATACAAGGTAATACTCATATTCAAACTTTGATTCAACTTCTATAACTTTAACAATCTTATTTCGAGTGGAAATCTTACTTGAACTTGTTTTCGTGTCATGATTCTACTTCAAGAACTTTCAAGCCATCTAAGGATCCTTTGAAGCTAGATCTATTTTTCTCATTTCCAGTAGGTTTATCCACAAAACCTGAGATAGTAATGATGTTCATAACATCATTCGATTCATATATATAAAACTACCTTATTCGAAGGTTTAAACTTGTAATCACTAGAACATACTTTAGTTAATTCTAAACTTGTTCGCAAACAAAAGTTAATCCTTCTAACTTGACATTTAAAATCAACTAAACACATGTTCTATATCTATATGATATGCTAACTTAATGATTTAAAACCTGAAAACACGAAAAACACCGTAAAACCGGATATACGCCGTCGTAGTAACACCGCGGGCTGTTTTGGGTTAGTTAATTAAAAACTATGATAAATTTTGATTTAAAAGTTGTTCTTCTGGGAAAATAATTTTTATTATGAACATGAAACTATATCCAAAAATTATTGTTAAACTCAAAGTGGAAGTATGTTTTCCAAAATGGTCATCTAGACGTCGTTCTTTTGACTAAAATGAGTACCTTTACAAAAATGACTTGTAATCTGTATTTCCGACTATAGACTTATACATTTTCTATTTAGATTCATAAACTTAAATTCAATATGAAACCATAGCAACTTGAATCACTCAAAACGGATTTAAAACGAAGAAGTTATGGGTAAAACAAGATTGGATATTTTTGCTTGTTGTAGCTACGTGAAAATTGGTAACAAATCTATATTAATCATATCCTAGCCAACTTATATTGTATAATACATATATTCTAATATATTATGTAATCTTGGAATACCATAGACACGTATACAAATGTTTTGACATATCATATCGACCCATGTATATATATTATTTGAAACAACCATAGACACTCTATATGCAGTAATGTTTGAGTTAGCTATACAGGGTTGAGGTTGATTCCAAATATATATATACTTTGAGTTGTGATCTAGCCTGAGATGTGTATACACTGGGTCGTGGATTGATTCAAGATAATATATATCGATTTATTTCTGTACATCTAACTGTGGACAACTAGTTGTAGGTTACTAACGAGGACAGCTGACTTAATAAACTCAAATCATTAAAACGTAATAAAAATGTTATAAATATATTTTGAACATACTTTGATATATATGTACATATTTGTTATAGGTTCATGAATCAACCAGTGGCCAAGTCTTACTTCCCAACGAAGTAAAAATCTGTGAAGGTGAGTTATAGTCCCACTTTTAAAATCTAATATTTTTGGGATGAGAATACATGAAGTTTTATAAATATTTTACGAAATAGACACAAGTAATTGAAACTACATTATATGGGTGAATGAACGAAGCCGAATATGCCCCTTTTGCTTGGTAGCCTAAGAATTAGTAAACCGATCTACTAATTGACGCGAATCCTAAAGATAGATCTATTGGGCCTAACGAACCCCATCCAAAGTACCGGATGCTTTAGTACTTCGAATTCATTTTTATCATGTTCGAAGGATTTCCCGGAATGATAGGGGATATTCTTATATGCATCTTGTTAATGTCGGTTACCAGGTGTTCACCATATGAATAATTTTTATCTCTATGTATGGGATGTATATTGAAATATGAAATCTTGTGGTCTATTATTACGATTTGATAAATATATAGGTTAAACATATAACTCACCAACATTTTTTATTGACGTTTAACGCATGTTTATTCTCAGGTGATTATTAAGAGCTTCCACTGTTGCATGCTAAAATATGGACAAGATTCGGTGTCAGCATGATTGTATAATATTGTTTAAAACTGCATTCGAGATTTACTTTGTTGTAACATATTAATATTGTAAACCAATATGTATTGGTAGTGTGTAAGTGTGATATTTTTAGATTATCATTTCTTGATAATCTAGGTGGTGTCTTTTTAACCTTGTCTATAAAATAAAGGTTATGGTTTGTTTTAAAAACGAATGCAGTCTTTGAAAAACGTCTCATATAGAGGTCAAAACCTCGCAAAGAGATCAATTAATATGAAACGTTTTAAATCGATATGAACGGGACATTTCACCGGTGAGTTTCTTTTCACCTACTTCGGCCCAACAGATAGGAGAACGATATCTGCGGCCATACAAGGCTTCGAAAGGTGCGGCCTTAATGCTTGTATGATAGCTATTGTTGTAAGAGAATTCGGCTAGAGGGAAATGCTTCTCCCAAGCTTTCCCAAAATCCATAACACAAGCACGCAACATGTAGTGACCCGAACTTTTCCATGTTTATATATATTAATTGAGATTGATGTTTACATGATTAAATGTTTCCAACATGTTAAGCAATCAAACTTGTTAAGACTTGATTAATTGAAATAGGTTTCATATAGACAATTGACCACCCAAGTTGACCGGTGATTCACGAACGTTAAAACTTGTAAAAAAACTATATGATGACATATATATGGTTATATATATAGTTAACATGATATTATGATAAGTAAACATATCATTAATTATATTAACAATGAACTACATATGTAAAAACAAGACTACTAACTTAATGATTTTGAAACGAGACATATATGTAACGTTTATCGTTGTAACGACATTTAATGTATATATATCATATTAAGAGATATTCGTACATCATAATATCATGATGATATAATAATTTAAAATCTCTTTTGATATTATAAACATTGGGTTAACAACATTTAACAAGATCGTTAACCTAAAGGTTTCAAAACAACACTTACATGTAACGACTAACGATGACTTAACGACTCAGTTAAAATGTATATACATGTAGTGTTTTAATATGTATTTATACACTTTTGAAAGACTTCAATACACTTATCAAAATACTTCTACTTAACAAAAATGCTTACAATTACATTCTCGTTCAGTTTCATCAACAATTCTACTCGTATGCACCCGTATTCGTACTCGTACAATACACAGCTTTTAGATGTATGTACTATTGGTATATACACTCCAATGATCAGCTCTTAGCAGCCCATGTGAGTCACCTAACACATGTGGGAACCATCATTTGGCAACTAGCATGAAATATCTCATAAGATTACAAAAATATGAGTAATCATTCATGACTTATTTACATGAAAACAAAATTACATATCCTTTATATCTAATCCATACACCAACGACCAAAAACACCTACAAACACTTTCATTCTTCAATTTTCTTCATCTAATTGAACTCTCTCAAGTTCTATCTTCAAGTTCTAAGTGTTCTTCATAAATTCCAAAAGTTCTAGTTTCATAAAATCAAGAATACTTTCAAGTTTGCTAGCTCACTTCCAATCTTGTAAGGTGATCATTCAACCTCAAGAAATCTTTGTTTCTTACAGTAGGTTATCATTCTAATACAAGGTAATAATCATATTCAAACTTTGGTTCAATTTCTATAACTATAACAATCTTATTTCAAGTGATGATCTTACTTGAACTTGTTTTCGTGTCATGATTTTGCTTCAAGAACTTTGAGCCATCCAAGGATCCATTGAAGCTAGATCCATTTTTCTCTTTTCCAGTAGGTTCATCCAAGGAACTTAAGGTAGTAATGATGTTCATAACATCATTCGATTCATACATATAAAGCTATCTTATTCGAAGGTTTAAACTTGTAATCACTAGAACATAGTTTAGTTAATTCTAAACTTGTTCGCAAACAAAAGTTAATCCTTCTAACTTGACTTTTAAAATCAACTAAACACATGTTCTATATCTATATGATATGCTAACTTAATGATTTAAAACCTGGAAACACGAAAAACACCGTAAAACCGGATTTACGCCGTCGTAGTAACACCGCGGGCTGTTTTGGGTTAGTTAATTAAAAACTATGATAAACTTTGATTTAAAAGTTGTTATTCTGAGAAAATGATTTTTATTATGAACATGAAACTATATCCAAAAATTATGGTTAAACTCAAAGTGGAAGTATGTTTTCTAAAATGGTCATCTAGACGTCGTTCTTTCGACTGAAATGACTACCTTTACAAAAACGACTTGTAACTTATTTTTCCGACTAGAAACCTATATTTTTTTTGTTTAGATTCATAAAATAGAGTTCAATATGAAACCATAGCAATTTGATTCACTCAAAACGGATTTAAAATGAAGAAGTTATGGGTAAAACAAGATTGGATAATTTTTCTCATTTTAGCTACGTGAAAATTGGTAACAAATCTATTCCAACCATAACTTAATCAACTTGTATTATATATTATGTAATCTTGAGATACCATAGACACGTATACAATGTTTCGACCTATCATGTCGACACATCTATATATATTTCGGAACAACCATAGACACTCTATATGTGAATGTTGGAGTTAGCTATACAGGGTTGAGGTTGATTCCAAAATATATATAGTTTGAGTTGTGATCAATACTGAGATACGTATACACTGGGTCGTGGATTGATTCAAGATAATATTTATCGATTTATTTCTGTACATCTAACTGTGGACAACTAGTTGTAGGTTACTAACGAGGACAGCTGACTTAATAAACTTAAAACATCAAAATATATTAAAAGTGTTGTAAATATATTTTGAACATACTTTGATATATATGTATATATTGTTATAGGTTCGTGAATCAACCAGTGGCCAAGTCTTACTTCCCGACGAAGTAAAAATCTGTGAAGGTGAGTTATAGTCCCACTTTTAAAATCTAATATTTTTGGGATGAGAATACATGCAGGTTTTATAAATGATTTACAAAATAGACACAAGTACGTGAAACTACATTCTATGGTTGAATTATCGAAATCGAATATGCCCCTTTTTATTAAGTCTGGTAATCTAAGAATTAGGGAACAGACACCCTAATTGACGCGAATCCTAAAGATAGATCTATTGGGCCTAACAAACCCCATCCAAAGTACCGGATGCTTTAGTACTTCGAAATTTATATCATATCCGAAGGGTGTCCCGGAATGATGGGGATATTCTTATATATGCATCTTGTTATTGTCGGTTACCAGGTGTTCACCATATGAATGATTTTTATCTCTATGTATGGGATGTGTATTGAAATATGAAATCTTGTGGTCTATTGTTACGATTTGATATATATAGGTTAAACCTATAACTCACCAACATTTTTGTTGACGTTTTAAGCATGTTTATTCTCAGGTGATTATTAAGAGCTTCCGCTGTCGCATACTTAAATAAGGACAAGATTTGGAGTCCATGCTTGTATGATATTGTGTAAAAACTGCATTCAAGAAACTTATTTTGTTGTAACATATTTGTATTGTAAACCATTATGTAATGGTCGTGTGTAAACAGGATATTTTAGATTATCATTATTTGATAATCTACGTAAAGCTTTTTAAACCTTTATTGATGAAATAAAGGTTATGGTTTGTTTAAAAATGAATGCAGTCTTTGAAAAACGTCTCATATAGAGGTCAAAACCTCGCAACAAAATCAATTAATATGGAACGTTTTTAATCAATAAGAACGGGACATTTCAGATGGTATCAGAGCTGGGGCCCGCATCGATGTGCACTGCGGGGACGCAGTGTCCTGAGTGGGGGAGAGTGTGAGAACTCATCCCACATCGGTGGGGGAGGAGAACGAAACACCCCTTATAAAGGGTGTGGATACCTCCTCTAGTGGACGCGTTTTGAGGGTGAGTCCCGAGAAACAAAACCGTGAGCCACCGTGCGTCGGGGCAAAGCGGACAATATCCACTACGGGTTGTAATCGGGCTGTTACAAGATGGTATCCGAGCGTTGGTCTTAGAGAACCAGAAAATTTGCATTAGTGTGTCTTATCGAGTTTGTTAGGATGCATTAGTGAGTCTGGACTTCGACCGTGTTTTCTTTAAAAATGATTGCTTAACATTTTTATTGGAAACTATATATTTTTAACATATGAATATTATGTGATATATTAATCTCTTAACGTGTTTGATATTATGTGATAGATGTCTACCTCTAGAACAAGTCCCATTGACTCACCTAATAATAATGAAGAGTCAAATGTAAATTGGAATGATTTGTGGACTGATTCACAAGTTCCCGAAGAGGAACCGGAAGAAGAGTCGGAACCGGAAGAAGAATCGGAACCGGAAGAAGAATCGGAACCGGATGAAGAAATAGAACCGGTGGGGGAAATAATAAAACGGTTAAGTAAAAGAAAATCCTCAACCAACCGACCAAAGTTAATTATGGTCAATGGTGTTTCCGCCAAGGAAGCAAAATATTGGGAGGATTACCAATTCTCCGATGAATCGGATTCCGACGAGAATTCCGATGATGTTATAGAAATTACCCCAACTGAATTTAAAAAGGCAAAAGAAAATAATAAGGGAAAGGGCATAAAAATAGAGAAATCTAATTCCAACCCCGATGAACTTTATATGTATCGTCAACCCCCGAAGTCCTTAAGTTGTAACAATGACCCGGGAACCTCTAAACCACCAGGTTTTTCTAAACCAATGTGGACAACGACGGCTCGTATTAGGGGAACATCATATATCCCTAGAAACTTGGCAAAACGAACCAAAACCGAAGAAGAAGAAACGAGCGAGTCGGAATAAGATAGTTGTATTCGTGTGGTGTAATATATGGAATATAGTGTTCTTATGCTTTATGATATATGTAAAAATTGCTTGTATTAATAAGTATTTTTTTTTATGAATCTAACTCTTGTCTATTTTACAGTTTAAAAACACAAAATGGATAGACAACCCAATATTTTAAGAGACCTACCCGGAGACATGATTGATGAAATCTTGTCTAGAGTCGGCCAGAATTCTTCGGCACAACTATTTAAGGCGAGATCAGTTTGTAAGACATTCGAAGAACGTTCCAAGAATGTCTTGGTTTATAAGAGACTTTCGTTTGAAAGATGGGGGATATCACATTGGGAAACCCATAAGTTACGATGTGTTTACTTTGACGCATATATTGCGGGGAACCCAAATGCTATTTTACGCAACGGGTTAAGAAATTATTTTGACTCAATATATCCGAATATTGGACTTCGTGATTTAGAAAAAGCGGCTAACATGCAACATAAAGAAGCATGTTATGCTTACGGATTAGTAATGTTCGCTTCTCACCAAAGTGAGAACAAGAACATCGGGCTACAACTATTAAACAAAACGTTTCCACAAGTGACGGAGTCGGTAATTGGGGTAAGAAATGAGGTTTTTAGATTATTACGGGACTGTTGGACATTACGTAACCCTCGTCCCTTTGATGACGTTACAACACGCTGTCTTATCAACGGCCATAACGGTTATGTTGCACAAGACCAAGGATGGGAAGTAGTCCTAGTAAAACCAGAATGCATGACTTGTTTCTGGACGTATGAATTACGTGTCTTTATTGCCTTTGCTGAACGACTTGTGTACTAGCTAGAATTGTCTTCACAACTATATTGTATCAAAGTTATTGTGTGCTATATTTCATGCTTTATGTAAAATAAGCGGTATTGTAAGTTTGTAAAATATTGTATAAAAGTTTGAACGCGAAATATTATTATAATCAGTTTTTCATATAGAATTGTAGTAGTTGAATTGTATATTAGCTACTAAGTATGAACTTAACGGGTAGGTACTACCCGAATTTAAACTTATAAAACGCTAATATGAAGAAAAAGCTTTTATAAATGAGTTCATATTATGCTACGAAATATTATTAACTACTCTTAATATTCTGTATGATTAACTTGTTCCATTTAACTATTTTGAAGGAAATGGCACCGACTACTCGACACACCGTGAATATGAATGAAGAGGAATTCCGTACTTTTCTAGCTTCAAACATAGCCGCAGTACAGGCTGCGCTACATACCAACAATAACCTTGGATCTAGCAGTACAGGAAATCGTGTAGGATGCACCTACAAAGAATTCACTGCCTGCAAACCTTTGGAATTTGATGGAACCGAAGGACCGATCGGATTGAAATGGTGGACAGAGAAGGTTGAATCGGTGTTTGCCATAAGTAAGTGTACTGAAGAGGACAAAGTGAAGTACGCTACGCATACCTTCACAGGTTCTGCGTTAACATGGTGGAATACCTATCTAGAGCAAGTGGGACAAGATGATGCGTACGCACTACCGTGGTCAGCATTCAAGCACTTGATGAACGAGAAGTACCGTCCCAGAACCGAGGTCAATAAGCTCAAGACAGAACTTAGAGGGTTACGAACCCAAGGATTTGATATTACCACGTACGAAAGACGATTCACAGAATTGTGCCTATTGTGTCCGGGAGCATTCGAAGATGAGGAAGAGAAGATCGACGCATTTGTGAAAGGATTACCGGAAAGAATCCAAGAAGATATAAGTTCACACGAGCCCGCCTCCATACAACAGGCATGTAGAATGGATCACAAACTAGTGAACCAGATTGAAGAAAGAATTAAAGAACAGACTGCTGAAGAGGCCAATGTGAAGCAAGTCAAAAGAAAGTGGGAGGAAAACGGTGATAAGAATCACCAATACAACAACAACAGCAATTACAACAATAATCGCAACAATTATCCCAACAATCGCAACATCAATCGCAACTACAACAAACGGCCCAACAACAACAACAACAACAACAGCAACTACAACAATCATCCCAACAACAATAATAACCGCAACAACAACAACAATCAGAAGCAGCTATGCCAAAGGTGTGAAAAGAATCACTCGGGGTTCTGCACCAAATTTTGCAACAAGTGTAAAAGAAATGGTCATAGCGCGGCGAAGTGTGAGGTCTACGGACCAGGGGTTAATAGAACGAAAGGAACAAATGGTGTCGGAACGAGTAATGGCGGAGCAAGTAGTGTCGGAGCAAGTTATGCCAATGTAGTTTGTTATAAATGTGGAAAACCAGGCCACATTATTAGAAATTGCCCGAACCAGGAGAACACGAATGGACAAGGCCGTGGAAGAGTTTTCAATATTAATGCGGTAGAGGCACAGGAAGACCCGGAGCTTGTTACGGGTACGTTTCTTATTGACAATAAATCTGCTTACGTTTTATTTGATTCGGGTGCAGATAGAAGCTATATGAGTAGAGATTTTTGTGCTAAATTAAGTTGTCCATTGACGCCTTTGGATAGTAAATTTTTACTCGAATTAGCAAATGGTAAATTAATTTCAGCAGATAATATATGTCGGAATCGAGAAATTAAACTGGTTAGCGAAACATTTAAGATTGATTTGATACCAGTAGAGTTAGGGAGTTTTGATGTGATAATCGGTATGGACTGGTTGAAAGAAGTGAAAGCGGAGATCGTTTGTTACAAAAATGCAATTCGCATTATACGAGAAAAAGTAAAACCCTTAATGGTGTACGGAGAAAAGGGCAACACGAAGCTACATCTTATTAGTAATTTGAAGGCACAAAAACTAATAAGAAAAGGTTGCTATGCTGTTCTAGCACACGTCGAGAAAGTACAAACTGAAGAAAAGAGCATCAATGATGTTCCCATTGCAAAAGAATTTCCCGATGTATTTCCGAAAGAATTACCGGGATTACCCCCACATCGATCCGTTGAATTTCAAATAGATCTTGTACCAGGAGCTGCACCAATAGCTCGTGCTCCTTACAGACTCGCACCCAGTGAGATGAAAGAACTGCAAAGCCAATTACAAGAACTTTTAGAGCGTGGTTTCATTCGACCAAGCACATCACCGTGGGGAGCTCCTGTTTTGTTTGTCAAGAAGAAAGATGGTACATTCAGGTTGTGTATCGACTACCGAGAGTTGAACAAACTTACCATCAAGAACCGCTACCCACTACCGAGAATTGACGACTTATTTGATCAACTACAAGGCTCGTCTGTTTATTCAAAGATTGACTTACGTTCCGGGTATCATCAAATGCGGGTGAAAGAAGATGATATTCCAAAGACTGCTTTCAGAACACGTTACGGTCATTACGAGTTTATGGTCATGCCGTTTGGTTTAACTAATGCACCAGCTGTGTTCATGGACCTTATGAACCGAGTGTGTGGACCATACCTTGACAAGTTTGTCATTGTTTTCATTGATGACATACTTATTTACTCAAAGAATGACCAAGAACACGGTGAACATTTGAGAAAGGTGTTAGAAGTATTGAGGAAGGAAGAATTGTACGCTAAGTTTTCAAAGTGTGCATTTTGGTTGGAAGAAGTTCAATTCCTCGGTCACATAGTGAACAAAGAAGGTATTAAGGTGGATCCGGCAAAGATAGAAACTGTTGAAAAGTGGGAAACCCCGAAAACTCCGAAACACATACGCCAGTTTTTAGGACTAGCTGGTTACTACAGAAGGTTCATCCAAGACTTTTCCAGAATAGCAAAACCCTTGACTGCATTAACGCATAAAGGGAAGAAATTTGAATGGAATGATGAACAAGAGAAAGCGTTTCAGTTATTGAAGAAAAAGCTAACTACGGCACCTATATTGTCATTGCCTGAAGGGAATGATGATTTTGTGATTTATTGTGACGCATCAAAGAAAGGTCTCGGTTGTGTATTAATGCAACGAACGAAGGTGATTGCTTATGCGTCTAGACAATTGAAGATTCACGAACAAAATTATACGACGCATGATTTGGAATTAGGCGCGGTTGTTTTTGCATTAAAGACTTGGAGGCACTACTTATATGGGGTCAAAAGTATTATATATACCGACCACAAAAGTCTTCAACACATATTTAATCAGAAACAACTGAATATGAGGCAGCGTAGGTGGATTGAATTATTGAATGATTACGATTTTGAGATTCGTTACCACCCGGGGAAGGCAAATGTGGTAGCCGATGCCTTGAGCAGGAAGGATAGAGAACCCATTCGAGTAAAATCTATGAATATAATGATTCATAATAACATTACTACTCAAATAAAGGAGGCGCAACAAGGAGTTTTAAAAGAGGGAAATTTAAAGGATGAAATACCCAAAGGATCGGAGAAGCATCTTAATATTCGGGAAGACGGAACCCGGTATAGGGCTGAAAGGATTTGGGTACCAAAATTTGGAGATATGAGAGAAATGGTACTTAGAGAAGCTCATAAAACCAGATACTCAATACATCCTGGAACGGGGAAGATGTACAAGGATCTCAAGAAACATTTTTGGTGGCCGGGTATGAAAGCCGATGTTGCTAAATACGTAGGAGAATGTTTGACGTGTTCTAAGGTCAAAGCTGAGCATCAGAAACCATCAGGTCTACTTCAACAACCCGAAATCCCGGAATGGAAATGGGAAAACATTACCATGGATTTCATCACTAAATTTCCAAGGACTGCAAGTGGTTTTGATACTATTTGGGTAATAGTTGATCGTCTCACCAAATCAGCACACTTCCTACCAATAAGAGAAGATGACAAGATGGAGAAGTTAGCACGACTGTATTTGAAGGAAGTCGTCTCCAGACATGGAATACCAATCTCTATTATCTCTGATAGGGATGGCAGATTTATTTTAAGATTCTGGCAGACATTACAGCAAGCATTAGGAACTCGTCTAGACATGAGTACTGCCTATCATCCACAAACTGATGGGCAGAGCGAAAGGACGATACAAACGCTTGAAGACATGCTACGAGCATGTGTTATTGATTTCGGAAACAGTTGGGATCGACATCTACCGTTAGCAGAATTTTCCTACAACAACAGCTACCATTCAAGCATTGAGATGGCGCCGTTTGAAGCACTTTATGGTAGAAAGTGCAGGTCTCCGATTTGTTGGAGTGAGGTGGAGGATAGACAGATTACGGGTCCGGAGATTATACAAGAAACTACCGAGAAGATCATCCAAATTCAACAACGGTTGAAAACCGCCCAAAGTCGACAAAAGAGCTACGCTGACATTAAAAGAAAAGATATAGAATTTGAAATTGGAGAGATGGTCATGCTTAAAGTTTCACCTTGGAAAGGCGTTGTTCGATTTGGTAAACGAGGGAAATTAAATCCAAGGTATATTGGACCATTCAAGATTATTGATCGTGTCGGACCAATAGCTTACCGACTTGAGTTACCTCAACAACTCGCGGCTGTACATAACACTTTCCACGTCTCGAATTTGAAGAAATGTTTTGCTAAAGAAGATCTCACTATTCCGTTAGATGAAATCCAAATCAACGAAAAACTCCAATTCATCGAAGAACCCGTCGAAATAATGGATCGTGAGGTTAAAAGACTTAAGCAAAACAAGATACCAATTGTTAAGGTTCGATGGAATGCTCGTAGAGGACCGAGTTCACCTGGGAGCGTGAAGATCAGATGAAGAAGAAATACCCGCATCTATTTCCAGAAGATTCGTCAACACCTTCAACAGCTTAAAATTTCGGGACGAAATTTATTTAACGGGTAGGTATTGTAGTGACCCGAACTTTTCCATGTTTATATATATTAATTGAGATTGATGTTTACATGATTAAATGTTTCCAACATGTTAAGCAATCAAACTTGTTAAGACTTGATTAATTGAAATAGGTTTCATATAGACAATTGACCACCCAAGTTGACCGGTGATTCACGAACGTTAAAACTTGTAAAAAAACTATATGATGACATATATATGGTTATATATATAGTTAACATGATATTATGATAAGTAAACATATCATTAATTATATTAACAATGAACTACATATGTAAAAACAAGACTACTAACTTAATGATTTTGAAACGAGACATATATGTAACGTTTATCGTTGTAACGACATTTAATGTATATATATCATATTAAGAGATATTCGTACATCATAATATCATGATGATATAATAATTTAAAATCTCTTTTGATATTATAAACATTGGGTTAACAACATTTAACAAGATCGTTAACCTAAAGGTTTCAAAACAACACTTACATGTAACGACTAACGATGACTTAACGACTCAGTTAAAATGTATATACATGTAGTGTTTTAATATGTATTTATACACTTTTGAAAGACTTCAATACACTTATCAAAATACTTCTACTTAACAAAAATGCTTACAATTACATTCTCGTTCAGTTTCATCAACAATTCTACTCGTATGCACCCGTATTCGTACTCGTACAATACACAGCTTTTAGATGTATGTACTATTGGTATATACACTCCAATGATCAGCTCTTAGCAGCCCATGTGAGTCACCTAACACATGTGGGAACCATCATTTGGCAACTAGCATGAAATATCTCATAAGATTACAAAAATATGAGTAATCATTCATGACTTATTTACATGAAAACAAAATTACATATCCTTTATATCTAATCCATACACCAACGACCAAAAACACCTACAAACACTTTCATTCTTCAATTTTCTTCATCTAATTGAACTCTCTCAAGTTCTATCTTCAAGTTCTAAGTGTTCTTCATAAATTCCAAAAGTTCTAGTTTCATAAAATCAAGAATACTTTCAAGTTTGCTAGCTCACTTCCAATCTTGTAAGGTGATCATCCAACCTCAAGAAATCTTTGTTTCTTACAGTAGGTTATCATTCTAATACAAGGTAATAATCATATTCAAACTTTGGTTCAATTTCTATAACTATAACAATCTTATTTCAAGTGATGATCTTACTTGAACTTGTTTTCGTGTCATGATTTTGCTTCAAGAACTTTGAGCCATCCAAGGATCCATTGAAGCTAGATCCATTTTTCTCTTTTCCAGTAGGTTCATCCAAGGAACTTAAGGTAGTAATGATGTTCATAACATCATTCGATTCATACATATAAAGCTATCTTATTCGAAGGTTTAAACTTGTAATCACTAGAACATAGTTTAGTTAATTCTAAACTTGTTCGCAAACAAAAGTTAATCCTTCTAACTTGACTTTTAAAATCAACTAAACACATGTTCTATATCTATATGATATGCTAACTTAATGATTTAAAACCTGGAAACACGAAAAACACCGTAAAACCGGATTTACGCCGTCGTAGTAACACCGCGGGCTGTTTTGGGTTAGTTAATTAAAAACTATGATAAACTTTGATTTAAAAGTTGTTATTCTTAGAAAATGATTTTTATTATGAACATGAAACTATATCCAAAAATTATGGTTAAACTCAAAGTGGAAGTATGTTTTCTAAAATGGTCATCTAGACGTCGTTCTTTCGACTGAAATGACTACCTTTACAAAAACGACTTGTAACTTATTTTTCCGACTAGAAACCTATATTTTTTTTGTTTATATTCATAAAATAGAGTTCAATATGAAACCATACCAATTTGATTCACTCAAAACGGATTTAAAATGAAGAAGTTATGGGTAAAACAAGATTGGATAATTTTTCTCATTTTAGCTACGTGAAAATTGGTAACAAATCTATTCCAACCATAACTTAATCAACTTGTATTATATATTATGTAATCTTGAGATACCATAGACACGTATACAATGTTTCGACCTATCATGTCGACACATCTATATATATTTCGGAACAACCATAGACACTCTATATGTGAATGTTGGAGTTAGCTATACAGGGTTGAGGTTGATTCCAAAATATATATAGTTTGAGTTGTGATCAATACTGAGATACGTATACACTGGGTCGTGGATTGATTCAAGATAATATTTATCGATTTATTTCTGTACATCTAACTGTGGACAACTAGTTGTAGGTTACTAACGAGGACAGCTGACTTAATAAACTTAAAACATCAAAATATATTAAAAGTGTTGTAAATATATTTTGAACATACTTTGATATATATGTATATATTGTTATAGGTTCGTGAATCAACCAGTGGCCAAGTCTTACTTCTCGACGAAGTAAAAATCTGTGAAGGTGAGTTATAGTCCCACTTTTAAAATCTAATATTTTTGGGATGAGAATACATGCAGGTTTTATAAATGATTTACAAAATAGACACAAGTACGTGAAACTACATTCTATGGTTGAATTATCGAAATCGAATATGCCCCTTTTTATTAAGTCTGGTAATCTAAGAATTAGGGAACAGACACCCTAATTGACGCGAATCCTAAAGATAGATCTATTGGGCCTAACAAACCCCATCCAAAGTACCGGATGCTTTAGTACTTCGAAATTTATATCATATCCGAAGGGTGTCCCGGAATGATGGGGATATTCTTATATATGCATCTTGTTATTGTCGGTTACCAGGTGTTCACCATATGAATGATTTTTATCTCTATGTATGGGATGTGTATTGAAATATGAAATCTTGTGGTCTATTGTTACGATTTGATATATATAGGTTAAACCTATAACTCACCAACATTTTTGTTGACGTTTTAAGCATGTTTATTCTCAGGTGATTATTAAGAGCTTCCGCTGTCGCATACTTAAATAAGGACAAGATTTGGAGTCCATGCTTGTATGATATTGTGTAAAAACTGCATTCAAGAAACTTATTTTGTTGTAACATATTTGTATTGTAAACCATTATGTAATGGTCGTGTGTAAACAGGATATTTTAGATTATCATTATTTGATAATCTACGTAAAGCTTTTTAAACCTTTATTGATGAAATAAAGGTTATGGTTTGTTTAAAAATGAATGCAGTCTTTGAAAAACGTCTCATATAGAGGTCAAAACCTCGCAACGAAATCAATTAATATGGAACGTTTTTAATCAATAAGAACGGGACATTTCACAACATGTCCTCCAGGGTTTAAATCGTGCGTTCGCTCTATCCATCGGTTTGCGGGTGATATGCAGTACTCATATCTAAACGTGTTCTTAAAGCTTCTTGTAAAGAATATCAAAATCTAGTAGCGAAACGGGCGTCTCGGTCTGAAATAATCGACAAGGGTACGTCGTGACGAGATACAATCTCCTTTATGTATAGTTGCGCAAGTTTCTCCATCGTATCAGTTTCCTTCATGGCTAGGAAGTGTGCAGATTTGGTAAGACGGTCAACGATAACCCAGATGGTATCATAACTGCCTACCATCTTCGGTAGCTTCGTGATGAAGTCTATTGTTATTCCTTCCCACTTCCATTGCGGGATTTTGGGTTGCTGAAGTAACCCAGACGGCTTCTGATGTTCGGCTTTGATCTTGGAACAAGTTAAACACTTTCCAACGTAAGCAACAACATCTCTTTTGAGGTTTGGCCACCAATATTGCTCCTTGAGGTCGTGGTACATCTTACCAGCTGCTGGATGAATAGAATATCTTGACTTGTGAGCTTCGTCTAGAATAAGGCTTCGTAAATCTCCATAACTGGGCACCCAGATTCTTCCGGCAAAATATCGAAGTCCAGTTTCCTTAACCTTGAATCGAGAGACGAGAATGTTCAAGTGCTCTTGAGCAATATTCTCCTCCTTGAGAGCTTCCTCTTGGGCTACACGGATTTGGCTATTGAGATTTGTATGGATGGTGACGTTCAAGGCTCGGACTCGAAGGAGTACCATTCTTTCCTTTCGGCTCAAGGCATCGGCTACAACATTTGCCTTTCCAGGGTGGTAACGAAGTTCACAATCTTAGTCGTTCAATGTCTCGATCCATCGACGCTGTCTCATGTTCAGTTGCTTCTGATCAAAGATGTATTGGAGGCTTTTGTGATCGGTGAAGGTAGTACTCTTGGTTCCATACAGATAGTGTCTCCACAGTTTGAGTGCAAAGACAACGGCTCCAAGTTCAAGATCGTGAGTCGTGTAGTTTCGCTCGTGAATCATCAGTTGTCGGGAGGCGTAAGCAATAACCTTCTTCCACTGCATCAATACGTACCCAAAACCTTGTCGGGATGCATTGCAATACACAACGAAGTCATCACTGCCTTCGGGAAGGGATAGAATAGGAGCGGTGGTTAACTTTTGCTTCAGGGTTTGGAATGTCAACTATTGCTAGGTTTCCCAAACAAACTTCTTCCCTTTGTGAGTTAATGTGGTCAAAGGACGCGCAATCAAAGAGAAACCTTCGATGAATCTACGATAATAACCGGCGAGGCCTAAAAATTGGTGGATATGAGTAGGAGTAGTGGGGTTTCCCACTTGCTGATGGCTTCGATCTTTGCGGGGTCGACTTTGATACCCTGATCGCTCACAATATAACCAAGAAATTGGACTTCCTTCAACCAAAATTCACATTTGGATAATTTGGCATAGAGTTGCTCTTGTCTCAAGAGTTCAAGCATGAGTTGAAGATGTTGCTCATGTTCTTCTTCGCTTTTGGAATAGATTAGGATATCGTCTATGACTACGATAACGAATTTATCCAGGTACGGCTTGTATACGTGATTCATAAGATCCATAAACACGGCAGGTGCGTTGGTTAAACCGAATGGCATCACCAGAAACTCATATTGACCATAACGAGTTCAGAACGCAGTCTTCAGTACATCGCTCTCCTTCACCCTCAACTGGTGAAAACATAGTCGCAAGTCAATCTTGGAGTAAACGCTGGATCCTTGCAGCTGATCGAAAAGATCGTCAATCCTGGGAAGGGGATACCGATTCTTGATCGTCAACTTGTTCAGTTCACGATAATCGATACACATGCGGAAAGATCCGTCCTTCTTCTTCACGAACAAAACAGGTGTGCCCCAAGGCGATGAACTCGGTCGGATAAATCCACAGTCTAGCAGTTCCTGCAGTTGACTCTGCAACTCTTGAAGTTCGGAAGGTGCAAGTCGATAAGGTGCGTGGGCTACAGGTGCAGCTCCTTGCACTAGATCGATTTGAAACTCCACTGATCTCGGCGGCGGTAATCCCGGCAATTCCTCTGGAAAGACATCGGGAAATTCGTTCACAATTCGCACATCATCCACGCTTTTCTCCTCAGTTTCTAACTTCTTCACGTACTCCAAAACGGCAAAACGTCCCTTTTTCATAACATTTTGTGCCTTCATGCAACTTATAAGGTTCAGCTTCGGGCTACATCTCTCTCCGTAAACAATTAGTGGCTCACTATATTTGCGTGGTATACGAAGAATCTTCTCTCCACAGATAACTTATGCTTTCACCTTGGACAACCAGTCCATACCGACTATCACATCAAAACTCCCCAACTTAATGGGTATCAAATCAATCTCAAAATCCACACCAGCTAAGTTTATAATACCTCCTCGACCAATTTGGTCAACTTTCTCAAGTTTTCCATTGGCCACCTCAATAAGTATACTCTCATCCAAAGTCACTAACGACCAATCTATCTTAGAGCAAAACTGTCTACATACATAACTCCTATCGGCACCGGTATCAAACAAGACAGAAGCTAATAGTTTATTGATAGTGAATGTACCTGTAACCAAGTCAGGATCCTCACGGGCATCTCTGGCGTTCATGTTGAAGACTCTTCCACGTGCTGGCCCGCCATCCTTATTCTTTTTGGGACATTCATTCCTGAGGTGGCCCTGCTGACCGCACTCAAAGCACTTCCTTGGTCCACTTGGGTTTGTCCTCACAGCTGGGGTGGTGCTCTTACAATCTCTGTGTAACAACCCAACCTAATATCAAACCGAACAGTAACCAAAATATTTTTTTTATACAGCATAGGTGCGCGGCGCGCAGAAGCCCCAACAGCTTCTGTCCGGTTTTATCATTTTTCAAATAAAGATCTCCCACTTCCTGACATATTTAGACGAAACGCTTTTCACAACATGTTATAATATGAAAAACTCGCACGATTCAATAATAAAATAAGTTTTACGAAACTGGGCCCACATCGACCCGAATTACGAGTTTCGTACAAAACATGAGTTTCGACCACATTAGTTTAATTTCCAAACGACACTATGAGCATGGTGTTTGGGGGTTAAACTACCCAAATCTCGGTCAAACTCCAAAAGCTATCACATCAAAAGCGTCCCCTATCAAACAAAGCGGGATCTCTAATTCAAATGAACGCCCTTACCCTTGTCCACGCCGGAGCCTATAAAAAGGTAAACAACGAGAGGGTAAGCAAAGCTTAGTGAGTGCAACAATTATACATTCACATATATAACCCATATATTTGCAATCGCACCCACCAAATACCTCATACAAAAATATAACTCAAATAGCATGCCGTCATAGTCATAATGCTAACGACTCGTACACAATCACAACACCACATTAGTATATACTCATCACAATATATATATAGCATGCTAAACAATATCCAATAACTTATATGGTTAACCATAACGCTATGGTGCTACCGGCTCGTGGTTCACACCATACGCATTTGAGTCTCACTCTTTTATAGTGCTACCGGCTCGTGGTTCACACTTTGGCACTATCGGATCGTGGTTCACGCCTCATTTTATAGTGCTACCAGCTCGTGGTTCACACTTTATTTTATAGTGCTACCGTCTCGTGGTTCACACTTTGTTTTATAGTGCTACCGGCTCGTGGTTCACACTTGATGCTACCGGCTCTTGGTTCACATCATGACACTCGTCACATACATGCTATGGTACTACCGGCTCGTGGTTCATACCATAACATTCACAAATAAATACGCCATATACATATACGCATAATTATTCCACTCACCTTAAGGATTCGGTGACGGTTTTATCCTTCCGCAAGCTTCAAAGCCAAGTACCTAATACAATAAGTACTCGATCAACACTCAAACTAGTTGGACTAACACCAACACCCTACTCAAGTGCATTTAATGGCTTAATGCATTAAATCACCCATTTACACCAAAACCGTCCAATTAAGGTCAAGACCATCATTAATAATTAAAAGCTAGCGATTAAGGTCCAACAACACTAACTACCATGAAATCGGTGTATTTCACACCCATCCTTCCCAAATTAGGTCAATCATTACGCATTCGACCATTTTAAGTCAAAACACCCATTCCGGGTCATTCACTACCCCACGTGACACCCATTTACCAATTAACTAGGTGTGCTAGTAATTAACTAACCAATTAAGACTCATAAACACCAATTAACACTTTAAAACCCTCGGTTACTTACTATTGAGTCTTCATGACTCAATCTTTCCCAAGAACACCCAAAATCACCACAAATGGGTTTTATGTTCATCACTAACCCAAACCCTAACCCTTAAACAAATTAAAATAGGGAAATCAAAGTTAGAACATACCACAACAACCAAAACATAGCTAACGGCTAGATGAACAACTTTAATGCTTGAGCTTTAACCCGGATCAAGCTTCTTCCTCCTTGATTCAAGCTTTCTCTTACTTAAAAGGTTTCTCTTTCTAAGATTAAAGTGGAATTGAAGATGATGTTGGTAGTTGTATTGAATGTGCTTCAACCACTACAAATCTGGCC
Organism: Rutidosis leptorrhynchoides; assembly: GCF_046630445.1. Taxonomy (NCBI): domain Eukaryota; kingdom Viridiplantae; phylum Streptophyta; class Magnoliopsida; order Asterales; family Asteraceae; genus Rutidosis; species Rutidosis leptorrhynchoides. The sequence goes on along the minus strand of NC_092341.1, from coordinate 117,113,726 downwards.
ATAAGTGCCCTAAAATTGGCCCCATGTGAAAGGACCATAATGCCCCTCATTAAACTTTTATTTAAAAGCTGGAATCTTCCAACAGTGAAAGTGCGCGGCGCGCACCCTTACCCTTACGCAGCGCGCACAAGGGCCTGGGCAGCCTCTGACCTCAGTTTAATTATATACAGCCCCCCACACTATATGCACCCTATTCACACTTCTGTACAGTGATTATTCGGGTCTTACAACTCTCCCCCACTTGAATCGGAGCGCGTCCTCGCGATCCAAGCTGCATGACAAGAGGGAAGATAAACTAACACAAACTCTTCGGGCTCCTAAGTAAACTCAGAACCTTTACTACGATGCCATTGAAGTTTATAAGTTCTCACCTCTTTATTCCTCAACCTTTTCACCTTTTCATCGAGTATAGCAATCAGCTCCTCAACATACTCTAACTTGTTGTTTAGCTTAATTTCGTCTAACGGCACCCATGAAGAATCATACGCAAGACACTTACGGAGATGGGAAACATGAAATGTATTATGGATCCCCGCAAGCTCTTCGGGTAATTCCAAATGATACGTAACTTCACCAACACGAGCTAGAATCTTAAATGGCCCAATAAACCGAGGAGCTAACTTTCCCCATTTTCGGAACCGAATAATACCCTTCCATGGCGAAACCTTAAGCATCACCATGTCACCTTCTTGGAACTCAATCAATCGCCTACGTTTGTCGGCATACGACTTTTGTCTATCTTGAGCCGCTTTCAAATGAGTCCGAATCATCTCTATCTTGCTATTCGTCTCCAATACCAAATCGGTACTCCCAATTTCTCTTTGACCCACTTCACCCCAACAAATCAGAGTTCGACACCTCTGCCCATAAAGCATCTCATAAGGTGGCATCCTGATACTAGTATGATAACTATTATTGTACGAGAATTTCACCAAGGGCAAATGCTCATCCCAACTACCACCGAAATCAATAATACATGCCCGTAACATATCCTCTAATGTTTGATTCGTACGTTCGGTTTGACTGTCCGTTTGTGGGTGGTACGCCGTGCTCATTCTCAATTGTGTACCCATATCTTCATGAAACTTATTCCAAAATCGAGATTTGAAATGAGTATCTCGATTTAAAATAATAGATATAGGAACCCGGTGTCTCGGCCTTAACTTGCAAACACGTGACACATTGTTCAACCTACTTTACAACATCACGTTTCATGCCCGGCCACCAATACTCCTTCTTTAAATCAAGATACATTTTTGTCGCGCCCGGATGAATGGAATACTTTGACTTATGTGCTTCATCAAGTAGCACTCATCAGAAATCTCCCATTCTAGGCACCCACACTCATCCTTGAAAGGACAACAAACCATGCGGGCCTAAGGTAATAGACTCCGTTTGGCCCACGATTCGTTCCTCATGTTTGTTGTTAACAAAAGCTTTAATTTGAGTCTCGCCAAGCTTTACAAGAAAATTGTTAGTAATAATCATGCGTAACGATCCTACTCGTATCGAAGGATGTTGACTCTTCCGACTTAACGCATCCGCGACCACATTCGCCTTTTCCGGATGATAAAGTATTTCACAATCGTAATCTTTTACCACATCCATCCATCTACGTTGACGATAATTCAAATCTCGTTGATCAAAAAGATGTTTTAAGCTCTTGTGATCCGAATAAATCGTACACTTGACACCATACAAGTAATGGCGCCAAATTTTCAACGCATGAACGACCGCCGCCAACTCAAGATCATGAGTCGGATATCTCGTCTCGTGTTCCTTTAATTTTCGAGAGGCATAAGCGATGACTTTACCTCTTTGCATTAGAACACACTCGAGCCCATTTAAAGACGCATCACAATAAACCGGCATGTCTTCTACACCTTCCGGCAACACTAACACCGGAGCTTGACATAACTTCTCTTTTAACAATTGAAAAGCAATTTCTTGCTCGTTCTCCCAATTAAATCTTGCGTTCTTTCTCGTCAATTTCGTCAATGGAGAAGCTATCTTAGAAAAGTCTTGGATAAATCGACGGTAATAACCGGCCAATCCGAGAAAACTTCGGATTTCCGTAGGCGTAGTCGGTCGTCCCCAACTTTTCACCGTCTCAATCTTCCCCGGATCTACATGAATACCATCCTTGTTCACAATATGGCCAAGGAATTGAACTTCCCTTAGCCAAAATTCACATTTGGAGAACTTTGCATACAACTACTCCTTCTGCAACGTCTTCAACACACCACGCAAATGATGTTCATGTTCCTTCATACTCTTCGAATAGATAAGTATGTCGTCAATGAACACAATCACCGACTTGTCCAACATAGGTTGGCACACTCGGTTCATAAGATCCATGAATGCCGTTGGTGCATTCGTAAGACGAAAAGGCATAACTACAAACTCAAAATGCCCATAACGCGTTCGAAAAGCCGTTTTCTCAATATCTTCCTCACGGACCCGCATTTGGTGATAGCCGGACCGTAAGTCAATTTTAGAGAAATACGTCGCACCTTGGAGTTGGTCAAACAAATCGTTAATCCGAGGCAATGGATAATGATTCTTGATCGTCACTTTGTTCAACTCCCGATAATCGATGCACATCCGCATACTACCATCCTTCTTCTTCACAAATAAAACCGGAGAGCCCCACGGCGAGGCACTCGGTCGAATAAAACCCTTCTCAAGCAACTCTTGAGTTTGATTTAACAACTCTTGCATTTCCGTTGGGGCTAAATGATAAGGAGTTTTAGCAATGGGAGTAGCCCCCAGAACCAACTCAATGCGAAATTCAACTTGTCTTTCCGCCGGAACACCCGGCAATTCATCCGGAAAAATATCTTCAAATTCACTAACCACCAGAATTTCACGAATGGGTGGTGGCTCTTCACAAGTATCAACTACATGAGCAAGAAAATCCATGCCACCACTAACAAGAAAACGCTGTGCCCGTGCATAAGTGCATAATGGCACAAGTCTTCTCCTTCTCTTGCCATGAATAATTAACTCTCCCCCACTTGGGGTCTTCACACGAATAGATTTTTCATGGCATGCAATATTGGCTCTATGACGATCGAGCGAATCCATACCAATGACAATATCGAATTCACCCAAGGTCATCGGGATAAGATCAATCTTAAACATTTCGGAACCAAACACAATATCACATTCATTACACACATCAACCCCTAGCACCTTCTTACCATCCGCTATTTCAACTTCTACCTGATGACTCAACTTAGCTAGCGGCTTATTTAGTTTAGGCACGAATCTTGGAAAAACAAACGACAAATGAGCACCGCTATCAAATAGGATCCTTGCTGGATTAGAGTTAACCATGAAAGTACCTGAGACAACTTCGTTAGATTACTTGGACTCATCATTGGTCATCAAATAGTTTCGTCCCCTAGCCGTACCCGCCACCTTCTCCAACTTCTTAACATGATCGGTGTTCAAATCGGGACACTCCGTCCTTCGATGCCCTTCTTTACCACAATTATAACAAGTAAGTTTGCTCGGTGCCTTGGTACAATCACGGGCCATGTGCCCCCTTTGATTACAATTAAAACATGTGGGTCCATAACTCAAAGAACCACCTTTCTTCACGCTATTAGCACTTTCGGAACCCCTCTTGCTCTTCTTGTTTGAAAAGTTTGAATGACTCGAACCTTTAAATTTTCTCTTAGAGAAAGAGAAATCACTTTGCTTTGGAGCTTCCGGTTCGAAGCCCCGGGCTAACTCAAACAATTCATCAAAAGACTTAGCCATTCCCGGACTAATCTTACGCTTCAACTCATCGCTTAGTGTACGGTAAAAATCTAGTGTCAACTTGTGATCATCACCAACATACTACGGATAAAAACGAGTCTTTGCCAAGAAGGTAGACTTGAGAGTAACCAAGTCCATTGAACCTTGTCGCAAATTGTGCAACTCATCCCGGATTCTATCAAGGTCGGAAGGAGTTCGGTATTCTTTGAAAAATTCCTTTTTAAACTCTTCCCACGTCAAGCTCATGCATTGCTCTTCCCCATATAATCAGATTTTATCGTCCCACCACAACTTGGCCTCTTCACGCAACATACTAGAACCGTACCTCGCCTTCTTCTCGAGAGGACACTCCGAGGTACGGAAGGCCCCCTCGATGTTGGAGATCCAACATGTACTTTTCAACGGATCCCTTACCCCATTAAACATAGGGGGTTAAGAATCCTTGAAGTTCTTGTAATGGAAGTCTCGCCTTCCATGCCCACCACTACCATCACCCCCTTCGCCCCTAGGATGAATGTTTCTAGCTTCTAATGCCTCTTCGATTACGACATTCATTCGCTCATTGATTAGCTTGGTTACTTGCCCATCAACTGATTCTTGGAAAACCTTTCAGACATCCTCAAGAAATTTCGCTCTTTGCTTTTTAATGATGGCCTCAACCTTGGCCGTAAACTCGAGGTCCTCGCTCGTACCTCCTTCATGGTTCTCAGGTCCGTTTCTCATCTTCATACTATAAAACAAAAATAGATTAAACAATGAAATGAAAGGACACAACATAATATTCATGTACACCTCACCGCCCCATCTTGCTTAACAATCGTCGTACATCACTTATTTGACACGATTTGAACCCGTAACAATGGTAGCTAATCATTGTTACGCGAGCACGTCGCATTAACTCGCTAGTACAACGTCTATCTCGCTTGATGATTGCAAAACACAACACAAAACAATTAGCGCATAGTTAGTTCACCTAAACCTAAGCACTAACCAATTCCCGGTCCGACCCGTCTCCTACAAGTCCCGCATAATGCGCATACACAATAAAGTCTAAGTCTAAGCACCTATCTCAAGTCGTCTAAATCCCTTAGACCATGCTCTGATACCACTTGTAACAATCCAACCAATATCCAACCGAACAGTAACCAAAAAAATAAAAAATTATACAGCATAGGTGCGCGGCGCACAGAAGCCCCAACAGCTTCTGTCCGGTTTTATCATTTTTCAAATAAAGATCTCCCACTTCCTGACATATTTAGATGAAACGATTTTCACAACATGTTATAATATGAAAAACTCGCACGATTCAATAATAGAATAAGTTTTATGAAACTGGGCCCACATCATCCCGAATTACGAGTTTCGTACAAAGCATGAGTTTCGACCACATTAGTTTAAATTCCAAACGACACTATGAGCATGGTGTTTGGGGGATAAACTACCCAAATATCAGTCAAACTCCAAAAGTTATCACATCAAAAGCGTCCCCTATCAAACAAAGCGGGATCTCTAATCCAAACGAACGCCCTTACCCTTGTCCACGCTGGAGCCTATAAAAAGGTAAACAATGAGAGGGTAAGCAAAGCTTAGTGAGTGCAACAATTATACATACACATATATAACCCATCTATTTGCAATCGCACCCACCAAATAACTCATACGAAAATATAACTCAAATAGCATGCCGTCATACTCATAATGCTAACGACTCGTACACTATCACAACACCATATTAGTATATACTCAACACAATATATATATATATAGCGTGCAAAACAATATCCAACAACTTATTTGGTTAACCATAACGCTATGGTGCTACCGGCTCGTGGTTCACACCATACGCATTTGAGTCTAACTCTTTTATAGTGCAACCGGCTCGTGGTTTACACTTTAGCTCTACCGGCTCATGGTTCACGCCTCATTTTATAGTGCTACCGGCTCGTGGTTCACACTTTATTTTATAGTGCTACCGGATCGTGGTTCACACTTTGTTTTATAGTGCTACCGGCTCGTGGTTCGCACTTGATGCTACCGGCTCTTGGTTCACATCATGACACTCGTCACATACATGCTATGGTACTACCGGCTCGTGGTTCATACCATAACATTCACAAATAAATATGCCATATACATATACGCATAATTATTCCACTCACCTTAAGGATTCGGTGACGGTTTTATCCTTCCGCAAGCTTCAAAGCCAAGTACCTAATACAATAAGTACTCGATCAACACTCAAACTAGTTGGACTAACACCAACACCCTACTCAAGTGCATTTAACGGCTTAATGCATTAAATCACCCATTTACACCAAAACCGTCCAATTAAGGTCAAGACCATCATTAATAACTAAGACCTAGCTATTAAGGTCCAACAACACTAACTATCACGAAATCAGGGTATTTCACACCCATCCTTCCCAAATTAGGTCAATCATTACCCATTCGACCATTTTAAGTCAACACACCCATTCCGGGTCATTCACTACCCCACGTGACACCCATTTACCAATTAACTAGGTGTGCTAGTAATTAACTAACCAATTAAGACTCAGAAACACCAATTAAAACTTTAAAACCCTCGTTTACTTACTATTGAGTCTTCATGACTCAATCTTTCCCAGAACACCCAAAATCACCACAAATGGGTTTTATGTTCATCACTAAACCAAACCCTAACCCTTAAACAAATTAAAATAGGGAAATCAAAGTTAGAACATACCACCATAACCAAAACGTAGCTAACGGCTAGATGAACAACTTTAATGCTTGAGCTTTAACCCGGATCAAGCTTCTTCCTCCTTGATTCAAGCTTTCTCTCACTTAAAGGGTTTCTCTCTCTAAGATTAAAGTGGAATTGAAGATGATGTTGGTGGTTGTGTTGAATGTGCTTCAACCACCATAAATCTGGCCATAAGTGCCATAAAATCGGCCCCATGTGAAAGGACCATAATGCCCCGCATTAAACTTTAATTTAAAAGCTGGAATATGCCAACAGTGCAAGTGCGCGGCGCGCACCTTACCCTTGCGCAGCGCGCACAAGGGCCTGGGTAGCCTCTGACCTCAGTTTAATTATATACAGCCCCCCACACTATATGCACCCTATTCACACTTCTGTACAGTGATTATTCGGGTTTTACACCCTGCCGACGTGTCCAATCCTTTTACACTTCTCACACACTACGTTGCAGTGTCCAATGTGATGCTTGTAGCATCTCTTACACTGAGGAAGGGTACCTTTGTAGTTAGGGTTAGAGCTAGGGTTCGGGTTAAGGTTCCTCCAGTAATTGTTTCCCTTAAAATTCACATACCTCTTAGCTGGGTTTTGATCAAGACCTTTTCCCTTGTTGCTGTCCCACTTATGTTTCCCATTATTAGCTCCCGATTCTGATTTCGCCTTCTCTGGCTCTTGGCGGGTAATTTGATTCATCAGGGTGTGCGCCTTGCGCATAGCTTCCGGGACATTTTCTGGTTTCGAAGAAGTGAAATTTCCCTGAATGTCCTTGGGGAGTCCCCACAAATACTCTCCATCTGTTTGTGGGGCACATTAAAGCTAACTCCAAGTACCTTCGGTTGTAGCCATCAAGGTCAGTTCCTACAACTTTCAGTTCCCAAAATTCTGTTTCCATTTTCTGAATTTCAGTTCTGGGGCAGTATTCCTCAATCATAGCCCTCTTAAACTCCTCTCATGGTGTAGCATTAGCTTCATCAATTCCCTGAGCCCGGGCTAATGTATTCCACCAAGTCAAAGCGCCATCTGACAGCGTGCAAGACACGAACTTGGTCTTATTCACTTCGGAGCAGTTACTCACACGGATACAGATTCCAACTTCTCAAACCATCTCGTCAGCCCAACTGGCCCTTCTGTTCCACTGAAATTGTGGGGCTTAAAACTCTGAAATTCCTTTAAAGTGCACCCATTCTGGATGTTCTGGTTAGCTGGTGGAGCTTGGGGGTTGGCATTCGCCATAGCTGCGGCTACTCGAGCGGCTATCATCTCTTCAATCTGTGCTGCTGTGGGCATTTTCCTTGGACCTCTTCCGTTAGCCATCGATCTTCCAAACAAAAATTTCGACTTAAGTCAAAATCCATAACCAACAACGTCACGGAATAAGGTAAACAACATGGAAGCAACACAATACACGTTAACTAAGCATGGCAACAAGCAGCAGATAGCACAAAAGCCAACATGTAATAAAATGCCGTACAATAAATCAACAACAGTAATTCCATTCATAATAGGAAAATTGCATACAACATCATAAGGTTCGTACAATACATAAATGAAAAACAGGAAACTACTAACGAGATACATAAAGAAATCTAATACAACAGTCCAAGGGTGAGGGTGGGTAAATGATGTCCATCAGGTGGGTCATCTGCTCCTCGAGCTCAGTTACCCGAGCATGGAGGGCATGCACTTCCCTTGTCAGTTCCTCGATGATGGGAGATGCTGGTGGTGCAGGTGGTGCCAGTGGTGCAGATGGTCCAGATGTAGCACTAGAAGTAGACGGCACTGTGCGAGCGACCTTACGCACGAATGGATCGGCAGGATACGGTACAACCCGCTTATGGGCTGTGACCCTAACCAACTGTCCATGTGCGTTCACGAACGGCTTACCTCCATTAACCCCTAGAATAACAGTACCATCGAAGCGGTACTACTTCTTCGGCGGGGTAGAGGGTAGCTGCACGGGCTCCTCCTCGGGGTCCTCCTCAGAATCCTCCTCGGGATCCTCCTCGCTGGTGTCGTCGGATGATGAAGCGTCTGAATCGTCTGAAGGTAGTGCAGGTACATCACGGGCGGGAGAAAGTGTCTGACCGGTGGTCATAAGTCGATATCTACCAGGTGTAATCGATACAACATGTATGTCAGCGGTGCGTCTAACCCAATGTCTACGCTCGTTACAGAAGGGACCGTCTCCATCTCCCCCAGGGATCACAGTACCATCAGAATGATGTTGTGGCCCCGGGAGTCTAGGGCTGGGTGGAGCTGGAATCTCCTCGGGATCCTCATCTCCGTATGAGATGTCCATTAGGTTAAGCGTGTGTCTACTATCTCCAGAAGACGAATCGCCAGAGTCGACGGAGGGTAGCGGTGAGTCAGCAACAATAGTAGGCGAGGTAGCAGACGTATCTGAGTCACTCTCGAAGTCAAAGGTCATGGGCGGAATGTCTGACATCTGAACAAGGAAAAATAAATTTTTCCATGTCAGTAAGACATATAGCAAGCACGTAATCAGGAACTACAGCATCCTAGCAGTACATAGCATGGCAATCGTAACAGTATCAAACAAAAGTAACATGCAATCAAAGGCAGATAGTGGCATGCGGTAGCGAGAAAATAGTAGTAGCATACAGCAAGTTCACATAGCAGTAAAGGTAAGCAGTAGCATGCAGTAGTATAATACAGTAGCATGCAGCAGTTCCGCATAAACAAGTAAATGAGCAAGTTGTAGATTAGTCCTATCAGTGAATCCAACTCGGCTCGGTCAAGACTCACTAATGCAACCTAATTCCCTACAACCAATGCTCTGATACCAAATGTGACGCCCCGTACAAAACCATCATGTACGAATCATCAACAACAGGTCCATTACACGGTATAATACTACATGCTGTTTTAAAACAAGTTTTGCATTCATGAAAAGATAACGTTTTACAAAATATAACGTGACACAAAGGTCGTTACAAAGCCATTATTCAAAATAACATAAGTTGCGAATGCAAAATAAAAGTTCCATGATTGAGACATCTCTAGGTAATTCAGCGGAAGTCTAACACAGCGAGTCTGTAACAGCAAGTCTATAACACCAAGACAGCAAGTCTAATAGCGAAAGCAACAAAGACTAAGCACCTGAGAAATACACACTTAAAAGGTCAACACGAATGTTGGTAAGCTATAGTTTGTTTGTATTCAGTAATGTTATGTAGACCACGAGATTTCATATTCAAAACAGTATGAAAAGTATATGCTTAACCGTGTGCACCCGGTAACTAACTTAACGTAATATTACCCCCTAAAAGTACACTTGGTGAGTGCGTCTGTTTACGAAGTATTAAACACCCGTTGAATGCTAGCGCGACTAGCTCGAGTGGGGATGTCAAACCATATGGATCCATATCTAACATTCGCGTTCACCGGTTCATAAACCAATGACTAAACGTTACCGAGCTAAGAGGAATCTTTGTGCCGTTATGTCACCCACACATATGTAAAGTTTTGGTACTCGTGTCTAGTATGTAAAACATAAAAAACGCATGTATTCTCAGTCCCAAAAATAGTTAAAATAAAAAAGGAAGCTATAACTCACAGTGAATAAGCAATAAAAGTCAATATGAAAAGTATGCAGGTAGCAAGTCGGTCCGAAAGGTCGTTGATATCGGCTAAAAAGTCACGTTTTCACCCCGGTATTAAGGCCCAAACACAACAAAGATTTGAACTTTATCGGCAAAATACCCACTTTGTCGGGTAGAATTGAAGAACAAGTAATTATGAAGGCGGTGCAAAAAGAATCAAGAGAATCGGAGCTAAAACGAAGATTCTAGAGCGAAAATGGTGAAAGACAAGAAATCAAGTTACGATCCAGTGAATCAAGGCTGACCAGCATCAAAAACGGCCTGCCATACGGCCTGCCAGTATGGAAACGGCCTGCCAAATACGGCTCACCAAGCGCCCTGCCATACGGCCTGCCAGGCAAACGGCCAGCCAGGCAAACGGCCTGCCAAATACGGGCCACCAAAGGGTTGCCAAATGGCCTGCCAGTCGTATTTTGGCAAATTCCTAGTCTATTTAAAGGGGCTTTGTCATTCATTCCAACACACACTTCAATTCACTTCTTTCTTTCTCTTGTACAATATTAGTCATACTCTCAAGGCCTTCGGCTCTGTGCGAGAAACCTAGTACCCGGAGAAGAACGCTGAAGATTGTATTAGGAGCGGTCTAGAGTCTTGAAGTTGTCACTTTTGTATTCGGAACTCGTTTAATCTACTGGTACTTCTATCCTTTATCTTATATAATGTTTTATGATATTGTTGCCATGATTAGCGAGTAGTTATCTTTAGTGTATGCTTTAATGTAAGCAGTTATAATGCCAAAATAATATTATGGTCTGTGTATGCTATTGAAATGCTTTCCGATTATGCTTTAAACTAAATCGCTTTTCCAACTAATAGAACGCAGTTATAGGCTCTGTTATTGGGAAGTCGCGAACCCCGATTCAGAGTACACTATCTGTGTCACCCCTTGGTAAGAGAAGTCTATCGGATACAACGTAAGATCGACCGAGGCACACCGGTTGTAGTAAGTCTATCGAGCTTTGGATTCCGACTAAGGACTCTTTCGTAGTGAAACATCTGACTAGACCCTTAGTACATTGTCGGTCCTAGACCACACTAGTGTAGTCACCAAGCATATAAACTTCGTGCGTGCACGCTGAAGCACAGCGGTTGTTGTAAGCTGTACCTCTGCTAAGTAAGGCCATGGAACCCGGTTAGTGTTGACTAGTACACTGCACCATAACGTGGTCTCAAGCATTGCACCCCGCTTGAGGGATTCTTAGTTAATTAAGGAACTGTTTGTTTAGACACATAAAGGATTGGACCGTTAGGATAACCGAACGTGTTCATGGAAGTCAGCTTGACTTAGCCATTGTGTTCTTTATGGTTGAACTCTTTTTAAGGGCCTAACTACCTTTTACCAATCATTAAAGAAAGCATTGCAACACATCACGTCTCTCGGATATGGTAAACCATGTATTCTATTATGCTTAAGAAAGTTTAGACCATTATGTAATGTTAATACGTTACCCAACGTAGTCGCTCAATTGGATGAGCCGTCTGAACGTGTATGCCTGTAGTCAGACTGCACGGGCGTCGGGGGTAAGGGACGTTGATGTCTATTCAGAATCTTCAAGCCTAACGCAGTACCCAGTGACATGTCTTATGACAGGGGCGTTTGGGACCAGTGTAATGAATACAGGGCCTCTGCCTATTCATGAGCCAGCATTCCATAATCTCGGCAGAATAACTGATGAAGTCATAGTATGCACTCACTTTAACCTTATCAGAATCACGAATTTTATCGCATTTACTTTATCTGTCTTATAAATTAGAAAACCTAAAATAAATATTCACTACTCCCTAACTATCTTAGGCTTAAATATAGGTTCGATTCTACTGATATCTCAAAAATACGACCCTAGGTCATACTTCCCTTACTTATAAGGAGTAGTAAGATTTAGGCCCCGCTAAATATAAATTTAAAATAGTACCTTCCTCCCACGAGTGGCTGATCCTGCGAGCCGCGGCCTGAATACACCGCGCGAATAAAAACCGTCCATTTCGGCCATATCACGGGAGGATACTAAGTTTTTGGGGCCGTTGTCGGGGAACTGGTATCAGGCAATACTGCTCTCTATCTAACTTATTCACAAGCATTTAGTGGTGTCTAAGAAAGACAATTATACACGGACTTGGTTATTGGATTTTCCAAACAGTCGCCAATTATATTGGGACCAAAAGGATCCTGCCTCTCCGTAGTCGGCCTGGCTACTTGGTTTGTTAAATAGTTCGTGCGGAGCTCTGTTACCGAAATACCAGGGAATCAGTAGCCAGAACCAAAAACATATTCAACCATAGGATAGTTAGTTAATTAAATTAGATTACGTTAGATTACTTTAAACTACCCTAGATTAAATTAGATTAGATTACCTTAGATTAAATTAGATTACTTTAGAATTAGATTATCCTAGAATTAGATTAGATTAGTTTCGCTTATTATAATTTAGCTTATTTGCGAAAAATTAAAAATAAAAAGGCATACCCAGTGTATGACCCAAACCCGATCTAGACCAGGGCCGTTGTTATTCGTACCTGATCCAGACGCAATAATCTCTAAAGCACGCAAGGAAGCACGAATCAGAAATCAAATGGCATTATGCGTTACTTTAGAAGAAAACACCAAACCCTCAATTGAAGGTCGAGGAGGACCAATCAGATTTCCAGAGATTCAAGGACACTCGTTCGAATTAAAACATCACATCATCCAGCTCATTCAAAATAGCTATCAGTTTCATGGATTACCGAATGACGATCCTAATTCTCACCTTGATAAATTCATATCTCTTTCGAACTCCTACAAACAGCCAGAGATAGGACAAGATATAGTCCAGCTATACTTGTTCCCCTATTCTCTCACTCATCATGCTCAAACTTGGTTCGAAGGATTGGAAAAAGATTCCACCACGTCATGGACGGAGATGGCTACTAAATTCCTAACCAAATATTTCCCTCCTTCTAAACAAACCAAACTGAATAATGACATCATTAACTTCAAACAAAGTTATGATGAATCTCTTTACACTGCATGGGAGCGATTCAAAACCCTGCTGAAGAAATGCCCTAATCACCAGCTAGAACGGTCAGCCCAAATCTATACCTTCTACAATTTTCTTACGGTAAATCATAGGACGACAATCAATGCAGCAGCTAAAAGGAATCTGATGAACCAAACCGCAGACGAAGCATGGGAATTGCTCGAGAACATGACAATGCATCATCATGACTAGAACAGTGGTGAAACAACTTCATCATCTGCCCCACTCTCTGCACTTAACAATCAAACGGAGGCCATCAAATCCCTCACGGATAAGATGGAATCTCTTGCTAAACAACTAGGAGAACTGAAGACGCAGCCGCAGCAGGTTAACCAAGCTCAAGCTTGTGTTAATTGTACCAACCCACAACCTACTGAAGAATATCAAGTTGAGTACAAAAACCCTGACGGTTCAGTCTGTTACGTCCAATACCCAGCTTGTCCACCAAATCCCGGATTCAATCAACCACCTAGGGTTAATCAATTTCAGCGAAGCAATCAACCTTTTCGCTATCGCTATCCACCTTATCCAGCTCAACAATCTCAACTGACCTACGATCAACCACTCCCACTCACTGGTTCCCCAGTTGAGGAAAATTCCCCTACCACCCAGATTACAAAAGCAACTAACCCCACTCTCAGAGCTGATGATCAGTTAACTCAGTTCATTCAAGGGCAACAACAGTTAAATCAGAGAACTGCAACCAGACAAGATCAGACGGAGATACTAATGGGAAATCAATTGGCTCTACTCAAAAGTTTGGAAACGCAGCTCGAACAGTTATCACAACGCCTTGAAACCCGACCGCAGGGAAAATTTCCGAGTAATACTATCCAAAATTCCTACATAGAAGAAGCAAAGCAAATGGATTCCGTAATCCCAGAGGAAGAACCACGGAGAAGGTCAACTAGGCTCAAGAACAAATCGACATATACTCAGAAGCTGACTCCTGAAACTCCAGTTCGCGTACCTTATCCTGGAAGGCTACAAAAAGAACCATCCAAGCTCGGTTCCTTCAAACTTGATGGAAGATTCCTAGACACCATGTCCAAAGTTCCCAACCAGAAGAGATACATCCGAAGGCTTCTCTTTACAAAGGAGAGGATACCAGACTCTAATAAAATTTCATTGAGTGAAGAATGCTCTGCATTACTCAGAAACTCTTTACCACCAAAGCTAGGAGATACGGGCCGATTCGTTTTCCCGTGTTCAATCTACCAATCTGGAACCATTCATGCGCTAGCAGATTTAGGAGCAAGTATCAACCTAATTCCCTACTCTCTCTATCAGAGATTAGAGTTAGGAGACTTGTCACCAACCAAAATGGCAATCCAACTTGCCGATCACACAATTCGATATCCTAAGGGCATAGTTGAGAACGTCTTAGTGAAAGTCGACAAATTCTTGTATCCTATGGATTTCATAGTGATGAACATTAAGGAAGACCTACACACACCAGTGGTGTTAGGAAGACCTTTCATGAATACGGCTAGGACCGTCATTGATGTATACAATCAAACCTTGATCTTACGATCACATGGGGAGAGCGTTACCTTCAAAATTGACCGACCAACCAATCTTTCTGGACAGGCAGAGATGTTTGCTATTTCCACCAGACGGATCACTTCCGATGACGAGTCTTCACCACCAGCAGACGATGTCGAGATGGGTGTCGAATCACAGTATGCAGATGACCCAGAAATGGAAGAAGCGGATCCCAGCGAAGAAATAGAGGAAGAGGAGGAATCTGAAGAGGAAGAGGAAATGGAAGACGTAAAAGAAACTGCGACAATACCCGCTCCAAGCATTGAGCGTCATGAAGAAATAATGAGGCTTGAGACGGCAGATCACAGTTTAATCATTCGTTTCAAGAAAAAGACCGATAAGGCTGAGGTTAAGGATATAGAAATTGATCCTGCAAGTATCAAAGTGGAGAATCAGAATACTGACGAAACCCATTCATCAGACACATCCTCAGAAGAACAATACACCGATGATGATGAGGTAGAGCAACATGAAGACATTCTGAATAACTCACACTCTCCAACCGAACCAGATCAAGGGGAGCCGGACTCTTCTTCAGATCGAATTCTAGTTATATCCACACACGCAGACATGATAACCTTCATCAATGATACTGATGAATTTGAAGACATTCTCGAAGCCATCTGAAAATCAACCATTAATTTTTCGCTACGCTTAACAGAACGGATTATGGCTATCCGAGAAGAACACCACCTCTATCTCCAAAGAGAAGACAATTGAAATGTCCCGTTCTTATTGATTAAAAATATTCCATATTAATTGATTTCGTTGCGAGGTTTTGACCTCTATATGAGACGTTTTTCAAAGACTGCATTCATTTTTAAAACAAACCATAACCTTTATTTCATAAATAAAGGTTTAAAAAGCTTTACGTAGATTATCAAATAATGATAATCTAAAATATCCTGTTTACACACGACCATTACATAATGGTTTACAATACAAATATGTTACATCGAAATCAGTTTCTTGAATGCAGTTTTTACACAATATCATACAAACATGGACTCCAAATCTTGTCCTTATTTTAGTATGCAACAGCGGAAGCTCTTAGTATTCACCTGAGAATAAACATGCTTTAAACGTCAACAAAAATGTTGGTGAATTATAGGTTTAACCTATATATATCAAATCGTAACAATAGACCACAAGATTTCATATTTCAATACACATCCCATACATAGAGATAAAAATCATTCATATGGTGAACACCTGGTAACCGACATTAACAAGATGCATATATAAGAATATCCCTATCATTCCGGGACACCCTTCGGATATGATATAAATTTCAAAGTACTAAAGCATCTGGTACTTTGGATGGGGTTTGTTAGGCCCAATAGATCTATCTTTAGGATTCGCGTCAATTAGGGTGTCTGTTCCCTAATTCTTAGATTACCAGACTTAATAAAAAGGGGCATATTCGATTTCGATAATTCAACCATAGAATGTAGTTTCACGTACTTGTGTCTATTTTGTAAATCATTTATAAAACCTGCATGTATTCTCATCCCAAAAATATTAGATTTTAAAAGTGGGACTATAACTCACTTTCACAGATTTTTACTTCGTCGGGAAGTATGACTTGGCCACTGGTTGATTCACGAACCTATAACAATATATACATATATATCAAACTATGTTCAAAATATATTTACAACACTTTTAATATATTTTGATGTTTTAAGTTTATTAAGTCAGCTGTCCTCGTTAGTAACCTACAACTAGTTGTCCACAGTTAGATGTACAGAAATAAATCGATAAATATTATCTTGAATCAATCCACGACCCAGTGTATACGTATCTCAGTATTGATCACAACTCAAACTATATATATTTTGGAATCAACCTCAACCCTGTATAGCTAACTCCAACATTCACATATAGAGTGTCTATGGTTGTTCCGAAATATATATAGATGTGTCGACATGATAGGTCGAAACATTGTATACGTGTCTATGGTATCTCAAGATTACATAATATACAATACAAGTTGATTAAGTTATGGTTGGAATAGATTTGTTATCAATTTTCACGTAGCTAAAATGAGAAAAATTATCCAATCTTGTTTTACCCATAACTTCTTCATTTTAAATCCGTTTTGAGTGAATCAAATTGCTATGGTTTCATATTGAACTCTATTTTATGAATCTAAACAGAAAAGTATAGGTTTATAGTCGGAAAAATAAGTTACAAGTCGTTTTTGTAAAGGTAGTCATTTCAGTCGAAAGAACGACGTCTAGATGACCATTTTAGAAAACATACTTCCACTTTGAGTTTAACCATAATTTTTGGATATAGTTTCATGTTCATAATAAAAATCATTTTCTCAGAATAACAACTTTTAAATCAAAGTTTATCATAGTTTTTAATTAACTAACCCAAAACAGCCCGCGGTGTTACTACGATGGCGTAAATCCGGTTTTACGGTGTTTTTCGTGTTTCCAGGTTTTAAATCATTAAGTTAGCATATCATATAGATATAGAACATGTGTTTAGTTGATTTTAAAAGTCAAGTTAGAAGGATTAACTTTTGTTTGCGAACAAGTTTAGAATTAACTAAACTATGTTCTAGTGATTACAAGTTTAAACCTTCGAATAAGATAGCTTTATATGTATGAATCGAATGATGTTATGAACATCACTACTACCTTAAGTTCCTTGGATAAACCTACTGGAAAAGAGAAAATGGATCTAGCTTCAATGGATCCTTGGATGGCTCGAAGTTCTTGAAGCAAAATCATGACACGAAAACAAGTTCAAGTAAGATCATCACTTGAAATAAGATTGTTATAGTTATAGAAATTGAACCAAAGTTTGAATATGATTATTACCTTGTATTAGAATGATAACCTACTGTAAGAAACAAAGATTTCTTGAGGTTGGATGATCACCTTACAAGATTGGAAGTGAGCTAGCAAACTTGAAAGTATTCTTGATTTTATGAAACTAGAACTTTTGGAATTTATGAAGAACACTTAGAACTTGAAGATAGAACTTGAGAGAGATCAATTAGATGAAGAAAATTGAAGAATGAAAGTGTTTGTAGGTGTTTTTGGTCGTTGGTGTATGGATTAGATATAAAGGATATGTAATTTTGTTTTCATGTAAATAAGTCATGAATGATTACTCATATTTTTGTAATTTTATGAGATATTTCATGCTAGTTGCCAAATGATGGTTCCCACATGTGTTAGGTGACTCACATGGGCTGCTAAGAGCTGATCATTGGAGTGTATATACTAATAGTACATACATCTAAAAGTTGTGTATTATACTAGTACGAATACGGGTGCATACGAGTAGAATTGTTGATGAAACTGAACGAGGATGTAATTGTAAGCATTTTTGTTAAGTAGAAGTATTTTGATAAGTGTATTGAAGTCTTTCAAAAGTGTATAAATACATATTAAAACACTACATGTATATACATTTTAACTGAGTCGTTAAGTCATCGTTAGTCGTTACATGTAAATGTTGTTTTGAAACCTTTAGGTTAACGATCTTGTTAAATGTTGTTAACCCAATGTTTATAATATCAAAAGAGATTTTAAATTATTATATTATCATGATATTATGATGTACGAATATCTCTTAATATAATATATATACATTAAATGTCGTTACAACGATAATCGTTACATATATGTCTCGTTTCAAAATCATTAAGTTAGTAGTCTTGTTTTTACATATGTAGTTCATTGTTAATATACTTAATGATATGTTTAATTATCATAATATAGTGTTAACTATATATATAACCATATATATGTCATCATATAGTTTTTACAAGTTTTAACGTTCGTGAATCACCGGTCAACTTGGGTGGTCAATTGTCTATATGAAACCTATTTCAATTAATCAAGTCTTAACAAGTTTGATTGCTTAACATGTTGGAAACATTTAATCATGTAAATATCAATCTCAATTAATATATATAAACATGGAAAAGTTCGGGTCACTACAGTACCTACCCGTTAAATAAATTTCGTCCCGAAATTTTAAGCTGTTGAAGGTGTTGACGAATCTTCTGGAAATAGATGCGGGTATTTCTTCTTCATCTGATCTTCACGCTCCCAGGTGAACTCGAGTCCTCTACGAGCATTCCATCGAACCTTAATAATTGGTATCTTGTTTTGCTTAAGTCTTTTAACCTCACGATCCATTATTTCGACGGGTTCTTCGATGAATTGGAGTTTTTCGTTGATTTGGATTTCATCTAACGGAATAGTGAGATCTTCTTTAGCAAAACATTTCTTCAAATTCGAGATGTGGAAAGTGTTATGTACAGCCGCGAGTTGTTGAGGTAACTCAAGTCGGTAAGCTACTGGTCCGACACGATCAATAATCTTGAATGGTCCAATATACCTTGGATTTAATTTCCCTCGTTTACCAAATCGAACAACGCCTTTCCAAGGTGCAACTTTAAGCATGACCATCTCTCCAATTTCAAATTCTATATCTTTTCTTTTAATGTCAGCGTAGCTCTTTTGTCGACTTTGGGCGGTTTTCAACCGTTGTTGAATTTGGATGATCTTCTCGGTAGTTTCTTGTATAATCTCCGGACTCGTAATCTGTCTATCCCCCACTTCACTCCAACAAATCGGAGACCTGCACTTTCTACCATAAAGTGCTTCAAACGGCGCCATCTCAATGCTTGAATGGTAGCTATTGTTGTAGGAAAATTCTGCTAATGGTAGATGTCGATCCCAACTGTTTCCGAAATCAATAACACATGCTCGTAGCATGTCTTCAAGCATTTGTATTGTCCTTTCACTCTGCCCATCAGTTTGTGGATGATAGGCAGTACTCATGTCTAGACGAGTTCCTAATGCTTGTTGTAATGTCTACCAGAATCTTGAAATAAATCTGCCATCCCTATCAGAGATAATAGAGATTGGTATTCCATGTCTGGAGACGACTTCCTTCAAATTCAGTGTGCTAACTTCTCCATCTTGTCATCTTCTCTTATTGGCAGGAAGTGTGCTGATTTGGTGAGACGATCAACTATTACCCAAATAGTATCAAAACCACTTGCAGTCCTTGGCAATTTAGTGATGAAATCCATGGTAATGTTTTCCCATTTCCATTCCGGGATTTCGGGTTGTTGAAGTAGACCTGATGGTTTCTGATGCTCAGCTTTGACCTTAGAACACGTCAAACATTCTCCCACGTATTTAGCAACATCGGATTTCATACCCGGCCACCAAAAATGTTTCTTGAGATCCTTGTACATCTTCCCCGTTCCAGGATGTATTGAGTATCTGGTTTTATGAGCTTCTCTAAGTACCATTTCTCTCATATCTCCAAATTTTGGTACCCAAATCCTTTCAGCCCTATACCGGGTTCCGTCTTCCCGAATATTAAGATGCTTCTCCGATCCTTTGGGTATTTCATCCTTTAAATTTCCCTCTTTTAAAACTCCTTGTTGCGCCTCCTTTATTTGAGTAGTAAGGTTATTATGAATCATTACATTCATAGATTTTACTCGAATGGGTTCTCTGTCCTTCCTGCTCAAGGCATCGGCTACCACATTTGCCTTCCCCGGGTGGTAACGAATCTCAAAGTCGTAATCATTCAATAATTCAATCCACCTACGCTGCCTCATATTCAGTTGTTTCTGATTAAATATGTGTTGAAGACTATTGTGGTCGGTATATATAATACTTTTGACCCCATATAAGTAGTGCCTCCAAGTCTTTAATGCAAAAATAACCGCGCCTAATTCCAAATCATGCGTCGTATAATTTTGTTCGTGAATCTTCAATTATCTAGACGCATAAGCAATCACCTTCGTTCGTTGCATTAATACACAACCGAGACCTTGCTTTGATGCGTCACAATAAATCACAAAATCATCATTCCCTTCAGGCAATGACAATATAGGTGCCGTAGTTAGCTTTTTCTTCAATAACTGAAACGCTTTCTCTTGTTCATCATTCCATTCAAATATCTTCCCTTTATGCGTTAATGCAGTCAAGGGTTTTGCTATTCTGGAAAAGTCTTGGATGAACCTTCTGTAGTAACCAGCTAGTCCTAAAAACTGGCGTATGTGTTTCGGAGTTTTCGGGGTTTCCCACTTTTCAACAGTTTCTATCTTTGCTGGATCCACCTTAATACCTTCTTTGTTCACTATGTGACCGAGGAATTGAACTTCTTCCAACCAAAATGCACACTTTGAAAACTTAGCGTACAATTCTTCCTTCCTCAATACTTCTAACACCTTTCTCAAATGTTCACCGTGTTCTTGGTCATTCTTTGAGTAAATAAGTATGTCATCAATGAAAACAATGACAAACTTGTCAAGGTATGGTACACACACTCGGTTCATAAGGTCCATGAACACAGCTGGTGCATTAGTTAAACCAAACGGCATGACCATAAACTCGTAATGACCGTAACGTGTTCTGAAAGCAGTCTTTGGAATATCATCTTCTTTCACCCGCATTTGATGATACCCGGAACGTAAGTCAATCTTTGAATAAACAGACGAGCCTTGTAGTTGATCAAATAAGTCGTCGATTCTCGGTAGTGGGTAGCGGTTCTTGATGGTAAGTTTTTTCAACTCTCGGTAGTCGATACACAACCTGAATGTACCATCTTTCTTCTTGACAAACAAAACAGGAGCTCCCCACGGTGATGTGCTTGGTCGAATGAAACCACGCTCTAAAAGTTCTTGTAATTGGCTTTGCAGTTCTTTCATCTCGCTGGGTGCGAGTCTGTAAGGAGCACGAGCTATTGGTGTAGCTCCTGGTACAAGATCTATTTGAAATTCAACGGATCGATGTGGGGGTAATCCCGGTAATTCTTTCGGAAATACATCGAGAAATTCTTTTGCAATGGGAACATCATTGATGCTCTTTTCTTCACTTTGTACTTTCTCGACGTGTGCTAGAACAGCATAGCAACCTTTTCTTATTAGTTTTTGTGCCTTCAAATTACTAATAAGATGTAGCTTCGTGTTGCCCTTTTCTCCGTACACCATTAAGGGTTTTCCTTTTTCTCGTATAATGCGAATTATATTTTTGTAACAAACGATATCTGCTTTCACCTCTTTCAACCAGTCCATACCGATTATCACATCAAAACTCCCTAACTCTACTGGTATCAAATCAATCTTAAATGTTTCGCTAACCAGTTTAATTTCTCGATTCCGACATATATTATCTGCTGAAATTAATTTACCATTTGCTAATTCGAGTAAAAATTTACTATCCAAAGGCGTCAATGGACAACTTAATTTAGCACAAAAATCTCTACTCATATAGCTTCTATCCGCACCCGAATCAAATAAAACGTAAGCAGATTTATTGTCAATAAGAAACGTACCCGTAACAAGCTCCGGGTCTTCCTGTGCCTCTGCCGCATTAATATTGAAAACTCTTCCGCGGCCTTGTCCATTCGTGTTCTCCTGGTTCGGGCAATTTCTAATAATGTGGCCCGGTTTTTCACATTTATAACAAACTACATTGGCATAACTTGCTCCGACACTACTTGCTCCGCCATTACTCGTTCCGACACCATTTGTTCCTTTCGTTCTATTAACCCCTGGTCCGTAGACCTCACACTTCACCGCGCTATGACCATTTCTTTTACACTTGTTGCAAAATTTGGTGCAGAACCCCGAGTGATACTTTTCACACCTTTGGCATAGCTGCTTCTAATTGTTGTTGTTGTTGCGGTTATTATTGTTGTTGGGATGATTGTTGTAGTTGCTGTTGTTGTTGTTGTTGTTGTTGTTGTTGTTGTTGTTGTTGTTGTTGTTGTTGTTGGGCCGTTTGTTGTAGTTGCGATTGATGTTGCGATTGTTGGGATAATTGTTGCGATTATTCTTGTAATTGCTGTTGTTGTTGTATTGGTGATTCTTATCACCGTTTTCCTCCCACTTTCTTTTGACTTGCTTCACATTGGCCTCTTCAGCAGTCTGTTCTTTAATTCTTTCTTCAATCGGGTTCACTAGTTTGTGAGCCATTCTACATGCCTGTTGTATGGAGGCGGGCTCGTGTGAACTTATATCTTCTTGGATTCTTTCCGGTAATCCTTTCACAAACGCGTCGATCTTTTCTTCCTCATCTTCGAATGCTCCCGGACACAATAGGCACAATTCTGTGAATCGTCTTTCGTACGTGGTAATATCAAATCCTTGGGTTCGTAACCCTCTAAGTTCTGTCTTGAGCTTATTGACCTCGGTTCTGGGACGGTACTTCTCATTCATCAAGTGCTTGAATGCTGACCACGGTAGTGCATACGCATCATCTTGTCCCACTTGCTCTAGATAGGTTTTCCACCATGTTAACGCAGAACCTGTGAAGGTATGCGTAGCGTACTTCACTTTGTCCTCTTCAGTACACTTACTTATGGCAAACACCGATTCGACCTTCTCGGTCCACCGTTTCAATCCGATCGGTCCTTCGGTTCCATCAAATTCCAAAGGTTTACAGGCAGTGAATTCTTTGTAGGTGCATCCTACACGATTTCCTGTTCTGCCAGATCCAAGGTTATTGTTGGTATG
Source organism: Rutidosis leptorrhynchoides (assembly GCF_046630445.1). Lineage (NCBI taxonomy): Eukaryota > Viridiplantae > Streptophyta > Magnoliopsida > Asterales > Asteraceae > Rutidosis > Rutidosis leptorrhynchoides. Next base: position 117,090,521 of record NC_092341.1, on the reverse strand, counting down.
TAGCGCAGCCTGTACCGCGGCTATGTTTGAAGCTAGAAAAGTACGGAATTCCTCTTCATTCATATTCACGGTGTGTCAAGTAGTCGGTGCCATTTCCTTCAAAATAGTCAAATGGAACAAGTTAATCATACAGAATATTAAGAGTAGTTAATAGTATTTCGTAGCATAATATGAACTCATTTATAAAAGCTTTTTCTTCATATTAGCATTTTATAAGTTTAAATTCGGGTAGTACCTACCCGTTAAGTTCATACTTAGTAGCTAATATACAATTCAACTACTACAATTCTATATGAAAAACTGATTGTAATAATATTTCACGTTCAAACTTTTATACAATATTTTACAAACTTACAATACCGCTTATTTTACATAAAGCAAGAAATATAGCACACAATAACTTTGATACAAGATAGTTGTGAAGATAATTCTAGCTAGTACACAAGTCATTGAGCAAAGACAATAAAGACACGTAATTCATACGTCCAGAAACAAGTCATGCATTCTGGTTTTACTAGGACTACTTCCCATCCTTGGTCTCGTGGAACATAACCATTATGGCCGTTGATAAGACAGCGTGTTGTAACGTCGTCAAAGGTACGAGGGTTACGTAATGTCCAACAGTCCCGTAACAATCTAAAAACCTCATTTATTACCCCAATTACCGACTCCGTCACTTGTGGGAATGTTTTGTTTAATAGTTGTAGCCCGATGTTCTTGTTCTCACTTTGGTGAGAAGCGAACATTACTAACCCGTAAGCATAACATGCTTCTTTATGTTGCATGTTAGCCGCTTTTTCTAAATCACAAAGTCCTATATTCGGATACATTGAGTCAAAATAATTTCTTAACCCATTGCGTAAAATAGCATTTGGGTTCCCCGCAATATATGCGTCAAAGTAAACACATCGTAACTTATGGATTTCTCAATGTGATATCCCCCATCTTCCGAACGAAAGCCTTTTATAAACCAAGGCATTCTTGGAACGTTCTTCGAATGTCTTACAAACTGATCTCGCCTTAAATAGTTGTGCCGAGGAATTCTGACCGACTCTAGACAAGATTTCATCAATCATGTCTCCGGGTAGGTCTCTTAAAATATTGGGTTGTCTATCCATTTTGTGTTTTTATACTGTAAAATAGACAAGAGTTAGATTCATAAAAAAAATACTTATTAATACAAGCAATTTTTACATATATCATAAAGCATAAGCACACTATATTACTTATATTACACCACACGAATATAACTATCTTATTCCGACTCGCTCGTTTCTTCTTGTTCGGTTTTGGTTCGTTTTTCCAAGTTTCTAGGGATATATGATGTTCCCCTAATACGAGCCGTCGTTGTCCACATTGGTTTAGAAAAACCTGGTGGTTTAGAGGTTCCCGGGTCATTGTTACAACTTAAGGACTTCGGGGGTTGACGATACATATAAAGTTCATCGGGGTTGGAATTAGATTTCTCTATTTTTATGCCCTTTCCCTTATTATTTTCTTTTGCCTTTTTAAATTCAGTTGGGGTAATTTCTATTACATCATCGGAATTCTCGTCGGAATCCGATTCATCGGAGAATTGGTAATCCTCCCAATATTTTGCTTCCTTGGTGGAAACACCATTGACCATAATTAACCTTGGTCGGTTGGTTAAGGATTCTCTTTTACTTAACCGTTTTATTATTTCCCCCACCGGTTCTATTTCTTCTTCCGGTTCCGATTCTTCTTCCGGTTCTGATTCTTCTTCCGGTTCCGACTCTTCTTCCGGTTCCTCTTCGGGAACTTGTGAATCAGTCCACGAATCATTCCAATTTACATTTGACTCTTCATTATTATTAGGTGAGTCAATGGGACTTGTTCTAGAGGTAGACATCTATCACATAATATCAAACACGTTAAGAGATTAATATATCACATAATATTCATATGTTAAAAATATATAGTTTCCAACAAAAATGTTAAGCAATCATTTTTAAAGAAAACACGGTCGAAGTCCAGACTCACTAATGCATCCTAACAAACTCGATAAGACACACTAATGCAAATTTTCTGGTTCTCTAAGACCAACGCTCTGATACCAACTGAAATGTCCCGTTCTTATTGATTAAAAACGTTCCATATTAATTGATTTCATTGCGAGGTTTTGACCTCTATATGAGACGTTTTTCAAAGACTGCATTCATTTTAAAACAAACCATAACCTTTATTTCATCAATAAAGGTTTAAAAAGCTTTACGTAGATTATCAAATAATGATAATCTAAAATATCCTGTTTACACACGACCATTACATAATGGTTTACAATACAAATATGTTACAACAAAATAAGTTTCTTGAATGCAGTTTTTACACAATATCATACAAGCATGGACTCCAAATCTCGTCCTTATTTAAGTATGCGACAGCGGAAGCTCTTAATAATCACCTGAGAATAAACATGCTTAAAACGTCAACAAAAATGATGGTGAGTTATAGGTTTAACCTATATATATCAAATCATAATAATAGACCACAAGATTTCATATTTCAATACACATCCCATACATAGAGATAAAAATCATTCATATGGTGAACACCTGGTAACCGACATTAACAAGATGCATATATAAGAATATCCCCATCATTCCGGGACACCCTTCAGATATGATATAAATTTCGAAGTACTAAAGCATCCGGTACTTTGGATGGGGTTTGTTAGGCCCAATAGATCTATCTTTAGGATTCGCGTCAATTAGGGTGTCTGTTCCCTAATTCTTAGATTACCAGACTTAATAAAAAGGGGCATATTCGATTTCGATAATTCAACCTAGAATGTAGTTTCACGTACTTGTGTCTATTTTGTAAATCATTTATAAAACCTGCATGTATTCTCATCCCAAAAATATTAGATTTTAAAAGTGGGACTATAACTCACTTTCACAGATTTTTACTTCGTCGGGAAGTAAGACTTGGCCACTGGTTGATTCACGAACCTATAACAATATATACATATATATCAAACTATGTTCAAAATATATTTACAACACTTTTAATATATTTTGATGTTTTAAGTTTATTAAGTCAGCTGTCCTCGTTAGTAACCTACAACTAGTTGTCCACAGTTAGATGTACAGAAATAAATTGATAAATATTATCTTGAATCAATCCACGACCCAGTGTATACGTATCTCAGTATTGATCACAACTCAAACTATATATATTTTGGAATCAACCTCAACCCTGTATAGCTAACTCCAACATTCACATATAGAGTGTCTATGGTTGTTCCGAAATATATATAGATGTGTCGACATGATAGGTCGAAACATTGTATACGTGTCTATGGTATCTCAAGATTACATAATATACAATACAAGTTGATTAAGTTATTGTTGGAATAGATTTGTTATCAATTTTCACGTAGCTAAAATGAGAAAAATTATCCAATCTTGTTTTACCCATAACTTCTTCATTTTAAATCCGTTTTGAGTGAATCAAATTGCTATGGTTTCATATTGAACTCTATTTTATGAATCTAAACAGAAAAGTATAGGTTTGTAGTTGGAAAAATAAGTTACAAGTCATTTTTGTAAAGGTAGTCATTTCAGTCGAAAGAACGACGTCTAGATGACCATTTTAGAAAACATACTTCCACTTTGAGTTTAACCATAATTTTTGGATATAGTTTCATGTTCATAATAAAAATCATTTTCTCAGAATAACAACTTTTAAATCAAAGTTTATCATAGTTTTTAATTAACTAACCCAAAACAGCCCGCGGTGTTACTACGACGGCGTAAATCCGGTTTTACGGTGTTTTTCGTGTTTCCAGGTTTTAAATCATTAAGTTAGCATATCATATAGATATAGAACATGTGTTTAGTTGATTTTAAAAGTCAAGTTAGAAGGATTAACTTTTGTTTGCGAACAAGTTTAGAATTAACTAAACTATGTTCTAGTGATTACAAGTTTAAAGCTTCGAATAAGATAGCTTTATATGTATGAATCGAATGATGTTATGAACATCACTACTACCTTAAGTTCCTTGGATAAACCTACTGGAAAAGAGAAAAATGGATCTAGCTTCAATGGATCCTTGGATGGCTCGAAGTTCTTGAAGCAAAATCATGACACGAAAACAAGTTCAAGTAAGATCATCACTTGAAATAAGATTGTTATAGTTATAGAAATTGAACCAAAGTTTGAATATGATTATTACCTTGTATTAGAATGATAACCTACTGTAAGAAACAAAGATTTCTTGAGGTTGGATGATCACCTTACAAGATTGGAAGTGAGCTAGCAAACTTGAAAGTATTCTTGATTTTATGAAACTAGAACTTTTGGAATTTATGAAGAACACTTAGAACTTGAAGATAGAACTTGAGAGAGATCAATTAGATGAAGAAAATTGAAGAATGAAAGTGTTTGTAGGTGTTTTTGGTCGTTGGTATATGGATTAGATATAAAGGATATGTAATTTTGTTTTCATGTAAATAAGTCATGAATGATTACTCATATTTTTGTAATTTTATGAGATATTTCAAGCTAGTTGCCAAATGATGGTTCCCACATGTGTTAGGTGACTCACATGGGCTGCTAAGAGCTGATCATTGGAGTGTATATACTAATAGTACATACATCTAAAAGCTGTGTATTATACGAGTACGAATACGGGTGCATACGAGTAGAATTGTTGATGAAACTGAACGAGGATGTAATTGTAAGCATTTTTGTTAAGTAGAAGTATTTTGATAAGTGTATTGAAGTCTTTCAAAAGTGTATAAATACATATTAAAACACTACATGTATATACATTTTAACTGAGTCGTTAAGTCATCGTTAGTCGTTACATGTAAATGTTGTTTTGAAACCTTTAGGTTAACGATCTTGTTAAATGTTGTTAACCCAATGTTTATAATATCAAAAGAGATTTTAAATTATTATATTATCATGATATTATGATGTACGAATATCTCTTAATATAATATATATACATTAAATGTCGTTACAACGATAATCGTTACATATATGTCTCGTTTCAAAATCATTAAGTTAGTAGTCTTGTTTTTACATATGTAGTTCATTGTTAATATACTTAATGATATGTTTAATTATCATAATATAGTGTTAACTATATATATAACCATATATATGTCATCATATAGTTTTTACAAGTTTTAACGTTCGTGAATCACCGGTCAACTTGGGTGGTCAATTGTCTATATGAAACCTATTTCAATTAATCAAGTCTTAACAAATTTGATTGCTTAACATGTTGGAAACATTTAATCATGTAAATATCAATCTCAATTAATATATATAAACATGGAAAAGTTCGGGTCACTACAACAATGATGTTGAAATCCTAGAAGAATGCATTCAAGACTTTATCAATTCTCTTCACGATCATATCTATCACGAAGAAAGGCAACGAGAGCACAATTCAGTGGTTCGCACTATTCTCGAGACAAGATTCTGTCGAGATCAGAAGATCATTTACTCTAAGGTTTATAATGCCTTAGCTGGATCTGCACTTCCATTCTCACAAAACCAACGAGCACTACTGACTCTCATCCCGAAGCATATGGAACTTTCCACCGGACGTCCGACTTATCACTCCGACTTGAAAATGATCGAGGATATTCACAGCTTTTTCGCCTCTTGGAAAGAGATAATTTCGAAAGCACACCAGAGAGGCTAGTAATTTATGTAACCATTGATCACCACACCGATCTGATTATCAAAGAGCTACGAGATGTTGTTATGGAAGAAGCAAGGAGAAACAATCTGTTCTCTCATCTTGAACCAGACCGAGTCAACATTGCCACCTACGTTACTAAGCAGATAACACGTATCTTCTAAGAATCCATGGATCCTAGTTTCACATTTAAAGCTGGATGTAGGGAGATATACTCAAAGATGGTGAAATTAATGCTCGGAACAGGGTTGCTCTTCACTTCTTTTCAGCTTTGCCTCTTAGTAAATCTGTGCAAAGCTGCTGACTCTTACTGTGGAGATCACCGTTCCAAAGACTTCGAAATTCTAAAGATACAGTTTCTGACATTGTTTGAAGACCTCCGAAATGAGCATCCCATTAGAGAAATCATCAACACCAGCACTGCTTCTATGATTGACATTCATGGGTCAACCAGCAGAGCCGTGAATCATATCCTCATCGGACTTCAAGACTTATCAAGAGCCGAAACTGCGCACTACTTATCGTTCAGAAGATCTTCAAGAGAAGTACCGGATCTATTACCACTATTGGTTTGACACTTTCTCAGGATTTTTCCGCCAAGACTCACATTCCCTCAAGAAGACCAAAATCACAACCATCAGCGAGGAATGTTTACTTTTTGAAGCATCACTATGATTGAGCCAATGACCTTAAACAAAAGCGCTTCTCGGGAGGCAACCCGTGCAATAAAGTAGAGTAGAAGAATAAAGAACGACAAATGAGCCGATAAAGATGCAAGGATTAGAAACCAGCCGCATCTGCTTGGGGTATTTCTTTCTTTTCGCTACTAGCTCAAGATTCAAACTATGCCACATCCTAGCTTATCACTAAGTGTGGGATAACACCCAATTAAAACACTAGACAAATACTCCCAAATCTTCAACTAAAACTCCTAAGTGGGGGATACACTAGGAACATTGAGGACAATGTTCGTCTAAGTGTGGGATGTTGGTATAATCTTTTTATGCTATATTATAATAACCCATTACGAAGATTCCAAGTCCTTAAGCCAAATTTCAAATTTTTTGTAAAAGAAACCCTTTTCGAAAGAGTATTTTTGAAAACCTAAAATGTTTGTCAATAAAAATAAGGCTTAAGTAAGGGGGGAATCTTGTTAGATTGAGACCTCTAATAGAGCATTGCATGACTAAGGCATTATCGACCTAAATTGATTATGGTGAGGCACCCTAAATAAGACCAGCATTCATCTTTAATGCTTCACTATTTTCCGTTGAGAGTGCCGATGTCTGTGCTCAGAATCAGAACTTGCTTTAGATCTACATCTCCAAGCAGCAAAACGCGATTCAGTTGTAATCAAAATAGCTAGCCATTTGTCAAACATAAACCTTCCGCACCTCCACTACTTCTACTCCACCACCACATCCACATCAATATTTCTCAAAAAATTCAAAAAATGAGATTCCTTCCGAAAACCCGATGTTATAAACCTCTCAAGTATCATGGCAAAGGTCTTGAAAATGTTTACCGGCAAAAAGTTTCTCGAGATGAAGTCTCCAAAAAAAAATGATTTTCAAGTTCTAAAAAAAGGAGCAGAACTATATAAAGAGAAATGCCGAAGAGAACTCGACCAAAAATGATTATCAATTGAAGAAAAGTTCCAAAGTGCTTCTCAAAATACTTCAGCACTCCTATCTATCCGAATAAAAGTCTGTATAAAGACCACATTACCCTTTCATCTCACCCCCTCAAAATAACTTCACTACTACTCCAAAATTCCTTTCCCATCATTGACAAATGACCTATAAAGCTGAGATTACTACCGTTCTCGTATTAGCAGCAAGGATTTGAGTCTTTATCAAGCCTATGACGATGGGTGCAGCATGACTGGCTATTAGTGTATTCATTTCTTAGATCTATAGGGAACCCTAAACACTTAAGTGATTTGAGTGACCCGTAAAAGCTAGCCTATGTCATGTAACCTCCTCGCATGCTTGCAGAGATAACTTCAATCCTAGCATAGATAACTCATCTTATCTTTTGCTCTTATAATAAAAGCAAACCGCTTAGGCTATTAGAAAAGAAACACCGAAAAGATTCTTAAGAATGAGAGTTTGCTTGAGGATAAGCAAAGTCTAAGTGTGGGATATTTGATATCGGCTAAAAAGTCACGTTTTCACCCCAGTATTAAGGCCCAAAAACAACAAAGATTCGAACTTTATCGGAAAAATACCCACTTCCTCGGTTAGAATTGAAGAACAAGTAATTACGAAGGCGGTGCAAAAATAATCAAGAGAATCGGAGCTAAAGCGAAGATTCTAGAGCGAAAACGGTGAAAGACAAGAAATCAAGTTACGATCCAGTGAATCAAGGCTGACCAGCATCAAAAATGGCCTGCCATACGGCCTGCCATATGGCCTGCCATACGGCCTGCCAGTATGGAAACGGCCTGCCAAATACGGCTCACCAAGCGGCCTGCCATACGGGCTGCCAGGCAAACGGCCTGCCAAATACGGGCCACCAAACGGGCTGCCAAACGGCCTGCCAACCGTATTTTGGCAAATTCCTAGTCTATTTAAAGGGGCTTTGTCATTCATTCCAACACACACTTTAATTCACTTCTTTCTCTCTCTTGTACAATATTAGTCATACTCTCAAGGCCTTCGACTCCGTGTGGGAAACCTAGTACCCGGAGAAGAACGCTGAAGATTGTATTAGGAGCGGTCTGGAGTCTTGAAGTTGTCACTTTTGTATTCGGAACTCGTTTAATCTACTGGTACTTCTATCCTTTATCTTATATAATGTTTTATGATATTGTTGTCATGATTAGAGAGTAGTTATCTTTAGTGTATGCTATGATGTAATCAGTTATAATGCCGAAATAATATTATGGTCTGTGTATGCTGTTGAAATGCTTTCCGATTATGCTTTAAACTCAATCGCTTTTCCAACTAATAGAACGTAGTTATAGGCTCTATTATTGGGAAGTCGCGAACCCCGATTCAGAGTACACTATCTGTGTCACCCCTTGGTAAGGGAAGTCTATCGGATACAACGTAAGATCGACCGAGGCACACCGGTTGTAGTAAGTCTATCGAGCTTTGGATTCTGACTGAGGACTCTTTCGTAGTGAAACATCTGACTAGACCCTTATTACATTGTCGGTCCTAGACCATGTTAGTGTAGTCACCAAGCATATAAACTTCGTACGTGCACGCTGAAGCACAGCGGTTATTGTAAGCTGTACCTCTGCTAAGTAAGGCCATGGAACCCGGTTAGTGTTGACCAGTACACTGAACCATAACGTGGTCTCAAGCATTGCACCCCGCTTGAGGGATTCTTGGTTAATTAAGGAACTGTTTGTTTAGACACATAAAGAATTGGACCGTTAGGATAACCGAACGTGTTCATGGAAGTCAGCTTGACTTGGCCATGGTGTTCTTTATGGTTGAACTCTTTTTAAGGGCCTAACTACCTTTTACCAATCATTAACGAAAGCATTGCAACACATCACGTCTCTCGGATATGGTAAACCATGTATTCTATTATGCTTAAGAAAGTTTAGACCATTTCGGAATGTTAATACATCACCCAACCGAGTCGCTCAATTGGATGAGCCGTCTGAACGTGTATGCCTGTAGTCAGACTGCACGGGTGTCGGGGGTAAGGGATGTTTCTGTCTATTCAGAATCTTCAAGACTAACACAGTACCCAGTGACATGTCTTATGACAGGGGCGTTTGGGACCAGTGTAATGAATACAGGGCCTCTGCCTATTCATGAGCCAGCATTCCATAATCTCGGCAGAATAACTGATGAAGTCATAGTATGCACTCACTTTAACCTTATCTGAATCACGAATTTTATCGCATTTACTTTATCTGTCTTATAAATTAGAAAACCCAAAATAAATATTCACTACTTCCTAAATATCTTAGGCTTAAATATAGGTTCGATTCTACTTATATCTCAAAAATACGACCCTAGGTCATACTTCCCTTACTTATATGGAGTAGTAAGATTTAGGCCCCGCTAAATATAAATTAAAAATAGTACCTTCCTCCCACGAGTGGCTGATCCTGGCGAGCCGCGGCCTGATGACACCGCGCGAATAAAAATCGTCCGTTTCGGCCATACAAGTCGTCAACCTAAGTCAAAGGTCACTAAGTCAGTATATTGTCCCCAAAAGTTTAAAAGTGAATAAATTAAGTCTTAATTATCATCATCATCATCATCATCATCATTCATAAAAGATAAAGTAAGTTTTCAACAAGAATAGAGATCGAAACAAAAGGCTGACTTCGGACAGCTGCTACGAACTCTATACAAAACAAAAAGATGCGTGGTCAGTGGCCAAGGCTCCGTATGTGAGTCATCTAACCGCTGTGCAAATTTTAGATCCAAACTCGATGTCTTTTGACTGTGGCGATGGTTCAAGCGCGAGTAGGTCAGAATTTTTCAGCACATCGTTACAAGGGCGTAGTGATTTTCGGAAGGCTATAAATCTTAAACCGTATATCGAATTGATAATGCTAAAAACGAACATATATTTCATAGCATTATCCCTCAAGAAAGACAAGCTTTTAGTTGCAATTGTTCTATTTACAAGTGATATTCGTTTAAATAATAAAAGGTGAAGACAAAAGACAGATTCGACGAATTGAAGACACAAACGACCAAAAAGCTCAAAAGTACAAAATACAATCAAAGTGGTTCAAATTATTGATGAGAAACGTCTCAAAATTACAAGAGTACAAGATGCAAAACGCAAAGTACACGATATTAAATCGTACGAAAGGACGTTCGAAAATCCGGAACCGGGACCTGAGTCAACTTTCAACACTCGACGCAACGAATAAAAAAATTACAAGTCAACTATGCACAAGAATATAATATAATATATATATAATTATATAAATTATATATATTATATATATATATATATATATATATTAAAAAATTACAGCAGCCCACGTTTAAATCAAAGAGTGAGTTGGAATCCACAGATCCGCACTCGCGGTACTTTTGTGAAGGAAACTACCGCACTCGCGGTACTCTACAGTACGAAGTGGGCCTATAAAAAGCAACGAATTCTGCACCAAAAACACATCTTTTTCCTTCATCTATCTCAACGTATTTATATATATATTTATATTTTAATTTTAATTTTAATTTTAAATTCTAATAATAAGGGTATGTTAGCGATCGTTGTAAGGGTGTAAGTCGAAATTCTGTCCGTGTAACGCTACGCTATTTTTAATCACTGTAAGTTATGGTTAATGTTATTTTTAAATTAATGTCTCGTAGCTAAGTTAATATTATGCTTATTTAAAACGAAGTAATCATGATGTTGGGCTAAAATACTAAAATTGGGTAATTGGGCTTTGTACCATAATTGGGGTTTGGACAAAAGAACGACACTTGTGGAAATTAGACTATGGGCTATTAATGGGCTTTATATTTGTTTAACTAAATGATAGTTTGTTAATTTAATGTAAATATTTACAATTGGACGTACCTAGAAATAACTATATACACTCGATCGGACACGATGGGCGGGATATTTATATGTACGAATAATCGTTCATTTAACCGAACACGGGAATGGATTAATAGTCTATGGAATTATTAAAACAAGGGTGAAATTATGTACAAGGACACTTGGCATAATTGATAACAAAGTATTAAAACCTTGGGTTACACGCAGTCGATATCCTGGTGTAATTATTAAACAAAATATTAAGACCTTGTTACAGTTTAAGTCCCCAATTAGTTGGAATATTTGACTTCGAATATAAGGATAATTTGATGAGGACACTCGCACTTTATATTTATGACTGATGAACTGTTATGGACAAAAACCAGACGGGCATATTAAATAATCCAGGACAAAGGACAATTAACCCATGGGAATAAAATCAACACGTCAAACATCAAGATTACGGAAGTTTAAATAAGCATAATTCCTTTTTTTCATATTTAATTGCACTTCTAATTATCGCACTTTTATTTATTGTCATTGTATTTAATTGCACTTTTAATTATCGTACTCTTTAATTATCACAATTTTATTTTATCGCACTTTTATTTTATCGCACTTTCGTTATCGTTATTTACTTTACGTTTTAAATTAAGTCTTTTATATAATTAATATTTTACATTAGGTTTTAACTGCGACTAAAGTTTTAAAATCTACAAACCGGTCATTAAACGGTAAAACCCCATTTTATAATAATAATATTACTTATATATATATATTTGTATTTTTATAAGTTAAAACTAATATAGCGTTAAGCTTGTTTAAAAGATTCCCTGTGGAACGAACCGGACTTACTAAAAACTACACTACTGTACGATTAGGTACACTGCCTAGAAGTGTTGTAGCAAAGTTTAGGTATATCCACTCTATAAATAAATAAATAACTTGTGTAAAATTGTATCGTATTTAATAGTATTTTGTTGTAAAAATATAACTATTTCGTATACACCTCTACGCACATCAAGTATTTTTGGCGCCGCTGCCGGGGACCAACACTTAACGCCGAAGCGAGATGCTATTATTAAAAAAAATATATATAGTTTTTACGTTATTTTTGTAAAAATATATTTACATAAGTTTTAAATATCAAAAATATAAAAACATAAAAAATATATATCTTTAAGTTTTTTTTTTTTAAATAATAAGGTATTTTTAGTTATAAAATACTAATAAGTGATTTTTATTTAAAATATAAGTTTTAGTTATATTATAAAACATTTTTTTAAACAGAAAATTAAAAAAACAAGACAAAAAATATAAAAATATAAAAACACTGAACCTGCATGAGCGCCTCAGCTGAATCTCTATAATCCGCACTCGCGGTACTTTATGCCAGCTGGGATCCGCACTCGCGGAGCTTTCTGACAGGTCAAGCCTCAGCCAGCATTAATTACGATTTAGGGTTTAATTTAATAAATATTATTATTATTAAACCCTAATTAGGGTTAGATTATTTAATTAGTTAATTTATTTTTTATTTAATTTGTATTTTAAGTTTAATTAGTTTAATTAAATTATAAAATTACTAGTTTTATAAAATAAATAATATAAAAATAATATTTTTATAAAAATTGTACTTTTTACAATTTTAAGATTATTTTTATATTTTGTATCTTTTTAATTGTTTTAGCGTAATTTTTATATTTTTCGTTCATATTTAGTTTTAAGACATAGTTTTTGCCATAGTATTTTTATTTCTAGATTTTTAGGCTTTGCCGTAAAATCCCTTAAGTGCTTTTTCTTTAGACTAAGATTTAGGTGCTTTAAAATTTTACGACGCCATTTTTTTATTTTAGTACCTTTTTAAGTTATTGCCATTTGGGATATAGTATTCCTTTTAAGCTTTAATATTTTTATACGCAACTTTTAATTCTTAGTTTTTAGTTCCTTTTTAAGTTTCGACGCGCTACTTTCTTATTTTTATTTTTCGACGCCTATTATTTTTCGACTTTTTATTTTTTGACGTTTTTCGACGCGCTCTTTTTCTTTCTTATTTCTCGACATTCTAGTTTTAGAACTTAGATTTTTTTTTCTATTTCTTCTCTAAAATTTCTTTAAATTACGAAAAATTATTTTAAGCGGTTAAATTGATAGACTTCAAAATTTTCTGGTTCGTAGTAATAGTTGGATTTGTACGTGGACCGGGTTATTGGAGCCAAACAGTACTCAATTATATTGAGACCAAACGAATCCTGCCCCTCTGCTGCATCTTTTGGCTATTCGAAACGTGGGCAAAATCAGAAAAGTCTATTAATTTGATAACTTATATAATTTTTCTTATTTTTATAACTAATAGGATATTCAGTGAATGCACCGAGCAAAACGTTCACCACCTTTTGTACGTTCACCACCTGTAACTCGATCAAGACATCTAACAAATATTGTCGCCGTTGATTTTTCTTTAGAATCGTCATCCCGTCGACCAATTACTCCAATTCAAATTTCTGATAATCCATTTTTTGAACCCGACCTCACAATTGAGAATCCGAAAAATATTCAGGGACGATTCCGAGATCCTGAACCACTAATCTTTCCTCCGAAACCACCAATCATTCAAACAGAGATTGTTGAGACGAACCATTAAATTAGAATCCTCTAGTGATTCAGATTCAACAAATTCAATCATGGAAAATCTGGAACCTCTAAGTATGGAAGACCGAATGAGAGCTAAACGCACTGGCCAAGGTCACGCTATTACTCAACCTGACATTAATGCGCCAGATTATGAAATCAAAGAACAAATCCTACACATGGTAACAAATCAATGCCAATTTAGTGGTGCGCCGAATGAAGATCCAAATGAACATCTTCGTACCTTTAATAGGATCTGCACACTATTTAAAATAAGAGAAGTTGAAGATGAACAGATATATCTCATGTTATTTCTCTGGACTTTAAAGGGAGAAGCCAAAGATTGGTTAGAATCGTTACCTGAAGGGGCGATTGATACATGGGACGTTTTAGTTAAAAAATTTCTTAAACAATTCTTTCCGGCATCTAAAGCCGTAAGACTTCAAGGAGAAATTGTTACGTTCACACAAAAGCCAAATGAAACTTTATATGAAGCTTGGACAAGATTTGGAAAGTTATTGAGAGGATGTCCGCAACATGGTTTAGACACTTGTCAAATAGTACAAATATTCTACCAAGAATGCGACATCACTACAAGGAAAGGCATAGATATTGCAGCTGATGGTACCATTATGAAGAAAACAGCAACTGATGCTTACAAAATTATTGATAACACTGCTTCCCACTCACATGAGTGGCATCAAGAAAAAGATATCGTTAGATCATCTAAAGCAGCTAGAGCCGATTCTAGCCATGACTTTGATTCCATTTCCGCAAAGATAGATGCTATCGAGAGACGAATGGAAAAGATGACTAAAGATATTCACTCAATACGAATTAGTTGTGAGCAGTGTGGAGGACCACATTTGACAAAAGATTGTCTCAGTATTGAACTAACAATGGAACAAAGAGAGAATGTTTCATACATAAACCAAAGGCCTGGAAATAATTATCAGAATAATTATCAACCGCCAAGACCGATCTACAATCAAAACCAGAATTATAAACGAAATGTTCCATACAACAATCAACAAGGTCCTAACAATCAACAAGTATCCAATAATACTTACAATCAGCAAAGACCTAATTTACAAAATAAACCACCACAAACCGATGATAAAAAGCCAAATTTAAAAGATATGATGTCGAAGCTAGTTGAATCTCAAACACAGTTTTTCACATCTCAGAAACAAACCAATGAACAAAATGCTCAAGCATTTAGAAATCAACAAGCTTCTATTCAAAATCTGGAACAAGAAGTGAGTGATAAGGCTAAAAAGGAACATATATTTCATAGCAATATCCCTTCTAAATAATAGGTTTTCATATGTAATTGTATTATATTTTCATTGTAATTGTTTAAATAAATAAGTGCGAAGACAAAAGGTGAAAACGAAGATTTGAAGACACAAACGTCCAAAAAGCTCAAATGTACAAGATACAATTCAAAAGGTTCAATTTATTGATGAGAAACGTCTAAAAATGACAAGAGTAAAAGTTACAAAACGCAAAGTACAAGATATTAAATTATACGAAAGGACGTTCGAAAATCCGGAACCGGTACCCGAGCCAACTATCAACGCTCGACGCAACGGAGCTGAAAGTACAAGTCAACTATGCACAAGAATATAATATAATATTTAAACAATTCATAATAAGAATAATAATAAATAATAAAAAGTTGTTAATTGAGCATAGTTAAGGGGTCATAAGTGAAAATTTCAATTCAATATTTGCCTATAAAAGGCAATTCATTTGATCGATTTATGTACACCTTTTCTTCTTTCTTTCTCTTTACATGTAATATATATATATTTATAATTTTAATTTTAATTTTAGTTTAAGTTTAATAATAATTGGGTTATTGTAAGGAATGTTTTACGGGTTTTAAAGTCGAAACTCTGTCCGTGTAACGCTACACGATTAATAATCACTGTAAGTTATGTTCTTCCTTTTTAAATTAATGTCTCGTAACTAAGTTATTATTATGCTTATTTAAGCCGAAGTAATCGTGATGTTTGACTAAATATTAAGACGGGGTTATTGGATTTTGTACCATAATTAAGGTTTGGGCAAAAGACCGACACTTGTGGAAATTGGACTATTGACTATTAATAGATGGGGGGTATTGTCTAATTGAGTGACAACTCATTGGAGTCTGTCGAACCTATCTTTAAATTAATTATCCTAATAATTAATAATGATTATGGTTGTCCTATTTAGTGACGTTCATATGGAATCTATTATAATCATTTAATTAATTATTCAGGTTGGGTAATTGATTATTCAAACTGATCAAGTGGGTAAATTAATATTCATATCTAATCAAAACAGGGGTGGATTACATACAGTGATAACTGGTGTAATTGTTGACAGAAGTGATAACTGCGTCACAGTTTAAATCCTTAATTAGTTGGAATATTTGACTTCGGGTATAAGGGTAATTTGACGAGGACACTCGCACTTTATATTTATGACCGATGGACTATTATGGACAAAAACCAGATAGGTATCAAATAAACCATGACAAAGGACAATTAACCCGAGTAACAATTAATTAAAATCAAAACGTTAAACATCATGATTACGGAAGCTTAAATAAGCATAATCCTTTTATTTCATATTCTATCGCAATTTTATTTATTGTTATTTTATTTATCGTCATTTATATATTTTACGCACTTTAATTATTGTCATTTATCTTTACGCTTAAAAATATAAAATCGACAAACCGGTCATTAAACGGTAAAAAACCCCCTTTTATAATAATATTACTACTTATATATATATATTTATATAAATATAGTTTTATAAAAATATAGTACGTAATCACTAGCTCCCTGTGGAACGAACCGGACTTACTAAAAACTACACTACTCTACGATTAGGTACACTGCCTATAATGTTGTAGCAAGGTTTAGGTATATCCCATCCGTAAATTAATAAAACTTGTGTCATATTTTGTAGTATTTTGTATTAAAAATAATACTATTTCGTACCCTCACGCTACATCATCAAGTTTTTGGCGCCGCTGCCGGGGAGCGCTAAAACGCTATATTTTTAATTTATATCTGTAAAAATATAGTTATAAAAAAAAGTAATTTCGGGGACACTTTTTGTGTTTTCACGGGGTATTTAAGTTTTTTTTTTTAGTTTTTGATTGATTAAAGATATATTAATTTAAATATAATAATTTAATAAATATAATAATATAATAATATTGAAATAAAATATAATAATATAATAATATTTTAGAATCAAATTTGATACGTAAAAGTTTTAAAAGTTTTAAAAAGTCGTATTTATTAAATATTTCAGGGGTATATTATGTAACTTATAATTAATAATTTCTATAATGTCGCTTTCATGTGAATAGTAAATTAATTAATTTCTTTCTTTTACTATTTTCAATATTTTGAAAGTTTTAAAAAGTCGTATTTATTAAATATTTCAGGGATATATTATGTAACTTGCAATTAATAATTTCTATCATGTCGCTTTCATGTGAATTGTAAATTAATTAATTTTTTTTCATTTACTATTCATGAATAGTAAATGAGTTAAAAAAAAGTTTTGAAAAAAAATAATAATAATAAAAAAATTATTAATTCCTTTAAAAAAAAATTTAAAAAAAAATTTTAAAATCCTTAAAAAACGAAATATAAAAAAAAATTAAAAAAAAAGTTTTTTTTTATTACCTTTAGATTTTTAGACTCTAGTTACAATTTTTAGTATTAAGTTTAGTTTTGCCATAGTTATTTTTATTTCTAGAATTTTTAGGTTTGCCGTAAAATCCCTTAAGTGCTTATTCCTTAGACTAAGATTTATGTGCTTTAGAATTTTGCGACGCCGTTTTTCGCGCTACTTTCTTATTTTTATTTTTCGACGCCTATTTGTCGACCTTTTATTTTTTGACCTTTTTCGACGCGTTTTTTTTCTTTCTTATTTCTCGCTATTCTAGTTTTAGGATAAGATTTTTATTCTACTTCTTATCTAAATTTCTTAAAATTACGAAAATTTATTTTAAGTGGTTAAATTGATAGACATCAAAATTTTCTGGTTCGTAGTAATAGTTGGATTTGTACGTGGACCGGGTTATTGGAGCCAAACAGTACTCAATTATATTGAGACCAAACGAATCCTGCCCCTCTGCTGCATCTTTTGGCTATTCGAAACGTGGGCAAAATCAAAAAAGTCTATTAATTGGATAACTTATATAATTTTTCTTTCCTTTTAAAAACTAATAGGATATTCAGTGAATGCACCGAGTAAAACGTTCACCACCTTTCATACGTTCACCACCTATAACTCGATCAAGACATCTAGCCAATATTGTCGCCGTTGATTTTTCTTTAGAATCATCATCTAGTTGACCAAGAACTCCAACTCAAATTTCCGATAATCCATCTTTTGAACCCGACCTCACAATTGAGAATCCGGAGAATATTCAGGGACAATTCCAAGATCCAAAACCACTAATCATTCCTCCTGAACCACAAACCATTAAATCAGAATCTTCTAGTGATTCGTATTCAACAAATTCAATTATGGAAAATCTGGAACCTCTAAGTATGGAAGACCGAATGAGAGCTATACGCACGGGCCAAGGTCACGCCATTATTAAGCCAGACATTAATGCGCATGATTATGAAATCAAAGGACAAATCCTACACATGGTAACTAATCAGCGCCAATATAGTGGTGCGCCGAAGGAAGATCCAAACGAACATCTTCGTACGTTTAATAGGATCTGTACACTATTCAAAATCCGAGAAGTTGAGGATGAACAGATCTATCTCATGTTGTTTCCCTGGACTTTAAAGGGAGAAGCTAAAGATTGGTTAGAATCGTTACCTAAAGGGGCGATTGACACATGGGATGTTTTAGTTGAGAAATTTCTTAAAAGATTCTTTCCGGCATCTAAAGCCGTGAGACTTCAAGGAGAAATTGTTACGTTCACACAAAAGTCAAATGAAACTCTATATGAGGCGTGGACAAGATTTGGAAAGTTGTTGAGAGGATGTCCTCAACACGGTTTAGACACTTATCAAATAGTACAAATATTCTACCAAGGTGTCAACGTTGCTACACGAAAAGACATCGACATAACAGCTGGTGGTTCTGATAATGCTAAAAAGGAACATATATTTCATAGCATTATCCCCCAAGAAATACAAGATTTTAGTTGCAATTGTTCCATTTTCAAGTAATATTCGTTTATATTAAATAAGTGCGAAGACAAAAGGCGAAAACGACGAATTGAAGACAAAAAGGTCCAAAAAGCTCAAATGTACAAGATACAATTCAAAAGGTTCAATTTATTGATGAGGAACGTCTAAAAATGACAAAAGTACAAGTTACAAAACGCAAAGTACACGATATAAAATAGTACGCAAGGACGTTCGAAAATCCGGAACCGGGATATGAGTCAACTCTCAACGCTCGACGCAACGGTGTAAAAATTACGAGTCAACTATGCACAAGAATAAAATATAATATTTAAATAATTCATAATAAGAATAATATTAAATAATAAAAAGTTGTTAATTGAGCATAGTTCAGGGGTCATAAATGAAAATTCAAATCTATATTTCGCCTATAAAAGGCCTCGTTCTCTGCTCGATCTATCACCCCTTTTTATATATTCAATCTCTTTCTCTCTCGTATGTATAACATAAATATAAATATATAATTTTAATTTTAATTTTAATTTTAATAATAATGTAATTATAAGTTATTGTAATGATTAATTACGGGTTTTTAGTCAGAACTCTGTCCGTGTAACGCTACGCGATTAATCATCACTGTAAGCTATGTTCTTCCTTTTTAATTTAATGTCTCGTAACTAAGTTATTATTATGCTTATTTGAGCCGAAGTAATCGTGATGTTGGGCTAAAATATTAAGACGGGGTTATTGAACTTTGTACCATAATTAAGGTTTGGGCAAAAGACCGACACTTGTGGAAATTGGACTATTGACTATTAATAGATGGGGGTATTGTCTAATTGAGTGACAACTCATTGGAGTCTGTCGAACCTATCTTCAAATTAATTAACCTAATAATTAATAATGATTATGTTTCTCCTATTTAGTGACGTTGTCCTATTATAATCATTTAATTAATTATTCGGGTTGGGTAATTGATTATTCAAACTGATCAAGTGGGTAAATTAATATTCATATCTAATCAAAACAGGGGTGGATTACATACAGTGATAACTGGTGTAATTGTTGACAGAAGTGATAACTGCGTCACAGTTTAAATCCTTAATTAGTTGGAATATTTGACTTCGGGTATAAGAGTAATTTGACGAGGACACTCGCACTTTATATTTATGACCGATGGACTATTATGGACAAAAACCAGATAGGTATCAAATAAACCAGGACAAAGGACAATTAACCCGAGTAACAATTAATTAAAATCAAAACGTCAAACATCATGATTATGAAAGTTTAAATAAGCATAATCCTTTTATTTCATATTCTATCGCAATTTTATTTATTGTTATTTTATTTATCGTCATTTATTTATTTTTCGCACTTTAATTATTGTCATTTATCTTTACGCTTAAAAATATAAAATCGACAAACCGGTCATTAAACGGTAAAAACCCCCCTTTTATAATAATATTACTACTTATATGTATATATATTTATATAAATATAGTTTTATAAAAATATAGTACGTAATCACTAGCTCCCTGTGGAACGAACCGGACTTACTAAAAACTACACTACTCTACGATTAGGTACACTGCCTATAGTATTGTAGCAAGGTTTAGATATATTCCATCCGTAAATTAATAAAACTTGTGTCATATTTTGTAGTATTTCCTAGTAAAAATAATACGCTACATCATCAAGTTTTTGGCGCCGCTGCCGGGGACCGCTAAAACGCTATATTTTTAATTTATATTTGTGAAAATATAAGTTTGTAAAAAAAAAAAAAAAAAGTAATTTCGACCGTGTGTCAAAGTGTGTTACAAATTTCGAACTTGATAAACTAGAAAAATCCTACACATGTGCGATAGTCTCAAAATATATCCATACATAACCATAATTAATTAAAAAAAAAAAAAAACTATTGTTTTTGGGTTGTTGTAAATTCTGGGACCCACCCATGTGGGATTGTCAAAAATTTGTAAAAAGTTAATGTTGATGGACAAGAGACTAATGTCCAAGGGTGGACAAGTATTTTTTAAATTATTTCTGATATAATCAACATTTACCAAAAACACTTGTCGAAAAGCCAAATACTTCGACCATAGAATGTTTTATAAAATAAAGACCATAAATAATATTTCGTATACTATTAATCTATATTTGAGTAAAAATATATAATTTTTTTTAAAAAAAAAACGTTTAAAAAAAAAACATTTAAAAAAAAAACGTTTAAAAAAAACATTTAAAAAAAAACGTTTTAAAAAAAAAAAAAAACATTTAAAAAAAAAACGTTTAAAAAAAAAAATATTCACGGACAATAGGCTGCTACTTTTATTTTGTGTTACCCACTAGACAATAGGTTGTTACTTTTAGGTATTATCTAAAAAAAATAAAAAATAAAAATAAAAAAAAAAAAAAAAAAGTGTTAGTATCCCAATCACAATTTCACCCACTTGACAAACGGGAATACTTATCTCCCATTCTTCAAATTTCTTAGCCTTATTTCTTATCACCCAATTTCTTAGCCTTATTTCGTACCTAGTGTTAAGTTTTAGTATTTTGCCATAGATTATTTTATTTTTAGATTTTTAGGCTTTGCCGTAAAATCCCTTAAGTGTTTATTCCTTAGACTAAGATTTAGGTGCCTTAGAATTTTACGACGCCATTTTTCGTACTACTTTCTTATTTTTATTTTTCGACATTTATTTTTCGACCTTTTATTTTTCGACACTTTTCGACGCGCAATCTATTTCTTTCTTATTTCTCGACACTCTAGTTTTTAGGACTTAGAATTTTATCTACTTCTTATCTAATTCATCCAAACGGAGAGAAAAATTATTAAACGGTTAAATTAATAGACGTTGACATTTTTCTGGTTCGTAGTAATAGTTGGATTTGTTAGTGGCTAGTTGTGGCTTCCGATTTAAAGGGTCCTGGCTACCTGCTACATCTTTTGGCTATTCGAAACGTGGGCAAAATCAGAAAAGTCTATTGATTGGACAACTTATATAAGTTTTTCTTATTTTTTTTTATAACTAATAGGATATTCTGTGAATGCACCGAGCAAAACGTTCACCACCTGTCATACGTTCACCACCTGTAACTCGATCAAGACATCTAGCCAATATTGTCGCCGTTGATTTTTCTTTAGAATCATCATCTAATCAAACAAGAACTCCAACTCAAATTTCCGATAATCCATCTTTTGAACCCGATTTCACAACTGAGAACCCGGAGGATATTCAAGGACAATTCCAAGATCCTGAACCACTAATTATTCCTCCTGAACCACAAACCGTTAAATCAGAGTCCTCTAGTGATTCGTATTCAACGAATTCAATTATGGAAAATCTAGAACCTCTAAGTATGGAAGATCGAATGAGAGCTACACGCACAGGCCAAGGTCACGCCATTATTAAACCAGAAGTTAATGCTCCAGATTATGAAATCAAAGGACAAATCCTACACATGGTAACTAATCAGTGCCAATATAGTGGTACGCCAAAGGAAGATCCAAACGAACATCTTCGTACGTTTAACAGGATCTGTACACTATTCAAAATCCGAGAAGTTGAGGATGAACAGATCTATCTCATGTTGTTTCCCTGGACTTTAAAGGGAGAAGCCAAAGATTGGTTAGAATCGTTACCTGAAGGGGCGATTGACACATGGGATGTCTTAGTTGAAAAATTTCTTAAACAATTCTTTCCAGCATCCAAAGCCGTGAGACTTCAAGGAGAAATTGTTACGTTCGCGCAAAAGCCAAATGAAACGTTATATGAGGCGTGGACAAGATTCGGAAGGATGTTGAGAGGATGTCCTCAACACGGATTAGATACTTTTCAAATAGTACAAATATTCTACCAAGGCGTAGACGTTGCTACACGAAAAGACATCGACATAACAGCTGGTGGTTCCATTATGAAGAAAACCGCAACTGAAGCTTACAAAATTATTGATAACACAGCCTCCCACTCGCATGAGTGGCACCAAGAAAAATATATTGTTCGTTCATCTAAAGCGGCTAGAGCCGATTCTAGCCATGACTTTGATTCCGTTTCAGCAAAAATAGATGCTTTCGAAAGACGAATGGAAAAGATGAATAAAGATATTCACGCAATACGAATCAGTTGTGAGCAATGCGGTGGACCACACTTATTGAAAGATTGTCACATTGAACCAACGATGGAACAACGAGAGAATGTTTCCTATATGAACCAAAGGCCGGGAAATAATTATCAAAATAATTATCAACCGCCAAAGCTAAACTTCAATCGAAATCAAAACATTCTTTACAATCTAAATGGACCCAACAATAATTCGTACAACCAACAAGGTCCGAATAACCAACCGACTCAAAACAACACTTTCAATCAACAAAGACCTAGCTTGTATAAACCATCACAACAAACCGAAGAGAAAAAGCCAAATCTAGAAGAAATGATGGCAAAGCTAATGGAATCTCAAACACAATTTATTACATCTCAAACCCAAACGAATGAGAGGTTTGATCAGTCATTAAGAACTCAACAAGCTTCTATTTTGAATCTTGAAAAACACGTAGGTACTCTTGCTAGCATGATGAGTGAGAGGGAACAAGGAAAGCTACCAAGTAATACTGAAGTAAATCCTCGGAATGAGAATGTTAATATGGTGTCAACAAACTCTGAAAAACCAGCACCAGAAGATGGGAAGGTTTTAAATGTGAGTAACAATGAAGAAGTTACACCACCACCACCCGAGTATGTAAAGCCAGTGGTGGCACCATACAAACCACCCATCCCGTTTCCAAGAAAAGGAGTGGAGTATGAGCAAGTAATAGGTAATAAAGTTGGTGATACCATTGGAAAGAAGAAGAAGAAAAAGAATAAGAAAGTGCAAGAAACAAAAACAGTAGAAGTAAACCCGGTGAATACAGTTCCATCAAAACCTCCACCTAGGGTAGGTGATCCGGGTGAATTTATTATTCCTTGTCTACTTAGTGATTGTGTCATGTATGATGCACTAGCAGATTTAGGTGCAAGTGTAAGTGTTATGCCTCTTTCCTTATATAAGAGATTAGGTGTAGGTAAGTTAAGTCCAACGGATATGAGTGTTCGACTCTTTGATCAAACCATTAAGCACCCAGTTGGAATTGCTGACAACCTACCCGTTCAAGTAGGTAATTTAACCTTTCTAGTCGAATTTATTGTCATTGACATAGAAGAGGACCCAAACGTTCCTCTAATTTTAGGTCGACCATTCTTTGCGTCCACCGGGGCGTTATTTGATGTAGGAAATGGAAGAATGACACTTAAAAGTGGTGACAAATCAATCACCTTTATGATTCGAAAGTCTAAATCTCCACCAACCAAAACCATTGAACCAATAAAAACGATTGGTAATAACCATGTTGTTTTACCAACTCCAGCGGTAGTGCTAAACAATAATGAAACGCCTAAGTGTGGGGAAAATGAAGTAACACCTAATGATGACTTGATAATAAAGAACCCCGTTGTTGATACGAAATTAGATGACCCCGTTATTAACAGTTCAATGAAGAAACTTTTTAAACGGGTTATTGATGCTAAAAGTAAGGGGAACTTTAAGTTATGTAACCGATTAGTATCCAATCTGTCGCCTAAAGAAAAGGCGAAACTAGTTGAAATTGTGGATATTACGGGAGAAGCTAGTCAATGGCTTAAAGAAAAAGTCACAGATATGCAAGTTGATTATGGACCAAGAGAAATTGACGATGAAGTTAATCACAATTTCGACACCACAGCTACCTAAGTGTGGGGAGATTCAAGTGTTCTAAAAAGAAAATGCTGTCTAGAGTTAGTTGTTCTGTTCTCGTGTAGTTCCGAGAATGGAATCCGATTGGTCTTTTCCGCTAGCAGACACTAAAGAACTAGTTTTCTCCCTCCATTCTGATTTTTTTTTGTTTTATAGGTTTTATATGAAATTAATATGCTTTTCAAATTTAAGTTTTTGTGTGATTTTAAAAATAAAATTTACTTTATTTCATTAAGTTTAAAAAAATTGATTTCTAAAATTCGTCGTGAGTTGAAGACTAGGTCGTTGAGCCGAAATTGCTTTACCCGAGGGCGGGACGACAAATTTTGTTATCATTATTTTTAATTTTATTGATTTAAAGTATGCCAAAAAAATATTAAATATTATAAATTTTTGAAAGTAGGGTAATATACCAAACTTCAAAAATATGTATATGTATGTTTGTATTTTATTATGTACAAAACAGGGTAAAACAATGTACTTTCAAAGACTGTCATTAAGTTCAGTAAAAACTACTAATTTTGACAACAAGACGCAAAATAACAAATGTGATATAACAAATGAAGGAATGAACGATGAGGCGCCATCAATCATTCAACGAGCTTGGTAATTACAAATTGGGTATTTTTAATCACTTTTCTACGCTAATCACCCTCATGAATTTATAATTATAGTCTGATTTCATGCAAATGAGGGCATTGCATGATCTCAAGTGTGGGGAAGGGTTATAAATTCTCTCGGGTTTACACTTGGTTTAATTGCCAAATTTTGTGAAAATTTGAAAAATTTTCAACTAAATGAATTTAAAATCATGTTTATACATATTTATGAACGATGAAAACTAGGTGTTACTACCGAAATTATCGTTACCTCGAAAAGGACATAAATTAAGAAACGAGCCAAAACGCTAGAATTCATTTAAAATGGAATAGAAGAAAATAAAAAGGCAAAGAAAGAAATTAAGTGTGGGGAGAATGTACCAAGTTATTCAATTGAAAACTATCTATCACATGTTCTGTAAAGATATTGCAGGTACTTTTGCTTTGGACGATACTAATCAGTTTTACCCAATTTACTGTAATATATTTAAAAGAAGAGATGGATCTACACGATGAATCAATTCCATCATTAAAAGGAAGTAAAGTCTTCCGAAAAAGACACGCGCTTCTTGATTTAGGTCATGAAGTTGTCGTCCAGACCAGCTGTAGGTTGATGAAAAATCTAGAAAAGTCATCTCTAAAATCAGCAGGAAATCCACGGACCTCAGCATCAAACAGGGTCGCCAAGTGGTCAGATTTATCCTAACCATGAGAAGGATTTATCTCGTACAATGGGGAGGCACCGTGCAAATTAGCTTGATAAGACTAATGAATCAGATCCCCAGAAAGGATAATCTCCTTAAAAGATTAAAAATCAGATTTTAAGACTGATATTACTCAATCCTTGAGATTGACCTTAAAGATTGAGAATTCAAACTCATGGAATTCGATGATATCTAAACTCGAGCTTGAACGAGAAAATATTTTGATTAAAATTACAAACCGATTTGTTTTCTGAAAACCCATTTTCAATGCGTTCATTACCATTGAACGTAAAATCCTAGGAATTCAACTGGAATTCATTAGGTCACCTGAACCAAATCGGGTGTCAACCGTAAGAACGGTGGTTGCATAGCATGGTCGGAGACAGGACCTTGTGCCAGACCGAAAAATCATAGGATGATCTTTACTATTGCTCCTACCAAGGATAGTACTAGCATCCGACACGTAATTAGACCATGAACAAATGCATGTCATGAGACATTGCCTTAACAGTTTCTTGTTCATCGCTTTCCTTTACAACCGGACGGTAGTTTACCGAAAGGTAATATACGGAACAAGTAAACTGGATGTGTGCTTTCCGATACCGGGATAGCAGTGGATTACACGAACCTAAAAGTTTTAGCCAAAATATTGATCCACAAATATATTTTGCAACACCGATGGTGGGTCAAATCAGAAAACTTGTCTAGGGTAAAATCTAGCTTGAATTTTCAAAAGATCAAATGTTTTCATAAAGATCCAATTTCCTAAAGGATCTAAATTTTCATAAGTCATGTGGGACTGTAAACCGCCTTTCAAATGTGCACTTTGCTTTGGAAACCGAAAGTAAATCGGCTATTTGATTGCAAGTGTCGTTGACCTACACCCAAGGCCACTGTGGATGACACACCCACCTTTAACCATGGTTCTATCATTACTATCATTGTTTATACCGCTATATCAAAATCACTGATGTATTAAGTGTGAAGAATAAAGAAGTGATTTGTATGTTTTTATTTCAAGACTGTATTGCTTGAGGACAAGCAACGCTTAAGTGTGGGAATATTGATAATGCTAAAAAGGAACATATATTTCATAGCATTATCCCCCAAGAAATACAAGATTTTAGTTGCAATTGTTCCATTTTCAAGTAATATTCGTTTATATTAAATAAGTGCGAAGACAAAAGGCGAAAACGACGAATTGAAGACAAAAAGGTCCAAAAAGCTCAAAAGTACAAGATACAATCAAAAAGGTTCAAATTATTGATGAGGAACGTCTAAAAATGACAAAAGTACAAGTTACAAAACGCAAAGTACACGATATAAAATAGTACGCAAGGACGTTCGAAAATTCGGAACCGTGATATGAGTCAACTCTCAACGCTCGACGCAACGGTGTAAAAATTACGAGTCAACTATGCACAAGAATAAAATATAATATTTAAATAATTCATAATAAGAATAATATTAAATAATAAAAAGTTGTTAATTGAGCATAGTTCAGGGGTCATAAATGAAAATTCAAATCTATATTTCGCCTATAAAAGACCTCGTTCTCTGCTCGATCTATCACCCCTTTTTATATATTCAATCTCTTTCTCTCTCGTATGTATAACATAAATATAAATATATAATTTTAATTTTAATTTTAATAATAATGTAATTTTAAGTTATTGTAATGATTAATTACGGGTTTTTAGTCAGAACTCTGTCCGTGTAACGCTACGCGATTAATCATCACTGTAAGCTATGTTCTTCCTTTTTAATTTAATGTCTCGTAACTAAGTTATTATTATGCTTATTTGAGCCGAAGTAATCGTGATGTTGGGCTAAAATATTAAGACGGGGTTATTGAACTTTGTACCATAATTAAGGTTTGGGCAAAAGACCGACACTTGTGGAAATTGGACTATTGACTATTAATAGATGGGGGTATTGTCTAATTGAGTGACAACTCATTGGAGTCTGTCGAACCTATCTTCAAATTAATTAACCTAATAATTAATAATGATTATGGTTCTCCTATTTAGTGACGTTGTCCTATTATAATCATTTAATTAATTATTCGGGTTGGGTAATTGATTATTCAAACTGATCAAGTGGGTAAATTAATATTCATATCTAATCAAAACAGGGGTGGATTACATACAGTGATAACTGGTGTAATTGTTGACAGAAGTGATAACTGCATCACAGTTTAAATCCTTAATTAGTTGGAATATTTGACTTCGGGTATAAGGGTAATTTGACGAGGACACTCGCACTTTATATTTATGACCGATGGACTATTATGGACAAAAACCAGATAGGTATCAAATAAACCAGGACAAAGGACAATTAACCCGAGTAACAATTAATTAAAATCAAAACGTCAAACATCATGATTACGAAAGTTTAAATAAGCATAATCCTTTTATTTCATATTCTATCGCAATTTTATTTATTGTTATTTTATTTATCATCATTTATTTATTTTACGCACTTTAATTATTGTCATTTATCTTTACGCTTAAAAATATAAAATCGACAAACCGGTCATTAAACGGTAAAAACCCCCCTTTTATAATAATATTACTACTTATATATATATATTTATATAAATATAGTTTTATAAAAATATAGTACGTAATCACTAGCTCCCTGTGGAACGAACCGGACTTACTAAAAACTACACTACTCTACGATTAGGTACACTGCCTATAGTGTTGTAGCAAGGTTTAGGTATATCCCATCCGTAAATTAATAAAACTTGTGTCATATTTTGTAGTATTTCCTAGTAAAAATAATACTATTTCGTACCCTCACGCTACATCATCAGGTTCCATTATGAAGAAAACCGCAACTGAAGCTTACAAAATTATTGATAACACAGCCTCCCACTCTCATGAGTGGCACCAAGAGAAAGATATATATCGTTCATCTAAAGCGGCTAGAGCCGATTCTAGCCATAACTTTGATTCCGTTTCCGCAAAAATAGATGCTTTCGAGAGACGAATGGAAAAGATGAATAAAGTTATTCACGCAATACGAATCAGTTGTGAGCAATGCGGTGGACCACACTTAATGAAAGACTGTCACATTGAACAAACGATGGAACAACGTGAGAATGTTGTCTACATGAACCAAAGGCTGGAAAATAGTTATCAGAATAATTATCAACCGCCAAGGCCAAACTTCAATCGAAATCAAAACATTCTTTACAATCCAAAAAGGACCCGACAATAACTCGTATAACCAACAAGGTCCGAATAACCAACCAACTCAAAACAACACTTTCAATCAACAAAGACCTGGCTTGTATAAACCACCACAACAAACCGAAGAGAAAAATTCAAATCTGGAAGAAGTGGTATTTAAGCTAGTTGAATCTCAAACACAATTTATTGAAACTCAAACTCAAACGAATGAGAGGTTTGATCAGTCATTTAGAACTCAACAAGCTTCTATTTTGAATCTAGAAAAACAAGTAGGTACTCTTGTTAGATTGATGAGTGAAAGGAAACAAGGAAAGCTACCGAGTAATACTGAAGTAAATCCTCGGAATGAAAATGTTAATATGGTTTCAACAAATTCTGAAAAACCAGCATCAGAAGATGGGGAGGTTTTAGATGTAAGTAACAATGAAGAAGTTACACCACCACCACCACCCGAGTATGTAAAGCCAGTGGCGGCACCATACAGACCACCTATCCCGTTTCCAAGAAAAGGAGTTAAGTATGAGCAAGTAATAGGTAATAAAGTTTGTGATACCTCTGGAAAGAAGAAGAAGAAGAATAAAAAAGTGCAAGAAACAAAAACAGTATAAGTAAACCCGGTGAAGACAGTTCCACCAAATCCTCCACCTAGGGTAGGTGATCCGGGTGAATTTATTGTTCCTTGTCTACTTAGTGACTGTGTCATGTATGATGCACTAGCAGATTTAGGTTCAAGTGTGAGTGTTATGCCTCTTTCATTATATAAGAGATTAGGTGTAGGTGAGTTAACTCCAACGGATATGAGTGTTCGACTCCTTGATCAAACCATTAAGCACCAAGTTGGAATTGCTGACAACCTACCCGTTCAAGTAGGTAATTTAACCTTTCTAGTCGAGTTCATTGTCATTGACATAGAAGAGGACTCAAACATTCCTCTAATTTTAGGTCGACCATTCTTAGCGTCCACCGAGGCGTTATTTGATGTAAGAAAGGGTAGAATGACACTTAGTAATGATGAGAAATCGATCACCTTTATGATTCGAAAGTCTAAATATCCACAAACCAAAACCGTTGAATCGAAAAAAACAATTGGTAAGAACCATGTTGTTTTACCAACTCCAACGGTAATGCTTAACAATAATAGAACGCCTAAGTGTGGGGAAAATGAAGTAACACCTAATGATGACTTGATAATAAAGAACCCCATAGTTGATACGAAATTAAATGACCCCGTTATTAACAGTTCAATGAAGAAACTTTTTAAACGGGTTATTGATGCTAAAAGTAAGGGGAACTTTAAGTTATATAATCGGTTAGTATCCAATCTGTCGCCTAAAGAAAAGGCGAAGCTAGTTGAATTTGTGGATATTTCAGAAAAAGCTGGTCACTGGCTTAAAGCAAAAGTCACAGATATGCAAGTTGATTATGGTCCAAGAGAAATTGACGATGAAGTTAATCACAATTTCGACACCACATCTACCTAAGTGTGAGGAGATTCGAATATTCTAAAAAGAAAATGTTGTTTGGAGTTAGTTGTTCTGTTCTCGTGTAGTTCCGAGAATGGAATCCGATTGGTCTTTTCCACTAGCAGACACTAAAGAACTAGTTTTCTCCCCCCATTCTGAATTTTTTTTGTTTTTTAGGTTTTATATGAAATTATTATGTTTTATTTTTAAGTTTTGTGTGAATTTAAAAACAAAAATTTACTTTATTTCATTAAGTTGAAAAAAAATGATTTCTAAAATTCGTCGTGAGTTGAAGACTAGGTCGTTGAGCCGAAATTACTTTACCCGAGGGCGGGGCGAAAAATTTTGTCATCATTATTTTTAATTTTATTGATTTAAAGTATGCAAAAAAAAAAAAAATTTTGATTTTATACATTTTTGAACGTGGGGTAATATACCCAACTTTAAAAATATGTATATATGTTTGTATTTTAGCATGTAAACAACAGGGTAAAACAACGCACTTTCAAAGACTAACATTAAGTTCAGCAAAAGCTACTGATTTTGACGACAAGATGCAAAACAACAAATGTGATATAATAAATGAAGGAATGAACGATGAGGCGCGCCATCTATCATTCGACGAGCTTTGTAATTACAAACTGGGTATTTTTAATCACTTTCCTACACTAAACACCCTCATGAATTTATAATTATAGTCTGATTTCATACAAATGAGGGCATTGCATGATCTCAAGTGTGGGGAAGGGTTATAAATTATCTCGGGTTTATACTTGGCTTATTTTCTAAATATTATGAAAATTTTAAAATTTTTTAACTAAATGAATTCAAAATCATGTTTATACATATTTATGAACGATAAAACTAGGTGTTAATGCCGAAATTATTGTTACCTCAGAAAGGACATAAATTGAGAAACAACTAAAACGCTTGAATTTATTTATTAAGATATAAAAAGACGCATGAAAAAAGCCAAGTGTGGGGAGAATGTACCAAATTATTCAATTAAAAACTATCTATCACATGTTTTTGTAAAGTTATTGCAGGTGCTTTTACTTTGGACTAAATTAACTGGTTTACCCGATTTACTGTAAGAAAGATGGATCTACACGATGAATCAATTCCATCATTAAAAGGAAGTAAAGTCTTCCGAAAAAGAAACGCGCTTCTTGATTTAGGTCATGAAGTTGTCGTCCAGACCAGCTGTAGGTTGACGAAAAATCTAGAAAAGTCATCTCTAAAATCAGCAGGAAATCCACGGACCTCAGCATCAAACAGGGTCGCCATGTGGTCAGATTTATCCTAATCATGAGAAGGATTTATCTCGCACAATGGGGGGGCACCGTGCAAATTAGCTTGATAAGACTAATAAATCAAATCCCCAGAAAGGATAATCTCCTTAAAGATCAAAAATCAGCTTTTAAGACTGATATTACTCAATCCTAGAGATTGACCTTAAAGATTGAGAATTACAAACTCATGGAATTCAATGATATCTAAACTCGAGCTTGAACGAGAAAATATTTTGATCAAAAATAAAACCGATTTGTTTTCTGAAAACCTATTTTCAATGCGTTCATTACCATTGAACGTAAAATCCTGAGAATTCATCAGAATTCATTAGGTCACCTGAACCAAATCGGGTGTCAACCGTAAGAAACGGTGGTTGCATAGCATGGTCGGAGACAGGACCTTGTGCCAGACCGAAAAATCATAGGATGATCTTTACTATTGCTCCTACAAAGGATAGTACTAGCATCCGACACGTTTTAAGACCATAATCATATGCATGTCATTAGACATTGCCTTAACAGTTTCTTGTTCATCGCTTTCCTTTACAACCGGACGGTAGTTTACCGAAAGGTAATATACGGAACAAGTAAACTGGACGTGTTGCTTTCCCAATACAAAGTTAGCAAGTGGGTAACACAAAACCGCAAGTGTTGAGCTAAAATTTTCAAATCTGAAACCCACACAACCCACAAAAATATTTTACAAACACCGGTGAAGGGTTATTCCGGAAAACTTATCTAGGGTAAAAGCTAGATTAAATTTTCAAAAAGATCAAATGTTTTCATAAAGATCCAATTTCCTTAAGGATCTACATTTTCATAGTCATGTGGGACTGTAAACCACCTTTCAAATGTGCACTTTGCTTTGGAAACTGAAAGTAAATCGGCTATTTGATTTCAAGTGTCGTTGACCTAAACCCGAGGCAACTGTGGATGACACACCCACCTTTAACCATGGTTCTATCGTTACTATCATTGTTTATACCACCATATCAAAATCACTAATGTACAAAGTGTGATGAATAAAAAAGTGATTCATGTATGTTTTTATTTCAAGTTCTGTATTGCTTGAGGACAAGCAATGCTCAAGTGTGAGGATATTTGATAAGGCTAAAAAGGAACATATATTTCATAGCAATATCCCTTCTAAATAATAGGTTTTCATGTGTAATTATATTATATTTTCATTGTAATTGTTTAAATAAATAAGTGCGAAGACAAAAGGCGAAAACGAAGATTTGAAGACACAAACGTCCAAAAAGCTCAAATGTACAAGATACAATTCAAAAGGTTCAATTTATTGATGAGAAACGTCTAAAAATGACAAGAGTACAAGTTACAAAACGCAAAGTACAAGATATTAAATTATACGAAAGGACGTTCGAAAATCCGGAACCGGTACCCGAGCCAACTATCAACGCTCGACGCAACGGAGCTGAAAGTACAAGTCAACTATGCACAAGAATATAATATAATATTTAAATAATTCATAATAAGAATAATAATAAATAATAAAAAGTTGTTAATTTAGCATAGTTAAGGGGTCATAAGTGAAAATTTTAATTCAATATTTGCCTATAAAAGGCAATTCATTTGATCGATTTATGTACACCTTTTCTTCTTTCTTTCTCTTTACATGTAATATATATATTTATAATTTTAATTTTAATTTTAGTTTAAGTTTAATAATAATTGGGTTATTGTAAGGAATGTTTTACGGGTTTTAAAGTCGAAACTCTGTCCGTGTAACGCTACACGATTAATAATCACTGTAAGTTATGTTCTTCCTTTTTAAATTAATGTCTCGTAACTAAGTTATTATTATGCTTATTTAAGCCGAAGTAATCGTGATGTTTGACTAAATATTAAGACGGGGTTATTGGATTTTGTACCATAATTAAGGTTTGGGCAAAAGACCGACACTTGTGGAAATTGGACTATTGACTATTAATAGATGGGGGGTATTGTCTAATTGAGTGACAACTCATTGGAGTCTGTCGAACCTATCTTCAAATTAATTATCCTAATAATTAATAATGATTATGGTTGTCCTATTTAGTGACATTCATATGGAATCTATTATAATCATTTAATTAATTATTCGGGTTGGGTAATTGATTATTCAAACTGATCAAGTGGGTAAATTAATATTCATATCTAATCAAAACAGGGGTGGATTACATACAGTGATAACTGGTGTAATTGTTGACAGAAGTGATAACTGCGTCACAGTTTAAATCCTTAATTAGTTGGAATATTTGACTTCGGGTATAAGGGTAATTTGACGAGGACACTCGCACTTTATATTTATGACCGATGGACTATTATGGACAAAAACCAGATAGGTATCAAATAAACCATGACAAAGGACAATTAACCCGAGTAACAATTAATTAAAATCAAAACGTTAAACATCATGATTACGGAAGCTTAAATAAGCATAATCCTTTTATTTCATATTCTATCGCAATTTTATTTATTGTTATTTTATTTATCGTCATTTATATATTTTACGCACTTTAATTATTGTCATTTATCTTTACGCTTAAAAATATAAAATCGACAAACCGGTCATTAAACGGTAAAAAACCCTCTTTTATAATAATATTACTACTTATATATATATATATATATATATATATATATATATATATATATATATATATATATATATATATATATATATATATATATATATATATATATATATATATATATATATATATATTTATATAAATATAGTTTTATAAAAATATAGTACGTAATCACTAGCTCCCTGTGGAATGAACCGGACTTACTAAAAACTACACTACTCTACGATTAGGTACACTGCCTATAATGTTGTAGCAAGGTTTAGGTATATCCCATCCGTAAATTAATAAAACTTGTGTCATATTTTGTAGTATTTTGTATTAAAAATAATACTATTTCGTACCCTCACGCTACATCATCAGTGAGCAACCTAGCAAGGTTAATAGGTGAAAGAAAATAGGGAAGTCTACCTAGTGATACAAATGCTAACCCCCGGAATGAAACAGCTAAAGCCATTACCACGAGAAGTGGTATTACACTTAAACCTCCTGAAATACCTATAATTTCTGATGAAACTATTCCTACTCCACAAGAACCACAACCTGGGCAAGATAAGGAAAAAGAACCGGTAGTTGAAAAGGTTAATGAAGATAACACAGTTAAGGCTAAACCTTATGTTAAACCATATCAACCATCACTTCCTTATCCGAGTAAAATAAGAAAAGAAAGACTTGAAGTCGAGCAATCCAAATTCTTGGATATGTTTAAACAGATAAATGTAAATCTTCCTTTCATTGATGTAATTTCAGGAATGCCTAGATATGCTAAATTTCTGAAAGATCTAATCACAAATAGAAAGAAAATGGAAGAACTCTCGGCTGTTAGTATGAATGCTAATTTTTCAGCAGTGCTATTGAATAAGATACCAGAAAAATTATCTGATCCAGGAAGTTTCACAATTCCATGTTTTCTGGGTAGTCTTAGTTCAATAGAAGCATTGGCAGACTTAGGTGCTAGTATAAATTTAATGCCATATTCACTATACACTAAACTAGACCTTGGAGAATTGAAACCAACATGAATAAGTATACAACTAGCAGATCGATCAGTAAAATATCCTAGAGGGATAATGGAGAACATGCTAGTTAAAGTTGGTACTTTAGTATTTCCAGTAGATTTTGTTATTCTGGATATGGAAGAAGATTCTCAAGTTCCTCTCATATTAGGAAGACCATTCTTAAACACGACTAAAGCAATGATAGACGTGTTTGGTAAGAAACTGACCCTAAGTATAGAGGACGAGAGTGTTACCTTTTCAGTTGATAGAGAAATGTAACAACCGCAATCTGCAGATGATACATGTTATTATATTCAAACTATAGAATCACATGCAGAATTGTTAGAAGAATTTCCAGAATTACAAGGAACAAGAGAATGTTCTTTAGGAGAAGGAACTGAACCAATTGATGAAACTGAAATGTTAGCTACACTTATGGCTAATGGATATGAACCAACAACAGAAGAAATTCAAATGCTAAAAGAAGAAGACAGATATCGATATAAATCATCGATAGAAGAACCACCGACATTAGAGTTAAAGCCACTTCCAAAGCATTTGAAATACGCTTATTTACATGGTGAATCTGAATTACCTTTAATAATATCGTCTTCTCTTACTGAAAATGAAAAATCTCAACTCATTTCTGTGTTAAAAGCTCATAAACCAGCCATTGCATGGAAGATTCATGATATTAAAGGAATAAGTCCTTCGTATTGCACACATAAAATCCTTATGGAAGAAGGTCATAAAACGTATGTGCAACGCCAACGAAGACTAAATCCTAATATGCAAGATGTTGTTAAGAAAGAAATTATTAAACTACTAGATGCAGGTTTAATTTATCCAATTTCTGATAGTCCATGGGTAAGCCCAGTTCAATGAGTACCTAAGAAGGGTGGCATGACTGTCATCACAAATGAAAAAAATGAGCTTATTCCTACTAGGACTGTAACATGATGGCATGTTTGTATTGATTATAGAAAATTAAATGACGCCACCAGAAAAGATCACTTTCCCTTACCTTTTATTGATCAAATGTTGGAAAGATTAGCCGAAAACAGTTACTATTGTTTTCTTGATGGTTTTTCCGGATATTTTCAAATTCCAATAGCACCCGAGGATCAAGAGAAAACCACGTTCACGTGCCCTTATGGTACTTTTGCTTGCAAACGCATGCCATTTGGACTTTGCAACGCCCCTGCAACCTTTCAAAGGTGCATGATGGCAATTTTTCACGACATGATAGAAGAATGCATGGAAGTTTTCATGGATGACTTTTCAGTCTTCGATGATACATTTGAATCATGTCTAGTTAATCTTGAACGAATGCTTATTAGATGCGAACAATCAAATCTAGTACTTAATTGGGAGAAATGCCATTTCATGGTTAAAGAAGACATCGTTCTTGGTCATAAAATCTCAAAGGAAAGAATTGAAGTGGATAGAGCTAAAGTAGATGTAATTGCTAAACTTTCACATCCCACCAATGTTAGAGGAGTTAGGAGTTTTCTAGGGCATGCCGGTTTTTACCGACGTTTCATAAAAGATTTTTCTAAAATTGCCACTCCTATGAATAAACTCCTAGAAAAGGATGCTCCATTCATCTTTTCAGATGAATGTATCAAATCTTTTAATATTCTTAAATAAAAACTCACTAATGCGCCGATCATGATAACTCCAAATTGGAATCTACCGTTTGAACTTATGTGCGATGCAAGTGATTTTGCAATGGGAGCTGTTTTAGAACAAAGAATTGAGAAACGATTTCAACCTATATATTATGCTAGTAAGACGTTACAAGGAGCACAAAAAAACTACACAACTACTGAAAAAGAACTCCTTGCCATTGTCTTTACTTTTGACAAATTTCGTTCATATCTCGTTCTAGCTAAAACGGTGGTCTATACCGACCATTCTGCTCTTAGATACCTATTTTCGAAACAAGATGCCAAACCAAGATTAATCCGTTGGATCTTACTTTTATAAGAGTTTGATATTGAAATCCGAGACAAAAAGGGAGCAGAAAATCTCGCCGCTGATCATCTTTCTCGTCTTGAAAATCCCGAATTAGAAGTTCTAAATGAATCGTCCATACAAGACAACTTTCCTGATGAATATCTATTGAAGATAGATTATAGTGAAATTCCATGGTTTGCAGACTATGCAAACTACTTAGTATGTGGATTCCTTGAAAAAGGATTATCGTACCAAAAACGAAAGAAATTCTTTAGTGATATAAAACACTATTTCTGGGAAGATCCACATTTGTTTAAAAGTTGTCCCGATGGAATAATACGCCGATGTGTATTCGGAAATGAAGCCAGTCAAATCTTAAACCATTGTCACACAGGACCAACAGGAGGGCATTATGGGCCTCAACTAACAGCAAGAAAAGTTTATGATGCTGGATTCTATTGGCCTACAATTTTCAAAGACGCACACCTTCTTTGCAAATCCTGTGATGCATGTCAAAGGGCCGAAAAAATAAGTCAACATGATGAAATGCCACAAAATGTCATTCAAGTATGTGAAGTATTTGACATTTGGGGTATTGTCTTTATGGGTCCATTTCCAAAATCTCATAATAATCTATACATTCTCGTAGCCATTGATTATGTATCTAAATGGGCGGAAGCACAAGCTCTCCCAACTAACGATGTACGAGTTGTAGTCAACTTTTTAAAACGTCTTTTTGCAAGGTTTGGAACACCGAAAGCTTTAATAAGTGATCGGGGAACTCATTTCTGTAATAATCAACTTGAGAAAGTTCTCCAAAGATATGGAGTAACTCATAAAATCTCAACCGCTTATCATCCACAAACAAGTGGACAAGTTGAAAATACCAACCGAGCTTTAAAACGTATTCTAGAAAAAACCGTAGGATCAAATCCGAAGGAATGGTCCATGAAATTGGAGGATGCACTCTGGGCTTTTAGAACAGCCTACAAAACTCCAATTGGAACCACACCTTTCAGACTCGTTTATGGAAAAGCATGTCATCTTCCAGTAGAAATTGAACACAAAGCATTTTGGGCTTTGAAGATATGTAATCTTGATTTACATGAAGCTGGAAGTCTACGGTTAAGTCAATTAAATTTATTAGAAGAATCAAGACATGAAGCATATGAAAATTCGTTAATCTATAAGGAAAGAACGAAGAAATGGCATGATAAAAGAATCAGAAGTTCAAAAGAATTTAAAGAAGGAGACAGAGTTCTTCTTTTCAATTCACGATTCAAGCTATTTCCTGGAAAATTGAAATCAAGATGGTCTGGACCATTCATAGTCAAAAGAGTTTTCCCATACGGAACAGTAGAATTAATAAATTCAAATGGGATTGAATTTAAGGTTAATGGTCACAGAGTTAAACATTACATAGATAGTCCGATGGAAGTTGACAACGAAGTTAATCACAATTTCGACACCACAGCTAACTAAGTGTGGGGAGAATCAAATCTTTAAAGGATAATATGTATTTCTGTTAGAGTTAGATGTTCTGTTTTCGTGTAGTTCTCGAAAATGGAATCCGAATGGTCTTTCCCTAGCAGACCCTAAAGAACTAGTCTTCTCCCCCCATTCTGAATTTTTATTTTTTTTAGGTTTTACGAGATGAAGACTTCCTGTGAACTAAACCACGGTCTAATGCTACACGCTTTAATCACTAAACGTAATAATGACACCCTTCCAAGTGAAATAGTATCATTAATCAGAGGTAAATTAGACGGAGTAAGAAAAGAATCCAGGAACGAAAATAATAAGTTACAATTTGGTAAAGGAAAATCAAAATCCGCAGCGAAAAGAAGAGCACGACACCTTGAAAGATGTCACAAATGCGGAAAATGGTCACACGAAGGAAAATGCTCGACGAATCAGACATATTCCAATACCGAATTCGTTACTTTATGCAGAGATGGACCATTCATATGTTTAGAAGAAAAAACATTGAATACTCGTGGTTACGCCTATGTGGCTATGGAAAACCAATTAGTCCGACTATCTTATGAGTGGGCTAGAGCATATCACTAAGAAATCTATTTCACAGGTAAGAATGCACAGTTTTTTTTTTTTAACCTTTTGATAATAAACGCTAAATCGTTCGCTATAAAGTATTAAATTGGTATTCGATAAAATTAGGTCTTGCGACCGAAATTATTGATATCATACAAAAATTTATTACATCACTGCGAAATTTACCGTTTATTCTTAAGGTATAAATATCTTTAATCAATCAACCCAAAATATTTCAAAAATTCGTCATGAGTTAAACTAGGTTATGAAACCGAAATTACTTTACCAAAAAGAGGGGCGCATATTTTTGATAATATTTGATTGATTAAAGTGGGATAAAAGCCAAAAAGATTTTTAATTTTATTTTTACTTTGCTTTTAAAATTAATATATAAATATTAAATTGATATTTTAAACTTTTTAAAATCAATATATTTAAGTTTGTAAATATTTGGAAAATTAATATTTTTAATATAAGTTTGTATGTATAAAACCAAAAATATAATATAAGTTTAGTGTAAATTTTTAAATTTTATTAATATGAATTTTTAAAGTTATGCATTTTTAAATTTAAGTTTGGTGTGAATTTAAAAACAAAAATGTACTTTATTTTGTTAAGTTAAAAATATGATTTTTAAAATTCGTCGTGAGTTGAAGACTAGGTCGTTGAACCGAAATTGCTCTACCCAAGGGAGGGACGAGAACTTTTATTATCATTATTTTTAATCTTATTGACTTAAAGTACACCAAAAACATTAAAAACCCAAAAATCTTTGCTTTTAAAACAACGTTTTAAAATGACGAAATTTTAAAATTTTATCGAGGGATGGACTAGGTCAGCATACCGAAACAACCTCATCCTAAATAAAAAAGGAAAACAAAATTTTAAATTACTCCATAAATTGTTTTATTATTAAAGGTTTTATATAAAAAAAAAAAGAAAAAATAAACGCACTCGCGGTACTTTGTGGGTACCCACATCCGCACTCGCGGAGGGTGCAAAACCCAGTCAGATAAACTGGTCGAACAGATCAGTTTCCACACCCCATCCCATTTTATTTTTTTTCTGCGAAAAATACACACAAACCACTCCCAATTTCACGATTTTTCACAGATAAACATCAAATTTTTTGCTAAAATCATGTTGAGAAGGATGCTACCAAGAAGTTACTCAAGAAAATCGGTAATTTCTACATCTAAACACCATTTAATTCGGGTTATTAGTGTTCTTAAACAAAAATATTCATAATTTGATTTTGATGATTTCTAGTGTAATTGTGTTTGAATTGATTGTATATTGTGCTTGTATAACCTAGATTGATGCTATTTAACATGATTAGAAGCCTTAAACTTCAAATTTTGAGTAATCTAGGGTTTGTGTTCTTGAGCAAAATTGGGGCTTTTTGATATAAACGGGTTATGGCCGAATTTTGTTGTTAGTCTATACTAAATTGAGTAGTGTAACATGTTTAGGTTGCTAAATGATCAAAACTTTGATCCTAAACATGATTTTCAAGAATTAAAGTGGACTTTTTGAGTCAAAAATGCATGAACTCAATTTAATTGATATGAATGCCAATTGAAACTTGTTTAATTGCTAGTAATGATTATTTTGACATGTTATTTGAGATAAAAAGCTAAAGATCATTGTATACATTCTCATATATGTTCATTTGTAAAAGTGTAGAATTGTTAATATTATGAAAATGTGTATAAAGTTTAATATAGATTAAACATGTCATTGTAATTGTTTTGATTTATGATTTTGCTAACACTAATGCATATTTGGATGCACAAAAATTGTGTTTGATATATTTTGCAGACTGAAAGGGGTGAATCTTCATCCGCATCTCAGGCTCACAATGCTCCTCCTGAGAATGCAGCAGAACAGGAGATTAATGACCTATATAGACAAGAACTACCACATCAATACATTCCATATTAAAATATAGAATTGGCAGATTTACATCCTAATTTAAGGTTTGATCGACATTGGATAGATTATCCAAAATACCAGAGGAACTTGCACACCCTTCAGTCTAATGCTGTTGAAGTACCTAGAGTCATAGATTGGGAACCATTAGAAACAGTTGGATTAGCCGGTCCAATCAGAGAATTACTTACGCAAAGGTATGGTAATTCTACTTTTACTGATTGGGAACGTTTGTTTAATATACGTAGATGTGTATATAGAGAATGGTGTGTGGAGTTATTGTGTAGTATTGAAATAAATGATCGGGTAACTACCTTAACCGATCGTAGTTTTATTAGATTTTTATTAGGAGGTGTGATGCGCCATATGTCTCTACTAGACATGGCTCAGGCTTTGTGTATATATACGCCTGAGGAGTTGGCATCTACTGATTGTCAAGGATTGATACTTAATGGTAGGAGAATTGATGAGAATTTTGATATGAATGGTGTATGGAGTAGAATGACTAGGCATACACGATTTCGTGGGGGGAATAACTCTTATACTGATATTGATAGAGCTGAGCTAAGAGTAATCCATAGGTTCTTAGCAAATTCGATTACACAACGAGGTAAGAACAAAGAGAAAGTAAATGTGAATGATTTATTTTATCTCATGTGTATTCGAGACCCACAAAGCGCTGTGAGTATACCTTATTGTGTGGGTTATTATTTATCAGCTATAGTTAAGAGTATACGGCCTAATGGGATAATAGGAGGTGGTATCTTTGTTACCCTAATTGTTGAGTATCTCGGTGTCGATAGAAATCGGATTAATAATTGCAGCACCGGAATCCCGTGATACAATTGGTTTAAAAGTATATCATTGATAATGCTAAAAATGAACATATATTTCATAGCATTATTCCTCAAGAAAGACAAGCTTTTAGTTGCAATTGTTCTATTTAAAAGTGATATTCGTTTGAATAATAAAAGGTGAAAACAAAACACAGATTTGACGAATTAAAGACGCAAACGACCAAAAAGCTCAAAAGTACAAAATACAATCAAAGAGGTTCCAATTATTGATAAGAAACGTCTCGAAATTACAAGAGTACAAGATTCAAAACGCAAAGTACAAGATATTAAATTGTACGCAAGGACGTTCGAAAATCCGGAACCGGGACATGAGTCAACTCTCAACGCTCGACGCAATTGACTAAAAATTACGAGTCAACTATGCACATAAATATAATATAATATATAATTAATTCTTAAAATTAATATATATATTATAATATATTTATAAATCGTCGGTAAGAAAGAAGCCAAAGGAGGGTGAGCTGTATTTTCAAACTCCGCGACTCGCGGAGTTTGAAGGCAAAAGTTGCCGCGGGTCGCGGAGTACCCCTGAACTCAATTCCCTATAAAGCCAACCGAATTCTGATCATTTTCAGATCCATAATCTATCTCTCTCTCAATATATACGTAAATATATATATATAATTTATATTTTAATTTTAATTTTAATTTTAAATCCTAATAATAAGGGTATGTTAGCAAATGTTGTAAGGGTGTAAGTCGAAATTCTGTCCGTGTAACGCTACGCTATTTTTAATCATTGTAAGTTATGTTCAACCTTTTTAATTTAATGTCTCGTAGCTAAGTTATTATTATGCTTATTTAATCCGAAGTAATCATGATGTTGGGCTAATTACTAAAATTGGGTAATTGGGCTTTGTACCATAATTGGGGTTTGGACAAAAGAACGACACTTGTGGAAATTAGACTATGGGCTATTAATGGGCTTTATATTTGTTTAACTAAATGATAGTTTGTTAATGTTAATATAAAGATTTACAATTGGGCGTCCCTATAAATTACCATATACACTCGATCGGACACGATGGGCGGGGTATTTATATGTACAAATAATCGTTCATTTAACCGGACACGTGAATGGATTAATAGCCACTAGAATAATTAAAACAGGGGTGAAATTATGTACAAGG
The DNA here is from genome assembly GCF_046630445.1 of Rutidosis leptorrhynchoides. Taxonomy (NCBI): domain Eukaryota; kingdom Viridiplantae; phylum Streptophyta; class Magnoliopsida; order Asterales; family Asteraceae; genus Rutidosis; species Rutidosis leptorrhynchoides. The sequence goes on along the minus strand of NC_092341.1, from coordinate 117,047,018 downwards.
ACACTTGGTATAATTGATAACAAAATATTAAAACCTTGGGTTACACTCAGTCGACATCCTGGTGTAATTATTAAACAAAGTATTAAAATTTTGTTACAGTTTAAGTCCCCAATTAGTTGGAATATTTAACTTCGGGTATAAGGATAATTTGACGAGGACACTCGCACTTTATATTTATGACTGATGGACTGTTATGGACAAAAACCAGACGGACATATTAAATAATCCAGGACAAAGGACAATTAACCCATGGGCATAAAACTAAAATCAACACGTCAAACATCATGATTACGGAAGTTTAAATAAGCATAATTCTTTTATTTCATATTTAATTTCCTTTATTTTATATTTAATTGCACTTCTAATTATCGCATTTTTATTGTTATTGTATTTAATTGCACTTTTAATTATCGTACTTTTTAATTATCGCAAGTTTATTTTATCGCACTTTTATTATTCGCAATTTCATTATCGTTATTTACTTTACGCTTTTAATTAAGTCTTGTATTTATTTATTATTTTACATTTGGTTTTAACTGCGACTAAAGTTTTAAAATCGACAAATCGGTCATTAAACAGTAAAAACCCCCCTTTATAATAATAATATTACTTATATATATATTTGTAAAAGTAAACTAATATAGCGTTAAGCTTTGTTTAAAGATTTTCCCTGTGGAACGAACCGGACTTACTAAAAACTACACTACTGTACGATTAGGTACACTGCCTATAAGTGTTGTAGCAAGGTTTAAGTATATCCATTCTCTAAATAAATAAATATCTTGTGTAAAATTGTATCGTATTTAATAGTATTTCCTGCTGAAATTTAAAGCTATTTTATATACACCTCGCATAACATCAATCATGGTGCTAAGGTTTTAAAGAAAAAACATAACGCTGCAGCACCATATGAGGGCTCGCACCCACAGTTCGAAAGAGATCAGCAGCAAGGTAACGCGGGAGGGGGGAATGAGATGACAGAAATGCAACTTTTTATGGCTCATTATGAGTATGAAATGGCTAGACAACGAGCATTTCAAGATTGGCAGTATCATCAAAATCAAATCATGAGTCATCGTGCACACATAAATGCAACTTACATTGCGACTCCAATGCCCGTATTTCCTCCTTGGACTATACAGACCCGACCACCGTACCCTACATATGACCCAGCTCAAGCATTCTACAGTACATACGGCTATGAATGGGATCCATACTGGCACCAGCCTTATCAACCCTGATTTCTTTTATTTTTATTTTTATTTATTTGATGACTTGTAATTTTATACTTTTAATATTTCTTTTGATATTTTAATAGTTTTTTATTTTCTAACTTTTATTATTAGATTTTTAATAATTTTTGAATGTGGGGTGATATACCCAACTTCAAAAATATGTATATATATATATTTGTAGTTTTTCTCATGTACAAAACAGGGTAAAACAGCGCATTTTCAAAGACTGTCATTAAGTTCAGCAAAAGCTAGTACTTTTGGAGACAAAATGAAACAAATGATGTGCACCATTTATCATTCAGCAAACAAACGCCAATATGTTTGGAAACTTTGATAAAATTTAATCATTTTTCTATGCTAATCACCCTCAATAATTTAAATTGTTACTAATTTCTTGCAAATGAGGGAATTGCAAGATCTTAAGTGTGGGAAGGGGTTAAATTCTTTCGGATTTTTAAAATTTTTAACTTAAACACTTGGTTACCATTAAAAATACTAGTAACGCAGTAGTTGTATTAGAATCTAGTGCTCTCTGATAATAAAGAACAGCCCTAGTCTTATATACTGACTACCCAATTCTAGTAAAATTTTACAAAATTTTCAATTAAATGAACTCAAAATCATGTTTATACATATTTATGAACGATAAAACTAGGTGTTAACACCGAAATTATTGTTACCTCGGAAAGGACATAAATTGAGAAACAACCCAAAATGTTAGAATTCATTTAAAATGGAATAGAGGACAATAAAAAGGAAAATAAAAGCCAAGTGTGGGAAAAATTACCAAGTTATTTTGAACATATGTCACATATTTTTGTAACAAATGATTGAAAATACTTTTGCTTTAGACTAATCTAAACAGTTTTACCCAATTTACTGTAATTTATTTGAAAGAAAGATGGATCTACACGATGAATCAATTCCATCATTAAAAGGAAGTAAAGTCTTCCGAAAAAAGAAACGCGCTTCTTGATTTAGGTCAGGAAGTTGTCGTCCAGACCAGCTGTAGGTTGACGAAAAATCTAGAAAAGTCATCTCTAAAATCAGCAGGAAATCCACGGACCTCAGCATCAAACAGGGTCGCCAAGTGGTCAGACTTATCCTAACCATAAGAGGATCTGTCTTGTAAAATGGGGAGGACGCCGTGCAAATTAGCTGGATAAGACTAATGAATCAGATCCCCAGAAAGGATAATCTCCTTAAAAGATCAAAAATCAGCTTTTAAGACTGATATTACTCAATCCTTAAGATTGACCTTAAAGATTGAGAATTACAAACTCATGGAATTCAATGATATCTAAACTCGAGCTTGAACGAGAAAATATTTTGATCAAAATTACAAACCGATTTTTTTTCTGAAAACCCTATTTTTAATGCGTTCATTACCATTGAACGTAAAATCCTAGGAATTCACCTAGAATTCATTAGGTCACCTGAACTAAATCGGGTGTCAATCGTAAGAACGGTGTCAAAGACAGGACCTTGTGCCAGACCGAAGAAAAATTATAAGGGTGAGCTTTACTATTGCTCCTACCAAGGATAGTAATTGCATCCGACACGTTATAGACCATAATTAAAACATGTCAGGGGACATTGCCTTAACAGTTGCTTGTTCAACGCTTTCCTTTACAACCGGACGGTAGTTTACCGAAAGGTAATGTACGGAGCAAGTATACTGGACGTGTTGCTTTCCCAATACAAGGTTAGCAAGTGGGTGACACAAAACCACAAGTTTTGAGCTAAAATTTTCAAATCTGAAACCTACCAAACCCACAAAAACAATTTGCAAACATCGGTAAAGGGTTATTCCGGAAAACTTATCTAGGGTAAAAGCTAGATTTAATTTTCAAAAGATTAAATGTTTTCATAAAGATCCAATTTCCTTAATGGATCTAAATTTTCATAGTCATGTGAGACTGTAAACCACAACGTTACTACCATTGTTTATACCGCCGTATAGAAATCACTGATGTACAAAGTGTGAAGAATAAAGAAGTGATTCTAGTATTTTTATTTCAAGACTATATTGCTTGAGGACAAACAACGCTCAAGTGTGGGAATATTTGATAATACTAAAAACGAACATATATTTCATAACATTATCCCTCAATAAAGACAAGCTTTTAGTTGCAATTGTTCTATTTACAAGTGATATTCGTTTAAATAATAAAAGGTGAAGACAAAAGACAGATTCGACGAATTGAAGACGCAAACGACCAAAAAGCTCAAAAGTACAAAATACAATCAAAGTGGTTCAAATTATTGATGAGAAACGTCTCAAAATTACAAGAGTACAAGACACAAAACGCAAAGTACACGATATTAAATCGTACGAAAGGACGTTCGAAAATCCGGAACCGGGACCTGAGTCAACTTTCAACGCTCGACGCAACGGATAAAAAAATTACAAGTCAACTATGCACAAGAATATAATATAATATATATATAATTATATATATTATATATATATTATATATATATATATATATATATATATATATATATATATATATATATATATATATATATATATATATATATATATATATATATATATATATTAAAAAATTACAGCAGCCCACGTTTAAATCAAAGAGTGAGCTGGAATCTACAGATCTGCACTCGCAGTACTTTTGTGAAGGAAATTACCGCACTCGTGGTACTCTACAGTACGAAGTGGGCCTATAAAAGGCAACGAATTCTGCACCAAAAACACATCTTTTTCCTTCATCTATCTCAACGTATTTATATATATATATTTATATTTTAATTTTAATTTTAAATTCTAATAATAAGGGTATGTTAGCGATTGTTGTAAGGGTGAAAGTCGAAATTCTGTCCGTGTAACGCTACGCTATTTTTACTCACTGTAAGTTATGGTTAATGTTATTTTTAAATTAATGTCTCGTAGCTAAGTTAATATTATGCTTATTTAAAACAAAGTAATCATGATGTTGGGCTAAAATACTAAAATTGGGTAATTGGGCTTTGTACCATAATTGGGGTTTGGACAAAAGAACGACACTTGTGGAAATTAGACTATGGGCTATTAATGGGCTTTATATTTGTTTAACTAAATGATAGTTTGTTAATTTAATGTAAAGATTTATAATTGGACGTACCTAGAAATAACTATATACACTCGATCGGACACGATGGGCGGGATATTTATATGTACGAATAATCGTTCATTTAACCGGACACGGGAATGGATTAATAGTCTATGGAATTATTAAAACAAGGGTGAAATTATGTACAAGGACACTTGGCGTAATTGATAACAAAGTATTAAAACCTTGGGTTACACGCAGTCGATATCCTGGTGTAATTATTAAACAAAGTATTAAGACCTTGTTACAGTTTAAGTCCCCAATTAGTTGGAATATTTGACTTCGAATATAAGGATAATTTGATGAGGACACTCGCACTTTATATTTATGACTGATGGACTGTTATGGACAAAAACCAGACGGGCATATTAAATAATTCAGGACAAAGGACAATTAACCCATGGGAATAAAATCAACACGTCAAACATCATGATTACGGAAGTTTAAATAAGCATAATTCCTTTATTTTCATATTTAATTGCACTTCTAATTATCGCACTTTTATTTATTGTCATTGTATTTAATTGCACTTTTAATTATCGTACTCTTTAATTATCGCAATTTTATTTTATCGCACTTTTATTTTATCGCACTTTCGTTATCATTATTTACTTTACGTTTTAAATTAAGTCTTTTATATAATTAATATTTTACATTAGGTTTTAACTGCGACTAAAGTTTTAAAATCGACAAACCGGTCATTAAACGGTAAAACCCCATTTTATAATAATAATATTACTTATATATATATTTGTATTTTTATAAGTTAAAACTAATATAGCGTTAAGCTTGTTTAAAAGATTCCCTGTGGAACGAACCGGACTTACTAAAAACTACACTACTGTACGATTAGGTACACTGCCTATAAGTGTTGTAGCAAGATTTAGGTATATCCACTCTATAAATAAATAAATAACTTGTGTAAAATTGTATCGTATTTAATAGTATTTTGTTGTAAAAATATAACTATTTCGTATACACCTCTACGCACATCACGGATTTAGGAGAGTCCTAAACGAAAAGTTATCTACTTGAAACGAACTATCAGAAAATCAATTTTCCAGAAGTCCTAGGAGTCTGATCAGACCCCGAAAAACAAAAAACAAGTGCTCCAGTGGGTTTCTTGGTGCTTGATGCTCATCACGTTTCTCATCCTTGATGCGTGTAAGCTTCAAGTGTACAACTCTTTGATGTTTTAGCATCACTTTGACCAAGTTTCAACTATCAACACACAACTAAGAGTAAAGCTAACTTTCTACAAGTTTTGAACATCAAGGTTGTCTCTTTATTGCATAAACACAATAAAGCTTTAACCTTTGTCCTTTTGACACAAGTTTATGCATCTTCATCATTTGAGATGATGAAGATTTGATTTTTATCACCATAAAAATCATAAAAAGGTTCCAAGTAAGTGAGATCTACAATAATAACTTAGATCTCAAGTATTAAGAAACCCTAAGCTGGAAAGCTTCGATCTTTACAAGATTAATGAGACCATAAACTAGAAAGCTAAGATCTAGTAAATGTAATGAGACCATAAGCTAAAAAGCTAAGATCTTTAACAAAATAATGAAACCCTAAGCTAGAAAGCTTAGATCTTTAATGTTCTTGAAGATCCTTAAAGCAAAAGGCTAGATCAACAAGTTACATGAAGATCATAAACACAAGTTTTTATCTTTTTAACAAAATAAAGGGATCATAAGCTAGAAAACTTAGATCCAACAAAGCAATGAAGATTCAAAGCTAGAAAGCTTGAATCTTTCATGTTCTTGAAGGATTCAAATCAAAGTTTGAATCTTCAAGATATAACAAGATCAAGAAGCTAAAAAGCTTGACCCTTTAGTGATGATGATGATGTCAAAAATGAGAAGAAAAGAAGAAGAAGAAGAAAATTTGAAACTTACACTTTTTAGAGTGAGAAAGACTAGAGAGAGAATTAGGGAGTAAGTGTGTGTAAAATGTGAATGAGATCAAATGTGAAATGGAAGGAAATAGCTTGGTATTTATTGTGGATAATGGTGGTGGTGGTCATGGGGTTTGGAGGGGACAAGGGGGACACCTTTTTGCTTTTTGGTTAGTGGTGATCTAAAGGTGGTGCTTATTGTTAGGATCCCATGCAACATTTGTGAAAGTCCAACAAGACTTGAGTATGTTGGCTTAACTTAGTGGGTTTTTGTCTTACATTTATATAGGTCATAATCCATTTAAAATTGGGCTAATTAAATAGTCCATTAGCTAGAGTAGGGTGGGCTTGAGTCCAACAAGGTAGAAAGTCCAACAAGACTAACTAGTGAGCATAAGTAAATTACTAAACGTAATTAAGCAACCAAAACCCAAGTAATTGTTATTAGGAAATAACAATTAGTATTACATAGTCGTAATATTCCAATTACGGCAAAAGTTAAACGTGTATCAAAACATATAGCTCGTTCTAAACGTCAAGTGACACTAACGGTCATAAAAGCATTCGAGGATCAAGTTAAGTAACTAAGTACTTAATGGCATGTTGTATGGTATTAACGAAAGTAATTAATCATGAAATGAGATCCCAGATTATAAACCAACACAGTACGCACAAATACGTAGTTTCGCAGAAAGTAACAAGCATAAAAGTAAGTCAAAAAAGTCGGGTCGTTACACCTTTCGCTGCAACGCGCGGTAGAATTTCAAATCAATCTTGTTCCCTGTGCTGCTCCTGTAGCACGTGCTATTTATCGACTCGCACCTTCCGAACTTTAAGAATTGTCGAGTCAACTCCGTGAGTTGTTAGACAAAGGTTTTATTCGTCCTAGTTCATCCCCTTGGGGAGCTCCTGTTCTGTTTGTTAAGAAGAAAGATGGTTCGTTCCTTTTGTGTATTGATTATCGTGAATTGAACAAGCTTACAGTTAAAAACCGTTACCCTCTTCCTAGAATTGATGATCTGTTCGATCAGCTTCAAGGTTTGCCTGTTTATTCTAAGATCGATCTTCGTTCCGGTTATCATCAATTGCGGGTTAAAGAATCTGATGTTCCGAAAACTGCATTCCGTACCCGTTATGGTCACTACGAATTTCTTGTTATGCCATTCGGATTGACAAACGCACCTGCTGTGTTCATGAACCTCATGAACCATGTGTGTAGACCCTATCTGGACAAATTCGTCATTATTTTCATCGACGACATCCTTATTTATTCCAAGAGTGATGAAGAGCACGAAGAACATTTGAAGTTGGTGCTTGAATTGTTGAGGAAAGAAGAGATGTACGCTAAGTTCCCTAAGTGTATTTTCTGGTTAAGAGAAGTTCAATTCCTTAGACATGTTGTTAGTAAACAGGGAATACAAGTTGATCCTACCAAGATTGAGGCAATTGAGAAGTGGGAAATTCCGAAGACTCCTACTCAGATTCGTCAGTTTCTAGGATTGGCAGGTTACTATAGAAAGTTCATTCAAGATTTCTCTCATATAGCGAAACCTCTGACTGCTTTAACGCACAAGGGGAAGAAGTATGAGTGGAAGGATGAACAAGAGACTGCTTTTCGAACTCTGAAGAAGAAGTTGACTACCGCTCCGATATTGTCACTGCCTGAGGGTAATGACAATTTTGTTGTCTATTGTGATGCATCATGTCAGGGCTTTGGTTGCGTTTTGATGCAGCGAAAGAAAGTCATTGCATACGCGTCACGCCAGTTGAAGATCCATGAACAGAATTATACAACCCATGATTTAGAGTTGGGAGCTGTTGTGTGTGCGCTTAAGATTTAGAGACATTATCTTTAAGGGGTCAAAAGTACAGTGTACACTGATCACAAAAGTCTTCAACACATCCTTGATCAGAAACAGTTGAATATGAGGCAGCGTAGATGGGTTGAGACGTTGAATGATTACGATTGTGAACTTTTATATCATCCGGGAAAGGTAAATGTTGTGGCCGATGCGTTAAGTCGAAAAAAGAGAGTTGAACCTCGCAGGTTTAGAGCTTTGAATATGACCATTTGTGATGACCCGGAAATTTCTGACCAAATTTAAACTTAATCTTTGTATGATTAACATTTTCGACACGATAAGCAAAGTCTGTAAAACTGAATCTCAAAATTTTTGAACTACTTTTATATATTTAAATACCTTTCGGTTGTTTTCGACGATTCGCGAACAATTATATGTAAATAGATACATATATACTATAACTTGAAAAGGTAACAATGTATTAATTATTTGATACCGTACATTAAACTTATTGGTTTAAATATCTATTTGAATATATATGATAAGTTGAAATATTTATTATTAAAATTTATTTATAAATAACTTCCAATGTGTATTTAAAAAAACTGATTTATATATATTAAAAAGATATATACATATATATAATTTCAAGTTATTTAGTAAACGATAGTAACATTTCAAATTGCTACAGTACCCAAAATGCTACAGTGTTTTTGAAAATCACTATTTGCTACAGTGAAATTGACTTTGCTACATTGAATTGCTACAGTAACTTTGCTACAGTGGTATATTTTATGGATTATTTAAGACTATATTTTGACAAAGGTACGATTCACGAAACGTAAAGTACAAGTTTTCTCAGCGTACGAAAGGGCGTTCGAAAAACCGGAACCGGGACATAAGTCGAGTGACAACGTACGACTTATCGGAACAAAAATTACAAGTCAACTATGCACGTGAATTTAATATAATATATAATTAATTAATTTAAATTATATATATTATATTTATATTTATTTTATATTATGTCGACAAGCTAGGAGCCAAAACAATGTGAGCTGTCCCTGGTCCTCATGCGAGTCGCATGGCCAGAAGGCCATTTCCATGCGAGTCGCATGACTCCAGATTTCAGGCCACATCTATAAATTTCAGTGTTTTCGCTCGATTTAAATCACACACATACACAAATATATATATACTCCGTAATATTATTTATTATTTATTATTATTATTATTATTATTATTATTATTATTATTATTATTATTATTAATAAGATTATTATTAATCTTATTATTTTTTTTTTATTATTATTAGTGTTATTATTTTTGCGATACAAAAATAATAATGTACAAAAAAATATTACGACGGAGTGATGTCCAAGTAATTTTCAAAACGAGTTTCCGAGCGAGCTAGAGCTAAGGAAAATATGGGTTATTGCCAAGGAAATTATGGGTAATGTTCGGGGGAAATATACATACATATATTTTCATAAAGATTGTAATTGAAAATCCTTTTGTACAAACTGTTAATGATGAGAATATTTTAACGGGTAGGTAATACCCTAGAAATATATAAATTCCACATTAATATGTTACACTATACATTCTTCAATTCTGATTCAGCAATCATTAACTATACTGCTCAAACCTATAGATATACGTATCTGTTCATCGCAGAATAACCATTTTCATTCAATTTCATATTCTGATTTCGATAGATCAGAATCCAAGTCAAGATTAAACGAAAAACATCACTCTTAGATTCCTACATCTTTCAAAACCATGCTTCGAAACCCATGCTTTGAATTCAGAACAGTACTAGAACATCATATGATTATATTTTGCGTTCAAACCCATCGAAATTCTTGGAAACACTTCAACTAATGAACAAACGAGAAGACAAACCAACTACACGATATCTACGAGAAGAAAGATTTGTACTTATAATCATATATCTGGAAAGCTCTCGAAACCTAAGTAAAACTTTAACACGTATCTGTGAGAAATCCTTCGGCATTATTATTACTGAAAGTAACCTTGCAATTCCTTTTTAAAAGTATCCAGTATTATCACCCATTCAGGTAGTCAACGACGACCTTTCAGACTTATAACTTTGGCATATACGTTTTTGTTACTGGGGAACCTTTTATGTTCCACCATATTAGCAGTAAATGTACCAGCGACTCCGTCACTCTGCTATTTGAAACTCTCCGGAAATCACTATATATACATTGAAACCCTATCATGTACTCATCCACATCTTGTAACAATAGTTGCCATTCCAACTATCGGGAATTTGCAATCAGTATTTTGAAATCTTGCAGCACGTCTACGCCAACAGTTATATGTGTACATATAACGTCTACCTCCTCGAATTACATACTTCGAATGTGAAGTTTTTGAAAAACACCCCAAACTATGAAACTAGTTCTCTGAAATTGGAACAATGCTGATGAAGCAGCAAAAACTGTAAACGACCTTAACAGTCAAAAGTTTGATGATAAAGAATAGTATGGTGGTAAAGCAGAGAAAAAGAGAAGGTTTGGAATCGAAAAACGGATTGAGCAGACCATGAAGGAGGCTGTGGACAAATCACAAAGACTAAATCTACCTTCAAAGAATCCAAATGATTCAGAGTCTGCTGAAATCATTAAAGAATACCTTGCTCCTTACACTAAAACCTTTGCGGACAATATTCTTCATCATCATCTTATCTTAAATATTCTAAGATATCATCGTATCTCCCATTATAAATATCCTCCATATTTCTGAAGATATTTTTTTAAACCATTCTTATCTGAAATCATTACCTCTTCGCGCTATCTGTGTTACATCATAAAAGAAACTATTTTAATTTCTAAAATCTAAAAAAATTCGAAAAAAATGGATGTTTTGAAGTAATGTTGGGAACTGAAGCATGAGTTAGTATAATATAATGACACTTGATCAACGTGATTATATTACAGTAAGTCATGTTGAGTTTCTAATGGAACGTGACAAAGGTTCACAGATCACACCCTCATCATAAACCATGTTACATAACTCTTTCATTCTATATAATCTCTAAATATATCAAGAAAATATATTTCTTGATGATTCGGTCTTTTCCGGATATTCTGGTAATTTGACAAGTCAGATTGTGCCATTACCGTTTCTTTCGTAGAACATTAATTATGTTTATTCTGAAATTCATACCTACGAATTCTGGACCATTATTCGCTTGACTTAAGGTCGGGAAGAGAAAACGAAAGCTTGAAGCTCCGAAATATAATGGAGAATATAAAGCCCGATAACAACCCCGAAATTACAAACCGTGTATATCAATGCGTATAGCAACATAAAGACACGGGAGAATGAAAAACACTATAACCCCAAGGTAATAGTAGAAGAAAATAACTTCCTCTGGTGGTAGATGAAAAAGAAGAATGAAGGATACGATAGCCAGGAAAATATCAAGAATCAGAACTGGATTAAGCATTTTCACAATCTGTTGGGATGTATGAAATAATAAAGAAGATTATAGGAGTGTTGAAAATAAATGAAACGGAAGAGGTCAATTTATAGCAAAATATCGGACGCAGCAATAGAGGCAGGTTACGCATTTAATCAAAGAAAATCCTAATTTCTGCAAATTCCGAAAAATCAAATCTTATTAAAATTATGAAGATTTTCTATTCCTTAAAATCCGGAAATCAATCGCTACTACATCAAGAGATAAGACGCATCTCTATTCTCCATTTCACTTGATTACGATAACTTCTCTCATACGCTTCGAGTAATTGGATTATTTTATCCATATTATTCAAACATAGATAAAACTCTATTATCAACTCATATTCGTCATTAAAACTTTTTTATTGTTAGCCATGACGACCTCACTCAAATTTCGGGACGAAATTTCTTTAACGGGCAGGTACTGTGATGACCCGGAAATTTCTGACCAAATTTAAACTTAATCTTTGTATGATTAACATTTTCGACACGATAAGCAAAGTCTGTAAAACTGAATCTCAAAATTTTTGAACTACTTTTATATATTTAAATACCTTTCGGTTGTTTTCGACGATTCGCGAACAATTATATGTAAATAGATACATATATACTATAACTTGAAAAGGTAACAATGTATTAATTATTTGATACCGTACATTAAACTTATTGGTTTAAATATCTATTTGAATATATATGATAAGTTGAAATATTTATTATTAAAATTTATTTATAAATAACTTCCAATGTGTATTTAAAAAAACTGATTTATATATATTAAAAAGATATATACATATATATAATTTCAAGTTATTTAGTAAACGATAGTAACATTTCAAATTGCTACAGTACCCAAAATGCTACAGTGTTTTTGAAAATCACTATTTGCTACAGTGAAATTGACTTTGCTACATTGAATTGCTACAGTAACTTTGCTACAGTGGTATATTTTATGGATGATTTAAGACTATATTTTGACAAAGGTACGATTCACGAAACGTAAAGTACAAGTTTTCTCAGCGTACGAAAGGGCGTTCGAAAAACCGGAACCGGGACATAAGTCGAGTGACAACGTACGACTTATCGGAACAAAAATTACAAGTCAACTATGCACGTGAATTTAATATAATATATAATTAATTAATTTAAATTATATATATTATATTTATATTTATTTTATATTATGTCGACAAGCTAGGAGCCAAAACAATGTGAGCTGTCCCTGGTCCTCATGCGAGTCGCATGGCCAGAAGGCCATTTCCATGCGAGTCGCATGACTCCAGATTTCAGGCCACATCTATAAATTTCAGTGTTTTCGCTCGATTTAAATCACACACATACACAAATATATATATACTCCGTAATATTATTTATTATTTATTATTATTATTATTATTATTATTATTATTATTATTATTATTAATAAGATTATTATTAATCTTATTATTTTTTTTATTATTATTAGTGTTATTATTTTTGCGATACAAAAATAATAATGTACAAAAAAATATTACGACGGAGTGATGTCCAAGTAATTTTCAAAACGAGTTTCCGAGCGAGCTAGAGCTAAGGAAAATATGGGTTATTGCCAAGGAAATTATGGGTAATGTTCGGGGGTATTTTTGTGAATCAAACCTCGTGTTTATCATCTCCGATGCGTCTACGTGCTTTCCTGCAATATTGTATATCAATATTAAACTGTGAGTTTCATATGATCCCTTTTTCAAATTATATTTTTGGGCTGAGAATACATGCGCAGTTTTATAAACTGTTTTACTAAATGGATACAAATACTAAAACTAATTTTGTGTGAGTTTCATATGATCCCTTTTACTCTCTACATTTTTGGGCTGAGAATACATGCAAATGCTTTATTAACCGATATACAATATTTATATGCGTGAGTTTCATTTGCTCCCTTTTTAATTGCTTTTGCAATCTATATTTTTGGGCTGAGAATACATGCACTTTATTTTAAACGCAATGGATACAAGTACATACTAAATTCTACACTGAGTTTGAACCGAAAATCCCTTAGCTTTGGTAACTAGTAACTGCCAGTTATAAGAACTGGTGGGCGCGAGTAGTAGTATATGGATCCATAGGGCTTGATATCCCCGTCCGAGCTAGAGCACTAGCCTTTTAACGGACGTATGCTATTTGAGAAGCGTACACGTTGGTTTGCGTGTATTATTAAGATGATTATACAAAGGGTACAAATTATATATACGTTAAAGTTTAGTTACCAGGGTGCTCAATTTCGTAGAATATTTTGATAAACGTTTCTGGATGAAACAACTGAAATCTTGTGATCCACTTTTATATACAGATTATACGAAACACTAAAACTATGAACTCACCAACCTTTGTGTTGACACTTGTTAGCATGTTTATTCTCAGGTTTCCTAGAAGTCTTCCGCTGTTTGCTTAGATGTTAGACAAGCTATGTGCATGGAGTCTTGCATGACATATTTTTCAAGGAAACGTTGCATTCACCAAATCATCACCATGTATCTTATTTTGACTGCATGGTCAATGGAAGTACTGTTGTAAACTATTATTTATGGTGATTGTCTATATGTAGAAATCATTAGATGTCGAAAACCTTTGATTTAAATATTCATTTATGGTGTGCCTTTTCAAAAGAATGCAATGTTTACAAAACGTATCATAGAGGTCAAATACCTCGCAATGAAATCAATGAATGACGTGTTCGTCCATATGGATTTGGACCGATCGTCACACCATTCGAACAAACCTCGCAAGGCAGATTCTTGAGGCACAACAAGAAGCCTTGAAGGAGGAGAATTTTGTAAAAGAGAAGGTCAGAGGCATTGTTAAGAAATTTGAGGTACGAGCAGATGGTACACGGTATTTTGCGGGACGCCTTTGGGTTCCGGAATTTGGTGATCTGCGACAACTTGTTTTAGACGAAGCTCATAAGTCTAGGTACTCTATTCATCCTGGTTCAGGAAAGATGTATCATGATTTTAAGGAGCTATATTAGTGGTCTAATTTGAAAACTGATGTGGCTACTTATGTGGCTAAGTGTTTGACATGTGCTTAGGTTAAAGCTGAACATCAGAAACCGTCTGGACTTTTGGTGCAACCTAAGATTCCCGAGTGGAAGTGGGAAGGTATTACGATAGATTTTATTACGAAGTTACCGAGAGTTGTGGGTGGTTATAATACCATTTGGGTGATTGTTAACCGACTCACAAAGTCAGCTCATTTCTTGTCGATTAAGGAAACCGATTCGATGGAGAAGCTTACTCGTTTGTACTTGAAGGAAATTGTTTCAAGACATGGTGTTCCTGTATCTATTATTTCAGACCGAGACAGTCGATTTACATCGAGGTTTTGGCAATCCTTACAGGAATCTTTGGGAACTAAATTGGATATGAGCACCGCTTATCATCCACAGTCGGATGGTCAGAGTTAAAGGACCATTCAAACGTTTGAAGACATGTTACGAGCGTGCGTTATTGATTTTGGTAATGGGTGGGATAGATATTTGCCGTTTTCTGAGTTTTCTTATAATAACAGCTATCATGCAAGTATTAAAACCGCACCGTTTGAAGCTCTGTATGGTAGAAAATGTAGGTCTCCTATCTGTTGGAATGAGGTTGGGGATGCTCAACTCACAGGCCCAGAGATTATTCACGAGACTACTGAGAAGATCGTACAGATTAAAGAAAGATTGAGAACCACCAAGAGTCGGCAAAAGAGTTACGCCGACGTTAGAAGAAAGGATACAGAATTTCAAGTTGGTGACCATGTCATGTTGAAGGTATCACCTTGGAAAGGTGTGGTACGTTTTGGTAAAAGAGGAAAGTTGAATCCTCGTTTTGTTGGACCTTTTGAGATTACAGAGAGGGTTGGACCCGTGGCATATCGTTTGAAATTGCCACAAGAACTTAGTGCCGTTCATGACGTTTTCCATGTGTCAAATTTGAAGAAGTGTTTGGCCGAGGCCGATGAAACCATTTCTCTTGATGAACTTCATGTTGATAAATAACTCCATTTTATTGAGGAACCTGTTGAAATTATGGATCGAGAGGTTAAGACACTCAAGCAGAGTAGAATTCCTATCGTCCGAGTGAGATGGAATGCCAGACGCGGTCCCGAGTTCACTTGAGAATGTGAAGATTAGATGAGGCAGAAGTACCCGCATTTGTTCCCAGATGACGAGTTAACCTCTACACCTGCTTAAATTTCGGGATGAAATTTCCATAACGGGAAGGTACTGTCACGACCCTACTTTTTCTGTTATCTATTACCTTTTTTATTTAACGTCCGTTAATTGTTATTCATGCCACGTCATTTCTATGACCTATATTATTATTTTTGTAATAATATATTAATTATTATGTGTTATGTGAATATTTGTATTCATATTTAAAGTTGTACGTTCTACGTGTCGTGGATTTCTATCCGGCGAATCTTTTCAATTTTCAAACCAACGGTCAAAATTTTGGGATTTTTAAATCCAAATTATGTTAAATATGATATTTTGATGTCATATGATTATATGTAATGTTTATATATTTTATTTGTCGTGTATTTGTTATCTCTCCGAATAATCAGTCGCGTAATAGCGTTTTCGCGTTTCGGGCTTCGATCGGGCGTTCGGGCTAAAAGCAATTATCCAAATCAAGAAGTTGGCCACTATGGGGCCCACCCCATGCCATATTCAGCCGAACCCCTTGTAGAGGGGGGAGAACCTTGATTTTTTTTTATTTTTGCAATTACACTTCAACATTACATTTCATTTTCATTAAACTTCCCTAAACCTAAATTGCTCTCATCCCTCTCCTCTCCTCTCTTGTGGATGTCGCCCAACAACCCACCATTATCATCATTTCATCAACAATTTTAGCTTGGATCATTGAATCATTCACGCATCCGGATTCCTCTCGTTCTTCTCTACGCATTCATATTACTTAATTATTGTTTAGGGTTTAAACCCTAACCATAAATTTTTTATTTTTACATTATTTTTCTATTTTTTGATGTTTAATATGATAGTATAGTGCTTGTATGTTGTTGTTTTATTGATTGTATGCATAGAATCACTCGTTATCGCATGTTTTCGGTTTGATTGATTGTGGACAGCAGACTAATCGACCATTTCAGTGAACATAACTATGTTTTTGTTAAAATAAAGGGTCTAGATGTGTTCCTCTCATCAATACATTGATTTTAGACTCCGGATTCTTGTTATTTCGATTCTCGGAACTCAAGTTATGATTAAAATAGTGTTTTCATGAAATTAAAATGTAAAAACGAATGTGTTCAGGTTTGGTCCGACTTTGTGATCATTTTTGGAGTCTCTAGGGTGTACTAGTGTGTTAGGATTGATGATTGGATGAACTTTCATGTTCGGGTCATCGAAATCCGAGCTACGGATCACCCGTTATGACTAAAACTTGTTTTTGATCGGATTAAAGTCTCAAGTTGAATTATGGCAGTTGGTCACGACTTGGGGGCTGTTCTTAGGGTGTTCTCGAGTTCACTAATGTGTCGGGTAGTTTGGTTAGACGAGGATATATATATAAGACTCGTCAAAAACCGACACCCGAGGCTCAAGTTATGGCCCGGCGAACGTTTTAATTAAAACTTATGATTATAACATTTAACTTATGATATAAATAATGATTTTCATTATTATTAAATTACTTATGATATAAAAGTAATTAATTTAGTTTAAGACTTATGATATATATATATATTTATTATATCATTTATTAATTACTTTATGATTTAATTAAACTTATGATTAATACTTTTATTATTAATGGAAAATACTTATGATAAGTATTAAACTTATGATATGGGATTATTATTATAAGACTTATAATAAATATTAATTAATTATTTAATTATTATAAGGCTTAGTTATTATTTAATTATAATTTAATTATTAAATACTTATGGTTTAATAATTATAATTAAATACTTATGATATGATTAATAATTCATTATTAATTAATAATACTTATTATATGATTAAAAATTTATTATTAATTAATAATACTTATATTATGATTAATATTTAATTAATTAATTAAATACTTATGTTATATTAATTATATCATTTAAACTTATGTTAACTTTAATAATTTATTTTAATTTAATTATACTTATGTTATGACATAATTACACATATATGACTTTAAATAACATTATAACTTATATTATTATTATAACTTATACTTTAAAAATTAATGTTGACTATGTTTGACCAAGGATGACTTTTGAGTTGACTTTTGGTTGACTTTGACTTTCAGTTGACTTTTGTTGACTTTCTAATTAAGGAAACTTTTCTAAGTTATAAACTTTCCAAAAATAGCAACTTTCTAAATATGGAAACTTTCTAAAAATAGAAACTTTCTAAAAATAGAAACTTTCCTAAAATAGAAACTTTTCAAAAATGAAAACCTGCTAAAAATAGAAACTTTCTAAAAATAGAAAGTACGTGTCCTTACGCTGTTCTGATCAAACCGAAGCATACTGAGTGTTGTTCTATGTCTACTTGCAACAATAACTATAGCTATCATACTAAGACTTGGCCTAAGTTAGTTATTTATATCGACCTGCTTTATTTATAGGTCCGCGTTGTGATCATTCTTGATCACTTACTTCCTGCGGTTCACGTTTCTGTGTTATTACTTCGTTTACGTTAAGGTGAGTTATAGTCCCGTTATACTATTTTAAAGTATTTTTGGAATGTGATTACATGCATTTTATTTACGTTTAGACACAAGTGGCAATTAAATTTAAATTATTTATTATGAGTTGAAAGAAAATATTCCTTAGTCTGGTAACTGTAATCACTGATTTCTACTGGTGAACGCGAATCCTATGGATAGATATATCGGGCTTGACAGCCCCATTTCGAGCTAGTCACGCTAGCAATTTATAATCGAAATGTATTAGTACTTCGTATTTATTTGAAGATACACCTGTTCAATGTATATATTGTGTTTGGTAAGGGTATGGAAATGGTTAAGTGGTTACCAGGTGACTCATAGATAATGGAATAATAGTTTAATGTTTTCTAACATTTTTAAATCTTGTGGTCTAAAGTTTATTCGTTTATTTAAACCTATAATTCACTCAACATTTTTGTTGATAGTTTACTCGCATGTTTTCACAGGCACTTGATTTGTTGAGCTTCCGCTGTGTTAGAGGGTCTGCATTCATTGGGCAGATTTTGATAAACATTTAAAACTTTACATTCTTTTGGTTAATTAAACTTGTGGGTTTTTGTTGACATGTTTGGGTCAACTTTGGTTATTTAATAAGTTGAGTTGTTTAGAACTACTTATTTTGAGTAACTTTCCTTTTTGGAAAACTTTTTGGTTAAAGAATGCAATGTGGTTTAATAAATTCATATAGAGTTCGATCAAGCTGTGGGACCAAGTGACGGAGCCGTTAAGGGTACTTGACGGGGCCATCACAGTTAATATTGTAGTGAATACATTAATACTAAATAATAACGCGTAGATTATGAGCCGATCCGTTGAAATCATTTTAACTTCAATTGACAAACAATCGATAAACACCAAACATGATCACATAAAAAAGTTCTTAAATTATGTTTTTTTTTTTTTTTTTGAAGATAATAGATTTGGGCCGGAAGGATTAATAATTAGTAGATATTTTAAAGATAAGACGCTTATCAATTTTATACCCTATATTTGTTAGGAGGGTTTGTAGACATAAAAGCTAAATATAAAAATCATTTTCCTATTTAATTATACATAAATCTAAATCCAGATGATGAGAGTTTGTAGGAATTATAAAAATAACTCTTTTTTTTTTTAAAGCCAACTTTATATTAATAATGAAACTATACAAACTTTACACGATGAATTCTCATATTGATAGCCATGTAGGCTTACAACACGAATCAATATGACACATGAGGTAATATGTACACTTTCTAAATATTCACAGAAACTAAACTAAACTAGTAGAGAGTTCATCCTGGATCACAATTGTTGTTGCGTGGAAAACACAAAGAGCTTGGACTTAGTGAGCCATTGTAACCAATCGGCCGCTTTATGTCTTGAACGGTTTGTGATCCATTCAAACGTTTTCACTTGGATGTCACTTACCACCTTCGAGTACGCCCATGATTCACCCCGAAATACCTTTTGATTCCTATTTTTTCAAATGTAGTAACCCGTTACCCACTCAATTGATTGCCAAATCCTTTTGTCTTCTCCCGATAAGTTTCCCCGTCCCGAACCCGAGAACATATCTGGTAGGCTGCCCAGATTGGGAGGACGTGTTCCCCACCAATTATAGATGGCCTTCCAAATATCTTTTGCCACTTTGCATGATATGAGTATATGGTCCACCGATTCAATGAAGTCGTTACACATCGGACACAATATACTATCTAATTCTATTCCACGTTTATCAAGTTCTTCTCTAACCGGGATTCTACCACGTAGGGCCTCCAAACAAAGATACCAATTTTTTGAGGGAGATAATTGTTAGCACTAAACATGACTTTTAACTTGAGCTCGTCCGGTAAACCATTTTAACTTTAATTAATAAATAATCGATAAAACACTTAACTTAAGTTCATAAAAAGTTGTTTTAAAACCTATCGTTAATAATAGGTTTTTATATACATTTCTAATTGTATTGTATGATTTTAAGCTCAAATATCATGTAACCATATTATATATTCTTTTTATTCGAATTAAAATTCAAATTTCATTATAATATTATCCTAATTACTTACGGAGATAAGATCAACTACTAAAATAGTGGGGTTATTATTACTATTATATTATATTATATTATATTATACCTATATTCTAAAAGACATAGGGGACATGAATAGTATCCGGGGGTATTTTTGACTCTTTATCTTCTTTTTTTTTTTTTTTTGCAAATTCAACCACATACCACCTCACACTTGATCCAAAAAATCAAATTCACCCCCCCAAACAGGGAGTAAAGTGTCAATTAACCATTCTCATAAAAAAAAACTTAAACACACTACACCCAAATATTCAACGGGCCATGAATAGTATCCGGGGGTATTTTCGACTTTTTTTTTTTTTTTTTTTTTTTTTTTTTTTTTTTGCAAATTCAGCCACAAAACACTCCACACTTTATCCAAAAAATCAAATTCACCCCCCCAAACAGGGGGTAAATGATAATTAACCATTCTCATAAAAAATCTTAAACAAACTACACCAAAATATTCAACGGGCCATATCTTCGCACTCGCAACGAGTTAAATTTTTCCACCACCATCGTTAAACTCGAAATAATTTTAGGAACACGATGTCACTAGCTATACGCAAAACGGGCGCTTTTTAAAAAACGCTAAATATTTGAGGTACTTTTCATACACGTTAATTCCCCGTTAAATTTTTAAAAGTCGACAACTCCATAGCGAAACGCGGAGACGCACATATATTGTTAATTTTAAATAACATTTAAATCTTTCACGGGTTATACCTTAGTTCGACTCGAGTTGCGTTTCAACATCATCGTTAGCCACAAAAAAAATTTACAAACTAAACGCAATAAAATACATTAAAAACCGAACCCCCGGCGCGAAGCGAGGGTTCGAACACTAGTACAACTAATAGACAAAAACTTATGAATAGTACTATTCATTTTTACAATTTTCACACACTTAACCCCCTAACTTTTATTAAAATACAAATCAAACCCTCACTTTATACATATATTCTTTCCAATTTTTACAAACTTAACCCCCCAACTTTTATTAAAATACAAATCGAACCCCCTCTTTACTAACTTTTTTTTAAAATAAAACCCGAACGCTAAAATAAGCAAATAGACAAAAGCTTATGAATAGTACTATTCCTTTTTCCAATTTTTACACACTTAACCCCCTAACTTTTATTAAAATACAAATCGAACCCCTACTTTATACGTATATTCTTTCCAATTTTCACAAACTTAACCCCCTAACTTTTATTAAAATACAAATCGAACCCCCACTTTACTAACTTTTTTTTTTTTAAAATAAAACCCGAACGCTAAAAGAAGCAACTTTCACAAAAGAAACAACCCTTCAATGTTAGATGTCGAAAAAAATTCTTTTCTACAAAATAGATCAATACTTTTTTTTAACTCGCATTTAAAACGGAGCCCCCGGCGCGAAGCGAGGGCTCCACAACTAGTTCATGCACATTATTTATAGACACTATTTTGCAAAAGGAATATTAATTTTTTTTATCTCACCTCATTCAGTTGTTTAGGTAGAAATTTTTATATATTTTCGACATATTAAGTTTTACTTATAATAAATTCTTAATTAGTTTTGACGAATAATTGACGAATAATTGACAACTAATATTTTGAGAATATCACACACACACGCACAAATAATTTAATTTTAATAATTAAAATAATTATTAATAAGATTTAATAATAATAATTAATTAATAAGATTTAATTTTAATTTAAAATTATTTAGATTAATGACATCACCCACCATGTATAGATTTTTTTTTTTTTTTAATTTTTTCTTAACAAATGAATTAGCCTAATAATGATATCATCATTTTAGGATTTTAATATTAATAAATTATTTTAAATTGGTTTAATTAATTATTTTGAATTGAGTACGAGAAAATATAAAAGCTAACCAATATTATCTATTATAATTAAATGTTGATTGTTTAATAAGCATTTTAGGTGTTTGATGACATTTTTAGCTGACGAAATAAGGAGCAAAGCAAGTGGAATTGTTGGTGAGTATGGTGACCGACATTTAAGGAAAAATATTAGAGATAAAGTTTGTTAGCATTTGATGTGGTTGAACGTGTAGGGCGTACGTGCACAATGGGATAGTACCAAATTATACATATTACATTTGAGCAAATTTTAAGCACTGTTCCGCAACAGTATCTCCTCAACAGTAACTAGGCATTTTAATTCCAGTCAACTACATCTGCCAATTTTTTGGACTGTTCCGCAACAGTATCTCCTCAACAGTAACTAGGCATTTTAATTCCAGTCAACTACATCTGCCAATTTTATAACCAAAAAAGGTTATTTTCCCCACAATTCCTGAATCTTCTTCCCATCTGCTCCGACTTCCCTTGAGGCCTTGACGCTACACCGTCACCTCTCTTCCCGCTTTCATCTTCTAATTTATAATATTGCACCACCCTACTTATTTACTCCATCAGATCATCCCAGAAGCTTCTCCATCACCAAGCTTCGTCGTCAGGTAATTAGGTTTTGATGATTATCCTTTGTAGTTCGATTGATCACCTGATTAATTTTTCGAATAATTAGGAGTCTTAATTAGGAGCGTCTTTATTTGATAATAACTTTTATCACGAGTTATTGATCAGTTAAAATTAGTTTTATATTGTTAGTATATGCATAAAACAAAAAATTTTTATACTGTTTATATTTTGCTTTGCAAGTTTTTATCTTTATTTTTTATTTTTGCTGTTAAGGGTTGTCCTGGAGTTAGGTAAAGTGGTTGCTTCAGAATTTTTACTTATGGTGAATCTATTGAGTCTAAATTTTGAAGATTCACATATAGCAATTGAAAAAGAGTCAATTTTCATGTATTTAATTGAGTAATTCTCGACGTCAGTGTCACCGCCACAACCACCATCGCCTAGGTCTCAGGTGGTATTCTTCGCCGCCGTCATCCCCCGCGTAACCACCGTCGTGTTCGTCTCTTGCTATCCACTCCGTCGCAACCACCACACCCAAATATTAGAGTTTAATTTCCTTTACCCTTTTCAATTCAGAGTAATCGTCGGTGACAGAGTAGAGCAGAACAGAGCATCGGTGGTCAAAAACGGAAGGGCGGTAACTCTGAGCTGTAAATCTTCAAACTTTGCTTATACTAGCAGTGAAAATAATTGGTTAACACTTTTTTCCTTTCACTTTTAATTTTAATTACTACTACTGTAATATTTTATCTTATGATAATTTAAAAAAAGTGCTAATTTGTAAGTCTGTGCTATGCAATTTTTTATAATAATTTGATCAACAATTTTGATTTTTAACTTAGCAAAGTGTGGTTATTGATATTGATGATATGTACGATTCCATCTTAATGTGGTTTTACTTTACTATCTGCCAAGTATCTACATCATTTTTCTAAGGTTTTGGAGGCTGAGGTGTGTGAAGGCTGTTGAGGTGCACCATGGAGCATGAGGAGGTTTTTGGGGCTTAATTTGCTCTGGCTGTGAATGTTTACCATGGGGAGGTTATTAGGGTTCTTAGGGCGGGTGAGGTGCATCATGTGGAGGTATTTGAGGTGTTAATCTGTTAAGGTCGTGGAGGCTAAGGCGTGTGGAGACCAAATCGTGTCAACAAGCTATTGCTGAGGTATAAACTACAAAGTTCGTTCTGTTTGAAATTTATTTTACATGTTTATATATAATGTAGTATCCTTGGAATAACATCACAAGAACCCTCATAATGGTATGTGTTAGTACTATTTTATTTACATGGCTATTTCAACCCATTTTTCTAAGAGCAACGGGCTATAACTAAATAACAAGCAACTATTTGGTAAATGGGAATGATTTCAACAAGTATAGTTATTAAGTTATTCTCATGTTTTATCATTGATCATTGATGCTTTGGATTTTGTAGAGTTTTGGTCACTTTGAATGGATATTATAAATCATTCAGATAATTTTGAGTGTAGTTGTGTTTTTTATGTGTTTGTGTACGTTGGTGGTCATGACTTGCGTTGTGCTATGAATTTCATTCATTTTATACCCGTGCGTTGTCTGCACGAAATGTGATTGTTTTGTATACTTTTGGTATCTTTTTTAATAGCTTTGTTTTCTGATATCTAAAGGTCTAACAAACAGCTGCTGTTCCGTTTCGCCCAAAGACATACTGGGCACCACCACGGGTGAAAGTCAGCGCCTGTTATCCGAGGTTGCAAGGTGTCTTCCCGTCCTCAGCTTGAAGGTATACACCATTTTTTGTCAATTCAAAGCAGTACATGTTGTGTATCGTGTTTGTATACTCTTTTATATTGTGCAACATGATCTTTTTGTGACCATATATTTTTTAGGGTCTGTTCCGTTTATATGGCCATATTAGTAGGGCATTTTAATTTAGTTGGTAATATCATATAGGTTTTAATCTTATAAATTTATACAGCACGTTTGATATAATTCCTTAATAAAATTTGTTGCTTTTCTTGATCAGGTTATACATAAGTGGAATTCAACGAGTAGGACATGGTATGCATTATATGTGCAAATGGATATGTATAGTACTCTTCACATGATAAATAGGACAAGTGAGAATTGATATAATAAGAACATATAATGCATACCACATACATGATAAATATATAAGTGTGAATTGATAATAAGAACTGTTCGTATTTCATTTGTGGCCAACTTAATATTAACATCTTTTGTCTAAGTTAGCTATGTGTTAATATTACATTTTTAATTTGTTAAGCAAAAGCATTGTGTGTCCCTACATTTGCAGCTACTTACGATCAGTAATTTGATAGTAGCGCTGTTATATTTGGAGTTAGCTATATGTCGGTACGGGACATTCATTTCCGAAGCTACGCCTTGGTTGATGTTCTTTAATATATACCATTTTTGTTGTATGTTTAATGTTAGTTTATAATTTATGATGGTTGTTCCTTTTTGTTCTTCACCGGTGGCTGCCTTTCATAAATAGTTGAATAATTACTTTTGTTAACATATAACGCGTTTGACGATAAGATTTGTAGCTTGAAGCAACAGGATGGATGGACGTACGGAGTCAGCTGATAGAACAAAACTATAAGATGTCAACTATTTTTTTAACCTTATTTACCAAAGAGTTTGCATTCAGTTACATATTTTTTGTTTCTATGTTTTTTGGTTTATATTGTTATGTAAACATTTTGTAAAGTACCATTGGAGACTAATATAATAGTAGATATGATAATCGTATTTTAGTCTTCATATAATTTTAGTGTTCATAGTGTATTGTTTTGTAGTCGTGAAAGGATTCCAGTACCATCATGATACAGGCAGGTGGTCGCGGCAACGCTCGATTGACCACATGCTTGTTATTAACAATTTTATGTTTTTCTAGTAACTGTAGGTCTATCGCACTATTATAAATATTGTACTTTTTTATGAAATGACTGATAGAAAAAGTTAGAAAGGTGTAGTCCTCAAGTTTTGTTTGCTCTTATATACTTATTTTATATATTTTAGTGGTATAAAATAAAAGCAAAAAGGAACATGTATGTTCTAACAATACATGATTACATGATCTAACTTAAATGAATGACCTAATATTTATACGTGATAGGGATGCTTAGTCATTTTATGATCTTATGCTGTTTTTACTTTGAACTTTATATTGGTTGGAACGAGTGCAAGGTTAACGAGCGTTGCTGTGTGCGGGAGGGTTATCATAATAGAAAACTATATATTTATGGTTGAATATTTACCCTTATTGTGATTAACAAAATGAAAAAAAATCATTTTAACCTAACACATTCGCATAAATTAAATTTCAATAAGTTAACCAAATGAACCTACATAATTAGTAGTTTAAAATGCTTGAAAATAGAATAAATGTTTAACGATAGTAATAATCGTTATGTGCTATTTAAGTACGTTAATAATATTTAATACGGTCATCGTTAAAAATATACAAAAAAATTGTAAACCTGTTATAAAATATTCAAAATTAACACTAAAAAAAATATTAGCAATTAGTATAAAACTAGTTGTGGAACCCTCGTTTCGCGCCGGAGTTTCGGTTTTCAATGTATTTTATTGCGTTTAGTTTGTAAAATTATTTCGTGGCTAACGATGACGTCATTGAAGGGCAACTAGAGTCGAACTAAAAGCTATAACCCATCAAAGATTTAAATGTTATTTTAAATTAACAATATACATGCATCTCCGCGTTTCGCTATTGAATTGTTAACTTTTAAAAATTTAACGTAATTAAGTCGTTATTTTGTGGAGAAAAATATAAAGGAAACCAAAAAAAAAATAAAAAATTGTTATAACTAGAGAAAAATTTAAAGAAAGAGAAAGAAAAAAAATGCTACAGTAAACGAACCGAAAAAAATTGCTACAATACCATTGCTACAGTGATTCCGTTGCTACAGTGCTAACGGCTGCAGTGATTCCGTGCTACAGTAAAATAGGTAAAAAGACGAAACTGCCCCTAAGACTATTTATCATTTTTGTCTAATAGTTAATATAGTAACAAAGATAAAATAAAAGCTTATGTTACACAGCATCACGTGATGCTCATGCTTTGGGAATTAAAACGGCGTCTTTTGAAACAGACGGCAATTTGTTAAATATCCAAATGACACAAAATCTCATCTTATTTATTAGTATGAGTTCTAATATCTTAAATTCAACAATTTTCTTGAAATTCAACAAACTCAATCACATGTGATGTAAAAAATCCAAATTACATGTGAAATCCCATTACATGTGATTGAAAAAAAACAAATTTCAAATTTTATTTTTTCAAAACATGTTTTTTTTTTCAATCACATGTGATTGGATTTGACAAGCAGAATCACATGTGATTGAGTTTTACAATTACATATGATTGACATGCAGAATCACATGTGATTCACTGCATGTTAAATCCAATCACATGTTATTTAAAAAAAAATTGAAAGGAAAAAAAATTTTTGAAAAAAAAATTTGTTTAGAAATTTTTTTTTTTATCAAACATATGTGATTGTCTGGTCCCTTGAATCTCAAATTAAAAGTTGGATTAATTTGAATATTTTAATATATATATATAATATAAAATTATAATTTTTTTTATATACTGAAAGTTATAAAGTTAGTAAAAATATAACTTTATACTTAATTTTAGCTTCCGCATATAAGGCAAGAGCGCATAAACTACAAAAACATGCATATGCATCCCAATTTGGATCATCTAATACGTGGTCGATATTGTAGTCCGTAGATCAAATACGTGTATACAGATTTCTTTTTTAACGATTTACGTTTCAAATTGATGGTTTATCTTTTTTATGGAAACCATATGACTATATATTAAATAAATTGACTACTCGTAATAATTATTCCGTACTCAACATTGACTTTTTTTTAATGTATTTAGAGCACCATTTTATAATACAATGACAAGTGTCAATTAGACCATCAATGTAGTGAACAAGTTTCTAATTTTTTTTTATTTTTATTTTTTATTTATTTTTTATTTTTTTTCAGAAAAGCCAAGTTTCTAGTTTTGGTCCAAGTTATACAAGCACGTTTAATACAGAAAATCCTGTCAAACGTACAGAACAAAGAAACATTATTGATAAAAATTACTAGTGTTTTTTTTTCCCTTTCTAGAATTACGAATACTCAGGTATATAGAAACAAAGCCGTTTTCAAAAAGTAAATATCAACAAACCGAGGAATACAAAAGAGACAGAAGAGGCTCATATCTAAAAAGCTACGAACAAACTAAAAGCATCTATAACCGTGTTAGACAGATTAGGTTAGGCCCAAGACCGATTGTGGGCTTGGGTCCGTAAGGGTTTTAGTGTAGCCTCTAGGGTTTATGTAGCCTATATATATCGCATTATAATAAAGTTACACTCACGGGTTTTCATCATATAACATGGTATCAAGAGCGGGTTTGATCCCGAAACTTAGTCGGCCACCACGAGCCGCTGTCTCGGCCGTCCCATCAAAAGTAAACCTAACTATTCTATCCCATAGCCGCATCTTTCTTCTTTCAATTTTTATTTTTGTATTCGGTTCTTAAAAAAAGTCAGCAGCCATTGCCTTTCTTATTCAAAATATATATGTATATTCCAATACGAGTATGTGAATCATACGAGAGCATAAGCGTTACTAAATCACATGACCGCATGAATCTATGTAGCCACCTGCTATCTTTCTTTAATCTTTTGTTAATGTTAATTATTCAATAAATAATAATTATTTTATTGTTTATTAGTTTTTATCTCTTCAATAATCGGCGTGGGGATGAACCGCCTAGCTTGACTAGGTTCCAAACCCCGAAAAAAAGAGGAATATAAAAAAAACACTCTTTTGCAGCGTTAAAGATGACTGTTATCGTCGACAAAAGTTCTATGCCCAAGTCCTGCTCAACCTTTAGGCAAAGCAAGCCACGGCGTAAAAGAAAAAAAAAAACGCTACGGAAAAGAAGAAGCCGTCAAGAAATCTGCAACTCTATCAACGAATATCAGGCTATTCGATGCAACAAATGAGAGAAAAAAAATAGAGTTTATTTTATTTCTTTAATTTAATGTTTATTGTTCTGCTCCAGTCCGAACTTTCGCGATTTCGCCGTTCGGACTGCGGGGGAGTGTTAGATAATATATTAGGCCCAAGTCCAATATGTATTATGGACTTAGGGTTCTTTAGGGTTAAGATGGTTAGGGTTTGTACTCTATAAATAGCGTCCTATGTTATCAATAATATTCACGGGTTTATCAGTGTAACAAACCGGAGCCTCTACGTATATAAAAGCAAACACACAAAAAAAAAACTATAATGAGCTAAAACGAATCACGAATAGCAAGAATAAAACAAACAAAAAATTAGCAAATCGTCATTAACCTCCTAAAGGACCCGCTTTTGCATTTTACCGTCTATGATCTCGCGCCTTATTTCCTTGTCCGATCGATTTTCGATCTTGAAAGTTAGAACGCCAGAAGATCCATTTCCAATCAAAGCATAGGCGGAGCCATGATTTAACGTTAAGGAGACTTACTCCATAACTAAATAATTACAACAAAAACTCCATTCACGCATCATACCAAAGTATTATATCGAAAAATGATGTAAACCACAAAAAATCGTTACAAACAAATTTACCGTATCATTTAAACCAAATACATAAGTTTTTTCAAAAATAATCTTCAAGCTTATTTTGCACCTGCAAAGCATTTTTTTCACGAAGTAACCTGTCAATAACATGTTAAAGTAGATAGTTTTGTTTAGATTATGTTATAAATAATGTTATGGAGTATAAAATAGTTACGGTTATCTATATATAATATAAAAGTGACTCCTTGAGTCATAAATGAGGACACTAAAATCTCTTAATTTAATCATTTACAACTAAAAAAAACATTTTTCCTTATTTTCTACTTAATTTTATAATAAGGTAATAATTAAAAAAATAAAAGATTTAGAAAATTCATTAATAATAATATCTAAGTTTTAATCATTTCATTTTTCATGTATTAAATTGATTAATTTCATTCCTTTCATTGTTAATGAAGGTCCTAATATCCTAACTAAGATGATGAGACCTTTTTTAGAGTCCTATAATATAATTATTAATTATTTACATTATAAATAGATCCTAAAACATATATTAGGATCCATTAAAAAAGTCCTAAAAACATATAACATATATTAGGAACTTTTAAAAGGGTCCTTAAATCTCAAAGTAAAATTATGAAACCGATTTTTAGGGTCGCGGAATTCAGCTATAATGGTCATGATAAGAATAAAATAATCATGGGCATGATATTAAAATTATAAATAAAACAAACAAATTCTATAAATGAAATTGACATCCAACAACTGATTTTTATTTAATAGCAAACTCAGAATCTCATATATGTTTCATCTGGAAGTAAACATAGTTACAAAAATCAAATATTAAAGTCTAGTAACATTTGGCGATAATAATAAAGAAGTAAACACATGAATACCAAGAACGAGTAGATCGATCATGAAGCAATTTTCTTAATCAAGAGGTACTACCTACAAAAAAAAAATAATAAGTAAAAAAAAATTCATATGTTAGTTTTAAACCTTCGCGTTAATATAACTTATAATTACAAAAGTACACTTTAAGAAGGTCATACCTCGACAAAATTTCTTGGCCATGCAATAGGCGTGCATATAGCTTCAATAATTGTGTCCATATGTCCATACGGCCTAACCAGCTCTTCGTCTTTTTGAATTGCCACCTGAGGATTAACCGAACAGTATCTTGTACCAATCTCTTTCCCTACCACCACCTCTTTTGGATCTAAACTCAAAACTCATCCTCTTGCTACTATGTCAAACGGCTTGTTGCAAACTGAATAAAGGATAAATAAGTGACACACTTAAAAAAACATCCAACAGAAAAGTAATCGAACATTTTTTTTTTTTTTAAAAGAGCAGCAACATCATCAAGCATATGTCCCCTATAATCATGCAATCTTAATCCAGTGTCACAACCGACAAACAGATAATTAATGTATAAGCATAAGCTTCCAAAGTTATTAAATGAATTACATCAACAATTTAACAATGGCATACCGAGAGTAAAGAAGTTGGCCACGCAATAGCTACACTGGTAGCCTCTATCATTGTAGTAACAAGTTCAAATGATCTTATTACCCATAACGTCTTGGGTTGGCATCTATCTTCGTTAATCCTCACATACCACCTATAAATAAACCATCCATGAATAAGCATATAGGTGCACGTTATAAATTTTAATCTTAAATCTTAATTACTCGGTATTACAAGTGTAACAAGGACATACCGAGATAAACGTACAAGGCCAAGCAATAGACACACCAATAACATCATGAATTGTATTAAATAAACCAAATGGCCTAAGCGATTTTCTCTTTTTAGTGTCCATTTGAACATCTACCTCACACCAATCCGTATAACCCCAACAATC
The DNA here is from genome assembly GCF_046630445.1 of Rutidosis leptorrhynchoides. Lineage (NCBI taxonomy): Eukaryota > Viridiplantae > Streptophyta > Magnoliopsida > Asterales > Asteraceae > Rutidosis > Rutidosis leptorrhynchoides. Next base: position 117,015,805 of record NC_092341.1, on the reverse strand, counting down.
ATAGTTGGATCCATGCTCCTCACCCATCCTCTTTTAGAAAAACATTGTCTCTGACCTAATCAGAATTCAGTTTTCAACAAACATTTACATTCATTAACATACGTTGATAATGTGTCACTTCTGAACAAACTGCTCGCCTGAACATACAAAATTAATACTTGATAGTGATAAGTAAACAAAAAGTGTGACATTTTTTTCCCTATGGTGGAACTTGTTTGAGAATTAATGCAGAATGCAGATTTTTGCATTTTAACACAACCAGCTAGCTGAATAAACACATTCATGCTTTTATGTATCTCTAAAGCAACAAATAAGTAGAAAAGCTACCTACTGTAGGATCCAAGCTCATTTAACCAAAAATTGTAATGAGTACTCCAAGACAAAGTATGAAAAGGAAGTGAATGATTTAACCAAATTCGATACTTATCTGTATGTGGGTTAGGAGAGTAGCCGACGTCAGACCTTCAAAAATCACAACTATAAATGTTAAACAATACTGTATTATTATACGCTTAAAATTAATTATATCACAGTCAAATTCTTTACCTGGTGATAACCTGTTATGGGCACTCCTTGATACATTCTGAATCACGGGTGAATCCCCATCTGCGAAAACCCATCAATTAGAAACAAAAATCTAAAAAAATAAATTGACATAAGGTACGCAATTTCATAATATTAAAAACATCACAAAAACGTGTTACTTGTGAGAGTAGAGGATACGAGGCACCATTTAAACTCAATTATTAATCAATTGATATATATATATATATATATATATATATATATATATATATATATATATATATATATATATATATATATATATGTATGTAAACAATACTAGATGGGTACCTTAAGAACTTAATCGGTGAGTATGAAATTGAATATCAATCAATTTGCTTTGTAGGGATTCTCAAGAAGAAGGCTACGTATTGCATCCGATCTTTAAAATATTTAGGTATTCTAAATGGGAAAATAGATCCACTACAATTGTGTGGAATGTTCAAGTAATACCCTCAAGTAGATACTAGCAAGAGATTTGTGCAAATGGATAAGTTAGTAAATATGAGTGGATCTATCAAAATACAATTTGGAAATATCTATCTCCCTAAATAAATTTGTTTGTGTTGTAGAGTTTTTTTACATATTTGAACCCTAATACCAGATCGACGCCCAAAACCCATATTCAATTATCAAATCGAACTGGCGAATTGTGGAGAATCATCGATCTAAAGGTAAAATTTATGGTTGAAGTATTTCACGGAGAGACGATGGAAGTTGGGTTAAAGAAAATGGGAGGTAAGTTTTTTAGGGTACATTGGAAGAAAATGAGAGACGGTTCAAGAATGAATTTTAAAAAATTTGGATGCAAATGAATGAAAATTTTGGAGGAAATTTTTTAAAAAAAGTTTCATACAGTATGATTTAACTTATTTAAATGGCCACGATTGATTTGAGCAAAATCATATGATTATAGTATAGTAGTAATTATTAATTATTAATTATTAATTATGACTTTATTTTCATAGGAGAAAATGTAGAAATGTAGTAGGTAAAAGGGTAGATTTCACTAATTAATTGATTAGTTGATTATCGTACAATAAAAGATTTGTTCCTTCTACTAGCCATATGAACACGTATTATATTCTTAGGGTGTGTTTAATAAAACTGAATGATTTAACGTTAAATGGTTCAGAATCTGAATGATTTAAAACCTCTAAATAATGTTTGTTCATAAAAAAAATAAGTTATTTTATAATCATTTATAATGAACGATATGAACCGAGTAAAATTAACTTATTAACGTGTAACATGAATAAAAAAAATTCAATATACTTGTTGGTTTAGTGTTCAGAATATGATTTGAGGGGAATATTACAAAAAATTTAGGCTCTTAATGGTTAAGAGAACATTTCAGCTCTGAATGGTTCAGCACTGAACTCTGAACCATTCAGCACCATATGTCATTCATAGGTTAGAAACAAACACGTTGAATGCTGAATGCTTCAGCATTTAGCGCTGAACCATTCTATTAAGAGGCAAACAAATACACCCTATGATTAATTGTTTATGAGTTGTGTTTAGTGACGGTGGGGGTGGTGGCTCTTGTTGTAAAAAAGAGAATCGGTCTCTCTTTCGTTGTGGTTTGTCGGTGTATCGCTTGACTTGTTGTGGACACACACCCTTTGTTATAGGCTTGTTATATGATATGGTTAGTTGTCGATCCGTTTTGTAATTTAGTGGTTTGTTGCTAGTTAATGTGTTAACTAATTGCATTTTTCATTATGTCTAACTTTTTTTTGTTGGTTTATGATTCACTTATGCATTCTTGTAGTGACAGTGATGGATTTAAGATTTAAGGATTGAGGTTTAGAATTTGTGTTAAATGTAATTCATAAATTTCATTGTGATTTGTGGGTATTCTCTCGGTTCGCCTTTGGTGACCGAGCGTACTTGGTTACAGTCGTGTTGTTTAGTTTGGTTTGTTTAGTAAATGTGTTTGTTTTGTAGTTGTGTGGTTTGTTGCTAGTTTTTGTGTTTAGGCAGTGTTTCATTCTCTATCTTTATTTTGTTGGTTATACTCTTGAGATTCAAAGTTCAAACTAAACATTGTACTATATACTCTTTCAGTTAATAAACTTTGTATTATTGCATATTTAATATAAGTTTTGTATTGACTCTCATTCGTTTAGTAATTTATGCATTGTATTAATAAGCTACTCGATTTTGAGTTCTTACAAGTTGAATCAAGTTTAGCACGAGAAGATGTGATCTCTAGTCGATCTCAAACAAAACTTACTACTCACGCGTTTTGAGCCTCACACAAGGGCGACTCTAGGTTATGGTCTATGGGATCACGGAGACCAGTGATTTATAAAATTTAAGCAAAAAAAATACCCTTTAAATTGTATATACACCACTAAATTTAGCTGAATGACCTCATAATATTTTACGGATTTTAGGTTATTAATTTGAATTGTATAGGACACCACTAAATTTGACTACTCGAATCTCATATATTTTTCAAATTTATTGTTTTTTTAAAGGTAACCAATTATTAAAATACCATTCCAAAATAATTAGCAATGCAAAAAATTTCGAGACCCCTTTAGTAATGATCCTGGTAATTACCACTGGTTACACATGTAATTTAATACGGTATCATATACTCCATTTGACCCAAAATTATTGTCTGAGTTGACATTTTGTTGAATTTATGATATTGTTGAAAATGTTTATAATGTCTTTCATCAAATGAGTAATTTTAATTAAATTTAATTGTTATAAAAAGCTAACAACAATATACTATCGCCTTCACCTTGTGTATTGGGGCTGGAGGTTAGGTCAGGGGTTCGAGCCTCGCTCTGCCCATCATATTAATTAATCTGTCTGAAATGCGGATACCCAAATTAACCCCAGTGGGGTTTTTTTGTCCCGGATCCATTCAGGATTCAAATCCGGTCCACCTGCCCCTCGGGATGGTTAAAGGATCGGGTTCCTATAATGCGATTCGGGTTTTCTCCCGAACGCGCGTGTGTGTTCAAATGATGAGTGTCGACGTGTCGTTGAAATAAATGATACACTGATCCAAGCTTGCTGTTAAGAAAAACAATAATATACTATCTCTGACTCATATTAATAGTTCATAGACAAAAAAAACATATAGCTTAAGAAATATGTAGTATTATCATTACACTTTTTATACAATATAGTTTACGCATTTAGAAGCTTAGATTGTTAGATTGTAGCTTTTTTTGTTGTAATTTTCGAGGTTGGTAGAGTCATTGTGTTTGTTGAGTACAACATTTAGAATTGTAACTAGTAGCTTCTTGCTAGTCTTAGAATTATTTATAAAATTATTGCCTTTTAAAAAAAAAATTGATACGGAGTAATTTTTGGCGGAAAGAACAAAAATTTGGGGGGAAATCCCTCTATTTGGGTAAAATTAATCCTTTCAATAAAAAATTGAAAAAAATAAATCCCTCCACATTTCGACCTCTTTTTATCTGGATCAAAAAAATTAACATCATCTCACTCATCTTCAAAATTAATAACGTGTTTGACCACCACCAGCGTCCACCGTGGCACCGCCACCACCGCCACTACCGCCACTACCGCTACCACCACAACCACCACCATCGCCACAACCACCATCACTTCCATCACCACCGCTCCAACAAAGCTGATTGCTCAACTTCACGAACCCCCACTAGCCGGAATCAATTGCATTTTCATAAATTTCTGGAATCAATTACGTTTTACGTGAATCTTCGGCTACATTGGCTGCTTATGCTGGCCGGAATCAGAACAAAAGCATTGATTTCATCAATAACTAATGGAAAGGGAAGTTATAGAGGCCAAACATCAAGTATGTACGCCTGATTTTACAGCTTTTGGTTCGGGTTTATCCTTGATTGGATATTTAGGGTATCCATCTTATGTTTATGTTTATTTTTTTCTTCCTATTTTTGAATCTGCGTTGCAAGATTTGTCTTTCCGAATAGCTTTGCAGCTATGGTGCTAAAGGTAATATTCCCAAATAATTTTTTTCTCTTTTTGTTGCATTTTTTCCTCTTTAAAAGTCAATTTAATTTTGATATTTTTGGTGATAACAGTAATAACAGTGATAACAGTGGTGGTGAGTGGCTATGGTCGTGGTGGCGGTGGTAGGTTAACATCCCATAGCTTTTTTTTTTTGTCAAATGGTAACTTTATTTGTCATTTAGGTCCTCTATACCCTAATGGACTATATGTGTACATTCTTGAAAAATTCATGTTTGAATGTGTCAGTCTTAAATTGATGTTGTTTTGTGTCTACATGTCATGGTTGTAATCAACCCTGAACATGCTGTTTTAAGGTTATTAGATGGCTTTTGTTTGAAGTTGAAATGTGCAACTGGGTTTTTAGTTCATTGAGGTAATGGATGTTTCTTTTGTTGCTGTTTTTGAATGATCGCCTTGTGTCTATTACTGTAGTTTTTAAAGTGGTTCTTAAAGGCTTAAATATATTATAATAACACATTCAACTTAAACGTTGTCTTGCAGTCCGGTGATCCTAAGAAAATGCCCCTCGATTTCTATGACATCATGGACAATACTTATATCTGGTTGATCCGTGTAACGGACATTAATTTTGATTGTTTATTTTTTGATTGTTATAATTATTTTAACAATTATAGATGCTAAGAAAGTGAAATATTTTTTTGTTTCAATATGCTTGCATTGTGTATTAGTATGATTATGTATTAATCATATAAATTTTTAATTGTTACGTTTTATCTATAAACTGATTTCAAGTATGACTACATCAATTGATTTCAATAATAAACTAAACAGTGTTATATTAGTAGAATGCATCGAGTACTTGGTATGATTATGTATTAATTATATTAATTGTTCGATACTTAGGTGCATTTACATGTCATTTGTAATTACTGCATTTTGTAGAAAGTATCAACCCAGATATATCATGTGGCGGAATCATCAAAATCGCGGTAAAGCGCTACTTTCATATTTTAATTTCAATTTATAATCATATGCAAATGCTTGAAGATTAATGCAAACCAATAAGTTTTTGTTATCAATCTATAGAATCAATCAGTTATATGAGATTAAAACCACCATAAAATATTTTATCCATGAAAATTTCAACAGATAAGTGAATCAATCGTATGCTTCTATAATATTTAAGACTTTAGTTTCATGTTTAAGCTGTATCCACTGATAATAGATGTATTTCACCGTGTCCGGAGATATTATTATGAGCCTGTATATACTAATAGGCCTCATGAGATAATTACATATTAGCTCATTGCACAAAACGGACTCCATGTGTTCATTTAGTACAAACTTCCTATTTGCTTAAAATGTTTAGGTATTAAAACGTATATTTCTAACCATTTACTAAAGATGTTATTAGTTCCGGACAATGTTTTATTAGTATATGGCATCGAATGCTTAGTATGATTATGTATCAATTATATGAATTGTTTGACACTTGTGTTTATAATTTTCTTAACGCAGGTCGATATGCTGAATTCAGTTCTATTCAGTAATTAAAGAGCGCGATATAAAATTTTGGCTAAGTTTCTGACGTTTAAGTCGATTGTATTCCTAAAATGGTGGCAAGGTGTCATTGTTGCATTTCTTTTTTCTATGGGAGCACTTAAAGGGTCTTTAGCTCAAGAGCTACAAACACGCATTCAAGATTATATTATATGCATCGAGATGAGTTACGAAACTTTATTTTTTTTACTTTCTTTTGAAGTAATCTATCAATGCCATAGTAAAAGTTATATAAAAGAAACGAGTGGTGATTAGATATCATTTAGTTCTTTTATCTTGCAGAGTGGTTCTATTGTTTATTCGTTTAGGATCACTTTAGATGCTCCCATGAATGCAACATTAGTGAAATTTAAATTTAAAGCTTCTATATCTTTAAAATAATATCTTAAGATTAAAAATTTTATTGTTGAAAAGGTAAAAAATGTAAGAAGTCTATACTTTAACTTGCTCCTGAGATTATATGAACATAAATATGGCAACAAACTCATTCTTAGGCCACTTCCTATCGTAACTAAACTATTCATTCTCTTAACCTTCCACATCAGCGCCACATCATCACTAATATCCTATAACTAACTCATAATTAAACACTCCCTATAATGGCTAAAACAATACTCCTCTTAATATACAACGTACAAGCAATAAAGCATCAAGTCCAACAATAAAAAGCCATTGGATCCACAATTCCTATAACTAAACTTAAAACTTCCGTTAAATTGATGGTGGATGCGGGTAACTAAAGCGGGTAACTAGCTCGTGCCTATGGTTAGTTACGGGTAATGACGGGTAATGAACGAGTAATGAGCGGGTAATGAACTATAGGGAGTGGTCTCAGCTTCATTAGTTCACTATATGAGTCAAACCTGAATGTTGACTTTGAATTAGTCAAATTAGGGTTTTTGTCTAGTAAGTGACTTTGTACACGTGTTTGTGTGATGTTGGTCAATGATGTTTGAGAAATTCTACATCCACTCAATTTATTCACACAATTAAATTCACACGCTGACATGGCACGATGACTTGGCCCACTTGACTTTCTACATGGGAAAAAAAACTAACTGCTCCCCTTTAATTTCCTTAATTATAGCTATTATTATCTTCAATCTCAATTTTAAAATGATTATTATATCTTCAACGCAATTAATTGCTATTTTTATCTTATAGTCCGTTGAGGTTTGAGATGTTTTACTGGTTTTGACATTCAGATCTTTTGCCCACTTCGTGAATCATATTAATACGAAGTAATATTTTATTTTTCTAAAAAGCTGGAAATTCATAAATACGGAGTAACACTTAAAAAAGCACTAATGATGTCGGTTTGCGAGATATGTGCCTTATAAAGATACTTACATGGCGTGTGACTTGTGTTGCATAATTGAACTCTAAATGGATCATGAGAGTCCAAGATACTATCCCGTTAATTTATGAAGGATAATGATATATCCATCAAGAGTAATGAATGGTAATGAACTTTCAAGTACTCTGTATAATTAAGAATTGATGTTAGAGAAATTTAATTTTTGAGGTATAATTAAGAATTCATGGTAGAGATATTTAATTTTTGACAAAGTAAGAGATTCGTATGTTTTGAGGGAGAAGATGAAAAGGTTATTTCTTATTTGGAAAATATAATCAATCAATTTAAAATTGAAGTTGAAGATAATAATACGGAGTATAATTAAGCAAATTGGCAGCAGTTTTATGTGGAAGGGTCAAGTGACTCATCATGCCACGTAAGCGTGTGAATTTAATTGTGTAAACAAATCGAGTGGTTGTAGAATTTCTCATGATGTTTTGAGTATGTATCACTATCGTAATAGAGATTACTACTGGTCAACTAACTTTGATAAAAATATTTTAATTGGAGGTTGCAATTTTTATCCTTCTACTCGTGGTCGAGTTATTGAGGTACTTTTCATCAGTTTTCATTATGATATGCTCGAGGTATGTAATTCAGACATGTTGACTTTCAGGCTACTTATTCAGTTGCAATGGTTTCCAAATGGGTCAAATGATTTTAAACAAACCATATTTTTTAACTTGCAGATGGCTCCATTGAATTAGTTACATTTTGACCCATTTGGGTAATTTTGAGATATTGAACTTACCTACACTTTTAAAATGTCATTTTGGAGTTGTGAAATGATTAGGGGTGGTCAGTATTTGGTTTGAAACCGTGGAACCCGAAAACCAAACCGAAACCAAACCGAAAAAAAACCAAACCGAATTTGATAAACGGTTTTCGGATCGCGTCAAACCGAAACCGAATTTGAATTCGGTTTTCGGTTCGGTTTTCGGTTTTGAAAATTCTGAATTCGGTTTAACCGAAAACCGATTTCAAAACCGAATTCAAAATTTTTATATATTTAATTTGTATATTTATGTTTTAGTGTCATTATAATTTGGGATTCAATCAATAAAATATATTCTTACCCATATGAAGATTTGGTAGCTCACATTATAATTATGTTACTTAAATTATTATGTTCTTCTTCTTAATAACAGAAGCAGTAAATGTCATAATTAAGCTATAAATATTAATAAATCATCGAATTCTTGATAATTTAATAATACGTCATTGTTTTAGGATATAAATAACTAAGACATCAGTAACGCCACAATTAAACTACCAACGTTCTCAGTTTTTTCATAATATTCGGTTTTAACCGAAAACCGAACCGAATCCGAATTTGAATTTGGTTTTCGGTTTGGTTCGGTTTTAACTTTGAATTTGGTTTTCGGTTCGGTTTTCGGTTTTGCCTAAAAAAATTTCAAAACCGAATACACCGAACCGAATAAACCGAACAAACCGAAAACCGAACCGATGAACACCCCTAGAAATGATTATGGGTCACTAGAGTAAAGTATATATGAAAATGAGTTGTTAACTAAATTTATGCCATTTTTTTTTTTTTTTTTTTGTCAAAAGTGTCGAAATGACTCCAGATTGCACAAGTGTTAATTTCTTGTGACAAAATGTCAACTTCACATTCTCTATACATGTGCTTTGTATCACAAGTCTGACTACTTAATCTCAAACTGTTTTGCATATTGTATAGTCCATTGTGAAAAAGGGATTAATCTCAAACTGTTTAGTCCCATTAATACGATTACTGAATTAAGGTACTATTATTAACATGTTATATTCATGTTCTTTTTGTTGGAGTATGATACAAATTCAAAGCGAGCGGAAGCATTTTTAAAACTTTACAAAATCATACTCTTCCACGGATCATTGTACAAAACTTTAGCAAACAAAATAAATTAACGAAACCGAACAAGAGAAGATTAGAATACAACCTTTGTAGCCTTTTGAAGATCGAATTTGAAAACTCAAAGAAGAGTTCCTCTAAACGGTAGACACCCAAAGTTCCAACCTTGTTTCGATCTATACTTTCTACTTAACGGATCTTTTCTTCTTCCTTATTTCCACCAAAAACGGAACCCAATTATAGATTTCAAATATTTTGGTTACTTGAAAATGAGAAAGAAAATAGCATTTTTGTATGTGTGTTTTGTATTTTTTTGTATTTATTTTCAATACCAAGACTTGGTATTATATATTACATAATTGATACAATAATACATATAGTAAAAATATAATAAATGAAGATTTGGAAAGATTTGCAAAATCAAATCTTTATATAAAATAAGATTTACAAAATCAAATCATATTTTATAAATCAAATCAAATCTTATATCTTATATAAAATATGATTTGCAAAATCTAATCAAATCTCTACATATTTAGAAGGTAATGATTAATAAATTAATTTCCGATTAGAAGGTATATCAAACAATTTACGATTGGCCTTTGTGTATGACCGAATAGGATAAATGGACTTTTATTATTTAATGCCATGGGCATATCTTCGGAATATATGTACCACGGTCAAACCACGGTTGAACCGTAGCCAACCCGAGAACATATTTCCAACAGACTCCCACTTGCACTGACATTAATAAAATTGGCCTGTCTTAAAAGACACACCATGTGTAACAACTAGTCTGCTACGTTACACTCCTATATTTTGATTTATATCAATCATCCTTTTGTTCAAGATATCTATATGAGCGTGTGACATGGTTAAGTGTCAATCATCGTCGTTCAAGATTATGTTTCCCGATGGAGATTTGTGGTGATCAAATAGACTGCAATTGCATTAATTCAATCGTAGCATGGCCATGCATTTAATTCAGCACAAATCAACGAGGGGCCCAGAGATATCGCTTAAACTCGCTTAAAGAAGAAGGAACAAATTGCTTCAACTGTATAGACATCCACCACATTCCATGATATACCCAATCTGCTCCCTTATGATCGGCATTTACGCACAGCGTTAGAAACAGGTCAAAGTATAACATAGTTTGTGTCAGGATTTCTCATACATATCCACTCTAGGATAAATGATGTTGCCATCTTAGAGCTTACCTTTTGACTTAAAAACCATGAAGTAATGTCTAAGTGTGGTCATTCCAGAACCTTGAATCTACTATCAAGTTCCTCATGAATGTAGTTTCATATAAGCCTATATTACTACACTTCATAGCAGCCTTAATTCAATTCTCTCTTCCTTAGAGAATGACCGACTGTGGAAGTTTATGAAATAATATTCATTGGAAGTTAAAACATGCAAAATGAAACATGACAATATACAATGAAATGATCGCATCGTGCGTATAATATAATCTCAATATATTAATCATCAGATCAATTGCAACATATATTATTACCCAATGTTTAAAGTTTCAAACTTAACATAAAAAATACAATCAAACTTTATCATCAATGACACGAATGCCAATAGACATGCTATGAGCATCATGCTTAGTCTGTGGCAAAGGCTTGGTGAAAGGATCAGCCAAGTTCTTAGTCGTATTTACTCTACTTAATAATATGTCATTTTCAGCTACAAGTTGACGGATGTAATGGTACTTTCTGAGTATGTGCCGTGTGCGCTTTTGTGACCTCGGTTCTTGAGCCAAGACAACCGCACTCACATTGTCGCAGAAAATCTCAACAGGATCATGGATTGTAGGAACCACACCCAGATCCCGATGAATTTCTTTATCCACATGGCCTCTTTAGCAGCTTCATTTACCGTTATATACTCGGCTTCTGTCGTAGAATCAACAATAGTACTTTGCTTGCCACTTCTCCACGTGATGGCTCCACCGTTCAACATAAATACAAATCCTGATTGTGAAGAGCAATCATCTCTATCTGATTGGAAACTAGCGTCAGAGTATCCTTTGATGCTCAGCTCGTCATTCCCACCATAGACCAAGAACATCTCTTTAGTCCTCCTAAGATACTTTAGAATGTTCTTGACTGCTATCCAATGAGCTTCACCGGGATTAGCCTGATAAAGACTAGTCATGCTTAGTGCATACGACACGTCATGCCTAGTGCATATCATCGCATACATGATCGATCCTATAGCTGAAGCATATGGAGTCCGACTCATGGTAGCTGACTCCAAGTCAGAATTAGGACATTGAGACTTGCTCAATATCATTCCAGGGTTCATAGGAACGCACCCTTTCTTGGAGTTATGCATACCGAATTTCTTCAGTATCTTATCTATATATGCACTTTGGTTTAGCCCAATTAATCTCCTTGACCTATCTCGATAGATCTTTATTCCAAAAATATATGATGCATCTCCTATGTCTTTCATGGAGAAACATTTCCCTAACCAAGCTTTGACATCTTTCAATGTCGGGATATCGTTTCCCATGAGTAATATGTCATCGACATATAGTACAAGGAAGACTACAACACTCCCACTAGACCTAACATAGACACATGGCTCATCTTCGCCTCTAATAAAATAAAATTCTTTGATCTTCTCATTAAAGAATTCAGAGTATTGATTCGCAGACGAGGTGCTTTTCAGAATTTCAGAATAGAAGATCATAATTCTAAGAGATAAATGTTATATGTATACATATAACTATTGATATAGACATGCTGTGGGATTTCAAAATACTGATTGCTGATTTCTGGTAATTGGTATGACAATTTTCGTTATAAGATGCCGATGAGTATATGATAGGGTTTCGATGATTAAAATGATTTTTCAGAAAATCAAAGATCAACGAAGTTGTTGGTAAGTTTACTGCTAATATGGTGAGATATAAACAGTTCTTCGGTAACGATGAAAAAAAGACAACGTATATATCAAGGTTATAATAAAATTGTTTCGAACGAAAAGTTGAAGTTGACTTGCTGGAGCTGTGACAAAATTGGCTAATTTGGAAAGGGATTGCAAAGTTATTTTCGGTAATAGTAACGCCAAAGGAATTAGCACAGCTACGCGTTAAACGTTTACTCAGGTTCCGAGTGTTTTCAGGCGCATAACTGTATGCACCAATATTTTCTTCTGTAGATGAAGTGCGGTTGGTTCATCTTCTCGATTGAGGTGTTTTCAAGAATCATGAAAGGTTTGAACGCAGATTGTAATCGTCGAGATACAAATGAGGTTTAAAATGAAATCAAGTGGCAACTTGAAGAATTGTTTAGTTTCATATGTTATAATCAATATTTTAATTCATTTTAATTGTCCAATGTTATTAGTCCATAGTCGATAGTCCACAGTAACAGTCCAATAATTCATATATAATTTAATATATAATATTCGAATTATTTAATATGTATCGTGACCCGTGTACATGTCTCAGACTCAATCACAACTCAAAGTATATATATTATTGTAGAATCAACCTCAACCCTGTATAGCTAACTCCAGTATTACTGCATATAGAGTGTCTATGGTTATTCCAAATAATATATATATGCGTCGATATGATATGTCAAAACCTTGTATACGTGTCCCGATATTTAAAATGCGTAAATAACAGTATTTAAATGACGATAAATAAAGTGCGTAAAATAAATAACAGAAATTAAATGACGATAAATAAAATTGCGAGAATATAAATTGCGATAAATAAACTGCGATAAATAAATTGCGATAATTAAATTGCGATAAAATAAAATGTAATACGGAATTAACAGTTAGCTAGGATCTTGTTAGCGTGATTTCTTAACAAAATTTCATATTGTTAATTAGTCTGTTTCTAATCAATTTTTATTGTTTCCATTATTTCTTCATTATGCCACTTGTTGGATTCTGATAGATCAAAATCTAAATATGAAATTGAATTTGAATGAAAATAGTTATTCTTTGGTGAACGGATACATATATCGGTGGTTGTAAATAAGATAGTAACTGATCGTTGAATCAAATTCGAAGAATGTACAGTGTAACTTATTAATGTGAAATCTAAATATTCCTCGGGTATTACCTACCCGTTAAAATATTTTCACCATTAACAGTTTGTACAAAAGAATTTTTAATTACACTCTTTATGAAAACATATATACATATATATTTTCTTCAGATGTAATTACGGATTTAATGAGTTAATATAACATTAAACTCATTTGCTTTTCGGTTAGAATTAGAGTACATAATCTCTAAAACATTAGAGATTACATAATCATCATGTCGAATGAAGATAAATAATGTAGAACGATACGTAGATTGATGATTATAATCGATGTACAGAATGAGATGTTGAGGCGTGTGTTATTGATGGTACGGTTGCTGTTACTGATGGTACTGTTGGTGCCGGTGATGTTGCTGAAACTGGTAGGTTTTGCACCACGTTTTCCAAATTGTTTACTCGAGCGCGAAGCTCGTTGACTTCTTCCATTATTCTGGTATGATTGACGGTCGGAACGAGTGGATGAATGAGATTCAGAATTTGAGATAGTATATAATCATGATGAGATACTCGAGAAATGAGTGTGAAAATGATGTTTCGGATTGGTTCGTCGGTAAGTGCTTTAGGTTCATTGTTAAGAGGTGAATTCGGTTGATGGAAAGGATCACCTTCTTCTTGTCTCCAATGATTGAGGAGGCTACGAACCCATCAGATGAATTGGGGATGGCTGATTGGTTGAATTCATTCTGGTGGCGCTGCTTCCAGAGCTTAGGTGAACATCCATGTCGGAATAGTTGTCGGAATAACTATCGGAATAGCTATCGGAATATGAGGGACTCGAACTGGTTGATGGATTCACCTCGTACGATCAGATGAAGGATTTTTGATAAGAATTAGATTATAGGATGTAGATTAGTATCCTGCAATAAATAATTTACATATGCATATATAATACTAAAATCTCATAAGTTACGGAGGAATCTACGGAAACTGTCAGGCAAAGGTAACAATAACAGATAAGCTAAGATATGAATTTATCTATACACTGTCTATGCAATAGAGGCAGTAAGACGTGTCTAGACTTTAAGGATGATAAGCAAATAAATTTTTTTCCGGCACGAAATGATAAGCAAAACTTTTGACATGCAGACACGGTCGAAGTCCAGACTCACTAATGCATCCTAACGACTTATCAGTTAGACACACTAATGCAGACATGGTTCGCTAAGACCACCGCTCTGATACCAACTGAAGCAACCCATCCTAATCCATCTGGACGAATACATTACATTTGGTTACATCGCGAGGTACTTGACCTCTATATGATACATTTTACAAACATTGCATTCGTTTTTAAAAACAAACTTTCTTTACATCGAAAGTTGACGGCAAGCATACTATTTCATAATACCTCCAACTATAATTGACTTAATAATAATCTTGATGAACTCGACGACTCGAATGCAACGTCTTTTGAAATATGTCATGAATGACTCCAAGTAATATCTCTAATATGAGCAAATGCACAGCGGAAGATTTCTTTCATACCTGAGAATAAACATGCTTTAAAGTGTCAACCAAAAGGTTGGTGAGTTCATTAGTTTAACATAAATAATCATTTCCATCATTTTAATAGACCACAAAATTTTCATTTCTCATAAATATACGTTCCATGCATAGAGACAAAAATCATTCATATGGATTGAACACCTGGTAACCGACATTAACAAGATGCATATAAGAATATCCCCTATCATTCCGGGAAATCCTTCGGACATGATAAAACAACATCGAAGTACTAAAGCATCCGGTACTTTGAATGGGGTTCGTTAGGCCTAATAGATCTATCTTTAGAATTCGCGTCAATTAGTAGATCGGTTTACTAATTCTTAGGCTACCAAGCAAAAGGGGCATATTCAGCTTCGATCATTCAACCATATAATGTAGTTTCGATTACTTGTGTCTATTTCGTAAAACAGTTATAAAAACAGCGCATGTATTCTCAGTCCCAAAAATATATATTGCAAAAGCATTTAAAAAGGGAGTAATGAAACTCACCATACTGTATTTTGTAGTAAAAATACATATGACGATATTTAACAACTGAACAATGCAGGGTTGGCCTCGGATTCACGAACCTATATCATTGATATATATATTAACACATATAATGGAAATCACAAAATTTTATTTATATATTATAATTAAATATTTGTAGTTACTTAGCATTTATACTAATTTCTATTTAAAATATATACATTACTTATGTTTATTATATCTTAAATTATATATTATATATATTTATTTTGTATATATATTTAAGATATTTATTAAATAATATTTATTTGTTTTATTATATATATATATATATATATATATATATATATATATATATATATATATATATATATATATATATATATATATATATATGATTAGTATTATAAAAAAAATAGTTTGTTGTACGTAAAAATATGTTAATATGTTCGATATTTAGTTATATTAAACATTAACATAATTATTGCATATGTAATAAGTATATTTATGTATCTGTTATAAGGATACTCATAATACAATATTAGTCATAATAATAGTAATAATCTTAATAAGTATAATACTTTGTTAAAAAAAATCCATAACCATAATTATTTTGTACCATTACCATATTCATTGTTCACGTTCAAAGTATAACCTATGATTTTATCTATTATCTTTTTATAAAAATAATCTTCGTAATACATCTATTACTTTACGTTCATGCTCTAACTCTTAAACATTCTATAATCCTTTATAACATGACTCAAAGTCTTTATTATTTTCATAACTAATTCCTAATACTTATTATCTTATATTATCACACTCTCGCTCGTAATATTACAATTATATTTAATCAATTCCTAATAGAGTGATTATCATTTTATGATAACAATAATAATTTTAGTAATAAATATAATACTAAAAAAAATGATACTTAATAATACTTTTATTACTAATCCTAATATTAATAATAATACTAATAACAATAATACATAGATAAGAATAATAATAATAATAATAATAATAATAATAATAATAATAATAATAATAATAATAATAATAATAATAATAATAATAATAATAATAATAATCATCATAAAAATAATCATAAAAATTAAAGTTGTATACCCTTTAAGCAGCCCTCCTAAAAAGAATTGCCCCATACGAGACTTGAACCCGTGACATCCCGCTACTACACCAACACCCACGACCACTCTGCTATTCCTGTAATTCTGATTTAAACCCCAATATGTTTTTATTTAACTCGATTATATAATTGTTTCTATCTCCTTCCCCAACCCAAGCACTGTATCGACCAGGGATCAAGTAAATCAAGGCAACGAAATCGTGATAACATTTAGGACTTGTAACCAATATAAAATCAGAAAAGAAGAGTTCTTGATTGATTAAAAACGAAAAAAATAAAGAAAAAAACTGCTACTGCAGTCGCAAGAAAAAAAAATACAAACTCGATTTACAATTCGTTTTAGATAAAGATTATAATACGAATTGTGTTTCAAATGGTTCATAGAAACTTTATAAATCATTAATTTCAACAAAAACATCCATACGATTCCGAATTTTTGCTATGAACAAAATGTTTGACTTTTTGAAATAAAACATTCACCTCAAAATTCATGTTCGATTTTACAAATTACGATTTGGGTATTTACAGACAGCTTTATGACATGATTTAGAACACTCCTGCATTTATAGATTTTTACAAAAGTTTTGAATTTGATTTTTGGCCATAAAAAGCACGAACAGAGAGAATAAAATAAAATAAATAAATATGTTTCAAATGTTTCTGTTTTATTTCTCATTAGTAGCAATTCACAGTAATTATATAAATCGAATATTGAGACTAGCAACAAGGGTACGTTCCATTTGTTTTGTAGCAGAGATAGTGGGATACACAAAGTCACGAGTAAGAGGAAGGGGATAAAAAAATCAGATAAAGACTGATTAATACATACGCGTAATATATGTCAGATTTTATATCTGTATCTATATTTATATACGGATTATTTGTATTTATATTTATATATTTGTATATGATGTATTATAATTAACTTTATTACTTAACAAATATAACAATAATAATATTACTCTTAATATTATAAATAATAAAATTTCTTTGATAATATTCTAGTAATAATAATATTATTATTAATGATAATAATAATAATAATAACAATAAAATTTATAACCATAATATTAATAATAATTATCTATATCATATATATTATATTAGTACAAATAATAATATTAGTATTAATATAAATAATAGTGAGAGTAATAATAATAATATTGATATAATACTATATCTAAATTTGTAGTTATATATTATTAACTATGTAATATTTAATAATCATACAATATATTATATAATAACTTTTATTGAATATTTATCATTTATAAATTTTATATATATTGTGACGACTCGAAAATTTTCGACCAAATTTAAACTTTATCTTTAAGTGATTCCAACACGATAAGCAAAGTCTGTAATTTTGAGTCACAAAGTTTTGTTAACTATTTACATCAAACCATTTGACCTTCGACTATTCTCGACGATTCACGAACAATTGTGTGTAAATAAATATGTAAGTAAATATATATATATATATATATATATATATATATATGTAAATATAAATATTAGTGTATATATTAATTTGAATTAATGTATTACCATTTAATCATTTAAATTAAATATGTAGGATGTAATATGCATAATATATATAAATACTAAATATTCAAATATGTTATTATATGATATAAGTATTACATAATTAATAAAAAGTAATATTCTTATATACAAGTTAACATATAGTTATTATATTACTTTCATTATCAATATTAATATCAGTATTATTAATAAATTAATTTAATATATAGTATATATATATATATATATATATATATATATATATATATGAGATTTGATATGTGTAAATTTTTATATCAATATTATTAATATTACTTTATTATTATTATTAATATTAACATTTGTATTATTAATGTTATTATATGAATTTTGATTTATACAAGTATTGTCATTAATATTCTTATTATCATTACTGATTCTATTATTACTATTATTAGTTTCATTATTATTAAAATTAAAATTTAATAGTAATAAATATGTAATTATTATTATAAAGTTCCTTATATATTTAATATAAAAATATATATATAATCAATATATAATTATACAAATATAATTATATATGTAAATACATATACATATACATAATATCATTATATATATATATATACACACACACACAAATATATATAAATAAATACAGCTTTATATATACAAACATATATACAGATATGGATATTTATATAAATACGGTGTATACAACACAAGAAAGTATCATGTTTTCTATCACAATCTAACTTTCTTAATTTGATTTTCCTGTCTGATCGATATTGTCCCACAATCAGCAATTATTCGATGTAGTTAGATGTCCTTGTCCAGTTTCTGTACTAAGATTTGAAATCAAACAGATTGTAAGACCCGAATATTTGTTGTGTACACATGTGTAAATAAGCTACTTGAAGTGGGGTTCTTGTTGTACATTTAAAAAGAAGTCAGAATCTGGCCTGGTGATATTGCGCGCCGCGCAGCCTTCTGGCGCGCCGCGCCACTTGCCTGCGACAGATTCCCCTTTCTTTTTAAATTAGATATTTTGAGGGTATTTTGGTAAAAACACTTAAGGGCCGAATTAAATGCCTTAGATCAGTTTTGGGAGCTTCATTACTCCATTCACAACCACCAAATCTTCTCCACTTCAATTTTAGAGAGAGAGTGCACTTCAAGAGTGAGAAAGCTCCATTAAAAGAAGAAGGAGGTTGAATCGGGTCTAGGTGCGTGTTTTAAAGTCGTTCATCTAGTCGCTAGCTACGTAGTGATTGTGTTGGTACGTTCTAAAACCCAATTTCTTACTTTAATTGTATTAAGGGTTAGGGCTTGGGTTAGTTAGCACACAAAACCCATTTGCTAGTAAATTGGGGGTTTTGGGTGAATTTGGGTCATGTGGACTCAAAGGTAACTAATTAGGGTTTTCAAAGTGTTAATTTATGTTTATGAACCTAATTAGTTAGTTAAAGTACTAGAACACTTCAATGATATGTAAATGGGTGTTATTTGGGTTTGGATGACCCAAATGGGTGTGTTGACCTTGAAATGGGTCAAATGGGTCTTTAATGACCTAAGTGGCCTTGCATGTATGAAAACGAGTTAACTTCGTGGTTAAAAGTGTGTTAATACCTTAATTGGCTAAAGTTAGGGTTTTTGGTGAAGTTAACCCATTATTAGGGTTAAAGGTGCAAAATGGGTCGGGATTGCACTTAGGGTCAAAAGACTCTAGATTGTTAAGTGAGTTGCTTGACCGACTTGAGTTGTGAATTGATTATGTGCTAAAATGGAATAGGTACGTTACATTGACGTTGCAAGTGCGGTTATCTTACACGAAGACTTCGAGGTGAGTGGAATAATTATATGCGTATGTATATAATGTATCTATTTGTTGTAGCGTGAAAGGTGTAGTGTCGAGGTGTTAAGACACCACGTTTCACGTGAAGAATGTAGCATCGAGGTGTTAAGATGCCACTCGGGTGTAGCATCGAGGTGTTAAGATGCCACCTAGGAGTGTAGTGTCGAGGTGTTAAGACACCACTCCGTAAAATAATGAGTGAAGCATCGAGGTGTTAAGATGCCACTCGGGGTGAAGTGCCGAGGTGTTAAGGTGCCACCCTAGGGGTTAGTGGTGCGAGGTGTTAAGTGCCCTAACAGATGTTATGAACACCGATGGCGTTTTCGCGAGCGCCGTTCCCTTGTACTATTGGTTAACCATGGTTATTTGTGTTGTAAGCATATTATATTATTCGAGTTATATTTATATGCGGTTGTTATGCTAGCTTGTGGTATGGGAGAATTATAGCTTGATATTGCGACGATAAGCTAATGTTGTTTGCTAGCATGTTTGCAGTTGTGTAAGTGTATGCAAGTAGGTATAATTATATATGTATTCGTATAATTATTGCATTCACTAAGCTTTGCTTACCCTCTCGTTGTTTACCATTTTATAGGTTCGGTTTTGGACAAGGGTAAGGGCATCGTTTTGGACTAGAGATCCCGCTTGATGCTAGGGGACGCTTTTGGCTTTAGTAGCTCTTGGAGTTTGACCGATAGTTGGGTAGTTTAATCCCAAACGCCATGCTCATTGTGTAGTTTGGAACTTAAACTTTTGGTGGTCGAAACTCGTACATTTGTATTAAACTCGTAAAATGGCCGATGTGGGCCCCGCTTGTAAAACTTTAATTTTATGTTTGAAACATGTTAGTTTTACATATTTGGTAGTATGGTAAAAAGCGTTTTGTCTAAAAGTGCCGGGAACTAGTCAATCTTTTCGCGGTTAAAAAGTCCCGGGGACAGCCAGATATGGCGCGGCCCGCGGGCCATATGGCGCGGCGCGCCGATGGTCTGCAACAGAAATTTTTTTTTATTTCGTATTTTCACAAGGTTTTGTCGGGTGTTGGTTTGGGTTGTTACAAGTGGTATCAGAGCATGGTCTAAGGGATTTAGGTGACTTGAGATAGGCGCCTAGACTTAGACTTTTTGTGTGTGCGCTATGCGGGACTTGTAGGACTTTGGGTCGGATCGGGATTGGTTTGTGCATAGGTTTATGTAACTAATCATGCGCTATTTGTTATGTATGTTTAGCGAGCTTCGAGCGAGATGGACGTTGTACTAGCAAGTTAATGCGACGTGCTCGCGTAACAATGATTAGCTACCATTGTTACGGGCGCAAATCGTGTCAAACAAGTAATGTACGACGATTGTTGAGCGAGATGGAGTAGTGTGGTATATGTATGTCGTTCCTTTTCGTTTCGTTGTTTAATCTATATGCATTCTTTAGAATGAAGACGGAAGATGGAACCGGAACGGACGCGCCTATTCATGAGGGAAGGATGAGTTAACATTAAGGATTGAGGCGGAGTTTGAACGCTATATCTTGATTTTCTCCAACAAGGTTAAGCAAGTTCTCCAAGAGTCGTTCGAGGGAATAGTGACCGAGATGGTTCGAGACCGAGTACCTAAGGTCGTGAAGGAAGAGTTAGAAAAGAGGTTTCCTAAACCTCAAGGTGACGGTGATGAAGGAGCAGCTATGGGGATTGAATCTCATGCTTCAAAATTTGCCGATCACTCTTTGGGTAAGAGAAAGTTAGAATCAAGAGGTGCTCCTAGTAAAAGGGCGAGAAGTACGCCCGGAGGTGTTGAAAAAGTGAAGAAGAGGAGTAAGACAGGTTATGGGCCTACGTGCTTTCTGTGTGGAGGACGGGGTCATTTTGCACGGGATTGTACGAGTGTACCTTTAAGCACGATCAAGTGCTTTATTTGCCAAAAGAAGGGACACCATAAGTCGGAATGTTCCGAATCGTTTGTAGATCGGGTTAGGAGGTTAGAGCGTGACTATCTGATGATCAGTGGAGAGCAAGGGTCCAACGATGATGTTTCAGGTATTTTCGTCTTTGGTACAAATATGCCTTATTATTGTTTATTTGTGCCGATGGATTCGTGTATGTATTAGGGACTTAAACTTTGCTTCGAGATCTATTTAGACTCAAGTGAACTCGGTGAAGATTCGATTTGTTGATGGTTTTGATGATAGTGCACCAAGGTAGCGCCTGAGTCATTGACTCGTGGAAACGCGCCCTGGGGACGAATGCATAGTGGTAATACGTAGTATTGATGCGGGTGACATTCCTAATGGAAACACCCTATGATGACATTTGTATTGACGGACGAGGGCGTAAGACTTGGTGCAATCAAGCATTTCTTAGTGATAGGGTAAATGAATCCACTAAGCCATGAGAACGAACTTTGGCGTTAGGTTGTGAGCGCGTGTTCGCGTTTGTAGTGAAGTGGGTGAAACCCTTGAGAGCATGTGTGTATCGTTGACCGGATGCTTTCGTAGTGGTAACGGGTAGAAAGGATTTGATAGTTGGAAAAGTCTACCTTGCGGGTAGCGGTAATTTCGTTCTAAAAGGATACGTGTTATGTTGACATTGTGTCATCACTTTAGTGGCGCAATCGGGTGACGGTAGACGTTAGTATTTATTATTATCGAATTTAGCTCTCGAGAATTCAGGAAGAGGGACCGACGCCAAGTATGGTCGTGTACGACGGTAAATGGCGAAATCGTTTGACTTTGTAATCTTGACTATTTGATTTAGGAACGAGGTTCTACTTTGGGAAGTTGGTAGTGTTACATCAAAGAAATTGTGTCGACTTTATTAGGATTTATATTCCTACCGAGGAAGCGTAATGGGATTTGAGAAAGGGTACGATGCCTCGTTGTCGTATACTTTGGGTAGTAGTTACAAAATAGCCATTTTGTGTACTACGAGGAAATTAGATATATGTGTTTATTTGGGGTCATCTCTCTGTTGACCGCGTTTGACTTGTGATAGGTGATGAGGGATATCCGGAAGGATTAACTCTTCGTTACCACCCTTGGTTGTGATGGATGGCAAGCGGCTCTCGGGAAGAACCGTTACTTGTATATTTACGATTTTAATTGCCCGTAGAAATTGTGCACATAGCCGTTTTATGCACATGGTTGTGAGTAATAGTCGGTTTTACTCACACATTGGTATTAATAGTGTGGTAGCCGTGTTTCACACACATATTGTTGGTAGTGTTGCAATAGCCGTTTTTGCGCACTACAGATATATCACGATAGCCGTTTTTGTACACCTTGAGTTTTGTATTGAATAACCTTCTTATTGTTAGTATTGAAAACTACTGGTTGTATACGCCGGTGGTTCGGTCATGAGGACCATGTTGTGTGACTAGTGATACAATAGCCATGTTCTGATCAAATAATTGTGGTAGATGCGTATTAGCCGTGTATGCGTACTAAGAGGGGTGTTAGGTGGAAGGTGTTATCCGTAAGGATTCATTTTTACTTGGCCTTCATCTTTTGGGTTGTTGACATTAGGTTGAGACTTGGTGGTTGTTAGCATTGTACTTGGTAAGGGTACGCTAGGGGATTGATATCTTGGCACGAGATCGGTTAAGTTCTTCCCGATA
Organism: Rutidosis leptorrhynchoides; assembly: GCF_046630445.1. Classification (NCBI taxonomy): domain Eukaryota; kingdom Viridiplantae; phylum Streptophyta; class Magnoliopsida; order Asterales; family Asteraceae; genus Rutidosis; species Rutidosis leptorrhynchoides. Next base: position 116,992,356 of record NC_092341.1, on the reverse strand, counting down.
TAAGGGATTGAGCAAACTTTGTGCTCGGAATTGTGGACTTTAGTAAATTGCGGGTGACAATTTGGTTATTAATGTTGACTCTTAGAGAATGATTGCCTAGAGAAGTTGGAAGAATACGTGACGACTTCGCGTATTCTAAGTGATCATTATAGACTTCGGATGTTGTGTGTATTGCACGTTTCGGAATGCGTGCAAGTGTGTATTTAGTTATTGGAATAATCTTCGAATTAATGATTAATTGACGATTCAATTTCAATGGCGGTTTTGTGATTGTGTGGCGAGTGTTGTACGCTCTTGACGGCCACTCTTTTCTTTTATGATTTTGGGGGTGTACGCGGTGTGCCGTTCTAGAGGCATTTCCGTTAATCGCGTTCGTGTGCGAGTAGAGTCTTGGTGGTTAACTATCCTTATGTATGTAGGTAACCGGGTTAATGGTTAGGACCAAGTTGGAAAGGTGTAAGCCTTGGTGTTCCAAGCGCATCCTTAGTGTTGAGATGGAATATAAGTAGACTAGCTATGCGGCCTAGGTGGATAGTGACTAGCAGGTGCTGCTAGGAAGTCATGGTTGTCGAGCCGTAAGGTTCGTTAGATTTGTGTGACCGCGTGTAGTTAGGTGACGTGTGACATCAGGAGTAGACCCCGTAAGGGTCGAGTATGGGAGACTCGGTGTTCGTAATCGGAGTTGGATAACACAACGTCAGGTGCCTCCTTATACCTACTAGTGTAACTTTTGACCCCGATGATGTGATTGCTTTGATTTTGGTTACCGGTGAGAAACTCGAATTTACAACGGTGGTATAGTGTGATGTTTAGCGAGCGTTGACACTCAAATGATTTGAAAGACCGAGGTTCGAATATCTTATAGCGAGTCCTTGGAAGGATTATTTAGTATGACCAACGCCGGAGAATGCGGAAAAGTTCCTATCTAGTGGACGTGATGAGCGAACGGGTGTCGCTCATTTAGGAAAGGAAAGCTTCGATGGTCTTCGAAAAAGTCCCAAGTTGGACTTTGGGGTTAATTGCGAAGGTGGTTAGCAACGTGAGACGGTATGGCGAAGTTCCCGATAGAGGGATACGAGAGATTTTCGGAAAGTGTCGGGATGATTCCCGAATATTCCACGATTGTTAGACGTGACGACAATGATTGTCGATGGATTGTACTACTTTTAGGACGATTGTGGAGTGTAGGGTACTAGTTTGGATACTCGGCGTAGGAGCAAGCAGTTGTGGTTGTTTTGTCGGGTTGATTACCCGATATCGTTGTTATGATAAAATGATAAGGCTTTTGGAAAAAAATATTATGGTGTTTCCACGGTATACTTCCGAGTGAGTGGTGAGAATTTTGATCGAATGGAAATGAGAACCCGGATGGGTGATTGCTACATGTGCAATTCCGCATTGGAGACGGAAATGTTCAAGGTAGAAATGTTTAACTTCTAGTTTTGGTGCGGATCACGAGGACGTGATCTAATCTAAGTGGGGGAGAGTTGTAAGACCCGAATATTTGTTGTGTACACATGTGTAAATAAGCTACTTGAAGTGGGGTTCTTGTTGTACATTTAAAAAGAAGTCAGAATCTGGCCTGGTGATATTGCACGCCGCGCAGCCTTCTGGCGCGCCGCGCCACTTGCCTGCGACAGATTCCCCTTTCTTTTTAAATTAGATATTTTGAGGGTATTTTGGTAAAAACACTTAAGGGTCGAATTAAATGCCTTAGATCAGTTTTGGGAGCTTCATTACTCCATTCACAACCACCAAATCTTCTCCACTTCAATTTTAGAGAGAGAGTGCACTTCAAGAGTGAGAAAGCTCCATTAAAAGAAGAAGGAGGTTGAATCGGGTCTAGGTGCGTGTTTTAAAGTCGTTCATCTAGTCGCTAGCTACGTAGTGATTGTGTTGGTACGTTCTAAAACCCAATTTCTTACTTTAATTGTATTAAGGGTTAGGGCTTGGGTTAGTTAGCACACAAAACCCATTTGCTAGTAAATTGGGGGTTTTGGGTGAATTTGGGTCATGTGGACTCAAAGGTAACTAATTAGGGTTTTCAAAGTGTTAATTTATGTTTATGAACCTAATTAGTTAGTTAAAGTACTAGAACACTTCAATGATATGTAAATGGGTGTTATTTGGGTTTGGATGACCCAAATGGGTGTGTTGACCTTGAAATGGGTCAAATGGGTCTTTAATGACCTAAGTGGCCTTGCATGTATGAAAACGAGTTAACTTCGTGGTTAAAAGTGTGTTAATACCTTAATTGGCTAAAGTTAGGGTTTTTGGTGAAGTTAACCCATTATTAGGGTTAAAGGTGCAAAATGGGTCGGGATTGCACTTAGGGTCAAAAGACTCTAGATTGTTAAGTGAGTTGCTTGACCGACTTGAGTAGTGAATTGATTATGTGCTAAAATGGAATAGGTACGTTACATTGACGTTGCAAGTGCGGTTATCTTACACGAAGACTTCGAGGTGAGTGGAATAATTATATGCGTATGTATATAATGTATCTATTTGTTGTAGCGTGAAAGGTGTAGTGTCGAGGTGTTAAGACACCACGTTTCACGTGAAGAGTGTAGCATCGAGGTGTTAAGATGCCACTCGGGTGTAGCATCGAGGTGTTAAGATGCCACCTAGGAGTGTAGTGTCGAGGTGTTAAGACACCACTCCGTAAAATAATGAGTGAAGCATCGAGGTGTTAAGATGCCACTCGGGGTGAAGTGCCGAGGTGTTAAGGTGCCACCCTAGGGGTTAGTGGTGCGAGGTGTTAAGTGCCCTAACGGATGTTATGAACACCGATGGCGTTTTCGCGAGCGCCGTTCCCTTGTACTATTGGTTAACCATGGTTATTTGTGTTGTAAGCATATTATATTATTCGAGTTATATTTATATGCGGTTGTTATGCTAGCTTGTGGTATGGGAGAATTATAGCTTGATATTGCGACGATAAGCTAATGTTGTTTGCTAGCATGTTTGCGGTTGTGTAAGTGTATGCAAGTAGGTATAATTATATATGTATTCGTATAATTATTGCATTCACTAAGCTTTGCTTACCCTCTCGTTGTTTACCATTTTATAGGTTCGGTTTTGGACAAGGGTAAGGGCATTGTTTTGGACTAGAGATCCCGCTTGATGCTAGGGGACGCTTTTAGCTTTAGTAGCTCTTGGAGTTTGACCGATAGTTGGGTACTTTAATCCCAAACGCCATGCTCATTGTGTAGTTTGGAACTTAAACTTTTGGTGGTCGAAACTCGTACATTTGTATTAAACTCGTAAAACGGCCGATCTGGGCCCCGCTTGTAAAACTTTAATTTTATGTTTGAAACATGTTAGTTTTACATATTTGGTAGTATGGTAAAAAGCGTTTTGTCTAAAAGTGCCGGGAACTAGTCAATATTTTCGCGGTTAAAAAGTCCCGGGGACAGCCAGATATGGCGCGGCGAGCGGGCCATATGGCGCGGCGCGCCGATGGTCTGCAACAGAAATTTTTTTTTATTTCGTATTTTCACAAGGTTTTGTCGGGTGTTGGTTTGGGTTGTTACACAGATGTAGCCAAAATCAGTTAGCAGCTTCTTTCTCCTTTCTATTCTTTACTCAATTTTCTGTTCTTAGTTAGTACCTTCTGTCGAACCATTAATCTATTAAACAATCGATTGGCCTATTTCTTGTTCTTTATTTCATGATCGACAAACTTCAATACCATCTCCACTATCATCAACAACGAGAACCACAAACCCCCACATCATTGTTGCCACTCTAATCCACCATCAACTTTATTCAGTTTCTTTTATTTCTCACAACTCACCACCTGCAAACTACGAAAACCTTCTAGTACAGCTCCTATGTTCGATCACCCTTCACCATCTTTTACTTGTTCCTGTTACAATTGTTTCTGTCCAGGAACATCTCAAAACAAACCCATCGTTCCTACTATTATTTTACTACTCAAAACCATAACCCTTTTGATTATATTGAGAACATTCGGTCACTTACAGAAATGAAACCTGTATGGACATGTTACTGCACCTGTTCCTTGTTCGAATGTCAACCGCCAACTGCCATTTTTTTTTCTTCTTTCTTCCTTCTTCCTCTTGTTGGTCGCCAACAAACCCCTAGCGGTATTCTTGTTTCTATTTCTTTTAAAAAGATAAAGATGATTGTTGCACCAGCTATGCTATTTAGTGCTACTACTACGATATTTTTCTTCTAGGATTTCGGTTTGAACAAGCCAACATCACCTTTTTATCATACTCTTGTTTTGAAAACTGCTGTATATAATTTATGTCACTACTTTAAAGTGCTAGTTGGTGTTTTATATTTTTTCTTTCTTGATGGCCTACAATGTGTCATCTTCTTTTTGTGGTGGAGAAAGTCGTGTGTTATGGAGTCAATCACGGCTCAAATTGTGTAAGCATAACCCCACTTACCCACTACCTTTAAATATTAAACACTTGGATGAAATTAAAAAGTATTAGCACATGATGACTGTTAGTTCGATATGGATATTTTTTAAACAAAAAGAAAGCGTTTAATAATACAAGTGGAATAAGGGACTCCTAATTTATTTTGGACCGAAGGAAAAGGCAAGGACATAGAGATGGGTAACGATGATCATTGCTTGATGGGGATTATGAACGACTTGTTATTGATGAAACGAGATGGTGATGAATCGGTGAGGACGAGGACGTTATGATCATGATTAATACGATTATGATTATTGATGATGATGTTAGGATGTTGATGATGAGGTGATGACATCAATTATGATACATGATGATGTTGTCACGATGATAATTATGATGAAGGTTATAGTGATGATAAATAACGATGATGATTATGATTCTATGAAGTAGATAATGATAGAATGATGATGATGCGATAGAGATGATGATGCGTTTGATATATGTGTTTCTGGTTGAACTACAGTACCACACCACAAACCCACCGATGGGTTTATTTAAAAACATATACTGGGCTGTTATGTTGATTGTTGTTGGGCTAATGGTTTTAGTGGCCCGTATACATTTGGTGTTTGTGTTTCAGTCGAGTAAATGAAGAAGAAGCAAGGAAATAGATACGAGTTAAACTTATTTATGATATGGAATAAATTAGAAAAGCACGCCTGGTTCAGTGGTTGGGTTATGTTGCAAGTGAGCGGGAGGTCGCGGGTTCGAGCCTTGTCTGGGACATTTCTTTTTAGAAAAACAATTACAGGGTATACACTTTTAAATCTAATTTCCATTATTATTATTATTATTATTATTATTATTATTATTATTATTATTATTATTATTATTATTATTATTATTATTATTATTATTATTATTATTATTATTATTATTATTAAAAGTGACATTATTATTAGAGATACCATTATAACTAAAATTATCATCTTAATTAAAAGTATCATCAAAAGTATCCTATTATTAAAAGTATTTATTATTATTATTATTACTATTATTATTATTATTATTATTATTATTATTATTATTATTATTATTATTATTATTATTATTATTATTATTATACTCATAAATAATATTAGAATAAGTATTTTTATTATTATAAGGTTAAGATTATGGTTATTAATAATATAATATCACTAATATTATATTGTTGTTAATATAAATCTAAATAATAAGATAATGATATACGTATAAATATGAAAGTAGTATATTAAGTTTAAGATTATATTAAAATGATGATGGTAAAATCTATTTTTGATATTATTATCATTAATAATGTTAATGTCATTTTATAAAAATTATTATTCGTATCACTATTATTATTATTAAAATGATTATTACAATTGTAATTATTATTGTCATTATAAAGATATCACAACATTTTTACTTATTACTATTATTATTACAACTATATTAATATTATTTTTATTATTTTTACTACTAGTACCATCATCATTATAATAAAATATATTATTATTATTACCAATATTACTATTAATATTATTATTATTATTACAATAAAAATTAGTTATACAAAAAGATATTTAACAAAACTACATTAATATTTTTATATATTTAAAGTATATAAAATAAGTATGTTTAATTTATTAATGATACATATAATTAAAATAACAACCATGTCACTAATGATATGTAAATTCGTTTGATTACCATTACATGTGTTAATATATACATAAATGATATAGGTTCGTGAATCCAAGGTCAACCCTGCATTGTTCAATTTAGTCATATGTATTTTTACTACAAAATACAGTATGGTGAGTTTCATTTGCCTTTTTACCCTTTATATTTTTGGGCCGAGAATACATGCGCAATTTTTATAAATGTTTTACGAAATAGACACAAGTAATCGAAACTACATTATATGGTTGAATGATCGAAGCCGAATATGCCCCATTTTGCTTGGTAGCCTAAGAATTAGGGAACATCACTAATTTTGAGAATTAGTGCACGCCTAATTGACGCAAATCCTAAAGATAGATCTATTGGGCCTAACAAACCCCATCCAAAGTACCGGATGCTTTAGTACATCGATGTTGTTTTATCATGTCCGAAGGATTTCCCGGAATGATAGGGGATATTCTTATATGCATCTTGTTAATGTCGGTTACTAGATGTTCAATCCATTTGAATGATTATTTTTGTCTCTATGCATGGGACGTATATTTATGAGAAATGAAAATCTTGTGGTCTATTAAAATGATGGAAATGATTATTTATGTTAAACTAATGAACTCACCAACCTTTTGGTTGACACTTTAAAGCATGTTTATTCTCATGTATGAAAGAAATCTTCCGCTGTGCATTTGCTCATTTTAAAGATATTACTTGAAGTCATTCATGACATATTTCAAAAGACGTTGCATTCGAGTCGTTGAGTTAATCAAGATTATCATTAAGTCAATTATAGTTGGATATATTATGAAATGGTATGCATGCCGTCAACTTTCGATGTAATGAAAGTTTGTCTTTTAAAAACGAATGTAATGTTTGTAAAATGTATCATATAGAGGTCGAGTACCTCGCGATGTAACCAAATGTAATGTATTCGTCCAGATGGATTAGGACGGGTCCCTTCATATATCATGATATACATATAATAGTAATTATGCCTATAACTTATATTATATATATATATATATATATATATATATATATATATATATATATATATATATATATATATATATATATATATATATATATATATATATATATATATTCATTTTTAATTACACTTACTTATCTTGTATCCTATTTTAAGTATTTAATTCAAATGTTAAATTTATATTTTTATAGTTTCAATATATTATATATACTTACATTTATATACATATATGTATACATATTTATTTACAATCAATTGTTCGTGAATCGTCGAGAATAGTCAGAGGTCAGATGATTTCATAAAATAGTTCAAGCATTTTAGGACTCAACATTACAGACTCTGCTTATCGCATCGAAATTATTTAAAGATAAGGTTTAAATTTGGTCCCAGGTCGTCACACATAACCCTCAGGTTGTGTCATAAGCACATCCTCTGTTAGCTTACCATTAAGGAAAGCTGTTTTTACATCCATTTGCCATATCTCATAGTCATAAAATGCAGCTATGGCAAGAAGTATTCTAATAGATTTCAACATAGCTACTGGTGAAAAAGTTTCATCATAGTCTACACCATATTGTTGCGTGTAACCCTTAGCCACCAGTCTGGCTTTAAATGTGTGTACATTTCCTTCCATATCGGTCTTCTTCTTGAAGACCCACTTACACCCAATGGTTTTAGTACCTGGTATATGATTAATCAAGGTCCAAACTTGATTATCATGCATGGATTGGATCTCGTTGTCCATAGCCTCCTTCCATTTGACAGACTCGGGGCCTGTCATTGCTTCCTGATAGGTAATAGGTTCATCAGAATCTATATTTTCGTCATCACCCTCAAATATGTGTAAATTATATTTCTTTGGTGTTCGACGCACTCTATCAGATCTACGTATGGGTGGTGGATGTACGCCAGTTTCTCTTTCAACTGCAGGCTCGTCGACCTCTTCAGGAGAATCGGTTCCAATATCGGTTTCTATGTCGGTTGATTCTTGAATTTCTTCAAGGTCAATTTTGCTCCCACTGGTTCCTTTTGATATGAAATCCTTTTCAAGGAAGACTCCCCTTCGAGACACAAAGACTTTGTTCTCAGTAGGGTTGTAAAATAAATATCCAAAAGAATCAGTCGGGTAACCAACAAATAAACACTTTTCAGATCTGGGTTCAAGTTTATCTTGAGCTTCACGACGAACGTAAGCCTCACAACCCCAGATTCTTAGATATGAGAGAGACACAATTTTACCAAACCATATCTCATAAGGTGTTTTAGAAACTTTCTTGGTTGGGATGAGGTTAAGGATCCTTGCGGCAGTTTGTAGGGCATAACCCCAAAAACTGATTGGAAGCTTTGTGCGGCTCATCATGGATCGAACCATATCAAGTAATGTTTGATTCCTCCTTTCAGCCACACCATTATGTTGTGGTGTTCTAAGAGGAGCTAATTGTGAGATTATCCCACAACCCCGTAGATGATCACGAAATTCATCATTAAGATATTCACCACCTCTATCAGATCGGAGAATCTTAATTCTTTTGTTCAGTTGATTTTCTACTTCATTTTAGTATGCCTTGAACACTCCCAAAGTTTCAAACTTTTGTTTAATTAAATAAACGTAACCATATCTACTGAAGTCATCAGTAAATGTAACGAAGTATCCTTCATTGTGTCTAGTAGGCGATCTGAACGGACCGCACACATCAGTGTGTATCAACCCCAACAGATCCTTAGCCCGTTCACAGTTTCCTGTGAAAGTTGCCTTTGTCATTTTTCCTGATAAGCAAGATTCGCATTCATCATACGATATTATATCAAATGATTCTTGAATTCCATCTGATTGGAGTTTGGCTATGCGTTTCTTGTTTATGTGGCTTAAACGACAATGCCATAGATACGTTTTATCCAAAACATCTTTGGATGAATCAACATTATAGATTGAACTATCATTTAGCTTTGCAGTGGTTTCTAAGATGCCTTTACAAGGACTAGCCTTGAAATAAAACATCCCATTTTTGTGAACAAGTATTGATCCATTATCAAAACTAAAATCAAAACTATCATTAAATAAAGCATCAAAAGATATAATATTTCTTGCCATTTCGGCACTGTAGTAAACATTAGATAAAACAATACATAGACCAGTATCAAAAGAAAGCTTGTATTCTCCAATCATGTTAACAGAGGCAACGCTCTTATTCCCCATGATTAGATTGAGCTCTCCGGTCTTCAGCTTCCTACTTCTTGTGAGTCCCTGCACATTTGTACAAATGTGAGTACCATATCCTATGTCCAATACCCAGGAATTAGAAATAGTAGTATTGTTTAGTTCAATCATGAACAAACCTGAAGGTACAGCGACACCCTTAGCCTGTAGTTCATTAAGTTCCTTCAAGTACTTAGTACAATTGCGCCTCCAATGTCCTTTATCCCCACAACGGAATCATATTGCTTCTCTAGGAGACTTGGTTTACGGGATCTTTGAAGTAGAAGAGTTAGCAATGCCCTTAGGTTTAGGTTTGAAGTTGGACGTGCCAACCTTACCCTTGCCCTTGTTCTTGCCCTTTGCTTTGTTTTTCTTCTTCTTGATCCCACTTTCACGAATGGCTAGGATGGTAGTTGCGGGTTTAGCTTTGGCCATGTTAGCCTCAGCAGTTTTCAACATGCCATGGAGCTCCATGATTGTTTTCTCCATATTGTTCATATTATAGTTCATAATGAATCCTTCATATGCACTAGTCAGCGAGTTCAGGATAAAATCCGTTGTAAGCTCTTGACTTATGGAAAAACCAAGGCGCTCCAGCCGGTCTATGTACCCTTTCATTTGTAGTACATGGACACTAACACTAATTCCCGTTGCCATTTTGCAAGACACGAGAGCTTTCACGATGTCAACCCTTTCTTGCTTTGCTTGTTGTTGGAACATGTCCTTTAGTTGGTTAAGCATGGCGTACGACCCTAAGCTCTCCATGCCCTTTTGGAGCTCTGGAGACATGGTCGCCAACATCAAGCATGCTACCTCATTAGACTCGGAACGCCTTTTTTCAAACTCGTCCCTAGCTGCTTGAGTAGCTCTCGATCCGGGTTCTGCCGGTAAGGGTTCCTCAATTGCCCTGATCTTTCCTTCCATCCTAAGAGCAATTCTTAGGTTGCGAAGCCAGTCCATGTAGTTCAAGCCCGTAAGCTTGTCCTTTTCGAGGAGCCCTTTAAGGCAGAAATTAGTGATTGATGACGGAGTAGGATTTGTGTTTGTTGCAGACATCTATCATATTTTTAAAGTAAGTTGTATTAGTTAGTTTGATATGTTTAATCCTTGTTAAGATAATTATCCAAGTGTGTTCAATATTCAAACAATTATAATTAACAAGGCTAAGATCCATATTTCACTTATGGTAACGAAGGGTTTATCGCGGATCGCCAATCATAAGCTATTTAGGTAGGTAACTGTATTACCAATTTCATCCATTATGAAATTCTTAGGTTCTGCAGGATTTAGTGATAATCAATTATTTCACTTGGCATGTTTAATCCCTTCTACGCTAATCCTTCCTCGTGGCGGGTTTGCCGCGAACCACGATTTCAGATTGTAAACCGTCCGTGATAGATACACGTGAAATCCGGCCCAAGACTCTCGGGTATCGCAAAATTCACCTCACCCTTCCCAACACCCAATTAAAGTCCGGCCCAAGACTCTCGGGTATCGCGAACTCTAACAGGTAGAAGGTTCGGATGTGTGTACAACTCATGGGTAGCGTAAAGTTTACATTTAAAATGGGGTTTTGTTTTCTTTTAGCAAAAGTAGTTTATTCCATTTCAAAACATTTGCTAATTATGTATTGCGTGTTTGTAAGACCCTAATCTTCATTGTACATCAGGGTATATATGGTAAATAGCGTGTGGGTGAAGTTGTGAAATCAAACAGAAGTCAGAAGCTGAGCTGGGCTAGGTGCGCTCAGCGCACACCTAATGGTGCGCGCCGCGCACTGTTCACTGTAGCCGGATCCAGCTCTTTTATTCAGATATTTTGATGGGCTTTTTGGTAATTTCACTTGTGGGCATGATAAAGGATACCAGATCAGATTGTGAGGAGTCATAACTCCATTTTCAACTACCATATCCATATCACTTTAATTTTAGAGAGAGTGTGATTTCTTGAGTGAGAAAGCTAAATCCAAGAGGAAGAAGTTGTTCTCGGACCAAAGTGCGGGTATTAAAGTTGCTCATCTCCTCTCTAGCTCCGTTGTAGTTGTAGTGGTATGTTCTAACTTTAATTTCCTTATTTTGATTTTGTGTAAGGGTTAGGGTTTGGGTAAATGAAGAACATAAAACCCATATTTGGTGATTTTGGGTGTTCTTGGGTAAGATGGAGTCATAAAGACTCAATGGTAACTAACCTAGGGTTTCAAAATGTAAATTGATGTTTATGAGTTCTAATTGGTTAGTTAATCACTAGCACACCTAGTTAAATAGGTAAATGGGTGTTAGATGGGTTAGTAGATAACCCGAAATGGGTGTGTTGACTTTAAATTAGTCAAAGGGCTAATGATTGACCTAATTGGGAAATATGGGTATGAAATACCCTAATTGTGTAATGGTTAGTGTTGTTGGACCTTAATCACTAGCTTTTAAGTGATTAATGTGGTCTTGACCCTTAAAGGGCGGTTTGGTGAAAATGGGACATTTAATGCATTTAAGTCATTAAATGCACATAAGTGAAATTGTTGGTATTTAGTCCAACTAGTTATGTGGGTTGATTGAAGTACTTATTATATTAGGTACTTTGCTTTGAAGCTTGCGGAAGTATAAAACCGTCACCAAATCGTTAAAGGTGAGTGGAATGATTATATGCATATGTATGTAATGTATTTATTTGTATGCTATGAACCAAAGAGCCGGTAGTGCCATAGTATGTGCGAGCGTGCTATGATGTGAACCAAAGAGCCGGTAGCGTCATAGTACGTGTGTTATAGTGTGAACTAAAGAGCCGGTAGCGCTATAGCACGATTTGTTAGGGTGTGAACCAAAGAGCCGGTAGCACCTTAGCGTTGTTAGAAGTGTGAACCAAAGAGCCGGTATCACTCTAGCGTGAGTATGACTCGAGTTGTGATGTGAACCAAAGAGCAGGTAGCATCATGACAAATGCGTATGGTGTGAACCAAAGAGCCGGTAGCACCATGACGCGAGAATGGTTAACCATGGTTGTGTATTGTTTTGTAGCATATTATATTATGTCGATCATATGTTATTGATTACGCTAGTAGCGGTTTGTTGGAGATTATTAGCTTTGTACTTGAGATGGTATGTTAATTGTATTGCTAGCGTGTATGCGGTATATGTGTAAGTGATTGCAAGTAGGTATATTATATATATATGGGTATAATTATTGCATTCACTAAGCTTTGCTTACCCTCTCGTTGTTTATCTTTTTATAGGCTCCGGTGTTGACAAGGGTAAGGGCCTTCGATTGGATTAGAGATCCCGCTTGTTGTTTAGGGGACGCTTTTGGGATGTGATAGCTTTTGGAGTTTGACCGAGATTTGGGTAGTTTAACCCCAAACACCATGCTCATAGTGTCGTTTGGAATTTAAACTAGTGTGGTCGAAACTCGAACTTTTGTATGAAACTCGTAAAACGGCCGATGTAGGCCCCGTTTTGTAAAACTCATTTTATGTTTGAATCGTATGAGTTTTCCATATTAGAACATGTTATGAAAAGCGTTTCGTCTAATTATGTCGGGAAGTGGGAGATCTTTAATTAAAATTTGACGATTTTGGACAGAAGCTATTGGGGGCCTGTGCGCGCCGCGCACTCTACTGTAAAAAAAAAAAATTCTTTTGCTTTGCGTATTCGGTTGGTTATTGGTTTGGGTCGTTACAAGTGGTATCAGAGCATGGTCTAAGGGATTTAGGCGAGTTGAGATAGGTGCCTAGACTTAGACTTAATTGTGTATGCGCTTTATGCAGGACTTGTAGGAGACGGGTCGGACCGGGAGTTGATTAGTGCTTAGGTTTATGTGAACTAACCTTGCGCTAATTGTTTTGTATTGTGTTAGCAATCATCAAGCGAGATAGACGTTGTACTAGCAAGTTAATGCGACGTGCTCTGATGTGGTAGCACGGGGTTACGAAATAGTGTATATTTTTAATACGGAATGCTACAAAATTTAACAAGTTTTAATTAAATATTTACAAAATGGATATACCAAAACCTTGCTACAATACTATAGGCAGTGTACCTAGTCGCGGAGTAGTATAGTTTTTAGTAAGTCCGGTTCGTTCCACAGGGAGACGGGCTTATGAAACACTTATTTTTATATAAATATTTTTGTACAACAATATATAATAATATATAAAAGTGGGGTTTTACCGTTTAATGACCGGTTTGTCGATTTTATATTTTAAGTCACAATTAAAATCTAATACAAAATTTAAATGACGATAATTAAAGTGCGTAAAATAAATAAAATAAAATAATTATTATGCTTATTTAAACTTCCATAATCATGATATTGGCGTATCGATTTTAATTTAGTTCAATGGGTTAATTGTCCTTTGTCCTGGATTATTTAATCTGTCCGTCTGGTTTTTGTCCATAACAGTCCATCAGTCATAAATATAAAGTGCGAGTGTCCTCGTCAAATTATTATTATACCCGAAGTTAAATATTCCAACTAATTGGGGATTCGAATTGTAACAAGGTTTTAATACTTTGTTTAATGAATACACCAGGTTATCGACTGCGTGTAAACCAAGGTTTTACTACTTTGTTAACAATTACACCAATTACCCTTGAATGTAATTTCACCCCTGTTTTAATTATTCTAGTGGCTATTAATCCATTCCCGTGTCCGGTTAAATGAACGATTATTCGTACATATAAATACCCCGCCCATCGTGTCCGATTGAGTGTATATGGTAATTTATAGGGACGCCCAATTGTAAATCTTTATATTAACATTAACAAACTTTCATTTAGTTAAACAAATATAAAGCCCATTAATAGCCCATAGTCTAATTTCCACAAGTGTCGTTCTTTTGTCCAAACCCCAATTAAGGTACAAAGCCCAATAACCCCGTCTTTAATATTTAGTCCAACATCATGATTACTTTGGCTCAAATAAGCATAATAATAACTTAAGTACGAGACATTAATTTAAAAAGAAGAATATAGCTTACATTGATTATTTATCGCGTAGTGTTACACGGACAGAGCTCCGACTTTAAAAACCCGTAAAATAACCTTTACATAACCCGAACTAATCTAATATAACACTAATCTATACTATATATATATATATATATATATTTATTATCTTATGGAGTATTATTATTATTATTTGTGTGTGTGGTGTCCTAAAAACGAGTAGAAAACTGGCCTTTTATAGAACCTGAGCTGAATCTGATCCTCATGCGACTCGCATGGGAAATAGGCATAAATCCATGCGAGTCGCATGGCTATGCTGGACAGCTCACCTACGTTTGTCTCATAGCTTTGCCGACATAATATAAAATAAATATAAATATATAAATAATTAATATAATTATTTATATATTATATTTTATTCTTGTGCATAGTAGACTAGATATTTTTGGTCCATTGCGTCGGGCGTTTCTTCTTGGCTCGGGTCCCGGTTCCGGATTTTCGGACGTCTTCGCGTATTATTTTATATCGTGTACTTTACGTTCCGCAACTTGTACTCTTGTCATTTTTAGACGTCCTTCATAAATATTTTGAACCTTTTTGATTGAATCTTGTACATTTGAGCATTTTGGACCTTTTTGTCTTCAAATCTTCGTTTACGCCTTTTGTCTTCGCACTTATTAAATATAAACGAATATTACTTGAATATGGAACAATTACAACTAAAATCTTGTCTTTCTTGGGGGATAATGCTATGAAATATATGTTCCTTTTTAACCTTATCAATATCCCCACACTTGAGCGTTGCTTGTCCTCAAGCAATACAGTCTTGAAATAGGATAATACAAATCACTTCTTTATTCTTCACACTTTATACATCAGTGATTTTGATAGAGCGGTATAAACAATGATAGTAATGATAGAACCATGGTTAAAGGTGGGTGTGTCATCCACAGTTGCCTTGGGTTTAGGTCAACGACACTTACAATCAAATAGCCGATTTACTTTCGGTTTCCAAAGCAAAGTGCACATTTAAAAGGCGGTTTACAGTCCCACATGACTATAAAAATGTAGATCCTTTAGGAAATTGGATCTTTATGAAAACATTTGATCTTTTAAAAATTCAAGCTAGATTTTACCCTAGACAAGTTTTCTGATTTAATCCATTCTTTGGTGTTGCAAAATATATTTGTGGATCAATATTTTGGCTTAAAACTTTTAGGTTCGTGTAATCCACTGCTATCCTGGTATCGGAAAGCACACATCCAGTTTACTTGTTCCGTATATTACCTTTCGGTAAACTACCGTCCGGTTGTAAAGGAAAGCGATGAACAAGAAACTGTTAAGGCAATGTCTAATGACATGCATTTGTTCATGGTCTAAAAACGTGTCGGATGCTAGAACTATCCTTGGTAGGAGCAATAGTAAAGATCATCCTATGATTTTTCGGTCTGGCACAAGGTCCTGTCTCTGACCATGCTATGCAACCACCGTTCTTACGGTTGACACCCGATTTGGTTCAGGTGACCTAATGAATTCTAGGTGAATTCCTAGGATTTTACGTTCAATGGTAATGAACGCATTGAAAATGGGTTTTCAGAAAACAAATCGGTTTGTATTTTTGATCAAAATATTTTCTCGTTCAAGCTCGAGTTTAGATATCATCGAATTCCATGAGTTTGTAATTCTCAATCTTTAAGGTCAATCTCAAGGATTGAGTAATATCAGGCTTAAAAGCTGATTTTTAATCTTTTAAGGAGATTATCCTTTCTGGGGATCTGATTCATTAGTCTTATCAAGCTAATTTGCACGGTGCCTCCCCATTGTACGAGATAAATCCTTCTCATGGTTAGGATAAATCTGACCACTTGGCGACCCTGTTTGATGCTGAGGTCCGTGGATTTCCTGCTGATTTTAGAAATGACTTTTCTAGATTTTTCGTCAACCTACAGCTGGTCTGGACGACAACTTCTTGACCTAAATCAAGAAGCGCGTGTCTTTTTCGGAAGACTTTACTTCCTTTTAATGATGGAATTGATTCATCGTGTAGATCCATCTCTCATTACAGTAAATCGGGTAAAACAGTTAATTTAGTCCAAAACAAAACACCTGCAATAACTTTACAGAAACATGTGATAGATAGTTCTTAATTGAATGACTTGGTATATTCTCCCCACACTTAGTTTCTTTCTTTGCCTTTTTATTCTCCTTTATTCCATTCTTAAATGAATTCAAGCATTTTGGGTTGTTTCTCAATTTATGTCCTTTTCGAGGTAACGATAATTTCGGTATTAACACCTAGTTTTCATCGTTCATAAATATATATAAACATGATTTTGACTTCATTTAATTGAAAATTTTTCAAATTTTCACAAAATTTGGCAAATAAACTAAGTGTAAACCCGAGAGAATTTATAACCCTTCCCCACACTTGAGATCATGCAATGCCCTCATTTGCATGAAATCAGACTATAATTATAAATTCATGAGGGTGATTAGTGTAGAAAAGTGATTAAGAATACCTAGTTTGTACTTACAAAGCTCGTCGAATGATAGATGGCGCGCCTCATCGTTCATTCCTTCTTATTTTATCACACATGTTTTTCTTCAAAAATGGTTGCTTTTTTGAACAGTTTGCTAATCTTTGAAAATGCGTCTTTTACCCTAACTTATCATGCATGTTTATTAATGAGTTATGCACTAACCCGAACCCCTAATTTAACGTTAAGTGGGGTTAGACTTCCCTACATTTTAGCTGACGATATGTGAAGTCGGTGGAATAAGTTCCTGGAATTAAAATAGTGAGCCAGTTATTTATATCTCGGGTGGTGTATAATATATCAATGGGTTTAAAGTTTAGACTCACCCGTTGATCGTCACTACTTAATTCTTTTTTAAGTGTAGCTTTTAGTAAATGGATATGTCTCTTTTCTGGTTCTTGGTCAAATGGATTGTTATACACTGACATACATATTCCTATAGGGTGGTCAATTCCTAACATTTCCTTCCGTTCATTCTCGGGATCAAAGTTTTCACCTCTATTACCCATTTGGGTAAAATTTGAGGTGTCATTATCTATTACAGTTCTTAGTTCATCTTCGGTAGATGATTTGTCTATTGAGAATATTGGGTTGGAAGGTTGTGGAATGGTGAATTTCGGGATCGAAGTAGATTCTTCTTCATTAATGGTACTTATCGGTCCCACCACTTTGGTCTCGGGGGTAAAATTTTCAACGTTATCGTTTTCCCAAGAGTACCAATTTGTCACCCTTACTTCTTCTTCATCCATTGGTGGATCGATGATTTCGTCGGTAGAGGCTAATGTGTCGATATGTTGTGAAATTGGTAAAACTGAATAAAAAGTATCATCGGGATAGTTGGTGATTTCGGAGCTCTCGAATTCATCAAAATTCGATGATTTGAGATTTTCTTGAACAATACTCCTCAGATCAACAGGTGTGTAGTCTGATAGAGTTTCAGCTTGCCGGTTTACAAACTCGCTCATTTGTTCATTTTGAGCATCGAGTTCTTCGAGTTTGATTTTCATATGATCTAAAGAATTTTCGGACACGTAATTTTCCTCGTCTTCTGGTTGTTGAGTTTGGATATATTCTTGGGAATAATCCCAGTTTGAATTGCGTTCTTCATAATCGTTCCATGCAGGTTCTGTGGGTGCGTAATTTTCCATAGGAACGTAATAGTAACATTCCCATGTTGAGTGATAATCTCCACAGATTTTACAACCAGTTATTGTTTCATCGTTCGCGATCCAAGATTGACTGAATGAATTGTCATCAACACTCGGTTGAGAGTATTGATTTAATTGATTTTGGAGTTCAAAAAGAGTTTCCAAGGCCTTGCTTTCAAAATTTTCCATTTTATTGCGATGGCCAAATTTTAGCTACAATGTGGTGCATTTACTAATTATCCTATTAGTTATAAAAATAGAAAAACTTATATAAGTTGTCCAATTAATAGACTTTTCTGCTTTTGCCCACGTTTCGAATAGCCAAAAGATGCAGCAGGGAGCCAGAACCCTTTAAATCGGAAGCTCACAACTCAGCCACTAACAAATCCAACTATTACTACGAAGCAGAAAATTGTCAACGTCCATTAATTTAACCACTTAAATAATTTTTCTTTCTGTTTGAGATATTAGATAAGAAATAGAGAAAATTTCTAAGTCCTAAAAACTAAAATGTCGAGAAATAAGAAAGAAAAAGATTGCGCGTCGAAAAGTGTCGAAAAATAAAAATAAGAAAGAAAAACGTCGGAACTTAAAAGTCTAAAAATTATATCTAAAAAGTTGCGCCTAAAGGTCTACAGGTAAAACTAAAGCGAAAAACGGCGTCGCAAAATTCTAAAGCACCTAAATCTTAGTCTAAGGAATAAGCACTTAAGGGATTTTACGGCAATGCCTAAAAATTCTAGAAATAAAAATGAAACTACGGCAAAAACTAGACTTAAAACTAAGCACGAATGATAAAAATACAAAAATTACGCTAAAAATAAATAAAAAGGCACAAAATATAAAAGAGATAAAAAGTTATAAAAATATTAGATTTTATAAAAATATTATTTTTATATTTTATATATTATAGTATTAAGTATTATATATTATAAAACTAGTTTAAAGTAATAAAAATAAAATAAACTAAAAACTTAATTATAATAATAATAATAGTATTAGGGTTTAAGTAATAATAATATTAAAATCCGTATTTAATGCGTAATTAGGGTAAGATGTGGCCTGGCAGGCCCTGTCATGCGAGTCGCATGATTTAAGGCAGGGGGTCATGCGAGTCGCATGACCTGTCTTGCAGGTTCAAACCAGGGGGGTCAATGACAGGTTCAAACGTAATATTTATTATTTATTTATATTTTCTGTTTTATATTTAAATAAAATATATATATATATAATTAAAAATAAAAACTTAATTTTAAAAACTAAAATAAACTAAAAATACTTTATAATTTTATAAATATATAAGAAAAACTTAAAAATAGATTTAAAATATTTTTTTTTTTTCGATTTTAAAAGATTTTTAATTTTTTTAATTTTTTTTTATAGATTTTATATTGTTTTTCTAAAAATGTAAATAAATATTTCGCCGACTCCCCGGCAGCGGCGCCAAAAACTTGGCGTGGTAGCACGGGGTTACGAAATAGTGTATATTTTTAATACGGAATGCTACAAAATTTAACAAGTTTTAATTAAATATTTACAAAATGGATATACCAAAACCTTGCTACAACACTATAGGCAGTGTACCTAGTCGCGGAGTAGTATAGTTTTTAGTAAGTCCGGTTCGTTCCACAGGGAGACGGGCTTATGAAACACTTATTTTTATATAAATATTTTTGTACAACAATATATAATAATATATAAAAGTGGGGTTTTACCGTTTAATGACCGGTTTGTCGATTTTATATTTTAAGTCACAATTAAAATCTAATACAAAATTTAAATGACGATAATTAAAGTGCGTAAAATAAATAAAATAAAATAATTATTATGCTTATTTAAACTTCCATAATCATGATATTGGCGTATCGATTTTAATTTAGTTCAATGGGTTAATTGTCCTTTGTCCTGGATTATTTAATCTGTCCGTCTGGTTTTTGTCCATAACAGTCCATCAGTCATAAATATAAAGTGCGAGTGTCCTCGTCAAATTATTATTATACCCGAAGTTAAATATTCCAACTAATTGGGGATTCGAATTGTAACAAGGTTTTAATACTTTGTTTAATGAATACACCAGGTTATCGACTGCGTGTAAACCAAGGTTTTACTACTTTGTTAACAATTACACCAATTACCCTTGAATGTAATTTCACCCCTGTTTTAATTATTCTAGTGGCTATTAATCCATTCCCGTGTCCGGTTAAATGAACGATTATTCGTACATATAAATACCCCGCCCATCGTGTCCGATTGAGTGTATATGGTAATTTATAGGGACGCCCAATTGTAAATCTTTATATTAACATTAACAAACTTTCATTTAGTTAAACAAATATAAAGCCCATTAATAGCCCATAGTCTAATTTCCACAAGTGTCGTTCTTTTGTCCAAACCCCAATTAAGGTACAAAGCCCAATAACCCCGTCTTTAATATTTAGTCCAACATCATGATTACTTTGGCTCAAATAAGCATAATAATAACTTAAGTACGAGACATTAATTTAAAAAGAAGAATATAGCTTACATTGATTATTTATCGCGTAGTGTTACACGGACAGAGCTCCGACTTTAAAAACCCGTAAAATAACCTTTACATAACCCGAACTAATCTAATATAACACTAATCTATACTATATATATATATATTTATTATCTTATGGAGTATTATTATTATTATTTGTGTGTGTGGTGTCCTAAAAACGAGTAGAAAACTGGCCTTTTATAGAACCTGAGCTGAATCTGATCCTCATGCGACTCGCATGGGAAATAGGCATAAATCCATGCGAGTCGCATGGCTATGCTGGACAGCTCACATACGTTTGTCTCATAGCTTTGCCGACATAATATAAAATAAATATAAATATATAAATAATTAATATAATTATTTATATATTATATTTTATTCTTGTGCATAGTAGACTAGATATTTTTGGTCCGTTGCGTCGGGCGTTTCTTCTTGGCTCGGGTCCCGGTTCCGGATTTTCGGACGTCTTCGCGTATTATTTTATATCGTGTACTTTACGTTCCGCAACTTGTACTCTTGTCATTTTTAGACGTCCTTCATAAATATTTTGAACCTTTTTGATTGAATCTTGTACATTTGAGCATTTTGGACCTTTTTGTCTTCAAATCTTCGTTTACGCCTTTTGTCTTCGCACTTATTAAATATAAACGAATATTACTTGAATATGGAACAATTACAACTAAAATCTTGTCTTTCTTGGGGGATAATGCTATGAAATATATGTTCCTTTTTAACCTTATCATGCTCGCGTAATAATGATTAGCTACCATTGTCACGGGTTCAAATCGTGTCAAACAAGCGATGTACGACGATTGTTGAGCAAGATGGGGTAGTGTGGTGTATATGTACATTCATATGTGTTAGGTTTTCTCGTTCATTGCTTAACCATTTCTGTTTTATAGTATGAAGACGAGAAACGGACCCGAGACCAATGAAGGGGGTTCGATCGAGGATGTTGAGTTTACGGCCAAGGTTGAGGCCATTATGCAAAGGCGTCATGAGGCCTTCTTAGAGGATGTTAAGAAGATGTTTTTGGATTCAATTGACGAACAAGTAGTCAATCTAGTCAAGGAACAAGTTAAGATTGTTCTTAAAGAGGATAACGCGGGAAGGCGAGACTTCCACTATAAAAACTTCAAAGATGCTCAACCTCCCACCTTTGAAGATGAACGAGACCCACTCAAGAGTGCTCGATGGATCTCCGATATGGAGGGGGCTTTCTGTACTAGTGAGTGCTCTCTCGATAAAAAGACGAGGTTTGGTAGTAGCATGATGAGGGGTGATGCCAAGTTGTGGTGGGACGCGAAAATCCGACTTTATGGCGAAGACAAAGTATGAGTTTGACGTGGGACGAGTTTAAAGAAGAATTTTTCAAGGAGTACCAAACTTCAGCCGATCTTTCAAAGCTTAAGGACGAGTTATGTACTTTAAGGCAAGGGTCAATGGATTTGAACACTCTCAAGTCCACTTTCTTATCAAAGACCCAATTTTACCCGGAGTATGACGGGAACGATCACATGTTGAAAGAAGATTTCTACCAAATCTTGAATGATAACTATCAAGAAAGGATTAGTAGGAATTCGGCGAAGACTTTTGATGAGCTATTTGATATCGCTAAGGGTTTTGAGTCGCTTGCTCCAAGAAAGAGTGACTTCACCTTTGACAAACGAAAATTTGAAGCTACTAGCCACTCGAACAAGAAGAACAAAAGTGTGACTGAGAGCGCCGGTAGTGCGAAAAAGGGGGCTTCTAAGAGTTTTGGGCCCATGTGCTACAATTGTGGTCGACAAGGGCACTTGGCCCGTGATTGTACGAACTCATCTTCCAACAAAATCGTTTGTTTTAATTGTAACAAAGAGGGGCACAAGAGGCCGGAGTGTCCCGAATTACGCAACAATAATGTTAAGCGACTAGAGAAGGCGGCGGGTACGGCTAGGGGTTGGAATTATTTAATGACCAATGAGGATGCCAAGCAATCTAGCGAAGTTGTTTCAGGTAATTTCATGGTTAATTCCAATCCGGCAAGGATACTCTTTGATAGTGGTGCAAACTTGTCGTTTGTGTCACCAAAATTTGTGCCCAAACTTAATAAACCGTTAGCTAAGTTAAGTCGTCCGGTAGAAGTTGAAATAGCGGATGGCAAGACGGTGCTAGTGGTTGATGTGTGTAAAAATTGTAATTTTATGTTTGGTGTCGAAAACTTTAAAATCGATCTCATCCCGATGACCTTGGGTGATTTTGATATCGTTGTTGGTATGGATTGGCTCGATCATAATAGAGCCGATATTGCATGCCATGAAAAATCTATTCGAGTGAAGAGCCCAAGTAGGGGAGAGTTAGTTATTCATGGCGATAAACGAAGAAGACTTGTGCCGATATGCACTTTTGCTCGGGCACGTCGTTTTCTGGTTGGTGGTGGCATGGATTTTCTTGCCCATGTTATTGATACTCGTGAGGGGCCACCACCCATTCATGAAATTCCGGTGTTGAGTGAATTTGAAGACGTTTTTCCGGATGAGTTACCGGGTGTTCCGGCGGAAAGACAAGTTGAATTTCGCATTGAGTTGGTTCTGGGGGCTACCCCCATTGCTAAAACTCCTTATCGTTTAGCGCCGACGAAAATGCAAGAGTTGTTAAATCAAACCCAAGAGCTACTTGAAAAGGGTTTTATCCGACCGAGTGCTTCGCCATGGGGCGCTCCGGTTTTATTCGTGAAGAAGAAGGATGGTAGTATGCGGATGTGCATCGATTATCGGGAGTTGAACAAAGTGACGATCAAGAATCGTTATCCATTGCCTAGGATTGACGATTTGTTCGACCAACTCCAAGGTGCAACGTATTTCTCTAAAATCGACCTACGGTCCGGCTATCACCAAATGCGGGTCCGTGAGGAAGATATCAAGAAAACGGCTTTTCGAACGCGTTATGGGCATTTAGAATTCGTAGTTATGACTTTTGGTCTTACGAATGCACCGACGGCATTCATGGATCTTATGAACCGAGTGTGCCAACCTATGTTGGACAAGTCGGTGATTGTGTTCATTGACGACATACTTGTCTATTCAAAAAGTATGAAGGAACATGAACATCATTTGAGGGGTGTGTTAAAGACGTTGCGGAAGGAGAAGTTGTATCCTAAATTCTCCAAATGTGAATTTTGGCTAAGGGAAGTTCAATTCCTTGGCCATATCGTGAACGAAAATGGTATTCAAGTAGACCCGGGAAGATTGAGACGGTAAAGAGTTGGGGACGACCGACTACGCCTACGGAAATCCGAAGTTTTCTCGGATTGGCCGGTTATTATTGTCGGTTTATCCAAGACTTTTCTAAGATCATTTCTCCATTGACGAAATTGACAAGAAAGAAAGCGAGATTTAATTGGGAGAACGAGCAAGAAATTGCTTTTCAATTGTTAAAAGAGAAGTTGTGTCAAGCTCCGGTGCTAGTTTTGCCGGAAGGGGTGGAAGACATGACGGTCTATTGTGATGCTTCTTTAAATGGGCTCGGTTGTGTTCTAATGCAAAGGGGTAAAGTCATCGCTTATGCCTCTCGACAATTAAAGGAACACGAGACTAGATATCCGACTCATGATCTTGAGTTGGCGGCGGTTGTTCATGCGTTGAAAATTTGGCGCCATTACTTGTATGGTGTCAAGTGTACAATTTATTCGGATCACAAGAGTTTGAAACATCTTTTCGATCAAAGAGATTTGAGTTATCGGCAACGTAGGTGGATGGATGTGGTAAAAGACTATGATTGTGAGATACTTTATCATCCGGGCAAGGCGAATGTGGTCGTGGATGCGTTAAGTCGAAAGAGTCATCACCCGGCGTTACGATTGGGATTGTTACGTATGATTATTACTAACGATTTTCTTGAAAAACTTGGTGTGATTCAAATAGAGGCTTACGTTCACAACAAGCATGCAGAACGAATTGTGGGGCAATCGGAGTTCATTACTATGGGCTCGCGTGGTTTGTTGTCTTTTCAAGGAAGAGTGTGGGTGCCTAAGATGGGTGATTATCGACAAGTGCTACTTGATGAAGCACATAAGTCAAAGTATTCCATTCATCCGGGCGCGACGAAAATGTATCTTGACTTAAGGAAAGATTATTGGTGGCCGGGCATGAAACGTGATGTTGTAAAGTATGTTGAGCAATGCGTCACGTGTTTGCAAGTTAAGGCCGAGCACCAAAATCCGTATGGTAAGTTACAACCGTTAGAAATCCCGAAGTGGAAATGGGAGCACATTACCATGGATTTCATCACAAAGTTACCTAAAACGGCGAGAACCCAATTCGATTCGATTTGGGTGATAGTTGATCGATTGACGAAGAGTGCCTTGTTTCTTCCCATTCGGGAAGCGATATCATCGGAAACCTTGGCTAAATTGTTTATCAAGGAGGTAGTCGCTCGACATGGGGTTCCTATATCTATTATTTCGGATCGAGATACTCGTTTTACATCTCGGTTTTGGGAAAAGTTTCATGAAGATATGGGTACACAATTGAAATTGAGCACGGCGTATCATCCTCAAACGGACGGTCAAACCGAACGTACGAATCAAACATTGGAGGATATGTTGCGGGCGTGTATTATTGATTTCGGTGGTAGTTGGGATGAGCACTTACCTTTGGTGGAATTCTCGTACAATAATAGTTATCATACTAGTATCGGGATGCCACCCTACGAGATGCTTTATGGGCGGAGGTGTCGAACTCCGATTTGTTGGGGTGAAGTTGGTCAAAAAGAAATCGGGAGTACCGATTTGGTCTTAGAAACGAATAGGAAGATTGACATGATTCGGGATCATTTGAAAAAGGCGCAAGATAGACAAAAGTCGTATGCCGACAAGCGTAGACGAATGATCGAATTTCAAGAAGGTGACATGGTGATGCTTAAGGTTTCGCCATGGAAAGGTGTTATTCGGTTCCGAAAACGGGGAAAGTTAGCTCCTCGGTTTATTGGGCCATTTAAGGTTTTAGATCGTGTTGGTGAAGTCGCGTATCGTTTGGAATTACCCGAAGAGCTTGCGGGATCCATAATACATTTCATGTTTCCCATCTCCGCAAGTGTCTTGCGGACGATTCATCTTGGGTGCCGTTAGACGAGATTGAGCTAAACAATAAGTTAGAATATATTGAGGAGCCGATTGCCATACTCGATGAGAAGGTCAAAAGGTTGAGACATAAAGAGGTTAGGACTTTTAAAGTTCAATGGCGTCGTAGTAAAGGTTCCGAGTTTACTTGGGAGTCCGAAGAATTCGTGTTGGTTTACCTTCCCTCTTGTCATGCGTCTTGGATTGCGAGGACGCGTTCCGATTCAAGTGGGGGAGAGTTGTAAGACCCTAATCTTCATTGTACAGCAGGGTATATATGGTACATAGCGTGTGGGTGAAGTTGTGAAATCAAACAGAAGTCAGAAGCTGAGCTGGGCTAGGTGCGCTCAGCGCACACCTAATGGTGCGCGCCGCGCACTGTTCACTGTAGCCGGATCCAGCTCTTTTATTCAGATATTTTGATGGGCTTTTTGGTAAT
The DNA here is from genome assembly GCF_046630445.1 of Rutidosis leptorrhynchoides. Taxonomy (NCBI): domain Eukaryota; kingdom Viridiplantae; phylum Streptophyta; class Magnoliopsida; order Asterales; family Asteraceae; genus Rutidosis; species Rutidosis leptorrhynchoides. The sequence continues at coordinate 116,966,390 of NC_092341.1, read as the reverse complement.
TTCACTTGTGGGCGTGATAAAGGCTACCAGATCAGATTGTGAGGAGTCATAACTCCATTTTCAACTACCATATCCATATCACTTTAATTTTAGAGAGAGAGTGTGATTTCTTGAGTGAGAAAGCTAAATCCAAGAGGAAGAAGTTGTCCTCGGACCAAAGTGCGGGTATTAAAGTTGCTCATCTCCTCTCTAGCTCCGTTGTGGTTGTAGTGGTATGTTCTAGCTTTAATTTCCTTACTTTGATTTTGTGTAAGGGTTAGGGTTTGGGTAAATGAAGAACATAAAACCCATATTTGGCGATTTTGTGTGTTCTTGGGTAAGATGGAGTCATAAAGACTCAATGGCAACTAACCTAGGGTTTTAAAATGTAAATTGATGTTTATGAGTTCTAATTGGTTAGTTAATCACTAGCACACCTAGTTAAATAGGTAAATGGGTGTTAGATGGGTTAGTAGATAACCCGAAATGGGTGTGTTGACTTTAAATTAGTCAAAGGGCTAATGATTGACCTAATTGGGAAATATGGGTATGAAATACCCTAATTGTGTAATGGTTAGTGTTGTTGGACCTTAATCACTAGCTTTTAAGTGATTAATGTGGTCTTGACCCTTAAAGGGCGGTTTGGTGAAAATGGGGCATTTAATGCATTTAAGTCATTAAATGCACATAAGTAAAATTGTTGGTATTTAGTCCAACTAGTTATGTGGGTTGATTGAAGTACTTATTATATTAGGTACTTTGCTTTGAAGCTTGCGGAAGTATAAAACCGTCACCAAATCGTTAAAGGTGAGTGGAATGATTATATGCATATGTATGTAATGTATTTATTTGTATGCTATGGTATGAACCAAAGAGCCGGTAGTGCCATAGTATGTGCGAGCGTGCTATGATGTGAACCAAAGAGCCGGTAGCGTCATAGTACGTGTGTTATAGTGTGAACCAAAGAGCCGGTAGCGCTATAGCACGATTTGTTAGGGTGTGAACCAAAGAGCCGGTAGCACCTTAGCGTTGTTAGAAGTGTGAACCAAAGAGCCGGTAGCACTCTAGCGTGAGTATGACTCGAGTTGTGATGTGAACCAAAGAGCAGGTAGTATCATGACAAATGCGTATGGTGTGAACCAAAGAGCCGGTAGCACCATGACGCGAGAATGGTTAACCATGGTTGTGTATTGTTTTGTAGCATATTATATTATGTCGATTATATGTTATTGATTACGCTAGTAGCGGTTTGTTGGAGATTATTAGCTTTGTACTTGAGATGGTATGCTAATTGTATTGCTAGCGTGTATGCGGTATATGTGTAAGTGATTGCAAGTAGGTATATTATATATATATGGGTATAATTATTGCATTCACTAAGCTTTGCTTACCCTCTCGTTGTTTATCTTTTTATAGGCTCCGGCGTTGACAAGGGTAAGGGCCTTCGATTGGATTAGAGATCCTGCTTGTTGTTTAGGGGACGCTTTTGGAATGTGATAGCTTTTGGAGTTTGACCGAGATTTGGGTAGTTTAACCCCAAACACCATGCTCATAGTGTCGTTTGGAATTTAAACTAGTATGGTCGAAACTCGAACTTTTGTATGAAACTCGTAAAACGGCCGATGTGGGCCCCGTTTTGTAAAACTCATTTTTTGTTTGCATCGTATGAGTTTTCCATATTAGAACATGTTATGAAAAGCGTTTCGTCTAATTATGTCGGGAAGTGGGAGATCTTTAATTAAAATTTGACGATTTTGGACAGAAGCTGTTGGGGGCCTGTGCGCGTGGCGCACTCTACTGTAAAAAAAAAAAAAATTCTTTTGCTTCGCGTATTCGGTTGGTTATTGGTTTGGGTCGTTACAGTGTTGCGTTTGTTAAACTAATTTTAACCAAACCATTTTAAGTGATTATTGTCTTTTGTTTCTATACTAATTTTCTAGCTAGCATGGCATAGACAAATAAGAACACAATAATAATCATGACACGCAATTATCGGTAGTATGCTTCGAGTCCTATGCGTTTTTTCCGGTGATCCAACACACGGAAAAACTTGGTCAACTAGGGACATAACCTTGTGTGAGAATTGGCTCCCACTAAAACCGCCATCTCCATTAAATGCTCGGACGGGCCGCCTTGTGAACATCATTTTCGTGATTCCAATCTTGGTTGCATTATTTTACAAAATAAATATTCTATTTTCTATACTACTACAAATACAATATGAAAAAGAAATACGACATGCAAGTCATTTAATAATTATTACATTCATCCCGAATAAATAAGAAATACGACATGCAAGTCGTTTAATAAATTATTACATTCATCCCGAATAAATAATAAATTAAATTACACAACCAAACATTCACACAAGGGTCTTATAGAGGCAAATACTACCGATTTCATACAACAATCATATACATTACAAATGGAGTGCCAAACATCCATTTTATGAAACATGTTTCGATAAGGATTGATTTAAACAACACTTAATGGCACATAACAAATATCAATCATTGTTTACATAACTTATGTATGTAAACCCACTTCATATTTTGTAAGTATGGTTTTCATGCTAAAACCATCCAAACAAACATATTAAGTGAATTAAAACATGTTGGAGATTTATCCACTTTAACAAAGCATAAAGTCTAAAATTAGCAATTTTAATTTTCTTATTTCATGTAAAACATGAATATAATTTATGTACTTTATTTTTCTAAACTTTGAATCACTTTTAGTCAACATTCAAGTTACCTTATCAAATTTTCGGATTTTGGCAGATTCATACATGAAACTTCAGATGGTCATATCTTACTCATTTCTAATCCGTTTTCGATGATTTTTTTTTTCAAATTTAAGTTCTTTCAGTTAGCTTTCAAATGCAATTAGTCTTATACAATAATATTGAGTTTAAACCCCCAAAACAGTCCATCAAAGACGGACTATCCAAGCTGGAAAAAACAATTTCTTAAATGAAAAAAATGAGTTTAACCCATTTTACATTTTTCCAAAATCCAAGATTCAAATTAGTATTTAGAAAACATAAAACATAAATCATGATACTTGTTTTGCATGTTTGTTATGCATGATCATCTCTAAGAATCATGCACAACGCATCCATCAAAACTAAATATCATAAGAAAAGTTTGCTAAAACTTGTACAAGATGGCTCGGATACCACTGTTGGAGTATGATACAAATTCAAAGCGAGCGGAAGCATTTTTAAAACTTTACAAAATCATACTCTTCCACGGATCATTGTACAAAACTTTAGCAAACAAAATAAATTAACGAAACCGAACAAGAGAAGATTAGAATACAACATTTGTAGTCTTTTGAAGATCGAATTTGAAAACTCAAAGAAGAGTTCCTCTAAACGGTAGACACCCAAAGTTCCAACCTTGTTTCGATCTATACTTTCTACTTAACGGATCTTTTCTTCTTCCTTATTTCCACCAAAAACGGAACCCAATTATAGATTTCAAGTATTTTGGTTACTTGAAAATGAGAAAGAAAATAGCATTTTTGTATGTGTGTTTTGTATTTTTTTTTTTTTTGTATTTATTTCCAATACCAAGACTTGGTATTATATATTACATAATTGATACAATAATACATATAGTACAAATATAATAAATGAAGATTTGGAAAGATTTGCAAAATCAAATCTTTATATAAAATAAGATTTACAAAATCAAATCAAATCTTATATCTTATATAAAATATGATTTGCAAAATCTAATCAAATCTCTACATATTTAGATTTGTAAGTATATGTAAACATATAAAAAAAACTTACTTAATTTATTAAACCATTAACTAATGATTAATAAATTAATTTCCGATTAGAAGGTATATCAAACAATTTACGATTGGCCTTTGTGTGTGACTGAATAGGATAAATGGACTTTTATTATTTAATGTCATGTGCATATCTTCGGAATATATGTACCACGGTCAAACCACGGTCGAACCGTAGCCAACCCGAGAACATATTTCCAACACTTTTTAGGTTCTTATTTACAAGCCCTCAATAAATAAAATAGTTCTTGGACAATCACAAAAGAGTAATCTAGAATCCATGAATACAGATTATGATGATGAAGCGACCAGTGCATCAGACGTGTATTCGTTTGGTGTAATGCTGCTTAGAGTTGGTAGATACTATTAACACGCAATTATGTGAAAATACTGAGAATATTATTTCCATGCTAATGCTAATCATTCCCTTATATTGATTTGCATGCCCTGTGAACAAGCTGTACATTCAGACACACAACTAACAAAGTCAGTTTTGCGGTCTGTAGAATTCACTTGCGAGGAGAAAATTGAACAAGTTGATGGCTACAAAGATTGGTTTTATAAAAGTTGTAATGACTGCACCTTTAAAGTCACAGAGGACCTGGACCAGCCGAATGTGTTTACATGCGGGGATCATGGTAAACAAGCAACCTGCAGACACATGTAAGGAAAAAACAACACCATTTTACATTACAATTATTCTAACAACATGTGCTAACTTATAATATAACAACAGTCTAGCTACTGTTTCAAAACACTGGTGAACGACACATCTTCTACTGCATGCTTCACCTTCTTCTCAGAAGCTGGAAACCAAATTGTTGGCCATACATGCAAAGAACTTGTCACAATCACAGGGTACGATGAGAGTCATCAGCTCCCACCAATGATACGGGCTATTGAAGGACAGGTGCACACATTCCAGTTCGATTACGATCCTCAATAAAAGAAAAACTTCCCGCAATTCATCGTTGACAGGCTGCTAGACGAACCTCCCACGCAAAGTGACATTACTGCAACACCAAACGCCTCATCATCGGGCAACCACCTATCCAACACAGGTAATAACCACTTTCTGAAAAAAGTCGGCAAATCAATCCAGCTCATTAAGTAATTTAGTTCTGCGATGAAGTTTTTAATTAGGTGTTTTTATTTCCCAATAACAACGGCTGCTAATTTTACTTCGTTATATCATTCTGAGATTGAATCATTTTACATGGCTTAACAATTTGACCACAGGCACAATTACGGTGACAACTAGACCACCAACGGAACACCTCAAAGAACCTGAGGAAACAAAAGGACCAAAATCACACAACAGCAAAACGCGCTCTGTTTGTAGCAGATTCGATCGATGACGACACATGAACTAAACGAAAACGAGATTAGCTATGGATTGAGCTCCTTATAGAGAGTCCTCTGTATAGTTTTGATACCTACTAGACGCAGTTATTTAAAAGAACCACATGTAAAGTTTTGTTCATAAAACTGTGTATGTTATATTTTATAACTGTAAACGATGTACGTATGCAAATTAAGTATGTAAATTAACTATGCAATCGATAACTAGCGAGCTTATACCTCGCAATTTTACGCTGCGTAGCGTGGACCTCATACATCTCGTATATTAACATAATGTGTTGTTTGTATCTGTATGATAGCTGTCGATTTGAACATTCACGTTCCAAGCGGGTCATAAATTTAGCACCGCAGGTACTTTTTTGGTTTGTCATACATTTATCATAAACCTAATCTTTTGCTGAAATGTTACTTTTATGTCTCCCTCATATGCTATCTGTTTTTAGATTTTTAAGATACAAATTCAACTCACAACCCATGTAACTTGAGTACTTTTCGATTGAGATTTCCAAGATAAAGGTTGAAGTCATGGTTGAAGACAACGTGTGATTAACATCATGTATGATAATATATTTGTTTCACGTATGAACTAACCTCTTATTTTTAAATACTCGCTTATTGGTGTTCTTATACTTGATATTTTATGTATTTTTACGTTTTCGTTCAACAAACGGGGTCAAAAACCATTGTATTGTACTTCGTGTTAGTATATCGTTTGATTTATTAGACAAGTGCTTTTATAAGATTATGAATTATATTCCATTATATTTATTTAATATTTATTCTAACACTGAAACGATCAAGACTCATTTCCCGAAAAACGACAATTTTTTTTTTTTTTTTTTTTTTTTTTTTTTTGGAGATCCCAATGGGATCCCAAATTCTGCCCAAAGACTTTAAAATTCCTAAGTGGGATCAAAAGATCTAACCCTATTTAACCATCATGACACCTGTCCCGTTTTAAACTCCGACAATTAACATGTAAACACAACATGTACTTGAGTCATTAAACACATAGAACCAACATCTCAAAAAGTTAACACGTTTACAACCGTTGACTAACTACAATGACCCATCACATAACAGAAGTAGTAATTTTGACCCATTCGACATATGACACCAAAGACACAAAATGTACAAACATCAACATAACGAGTATTAGAGCGTGAGTTCCGGGATCATCTACCCATATACGATCACAACCCAAAAAGGCAAGCAAAAAGTGTTCACATAACGTCATAGCAAAGCCAAAAGCACAACAAGCATCTAGTCAAGTCCTTAAGCATTTCAAACATCCACACTCAATCTATCGTCTCCACTTGCTTACCCTTATCGTGACTTGATCCTAAAAAATGTTAAACCACAACAGAGTAAGCGAAACGCTTAGTGAATACAATATACGTATATAAAAGATAAGCTTAACTATAAGTACACAAATCACATTCACAATTCAATAAGCATACAAATCATCTTCCAACATAAAGTACATCTCTTCGATGTAAAGTGCATCTCCCCGATGTAAAGGTGGACATCTCCCCGATGTCAGGTAGACATCTCCCCGATGTCAAGTACATCTCCCCGATGTATAAGTAGACATCTCCCCGATGTCAAGTACATCTCCCCGATGTCATGTAGGGTTTCAACCCTCAACAACAATATTGCATAATCGACATACAACAGTCAAATTTGCCAAATTATATATGTATATTATACTCACCTTAATTCCAAGCAAAATGGTTAACACACTTCCAAGCAAGACAAGTCACAAGCTTCAAGTACAATCACCTAAACAACAATTTCATACACATACATCACAATCTATTCATACTTGGTCATTAAAACCAAAATCACTAGGGTTTTCCTCAAAGACCCGTAATGCCCATTTTGACACCACTTAACCAAAAACACAAGACTTTGTAAGTCTTTTTACTTCATTATATATATATATATATATATATATATATATATATATATATATATATATATATATATATATATATATATATATATATATATATATATATATATATATATATATATATATATAATTTACTAACTAATTACTTAAGTCAACCCGAGTCAAAGTAAGTTTTGACTCACACCATCAAGTCACAATTACTAGTTTCTATTTGATTAGTTCATCATTTTTATAAAATCCCTAAATCATAAACCCTAACCCTAATTTTCGAATTAGGGTTTCAATGAAACTAAAACTTTAATTTCTAACAATAACAAAGTCATCTATCAATAAAATTTCGGATTTAAAGATATAAAAAGCTCATACCTCAAGTTAGGTTATAAAACCCCCAATTTCTATAGAGATGATGAGAAGTTAAGAAAATCACAAGCTTCAATGGTGTTAGTAATTGATAACAAGGTTGATTACACCCTTTAATTTAGTTGCATGAAGAAAATCTAGGGTTCTTGGTCTTGATCCCCAAAAATCGCCACTCACAAGTACTCCCTCACTTATTCTATATTTATTTTTAACTTGCTGTAACAATGAAGTGATTTTCCAGATTTTTAAGAGGTAGGTTTTATCATATTTACAATTTTGACCTTCCTCCACTTAGTGTCTTACAAGGTTGGTCCTTTTCCTTAACCAAAACTAAATTAACTAACACTTATAATTAATAAAATATACCTTTAAAATATTGGGGTCTTACAACTCTCCCCCAATTGAATCAGATCGCGTCCTCATGATCCAAGCTAGGTGACTAGACGGAAAGTGTTTAAGCATGAATTTCTCCGTTTCCCACGTGTACTCTGTTTCTCTCCCGTACTTCCATTTAACTTTAAAAGATTTGATTGGCTTATTTCGAATTTTCCTCACTTGTTCATCAACAATATCAACTGACTCTTCAATATACCCTAATTTCTCATTTACCTCAACTTCATCTAATCGCACAACTGTAGATTATGCGGTTAAGAACTTCTGTAAATGAGATACATGGAAGGTGTTATGAATTCCCGACAACTTTTCGGTCAATTCTAATCTATATGCAACTTCGCCTACTCTTTCTAGAATTTTAAAAGGTCCGATATAGCGAGGACCAAGTTTTCCTCGTTTTCTAAACCGAATGATACCTTTCCACGGTGAGACTTTTAACATTACCAAATCACCCTCCTTAAATTCAATCGACCTCCGTCCCCTATCCGCATAGGATTTTGTCTATCTTGGGCGGTTTTCAAACGTTCTCGAATAATTTCAATCTTTTTGTTTGTTTTCAAAACAAGGTCGGATCCACCCACTTCCTTTTCACCTATCTCACCCCAACAAATTGGAGTGCGACACTTTCTTCCATATAGCATCTCATAAGGCGGCATTCCGATGCTAGCATGATAGCTATTATTATACGAAAATTCCGCTAATGGAAGATGAACATCCCAACTTCCACCGAACTCAATCGCACATGCGCGCAACATATCCTCAAGAGTTTGAATGGTCCTTTCACTTTGACCATCGGTTTGGGGATGAAAAGCGGTACTTAACTTCAATTGTGTACCCATATCTTCTTGAAATTTTCTCCAAAACCGAGAAGTGAATCGGGTATCCCTATCTGACACACTAGAAACAGGGACACCATGTCTAGCTATTACCTCTTTGATGAAAAGTGAAGCTAAAGTTTTAGACGAAGAGGCTTCCCGGATTGGAAGAAATAACGCACTTTTTGTCAAGCGATCTACAATCACCCAAATCGTATCATATTGATTTCTAGCTGTTTTAGGTAACTTCGTAATGAAATCCATTGTGATATGTTCCCACTTCCACTTCGGGATTTCTAAAGGTTGCAATTTTTCATAAGGCTTTTGATGTTCAACCTTCACTTATAAACAAGTGACACATTGCTCAACATATTTCACAATGTCCCGTTTCATTCCAGGCCACCAATACCCTTCTTTCAAGTCATGGTACATTTTTGTCGCACCTGGATGAATAGAATACTTCAATTTTTGTGCCTCATCAAGTAATAATTGTCTAACCCCGCCATGTTTTGGAATCCACAATCTACCATAGCGGGTTAATAATCCCCGAGAATCTTTTTCAAATAACTCCACTTGCCCTTTTATTATTTCTTCATGAGAAAGTTCATGCATCGCCTCTACTTGGGACTTCGAGATATTCTGAAAAAAATCATTTATAATTGCCATTCACAAAGACTCAATTTGAATTCCCGAATGTTGGCTCTTTCGACTTAATGCATCTGCCACAACATTAGCTTTACCCGGATGGTAAAGTATTTCACAATCATAATCCTTGAGAAGATCTAACCATCTTCGTTGGCGATTATTTAGATCCCTTTTGCTGAAAAAGTATCTCAAGCTCTTGTGATCCGTATAAATGGTACATTTGACACCATATAAATAATGGCGCCAAATTTTTAATGCATGGACCACCGCAGCTAACTCAAGATCATGCGTGGGGTAATTCTTTTCGTTCTCTTTCAATTGCCTCGAAGCATAGGCAATAACTCTACCCCGTTGCATTAAAACACACTCGAGACCATTGACAGATGCATCGCAATAAACGGTCATATCATTAATTCCTTCCGGTAACACCAATACTGGAGCGTGACTCAATTTTTGTTTTAATAATTGAAAAGCTACTTCTTGATCATTGCCCCAATTAAACATTACATTCTTTTGGGTCAACTTAGTCAACGGGAAAGCAATTTTGGAAAAATCTTGAATAAACCTTCGATAATAACCGGCTAATCCAAGAAAACTGCGAATCTCCGTCAGCGTAGTCGGTCGATCCCACCTCTCTATTGCTTCAATCTTTTCGGGATAAACTTGAATTCCATTCTCATTCACAATGTGGCCGAGGAATTGAACTTCCCTCAACCAAAATTCACACTTAGAAAATTTTGCATATAACTTCTCCTTCCGCAACATTTCTAAAACTTCTCATAAATGGTGTTCGTGTTCTTTCATACCCTTAGAGTAGATAAGAATATCGTCAATAAACACGATCACCGACTTATCTAGCATCGGATGGCACACTCGATTCATAAGGTCCTTGAATGCCGCAGGTGCATTCGTAAGACCAAAAGGCATTACTACGAATTCATAATGTCCATACCGAGTTCTAAACGCCATCTTTGGAATATCTTGTTCATGAATTCTCAAATGATGATATCCCGACCTCAAGTCAATTTTAGAAAAATACTTAGCACCTTGGAGTTGATCGAATAAATCATCAATCCTTGGTAGAGGATAACGATTCTTTATGGTCACTTTATTCAACTCTCTATAATCGATGCACATTCTCATACTACCATCCTTCTTCTTTACAAATAATACCGGTGCTCCCCATGGTGAACTACTCGGACGAATAAAAACCTTATCCAATAGTTCTTGGAGTTGATTCATCAATTCTTGCATTTCAGTTGGCACTAAACGATAAGGGGTCTTAGCTATGGGTGAAGCACCCGGAACCAACTCAATGCGGAACTCTACTTGTCTTTCAGGAGGAACACCGGGAAGATCATTCGGAAACACATCTTCATATTCATTAACTACCGGAATATCCCTAATGGACTTTGGTTCTTTTCGAGAATCAATGACATGAGCCAAAAATGCCGCACACCCCTTTGACACATGACGACGTGCACGGGCGAATGTGCATATAGAAATAGGTCATCTTTGCCCTTCTCCTTGGATAATCATATCTTCCCCACTTGGGGTTTTCACCCGAACAATCTTTTCATCACAGACAATATTGGCTCTATTTCGACTAAGCCAATCCATTCCTACGATCACATCAAACTCACCCATTGCCATGGGGATTAAGTCAACATTGTACATTACAGAATTTATATCAAGATTGCAATTTTTATAAACGCCTACCACTAGCTTGGTTTTATCATCGGCGATTTCTACTTCTAGTGGGGACTTAAGAGTAGATAACACTTTACATAAACGCGGAGCAAATCTAGTTGCTACAAAAGAACGATCGGCACCGGAATCAAACATTACTTTAGCGGGTATGGAATTAACAAGAAAGGTACCTGACACAACTTCTGATGATTTTCTAGCTTCATCAACTGTCATTTGAAAAGACCTTCCTTTTAGAGCACCCGCCGACCTTTCTAACTTTCTTACGACTTCTTTTCTTTGCTCCTCTTTTCTTTCTGACTCAGATAATTTTGGACAATCAATTTTTTATGACCCTCTTCAAAACATTTGAAACATATGAAGGGTTTCGTAGTAGGAGCGGTGCAATCTTTAGAAATGTGGCCGGGCTTACCACAAGTGAAACACACTCTGGGCGGAGTACTATTACCTCCCTTCTTCCCATCACTACTAAACTTACCCTTTTTCTGGGGCGAATTACTTTATTCAACTTTTCTTTTGGAATTAAAACTCTCCTTTTTCTGCATAGCAATACTTTCCCTTTTTATTTCATCTTCAATATCCCTTGCCGCATCAAACAAGGCGGTGAAGGATCTAAATTGGGATATGAGGATTCTTTTTCTAATTTCGTTACGCAACAACCCATGAAATAACCTACACTTACTAATCTCATTATTAATATATTCGAGGCTAAATTGAAGTCGATCTATGAAATGGGTTCGAAAAGTAATCAAGTCCATTGAGCCTTGACGAGTGTTCTGTAACTCCGTCTTCAACCTCTCGACTTCAGACTCAGACCTAAAGTTCTTGAAGAACTCGGTCTTGAACTCTTCCCAGGTTATTTTATCGGGGTAATCATTCCCGTTTATAGCCAACATGTCATTCCACCATCTTTGTGCAACCCCTCTAAACATACTCGTCCCAAATGTGGTCTTTAACTCATCGGGACATCTAGTTGTTCTAAAACATGCCTCCATATCGGTAACCCATCGGCTACTCATGATTAGATCAAGGTCTCCCTCGTAAGTAGGCGGGTTGCCCAACTTGAAGTCCTTCAAGCTATATTGCTTTAAAGGAGCGATTTCACAATTAACCCGTACTTCTTCGTTAACTTTTGGGTTTCCTTCTTCATCTAGAACTTGTGGGAAACGCCTATCAAGTTCCTCTTTAACCGTATCTTTAATCATTGAGGTGATGGTAGTATTAACTGCCTCCTCCATCGTTTCCCTTATTTGTTTAATAATAAAAGGAGAGAAACCCTGGAGAGCTTTCCCAATAAAGGTTTTCAAATCGTCACCCCCGTCATTTTGGGTGTCATCGACTTTTTGGTGAGTCTCGCTTTCTTCGTTTGTTGCCATACTGAAAAATTCACAAATAATTAGCATATAATCTCATAATTCTTCGCACATATTCGATTCTCCTACTTAGGTCACGTTTCACCCTCTCGGTACTTAAATACATTGTGCTTAAACGACAAGATGCGTGATTGTAATAGTAGTGATCAGGCACTATTACAAACAGGTTCCTTGACGCCCTTGTACAACACATTAAGTACTTTACATAGGTTAAAATAGTATGTGAACAATCAATAACACAAACTCATGTACACATACACATTAAGCATATAAGCATGTCAATCATATATACAATGCAAGTACTACATAACAATTCTAAATATACATCACGTATTCGGTCCCAACAATTTCATACAACTATCTCCTACGGTTTAAGTCTAGGAATCTTATTCTACAATAAATCCCTAGATCCCTTAAACCACGCTCTGATACCACTTGAAACGACCAAGACTCATTTCCCGAAAAACGACTAATTTTTTTTTTTTTTTTTTTTTTTTTTTTTTTGGAGATCCCAAATTCTGCCCAAAGACTTTAAAATTCCTAAGTGGGATCAAAAGATCTAACCCTATTTAACCATCATGACACCTGTCCCATTTTAAACTCCGACAATTAACATGTAAACACAACATGTACTTGAGTCATTAAACACATAGAACCAACATCTCAAAAAGTTAACACGTTTACAACCGTTGACTAACTACAATGACCCATCACATAACAGAAGTAGTAATTTTGACCCATTCGACATATGACACCAAAGACACAAAATGTACAAACATCAACATAACGAGTATTAGAGCGTGAGTTCCGGGATCATCTACCCATATACGATCACAACCCAAAAAGGCAAGCAAAAAGTGTTCACATAACGTCATAGCAAAGCCAAAAGCACAACAAGCATCTAGTCAAGTCCTTAAGCATTTCAAACATCCACACTCAATCTATCGTCTCCACTTGCTTACCCTTATCGTGACTTGATCCTACAAAATGTTAAACCACAACAGAGTAAGCGAAACGCTTAGTGAATACAATATACGTATATAAAAGATAAGCTTAACTATAAGTACACAAATCACATTCACAATTCAATAAGCATACAAATCATCTTCCAACATAAAGTACATCTCCCCGATGTAAAGTGCATCTCCCCGATGTAAAGGTGGACATCTCCCCGATGTCAGGTAGACATCTCCCCGATGTCAAGTACATCTCCCCGATGTATAAGTAGACATCTCCCCAATGTCAAGTACATCTCCTCGATGTCATGTAGGGTTTCAACCCTTAACAACAATATTATATAATCGACATAAAACAGACAAATTTGTCAAATTATATATGTATATTATACTCACCTTAATTCCTAGCAAAATGGTTAACACACTTCCAAGCAAGACAAGTCACAAGCTTCAAGTACAATCACCTAAACAACAATTTCATACACATACATCACAATCTATTCATACTTGGTCATTAAAACCAAAATCACTAGGGTTTTCCTCAAAGACTCGTAATGCCCATTTTGACACCATTTAACCAAAAACACAAGACTTTGTAAGTCTTTTTACTTCATTATATATATATAATTTACTAACTAATTACTTAAGTCAACCCGAGTCAAAGTCAGTTTTGACTCACACCATCAAGTCACAATTACTAGTTTCTATTTGATTAGTTCATCATTTTTATAAAATCCCTAAATCATAAACCCTAACCCTAATTTTCGAATTAGGGTTTCAATGAAACTAAAACTTTAATTTCTAACAATAACAAAGTCATCTATCAATAAAATTTCGGATTTAAAGATATAAAAAGCTCATACCTCAAGTTAGGTTATAAAACCCCCAAATTCTATAGAGATGATGAGAAGTTAAGAAAATCACAAGCTTCATTGGTGTTAGTAATTGATAACAAGGTTGATTACACCCTTTAATTTAGTTTCATGAAGAAAATCTAGGGTTCTTGGTCTTGATCCCCAAAAATCGCCACTCACAAGTACTCCCTCACTTATTCTATATTTATTTTTAACTTGCTGTAACAATGAAGTGATTTTCCAGATTTTTAAGAGGTATGTTTTATCATATTTACAATTTTGACCCTCCTCCACTTACTGTCTTACAAGGTTGGTCCTTTTCCTTAACCAAAACTAAATTAACTAACACTTATAATTAATAAAATATACCTTTAAAATATTTGGATCTTACAACTCTACCCCACTTGAATCAGATCGCGTCCTCGTGATCCAAGCTAGGTGACTAGACGGAAAGTGTTTAAGCATGAATTCCTCCGTTTCCCACGTGTACTCTGTTTCTCTCCCGTACTTCCATTTAACTTTAAAAGATTTGATAGGCTTATTTCGAATTTTCCTCACTTGTTCATCAACAATATCAACCGACTCTTCAATATACCCTAATTTCTCATTTACCTCAACTTCATCTAATGGCACAATTGTAGATTGTGCGGTTAAGCACTTCTGTAAATGAGATACATGGAAGGTGTTATGAATTCCCGACAACTTTTCGGGCAATTCTAATCTATATGCAACTTCGCCCACTCTTTCTAGAATTTTAAAAGGTCCGATATAGGGAGGACCAAGTTTTCCTCGTTTTCTAAACCGAATGATACCCTTCCACGGTGAGACTTTTAACATTACCAAATCACCCTCCTTAAATTCAATCGATGTCATAACCCGACCTTAACCATAAGGACGAATACAATAACATATGATTTCATCGCGAGGTATTGACCTCTATATGCGACATTTTTCAAAAACTGCATTCGTTTTTACAATACAAACCATAGCTTTTATTACAAATACAAGGTTTAAACAACTTAATAATGATTATCGTTTAGCGATAATCTTAGACTTACAAACTTTACATGTGATAATAAAAATACGACCTCCAACATATTTTACATTACAAATCCTCCGATATGCAGTTTTATTTTTGACACAAATATGCATACTCAAGATCTTGCTTAAATTCAACATGTTGCAGCGGAAGCTTTTAGTTATCACCTGAGAATAAACATGCTTAAAACGTCAACATAAAGTTGGTGAGATATAGGTTTAATGCCGGCAGCGTTATAAATATAGACCACAAGATTTCATATATAAACGTTTTAATAAAAATATTCTAAGTTGTTGAGCACTTGATAACCATACTTAACATTTATTCAACGTCGCATATTCCCTTTATTATGAAATCTTACTACACCGTACTAAGTGTAGTCACCGAAACGAAGTACTGTGCAACCGTTGAATACTGGTCGTCCAGTCCGGTTGGGGTTGTCAGGCCCGATAGCTCTATCAACAGGATTCGCGTTTACAATACCTCATGTAAATAATAGTTACCAAGTTACAGGGAAGTATGCCAGTGGTACAACTCAACGTAGAATATATATTTTTAATCACTTGTGTCCATAACGTAAATCATAAAATGCATGTATTCTCATCCCGAAATATTTAGAGTTTAAAAGTGGGACTATATACTCACTTTTGCCTTGAAGGTAATAAACACGACTTGGTCTCCGATTGATATCACAAACCTAACCATATATATAATATATCAACATATTTTCTTTTCAAGTAATCGTTACATATATATATATATATATATATATATATATATATATATATATATATATATATATATATATATATATACTTTTAATACTTTTAATATTTTCTTAGTCCGTAGTTAGCAGTCCGATGTTAGTGGTACACAATTAGTTGCTTAAATAAAATAAATAAAGACCCCATCGTATTCGTATTGATCAGAATTAATCTCGACCCATGGTACCATGTTGTCAAGTGACGTGTTACGTACATAAAGTACCGTGTTGTCAAATGACGTGTTGCTTACAATCATGAGGTCTTATGATTAATCTTCTCGTGTTGTTTACGGGTGGTCCTGAAATATATAAAATCAAATCATAAGTAAATATATATTAAATATTATGTTAATTAGCCAAGATATGATTAATCCGATTTTGTCATAATATGATATATTACAGGTCTTGAAGTGTTTTTTTTAAAAATCAAATTAGAAGGATCTATTTAGTTTGCGAACAAGTTTAAAATCACTCAAACTATGTTCTTGTTGTTAAAATTTTAGAACACAAAATAAGATAGCTATATAAATATGAATCGAATAAGGTTATGAATAAGGTTACTACCTCAAGTTACTTGGACAAAGCTACTGGAAAAGGTAAGAAAAATCTTGGAATCAAAAGAGTGGTGGAGTGGGATTGAAAGATTGGAAGTAATCTCCTTGAAATCGGATGACTATATTGATACGTTCTTGAGTAGGTAAATGAAGATAGATTAGGGAGTGAATTAACTTGAAAGAAAATTGGAAATGAAATTGTATGTGTGTGTGTGCAAAATAGCATGATTATGGAATAGATATATAGGAGATTTAGTTTGTTTTCTTGCACAAAAGCCACACATGAGGTTAAATGACTGGTTCCCACATGTAACATCATGTCTAGTGGCTGATCATTGAAGTTTATTGTTGGTATATACCAATAGTAAATACGTATAGAAGCTGGGTATGATACGGTTATATATACCCTAGATATACTTGTAGAAATTTTGAGGAATCGGAACGAGAATTCAAATATGGACGGGTTTATAACTGTAAAAGAGGCTCAAAACTGGGCTTTTATTTTTGGGTCAAACCGGGCCAAAATAAAATTTTAAGACATTTTTAATAAAGCAATGTTAGCCACCCAGGGGCTCTGCCCCTTGGACCCCGCCAGGGGTTGCCACCCCTTGGACCCCGCTTTTCGGGGGCGCTGCCCCCGAACCCCCGTCATAATCAAGATAAGTTCAAACAAGTGTGCACTCCACACTTCCCCAAACTTGATCGATATTTATCAAGATTATTTTGGTTACAAATTAATCCCATTACACTTAAATCATATTGCTGATAAAGATCACCAACACATTATAGATTGTAAGTATATATGTCAAAGAACGTTACATATAGTTATCGTTTTGAAAACTTAAGTTAGTGGTCTCAAAGTGTACTTATAACTTATTGTTGTTAGTTCACAATGAAACGTTAAACCATCCTTAAATCATGTTAAATATGTATAGATATGTACATATACATAATCGTATAATTATCGTGTGTTATATAGTTCGTGATATCATCGGTCAAATTGGACGGTCAAACGTTGTGTGAAACTCTTTTCAAAAACATAAGTCTCAACAGTTTGGATTGCTTATCATGTTGGTAAGGTTTATTTTATGTAAATATTAATCTCATAAGTATAAAACGATCGGAAAAATCCGGGTCGTTACAATCGACCTCCATCCCCTATCTGCATAGGATTTTTGTCTATCTTGGGCGGCTTTCAAACGTTCTCGAATAATTTCAATCTTTTCGTTTGTTTTCAAAACAAGGTCGGATCCACCCACTTCCTTTTCACCTATCTCACCCCAATAAATCGGAGTGCGACACTTTCTTCCATATAGCATCTCATAAGGCGGCATTCCGATGCTAGCATGATAGCTATTATTATACGAAAATTCCGCTAATGGAAGATGAACATCCCAACTTCCACTGAACTCAATCGCATATGCGCACAACATATCCTCAAGAGTTTGAATGGTCCTTTCACTTTGACCATCGGTTTGGGGATGAAAAGCGGTACTTAACTTCAATTGTGTACCCATATCTTCTTGAAATTTTCTCCAAAACCGAGAAGTGAATCGGGTATCCCTATCTGACACAATAGAAACAGGGACACCATGTCTAGCTATTACCTCTTTGATGAAAAGTGAAGCTAAAGTTTCAGACGAAGAGGCTTCCCGGATTGGAAGAAATAACGCACTTTTTGTCAAGCGATCTACAATCACCCAAATCGTATCATATTGATTTCTAGCTGTTTTAGGTAACTTCGTAATGAAATCCATTGTGATATGTTCCCACTTCCACTTCGGGATTTCTAAAGGTTGCAATTTTCCATAAGGCTTTTGATGTTCAACCTTCACTTGTAAACAAGTGACACATTGCTCAACATATTTCACAATGTCCCGTTTCATTCCAGGCCACCAATACCCTTCTTTCAAGTCATGGTACATTTTTGTCGCACCAGGATGAATAGAATACTTCGATTTATGTGCCTCATCAAGTAATAATTGTCTAACTGTACTGACCCGGAAAATTTCGACTTATTTAAACCAATTCTCTATACGATTTATTATTTTGACACGTTAAACAAAGTCTGTTAAATTGAGTCTCAAAAATTTTAGAACTGTTTCATATATAAAATTACCTTTGACTACTCTCGACGATTCATGAACAATTATATGTATGTATATATATATATATATATATATATATATATATATATATATATATATATATATATATATATATATATATATATATTATAAGATGTAAAAGTAAAAACGACTTTCCTACAGTAAAACACTATTTACTACAGTAAAAAAAATGACTTTGCTACAGTAAAACACTATTTGCTACAGTGAAACGTATTTTGCTACAGTGCTACAGTAAACAATATTGCTGCAGTACCCGTATTTTGCTACAGTAAACACTATTGCTACAGTAAACACTATTTGCTACAGTGCACTATTTCGAACAGTACACACTATTGCTACAGTAAAACACTATTTTGATGTCGACGAACTAGCAAACAAAATCGAAAAAGGCGGCCATGCGATCGCATGGCAAAAACACTGAAAACCCATGCGATCGCATGGGCTACAGTAAACACTATTTGATGTCGACAAACTAGCAAACAAAAGGGGTTCAGGCGGCCATGCGATCGCATGGCAAAAGCACTGAAAACCCATGCGATCGCATGGGGACTAAATTCAGGAGATATGCCTATAAAAGGCCAGCTTGTTCGACGTAAAATTTCACACTCATTTTCTGTAAACAATATTTATATTTATAATTATAGTTTTAATTATAATTTAAGTTTAATAATAATAAGGTATATACGAGGGTGTTTTAATTCGGGTTTCAAACTGTTTTAAAATAAGGATATATTGGGTATTGTTCGGGGTATTGTTCTTAAATCCAAGGCCAACCATACAGTCATCTACCATCATTACGTCTACGCAATTTGTCTACAATATTGAGTCTCAATATTGAACTGTGAGTTATAGATCCCTTTTTAAATACTTTAAATATTTTTGGGCTGGAGTCTCTCATGCTTTGTACAAAGTTTATTGCATTCAAAATAAAACTGCGTTGTGTAATAAATAATTGGACTGTGATGTCAACCTGTAAATTAAAGACTTATGTATTTTGGGGTTTTGCTTATACCTAAGCACTCGCCCACATGTTTATAACTTTCTATGTTTAGAAAGTCACTTATTTTAATGAATGCAATATTTTATCAAAACGTATCATATAGAGGTCAAAACCTCACTGTGGAATCAATGATTAACGTGCCGCGTCAATAGCGATTTTGATGGGTCGTTACAGTTGGTATTCGAGCTTGAGGTCATAGGGAACCAGAAATTACATTAGTGTGTTTAACTGGTAATTGTTAGGATGCATTAGTGAGTCTGGACTATGACCATATTTGTTTTTACTGATTTTTGCTTATTATTTGGTCAAAAACATTATATGTGATATATTTATATGCTAACGTAATTGTTGTTTCAATTATGTGATAGATGACTTCTTCTAATCCTATCATTTTGTACGACTCGGAATCGGACACGGAATCTATTATATCCACAACTGAAAAGGGCATTCCAATACCTATTAAAGAAGAAATTGTGTTAGCCGGGAAATCTCAACTCCCGGTAAACCCAGAGGAGGTTCCAGCTCCACCCAGCTCTAGTTTTCTGGAGCCACAGTATCGTTGGCTTGGACCCATGATCCCTGGAGTAAATGAAGATCGTCCATTTCTAAACGAACATGGACATTGGGCCAGATACACCGCCGACGGGCGGGTTGTGAGTATATTGCCTGGCAGATTTCGGTTCATGACCACCGGTACATATTCTCGTACACATGATGCAGACAGTTCATCATCATATTCTTCTACACATGACTCAGATAGTTCGTCATCAGACGAGATCAGTGAGTAGGAGGATTTCACTAATGAAATAAAAGAAGTCACTAAGGAGAAATTCCAACTTGCTATAGATAATAAAAACAACCACAAAAATAAAAAGTCCTTAATTATTAAAAAGGAACAGGACCATTCGATCCGTAACCACCCTTATTGTATTAAACCCACTGAGGCAACGGGTACCTCAAAACCTCAACCAAAACTTAAATACACTGCCAGAATGTCTGTCGGACCATGTGCACACAAACAATTGGCAGAGAGAACCAAATGGGAAGAAGTTTCTGATAGTTCTGAATAAACAAACTCTCAACCATAAATCTTCCATGCGCTATTTTATTGCTTATGTGTGCTACTCTATCTTGTTATGTAAAATATGCATATGTAAAATATCGGTATTGTATGGTATTGTATTATTTTGGTTTATTAATAATAAATGCATGGAATGATTATTTGTATTATTAATACTTATTATTATTATTATTATTATTACATAATAACGTAGTAACTCGCTATAATTTTTTATAGTGGAATATTATTAGGATTTTAGTAGTGAATTCCTTGTACTAGCTATTATGTATGAACTTAACGGGTAGGTAATACCCTAGAAATAATTATAAAATGCTAATAAGAAGAAAAGACTTTTATAATAATTGGTTCATATTATTAATATGCTACGATTAACTATTGACAACTCATTTTACCTATAATATTCTATATGATTAAATTATCTCTGTTGTATTTATTGAAAAAACATGTCTCAAATGTCTGATGCTGAGTTTGAGGAACTAGTCGAGAAACGTGTGAATGAAAGAATTGCTGCAGCTGAGGCAGCAAAAGCAACAGCCGAAGCAGCAGCCAAAGCAGCAGCCGTAAACACAAACTCACGAAACGGATGCTCATACAAAACTTTTCAAGGATGCTCATACAAAACTTTTCAAGGATGTAAACCACAGACGTTTAGTGGAACCGAGGGACCAGTCGGTCTAACCCGCTGATTTGAAAAGATGGAGTCCGTTTTCAAAATCAGTAATTGTGCGAACAGAGACAAGTCAAAGTATGCTTCGTGCACGTTGCAAGACGGTGCACTTACTTGGTGGAACAATTATGCTAAAGTAGAAGGAGTAGATACAGCATATGATATCTCTTGGGAAGAACTGAAAAAGATGCTAATCGAGGAGTACTGTCCTCGAAACGAGATCAGAAAAATGGAATCTGAGTTACGTAATCTGAAGGTTATCGGCGCGAATCTCAATAACTATGAAAATCGTTTCATGGAACTAGCCTTGTTGTGTCCCGAATTGGTGCCAAACGAGAAACGAAAGATATAAATGTATATTGACGGTTTATCGATCAATATCAAAGGAAATGTTACATCGTCCAAACCGAATACGATGCAAGAAGCCATGACAATGGCACACCAACTCATGGACCAGATCACAGAGAGTTCGATTAAGGCACCAATTACCGAAGTCAAGACAACTGAAGGAAAGAGGAAATGGGAAGACTATAAGGGCAAAAGTACTCACCTGAAGAAACAAGAAACTTTTAAAGGTAAAGAAGATGGGGCAACTGCAAGTCCAAACTATAAGGGACCCCATCCGTTCTGCAAAAGATATTACACACATCATGCAGGTTATTGCCAAGTGGTCTGTGATAAGTGCAACAAGAAAGGACATGTGGCGAAAGATTGTTATGCCACCGTTTCTGAAGTAAAGACAAAACCGACCGATGTCAAGAAATGTTTTGGATGCAGGAAGTCTGGTCACTTTATAAATCAATGCCCTGATAAGGAGAAGAACAAAGAACCCGCACGTAGGAGGGCATTTAATGTTAGTACCAGTGAAGCACGTGAGGATCCTAATCTTGTCATGGGTACATTTACGGTTAATAATCAACTAGCTTCTATTATGTTTGATACGGGTGCTGATAGAAGTTATATGTGTAAAGACTTTAGTTCTAAACTAAAATGTGCATCATTACCTCTAGACGATAAATATACTATTGAATTAGCTAATGGTAAACTGATAAAAGCCGATAAAATTTGCCATGGTTGCGAAATAAATCTCGCTGGTGAAACCTTCAAAATCGATTTGATACCCGTAGAATTAGGAAGTTTTGACGTAATCGTTGGCATGGACTGGATGTCCAAAACAAGAGCGGAAGTTATTTGCGCTGAAAAAGTAATCCGCATCCCTCGTAAGGATGAAACGTCATTAATGATTTATGGGGAGAAGGGCAACTCAAAGCTGAACTTTATCAGCTGTATGAAGGCCCAGAAACTTATAAGAAAAGGCTGTTATGCTATTCTGGCACACGTAAAGAAGATCGATACTGAAGAAAGAAGCATTGATGACATGCCGGTTGTAAGAGAATATTCCGGAGTATTTCCAGAAGAATTACCGGGGCTACCTCCACACAGATGTGTAGAATTCCAGATTGATCTCATACCAGGAGCCGCACCTGTAGCCCGATCCCCATATAGACTTGCACCTTCAGAAATGTAAGAATTACAAGACCAGTTGCAAGAATTATCAGACCGTGGATTTATTCGTCCCAGTTTTTCACCTTGGGGTGCTCCTATTCTGTTCGTCAAGAAGAAGGATGGATCTATGAGAATGTGCATAGATTACCGAGAATTAAACAAATTAACGATCAAGAATCGGTACCCATTACCGAGGATTGATGATTTGTTTGATCAATTGCAAAGATCAAGTGTTTATTCCAAGATTGATCTACGCTCCGGATATCATCAGTTGAGAGTGAAGGAAGAAGATGTTCCTAAAACCGCGTTCAGAACCCGTTACGGTCACTATGAATTTTTAGTCATGCCTTTTGGATTGACTAATGCTCCAGCAGTATTTATGGATCTAATGAATCGCATCTGTAGACCGTATTTAGACAAATTTGTCATTGTTTTTATCGACGACATATTGATATACTCGAAGAACAAGGAAGAACATGAGCAACACTTAAGACTGGTACTAGAGATACTCAAGAAAGAAGAATTGTACGCAAAATTTTCGAAGTGTGATTTCTGGTTACAAGAAGTACAATTTTTGGGCCATGTTGTCAGTAAACATGGAATTAAAGTTGACCCTGCCAAGATCGAAGCCATTAGTAAATGGGAAACACCGAAGACTCCAACACAAATCCGCCAATTCTTAGGTCTTGCTGGTTACTACCGAAGATTCATTCAAGATTTCTCTAGAATCGCCAAACCCTTAACTGCATTGACTCAAAAGGGAAAGAAGTATGATTGGTCCACGGAACAGGAATCCTCATTCCAGTTATTAAAGAAGAAGTTAACGTCTGCACCCATTTTGTCATTAGCAGAAGGAAATGATGATTTCGTGATCTATTGTGATGCTTCACGCCAAGGTTTAGGATGTGTATTAATGCAATACATAAAAGTTATCGCATATGCATCACGACAACTAAAAATTCATGAAAAGAACTATACGGCGCACGATTGAGAACTTGGAGCAGTAGTTTTTGCACTCAAAATATGGAGACACTATCTATATGGCACCAAGTGTACAGTGTACACTGACCATAAGAGTCTTCAGCATATTTTTGATCAAAAACAACTCAATATGAGACAACGTCGCTGGGTAGAGTTATTAAACGATTACGATTGTGAAATCCGTTACCACCCCGGCAAGGCTCATGTTGTAGCTGATGCCCTAAGTCGGAAAGAAAGAGTAAAACCTCTTAGGGTCCGAGCTTTGAATATTACAATTCGTACTGATCTCACAAAGCAAATTCAAGCAGCACAGTTAGAGGCTTTAAAAGAAGAAAATGAAAAAGGCGAAATGAGCAGAGGGTTAGAAAAACAGCTTGAAGTAAAAGCCGATGGAACCCTGTATTTTGCTGGTAGGATATGGGTACCAAGACATGGTAACCTAAGGCAACTGGTACTAGATGAAGCACATAAAACGAGGTACTCAATTCACCCAGGAAATGGGAAAATGTACCACAATCTCAAGAAGTTCTATTGGTGGCCTAATATGAAGACAGAAATTGCTACTTATGTAAGCAAATGTTTGACGTGTGCAAAGGTCAAAGCTGAGCACCAAAAGCCGTCAGGATTACTTCAACAACCAGAAATTCTGCAGTGGAAATGGGAAAGAATAACCATGGATTTCATTACGAAATTGCCAAGGACTGCAAGTAGTCATGATACTATTTGGGTGATAGTTGATCGTCTAACTAAATCAGCTCACTTTCTACCAATAAAGGAGACAGACAGTGTGGAGAAATTAGCACGCCTATATTTGAAGGAAGTAGTTTCCAGGCATGGTGTACCCATCTCTATCATATCTGATCGCGACACCCGATTCACGTCACATTTTTGGCTGTCATTACAAAAAGCATTGGGAACTCGATTAGATATGAGCACCGCTTATCACCCACAGACAGATGGTTAAAGTGAAAGAACAATACAAACATTGGAAGACATGTTACGGGCATGCGTGATTGACTTTGGAACCAGTTGGGATCGACACTTACCGTTGGCAGAATTTTCATACAATAACAGCTATCATACGAGCATCAACGCAGCGCCATTTGAAGCACTTTACGGTAGAAAGTGCAGATCTCCTATCTGTTGGAGTGAAGTAGGAGAAAGACAACTTACTGGACCAGAAATTATTCATGAAACCACCGACAAGATCATTCAAATACAACAGCGATTGAAAACGGCCATGAGTCGCCAAAAGAGTTATGCTGATGTAAGAAGAAAACCGCTAGAATTTCAAGTGGGCGACAAAGTCATGTTGAAAGTGTCACCCTGGAAAGGCGTTGTACAATTCGGTAAACTAGGAAAGCTAAGTCCTAGGTACGTAGGACCCTTTGAAATCACCGAAAGAATTGGAGCAGTTGCTTATCAATTAAAGCTACCGCAAGAACTTAGTAGTGTTCATGACACATTTCACGTGTGAAATTTAAAGAAATGTTTAGCCGAAGAGGATGTCGTAATTCCTCTTGACGAAATACGAATCAATGATAAACTCCATTTTATCGAAGAACCTATTGAAATCATGGACGGTGAGGTCAAACAATTAAAACAAAGCAAAATACCGATAGTTAGGGTTCGTTGGAACGCTAGACGAGGACCCGAGTTTACTTGGGAACGTGAAGATCAAATGAAGCAAAAGTATCCACATTTGTTCACCGATATCGCTCATAAAACAGGTACTATTCAAAATTTCGGGATGAAATTTTCTTTAACAGGGAGGTACTGTAATGACCCGGAAAATTTCGACTTATTTAAACCAGTTCTCTATACGATTTATTATTTTGACACGTTAAACAAAGTCTGTTAGATTGACTCTCAAAAATTTTAGAACTGTTTCATATATAAAATTACCTTTGACTACTCTCGATGATTCATGAACAATTATATGTATGTATATATATATGTATGTATATATATATATATATATATACATATATATATATATATATATATATATATATTATAAGATGTAAAAGTAAAAATGACTTTCCTACAGTAAAACACAATTTGCTACAGTAAAAATGACTT
Source organism: Rutidosis leptorrhynchoides (assembly GCF_046630445.1). Taxonomy (NCBI): domain Eukaryota; kingdom Viridiplantae; phylum Streptophyta; class Magnoliopsida; order Asterales; family Asteraceae; genus Rutidosis; species Rutidosis leptorrhynchoides. The sequence goes on along the minus strand of NC_092341.1, from coordinate 116,940,428 downwards.
TGCTACAGTAAAACACTATTTGCTACAGTAACACTATTTGGTACAGTGAACACTATTTGCTACAGTACCCCACTATTTGCTACAGTAAACACTATTTGCTACAGTACACTATTTGATGTCGACGAACTAGCAAACAAAAACGGAAAAGGCGGCCATGCGATCGCATGGCAAAAACACTGAAAACCCATGCGATCGCATGGGCTACAGTAAAACACTATTTGATGTCGACAAACTAGCAAACAAAAGGGGTTCAGGCGGCCATGCGATCGCATGGCAAAAGCACTGAAAACCCATGCGATTGCATGGGGACTAAATTCATGAGATATGCCTATAAAAGGCCAGCTTGTTCGACGTAAAATTTCACACTCATTTTCTGTAAACAATATTTATATTTATAATTATAATTATAATTATAATTTAAGTTTAATAATAATAAGGTATATACGAGGGTGTTATAATTCGGGTTTCAAACTGTTTTAAAAAAAGGAAATATTGGGTATTGTTCGGGGTATTGTTCTTAAATCCAAGGCCAACCATACAGTCGTCTACCATCATTACGTCTACGTAATTTGTCTACAATATTGAGTCTTAATATTGAACTGTGAGTTATAGATCCCTTTTTAAATACTTTAAATATTTTTGGGATGAGAATACATGCAATTTATTTTAAACGCAATAAGACACAAGTACATACTAAATTCTACACCGAGTTAAACCGAAAATCCCTTAGCTTTGGTAACTAGTAGCTGCCAGTACATAGGATATGGAATGGTGGGCGCGAATAATTGTATATGGATCCATAGGGCTTGACATCCCTGTCCGAGCTAGAGCGCTAGCCTTTTAACGGACGTATGTTATTTGAGTTTAAGACACGTTGGTTTGCGTGTATTAAAACGAATGGGGTAATTATCACTATAGTGTTAAGTTTAGTTACCAGGGTGCTCTGTTACGTAGAATCTATTGATAAACTTTTGATGAAATCTTGTGGTCTATCTTTATATATGTTTATGACTCGAGCAATTAAACCTATAACTCACCAACATTCGTGTTGACTTTTTAGCATGTTTTATTCTCAGGTCCTTAGACTGCTTCCACTGTGATGTGCTTGTTGCCTGCATGGAGTCTCTCATGCTTTGTACAAAGTTTAATGCATTCAAAATAAAACTGCGTTGTGTAATAAATAATTGGACTGTGATGTCAACCTGTAAATTAAAGACTTATGTATTTTGGGGTTTTGCTTATACCTAAGCACTCGCCCACATGTTTATAACTTTCTATATTTAGAAAGTCACTTATTTTAATGAATGCAATATTTTATCAAAATGTATCATATAGAGGTCTAAACCTCACTGTGGAATTAATGATTAACGTGCCGCGTCAATAGCGATTTTGATGGGTCGTTACAGTTGGTATTCAAGCTTGAGGTCATAGGGAACCAGAAATTACATTAGTGTGTTTAACTGGTAATTGTTAGGATGCATTAGTGAGTATGGACTATGACCATATCTGTTTTTACTGATTTTTGCTTATTATCTGGTCAAAAACATTATATGTGATATATTTATATGCTAACGTAATTGTTGTTTCAATTATGTGATAGATGACTTCTTCTAATCCTATCATTTTGTACGACTCAGAATCGGACACTGAATCTATTATATCCACAACTGAAAAGGGCGTTCCAATACCTATTAAAGAAGAAATTGTGTTAGCTGGGGAATCTCAACTCCCGGTAAACCCAGAGGAGGTTCCAGCTCCACCCAGCTCTACTTTTCCGGAGCCACAGTATCGTTGGCATGGACCCGTGATCCCTGGAGTAAATGAAGATCGTCCATTTCTAAACGAACATGGACATTGGGCCAGATACACCGCCGACGGGCGGGTTGTGAATATATTGCCTGGCAGATTTCGGTTCATGACCACCGGTACATATTCTCATACACATGATGCAGACAGTTCATCATCAAATTCTCCTACACATGACTCAGATAGTTTGTCATCTGATGAGATCAGTGAGGAGGAGGATTTCGCTAATGAAATAAAAGAAGTCACTAAGGAGAAATTCCAACTTGCTATAGATAATAAAAATAACCACAAAAATAAAAAGTCCTTAATTATTAAAAAGGAACAGGACCATTCGATCCGTAACCACCCTTATTATATTAAACCCACTGAGGCAACGGGTACCTCAAAACCCCAACCAAAACTTAAATACACTGCCAGAATGTCTGTTGGACCATGTGCACACAAACAATTGGCAGAGAGAACCAAATGGGAAGAAGTTTCTGATAGTTCTGAATAAACAAACTCGCAATCATAATGAAATGTCCCGTTCTTATTGATTAAAAACGTTCCATATTAATTGATTTCGTTGCGAGGTTTTGACCTCTATATGAGAAGTTTTTCAAAGACTGCATTCATTTTAAAACAACCATAACCTTTATTTCATCAATAAAGGTTTAAAAAGCTTTACGTAGATTATCAAATAATGATAATCTAAAATATCCTGTTTACACACGACCATTACATAATGGTTTACAATACAAATACGTTACAACAAAATAAGTTTCTTGAATGCAGTTTTTACACAATATCATACAAGCATGGACTCCAAATCTCGTCCTTATTTAAGTATGCGACAGCGGAAGCTCTTAATAATCACCTGAGAATAAACATGCTTAAAACGTCAACAAAAATGTTGGTGAGTTATAGGTTTAACCTATATATATCAAATCATAATAATAGACCACAAGATTTCATATTTCAATACACATCCCATACATAGAGATAAAAATCATTCATATGGTGAACACCTGGTAACCGACATTAACAAGATGCATATATAAGAATATCCCCATCATTCCGGGACACCCTTCGGATATGATATAAATTTCGAAGTACTAAAGCATCCGGTACTTTGGATGGGGTTTGTTAGGCCCAATAGATCTATCTTTAGGATTCGCGTCAATTAGGGTGTCTGTTCCCTAACTCTTAGATTACCAGACTTAATAAAAAGGGGCATATTCGATTTCAATAATTCAACCATAGAATGTAGTTTCACATACTTGTGTCTATTTTGTAAATCATTTATAAAACCTGCATGTATTCTCATCCCAAAAATATTAGATTTTAAAAGTGGGACTATAACTCACTTTCACAGATTTTTACTTCGTCGAGAAGTAAGACTTGACCACTGGTTGATTCATGAACCTATAACAATATATACATATATATCAAAGTATGTTCAAAATATATTTACAACACTTTTAATATATTTTGATGTTTTAAGTTTATTAAGTCAGCTGTCCTCGTTAGTAACCTACAACTAGTTGTCCACAGTTAGATGTACAGAAATAAATCGATAAATATTATCTTGAATCAATCCACAACCCAGTGTATACATATCTCAGTATTGATCACAACTCAAACTATATATATTTTGGAATCAACCTCAACCCTGTATAGCTAACTCCAACATTCACATATAGAGTGTCTATGGTTGTTCCGAAATATATATAGATGTGTCGACATGATAGGTCGAAACATTGTATACGTGTCTATGGTATCTCAAGATTACATAATATACAATACAAGTTGATTAAGTTATGGTTGGAATAGATTTGTTACCAATTTTCACGTAGCTAAAATGAGAAAAATTATCCAATCTTGTTTTACCCATAACTTCTTCATTTTAAATCTGTTTTGAGTGAATCAAATTGCTATGGTTTCATATTGAACTCTATTTTATGAATCTAAACAGAAAATGTATAGGTTTATAGTCGAAAAAATAAGTTACAAGTCGTTTTTGTAAAGGTAGTCATTTTAGTCGAAAGAACGACGTCTAGATGACCATTTTAGAAAACATACTTCCACTTTGAGTTTAACCATAATTTTTGGATATAGTTTCATGTTCATAATAAAAATCATTTTCTCAGAATAACAACTTTTAAATCAAATTTTATCATAGTTTTTAATTAACTAACCCAAAACAGCCCGCGGTGTTACTACGACGGCGTAAATCTGGTTTTACGGTGTTTTTCGTGTTTCCAGGTTTTAAATCATTAAGTTAGCATATCATATAGATATAGAACATGTGTTTAGTTGATTTTAAAAGTCAAGTTAGAAGGATTAACTTTTGTTTGCGAACAAATTTAGAATTAACTAAACTATGTTCTAGTGATTACGAGTTTAAACCTTTGAATAAGATAGTTTTATATATATGAATCGAATTATGTTATGAACATCATTACTCCCTCAAGTTTAGTAGGTAAACCTACTGGAAGTGACAAAAAATGATCTAGCTTCAAAGGATCTTGGATGGCTTGAAAGTTCTTGAAGTAGGATCATGACACAAAAACAAGTTCAAGTAAGATTTTTACTCGAATTAAGATAGTTTATAGTTATAGAAATTGAATCAAAGTTTGAATATGAATATTACCTTGAATAAGAAAGATAACCTACTGTATATAACAAAGGTTTCTTGATCTTAGATGATTACTTGGAATGGATTAGAAAGCTTGGAAGTAAATTAGTAAACTTGAAGGGATTTTTGAAGTGTTCTTGAAGTGTTCTTCCTATGATGATTATAGCTTGATTCTTGAAGTGATTTTTGATGAAGATGATGATTAACTACTGGAAAAATACGTTCATAATAGTGTGTGTGTGTGTTGAGAGAGAATTAGAAAGAGAATTGGAAGTGAAATGGAGTGAATGATGAGTGGTAATTGGTGAGTGGTGAGTGGAGTTAAAAGGAGTTCTAGTTAGTTGACTAGCTCATGGTAGAAGTTAAAATTGATTAGTCATACATGACATAATCAAGAGTGGAATCCCATGCTAGTTCCTATTGGTATATACCCATAGTAAGTACGTTTTGAAGCTGTGTATAATACGGGTAAGAATACGACTAGAATTCTTGATGAAAGAAAAGAATGGGAAAGTAACTGTAACCATTTTCGTTAAGTATGAGTGTTTTGATATATGTCTTGAAGTCTTCCAAAAGTATTTTAATACATCTAAATACACTACATGTATATACATTTTAACTGAGTCGTTAAGTCATCGTTAGTCGTTACATGTAAGTGTTGTTTTGAAACCTTTAAGTTAACGATCTCAATTAATGTTGTTAACCCATTGTTTATTATATCTAATGAGATATTAAATTATTATATTATCATGATATTATGATATATTAATATATCTTAATATGATATATATACATTTAAATGTCGTTACAACGATAATCGTTACATATATGTCTCGTTTCGAAATCCTTAAGTTAGTAGTCTTGTTTATATGTATATAACTCATTGTTAATATACTTATGGAGATACTTACTTATCATAATCTCATGTTAACCATATGTATATCCATATATATATATATCGTCATGTCGTTTTTACAAGTTTTAACGTTCGTGAATCGCCGGTCAACTTGGGTGGTCAATTGTCTATATGAAACTTATTTCAATTAATCAAGTCTTAACAAGTTTGATTGCTTAACATGTTGGAAACATTTAATCATGTAAATATCAATCTTAATTAATATATATAAACATGGAAAAGTTCGGGTCACTACAGTACCTACCCGTTAAATAAATTTCGTCCCGAAATTTTAAGCTGTTGAAGGTGTTGACGAATCTTCTGTAAATAGATACGGGTATTTCTTCTTCATCGGATCTTCACGCTCCCAGGTGAACTCGGGTCCTCTACGAGCATTCCATAGAACCTTAACAATTGGTATCTTGTTTTGCTTAAGTCTTTTAACCTCACGATCCATTATTTCGACGGGTTCTTCGATGAATTGAAGTTTTTCGTTGATTTGGATTTCATCTAACGGAATAGTGAGATATTCTTTAGCAAAACATTTCTTCAAATTCGAGACGTGGAAAGTGTTATGTACAGCCGCGAGTTGTTGAGGTAACTCAAGTCGGTAAGCTACTGGTCCGACACCATCAATAATCTTGAATGGTCCAATATACCTTGGATTTAATTTCCCTCGTTTACCAAATCGAACAACGCCTTTCCAAGGTGCAACTTTAAGCATGACCATCTCTCCAATTTCAAATTCTATATCTTTTCTTTTAATGTCCGCGTAGCTCTTTTGTCGACTTTGGGCGGTTTTCAACCGTTGTTGAATTTGGATGATCTTCTCGGTAGTTTCTTGTATAATCTCCGGCCCCGTAATCTGTCTATCCCCCACTTCACTCCAACAAATTGGAGACCTGAACTTTCTACCATAAAGTGCTTCAAACGGCGCCATCTCAATGCTTGAATGGTAGCTGTTGTTGTAGGAAAATTCTGCTAACGGTAGATGTCGATCCCAACTGTTTCCGAAATCAATAACACATGCTCGTAGCATGTCTTCAAGTGTTTGTATCGTCCTTTCACTCTGCCCATCAGTTTGTGGATGATAGGCAGTACTCATGTCTAGACGAGTTCCTAATGCTTGCTGTAATGTCTGCCAGAATCTTGAAATAAATCTGCCATCCCTATCAGAGATAATAGAGATTGGTATTCCATGTCTGGAGACGACTTCCTTCAAATACAGTCGTGCTAACTTCTCCATCTTGTCATCTTCTCTTATTGGCAGGAAGTGTGCTGATTTGGTGAGACGATCAACTATTACCCAAATAGTATCAAAACCACTTGCAGTCCTTGGCAATTTAGTGATGAAATCCATGGTAATGTTTTCCCATTTCCATTCCGGGATTTCGGGTTGTTGAAGTAGACCTGATGGTTTCTGATGCTCAGCTTTGACCTTAGAACACGCCAAACATTCTCCTACGTAGTTAGCAACATCGGCTTTCATACCCGGCCACCAAAAATGTTTCTTGAGATCCTTGTACATCTTCCCCGTTCCAGGATGTATTGAGTATCTGGTTTTATGAGCTTCTCTAAGTACCATTTCTCTCATATCTCCAAATTTTGGTATCCAAATCCTTTCAGCCCTATACCGGGTTCCGTCTTCCCGAATATTAAGATGCTTCTCCGATCCTTTGGGTATTTCATCCTTTAAATTTCCCTTTTTTAAAACTCCTTGTTGCGCCTCCTTTATTTGAGTAGTAAGGTTATTATGAATCATTATATTCATAGATTTTACTCAAATGGGTTCTCTGTCCTTCCTGCTCAAGGCATCGGCTACCACGTTTGCCTTCCCCGGGTGGTAACGAATCTCAAAGTCGTAATCATTCAATAATTCAATCCACCTACGCTGCCTCATATTCAGTTGTTTCTGATTAAATATGTGTTGAAGACTTTTGTGGTCGGTATATATAATACTTTTGACCCCATATAAGTAGTGCCTCCAAGTCTTTAATGCAAAAACAACCGCGCCTAATTCCAAATCATGCGTTGTATAATTTTGTTCGTGAATCTTCAATTGTCTAGACGCATAAGCAATCACCTTCGTTCGTTGCATTAATACACAACCGAGACCTTGCTTTGATGCGTCACAATAAATCACAAAATCATCATTCCCTTCAGGCAATGACAATATAGGTGCCGTAGTTAGCTTTTTCTTCAATAACTGAAACGCTTTCTCTTGTTCATCATTCCATTCAAATTTCTTCCCTTTATGCGTTAATGCAGTCAAGGGTTTTGCTATTCTGGAAAAGTCTTGGATGAACCTTCTGTAGTAACCAGCTAGTCCTAAAAACTAGCGTATGTGTTTCGGAGTTTTCGGGGTTTCCCACTTTTCAACAGTTTCTATCTTTGCCGGATCCACCTTAATACCTTTTTTGTTCACTATGTGACCGAGGAATTGAACTTCTTCCAACCAAAATGCACACTTTGAAAACTTAGCGTACAATTCTTCCTTCCTCAATACTTCTAACACCTTTCTCAAATGTTCACCGTGTTCTTGGTCATTCTTTGAGTAAATAAGTATATCATCAATGAAAACAATGACAAACTTGTCAAGGTATGGTCCACACACTCGGTTCATAAGGTCCATGAACACAGCTGGTGCATTAGTTAAACCAAACGGCATGACCATAAACTCGTAATGACCGTAACGTGTTCTGAAAGCAGTCTTTGGAATATCATCTTCTTTCACCCGCATTTGATGATACCCGGAACGTAAGTCAATCTTTGAATAAACAGACGAGCCTTGTAGTTGATCAAATAAGTCGTCGATTCTCGGTAGTGGGTAGCAGTTCTTGATGGTAAGTTTGTTCAACTCTCGGTAGTCGATACACAACCTGAATGTACCATCTTTCTTCTTGACAAACAAAACAGGAGCTCCCCACGGTGATGTGCTTGGTCGAATGAAACCATGCTCTAAAAGTTCTTGTAATTGGCTTTGCAGTTCTTTCATCTCGCTGGGTGCGATTCTGTAAGGAGCACGAGCTATTGGTGCAGCTCCTGGTACAAGATCTATTTGAAATTCAACGGATCGATGTGGGGGTAATCCCGGTAATTCTTTCGGAAATACATCAGGAAATTCTTTTGCAATGGGAACATCATTGATGCTCTTTTCTTCAGTTTGTACTTTCTCGACTTGTGCTAGAACAGCATAGCAACCTTTTCTTATTAGTTTTTGTGCCTTCAAATTACTAATAAGATGTAGCTTCGTGTTGCCCTTTTCTCCGTACACCATTAAGGGTTTTCCTTTTTCTCCTATAATGCGAATTGTATTTTTGTAACAAACGATCTCTGCTTTCACTTCTATCAACCAGTCCATACCGATTATCACATCAAAACTCCCTAACTCTACTGGTATCAAATCAATCTTAAATGTTTCGTTAACCATTTTAATTTCTCGATTCCGACATATATTATCTGCTGAAATTAATTTACCATTTGCTAATTCGAGTAAAAATTTACTATCCAAAGGCGTCAATGGACAACTTAATTTAGCACAAAAATCTCTACTCATATAGCTTCTATCCGCACCCGAATCAAATAAAACGTAAGCAGATTTATTGTCAATAAGAAACGTACCCGTAACAAGCTCCGGGTCTTCCTGTGCCTCTGCCGCATTAATATTGAAAACTCTTCCACGGCCTTGTCCATTAGTGTTCTCCTGGTTCGGGCAATTTCTAATAATGTGGCCTGATTTTCCACATTTATAACAAACTACATTGGCATAACTTGCTCTGACACTACTTGCTCCGCCATTACTCGTTTTGACACCATTTGTTCCTTTCGTTCTGTTAACCCCTGGTCCGTAGACCTCACACTTCGCCGCGCTATGACCATTTCTTTTACACTTGTTGCAAAATTTGGTGCAGAACCCCGAGTGATACTTTTCACACCTTTGGCATAGCTGCTTCTGATTGTTGTTGTTGTTGCGGTTATTATTGTTGTTGGGATGATTGTTGTTGTTGTTGTTGTTGTTGTTGTTGTTGTTGTTGTTGTTGTTGTTGTTGTTGTTGTTGTTGTTGTTGTTGTTGTTGTTGTTGTTGTTGTTGTTGTTGTTGTTGTTGTTGTTGTTGTTGTTGTTGTTGTTGTTGTTGTTGTTGTTGTTGTTGTTGTTGTTGTTGTTGTTGTTGTTGGGCCGTTTGTTATAGTTGCGATTGATGTTGCGATTGTTGGGATAATTGTTACGATTATTGTTGTAATTCCTATTGTTGTTGTATTGGTGATTCTTATCACCGTTTTCCTCCCACTTTCTTTTGACTTGCTTCACATTGGCCTCTTCAGCAGTCTGTTCTTTAATTCTTTCTTCAATCTGGTTCACTAGTTTGTGAGCCATTCTACATGCCTGTTGTATGGAGGCGGGCTCGTGTGAACTTATATCTTCTTGGATTCTTTCTGGTAATCCTTTCACAAACGCGTCGATCTTCTCTTCCTCATCTTCGAATGCTCCCGGACACAATAGGCACAATTCTGTGAATCGTCTTTCGTACGTGGTAATATCAAATCCTTGGGTTCGTAACCCTCTAAGTTCTGTCTTGAGCTTATTGACCTCGGTTCTGGGACGGTACTTCTCGTTCATCAAGTGCTTGAATGCTGACCACGGTAGTGCGTACGCATCGTCTTGTCCCACTTGCTCTAGATAGGTATTCCACCATGTTAACGCAGAACCTGTGAAGGTATGCGTAGCGTACTTCACTTTGTCCTCTTCAGTACACTTACTTATGGCAAACACCGATTCGACCTTCTTGGTCCACCGTTTCAATCCGATCGGTCCTTCGGTTCCATCAAATTCCAAAGGTTTGCAGGCAGTGAATTCTTTGTAGGTGCATCCTACACGATTTCCTGTACTGCTAGATCCAGGGTTATTGTTGGTATGTAGCGCAGCCTGTACTGCGGCTATGTTTGAAGCTAGAAAAGTACGGAATTCCTCTTCATTCATATTCATGGTGTGTCGAGTAATCGGTGCCATTTCCTTCAAAATAGTCAAATGGAACAAGTTAATCATACAGAATATTAAGAGTAGTTAATAGTATTTTGTAGCATAATATGAACTCATTTATAAAAGCTTTTTCTTCATATTAGCGTTTTATAAGTTTAAATTCGGGTAGTACCTACCCGTTAAGTTCATACTTAGTAGCTAATATATAATTCAACTACTACAATTCTATATGCAAAACTGATTATAATAATATTTCGCGTTCAAACTTTTACACAATATTTTACAAACTTACAATACCGCTTATTTTACATATAGCATGAAATATAGCACACAATAAATTTGATACAAGATGGTTGTGAAGATAATTCTAGCTAGTACACAAGTCGTTCAGCATAGGCAATAAAGACACGTAATTCATACGTCCAGAAACAAGTCATGCATTCTGGTTTTACTAGGATTACTTCCCATCCTTGGTCTTGTGGAACATAACCGTTATGGCCGTTGATAAGACAGCGTGTTGTAACATCGTCAAAGGGACGAGGGTTACGTAATGTCCAACAGTCCCGTAACAATCTAAAAACCTCATTTCTTACCCCAATTACCGACTCCGTCACTTGTGGGAATGTTTTGTTTAATAGTTGTAGGCCGATGTTCTTGTTCTCACTTTGGTGAGAAGCGAACATTACTAATCCGTAAGCATAACATGCTTCTTTATGTTGCATGTTAGCCGCTTTTTCTAAATCACGAAGTCCAATATTCGGATATATTGAGTCAAAATAATTTCTTAACCCATTGCGTAAAATAGCATTTGGGTTCCCCGCAATATATGCGTCAAAGTAAATACATCGTAACTTATGGATTTCCCAATGTGATATCCCCCATCTTTCGAACGAAAGCCTTTTATAAACCAAGGCATTCTTGGAACATTCTTCGAATGTCTTACAAACTGATCTCGCCTTAAATAGTTGTGCCGAAGAATTCTGACCGACTCTAGACAAGATTTCAACAATCATGTCTCCGGGTAGGTCTCTTAAAATATTGGGTTGTCTATCCATTTTGTGTTTTTATACTGTAAAATAGACAAGAGTTAGATTGATAAAAAAAAATACTTATTAATACAAGCAATTTTTACATATATCATAAAGCATAAGCACACTATATTACATATATTACACCACACGAATACAACTATCTTATTCCGACTCGTTTGTTTCTTCTTTTTCGGTTTTGGTTCGTTTTGCCAAGTTTCTAGGGATATATGATGTTCCCCTAATACGAGCCGTCGTTTTCCACATTGGTTTAGAAAAACCTGGTGGTTTAGAGGTTCCCGGGTCATTGTTACAACTTAAGGACTTCGGGGGTTGACGATACATATAAAGTTCATCGGGGTTGGAATTAGATTTCTCTATTTTTATGCCCTTTCCCTTATTATTTTCCTTTGCCTTTTTAAATTCAGTTGGGGTAATTTCTATATCATCATCGGAATTCTCGTCAGAATCCGATTCATCGGAGAATTGGTAATCCTCCCAATATTTTGCTTCCTTAGCGGAAACACCATTGACCATAATTAACCTTGGTCGGTTGGTTGAGGATTTTCTTTTACTTAACCGTTTTATTATTTCCCCCACAGGTTCTATTTCTTCATCCGGTTCCGATTCTTCTTCCGGTTCCGATTATTCTTCTGGTTCCGACTCTTCTTCCGGTTCCTCTTCGGGAACTTGTGAATCAGTCCACGAATCATTCCAATTTACATTTGACTCTTCATTATTATTAGGTGAGTCAATGGGACTTGTTCTAGAGGTAGACATCTATCACATAATATCAAACGCGTTAAGAGATTAATATATCACATAATATTCACAAGTTAAAAATATATAGTTTCCAACAAAATTTGTTAAGCAATCATTTTTCAAGTAAACACGGTCGAAGTCCAGACTCACTAATGCATCCTAACAAACTCGATAAGACACACTAATGCAAAATTCTGGTTCTCTAAGACCAACGCTCGGATACCAACTGAAATGTCCCGTTCTTATTGATTAAAAACGTTCCATATTAATTGATTTCGTTGCGAGGTTTTGACCTCTATATGAGACGTTTTTCAAAGACTGCATTCATTTTAAAACAACCATAACCTTTATTTCATCAATAAAGGTTTAAAAAGCTTTACGTAGATTATCAAATAATGATAATCTAAAATATCCTGTTTACACACGACCATTACATAATGGTTTACAATACAAATATGTTACAACAAAATAAGTTTCTTGAATGCAGTTTTTACACAATATCATACAAGCATGGACTCCAAATCTCGTCCTTATTTAAGTATGCGACAGCGGAAGCTCTTAATAATCACCTGAGAATAAACATGCTTAAAACGTCAACAAAAATGTTGGTGAGTTATAGGTTTAACATATATATATCAAATCATAATAATAGACCACAAGATTTCATATTTCAATACACATCCCATACATAGAGATAAAAATCATTCATATGGTGAACACCTGGTAACCGACATTAACAATATGCATATATAAGAATATCCCCATCATTCCGGGACACCCTTCGGATATGATATAAATTTCGAAGTACTAAAGCATCCGGTACTTTGGATGGGGTTTGTTAGGCCCAATAGATCTATCTTTAGGATTCGCGTCAATTAGGGTGTCTGTTCCCTAATTCTTAGATTACCAGACTTAATAAAAAAGGGCATATTCGATTTTGATAATTCAACCATAGAATGTAGTTTCACGTACTTGTGTCTATTTTGTAAATCATTTATAAAACTTGCATGTATTCTCATCCCAAAAATATTAGATTTTAAAAGTGGGACTATAACTCACTTTCACAGATTTTTACTTCGTCGGGAAGTAAGACTTGGCCATTGGTTGATTCACGAACCTATAACAATATATACATGTATATTAAAGTATGTTCAAAATATATTTACAACACTTTTAATATATTTTGATGTTTTAAGTTTATTAAGTCAGCTGTCCTCGTTAGTAACCTACAACTAGTTGTCCACAGTTAGATGTACAGAAATAAATCGATAAATATTATCTTGAATCAATCCACGACCCAGTGTATACGTATCTCAGTATTGATCACAACTCAAACTATATATATTTTGGAATCAACCTCAACCCTGTATAGCTAACTCCAACATTCACATATAGAGTGTCTATGGTTGTTCCAAAATATATATAGATGTGTCGACATGATAGGTCGAAACATTGTATACGTGTCTATGGTATCTCAAGATTACATAATATACAATACAAGTTGATTAAGTTATGGTTGGAATAGATTTGTTACCAATTTTCACGTAGCTAAAATGAGAAAAATTATCCAATCTTGTTTTACCCATAACTTCTTCATTTTAAATCCGTTTTGAGTGAATCAAATTGCTATGGTTTCATATTGAACTCTATTTTATGAATCTAAACAGAAAAAGTATAGGTTTATAGTCAGAAAAATAAGTTACAAGTCGTTTTTGTAAAGGTAGTCATTTCAGTCGAAAGAACGACGTCTAGATGACCATTTTAGAAAACATACTTCCACTTTGAGTTTAACCATTATTTTTGGATATAGTTTCATGTTCATAATAAAAATCATTTCCTCAGAATAACAACTTTTAAATCAAAGTTTATCATAGTTTTTAATAACTAACCCAAAACAGCCCGCGGTGTTACTACGACGGCGTAAATCCGGTTTTACGGTGTTTTTCGTGTTTCCAGGTTTTAAATCATTAAGTTAGCATATCATATAGATATAGAACATGTGTTTAGTTGATTTTAAAAGTCAAGTTAGAAGGATTAACTTTTGTTTGCGAACAAGTTTAGAATTAACTAAACTATGTTCTAGTGATTACGAGTTTAAACCTTCGAATAAGATAGTTTTATATATATGAATCGAATGATGTTATGAACATCATTACTACCTCAAGTTTAGTAGGTAAACCTACTGGAAGTGACAAGAAATGATCTAGCTTCAAAGGATCTTGGATGGCTTGAAAGTTCTTGAAGTAGGATCATGACACAAAAACAAGTTCAAGTAAGATTTTTACTCGAATTAAGATAGTTTATAGTTATAGAAATTGAATCAAAGTTTGAATATGAATATTACCTTGAATAATAAAGATAACCTACTGTATATAACAAAGGTTTCTTGATCTTAGATGATTACTTGCAATGGATTAGAAAGCTTGGAAGTAAATTAGTAAACTTGAAGGGATTTTTGAAGTGTTCTTGAAGTGTTCTTCCTATGATGATTATAGCTTGATTCTTGAAGTGATTTTTGATGAAGATGATGATTAACTACTGGAAAAATACGTTCATAATAGTGTGTGTGTGTGTTGAGAGAGAATTAGAAAGAGAATTGGAAGTGAAATGGAGTGAATGATGTGTGGTAATTGGTGAGTGGTGAGTGGGGTTAAAAGGAGTTCTAGTTAGTTTACTAGCTTATGGTAGAAGTTAAAATTGATTAGTCATACATGACATAATCAAGAGTGGAATCCCATGCTAGTTCCTATTGGTATATACCCATAGTAAGTACGTTTTGAAGCTGTGTATAATACGGGTAAGAATACGACTAGAATTCTTGATGAAAGAAAAGAATGGGAAAGTAACTGTAACCATTTTCGTTAAGTATGAGTGTTTTGATATATGTCTTGAAGTCTTCCAAAAGTATTTTAATACATCTAAATACACTACATGTATATACATTTTAACTGAGTCGTTAAGTCATCGTTAGTCGTTACATGTAAGTGTTGTTTTAAAACCTTTAAGTTAACGATCTCAATTAATGTTGTTAACCCATTGTTTATTATATCTAATGAGATGTTAAATTATTATATTATCATGATATTATGATATATTAATATATCTTAATATGATATATATACATTTAAATGTCGTTACAACGATAATCGTTACATATATGTCTCGTTTCGAAATCCTTAAGTTAGTAGTCTTGTTTATATGTATATAACTCATTGTTAATATACTTATGGAGATACTTACTTATCATAATCTCATGTTAACCATATGTATATCCATATATATATCGTCATGTCGTTTTTACAAGTTTTAACGTTCGTGAATC
This sequence comes from Rutidosis leptorrhynchoides, assembly GCF_046630445.1. Lineage (NCBI taxonomy): Eukaryota > Viridiplantae > Streptophyta > Magnoliopsida > Asterales > Asteraceae > Rutidosis > Rutidosis leptorrhynchoides. The sequence goes on along the minus strand of NC_092341.1, from coordinate 116,925,020 downwards.
GCCGGTCAACTTGGGTGGTCAATTGTCTATATGAAACATATTTCAATTAATCAAGTCTTAACAAGTTTGATTGCTTAACATGTTGGAAACATTTAATCATGTAAATATTATAACAACCCTCACTTTTCGACTTCCGATTTTACTAAAATACCTAGAGTTGTTATATACGAATAAATTTAACGTTGACCGAATAAACGTACGCTTAAAATAAATAATATAATTATAAATATTATAAATAAGATTATGATATATAATATAACATAATTACATCAATGAATATATATATAATATTACTTTTGTTATTTAGTTAATAGAATATATAATTAACTAAATAATACATAATATTATAACATTTATAAAACTAGTAAAAACTATAAATTAATAATCATAAATTTTAATTTTTATAAAAACTAAATATAATAATAATTTTTATATAAAATTCGTATTTAATAATTAAACAAATATAGAAATAAAATGTTAAATGTTCTTAGAAATATATTAAACAAATTTTTTTTTAGAATTTTATACAAAAAAAAATCAAAACTATATCTACTTAATAAATAAATACAAAAATACAAACTACTTTTTCTTTTAAGATTTACTTTTAATAAAAATACAAACTACTTTTATTTTAAGATTTACTTTTAATAAAAATACAAACTACTTTTTCTTATTTTAACTTTTATGATTTTACTTTTAATAAAAATACAAACTACTTTTTCTTATTTTAACTTTTAAGATTTACTTTTAATAAAAATACAAAATACTTTTTCTTATTTTAACTTTTAAGATTTTACTTTTAATAAAAATACAAACTACTTTTTCTTATTTTAACTTTTAAGATTTTACTTTTAATAAAAATACAAACTACTTTTTTTTATTTTAACTTTTAAAATTTACTTTTAATAAAAATACAAAATACTTTTTCTTATTTTAACTTTTAAGATTTTACTTTTAATAAAAATACAAACTGCTTTTTCTTATTTTAACTTTTAAGATTTTACTTTTAATAAAAATACAAACTACTTTTTCTTATTTTAACTTTTAAGATTTACTTTTAATAAAAATACAAAATACCTTTTCTTATTTTAACTTTTAAGATTTTACTTTTAATAAAAATACAAACTACTTTTTCTTATTTTAACTTTTATGATTTTACTTTTAATAAAAATACAAACTACTTTTTCTTATTTTAACTTTTAAGATTTACTTTTAATAAAAATACAAAATACTTTTTCTTATTTTAACTTTTAAGATTTTACTTTTAATAAAAATACAAACTACTTTTTCTTATTTTAACTTTTAAGATTTTACTTTTAATAAAAATACAAACTACTTTTTTTCTTATTTTAACTTTTAAAATTTACTTTTAATAAAAATACAAAATACTTTTTCTTATTTTAACTTTTAAGATTTTACTTTTAATAAAAATACAAACTACTTTTTCTTATTTTAACTTTTAAGATTTTACTTTTAATAAAAATACAAACTACTTTTTCTTATTTTAACTTTTAAGATTTACTTTTAATAAAAATACAAAATAATTTTTCTTATTTTAACTTTTAAGATTTACTTATTTTATTTTAATTTTTTTTACCTAACATTTTCAACTATAAATACCACATACATTTCTCATTTCAAACTTACACCTTAATCTCTCATTTCTCTCTTAAAGAACTACTTCTAGTTGATATCTCGGTCACTTACTTGCTTTACTTTCCTTTCTTGCGTGGAATACTTCAACTGCTATTTAAGGTGAGTTTCATTTGCTCCCTTTTTATATATATTTTTGGGCTGAGAATACATGCGCTGATTTATAAATGTTTTACGAAATAGGCACAAGTACTAAAACTAATTCTATGTGGGTTTAAACCAGAAATATACCCTTAGCTTGGTAACATTAAACTACTTGTCTATGTACGGTAGGCGCGAATCCTAAAGATAGATCTATTGGGTCTGACAAACCCCATCCTGACTATGGGATGCTTTAGTACTTCGAGGTTATTTTAAACACACCTGATCTGGTGTACTTCAGAGGGTAAAACATGAACATTAAGGCTTGTTACCGGGTGCCTACAACTTATAGAATGCTTTTATACACTTGCTAGTGTACGGATATTTATGAAACTGAAATCTTGTGGCCTATTATTATAACGGAAATGATTGATTTTGATAAACTAATGAACTCACCAACCTTTTTGGTTGACACTTTAAGCATGTTTTGTCTCAGGTGACGAATAAGATGATTGCCATGATTGCTACCTGATGAATTGAATGCTGCTACATGGAGTCTTCATTTCATTACATTTACTTTGCATTAAGACTATTATTATTATTTCAGTTTAAATTTGATGTAAAACTTTTAATGCTTTCGCTGTTTTATTAATAAATGTTTTATTCAAAACGTCTCATATAGAGTCGTTCTCGTTTATACAACTGTGATTTGATATAATTAGTCACAAATACCCTAGGCCCTAATTTGGGGGTGTGACAGATTGGTATCAGAGCAGGTTGTTGTAGAGAACCAGGATTGCATTTTATGTGTGCCTTATACAATTAGGTACCTTAGCAATGTAGGACTACAACTTTCCTTGACCATAGTACCTTTAATTGTTGCCTTTAATTGATAAATGCTACACTATACCTTAGAAACTATACTTAAATCTTAAGATTATAGCATACACGATAATGTGAAATTACTCGAACGTCAACGCTACTTAAGGCCTAGGGTGATCCTTGGTACCACTATGGGACGCTTGTGGATTTCGAATACCAAACTTAGATTTTGGTCGAGATTTCCTGGGCCAACCGGTAACAATTGATCATTCAAGTGACTCGGCGGTGGCATAGATGTTTGGGTATGGTGCACAATATCAAACCTGACTATAGTGATCATACAACACTTAGTCACTTACGCACTTAATAAGTGGTGAACTTATTAAGAACAACTCACTTAGTCATCTATCCTGGTTTTGTGTATTACATATGTATTACATGAAATATTATCCAAGATTTTTGAAACTCCTATAATTCATACTCAAACGTATATAACTCCCTGTTATATCACGTACCTATATGCCTTATGCCTTTATGCATCGGTTTGCGAACCGGGAAATGTCATTGGGTTATCACAGTATACGAATTGAAAGTCTTTAATCGAAAGATTATTAGATTACATACTTATCATTTTATAATCTCGACACGTCATACTGCCATTATTGGAGTATAGACAAATCATATCTTAGCATATCTATTCCCAATAGACCTTGTCTAACACTTTTCCTAAATTTCCTCCGTAAATTACGGAAATCTTTCTGCTATATATACGTATTCAAGGAGACGAATATATCATTCAATATTCAACACCCATTTCATATCAAACCCTATTCCAAACACATAATATGGATTTCTCACCTGATTCCTCAAGTTCTTCTAGCTCCAAAGATAGCATGACAGGAGCACACCCACCGATCAATTACCGTGATTTCTTTAGAAAATGGGGATGGGTTCGCGAAATACTCACCCTATGGAGAAATGAAGAAGGTACTCCTTATCACGAGCCAAACTTACCACCAAACGTCGGAGTACTCGATCCTCTTACTGGCGAACCTGTTCGCAATACCGTTTTCACTCTTTTCGCAAGGATTTTCTGCCTCGAAGGTCGACTCGATGTAACCAACGACAATATTCATCCTCTACTCTCGAATTCTAACCAGAAAGGGTTATTAGAAGAAGTTAGAAGACTTCGAACTAAATATCAAGAATTGACAAACCTTACAGAGGAATGGGTAGAACAAATCCATAGACTCGAGCGTAAAGTAGAAACCCTGGAGGAAATAGTGCGCGATTTGGTAGCTAGGCTCACACTTACTAACCAAGTATCACAAGCAGCACCAACAGCAGCACCAGCACCAGTACCAGCACCACCAGTACTATCAGCATCACCACCAACAGCATCAGCTTCACCAACAACAACATCAGCATCCCACGTCTCAACATCATAATCGGTACCTCAAACATCGACATCATACGCCCATAGATACTAAGGAATATTAGTAATAATGAGTTAAGATGTATTGACTCATTCTTCCTGAAGAATTATATATGTATACTTTATATATATATGGTTTGGAACAATAATAAATCTTTTCGTGCTAAACTATTACGTGTGAATCTTAACTAGTATGTACTACTTAGTTAATTCATATCACTAATACGCTATGATGTACATCCTTCGTTAATGACTTAACAATCATTAATCACTGCTTCAGTACAATAAACTCCATTTCATAATAAACTAAGTGTATTATTCAAATGCATGTGTGATTTTACACTCCTATTTTCGATGTACTCGAAAATTTCTCGAAAACATCATTTGTGCCTTATGAATTTCACAAGAAATCCACGAGCATCAACATCATATACTGAGGTATATTAATCACAATGAACGATGAAGTATTGATTCATAACTTCATTAAAGAAATATTCCGCGACGATTATGTAATCTCTAAAGTTTTGGAGATTATTTATTCTCGTTTCAACCGTAAATCAAATGAGTTTAATATTATATTAACTTATTAAATCCATAATTACATCTGAAGAAAATATATATGTATGTATATTTTCATAAAGATTGTATTTAAAAATTCTTTTGTACAAACTGTTAATTGTGAAAATATTTTAACGGGTAGGTAATACCCAAGAAATATCTAACATTCACATTAATATATTACATTGTACATTCTTCAAAATCCTTGAAAACATATCGGATTGATAATCAATGATTCAGATCAGTTAACCTTGAGAATGCTGATGAAGCAGCAAAAGCTGTAGATGGCCTTAATGATCAGAAGCTTGATAATAAAGAATTGTGTGTTGGAAAAGCTCAAAAGAAAATCTGGTATTGAAAGATGGATTGAGCAAAACATGAAGGAGACCAAGGACAAATCCCAAGGACTAAACCTATAACCAAAGAATCTAGATGATTCGATTTCTGAAGGAAATCACAGAAGATCTTTTTACGCATTCTAAATCCTTACAGAAGAATTTCTTCATTATCCATCGATTTTAGAAATTCTAAAATATCATCGTATCTTTCGTTATAAATATCCTCGATATTTCTAAAGATATCTTCATAACGATTCTTGTCCGCAATTAATTATCTCTTTGCAATATCTTTATTACATCATAAAGGAAAACTGTTTAAGTTTCTATATTCCGTAAAATTTAAATTCAAATTTTGAATGATTTGAAGTAGTGTTGAGAATTGAAGCATGAGTTAGTATAATATAATGACGTCAGGCCAACGTGATTATATTACAGTAAGTCATGCTAAATTTTTAATGGAAGATGATGATTCATAGACTTTATAATCATCATTTGCCATGTTACACGACTCTTACATTCTACTTAATCTCTGAACATATCAAGAAAATATATTTTTGATAGTTCTATCCTCAGTAATTCTGGTAATTTACCAAATCAAATCGTGATATTATGGTTAGAACAGTAGGTCCATTCGAAACTTCATACCTACAAATTCTGGACTATTACTCGCTTTACTTAGAGTCGAGAGGAGAATAAAAAGGCAAAGAGCTCCGACATATAAGGGAAAATATGTAGCCCGATAACGATACCGAAATTACAAACTGTGTATATCAATACGTATTGCAACGTAAAGACATGGGAGAATTAAAAACACTATAACCTCAAGGTAATAGTAGAAGAAAACAAATTCCTCTAGTGGTAAATGAAAAAGAAGAATGACTGAAATGATAGTCAGAAAAATATCCAGGATAAGAACTGGATGGAGCATTCTCACAATCTTTAGAAGTATGAATTGAGGAAGATAGTATAGAAGTGGTGAAGATAATGAAATGGAAGAAGCTAATTTATAGCAAAATTCCAAACACAGCAATTGAAGCAATTCACCTCATTTAATCAAAGAAAATTTCAAATTCCTTAATTACCGGAGAATCAAATCTTATGGATTACGAAGATTTCCTTTAATCCCTTGAATTCCGGAAATCAATCGTGACTACGTCAAAAGTTAAGGCGAACATTTAATTTCTCATTCACTCTTTTACAATAGCTTCGTTTATACGCTTCCTATAATCAAATCGTTTTATCCATATTATTCAGTAGTGATAAAACTTTATTTTTTCAACTTATATTCATCATTACAATATTCTTGTTGTAAACAATGATGATCTCTATCAAACTTCATGACTATAATTTTCATGAACTACTCTCTGTTTTGTCTACCCTAATATTGTGACATAAACACTCAGAGTTTTAAATAAGCTCAATACTATTCATAACACATTTCATGTGTTCAGTTTACTAAAATGCTCGTATAACACCATCATCCCTTTTGAGGATAACCTAGTCAAATGACACTCTTATTAATCCTTTAGATAACCTCCGCATTAATGATAAAATGCACTTTATAGAAGAACCTGTAAGAAATTAGGGTTCGTATTATTTAAATGCATGAAACAGAACAATATTCTATCCGTTTGAATTCACGAAAGGCCCCGAACCTACCTGGGAACGTGAAGACCAGATAAAATGTAAATATCCTCGTTTAGGTACGAACAACGCTGATTGATGGCAAAAACTAAATTTCGGGACGAAATTTCTTTTAACGGGTAGGTACTATAACAACCCTCACTTTTCGACTTCCGATTTTACTAAAATACCTAGAGTTGTTATATACGAATAAATTTAACGTTGACCGAATAAACGTACGCTTAAAATAAATAATATAATTATAAATATTATAAATAAGATTATGATATATAATATAACATAATTACATCAATGAATATATATATAATATTACTTTTGTTATTTAGTTAATAGAATATAGAATATATAATTAACTAAATAATACATAATATTATAACATTTATAAAACTAATAAAAACTATAAATTAATAATCATAAATTTTAATTTTTATAAAAACTAAATATAATAATAATTTTTATATAAAATTCGTATTTAATAATTAAACAAATATAGAAATAAAATGTTAAATGTTCTTAGAAATATATTAAACAAATTTTTTTTTAGAATTTTATACAAAAAAAAAATCAAAACTATATCTACTTAATAAATAAATACAAAAATACAAACTACTTTTTCTTTTAAGATTTACTTTTAATAAAAATACAAACTACTTTTATTTTAAGATTTACTTTTAATAAAAATACAAACTACTTTTTCTTATTTTAACTTTTATGATTTTACTTTTAATAAAAATACAAACTACTTTTTCTTATTTTAACTTTTAAGATTTACTTTTAATAAAAATACAAAATACTTTTTCTTATTTTAACTTTTAAGATTTTACTTTTAATAAAAATACAAACTACTTTTTCTTATTTTAACTTTTAAGATTTTACTTTTAATAAAAATACAAACTACTTTTTTTTATTTTAACTTTTAAAATTTACTTTTAATAAAAATACAAAATACTTTTTCTTATTTTAACTTTTAAGATTTTACTTTTAATAAAAATACAAACTGCTTTTTCTTATTTTAACTTTTAAGATTTTACTTTTAATAAAAATACAAACTACTTTTTCTTATTTTAACTTTTAAGATTTACTTTTAATAAAAATACAAAATACCTTTTCTTATTTTAACTTTTAAGATTTTACTTTTAATAAAAATACAAACTACTTTTTCTTATTTTAACTTTTATGATTTTACTTTTAATAAAAATACAAACTACTTTTTCTTATTTTAACTTTTAAGATTTACTTTTAATAAAAATACAAAATACTTTTTCTTATTTTAACTTTTAAGATTTTACTTTTAATAAAAATACAAACTACTTTTTCTTATTTTAACTTTTAAGATTTTACTTTTAATAAAAATACAAACTACTTTTTTTCTTATTTTAACTTTTAAAATTTACTTTTAATAAAAATACAAACTACTTTTTCTTATTTTAACTTTTAAGATTTTACTTTTAATAAAAATACAAACTACTTTTTCTTATTTTAACTTTTAAGATTTACTTTTAATAAAAATACAAAATAATTTTTCTTATTTTAACTTTTAAGATTTACTTATTTTATTTTAATTTTTTTTACCTAACATTTTCAACTATAAATACCACATACATTTCTCATTTCAAACTTACACCTTAATCTCTCATTTCTCTCTTAAAGAACTACTTCTAGTTGATATCTCGGTCACTTACTTGCTTTACTTTCCTTTCTTGCGTGGAATACTTCAACTGCTATTTAAGGTGAGTTTCATTTGCTCCCTTTTTATATATATTTTTGGGCTGAGAATACATGCGCTGATTTATAAATGTTTTACGAAATAGGCACAAGTACTAAAACTAATTCTATGTGGGTTTAAACCAGAAATATACCCTTAGCTTGGTAACATTAAACTACTTGTCTATGTACGGTAGGCGCGAATCCTAAAGATAGATCTATTGGGTCTGACAAACCCCATCCTGACTATGGGATGCTTTAGTACTTCGAGGTTATTTTAAACACACCTGATCTGGTGTACTTCAGAGGGTAAAACATGAACGTTAAGGCTTGTTACCGGGTGCCTACAACTTATAGAATGCTTTTATACACTTGCTAGTGTACGGATATTTATGAAACTGAAATCTTGTGGCCTATTATTATAACGGAAATGATTGATTTTGATAAACTAATGAACTCACCAACCTTTTTGGTTGACACTTTAAGCATGTTTTGTCTCAGGTGACGAATAAGATGATTGCCATGATTGCTACCTGATGAATTGAATGCTGCTACATGGAGTCTTCATTTCATTACATTTACTTTGCATTAAGACTATTATTATTATTTCAGTTTAAATTTGATGTAAAACTTTTAATGCTTTCGCTGTTTTATTAATAAATGTTTTATTCAAAACGTCTCATATAGAGTCGTTCTCGTTTATACAACTGTGATTTGATATAATTAGTCACAAATACCCTAGGCCCTAATTTGGGGGTGTGACAAATATCAATCTCAATTAATATAGATAAACATGGAAAAGTTCGGGTCACTACACATAAATCTTCCATGCGCCATTTTATTGCTTATGTGTGCTACTATATCTTGTTATGTAAAATATGCATATGTAAAATATCGGTATTGTATGGTATTGTATTATTTTGGTTTATTAATAATAAATGCATGGAATGATTATTTGTATTATTAATACTTATTATTATTATTACATAATAACGTAGTAACTCGCTATAATTTTTTATAGTGGAATATTATTAGAATTTTAGTAGTTAATTCCTTGTACTAGCTATTATGTATGAACTTAACGGGTAGGTAATACCCTAGAAATAATTATAAAATACTAATAAGAAGAAAAGGCTTTTATAATAATTGGTTCATATTATTAATATGCTACGATTAACTATTGACAACTCATTTTACCTATAATATTCTATATGATTAAATTATCTCTGTTGTATTTATTGAAGAAACATGTCTCAAATGTCGGATGCTGAGTTTGAGGAACTAGTCGAGAAACGTATGAATGAAAGAATTGCTGCAGTTGAGGCAGCAAAAGCAACAGCCGAAGCAGCAGCCAAAGCAGCAGCCGTAAACACAAACTCACGAAACTGATGCTCATACAAAACTTTTCAAGGATGTAAACCACAGACGTTTAGTGGAACCGAGGGACCAGTCGGTCTAACCCGCTGATTTGAAAAGATGGAGTCCGTTTTCAAAATCAGTAATTGTGCGAACGGAGACAAGTCAAAGTATGCTTCGTGCACGTTGCAAGACGGTGCACTTACTTGGTGGAACAATTATGCTAAAGTAGAAGAAGTAGATACAGCATATGATATCTCTTGGGAAGAACTGAAAAAGATGCTAATCGAGGAGTACTGTCCTCGAAACGAGATCAGAAAAATGGAATCTGAGTTACGTAATCTGAAGGTTATCGGCGCGAATCTCAATAACTATGAAAAGCGTTTCATGGAACTAGCCTTGTTGTGTCCCGAATTGGTGCCAAACGAGAAACGAAAGATAGAAATGTATATTGACGATTTATCGATCAATATCAAAGGAAATGTTACATCGTCCAAACCGAATACGATGTAGGAAGCCATGACAATGGCACACCAACTCATGGATCAGATCACAGAGAGTTCGATTAAGGCACCAATTACCGAAGTCAAGATAACTGAAGGAAAGAGGAAATGGGATGACTATAAGAAAAAAAGTACTCACCTGAAGAAACAAGAAACTTTTAAAGGTAAACAAGATGGGGCAACTGCAAGTCCAAACTATAAGGGACCCCATCCGTTCTGCAAAAGATGTTACACACATCATGCAGGTTATTGCCAAGTGGTCTGTGATAAGTGCAACAAGAAAGGACATGTGGCGAAAGATTGTTATGCCACCGTTTCTGAAGTAAAGACAAAACCGACCGATATCAAGAAATGTTTTGGATGCGGGAAGTCTGGTCACTTCATAAATCAATGCCCTGATAAGGAGAAGAACAAAGAACCCGCACGTGGGAGGGCATTTAATGTTAGTACCAGTGAAGCACGTGAGGATCCTAATCTTGTCACAGGTACGTTTACCGTTAATAATCAACTAGCTTCTATTATGTTTGATACGGGTGCTGATAGAAGTTATATGTATAAAGACTTTAGTTCTAAACTAAAATGTGCATCATTACCTCTAGACGATAAATATACTATTGAATTAGCCGATAAAATTTGATACCCTTAGAATTAGGAAGTTTTGACGTAATCGTTGGCATGGACTTGATTTCCAAAACAAGAGCGGAAGTTGTTTGCGCTGAAAAAGCAATCCGCATCCCTCGTAAGGATGAAACGTCATTAATGATTTATGGGGAGAAGGGCAACTCAAAGGTGAACTTTATCAGCTGTATGAAGGCCCAGAAACTTATAAGAAAAGGTTGTTATGCTATTCTGGCACACGTAAATAAGATCGATACTGAAGAAAGAAGCATTGATGACATGCTGGTTGTAAGAATTACCGGGGCTACCTCCACACAGATGTGTAGAATTCCAAATTGATCTCATACCAAGAGCCGCACCTGTAGCCCGATCCCCATATAGACTTGCACCTTCAGAAATGCAAGAATTACAAGACTAGTTGCAAGAATTATCAGACCATGGATTTATTCGTCCCAGTTTTTCACCTTGGGGTGCTCCTATTCTGTTCGTCAAGAAGAAGGATGGATCTATGAGAATGTGCATAGATTACCGAGAATTAAACAAATTAACGATCAAGAATCGGTACCCATTACCGAGGATGGATGATTTGTTTGATCAATTGCAAGGATCAAGTGTTTATTCCAAGATTGATCTACGCTCCGGATATCATCAGCTGAGAGTGAAGGAAGAAGATGTTTCTAAAACCGCGTTCAGAACCCGTTACGGTCACTATGAATTTTTAGTCATGCCTTTTGGATTGACTAATGCTCCAGCAGTATTTATGGATCTAATGAATCGCATCTGTAGACCGTATTTAGACAAATTTGTCATTGTTTTTATCGACGACATATTGATTTACTCGAAGAACAAGGAAGAACATGAGCAACACTTAAGACTGGTACTAGAGATACTCAAGAAAGAAGAATTGTACGCAAAATTTTTGAAGTGTGATTTCTGGTTACAAGAAGTACAATTTTTGGGCCATGTTGTCAGTAAACATGGAATTAAAGTTGACCCTGCCAAGATCGAAGCCATTAGTAAATGGGAAACACCGAAGACTCCAACACAAATCCGCCAATTCTTAGGTCTTGCTGGTTACTACCGAAGATTCATTCAAGATTTCTCTAGAATCGCCAAACCCTTAACTGCATTGACTCAAAAGGGAAAGAAGTATGATTGGTCCACGGAACAGGAATCCTCATTCCAGTTATTAAAGAAGAAGTTAACGTCTGCACCCATTTTGTCATTACCAGAAGGAAATGATGATTTCGTGATCTATTGTGATGCTTCACGCCAAGGTTTAGGATGTGTATTAATGCAACGCACAAAAGTTATCGCATATGCCTCACGATAACTAAAAATTCATGAAAAGAACTATACGACGCACGATTGAGAACTTGGAGCAGTAGTTTTTGCACTCAAAATATGGAGACACTATCTATATGGCACCAAGTGTACAGTGTACACTGACCATAAGAGTCTTCAGCATATTTTTGCTCAAAAACAACTCAATATGAGACAACGTCGCTGGATAGAGTTGTTAAACGATTACGATTGTGAAATCCGTTACCACCTCGGAAAGGCTAATGTTGTAGCTGATGCCCTAAGTCGGAAAGAAAGAGTAAAACCTCTTAGGGTCCGAGCTTTGAATATTATAATTCGTACTGATCTCACAAAGCAAATTCAAGCAGCACAGTTAGAGGCTTTAAAAGAAGAAAATGAAAAAGGCGAAATGAGCAGAGGGTTAGAAAAACAGCTTGAAGTAAAAGCCGATGGAACCCTGTATTTTGCTGGTAGGATATGAGTACCAAGACATGGTAACCTAAGGCAACTGGTACTAGATGAAGCACACAAAACGAGGTACTCAATTCACCTAGGAAATGGGAAAATGTACCACGATCTCAAGAAGTTCTATTGGTGGCCTAATATGAAGACAGAAATTGCTACTTATGTAAGCAAATGTTTGACGTGTGCAAAGGTCAAAGCTGAGCACCAAAAGCCGTCAGGATTACTTCAACAACCAGAAATTCTGCAGTGGAAATGGGAAAGAATAACCATGAATTTCATTACGAAATTGCCAGGGACTGCAAGTAGTCATGATACTATTTGGGTGATAGTTGATCGTCTAACTAAATCAGCTCACTTTCTACCAATAAAGGAGACAGACAGTATGGAGAAATTAGCACGCCTATATTTGAAAGAAGTAGTTTCCAGGCATGGTGTACCCATCTCTATCATATCTGATCGCGACACCCGATTCACGTCACGTTTTTGGCAGTCATTATAAAAAGCATTGGGAACTCGATTAGATATGAGCACCGCTTATCACCCACAGACAGATGGTCAAAGTGAAAGAACAATACAAACATTGAAAGACATGTTACGGGCATGCGTGATTGACTTTGGAACCAGTTGGGATCGACACTTACCGTTGGCAGAATTTTCATACAATAACAGCTATCATACGAGCATCAACGCAGCGCCATTTGAAGCACTTTACGGTAGAAAGTGCAGATCTCCTATCTGTTGGAGTGAAGTAGGAGAAATACAACTTACTGGACCAGAAATTATTCATGAAACCACCGACAAGATCATTCAAATACAACAGCGATTGAAAACGGCCATGAGTCGCCAAAAGAGTTATGCTGATGTAAGAAGAAAACTGCTAGAATTTCAAGTGGGCGACAAAGTCATGTTGAAAGTGTCACCCTGGAAAGGCGTTGTACAATTTGGTAAACGAGGAAAGCTAAGTCCTAGGTACGTAGGACCCTTTGAAATCACCGAAAGAATTGGAGCAGTTGCTTATCGATTAAAGCTACCGCAAGAACTTAGTAGTGTTCATGACATATTTCACGTGTCAAATTTAAAGAAATGTTTAGCCGAAGAGGATGTCGTAATTCCTCTTGACGAAATATGAATCAATGATAAACTCCATTTTATCGAAGAACCTATTGAAATCATGGACCGTGAGGTCAAACAATTAAAACAAAGCAAAATACCGATAGTTAGGGTTCGTTGGAACGCTATACGAGGACCCGAGTTTACTTGGGAACGTGAGGATCAAATGAAGCAAAAGTATCCACATTTGTTCACTGATATCGCTCATAAAACAGGTACTACTCAAAATTTTGGGACGAAATTTTCTTTAACAGGGAGGTACTGTAATGACCCGGAAAATTTCGACTTATTTAAACCAATTCTCTATATGATTTATTATTTTGACACGTTAAACAAAGTCTGTTAGATTGAGTCTCAAAAATTTTAGAACTGTTTCATATATAAAATTACCTTTGACTACTCTCGACGATTCATGAACATATATATATATATATATATATATATATATATATATATATATATATATATATATATATATATATATATATATATATATATATATATATATATATATATATATATATATATATATATATATATATATATATATTATAAGATGTAAAAGTAAAAACGACTTTCCTACAGTAAAACACTATTTGCTACAGTAAAAATGACTTTGCTACAGTAAAACACTATTTGCTACAGTAACACTATTTGGTACAATGAACACTATTTGCTACAGTAACACACTATTTGCTACAATAACACTATTTCTCTACAGTAAACACTATTTGATGTCGACGAACTAGCAAACAAAAACGGAAACGGCGGTCATGCGATCGCATGGCAAAAACACTGAAAACCCATGCGATCGCATGGGCTACAGTAAACACTATTTGATGTCGACTGAAAGGACCCGTCCTAATCCATCTGGATGAAGTCCCTATCGATTATAAACGATTCACAACAGTTGATTACATCGCGAGGTACTTGACCTCTATATGATACATTATACAAACATTGCATTCGTTTCTGAAAAGACAATCTTTCATTAACATTGAAAGTTGACAACATGCATACTATAACATAATAAGTCTAACTATAATTGACTTAATAATAATCTTGATGAACTTGACGACTTGAATGCAACATCTTTTGAAATATGCTATGAATGACTCCAAGTAATGTCCTTAAAATGAGCAAATGCACAGCGGAAGATTTATCGCATACCTGAGAATAATCATGCTTTCAAGTGTCAACCAAAAGGTTGGTGAGTTCATTCGTTTAACATAAATAATCATTTCCATCAATTTAATAGACCACAAGATTTCATATTTTCATTTCTCATAAACATACGTCCCATGCATAGAGACAAAAATATCATTCATATGGATTGAACACCTGGTAACCGACATTCACAATATGCATATAAGAATATCCCCATCATTCCGGGATCCTCCATCGGACATGATATAAATTTCGAAGTACTAAAGCATTCGGTACTTTGGATGGGGCTTGTTGGGCCCGATCTATCTTTAGAGTTCGCGTCAATTAAGGTGTCTGTTCCCTAATTCTTAGATTACCAGACTTAATAAAAAAAGGGCATATTCGATTTCGATAATTCAACCATAGAATGTAGTTTCGATTACTTGTGTCTATTTCGTAAAGCATTTATAAAAGCAGCGCATGTATTCTCAGTCCCAAAAATATATGTTGCAAAAGCATTTAAAAAGGGAGTAATGAAAACTCACCTAATGTATTTTGTTGTAAAAATACATATAACAATATTGAACAATGCAGGGTTGGCCTCGGATTCACGAACCTATATCAATTATATATGTTAACACATACAATCATAATTGAACAAGTTATATTTTAATATGTATATTATTTCAATTGTTTATATTATTATCTTTATATGTATACTTTTATATATGTTTTATATAAGTATTTTTAATAACAATTTATTGTAATAATAATAATAATAATAATAATAATTATAATAATAATAATAGTAATATTATTAATAATAATAATATAGTTCTTATAATGTTAATAATGATACTAATAATTAGTAAAAATGATAGTAATGTAATAATAATATTAATGAAAAATAATAATAATAATAATAATAATAATAATAATAATAATAATAATAATAATAATAATGATGATAACAATAATTATAATATTCATAAAATTAATAATAATAATAATAAAGATAATAATGATAAAAACAATGATAATTCTAATAATAAAACTAATGATATTTCTAAAAGTGATAATTTTATTAGTCATGATAATAAAATACTTTTTGTCATAATGATAATATTGTTAATGGTAATCATAATATTTATCTTTAATAATAATAATTATGTGATAATAATAATAATATCAATAATAATAATAATAATAATAATAAAAATAATAATAATAATAATATTAATAAAAGTAATAATAATAATAATAATATTAAATAGAAATTCTACCTCAAAAAGGAAATGGCTTAAAATTTATTGTCCTAGCCCGGACTGGAACCCACAACCTCCCGCTCACCCACAAACACCCTTAACCATTCTACCGTTCATGTCTTTCTTGTAATAAGTCGTGTGATTTATTATTTAACATATACAAATTCGTTATCCTCTCCCTCATAAATTTATCACCATCACCATCCTTAATCTTTCCATCAAATTCATCAGTATCTCGTCATCAAACCACCATAGCTAGTCCAAGTGAATTTTGGGCCTTTAGAGCAAGTGTTAAATTAAGTATATAATGGGCTTCAGTTATAAATTCTAACGTAATACGAATTGGACTAATGATGTGGGCTGCTACGTAAATGGACCTGAAGTGAATTGATTTTTAACTTGTAAACATGTGAAGTTGTTGGTAGTTGTTTATTAATAAAAAAAATATATGCAGGAGCCCCGTTTCGAACCTTAGACCTCCCGTGTATCAAATCCCTACCAAACCAATGAACTGCTTGGTTGTTTTCGAAATAACTCGCAGGCTTTATCATTTATAGCTGTAATGAACAGCTATCTTCTTTTCAAAACCAAAAACTCAGTAGATTGTACCAATATTCATCTTTTTATATCATCATCAGCGTTTAACATAACCTTCATCATCAAATTCATTATTCTCGAATTATTATCATTATGATCTTACCTCACGCTCGTCATCATTCAACATCCTAATCGAGTTCATCGTATATCAACTTCATAACAACTTCACATCATCATAAACGTACCTCACCGTTAACTATAATTATCATCTACTGTTACCGTTATCATCTTACATAACTAAATCACCCTCATCTTTACAGCAACATATTTATTATCATCATAATCTTCACATCATCCCATCATAATCGTCTTGATCATTATTGCAATCGAAACAGGAGGAAACAACTATGATATTAAGTGGCGTTTTTTTTTTTTTTTGGCGATCTTTGTCAACAACAACAAAGTTTTCGATGAGTACATGGTGTGGGTTGGTTCAAAAAAAATGATGATGGTTTATGATGATAAAAGAAGTGAGAGAGGCGTAGAGAGAGAGAGAAAGGGTATGATGGTGTTGCGGTGGTTTGTGGTTGTGGAAAACGGTGGCACAGTGGTGATTGAGTGGTTTCATATGGTGATGAAGTGGTGGTGGTTTGTTTAGGTTCTTCAAACAAGAATATGAGAAGAAAGATGACGGGTGGCAACAGTACGACGATGATGGTGGCAGGCGGAGGTGCGGTGATGGCTGTAGGGTGGAGTCGACATACAGAAGGAAGAAGGAGACTAATCTCATGGTTGTATCTGTATGTATGTTAATCCTAGTTCCTATATATATATAAATAAAGATAAATATGTAATAATATTAATATGTGATATAATAATAGTTATTGAAATTAGTGGGTGGATGGAAAAGTAGTACACAGTAATGCAGCCGGCTCTTTGGAGTCTTCTTCTACCGACACTAATTCACGGAATAGTATATCGTGTCCATTGCTAAACAGTTAACGTATAAAAGTGCTCCTAAAAATCCCAAATTTTTAGGTTAGACATATTTAATTATTTCACTCATTAACTGTTTGAAACCTGATCAAAAATGTGATGTAATTATTTATTTTCTGTTTCAATTAATATGTACGAAGTACAAAAACTTAGGTTGAAATGGTAAAAAAAAAAATATTTATCAAAAATATTATCTTTTTAATCAAATTATGTACCTACTTTTATATTAAAGCTTCATATATATATATATATATATATATATATATATATATATATATATATATATATATATATATATATATATATATATATATATATATATATATATTAGACCTATTTTAAAAATAATTAAACGTCAACCGAAAGTTACAGACATTTACAATTTAAGTTCAAAATTAATTATATTTAATATACACTAGGTATATATATAAACAGTTTTAAATAACAAAATTTACTACGCAAATAAATATATATTAAATAATTAAATTAAATATAACAATATATATATATATATACAAGTAATATACTATATTATATATAAAGTAATAGTTTTTATTACAATATATTTTATTTTACATATTTATTTATAACAATAAATGCATATAGTAGTTTATTAATGTTCATGTTACTATATATATTATACATATATTTATATATACACATATTTATATATATCCACATATTTACAAGCAATGGTTCATGAATCATCGGGAACAGGCGAAGGTCACATGTATATATGAAAATAACTCAAACTTTTTGAGACTCAACTTTACAGACTTTGCTTATCCTGTCGAAATCATATGAAGATTAAGTTAAAATTTGATCAAAAATTTCCGGGTCGTCACAGTACCTACCCGTTAAAGAAATTTCGTCCCGAAATTTGAGTGAGGTCGTCATGGTTAACCATAAATATGTTTTTATGACGAATATGAGTTGATAAATAGAGTTTTATCATCATTGAGTAATATGGGTAAAACAATTCTATTACTCGAAGCGTACGAATGAAGCTATCACAGAAAATTGATATAGAGATTTAACTTTTGACGTAGTCATGGTGAATTTTCGGAATTCAAGGGATTTAAAGAAAATCTTCAAAATCTAAAAGATTTGATTCTTCGGCGAATAAGAAAATCAGAATCTCTCTAATTAAATGCGGAGATCTGCCTTGATTACTCTGTCTGGTATGCCATTATAAATTTAAGCTCTTCTGTTCCATTATTCTCACCATTCCTATACTTTCTTTCTTACTTCATACATCCAAAAGATTGTGAAAATGCTTAATCCAGTTCTTATTCTGACTATCACAACAATCATTCTCCTCTTCCAACTTCCACTGGAGGAATCAGTTTTCTTCTACTTCGCCCTTGGGGTTATAATGTTTTTAATTCTCCCGTGTCTTTATGTTGCGATAAACATTGATATACACGGTTTGTAATTTCTGTGTTTGTGATCGAGTTTATATTTTCCTTTATTTATCGGAGCTCCACGCTCTTGTTTTCTCTTCCCGACTCCAAGTCAAGTGAATAATGGTCCAGAATTCGTAGGTATAGAATTTTGAATGATTATAATGTTCTAAGCAGGGTGGAACGTGTTAGCACGATTTGATTTTTAAATTTATCAAAATTACAGAAGATAGAACTATCAAGAATACATTTTCTTGATATGTTCAGAAGTTAAGTAGAATGATAGAGTTATGTAACATGGCACATGATGATGGTATGATTTACTGTGAACCATCATCACATTTCATTAGGAACTCAGCATGACTTACTATAATATAATTACGTTGGCCAAGCGTCATTATATTATATTAACCCATGCTTCAATTCCCAACACTTCTCCACAATTCATTCATAAATTTATACTTAAATTTTACAGAAGTTTCCAATATAATGGAATACAGAAAACACGAAGAGGTAGATAATTTCGGACAAGAATATTTATGAAAATATCCTCAGAAATATCGAAGATATTTATGATGATATTTTGGAATTTCAAAGTTCGAAGGTCGATGAAGAAAAATTTTCCGCAAGATTTTAACATGACTTCGGAGCAAGATATTCTCTAAAGATTTCATCGGATCTAAAATTTCCTGGATTCTTTGAATATAGAGTTTGGTCATTGTATTTGTCCTTGGTCTCCTTCATGGTTAGCTCAATCCGTTTTTCAGTACCAATTTTCTATTCAGCGTTCCCAACACTCCATTCTTTATCATCAAACTCCTGGCCATTTAGACCATCTATAATTTTTGCTGCTTCCTCTGCATTTAATGCTACCATATCTGAATTACCGGTTATCAATCCGAGGTGGTTTCAAGAGAATTGTGTTTTTAGATGATTAAACGCTGATGGTAATATGGTGGAATGTAAAAGGTCCTCTGGTAACAATAAAAGAGCACGTATATATGTCAATGTTATAATAAGGTTGTTTCGAACGAAAAATCGAAGTTGATTTGCTGGAGCTGTGTCAAAATTGGCTAATTTGAAAGGAATTATCAAGTTATTTTGGGTAATAATAACACTAAGGAATTAGCACAGATACGTGTTAAACGTTTACTCAGTTTCTGAGAGTTTTTCAGGTGCATAACTATATGTATCAATCTTTTCTTCCGTAGATGAAGTGCGGTTGGTTCGTCTTCTCGATTGAGGTGTTTTTAAGAATTATGAAAGGTTTGAACGCAGATTGTAATCGTCAAGATACAAATGAAGTTGAAGATGAGATCAAGTGGCAAACTTGAAGAATTGTTTAGTTTCATAAATTATAATCAATATTTTAATTCATTTTAATTGTCCAATTGTCGGCAGTCCACAGTTGATAGTCCACAATTGACAGTCCAATATTTCATATATATAGCTTAATATATAATATTCGAATTAATATGTATCGTGACCCGTGTACATGTCTCAGACTCGATCACAACTCAAAGTATATATATTATTTGAGAATCAACCTCAACCCTGTATAGAGAACTCGATCATTACTGCATATAGAGTGTCTATGGTGATTCCAAATAATATATATAGATGCGTCGATACGATATATCAAAACCTTGTATACGTGTCCCGATATTTAAAATGCGTAAATAACAGTATTTAATGACGATAAATAAGTGTGTAAAATAAATAACAGAAATTAAATGACGATAAATAAAATTGCGAGAATTAAAATTGCGATAAATAAACTGCGATAAATAAAATGTAATCAGTTAGCTAGGAACAGTTAGCGTGGATTCTTAACAAAATTCCTCATAGTTAATTTGTTTGTTTCTAATAAATTTTATTTTGTCACATGTTTTCTTCATAATGCCACTTGTTGAATTCTGATAAATCAAAATCCAAATATGAAATTGGATGAATATGGTTATTCTGTGGTGAACGGATACGTATATCTGTGGTTGTAAGTAGGATAGTAAATGACTATTGAATCAGATTCGAAGAATGTACAATGTAACTTATTAATGTGAAATCTAAATATTCCTTGGGTATTACCTACCCGTTAAAATATTTTCATCATTAACAGTTTTGTACGAAAGAATTTTTAATTACAATCTTTATGAAAACATATATACATATATATTTCCTTCAGATGTAATCATGGATTTAATGAGTCAATATGATATTAAAATCATTTGATTTACCATTAGAACAAGAATACATAATCTCTAAAACATTAGAGATTACATAATTGCCATGTCAAACGAAGATAAATGATGTAGAACGAATCGCAGATTGATGATTATGCTAGAGGTACATAATGAGATGTTGAGTGTGTGTGATGTTGAACTTTGGTTGTTGGTGGTACTGGTATTGATGTTGGGGTACTGTTGGTGCCGGTGATGTTGTTGAAGCTGGTAAATTTTGCACCATATACTCCCAATTGTTTACTTGAGCGCGAAGTTCGCAAGTTCTTCTATTATTCCGGGATGATTGTCAGTCAGAACGAGTGGATGAATAAGGTTTTGAATTGGAGATAGTATATAATCGTTGCGAGATATTCAAAAAATGAGTGTGAAAATGGTTTTTCGAATGAGTTCGCCGGTAAGTGTTTCAGGTTCTTCGCCATGAGTGCAAGTTGGTGGGTGGAAAGGATCGCCTTCTTCTCGTCTCCATCGATTAAGTAGGCTACGATCTCATCAGATGAATTGGGGATGGATGATTGGTTGATTCATTCTGGTGACACTGCTTTTGGAGCTTAGATGAATATCCATGTCGGAATAGTTATCGGAATAACTATCGGAATAGCTATCGAAATCTGAGGGACTCGAACTGGTTGAGGGATTTATCTCGTACAATCAAATGAAGGATTTTTGATACGAAATAGATTATAGGATGTAGATTAGTAACCTGCAATACATAATTTACATATGCATATATAATACTAAAATCCCATAAGTTACGGTGGAATCTACGGAATATGTCAGGTAAAGTTACAGTAACCGATACGCTAAGATATGAAGTAGCAGATACGCTAAGATATGAATTTTGTCTATACACTATTCATGCAACCATTGCAGTAAGAGGTGTCTAGACTAAGAATGATAAGCAACTAATTTTCTAAGGATGATAAGCAGATGATTTCTGACAAAATGATAAGCAAAACTTTTAACATGCAGACACGGTCGAAGTCCAGACTCACTATTGCATCCTAACGACTTATCAGTTAGACACACTAATGTAGACCTGGTTCGCTAAGACCATCGCTCTGATACCAACTGAAAGGACCCATCCTAATCCATCTGGACGAAGTCCCTATCGATTATAAACGATTCACAACAGTTGATTACATCGCGAGGTACTTGACCTCTATATGATACATTATATAAACATTGCATTCGTTTCTGAAAAGACAATCTTTCATTAACATTGAAAGTTGACAACATGCATACTATAACATAATAAGTCCAACTATAATTGACTTAATAATAATCTTGATGAACTTGACGACTCGAATGCAACATCTTTTGAAATATGCTATGAATGACTCCAAGTAATGTCCTTAAAATGAGCAAATGCACAGCGGAAGATTTATCGCATACCTGAGAATAATCATGCTTTCAAGTGTCAACCAAAAGGTTGGTGAGTTCATTAGTTTAACATAAATAATCATTTCCATCAATTTAATAGACCACAAGATTTCATATTTTCATTTCTCATAAACATACGTCCCATGCATAGAGACAAAAATATCATTCATATGGATTGAACATCTGGTAACCGACATTCACAATATGCATATAAGAATATCCCCATCATTCCGGGATCCTCCATCGGACATGATATAAATTTCGAAGTACTAAAGCACCCGGTACTTTGGATGGGGCTTGTTGGGCCCGATCTATCTATCTTTAGAGTTCGCGTCAATTAAGGTGTCTGTTCCCTAATTCTTAGATTACCAGACTTAATAAAAAAAGGGCATATTTGATTTCGATAATTCAACCATAGAATGTAGTTTCGATTACTTATGTCTATTTCGTAAAGCATTTATAAAAGCAGCGCATGTATTCTCAGTCCCAAAAATATATGTTGCAAAAGCATTTAAAAAGGGAGTAATGAAAACTCACCTAATGTATTTTGTTGTAAAAATACATATAACAATATTGAACAATGCAGGGTTGGCCTCGGATTCACGAACCTATATCAATTATATATGTTAACACATACAATCATAATTGAACAAGTTATATTTTAATATGTATATTATTTCAATTGTTTATATTATTATCTTTATATGTATACTTTTATATATGTTTTATATAAGTATTTTTAATAACAATTTATTGTAATAATAATAATAATAATAATAATAATAATAGTAATATTATTAATAATAATAATATAGTTCTTATAATGTTAATAATGATACTAATAATTAGTAAAAATGATAGTAATGTAATAATAATATTAATGAAAAATAATAATAATAATAATAATAATAATAATAATAATAATAATAATAATAATAATAATAATAATAATAATAATAATAATAATAATAATAATAATAATAACAATAATTATAATATTCATAAAATTAATAATAATAATAATAATAAAGATAATAATGATAAAAACAATGATAATTCTAATAATAATACTAATGATATTTCTAAAAGTGATAATTTTATTAGTCATGATAATAAAATACTTTTTCTCATAATGATAATATTGTTAATGGTAATCATAATATTTATCTTTAATAATAATAATTATGTGATAATAATAATAATATCAATAATAATAATAATAATAATAATAATAATAATATTAATAAAAGTAGTAATAATAATAATAATATTAAATAGAAATTCTACCTCAAAAAGGAAATGGCTTAAAATTTATTGTCCTAGCCCGGACTCGAACCCACAACCTCCCACTCACCCACAAACACCCTTAACCATTCTACCATTCATGTCTTTCTTGTAATAAGTCGTGTGATTTATTATTTAACATATACAAATTCGTTATCCTCTCCCTCATAAATTTATCACCATCACCATCCTTAATCTTTCCATCAAATTCATCAGTATCTCGTCATCAAACCACCATAGCTAGTCCAAGTGAATTTTGGGCCTTTAGAGCAAGTGTTAAATTAAGTATATAATGGGCTTCAGTTATAAATTCTAACGTAATACGAATTGGACTAATGATGTGGGCTGCTACGTAAATGGACCTGAAGCGAATTGATTTTTAACTTGTAAACATGTGAAGTTGTTGGTAGTTGTTTAGTAATAAAAAAAATATATGCAGGAGCCCCGTTTCGAACCTTAGACCTCTCGTGTATCAAATCCCTACCAAACCAATGAACTGCTTGGTTATTTTCGAAATAACTCGCAGGCTTTATCATTTATAGCTGTAATGAACAACTATCTTCTTTTCAAAACCAAAAACTCAGTAGATTGTACCAATATTCATCTTTTTATATCATCATCAGCGTTTAACATAAACCTTCATCATCAAATTCATTATTCTCGAATTATTATCATTATGATCTTACCTCAAGCTCGTCATCATTCAACATCCTAATCGAGTTCATCGTATATCAACTTCATAACAACTTCACATCATCATAAATGTAACTCACCGTTAACTATAATTATCATCTACTGTTACCGTCATCATCTTACATAACTAAATCACCCTCATCTTTACAGCAACATATTTATTATCATCATAATCTTCACATCATCCCATCATAATCGTCTTGATCATTATTGCAATCGAAACAGGAGGAAACAACTATGATATTAAGTGGCGTTTTTTTTTTTTTGGCGATCTTTGTCAACAACAACAAAGTTTTCGATGAGTACATGGTGTGGGTTGGTTCAAAAAAAATGATGATGGTTTATGATGATAAAAGAAGTGAGAGAGGCGTAGAGAGAGAGAGAGAAAGGGTATGATGGTGTTGCAGTGGTTTGTGGTTGTGGCAAACGGTGGCACAGTGGTGATTGAGTGGTTTCATATGGTGATGAAGTGGTGGTGGTTTGTTTAGGTTCTTCAAACAAGAATATGAGAAGAAAGATGACGGGTGGCAACAGTACGACGATGATGGTGGCAGGCGGAGGTGCGGTGATGGCTGTAGGGTGGAGTCGACATACAGAAGGAAGAAGGAGACTAATCTCATGGTTGTATCTGTATGTATGTTAATCCTAGTTCCTATATATATATAAATAAAGATAAATATGTAATAATATTAATATGTGATATAATAATAGTTATTGAAATTAGTGGGTGGATGGAAAAGTAGTACACAGTAATGCAGTCGGCTCTTTGGAGTCTTCTTCTACCGACACTAATTCACGGAATAGTATATCGTGTCCATTGCTAAACAGTTAACGTATAAAAGTGCTCCTAAAAATCCCAAATTTTTAGGTTAGACATATTTAATTATTTCACTCATTAACTGTTTGAAACCTGATCAAAAATGTGATGTAATTATTTATTTTCTGTTTCAATTAATATGTACGAAGTACAAAAACTTAGGTTGAAATGGTAAAAAAAAAATATTTATCAAAACTATTATCTTTTTAATCAAATTATGTACCTACTTTTATATTAAAGCTTCATATATATATATATATATATATATATATATATATATATATATTAGACCTATTTTAAAAATAATTAAACGTCAACCGAAAGTTACAGACATTTACAATTTAAGTTCAAAATTAATTATATTTAATATACACTAGGTATATATATAAACAGTTTTAAATAACAAAATTTACTACGCAAATAAATATATATTAAATAATTAAATTAAATATAACAATATATATATATATATACAAGTAATATACTATATTATATATAAAGTAATAGTTTTTATTACAATATATTTTATTTTACATATTTATTTATAACAATAAATGCATATAGTAGTTTATTAATGTTCATGTTACTATATATATTATACATATATTTATATAAACACATATTTATATATATTCACATATTTACAAGCAATGGTTCGTGAATCATCAGGAACAGGCGAAGGTCACATGTATATATGAAAATAGCTCAAACTTTTTGAGACTCAACTTTACAGACTTTGCTTATCATGTCGAAATCATATGAAGATTAAGTTAAAATTTGATCAAAAATTTCCGGGTCGTCACATCGACAAACTAGCAAACAAAAGGGGTTCAGGCGGCCATGTGATCGCATGTCAAAAGCACTGAAAACCCATGCGATCGCATGGGGACTAAATTCAGGAGATATGCCTATAAAAGGCCAGCTTGTTCGACGTAAAATTTCACACTCATTTTCTGTAAACAATATTTATATTTATAATTATAATTATAATTATAATTTAAGTTTAATAAAAATAAGGTATATACGAGGGTGTTTTAATTCGGGTTTCAAACCGTTTTAAAATAAGAAAATATTGGGTATTGTTCGGGGTATTGTTCTTAAATCCAAGGTCAACCATACAGTCGTCTACCATCATTGCGTCTACGCAATTTGCCTACAATATTGAGTCTCAATATTGAACTGTGAGTTATAGATCCCTTTTTAAATACTTTAAATATTTTTGGGCTGAGAATACATGCAATTTTTTTTAAACGCAATAAGACACAAGTACATACTAAATTCTACACTGAGTTAAACCGAAAATCCCTTAGCTTTGATAACTAGTAGCTGCCAGTACATAGGATATGGACTGGTGGGCGCGAATAATTGTATATGGATCCATAGGGCTTGACATCCCCGTCCGAGCTAGAGTGCTAGCCTTTTAACGGACGTATGTTATTTGAGTTTAAGACACGTTGGTTTACGTGTATTAAAACGAATGGGGTAATTATCACTATAGCGTTAAGTTTAGTTACCAGGGTGCTCTGTTACGTAGAATCTATTGATAAACTTTTGATGAAATCTTGTGGTCTATATTTATATATGTTTATGACTCGAGCAATTAAACCTATAACTCAACAACATTCGTGTTGACTTTTTAGCATGTTTTATTCTCAGGTCCTTAGACTGCTTCTGCTATAATGTGCTTGTTGCCTGCATGGAGTCTCTCATGCTTTGTACAAAGTTTATTGCATTCAAAATAAAACTGTGTTGTGTAATAAATAATTGGACTGTGATGTCAACCTGTAAATTAAAGACTTATGTATTTTGGGGTTTTGCTTATACCTAAGCACTCACCCACATGTTTATAACTTTCTATGTTTAGAAAGTCACTTATTTTAATGAATGCAATATTTTATCAAAACGTATCATATAGAGGTCAAAACCTCACTGTGGAATCAATGATTAACGTGCCGCGTCAATAGCGATTTTGACGGGTCGTTTCACTAACCCCGCCATGTTTTGGAATCCACAATCTACCATAGCGGGTTAATAATCCCCGAGAATCTTTTTCAAATAACTCCACTTGCCCTTTAATTCTTTCTTCATGAGAAAGTTCATGCATCGCCTCTACTTGGGACTTCGAGATATTCTGAAAAAAATCATTTGTAATTGCCATTCGCAAGGACTCAATTTAAATTCCCGAATGTTGGCTCTTTCGACTTAATGCATCTGCCACAACATTAGCTTTACCCGGATGGTAAAGTATTGCACAATCATAATCCTTGAGAAGATCTAACCATCTTCGTTGGCGATTATTTACATCCTTTTGCTGAAAAAGTATCTCAAGCTCTTGTGATCCGTATAAATGGTACATTTGACACCATATAAATAATGGTGCCAAATTTTTAATGCATGGACCACCGCAGCTAACTCAAGATCATGCGTGGGGTAATTCTTTTCATTCTCTTTCAATTGCCTCGAAGCATAGGCAATAACTCTAGCCCGTTGCATTAAAACACACCCGAGACCATTGACAGATGCATCGCAATAAACGGTCATATCATTAATTCCTTCTGGTAACACCAATACTGGAGCTTGACTCAATTTTTGTTTTAATAATTGAAAAGCTACTTCTTGATCATTGCCCCAATTAAACATTACATTCTTTTGGGTCAACTTAGTCAACGGGGAAGCAATTTTGGAAAAATCTTGAATAAACCGTCGATAATAACCGGCTAATCCAAGAAAACTGCGAATCTCTGTCGGCATAGTCGGTCGATCCCACCTCTCTATTGCTTCAATATTTTCGGGATCAACTTGAATTCCATTCTCATTCACAATGTGGCCGAGGAATTGAACTTCCCTTAACCAAAATTCACACTTAGAAAATTTTGCATATAACTTCTCCTTCCGCAACATTTCTAAAACTTCTCACAAATGGTGTTCGTGTTCTTTCATACCCTCGGAGTAGATAAGAATATCGTCAATAAACACGATCACCGACTTATCTAGCATCGGACAGCACACTCGATTCATAAGGTCCATGAATGCCGCAGGCTCATTCGTAAGACTAAAAGGCATTACTACGAATTCATAATGTCCATACCGAGTTCTAAACGCCGTCTTTGGAATATCTTGTTCATGAATTCTCAACTGATGATATCCCGACCTCAAGTCAATTTTATAAAAATACTTAGCACCTTGGAGTTGATCGAATAAATCGTCAATCCTTGGTAGAGGATAACGATTCTTTATGGTCACTTTATTCAACTCTCTATAATCGATGCACATTCTCATACTACCATCCTTCTTCTTTATAAATAATACCGGTGCTCCCCATGGTGAACTACTCGGACGAATAAAACCCTTATCCAATAGTTCTTGGAGTTGATTCATCAATTCTTGCATTTCAGTTGGCGCTAAACGATAAGGGGTCTTAGCTATGGGTGAAGCACCCGGAACCAACTCAATGCGGAACTCTACTTGTCTTTCAGGAGGAACACCGAGAAGATCATCCGGAAACACATCTTCATATTCATTAACTACCGGAATATCCCTAATGGACTTTGGTTCTTTTCGAGAATCAATGACATGAGCCAAAAATGCCGCACACCCCTTTGACACATGACGACGTGCACGGGCGAATGTGCATATAGAAACAGGTCGTCTTTGCCCTTCTCCTTGGATAATCATATCTTCCCCACTTGGGGTTTTCACCCGAACAATCTTTTCATCACAGACAATATTGGCTCTAATTCGACTAAGCCAATCCATTCCTACGATCACATCAAACTCACCCATTGCCATGGGGATTAAGTCAACATTGTACATTACAGAATTTATATCAAGATTGCAATTTTTATAAATGCCTACCTCTAGCTTGGTTTTATCATCGGCGATTTCTACTTCTAGTGGGGACTTAAGAGTAGATAACACTTTACATAAACGTGGAGCAAATCTAGTTGCTACAAAAGAACGATCGGCACCGGAATCAAACATTACTTTAGCGGGTATGGAATTAACAAGAAAGGTACCTGACACAACTTCTGATGATTTTCTAGCTTCATCAACTGTCATTTGAAAAGACCTTCCTTTTAGAGCACCTGCCGACCTTTCTAACTTTCTTACGACTTCTTTTCTTTGCTCCTCTTTTCTTTCTGACTCAGATAATTTTGGACAATCAATTTTTTTATGACCCTCTTCAAAACATTTGAAACACATGAAGGGTTTCGTAGTAGGAGCGGTGCAATCTTTAGAAATGTGGCCGGGCTTACCACAAGTGAAACACACTCGGGGCGGAGTACTATTACCTCCCTTCTTCCCATCACTACTAAACTTACCCTTTTTCTGGGGCGAATTACTTTGTTCAACTTTTCTTTTGGAATTAAAACTCTCCTTTTTCTGCATAGCAATACTTTCCCTTTTTATTTCATCTTCAATATCCCTTGCCGCATCAAACAAGGCGGTGAAGGATCTAAATTGGGATATGATGATTCTTTTTCTAATTTTGTTACGCAACAACCCATGAAATAACCTACACTTACTCATCTCATTATTAATATATTCGGGGCTAAATTGAAGTCGATCTATGAAATGGGTTCGAAAAGTAATCAAGTCCATTGAGCCTTGACGAGTGTTCTGTAACTCCGTTTTCAACCTCTCGACTTCAGACGCAGACCTAAAGTTCTTGAAGAACTCGGTCTTGAACTCTTCCCAGGTTATTTTATCGGGGTAATCATTCCCGTTTATAGCCAACATGTCATTCCACCATCTTTGTGCAACCCCTCTAAACATACTCGTCCCAAATGTGGTCTTTAACTCATCGGGACATCTAGTTGTTCTAAAACATGCCTCCATATCGGTAACCCATCGGCTACTCATGATTAGATCAAGGTCTCCCTCGTAAGTAGGCGGGTTGCCCAACTTGAAGTCCTTCAAGCTATATTGCTTTAAAGGAGCGATTTCACAATTAACCCGTACTTCTTCGTTAACTTTTGGGTTTCCTTCTTCATCTAGAACTTGTGGGAAATGCCTATCAAGTTCCTCTTTAACTGTATCTTTAATCATTGAGGCGATGGTAGTATTAACCGCCTCCTCCATCGTTTCCCTTATTTGTTTAACAATAAAAGGAGAGAAACCCTGGAGAGCTTTCCCAATAAAGGTTTTCAAATCATCACCCCCGTCATTTTGGGTGTCATCGACTTTTTGGTGAGTCTCGCTTTCTTCGTTTATTGCCATACTGAAAAATTTACAAATAATTAGCATATAATCTCATAATTCTTCGCACATATTCGATTCTCCTACTTAGGTCACGTTTCACCCGCTCAGTACTTAAATACATTGTGCTTAAACGACAAGATGCGTGATTGTAATAGTGGTGATCAGGCACTATTACAAACAGGTTCCTTGACGCCCTTGTACAACACATTAAGTACTTTACATAGGTTAAAATAGTATGTGAACAATCAATAACACAAGCTCATGTACACATACACATTAAGCATATAAGCATGTCAATCATATATACAATGCAAGTACTACATAACAATTCTAAATATACATCACGTATTCGGTCCCAACAATTTCATACAACTATCTCCTACGATTTAAGTCTAGGAATCTTATTCTACAATAAATCCCTAGATCCCTTAAACCACGCTCTGATACCACTTGAAACGACCAAGACTCATTTCCCGAAAAACGACCAATTTTTTTTTATTTTTTTTATTTATTTATTTTTTTTTTTGGAGATCCCAATGGGATCCC
Organism: Rutidosis leptorrhynchoides; assembly: GCF_046630445.1. Lineage (NCBI taxonomy): Eukaryota > Viridiplantae > Streptophyta > Magnoliopsida > Asterales > Asteraceae > Rutidosis > Rutidosis leptorrhynchoides. Next base: position 116,893,922 of record NC_092341.1, on the reverse strand, counting down.
AAATTCTGCCCAAAGACTTTAAAATTCCTAAGTGGGATCAAAAGATCTAATCCTATTTAACCATCATGACACCTGTCCCGTTTTAAACTCCGACAATTAACATGTAAACACAACATGTACTTGAGTCATTAAACACATAGAACCAACATCTCAAAAAGTTAACACGTTTACAACCGTTGACTAACTACAATGACCCATCACATAACAGAAGTAGTAATTTTGACCCATTCGACATATGACACCAAAGACACAACATGTACAAACATCAACATAACGAGTATTAGAGCGTGAGTTCTGAGATCATCTACCCATATACGATCACAAACCAAAAAGGCAACCAAAAAGTGTTCACATAACGTCATAGCAAAGCCAAAAGCACAACAAGCATCTAGTCAAGTCCTTAAGCATTTCAAACATCCACACTCAATCTATCGTCTCCACTTGCTTACCCTTATCGTGACTTGATCCTACAAAATGTTAAACCACAACAGAGTAAGCGAAACGCTTAGTGAATACAATATACGTATATAAAAGATAAGCTTAACTATAAGTACACAAATCAAATTCACAATTCAATAAGCATACAAATCATCTTCCAACATAAAGTACATCTCCCCGATGTAAAGTGCATCTCCCCGATGTAAAGGTGGACATCACCCCGATGCCAGGTAGACATCTCCCCGATGTCAAGTACATCTCCCCGATGTATAAGTAGACATCTCCCCGATGTCAAGTACATCTCCCCGATGTCATGTAAGGTTTCAACCCTCAACAACAATATTGCATAATCGACATACAACAGTCAAATTTGCCAAATTATATATGTATATTATACTCACCTTAATTCCAAGTAAAATGGTTAACACACTTCCAAGCAAGACAAGTCACAAGCTTCAAGTACAATCACCTAAACAACAATTTCATTCACATACATCACAATCTATTCATACTTGGTCATTAAAACCAAAATCACTAGGGTTTTCCTCAAAGACCCGTAATGCCCATTTTGACACCATTTAACCAAAAACACAAGACTTTGTAAGTCTTTTTACTTCATTATATATATATAAGTTACTAACTAATTACTTAAGTCAACCCGAGTCAAAGTCAGTTTTGACTCACACCATCAAGTCACAATTACTAGTTTCTATTTGATTAGTTCATCATTTTTATAAAATCCCTAAATCATAAACCCGAACCCTAATTTTCGAATTAGGGTTTCAATGAAACTAAAACTTTAATTTATAACAATAACAAAGTCATCTATTGTAATGACCCGCACTTTTTCGATCATTCTATACTTATAAGATTAATATTTACATAAATTAAACCTTACCAACATGATAAGCAATCCAAATTGTTGAGATTTATGTTTTTGAAAAGAGTTTTACACAACGTTTGACCGTCTAGTTTGACCGATGATATCACGAACTATACAACATATGATAATTATACGTTTGTGTATATATATGTATATATACATATTTAACATGATCTAAGGATGTTTTAATATCTCATTTTGTATTAATAACAATAAGTTATAAGTATATTTTGAAACTACTAACTTAAGTTTTCAAAACGATAACTTTAAGTAACGTTTTTGATATAAATACTTATAACCTATAATGTTTATACATATATCGTATATGTAATGTATTTAATCACTTTTTAAGGACTTAAATACATAAAACAATATAAGTATATTCACAAAAGATAACTATATTTGAATCCTCGTTCCGTTTTCACAAGATTTCTATACGTATATCTAGAGTATATGTACTCGTATCATACCTAACTTCTATACGTATTTACTATTGGTATATACACATCAAATCACCACCTAACTAGCCCTTGTTACTGCCCTAAGGTAGAGGTAATTGCTTTTGTATGATTGTTTGACAAATACACAAGATTACAAGCTAAAAATTTTGTCTTCATACCCCCCTTAATCACGTTTTTATAAGAGTACCATGGATCATCATTTTGATTCATTTTAACTTCCATTTTCTAGCTAAAAACACACACTCTTTCAAGAACCTTAAACTCCATAACAATCCAGCAAGTTACCAAGAAGATCTAGCCATAAAAACCTTACTTAATCACCATAAGAAAACTCTTACAACAACACTTCAAGAATCCTTCCAAGAACACAAACTTACTTCCAATCTTTCATCCAATTCCATCACCCTTTTGGTTCTAGGTTCTTACTCCTCTTTTACAACAATCTTGTCCAAGTAACTTGAGGTAGTAACTTTGTTCATAACCTTATTCGATTCATATATATATAGCTATCTTATTTTGTGGTATAAAATTTTAACAACAAGAACATAGTTTGAATGTTTTCAAACTTGTTTGCAAACTAAATAGATCCTTATAACTTAACTTTTAAAATACTTCAAGACCTGTAATATAACTTAAATATATGCTAATTTAACAAGGTATAACTTGGTTTTTCAAAGAACACCTTAAAAACTGTTTTTACGACGTCGGAGTGCAACCGGGGGCTGTTTTGGGTTGGATAATTAAAAATCATCTTAAACTTTGAATTGGAGGTTTATTTTCTGGAAAAATGATTTTTACTATGAATATGATAACACATAAAAATTTCATGATTTAACTCAAAGTATAAGTATTTTTAGAAAAATAATCATTTAAGGTTGTTTACATGATGGAAAATGATTAACTTCATAAGTTTCACTAAAGTTTGACCTATGACCTGTGATTTAGAATACAAACTAAGGTATTTACAGTTCATAGTCTTAAAGAGGGACTCGATCCAAGGAAGTGGCAAGTTGAATCAACGAAAACGGAGTTGTAACGAAGAAACTATGACCAAAACGAGATCGGATATCTAAGACTAGTTTAGCTACGAAAATAATTGGAGAAAATTAAATAAATCACATCTTTTTAAAATAACATGATATTTTATATATATGTACTCATAATTTAATTTTATATGGTTCAGGATCACCCGTAAACAATACGAGAAGATTAATCATAAGATCCCATGATTGTACGCAACACGTCATTTGACAACACCGGTACTTTATGTACGCAACACGTCATTTGACAACACCGGTACCGTGGGTCAAGATTAATCTCGACCAATACATATACGATGGGGGTTTTATTTATTTCGTTGGGGGTTTATTAAACACCTAAAAATGAACCATTTAAAATTGAATTACTAACATCGGACTGCTAACTACGGACTAAGAAATTATTAAAACTATTAAAAGTATAAAAAGTATATATATGTGACGATTGTTTAAAATAGAAATATATTGATAAACTATATATGGATAGGTTCGTGATATCAATCGGAGACCAAGTCGAAATTACATATCTTCAAGACGAAAGTGAGTATATAGTCCCACTTTTAAACTCTAAGTATTTCGGGATGAGAATACATGTATTTTATGTTTTACGTTATGGACACAAGTAACTGAAAAATATATTCTACGTTGAGTTGTACCACTGGCATACTTCCCTGTAGCTTGGTAACTGTTATTTACAGCGGTATTGTAAACGCGAATCCTGTTGATAGATCTATCGGGCCTGACAACCCCAACCGGACTGGACGACCAGTATTCAACGGTTGCACAGTACTTCGTTTTGTGACTACACTTGGTACGGTGTAGTAAGATTTCATAATAAAGGGAATATGTGACGTGATTAAATGTTAAGTATGGTTACCAAGTGCTCAACCACTTAGAATATTTTTATTAAAATGTTTATATATGAAATCTTGTGGTCTATATTTATATCGCTGCCGGCATTAAACCTATATCTCACCAACTTTATGTTGACGTTTTAAACATGTCTATTCTCAGGTGATAATTAGAAGCTTCCGCTGCAACATGTTGAATTTAAACAAGATCTTGAGTATGCATATTTGTGTCAAAAATAAAACTGCATATCGGAGGATTTGTAATGTAAAATATGCTAGAAATCGTATTGTTATCATCACATGTAAAGTTTGTAAGTCTAAGATTATCGCTAAACGATAATCATCTTTATGTTGTCTAAAGCTTGTATCAAAATAAGAATTATGGTTTGTAATGTAAAATATATGCAGTTGTTCTTTTAAAAATGTCGCATATAGAGGTCAATACCTCGCAATGAAATCATACGTTATCTAACACGTTCTTATGGTTAAGGACGGGTTATGACATGTGGTATCAGAGCGGTGGTCTTAGCGAACCAGGTTTGCATTAGTGTGTCTAACCGATAAGTCGTTAGGATACATTAGTAAGTCTGGACTTTGACCGGGTCTGATTTAAAAACCATTGCTTATCATTGTTGGTTAAAATTTATATGTAAATATTATGTAGTACTAATGGGTTAGTTGTTGTATGATAGATGTCGGGCTCAAAACTTGTTATCACATTCAGCGACTCCGAACCAGAATCTTCAGATGGTGTTCCAGTCATTAACCTATCCGATGACGAAAATGATATCTTTGGGGAAGACTCACAAATTCCGGATGAACCAACTATAGAGAACCCGGAAAGTGAACCCGAGGAGGAAAGTGAACCCGAGGAGGAAAGTGAACCCGAGGAGGAAAGTGAACCCGAGGAGGAAAGTGAACCTCAGGAAGAAATACAGGAAATTACAAAAGACGAGTTCGAACTAGGAAAGAAACGAAAGGCTAATGAATTAGAAAATTCAAATCCCGAGTTTAGTGAGAATGATGTTGCACCAACTCCACTAGACACTACCACCCCTATTCCCGCTATTCCTATTCGTTCTATCCCGGCATCCAGTTCTTCAGCCCCACAGCCAAAATATAGGCAGACAGCCAGGATAAGCGTTAAGCGATTCTTTGAACCTAAACGTCCTAGAAAATAGACCAAACGATGCGCTGCCGTATTAAACCATGGGATCATATAATGTTTTGTATAATATTATTAGTGTGGTTTGCTTAATGTTCGATGTAAGATAAGCATATGTAAAATAGTGAAGTGTGAAATGCAATAATTTTCCATGGTTAAGTATTACTTAGATGGTAGTAATTGATTCTGTACTAAGCTATTAAGTATGGACATTAACGAGTAGGTACTACCCTAGATATAATTATAAAACGTTAATAAGAAGAAAAGGCTTTTATAATAATACCTGGTTCATATTATTAATAAGCTATAATGTACTGTAAATATACACTACATCTATAATATTCCATGTAAATAATTATTTTCTTTTCATTCTTATAGAAGAATATGGCGCGATTGAACCGAATGACGGAACAAGAAATCCAGGAACTCATCAATCAGCGAGTGAACGACAGAATGTTATGGGCCGAGGCTGCAAGAGGTGCTGCAGTTAACCCAAATCCTCGTGTAGGATGCACCTACAAAACTTTTCAAGCTTGCAAGCCCTCATCATTCAGTGGAACAGAAGGACCGATCGGTTTAACCCGGTGGATAGAAAAGATGGAGACTGTGTTTAAAATAAGTGGTTGTGTTGAAAAGGACATGACCAAGTATGCATCGTGCACTTTACAAGATAGTGCACTCACGTGGTGGAAAAATTATGTGAAGGCTGTAGGAGGAGATGTAGCTTATGATACTCCTTGGGAAGAATTCAAAACAATGTTAATCAACGAGTATTGTCCAAGGAACGAGGTTAGGAAGTTGGAAGATGAATTACGAAGTCTGAAGGTTATTGGTACTGAAATCACCAACTACAATCAGCGATTCATGGAATTAGTTTTGCTATGTCCTGAATTGGTTCCAACCGAAGAACGGAAAATTGAAATGTACAAAGATGGTTTGCCCAAAAAGGTCAAGGCAAATGTTACAGCATCGAAACCTAAGACAATTCATGAAGCTATAACCATGGCAAACGAACTAATGGATCAGGTCATCATGGATAAGAAAGTATCCAATACTGATGTGAAGGTATCAGGTAACAAAAGAAAGTGGAATGGAAATTATGATCGAGGTAACCAACAACAATCTTTTAAGAAACAAGAAATCACGCAAGGTGCGGGCAGTGGTTTAAGCTTTGGTTACAAAGGACAAAATCCTTTATGCAACCGATGTCACAAACATCACTCTGGTTACTGTAATGTGGTATGCAACAAATGTAATCGAAAGGGTCATCTTGCTGAAGATTGTAGGGCTCTCGTTACAAATACAAATGGTACCAAGACTCCTGTCACCAATGCAAATAGAACTGCTTTGGCTACCATTACTTGTTATGGGTGTGGAAAACAAGGTCACTATAAGAGCCAGTGTCCGAATCCAGAGAAGAATAATGGATCTGCACGTGGAAGAGCATTTGTTATTAATGCTATAGAGGCGTGTGAAGACCCGGAGCTTGTTACGGGTACGTTTACCATTAATAACTTATCAGCGTCTATTATATTTGATACTGGTGCCGATAGAAGTTACGTGAGTAGAGGCTTTTACGCTAAATTGAATTGTTCATCATTACCTCTAGATGTTAAGTACATGATTGAGTTAGCTAATGGTAAACTAATTAAAGCCGATAAAATTTGCCGCGATTGTAAAATAAATTTAGCCGGAGAAACATTTAAAATTGACTTAATACCCGTAGAATTAGGAAGTTTTGATGTAATAGTCGGCATGGACTGGATGTCCAAAGTAGGAGCTGAAGTTGTGTGTGCCAAGAAGGCAATTCGCATTCCTAGTAAGGATAAAATGCCGGTGATGATTTATGGAGAGAAGGGTAATTCAAAGCTAAAACTCATTAGCTGTTTGAAAGCCAAGAAGTGTTTAGAAAAGGGATGTTATGCTATTCTAGCACATGTTAATAAAGTCGAAAAGAAAGAAAAAGAGAAGTGCATCAACGATGTGCCTGTGGCAAGAGATTTTCCTGAAGTTTTTCCGGAAGAGTTGCCGGGATTACCTCCATTTAGATCTGTAGAATTTCAAATAGATTTAGTACCAGGAGCTGCACCAGTGGCTCGTGCTCCATATAGACTTGCACCGTCCGAATTAAAAGAACTTCAAAGTCAGTTAAAAGAATTACTAGACCGTGGATTCATACGACCAAGCACTTCACCGTGGGGAGCTCCAATTTTGTTTGTTAAGAAGAAAGATGGATCTTATAGGATGTGTATAGATTATCGTGAATTAAATAAGTTAACTATCAAAAATCGGTATCCACTACCGAGAATTGACGACTTATTTGATCAACTCCAAGGATCATGTGTTTATTCGAAAATCGACCTAAGATCGGGCTATCATCAACTACGTGTCAAAGAAGAGGACATTCCGAAAACTGCTTTTCGGACACGTTATGGTCATTACGAATTTTTGGTCATGCCGTTTGGATTGACGAATGCGCCAGCTGTATTCATGGACCTCATGAATCGAGTTTGTAGTCCGTATTTAGATAAGTTTGTTATCGTTTTCATTGATGACATTCTTATCTATTCCAAGAGTGAGCAAGAGCATGAGCAGCATTTAAGGTTGATATTAGAGTTGTTGAGAAAAGAACAGCTATACGCTAAATTTTCTAAGTGTGCTTTCTGGTTGAAAGAAGTGCAATTTCTTGGCCACGTTGTTAGTAGCAAAGGAATTCAGGTTGATCCAGCAAAAATTGAAGCCATTGAAAAATGGGAGACTCCTAAGACACCAATGCAGATACGCCAATTTTTGGGTTTAGCCGGTTATTATAGAAGGTTTATTCAAGATTTTTCCCGAATAGCTAAGCCGTTGACAGCATTAACGCAAAAAGGGAAGAAATACGAATGGACCTCGGAGCAGGAGAACGCATTTCAATTACTGAAGAAGAAGTTAACTACGGCGCCTATTTTATCGTTACCTGAAGGGAACGATGATTTTGAAATATATTGTGACGCTTCGCGACAAGGTTTTGGTTGTGTTCTTATGCAACGAAAGAAAGTTATTGCATACGCATCCCGACAATTAAAGATTCACGAGCGGAATTATACGACGCATGATCTAGAACTGGGAGCAGTCGTGTTTGCATTGAAGATATGGAGACACTACTTGTATGGGGTTAAATGCACTGTGTTTACTGATCATAAAAGCCTTCAACATATTTTCGATCAAAAACAGCTGAACATGAGGCAACGTAGGTGGGTTGAGTTAATAAATGACTATGATTGTGAAATTCGTTATCATCCCGGGAAAGCAAACGTGGTGGCCGACGCTCTAAGCAGAAAGGAACGAGAACCAATTCGAGTACGAGCGATGAACATAAAAATTCGCATGAATCTCAACTCACAAATCAAAGAAGTTCAACGAGAAGCACTTACTAAAGAAAATATAGGAAATGAAATAATGAAGAAGTATGAGAAGCAACTCGTTATGCGGGAAGATGGAATTCGATATTTTGCAAATCGTATTTGGGTACCGAAGTTGGGTGGATTAAGGAAGTTGATATTGAACGAGGCACATAAGACAAGATACTCGATACATCCTGGAGTTGGAAAGATGTATCAAGATCTTAAGACACATTATTGGTGGCCTAATTTAAAGACAGACGTTGCAACATATGTTGGGTAGTGTTTAACTTGTTCCAAGGTCAAAGCAGAACACCAAAAGCCGTCAGGGTTACTTCAACAACCAGAAATCCCAGAATGGAAATGGGATGGTATTACCATGGATTTCATCACGAAGTTACCAAAGACTGCCTGGGGATACGACACCATTTGGGTGATTGTTGATCGTCTCACCAAGTCTGCACATTTCTTGCCTATAAAGGAAACGGATAGAATGGAGAAACTATTACGATTGTATATAAAGGAAATTGTTTCAAGGCATGGAATACCTATTTCCATTATATCCGATCGTGATAGTAGATTTACCTCAAAGTTCTGGCAATCACTACAGGAGGCCCTAGGAACTCGTTTGGATATGAGCACCGCATATCATCCGCAAACCGATGGGCAGAGTGAAAAACGATTCAAAGTCTTGAAGACATGCTCAGGGCATGTGTGATCGATTTTGGAAACGGATGGGATAAGTATTTACCGTTAGCAGAATTCTCGTATAATAATAGTTATCATGCGAGCATTAAAGCTGCGCCATTCAAAGCACTGTATGGAAGGAAGTGTAGATCTCCTATCTGTTGGAATGAAGTAGGAGATCGACAATTAACTGGTCCCGAGATCATACACGAAACGACTGAGAAGATAGTACAAATCAAGGAGAGATTGAAAACAGCCCGTAGTCGCCAAAAGAGCTACGCCGATGTTCGAAGGAAACCATTAGATTTTCAGATCGGTGACATGGTTATGTTAAAGGTGTCACCTTGGAAAGGTGTAATACGTTTTGGAAAAAGGGGTAAACTAAACCCAAGGTATGTAGGCCCGTTCAAGATCATCGAACGCATTGGACCGGTAGCTTATCGACTCGAGTTACCGCAACAACTCGCCGGAGTACATAATACCTTTCACGTCTCAAACCTTAAGAAGTGTCTTGCAAAGGAAGACCTCACCATTCCTCTTGAAGAAATCCATGTCGACGAGAAACTACAATTCATCGAAGAACCAATCGAAATCATGGATCGTGAAGTTAAACGGCTCAAGCAGAGCAACATACCGATCGTTAAGGTTCGTTGGAATGCTCGAAGGGGTCCCGAGTTTACTTGGGAACGAGAGGATCAAATGAAACAAAAGTATCCACACTTGTTTCTCGATGACGCAAAATAGGTACAATTTTAAAATTTCGGGACGAAATTTATTTAACGGGTAGGTACTGTAATGACCCGCACTTTTTCGATCATTCTATACTTATAAGATTAATATTTACATAAATTAAACCTTACCAACATGATAAGCAATCCAAATTGTTGAGATTTATGTTTTTGAAAAGAGTTTTACACAACGTTTGACCGTCTAGTTTGACCGATGATATCACGAACTATATAACATATGATAATTATACGTTTGTGTATATATATGTATATATACATATTTAACATGATCTAAGGATGTTTTAATATCTCATTTTGTATTAATAACAATAAGTTATAAGTATATTTTGAAACTACTAACTTAAGTTTTCAAAACGATAACTTTAAGTAACGTTTTTGATATAAATACTTATAACCTATAATGTTTATACATATATCGTATATGTAATGTATTTAATCACTTTTTAAGGACTTAAATACATAAAACAATATAAGTATATTCACAAAAGATAACTATATTTGAATCCTCGTTCCGTTTTCACAAGATTTCTATACGTATATCTAGAGTATATGTACTCGTATCATACCTAACTTCTATACGTATTTACTATTGGTATATACACATCAAATCACCACCTAACTAGCCCTTGTTACTGCCCTAAGGTAGAGGTAATTGCTTTTGTATGATTGTTTGACAAATACACAAGATTACAAGCTAAAAATTTTGTCTTCATACCCCCCTTAATCACGTTTTTATAAGAGTACCATGGATCATCATTTTGATTCATTTTAACTTCCATTTTCTAGCTAAAAACACACACTCTTTCAAGAACCTTAAACTCCATAACAATCCAGCAAGTTACCAAGAAGATCTAGCCATAAAAACCTTACTTAATCACCATAAGAAAACTCTTACAACAACACTTCAAGAATCCTTCCAAGAACACAAACTTACTTCCAATCTTTCATCCAATTCCATCACCCTTTTGGTTCTAGGTTCTTACTCCTCTTTTACAGCAATCTTGTCCAAGTAACTTGAGGTAGTAACTTTGTTCATAACCTTATTCGATTCATATATATATAGCTATCTTATTTTGTGGTATAAAATTTTAACAACAAGAACATAGTTTGAATGTTTTCAAACTTGTTTGCAAACTAAATAGATCCTTATAACTTAACTTTTAAAATACTTCAAGACCTGTAATATAACTTAAATATATGCTAATTTAACAAGGTATAACTTGGTTTTTCAAAGAACACCTTAAAAACTGTTTTTACGACGTCGGAGTGCAACCGGGGGCTGTTTTGGGTTGGATAATTAAAAATCATCTTAAACTTTGAATTGGAGGTTTATTTTCTGGAAAAATGATTTTTACTATGAATATGATAACACATAAAAATTTCATGATTTAACTCAAAGTATAAGTATTTTTAGAAAAATAATCATTTAAGGTTGTTTACATGATGGAAAATGATTAACTTCATAAGTTTCACTAAAGTTTGACCTATGACCTGTGATTTCGAATACAAACTAAGGTATTTACAGTTCATAGTCTTAAAGATAGACTCGATCCAAGGAAGTGGCAAGTTGAATCAACGAAAACGGAGTTGTAACGAAGAAACTATGACCAAAACGAGATTGGATATCTAAGACTAGTTTAGCTACGAAAATAATTGGAGAAAACTAAATAAATCACATCTTTTTAAAATAACATGATATTTTATATATATGTACTCATAATTTAATTTTATATGGTTCAGGATCACCCGTAAACAATACGAGAAGATTAATCATAAGATCCCATGATTGTACGCAACACGTCATTTGACAACACCGGTACTTTATGTACGCAACACGTCATTTGACAACACCGGTACCGTGGGTCAAGATTAATCTCGACCAATACATATACGATGGGGGTTTTATTTATTTCGTTGGGGGTTTATTAAACACCTAAAAATGAAACATTTAAAATTGAATTACTAACATCGGACTGCTAACTACGGACTAAGAAATTATTAAAACTATTAAAAGTATAAAAAGTATATATATGTGACGATTGTTTAAAATAGAAATATATTGATAAACTATATATGGATAGGTTCGTGATATCAATCGGAGACCAAGTCGAAATTACATATCTTCAAGACGAAAGTGAGTATATAGTCCCACTTTTAAACTCTAAGTATTTCGGGATGAGAATACATGTATTTTATGTTTTACGTTATGGACACAAGTAACTGAAAAATATATTCTACGTTGAGTTGTACCACTGGCATACTTCCCTGTAGCTTGGTAACTGTTATTTACAGCGGTATTGTAAACGCGAATCCTGTTGATAGATCTATCGGGCCTGACAACCCCAACCGGACTGGACGACCAGTATTCAACGGTTGCACAGTACTTCGTTTTGTGACTACACTTGGTACGGTGTAGTAAGATTTCATAATAAAGGGAATATGCGACGTGATTAAATGTGAAGTATGGTTACCAAGTGCTCAACCACTTAGAATATTTTTATTAAAATGTTTATATATGAAATCTTGTGGTCTATATTTATATCGCTGCCGGCATTAAACCTATATCTCACCAACTTTATGTTGACGTTTTAAACATGTCTATTCTCAGGTGATAATTAGAAGCTTCCGCTGCAACATGTTGAATTTAAACAAGATCTTGAGTATGCATATTTGTGTCAAAAATAAAACTGCATATCGGAGGATTTGTAATGTAAAATATGCTAGAAATCGTATTGTTATCATCACATGTAAAGTTTGTAAGTCTAAGATTATCGCTAAACGATAATCATCTTTATGTTGTCTAAAGCTTGTATCAAAATAAGAATTATGGTTTGTAATGTAAAATATATGCAGTTGTTCTTTTAAAAATGTCGCATATAGAGGTCAATACCTCGCAATGAAATCATACGTTATCTAACACGTTCTTATGGTTAAGGACGGGTTATGACATCTATCAATAAAATTTCGGATTTAAAGATATAAAAAGCTCATACCTCAAGTTAGGTTATAAAATGTAGTGACCCGAACTTTTCCATGTTTATATATATTAATTGAGATTGATATTTACATGATTAAATGTTTCCAACATGTTAAGCAATCAAACTTGTTAAGACTTGATTAATTGAAATATGTTTCATATAGACAATTGACCACCCAAGTTGACCGGCGATTCACGAACGTTAAAACTTGTAAAAATGACATGACGATATATATATGGATATACATATGGTTAACATGAGATTATGATAATAAGTATCTCCATAAGTATATTAACAATGAGTTATATACATATAAACAAGACTACTAACTTAAGGATTTCGAAACGAGACATATATGTAACGATTATCGTTGTAAGGACATTTAAATGTATATATATCATATTAAGATATATTAATATATCATAATATCATGATAATATAATAATTTAACATCTCATTAGATATAATAAACAATGGGTTAACAACATTAATTGAGATCGTTAACTTAAAGGTTTCAAAACAACACTTACATGTAATGACTAACGATGACTTAACGACTCAGTTAAAATGTATATACATGTAGTGTATTTAGATGTATTAAAATACTTTTGGAAGACTTCAAGACATATATCAAAACACTCATACTTAACGAAAATGGTTACAGTTACTTTCCCATTCTTTTCTTTCATCAAGAATTCTAGTCGTATTCTTACCCGTATTATACACAGCTTCAAAACGTACTTACTATAGGTATATACCAATAGGAACTAGCATGGGATTCCACTCTTGATTATGTCATGTATGAATAATCAATTTTAACTTCTACCATGAGCTAGTCAACTAACTAGAACTCCTTTTAACCCCACTCACCACTCACCAATTACCACTCATCATTCACTCCATTTCACTTCCAATTCTCTTTCTAATTCTCTCTCAACACACACACACACACACACACACACTATTATGAACGTATTTTTCCAGTAGTTAATCATCATCTTCATCAAAAATCACTTCAAGAATCAAGCTATAATCATCATAGGAAGAACACTTCAAGAACACTTCAAAAATCCCTTCAAGTTTACTAATTTACTTCCAAGCTTTCTAATCCATTCCAAGTAATCATCTAAGATCAAGAAACCTTTGTTATATACAGGAGGTTATCTTTCTTATTCAAGGTAATATTCATATTCAAACTTTGATTCAATTTCTATAACTATAAACTATCTTAATTCGAGTAAAAATCTTACTTGAACTTGTTTTTGTGTCATGATCCTACTTCAAGAACTTTCAAGCCATCCAAGATCCTTTGAAGCTAGATCATTTCTTGTCACTTCCAGTAGGTTTACCTACTAAACTTGAGGTAGTAATGATGTTCATAACATCATTCGATTCATATATATAAAACTATCTTATTCGAAGGTTTAAACTCGTAATCACTAGAACATAGTTTAGTTAATTCTAAACTTGTTCGCAAACAAAAGTTAATCCTTCTAACTTGACTTTTAAAATCAACTAAACACATGTTCTATATCTATATGATATGCTAACTTAATGATTTAAAACCTGGAAACACGAAAAACACCGTAAAACCGGATTTACGCCGTCGTAGTAACACCGCGGGCTGTTTTGGGTTAGTTAATTAAAAACTATGATAAACTTTGATTTAAAAATTGTTATTCTGAGAAAAATGATTTTTATTATGAACATGAAACTATATCCAAAAATTATGGTTAAACTCAAAGTGGAAGTATGTTTTCTAAAATGGTCATCTAGACGTCGTTCTTTCGACTGAAATGACTACCTTTACAAAAACGACTTGTAACTTACTTTTCCGACTATAAACCTATACTTTTTCTGTTTAGATTCATAAAATAGAGTTCAATATGAAACCATAGCAATTTGATTCACTCAAAACGGATTTAAAATGAAGAAGTTATGGGTAAAACAAGATTGGATAATTTTTCTCATTTTAGCTACGTGAAAATTGGTAACAAATCTATTCCAACCATAACTTAATCAACTTGTATTATATATTATGTAATCTTGAGATACCATAGACACGTATACAATGTTTCGACCTATCATGTTGACACATCTATATATATTTCGGAACAACCATAGACACTCTATATGTGAATGTTGGAGTTAGCTATACAGGGTTGAGGTTGATTCCAAAATATATATAGTTTGAGTTATGATCAATACTGAGATACGTATACACTGGGTCGTGGATTGATTCAAGATAATATTTATCGATTTATTTCTGTACATCTAACTGTGGACAACTAGTTGTAGGTTACTAACGAGGACAGCTGACTTAATAAACTTAAAACATCAAAATATATTAAAAGTGTTGTAAATATATTTTGAACATACTTTGATATATATGTATATATTGTTATAGGTTCGTGAATCAACCAGTGGCCAAGTCTTACTTCCCGACGAAGTAAAAATCTGTGAAAGTGAGTTATAGTCCCACTTTTAAAATCTAATATTTTTGGGATGAGAATACATGCAGGTTTTATAAATGATTTACAAAATAGACACAAGTACGTGAAACTACATTCTATGGTTGAATTATCGAAATCGAATATGCCCTTTTTTATTAAGTCTGGTAATCTAAGAATTAGGGAACAGACACCCTAATTGACGCGAATCCTAAAGATAGATCTATTGGGCCTAACAAACCCCATCCAAAGTACCGGATGCTTTAGTACTTCGAAATTGATATCATATCCGAAGGGTGTCCCTGAATGATGGGGATATTCTTATATATGCATCTTGTTAATGTCGGTTACCAGGTGTTCACCATATGAATGATTTTTATCTCTATGTATGGGATGTGTATTGAAATATGAAATCTTGTGGTCTATTATTATGATTTGATATATATAGGTTAAACCTATAACTCACCAACATTTTTGTTGACGTTTTAAGCATGTTTATTCTCAGGTGATTATTAAGAGCTTCCGCTGTCGCATACTTAAATAAGGACGAGATTTGGAGTCCATGCTTGTATGATATTGTGTAAAAACTGCATTCAAGAAACTTATTTTGTTGTAACATATTTGTATTGTAAACCATTATGTAATGGTCGTGTGTAAACAGGATATTTTAGATTATCATTATTTGATAATCTACGTAAAGCTTTTTAAACCTTTATTGATGAAATAAAGGTTATGGTTGTTTTAAAATGAATGCAGTCTTTGAAAAACGTCTCATATAGAGGTCAAAACCTCGCAACGAAATCAATTAATATGGAACGTTTTTAATCAATAAGAACGGGACATTTCAGTTGGTATCCGAGCGTTGGTCTTTGAGAAAAATAATCGATAAGAACGGGACATTTCAATTAATATGGAATGCGTTAGGATGCATTAGTGAGTCTGGACTTCAACCGTGTTTACTAGAAAAATGATTGCTTAACAAATTTTGTTGGAAACTATATATTTTTAACATGTGAATATTATGTGATATATTAATCTCTTAACGCGTTTGATATTATGTGATAGATGTCTACCTCTAGAACAAGTCCCATTGACTCACCTAATAATAATGAAGAGTCAAATGTAAATCGAAATGATTCGTGGACTGATTCACAAGTTCCCGAAGAGGAACCGGAAGAAGAGTCGGAACCAGAAGAAGAATCGGAACCGGAAGAAGAATCAGAACCGGATGAAGAAATAGAACCGGTGGGGGAAATAATAAAACGGTTAAGTAAAAGAAAATCCTCAACCAACTGACCAAGGTTAATTATGGTCAATGGTGTTTCCGCTAACGAAGCAAAATATTGGGAGGATTACCAATTCTCCGATGAATCGGATTCTAACGAGAATTCCGATGATGTTATAGAAATTACCCCAACTGAATTTAAAAAGGCAAAGGAAAATAATAAGGGAAAGGGCATAACAATAGAGAAATCTAATTCCAACCCCGATGAACTTTATGTGTATCGTCAACCCCCGAAGTCCTTAAGTTGTAACAATGACCCGGGAACCTCTAAACCACCAGGTTTTTCTAAACCAATGTGGAAAACGACGGCTCGTATTAGGGGAACATCATATATCCCTAGAAACTTGGCAAAACGAACCAAAACCGAAGAAGAAGAAACAAGCGAGTCGGAATAAGATAGTTGTATTCGTGTGGTGTAATATATGTAATATAGTGTGCTTATGCTTTATGATATATGTAAAAATTGCTTGTATTAATAAGTATTTTTTTATGAATCTAACTCTTGTCTATTTTACAGTATAAAAATACAAAATGGATAGACAACCCAATATTTTAAGAGACCTACCCAGAGACATGATTGATGAAATCTTGTCTAGAGTCGGTCAGAATTCTTCAGCACAACTATTTAAGGCGAGATCAGTTTGTAAGACATTCGAAGAACGTTCCAAGAATGCCTTGGTTTATAAAAGGCTTTCATTCGAAAGATGGGGGATATCACATTGGGAAATCCATAAGTTACGATGTGTTTACTTTGACGCATATATTGCGGGGAACCCAAATGCTATTTTACGCAATGGGTTAAGAAATTATTTTGACTCAATATATCCGAATATTGGACTTCGTGATTTAGAAAAAGCGGCTAACATGCAACATAAAGAAGCATGTTATGCTTACAGATTAGTAATGTTCGCTTCTCACCAAAGTGAGAACAAGAACATCGGGCTACAACTATTAAACAAAACGTTCCCACAAGTGACGGAGTCGGTAATTGGGGTAAGAAATGAGGTTTTTAGATTGTTACGGGACTGTTGGACATTACGTAACCCTCGTCCCTTTGACGACGTTACAACACGCTGTCTTATCAACGGCCATAACGGTTATGTTCCACAAGACCAAGGATGGGAAGTAGTCCTAGTAAAACTAGAATGCATGACTTGTTTCTGGACATATGAATTACGTGTCTTTATTGCCTTTGCTGAACGACTTGTGTACTAGCTAGAATTATCTTCACAACTATCTTGTATCAAAGTTATTGTGTGCTATATTTCATGCTTTATGTAAAATAAGCGGTATTGTAAGTTTGTAAAATATTGTATAAAAGTTTGAACGCGAAATATTATTATAATCAGTTTTTCATATAGAATTGTAGTAGTTGAATTGTATATTAGCTACTAAGTATGAACTTAACGGGTAGGTACTACCCGAATTTAAACTTATAAAATGCTAATATGAAGAAAAAGCTTTTATAAATGAGTTCATATTATGCTACGAAATACTATTAACTACTCTTGATATTCTGTATGATTAACTTGTTCCATTTGACTATTTTGAAGGAAATGGCACCGACTACTCGACACACCGTGAATATGAATGAAGAGGAATTCCGTACTTTTCTAGCTTCAAACATAGCCGCAGTACAGGCTGCGCTACATACCAACAATAACCTTGGATCTAGCAGTACAGGAAATCGTGTAGGATGCACCTACAAAGAATTCACTGCCTGCAAACCTTTGGAATTTGATGGAACCGAAGGACCGATCGGATTGAAACGGTGGACCGGGAAGGTCAAATCGGTGTTTGCCATAAGTAAGTGTACTGAAGAGGACAAAGTAAAGTACGCTACGCATACCTTCACAGGTTCTACGTTAACATGGTGGAATACCTATCTAGAGCAAGTGGGACAAGACGATGCGTACGCACTACCGTGGTCAGCATTCAAGCACTTGATGAACGAGAAGTACCGTCCCAAAACCGAGGTCAATAAGCTCAAGACAGAACTTAGAGGGTTACGAACCTAAGGATTTGATATTACCTCGTACGAAAGACGATTCACAGAATTGTGCATATTGTGTCCGGGAGCATTCGAAGATGAGGAAGAGAAGATCGACGCGTTTGTGAAAGGATTACCGGAAAGAATCCAAGAAGATATAAGTTCACACGAGCCCGCCTCCATACAACAGGCATGTAGAATGGCTCACAAACTAGTGAACCAGATTGAAGAAAGAATTAAAGAACAGACTGCTGAAGAGGCCAATGTGAAGCAAGTCAAAAGAAAGTGGGAGGAAAACGGTGATAAGAATCACCAATACAACAACAACAGCAATTACAACAATAATCGCAACAATTATCCCAATAATCGCAACATCAATCGCAACTATAACAAACGGCCCAACAACAACAACAACAACAACAACAACAACAGCAACTACAACAATCATCCCAACAACAATAATAACCGCAACAACAACAACAATCAGAAGCAGCTATGCCAAAGGTGTGAAAAGTATCACTCGGGGTTCTGCACCAAATTTTGCAACAAGTGTAAAAGAAATGGTCATAGCGCGGCGAAGTGTGAGGTCTACGGACCAGGGGTTAATAGAATGAAAGGAACAAATGGTGTCGGAACGAGTAATGGCGGAGCAAGTAGTGTCGGAGCAAGTTATGCCAATGTAGTTTGTTATAAATGTGGAAAACCGGGCCACATTATTAGAAATTGCCCGAACCAGGAGAACACGAATGGACAAGGCCGCGGAAGAGTTTTCAATATTAATGCGGCAGAGGCACAGGAAGACTCGGAGCTTGTTACGGGTACGTTTCTTATTGACAATAAATCTGCTTACGTTTTATTTGATTCGAGTGCGGATAGAAGCTATATGAGTAGAGATTTTTGTGCTAAATTAAGTTGTCCATTGACGCCTTTGGATAGTAAATTTTTACTCGAATTAGCAAATGGTAAATTAATTTCAGCAGATAATATATGTCGGAATCGAGAAATTAAACTGGTTAGCGAAACATTTAAGATTGATTTGATACCAGTAGAGTTAGGGAGTTTTGATGTGATAATCGGTATGGACTGGTTGAAAGAAGTGAAAGCAGAGATCGTTTGTTACAAAAATGTAATTCGCATTATACGAGAAAAAGGAAAACCCTTAATGGTGTACGGAGAAAAGGGCAACACGAAGCTACATCTTATTAGTAATTTGAAGGCACAAAAACTAATAAGAAAAGGTTGCTATGCTGTTCTAGCACACGTCGAGAAAGTACAAACTGAAGAAAAGAGCATCAATGATGTTCCCATTGCAAAAGAATTTCCCGATGTATTTCCGAAAGAATTACCGGGATTACCCCCACATCGATCCGTTGAATTTCAAATAGATCTTGTACCAGGAGCTGCACCAATAGCTCGTGCTCCTTACAGACTCGCACCCAGTGAGATGAAAGAACTGCAAAGCCAATTACAAGAACTTTTAGAGCGTGGTTTCATTCGACCAAGCACATCACCGTGGGGAGCTCCTGTTTTGTTTGTCAAGAAGAAAGATGGTACATTCAGGTTGTGTATCGACTACCGAGAGTTGAACAAACTTACCATCAAGAACCGCTACCCACTACCGAGAATCGACGACTTATTTGATCAACTACAAGGCTCGTCTGTTTATTCAAAGATTGACTTACGTTCCGGGTATCATCAAATGCGGGTGAAAGAAGATGATATTCCAAAGACTGCTTTCAGAACACGTTACGGTCATTACGAGTTTATGGTCATGCCGTTTGGTTTAACTAATGCACCAGCTGTGTTCATGGACCTTATGAACCGAGTGTGTGGACCATAAATTGACAAGTTTGTCATTGTTTTCATTGATGACATACTTATTTACTCAAAGAATGACCAAGAACACGGTGAACATTTGAGAAAGGTGTTAGAAGTATTGAGGAAGGAAGAATTGTACGCTAAGTTTTCAAAGTGTGCATTTTGGTTGGAAGAAGTTCAATTCCTAGGTCACATAGTGAACAAAGAAGGTATTAAGGTGGATCCGGCAAAGATAGAAACTGTTGAAAAGTGGGAAACCCCGAAAACTCCGAAACACATACGCCAATTTTTAGGACTAGCTGGTTACTACAGAAGGTTCATCCAAGACTTTTCCAGAATAGCAAAACCCTTGACTGCATTAACGCATAAAGGGAAGAAATTTGAATGGAATGATGAACAAGAGAAAGCGTTTCAGTTATTAAAGAAAAAGCTAACTACGGCACCTATATTGTCATTGCCTGAAGGGAATGATGATTTTGTGATTTATTGTGACGCATCAAAGCAAGGTCTCGGTTGTGTATTAATGCAACGAATGAAGGTGATTGCTTATGCGTCTAGACAATTGAAGATTCACGAACAAAATTATACGACGCATGATTTGGAATTAGGCGCGGTTGTTTTTGCATTAAAGACTTGGAGGCACTACTTATATGGGGTCAAAAGTATTATATATACCGACCACAAAAGTCTTCAACACATATTTAATCAGAAACAACTGAATATGAGGCAGCGTAGGTGGATTGAATTATTGAATGATTACGACTTTGAGATTCGTTACCACCCGGGGAAGGCAAATGTGGTAGCCGATGCCTTGAGCAGGAAGAACAGAGAACCCATTCGAGTAAAATCTATGAATATAATGATTCATAATAACCTTACTACTCAAATAAAGGAGGCGCAACAAGGAGTTTTAAAAGAGGGAAATTTAAAGGATGAAATACCCAAAGGATCGGAGAAGCATCTTAATATTCGGGAAGACGGAACCCGGTATAGGGCTGAAAGGATTTGGGTACCAAAATTTGGAGATATGAGAGAAATGGTACTTAGAGAAGCTCATAAAACCAGATACTCAATACATCCTGGAACGGGGAAGATGTACAAGGATCTCAAGAAACATTTTTGGTGGCCGGGTATGAAAGCCGATGTTGCTAAATACGTAGGAGAATGTTTGACGTGTTCTAAGGTCAAAGCTGAGCATCAGAAACCATCAGGTCTACTTCAACAACCCGAAATCCCGGAATGGAAATGGGAAAACATTACCATGGATTTCATCACTAAATTGCCAAGGACTGCAAGTGGTTTTGATACTATTTGGGTAATAGTTGATCGTCTCACCAAATCAGCACACTTCCTGCCAATAAGAGAAGATGATAAGATGGAGAAGTTAGCACGACTGTATTTGAAGGAAGTCGTCTCCAGACATGGAATACCAATCTCTATTATCTCTGATAGGGATGGCAGATTTATTTCAAGATTCTGGCAGACATTACAGCAAGCATTAGGAACTCACCTAGACATGAGTACTGCCTATCATCCACAAACTGATGGGCAGAACGAAAGGACGATACAAACACTTGAAGACATGCTACGAGCATGTGTTATTGATTTCGGAAACAGTTGGGATCGACATCTACCGTTAGCAAAATTTTCCTACAACAACAGCTACCATTCAAGCATTGAGATGGCGCCGTTTGAAGCACTTTATGGTAGAAAGTGAAGATCTCCGATTTGTTGGAGTGAAGTGGGGGATATATAGATTACGGGTCCGGAGATTATACAAGAAACTACCGAGAAGTTCATCCAAATTCAACAACAGTTGAAAACCGCTCAAAGCCGACAAAAGAGCTACGCTGACATTAAAAGAAAAGATATAGAATTTGAAATTAGAGAGATGGTCATGCTTAAAGTTGCACCTTGGAAAGGCGTTGTTCGATTTGGTAAATGAGGGAAATTAAATCCAAGGTATATTGGACCATTCAAGATTATTGATCGTGTCGGACCAGTAGCTTACCGACTTGAGTTACCTCAACAACTCGCGGCTGTACATAACACTTTCCACGTCTCGAATTTGAAGAAATGTTTTGCTAAAGAAGATCTCACTATTCCGTTAGATGAAATCCAAATCAACGAAAAACTTCAATTCATCGAAGAACCCATCGAAATAATGGATCGTGAGGTTAAAAGACTTAAGCAAAACAAGATACCAATTATTAAGGTTCGATGGAATGCTCGTAGAGGACCCGAGTTCACCTGGGAGCATGAAGATCAGATGAAGAAGAAATACCCGCATCTATTTCCAGAAGATTCGTCAACACCTTCAACAGCTTAAAATTTCGGGACAAAATTTATTTAACGGGTAGGTACTGTAGTGACCCGAACTTATCCATGTTTATATATATTAATTGAGATTGATATTTACATGATTAAATGTTTCCAACATGTTAAGCAATCAAACTTGTTAAGACTTGATTAATTGAAATATGTTTCATATAGACAATTGACCACCCAAGTTGACCGGCGATTCACGAACGTTAAAACTTGTAAAAACGACATGACGATATATATATGGATATACATATGGTTAACATGAGATTATGATAAGTAAGTATCTCCATAAGTATATTAACAATGAGTTATATACATATAAACAAGACTACTAACTTAAGGATTTCGAAACGAGACATATATGTAACGATTATAGTTGTAACGACATTTAAATGTATATATATCATATTAAGATATATTAATATATCATAATATCATGATAATATAATAATTTAACATCTCATTAGATATAATAAACAATGGGTTAACAACATTAATTGAGATCGTTAACTTAAAGGTTTCAAAACAACACTTACATGTAACGACTAATGATGTTTGCAGCGGGGTATACGAAATAGCTTATATTTTTACAGGAAATACTATTAAATACGATACAATTTTACACAAGATATTTATTTATTTAGAGAATGGATATTTTTAAACCTTGCTACAACACTTATAGGCAGTGTACATAATCGTACAGTAGTGTAGTTTTTAGTAAGTCCGGTTCGTTCCACAGGGAATCTTTTTAAACAAAGCTTAACGCTATATTAGTTTAATTTTATAAAAATACAAATATATATATAAGTAATATTATTATTATAAAGGGGGGTTTTTACCGTTTAATGACCGGTTTGTCGATTTTAAAACTTTAGTCGCAGTTAAAACCAAATGTAAAATAATAAATATAAATACAAGACTTAAATTAAAGCGTAAAGTAAATAACAATAATGAAATTGCGAATAATAAAAGTGCGATAAAATAAACTTGCGATAATTAAAAAGTACGATAATTAAAAGTGCAATTAAATACAATAACAATAAAAAATGCGATAATTAGAAGTGCAATTAATTATAAAATAAAGGAAATTAAATATGAAATAAAAGAATTATGCTTATTTAAACTTCCGTAATCATGATGTTTGACGTGTTGATTTTAGTTTTATGCCCATGGGTTAATTGTCCTTTGTTCTGGATTATTTAATATGTCCGTCTGGTTTTTGTCCATAACTGTCCATCAGTCATAAATATAAAGTGCGAGTGTCCTCGTCAAATTATCCTTATACCCGAAGTTAAATATTCCAACTAATTGGGGACTTAAACTTTAACAAGATTTTAATACTTTGTTTAATAATTACACCAGGATGTCGACTGAGTGTAATCCAAGGTTTTAATATTTTGTTATCAATTATACCAAGTGTCCTTGTACATAATTTCACCCATGTTTTAATTATTCTAGTGGCTATTAATCCATTCCAGTGTCCGGTTAAATGAACGATTATTCGTACATATAAATACCCCGCCCATCGTGTCCGATCGAGTGTATATGGTAATTTATAGGGACGCCCAATTGTAAATCTTTATATTAACATTAACAAACTATCATTTAGTTAAACAAATATAAAGCCCATTAATAGCCCATAGTCTAATTTCCACAAGTGTCGTTCTTTTGTCCAAACCCCAATTATGGTACAAAGCCCAATTATCCAATTTTAGTAATTAGCCCAACATCATGATTACTTCGGATTAAATAAGCATAATAATAACTTAGCTACGAGACATTAAATTAAAAAGGTTGAACATAACTTACAATGATTAAAAATAGCGTAGCATTACACGGACAGAATTTCGACTTACACCCTTACAACATTCGCTAACATACCCTTATTATTAGGATTTAAAATTAAAATTAAAATTAAAATATAAATTATATATATATTTTTACGTATATATTGAAAGAGAGATAGATTAAGAGTGTGAAAAATGATCAGAATTCGGTTGGCTTTATAGGGACTTTCAGAATTTGGGCCTCCGCGACTCGCGGCCCTTTTGGCCTTCAAACTCCGCGAGTCACGGAGTTTGTAAATACAGCTCACACAAGTTTGGCTCTTTGTTTACCGACGGTTTTATAAATAAATATAATATATTAAATAATTATAAGAATTATTTAAATATTATATTATATTTATGTGCATAGTTGACTTGTAATTTTTAGTCCGTTGCGTCGAGCGTTGAGAGTTGACTCTGGTCCCGGTTCCGGATTTTCGAACGTCCTTGCGTACAATTTAATATCTTGTACTTTGCGTTTTGAATCTTGTACTCTTGTAATTTAGAGACGTTTCTTATCAATAATTGAAACCTCTTTGATTGTATTTTGTAATTTTGAGCTTTTTGGTCGTTTGCGTCTTCAATTCATCGAATCTGTCTTTTGTCTTCACCTTTTATTATTTAAACGAATATCACTTGTAAATAGAACAATTGCAACTAAAAGCTTGTCTTTCTTGAGGAATAATGCTATGAAATATATGTTCGTTTTTAGCATTATCAAATATTCCCACACTTGAGCTTTGCTTGTCCTCAAGCAATATCGTCTTGAAATACTAGAATCAATTCTTTATTCTTCACACTTTGTACATCAGTGATTTCTATACGGTGGTATAAACAATGGTAGTAACGATATGGTTTACAGTCCCACATGACTATAAAAATTTAGATCCATTAAGGAAATTGGATCTTTATGAAAACATTTGATCTTTTGAAAATTAAATCTAGTTTTTACCCTAGATAAGTTTTCCGGAATAACCCTTTACCGATGTTTGTAAAATATTTTTATGGGTTTGGTGGGTTTCAGATTTGAAAATTTTAGCTCAAAACTTGCGGTTTTGTGTCACCCACTTGCTAACCTTGTATTTGGAAAGCAACACGTCCAGTTTACTTGTCCCGTATATTACCTTTCGGTAAACTACCGTCCGGTTGTAAAGGAAAGCGTTGAACAAGCAACTGTTAAGGCAATGTCCCCTGACATGCTTTTAATTATGGTTTATAACGTGTCGGACGCAATTACTATCCTTGGTAGGAGCAATAGTAAAGCTCACCCTTATGATTTTTTGGTCTGGCACAAGGTCCTGTCTTTGACCACTATGCAACCACCGTTCTTACGGTTGACACCCAATTTAGTTCAGGTGACCTAATGAATTCCAGGTGAATTCCTAGAATTTTACGTTCAATGGTAATGAACGCATTGAAAATAGGGTTTTCAGAAAACAAATCAGTTTGTAATTTTGATCAAAATATTTTCTCGTTCAAGCTCGAGTTTAGATATCATTGAATTCCATGAGTTTGTAATTCTCAATCTTTAAGGTCAATCTCAAGGATTGAGTAATATCAGGCTTAAAAGCTGATTTTTGATCTTTTAAGGAGATTATCCTTTCTAGGGATCTGATTTATTAGTCTTATCCAGCTAATTTGCATGGTGCCCCCCCATTTTACGAGATAAATCCTTCTCATGGTTAGGATAAATCTGACCACTTGGCGACCCTGTTTAATGCTGAGGTCCGTGGATTTCCTGCTGATTTTAGTGATGACTTTTCTAGATTTTTCGTCAACCTACAGCTGGTCTGGACGACAACTTCATGACCTAAATCAAGAAGCGCGTGTCTTTTTCAAAAGACTTTACTTCCTTTTAATGATGGAATTGATTCATCGTGTAGATCCATCTCTTCTTTTCTTTCATCGGGTAAAACAGTTTAGTTTAGTCCAAAGCAAAAGTATTTTCAGTTATTTGTTACAGATATATGTGACATATGTTTAAGATAACTTGGTAAATTTTCCCACACTTGGCTTTTATTTTCCTTTTTATCGTCCTCTATTCCATTTTAAATGAATTTTAACATTTTGGTTTGTTTCTCAATTTATGTCCTTTCTGAGGTAACAATAATTTCGGTGTTAAAACCTAGTTTTATTGTTCATAAATATGTATAAACATGATTTTGAGTTCATTTAATTGAAAATTTTTAAAATTTTTACTAGAATTGGGTAGTCAGTATATAAGACTAGGGCTGTTCTTTATTATCAGAGAGCACTAGATTCTAATACAACTACTGCTTTACTAGTATTTTTAATGGTAACCAAGTGTATAAAGTAAAAAATTTTAAAATCCGAAAGAATTTAACCCCTTCCCACACTTAAGATCTTGCAATGCCCTCATTTGCAAGAAATCAGTAACAATTTAAATTATTGAGGGTGATTTATGTGAAATTGATTAAATTTTACCAAAGTTTCCAAACATATTGGCGTTTGTTTGCTGAATGATAAATGGTGCACATCATTTGTTCATTCCGTCTTGTTGTTATTTCACATATATTTTGCATCTTGTCGTCAAAATTAGTTGCTTTTGCTGAACTTAATGCCAGTCTTTAAAAATGCGTTGTTTTACCCTGTTGTGTACATAAGATAAACTGCAAACATATATACATATTTTTGAAGTTTGGTATATTACCCCACATTCAAAAATTATTAAAATCTAAGAATAAAAGTTAGAAAATTATAAAAACTATTACAATATTAACATAAGTATTAAATGTATCAACATTACAAATTACAAATTAAATAAAACTAAGTAGACTAGGGATGATACTGATACCAATAGGGGTTCCAAGCATAACCATAGGTGCTATAAAATGCTTCGGCAAGATTATACGTAGGATACGGTGGTTGCATCTCTATAGACCAGGGAGGGAATATGGGTTTCGGAGTAGGAATATAGTTTCTACCTATATGTTGGCAATAAGCTATGATTTGGTTTTGATGAACTTGCCAATCTTCAAATGCTCTCTGTCTAGCATTTTCGTACTCCTGTGCGGCTATAAACCTTTGCATTTCTTGCATTTCATTTCCCCCTCATACATTACCTTGCTGTTGGTTTCTCTCAACCTGTGGATGTCTACCATGGTATTGTACTGCGGCGTTATTTCGCCTCTTCAAAACTTTCGCACCATGGTATACATTTAAACCTATAGTATCGTGGGGTTCTGGTTCTTCGACTAATAATCCCCCCGACTTATATCCACACCGAGATATTCAGCAATCAAAGTAATAAAAATACCACCTCCTATTATGCTATGCAGTCTCATCCCCCTAACCATAGCTGATAAATAATAACCCACACAATAAGGTATACTTACATCGCTTTGTGGGTCTCGAATACACATATGGTAAAACAAATCCTGTTCATTTACCTTTTCCTTGTTTTTACCTCTTTGTGTAATCGAATTAGCTAAAAACCTATGAATCACTCTTAATTCAGCTCTATCTATATCCAAATAAGAGTAATTTTCCCCTTTGAATCGGTGATGGCTTGTCATTTGACTCCATACACCATGTGTATCAAAATTTTCATCTATCTTTCTACCATTTAGTATCAATCCTCTACAATCGGCAGATGCTAACTCCTCAGGCGTATATATACGTAAAGCCTGAGCCATGTCTAGTAAAGACATGTGGCGCATCGAACCTCCTAACAAAAATCTAATAAAAGATCGATCGGTTAAACTAGCTACCCGATCACTAGCTACCCGATCATTTAATTCTATACTACATAACAATTCTTCACACCATACTTTATATACAGGTCTACGCATGGTGAATAAACGTACCCAGTCATTAAAAGTAGAATTACCATACCTCTGTACAAGTAATTCCCTAATTGGCCCGGCCAATTCTACAGCTTCTAATGGTCCCCATTCTATGACCCTAGGTACCTCAACAACCTTAGAATGAAGAGTATGCAAACCCCTTTGGTATTTTGGATAATCTATCTAAAGTCTGTCAAATCTTAGGTTCGGGTGCAAATCTTCCAAGTGCATATCAGAAAAGGTCATGACTGGATGAGGTATATCTTGCTTGTAGTAGTTATCCACCTCCTGTTGTTCCGCATTCTCAGCAGGAGCATTGCGAGCTTGGGATGAAGATTCACCCCTTTCAGTTTGCAAAACACATCAAACACAATTTTTTTGTGCATCCAAATATGCATTAGTGTCAGCAAAATCATCAATCAAAATAATTACAATGACATGATCAATTTATATCAAACTTAAGCTCATTTTCATATTTTCATCAAATCTACACTTTTTCAAAATAGCATATACGAAAATGTTCGCCAAGTTCATAGGCATTCAACTCAAATAACATGTCAAAATAATCATTACTAGCAATTAAACAAGTTTCAAATGGCATTATCTCTCAAAAATCAAGTTCATGAATTTTAGACTTGAAAAAGTCCACTTTAATTCTCAAAATCATGTTTAGGCTCAAAGTTTGAATCATTTAACTACCTAAACATGTTACACTACTTAATTTAGCAACAATTCATGACAAAAATTGGCCATAACCTGTTTATATCAAAAAGCCCCAAATTTGCTCAAGAACACAAACCCTAGATTACTCTAAATTTGAAGTTTAAGGCTTCTAATCATGTTAAATAACATCAATCTAGGTTATACAAGCATAATACATAAACAATTTAAGCATAATTACACTAAAAAGCATCAAAATCAAATTGGGAAAAAAATTGTTCAAGAACACTAATTTTCGGATTAAATGGTGTTTAGGTGTAGAAATTTACCGTTTTTCTTGAGTAATTCCTTGATAGCATCCTTCTCAACATGATTTTAGTAAAAGATTTGATGATTAACGGTTAAAAATTGTGATTTTGGGGATGTTTTTTCGGGTTTTTTCGGAGTATTTTTGTTGTGTTCTTCGCAGTATTTTTGGTGTGGTGTGCAACTGATCAGTTTAGCTCGTTTTTATTTTTTTCTGTATTTTGGTCCTCCCGCGAGTCGCGGGGTATATACCTTCAAACTCCGCGAGTCGCGGAGTTTGGTTTTTTTTTTTTTTTTTTTTTTTTTTTTTTTTTTTTAACATCTTATACTAATTAAAACAATTAAGTAATTAATTTTAAAATTTTGTTTCCCTTGTTATTTAGGACGAGGTCGTTTCGAATCGATGTCCTAGTCCGTCCTTCGACAAAATTTTAAAATTTGTCTTTTTGTAGCGATTGTTTTAAAAGCTAAGATTTTTGGGTTTTTTTTTAATGTTTTTGCATACTTTAATTCTATAAGATTAAAAATAATGATAATAAAAGTTCTCGTCCCTCCCTCGGGTAAAGCAATTTCGGTTCAAAGACCTAGTCTTCAACTTACGACGAATTTTAAAATCATATTTTTAACTTAATGAGATAAAGTAAATTTTTGTTTTTAAATTCACACAATTTAAATATAAAATTCAAAATTAATATTAAAAATTCACACCAAACTTTAAAATTTGAAATGCATAAACTTAAAAATTCATATTTTAAAAATTAAAAATTCACACCAAACTTAATTTAAAAATTCATATTATAAATTCACACCAAACTTATATTAATTTTTCAAATATTTACAATTTTAAATATATTGTTTTTACAAAGTTTACAATATTAATTTAAGATTTATATATTAATTTTAAAAACATGGTAAAAATAAAATTAAAAATCTTTTTTCGCTTTTTATCCCACTTTAATCAATCAAATATTATCAAAAATATGCGCCTCTCTTTTCGGTAAAGTAATTTCGGTTCCAAGACCTAATTTAACTCATGACGAATTTTTGAAATATTTTGGGTTGATTGATTAAAGATATTTATACCTTAAGAATAAACGTTAAATTTTGCAGTGATGTAATAAATTTTTTTGTATGATATCAATAATTTCGGTCGCCAAACCTAATTTTATTCAATACCAATTTAATACTTTATAGCGAACAAATTAGCGTTTATTATCAAAAGGTTAAAAATAAAAAAAATAAAAACTGTACAGACATACCTGTGAAATAGATTTCTTAGTTATACGATCTATCCCATTCATAAGATAGTCGGTTTAATTGGTTTTCCATGGCTACATAGGCGTAACCTCGAGCATTCAGTGTCTTTTCTTCTAAACATATGAACGGTCCGTCTCTGCATAAAGTAACAAATTCGGTGTTTGAATAGGTTTGATTATTTGAACATTTACCTCCATGTGACCATTTTTCGCATTTGTGACATCTTTCTAGGTGTCGTGCTCTTCTTTTCGCTGCGGATTTTGATTTTCCTTTACCAAATTGTAACTTATTATCTTCGCATCTGGATTCTTTTCTAACTCCGTCCATTCTTTCTCTGATTACTGATACTATTTCACTCGGTAGTGTGTCATTATTACGTTTAGTGATCAAAGCGTGTAGCATTAGACCATGGTTTAGTTCACAGGCAGTCTTCATTTCCAAAAAAAAATAAAAATTCAGAATGGGGGGAGAAGACTAGTTCTTTAGGGTCTGCTAGGGAAAGACCATTCGGATTCCATTTTCGAGAACTACACGAAAACAGATAATCTAACTCTAACAGAAATACATATTATCCTTTAAAGACTTGATTCTCCTCACACTTAGTTAGCTGTGGTGTCGAAATTGTGATTAACTTCGTTGTCGACTTCCATCGGACTATCTATGTAGTGTTTAACTCTGTGACCATTAACTTTAAATTCAATCCCATTTGAATTTATTAATTCTATCGTTCCGTATGGGAAAACTCTTTTGACTATGAATGGTCCAGACCATCTTGATTTCAATTTTTCAGGAAATAGCTTGAATTGTGAATTGAAAAGAAGAACTCTGTCTCCTTCTTTAAATTCTTTTGAACTTCTGATTCTTTTATCATGCCATTTCTTCGTTCTTTCTTTATAGATTAACGAATTATAGTATGCTTCATGTCTTAATTCTTCTAATTCGTTTAGTTGACTTAAACGTAGACGTCCGGCTTCATGTAAATCAAGATTACATGTCTTCAAAGCCCAAAATGCTTTGTGTTCAATTTCTACTGGAAGATGATATGCTTTTCCATAAACAAGTCTAAAAGGTGTGGTTCCAATTGGAGTTTTGTAGGCTGTTCTAAAAGCCCAGAGTGCATCCTCCAATTTAATGGACCATTCCTTCGGATTTGATCCTACGGTTTTCTCTAGAATACGTTTTAAAGCTCGGTTGGTATTTTCAACTTGTCCACTTGTTTGTGGATGATATGCGGTGGAGATTTTATGAGTTACTCCATATCTTTTAAGAACTTTCTCAAGTTGATTATTACAGAAATGAGTACCCCGATCACTTATTAAAGCTTTCGGTGTTCCAAACCTTGCAAAAAGACGTTTTAAAAAGTTGACTACAACTCGTGCATCGTTAGTTGGGAGAGCTTGTGCTTCTGCCCATTTAGATACATAATCAATGGCTACGAGTATATATAGATTATTATGAGATTTTGGAAATGGACCCATAAAGTCAATACCCCAAATGTCAAATACTTCACATACTTGGATGACATTTTGTGGCATTTCATCACGTTGACTTATTTTTCCGGCCCTTTGACATGCATCACAGGATTTGCAAAGAAGGTGTGCGTCTTTGTAAATTGTAGGCCAATAGAATCCAGCATCATAAACTTTTCTTGCTGTTAGTTGAGGCCCATAATGCCCTCCTGTTGGTCCTGTGTGACAATGGTTTAATATTTTACTGGCTTCATCTCCAAATACACATCGGCGTATTATTCCATCGGGACAACTTTTAAACAGATGTGGATCTTCCCAAAAATAGTGTTTTATATCACTGAAGAATTTCTTTCGTTTTTGGTACGATAATCCTTTTTCAAGGAATCCACAAACTAAGTAGTTTGCATAGTCTGCAAACCATGGAATTTCTTTATAATCTATCTTCAATAGATATTAATCAGGAAAGTTGTCTTGTATGGCCGATTCATTTTGAACTTCTAATTCGGGATTTTCAAGACGAGAAAGATGATCAGCGGCGAGATTTTCTGCTCCTCTTTTATCTCGGATTTCAATATGAAACTCTTGTAAGAGTAAGATCCAACGGATTAATCTTGGTTTAGCATCTTGTTTTGAAAATAGGTATCTAAGAGCAGAATGGTCGGTATAGACCACCGTTTTTGCTAGAACGAGATATGAACGAAATTTGTCAAAAGCAAAGACAATAGCAAGGAGTTCTTTTTCAGTAGTTGTATAGTTCGTTTGTGCTCTTTGTAACGTCTTACTAGCATAATATATAGGTTGAAATCGTTTTTCAATCCTTTGTCCTAAAACGGCTCCCATTGCAAAATCACTTGCATCGCACATTAGTTCAAATGGTAGATTCCAATTTGGTGTTATCATGATCGGCGCATTAGTTAGTTTCTCTTTAAGAATATTAAAAGATTTGATACACTCATCTGAAAAGATGAATGGAGCATCCTTTTCTAGGAGTTTATTCATAGGAGTGGCAATTTTAGAAAAATCTTTTATGAAACGTCGGTAAAAACCGGCATGCCCTAGAAAACTCCTAACTCCTCTAACATTGGTGGGATGTGGAAGTTTAGCAATTACATCTACTTTAGCTCTATCCACTTCAATTCCTTTTTTTGAAATTTTATGACCAAGAACGATGCCTTCTTTAACCATAAAATGGCATTTCTCCCAATTAAGAACTAGATTTGATTGTTCGCATCTAATAAGCATTCGTTCCAGATTAACTAGACATGATTCAAATATATCACCGAAGACTGAAAAGTCATCCATGAAAACTTCCATGCATTCTTCTATCATGTCATGAAAAATCGCCATCATACACCTTTGAAAGGTTGCAGGGGCGTTACAAAGTCCAAATGGCATGCGTTTGTAAGTAAAAGTACCATAAGGGCACGTGAATGTGGTTTTCTCTTGATCTTCGGGTGCTATTGGAATTTGAAAATATCCAAAAAATCCATCTAGAAAACAATAGTAACTATTTCCGGCTAATCTTTCCAACATTTGATCTATGAAAGGTAAGGGAAAGTGATCTTTTCTGGTGGCGTCATTTAATTTTCTATAATCAATACACACACGCCATCCTGTTACAGTCCTAGTAGGAATAAGCTCATTTTTCTCATTTGTAATGACAGTCATGCCACCCTTCTTAGGCACGCATTGAACTGGGCTTACCCATGGACTTTTAGAGATTGGATATATCAAACCTGCATCTAGCAGTTTAATAATCTCTTTCTTAACTACATCTTGCATATTAGGATTTAGTCTTCGTTGGCGTTGCACATACGTTTTATGACCTTCTTCCATAAGGATTTTATGTGTGCAATACGAAGGACTTATTCCTTTAATATCATGAATCTTCCATGCAATGGCTGGTTTATGAGCTTTCAACACAGAAATGAGTTGTGATTTCTCATTTTCAGTAAGAGAAGACGATATTATTATAGGTAATTCAGATTCACCATGTAAATAAGCGTATTCCAAATGGTTTGGAAGTGGCTTTAACTCTAATTTCGGAGGTTCTTCTATCGATGATTTGTATCGATATCTGTCTTCTTCTTTTAGCATTTGAATTTCTTCTGTTGTTGGTTCATATCCATTAGCTATAAGTGTAGCTAACATTTTAGCTTCATCAATTGGTTCATTACCTTCTCCTAAAGAACATTCTCCTGTTCCTTGTAATTCTGGAAATTCTTTTAATAATTCTGCATGTGCATCTATAGTTTGAATATAATAACATGTATCATCTGCAGATTGTGGTTGTTGCATTGCTCTATCAACTGAAAAGGTAACACTCTCATCCTCTATACTTAGGGTCAATTTCTTACCGAACACGTCTATCATTGCTTTAGCCGTATTTAAGAATGGTCTTCCTAATATGAGAGGAACTTGAGAATCTTCTTCCATGTCCAGAACGACAAAATCTACTGGAAATACTAAAGTACCAACTTTAACTAGCATGTTCTCCATTATCCCTCTAGAATATTTTATTGATCTATCGGCTAGTTGTATGCTTATTCTGGTTGGTTTCAATTCTCCAAGGTCTAGTTTAGTGTATAGTGAATACGGCATTAAATTTATACTAGCACCTAAATCTGCTAATGCTTCTATTGAACTAAGACTACCCAGAAAACATGGAATTGTGAAACTTCCTGGATCAGATAGTTTTTCTGGTATCTTATTCAACAGCACTGCTGAACAATTAGCATTCATGGTAATAGCCGAGAGTTCTTCCATTTTCTTTCTATTTGAGATTAGATCTTTCAAGAATTTAGCATATCTAGGCATTCCTGAAATCACATCAATGAAAGGAAGATTTACATTTATCTGTTTAAACATATCCAAGAATTTAGATTGCTCGGCTTCAAGTTTCTCTTTCTTCATTTTACTCGGGTAAGGAAGTGGTGGTTGGTATGGTATAACATAAGGTTTAGCCTTAACTGTGTTATCTTCATTAACCTTTTCAACTACCGGTTCTTTTTCCTTATCTTGATCAGGTTGTGGTTCTTGTGGAGTAGGAATAGCTTCATCAGAAGTTACAGGTATTTCAGGTGGTTTAAGTGTTGTACCACTTCTTGTGGTAATGGCTTTAGCTGTTTCATTCCGGGGGTTAGCATTTGTATCACTAGGTAGACTTCCCGGTTTTCTTTCACCTATTAACCTTGCTAGGTTACTTACTTCTTGTTCCAAATTTTGAATAGAAGCTTGTTGATTTCTAAATGCTTGAGCATTTTGTTCATTGGTTTGTTTTTGAGATGTGAAAAACTGCGTTTGAGTTTCAACTAGCTTCGTCATCATGTCTTCTAAATTCGGCTTTTTATCATCGGTTTGTTGTGGTGGTTTGTATTGAAAATTAGGTCTTTACTGATTGTAATTATTATTGGATACTTGTTGATTGCTAGGACCTTGTTGGTTGTTGTATGGAATATTTCGGTTATAATTCTGGTTTTGATTGTAAATTGGTCTTGGCGGTTGATAATTATTCTGATAATTATTTCCAGGCCTTTGGTTTATGTATGAAATATTCTCTCTTTGTTCCATTGTTAATTCAATACTGAGACAATCTTTTGTCAAATGTGGTCCTCCACACTGCTCACAACTAATTCGTATTGAGTGAATATCTTTAGTCATCTTTTCCATTCGTCTCTCGACAGCATCTTTCTTTGCGGAAATGGAATCTAAGTCATGGCTAGAATTGGCTCTAGCTGCTTTAGATGATCTAACGATATCTTTTTCTTGGTGCCACTCATGTGAGTGGGAAGCAGTGTTATCAATAATTTTGTAAGCATCAGTTTCGGTTTTTTTCATAATAGAACCACCAGCTGCTATATCTATGTCTTTCCTTGTAGTGATGTCGCATCCTTGGTAGAATATTTGTACTATTTGACAGGTGTCTAAACCATGTTGCGGACATCCTCTCAACAACTTTCCAAATCTTGTCCACGCCTCATATAGAGTTTCATTAGGCTTCTGTGTGAACGTAACAATTTCTGCTTGAAGTCTTACGGCTTTAGATGCCGGAAAGAATTGTTTAAGAAATTTTTCAACTAAAACGTCCCATGTATCAATCGCCCCTTCAGGTAACGATTCCAACCAATCTTTGGCTTCTCCCTTTAAAGTCCAGGGAAACAACATGAGATATATCTGTTCATCCTCCACTTCTCGAATTTTAAATAGTGTGCAGATCCTATTAAAGGTACGTAGATGTTCATTTGGATCTTCCTTCGGCGCACCACTAAATTGGCATTGATTAGTCACCATGTGTAGAATTTGTCCTTTGATTTCATAATCTGGCGCATTAATGTCTGGATGAGTAATTGCGTGACCTTGGCCAGTGTGTTTAGCTCTCATTCGGTCTTCCATACTTAAAGGTTCCAGATTCTCCATAATTGAATTTGTTGAATCGGAATCACTAGAGGATTCTGATTTAATGGTTCGTTCCTCAACAATCTCTATTTGAATGATTGGTGGTTCCGGAGGAAAATTTAATGGTTCAGGATCTACGAATCGTTCCTGAATATTCTCCGGATTCTCAATTGTGAGGTCGGGTTCAAAAAATGGATTATCGGAAATTTGAACTGGAGTACTTGGTCGACTGGATGACGATTCTAAAGAAAAATCAACGGCAGTAATATTTGCTAAATGTCTTGATCTAGTTACAGGTGGTGAACGTACAAAAGGTGGTGAACGTCTTGCTCGGTGCATTCACTGAATATCCTATTAGTTTTTAAAAGGAAAGAAAAATTATAATAAGTTATCCAATCAATAGACTTTTCTGATTTTGCCCAAGTTTCGAATAGCCAAAAGATGCAGCAGAGGGGCAGGATTCGTTTGTTCTCAATATAATTGAGGACTGTTTGGCTCCAATAACCCGGTCCACGTCTAAATCCAACTATTACTACGAACCAGAAAATTTTGATGTCTATCAATTTAACCACTTAAAATAAATTTTCGTAATTTTAAGAAATTTAGATAAGAAGTAGAATAAAAATCTATATCCTAAAACTAGAATAGCGAGAAATAAGAAAGAAAAAGAGTTCGTCGAAAAAGGTCGAAAAAGAAAAATGGTTAAAACATAAAAGGTGACGGAAAAATAAAAGAAACTTATAAAACTTAAAAACACTTGACTAACCTAACCTTATTACTACAACTAACTTAAAATTATAATCGCAAATTGAGATTACTAATTGGAATGATAATTGATACATAGGTAAAAGTCGTCTAAAAATATTAAAGCTTACAGGAAAAACTAAATCCCAAATGGAAATAACTTAAAAAGAAACTAAAACTTAAAAAGGCGTCGCAAAATTCTAAAGCACCTAAATCTTAGTCTAAAGAAAAAGCACTTAAGGAATTCTACGGCAAAGCCTAAAAATCTAGAAATAAAAATAACTATGGCAAAAACTAAGTTTAAAACTAAATATGAGCGAAAAATACAAATATTACGCTAAAACAATTAAAAAGGGATAAAATATAAAAATATACAAAAAGTTGTAAAAAGTACAATTTTTATAAAAATATTATTTATTTATTAAAACTATTAATTTTACAATTTAATTAAACTAATTTAACTAATTATATAAATTAAATAAAAAGTAAAACTTTAAAATAAAACTAATTATAATAATAATAAGTAATTAGGGTTTATAATAATAATAATTAATAATTACCCGTAATAAATGCAGAATTAGGGTTCTGTCGCGTGTCAGAGTATCTCCGCGACTTGCGGCATTTCAAGCAGTAAACCCCGCGAGTCGCGGGGTTTCAAAATTCAACCCTGGAACAGTTTAAAACTGACGCGTTTTTTTTCTTCTATATTTTCTGTTTTATATTTTATGTTTATATCAAAATATTTGTATAATAAAAAAAACTTATATTTAAAAACTTAAATAAAAATAGAACTTCTTTATAAATTTAAAAATATCTTAAAAATATATTTATATATATAAAAATATTTTTTTTTCGGTTTTTTTTTAAAATATATTTATAAAATAAATTAAATAAAACTTATATTTTTACAAAATAAAAATAAATAAACTTTATAAAACTTAAATATTTAACAAAATCTTAAAAATATATAAATTTTTTTTTTTCTTTTTATATTTTCGAATATTTAAAACGTATTTTTATAAAAACGAATTTTAATAAAAGTAAACTAATTTTTTTTTTTTATATATTAGCGTTGCGCTTCCGGCTTTTAAGCGATTCCCCGGCAGCGGCGCCAAAAATAACTTGATGTTTGCAGCGGGGTATACGAAATAGCTTATATTTTTACAGGAAATACTATTAAATACGATACAATTTTACACAAGATATTTATTTATTTAGAGAATGGATATACTTAAACCTTGCTACAACACTTATAGGCAGTGTACCTAATCGTACAGTAGTGTAGTTTTTAGTAAGTCCAGTTCGTTCCACAGGAAATCTTTTTAAACAAAGCTTAACGCTATATTAGTTTAATTTTATAAAAATACAAATATATATATAAGTAATATTATTATTATAAAGGGGGGTTTTTACCGTTTAATGACCGGTTTGTCGATTTTAAAACTTTAGTCGCAGTTAAAACCAAATGTAAAATAATAAATATAAATACAAGACTTAAATTAAAGCATAAAGTAAATAACAATAATGAAATTGCGAATAATAAAAGTGCGATAAAATAAACTTGCGATAATTAAAAAGTACGATAATTAAAAGTATAATTAAATACAATAACAATAAAAAATGCGATAATTAGAAGTGCAATTAAATATAAAATAAAGGAAATTAAATATGAAATAAAGGAATTATGCTTATTTAAACTTCCGTAATCATGATGTTTGACGTGTT
Source organism: Rutidosis leptorrhynchoides (assembly GCF_046630445.1). NCBI lineage: Eukaryota > Viridiplantae > Streptophyta > Magnoliopsida > Asterales > Asteraceae > Rutidosis > Rutidosis leptorrhynchoides. Next base: position 116,855,234 of record NC_092341.1, on the reverse strand, counting down.
GATTTTAGTTTTATGCCCATGGGTTAATTGTCCTTTGTCCTGGATTATTTAATATGTCCGTCTGGTTTTTGTCCATAACAGTCCATCAGTCATAAATATAAAGTGCGAGTGTCCTCGTCAAATTATCCTTATACCCGAAGTTAAATATTCCAACTAATTGGGGACTTAAACTGTAACAAGATTTTAATACTTTGTTTAATAATTACACCAGGATGTCGACTGAGTGTAATCCAAGGTTTTAATATTTTGTTATCAATTATACCAAGTGTCCGTGTACATAATTTCACCCATGTTTTAATTATTCTAGTGGCTATTAATCCATTCCCGTGTCCGGTTAAATGAACGATTATTCGTACATATAAATACCCCGCCCATCGTGTCCGATCGAGTGTATATGGTAATTTATAGGGACGTCCAATTGTAAATCTTTATATTAACATTAACAAACTATCATTTAGTTAAACAAATATAAAGCCCATTAATAGCCCATAGTCTAATTTCCACAAGTGTCGTTCTTTTGTCCAAACCCCAATTATGGTTCAAAGCCCAATTATCCAATTTTAGTAATTAGCCCAACATCATGATTACTTCGGATTAAATAAGCATAATAATAACTTAGCTACGAGACATTAAATTAAAAAGGTTGAACATAACTTACAATGATTAAAAATAGCGTAGCGTTACACGGACAGAATTTCGACTTACACCCTTACAACATTCGCTAACATACCCTTATTATTAGGATTTAAAATTAAAATTAAAATAAAAATATAAATTATATATATATTTTTACGTATATATTGAAAGAGAGATAGATTAAGAGTGTGAAAAATGATCAGAATTCGGTTGGCTTTATAGGGACTTTCAGAATTTGGGCCTCCGCGACTCGCGGCCCTTTTGGCCTTCAAACTCCGCGAGTCGCGGAGTTTGTAAATACAGCTCACACAAGTTTGGCTCTTTGTTTACCGACGGTTTTATAAATAAATATAATATATTAAATAATTATAAGAATTATTTAAATATTATATTATATTTATGTGCATAGTTGACTTGTAATTTTTAGTCCGTTGCGTCGAGCGTTGAGAGTTGACTCTGGTCCCGGTTCCGGATTTTCGAACGTCCTTGCGTACAATTTAATATCTTGTACTTTGCGTTTTGAATCTTGTACTCTTGTAATTTCGAGACGTTTCTTATCAATAATTGGAACCTCTTTGATTGTATTTTGTAGTTTTGAGCTTTTTGGTCGTTTGCGTCTTCAATTCGTCGAATCTATCTTTTGTCTTCACCTTTTATTATTTAAACGAATATCACTTGTAAATAGAACAATTGCAACTAAAAGCTTGTCTTTCTTGAGGAATAATGCTATGAAATATATGTTCGTTTTTAGCATTATCAACTAACGATGACTTAACGACTCAGTTAAAATGTATATACATGTAGTGTATTTAGATGTATTAAAATACATTTGGAAGACTTCAAGACATATATTAAAACACTCATACTTAACGAAAATGGTTACAGTTACTTTCCCATTCTTTTCTTTCATCAAGAATTCTAGTCGTATTCTTACCCGTATTATACACAGCTTCAAAACGTACTTACTATGGGTATATACCAATAGGAACTAGCATGGGATTCCACTCTTGATTATGTCATGTATGAATAATCAATTTTAACTTCTACCATGAGCTAGTCAACTAACTAGAACTCCTTTTAACCCCACTCACCACTCACCAATTACCACTCATCATTCACTCCATTTCACTTCCAATTCTCTTTCTAATTCTCTCTCAACACACACACACACAAACTATTATGAACGTATTTTTCCAGTAGTTAATCATCATCTTCATCAAAAATCACTTCAAGAATCAAGCTATAATCATCATAGGAAGAACACTTCAAGAACACTTCAAAAATCCCTTCAAGTTTACTAATTTACTTCCAAGCTTTCTAATCCATTCCAAGTAATCATCTAAGATCAAGAAACCTTTGTTATATACAGTAGGTTATCTTTCTTATTCAAGGTAATATTCATATTCAAACTTTGATTCAATTTCTATAACTATAAACTATCTTAATTCGAGTAAAAATCTTACTTGAACTTGTTTTTGTGTCATGATCCTACTTCAAGAACTTTCAAGCCATCCAAGATCCTTTGAAGCTAGATCATTTCTTGTCACTTCCAGTAGGTTTACCTACTAAACTTGAGGTAGTAATGATGTTCATAACATCATTCGATTCATATATATAAAACTATCTTATTCAAAGGTTTAAACTCGTAATCACTAGAACATAGTTTAGTTAATTCTAAACTTGTTCGCAAACAAAAGTTAATCCTTCTAACTTGACTTTTAAAATCAACTAAACACATGTTCTATATCTATATGATATGCTAACTTAATGATTTAAAACCTGGAAACACGAAAAACACCGTAAAACCGGATTTACGCCGTCGTAGTAACACCGCGGGCTGTTTTGGGTTAGTTAATTAAAAACTATGATAAACTTTGATTTAAAAGTTGTTATTCTGAGAAAATGATTTTTATTATGAACATGAAACTATATCCAAAAATTATGGTTAAACTCAAAGTGGAAGTATGTTTTATAAAATGGTCATCTAGACGTCGTTCTTTCGACTGAAATGACTACCATTACAAAAATGACTTGTAACTTATTTTTCCGACTATAAACCTATAATTTTTCTGTTTAGATTCATAAAATAGAGTTCAATATGAAACCATAGCAATTTGATTCACTCAAAATGGATTTAAAATGAAGAAGTTATGGGTAAAACAAGATTGGATAATTTTTCTCATTTTAGCTACGTGAAAATTGGTAACAAATCTATTCCAACCATAACTTAATCAACTTGTATTGTATATTATGTAATCTTGAGATACCATAGACACGTATACAATGTTTCGACCTATCATGTCGACACATCTATATATATTTCGGAACAACCATAGACACTCTATATGTGAATGTTGGAGTTAGCTATACAGGGTTGAGGTTGATTCCAAAATATATATAGTTTGAGTTGTGATCAATACTGAGATACGTATACACTGGGTCGTGGATTGATTCAAGATAATATTTATCGATTTATTTCTGTACATCTAACTGTGGACAACTAGTTGTAGGTTACTAACGAGGACAGCTGACTTAATAAACTTAAAACATCAAAATATATTAAAAGTGTTGTAAATATATTTTGAACATACTTTGATATATATGTATATATTGTTATAGGTTCGTTAATCAACCAGTGGCCAAGTCTTACTTCCCGACGAAGTAAAAATCTGTGAAAGTGAGTTATAGTCCCACTTTTAAAATCTAATATTTTTGGGATGAGAATACATGCAGGTTTTATAAATGATTTACAAAATAGACACAAGTACGTGAAACTACATTCTATGGTTGAATTATCGAAATCGAATATGCCCCTTTTTATTAAGTCTGATAATCTAAGAATTAGGGAACAGACACCCTAATTGACGCGAATCCTAAAGATAGATCTATTGGGCCTAACAAACCCCATCCAAAGTACCGGATGCTTTAGTACTTTGAAATTGATATCATATCCGAAGGGTGTCCCGGAATGATGGGGATATTCTTATATATGCATCTTGTTAATGTCGGTTACCAGGTGTTCACCATATGAATGATTTTTATCTCTATGTATGGGATGTGTATTGAAATATGAAATCTTGTGGTCTATTATTATGATTTGATATATATAGGTTAAACCTATAACTCACCAACATTTTTGTTGACGTTTTAAGCATGTTTATTCTCAGGTGATTATTAAGAACTTCCGCTGTCGCATACTTAAATAAGGACGAGATTTGGAGTCCATGCTTGTATGATATTGTGTAAAAACTGCATTCAAGAAACTTATTTTGTTGTAACATATTTGTATTGTAAACCATTATGTAATGGTCGTGTGTAAACAGGATATTTTAGATTATCATTATTTGATAATCTACGTAAAGCTTTTTAAACCTTTATTGATGAAATAAAGGTTATGGTTGTTTTAAAATGAATGCAGTCTTTGAAAAACGTCTCATATAGAGGTCAAAACCTCACAACGAAATCAATTAATATGGAACGTTTTTAATCAATAAGAACGGGACATTTCATAAAACCCCCAATTTCTATAGAGATGATGAGAAGTTAAGAAAATCACAAGCTTCAATGGTGTTAGTAATTGATAACAAGGTTGATTACACCCTTTAATTTAGTTGCATGAAGAAAATCTAGGGTTCTTGGTCTTGATCCCCAAAAATAGCCACTCACAAGTACTCCCTCACTTATTCTATATTTATTTTTAACTTGCTGTAACAATGAAGTGATTTTCCAGATTTTTAAGAGGTAGGTTTTATCATATTTACAATTTTGACCCTCCTTCACTTAGTGTCTTACAAGGTTGGTCCTTTTCCTTAACCAAAACTAAATTAACTAACACTTATAATTAATAAAATATACCTTTAAAATATTGAGGTCTTACAACTCTCCCCCACTTGAATCAGATCGCGTCCTCGTGATCCAAGCTAGGTGACTAGAAAGAAAGTGTTTAAGCATGAATTCCTCCATTTCCCACGTGTACTCTGTTTCTCTCCCGTACTTCCATTTAACTTTAAAAGATTTGATAGGCTTATTTCAAATTTTCCTCACTTGTTCATCAACAATATCAACCGACTCTTCAATATACCCTAATTTCTCATTTACCTCAACTTCATCTAATGGCACAATTGTAGATTGTGCGGTTAAGCACTTCTGTAAATGAGATACATGGAAGGTGTTATGAATTCCCGACAACTTTTTGGGCAATTCTAATCTATATGCAACTTCGCCCACTCTTTCTAGAATTTTAAAAGGTCCGATATAGCGAGGACCAAGTTTTCCTCGTTTTCTAAACCGAATGATACCCTTCCACGGTGAGACTTTTAACATTACCAAATCACCCTCCTTAAATTCAATCGACCTCCATCCCCTATCAGCATAGGATTTTTGTCTATCTTGGGCGGCTTTCAAACGTTCTCGAATAATTTCAATCTTTTCGTTTGTTTTCAAAACAAGGTCGGATCCACCCACTTCCTTTTCACCTATCTCACCCCAACAAATCAGAGTGCGACACTTTCTTCCATATAGCATCTATAATATAAGTACCTTATAAGCGTCCTATTAGTATATGAGTACCTTATAGAACCCATAATATAAGTGTCCTACATGAAATTATGACCATAAAACTAAGCGTCCTATTAGTTATACCTTTTAGGACCCTAGATAAATTCCATCAATCAACATATAGGACATCATTACTAAAGGTCTTATTTAATCCCATTAAGTCACAAGTTATGATAGGACCTTTAAAAAGTGTCATATTAGTTATACCTTTTAGGACCCAAAATAAATTCCGTCAATCAACATATAGGACACCATTACAAAAAGGTCATGTTTAATCCCATTATAGGACCCTTTTTAAAAAGGTCACAAGTTATTATAGGACCTTTAAAAAGTGTCCTGTTAGTAATACCTTTTAGGACCCTAAATAAGTTCCGTCAATCAACATATAGGACACCATTACTAAAAGGTCCTATTTAATCCCATTATAGGACCTTTTTTAAAAAGGTCACAAGTTATAATAGGACCTTTAAAAAGTGTCCTATTATCTAAGACCCTGTTTCCATTTCAGTTGATCGGGACGCCGTCCAGCAAAGAAGAGCTGGACGCCGTCCAATATTTGGGACGCCGTCCAGTTGGCCTGTCGGGCCAGCTGTTTTACTTTAAGATATTTAGAGGGGTATTTCGGTATTTTCACTTGAGGGTCGGTTTGGAAGGCACAAAACTGACCCATGGGCTATCTTATCGTCATTTCACCTCTTTTCACTCACACACTTGCATCTAGAGAGAGAGGAAGGGTTTAGAGAGAGAGAGAGAGAGAGCTTAATTTGGAGACGAAGGAGTCGGATTCTCACCAAAGCTCGGGTTCTAAAGTTGTTCATCTTGCTCCTAGCTATGTTGTGGTAGTATTGGTAAGCTCAAACTCCGAATTTCATTTGTTAGATTTGATATTCAAGTTAGGGTTTTGAGCTAGTTTGTTGTGAAACCCTCTTAGATGATGAAATGGGTTTATGGTGACTAGTTATTCTTGTCACTTGGCGGGTTTTGGGTTGGTTGACGATTTGGCCTTGATTAGGCTTTGATCTTGAGTTTAATCACTAGGTTTAGTGATTATGGAAGTGTTGGAACACTTTTGGGTGTGTTTGATTAACTAATTTTGAAATGGGTCAAAATTAGGGTTTTGGTGTCTAAATGGGTAAGACACGTGTTTAACACTTGTGTTCGGGTTTAATTGGTGTGTTAGGACCATTTTCACTCGTGTTAGTGAATATTGGTTAGTTTGGGCGCGGTTGGTGCTTGGAAGTGCATTTGGGTCGAAATTGCACTAAGTGTAAATTGGGTTGGTTTGTAAATACACCCTAATTGTGTTGTTGAATTGTGATAATAGAATAGGTACTTTCCATTGACGTGTTGCAGATTATTCGGTAGCATTCTTCAAGGCGACAAGGTGAGTGTTAATATCCTATGTGCATATGTATGTGTAGGATGGGTGCGGGTCGGGTGAAGTGGTTCTCGGTTATAGAGCTCACTTCACATATAGGTGGATATGATGGACTTGTGTATAGGTCCAATTGGCACGGTTGTGCGTTTTGGTTGACCACCTTTGGCGAGGTACACATTTTGTGTGTACGTTATCACACGTGGTTGTGATGTGGATAACCCCGATGTGGTGGATTTTATAATTCTGTGACCTTGGGTTTTGATATTGAGAAGTTAGTCGCGTATGGATACGGATTCACGATGACGCGTGTAGTTTTCGGTCATCTTATTGAATTGTGAAAGTGAATCTCGTGTAGTTTGGATTCACGGTGACGCGTGTAGTTCGGTCATTTTATCGAGGTAGTGATCTCGTGTGTTTGCGGATTTACTAAGGCTCGTGTAGTTCGGCCAACCTCGATGTTGTTGTGGTAATGAAGATAGTAGTCTCGTGTGGTAGCAGATTACTAAGGCTCGTGTAGTTCGGCCAATCTTCATGTGGTAATCGGTTGTCGGTTCTCGGTATTGGGTTAAGGGGTTAACCTTGGATGTTTATATATTGTTATATATACTAATGTATTATTGTGATGTAGCTAACCCTCCGGGTGTAGCTCATTGGCGTTGTTCACATCGTCGTTGGTGAACTTATATTTGTTGATGTATCCTTAACTTGTTGCTTAGTGGTCGTACGGTATGCTTAGACTAGCTTGCCTTTATGCTTTGATGCTCCGGTATGCGGTATTTGATATTTTGTGTGGCGTGTCCATTTTATGCATATATATGTATGTAGTATATTCTCACTCACTAAGCATTAGCTTACCCTCTCGTTGTTTACATTTTTATAGATTGCATGGATGCGGTGGCTCGGATAAGCGTGGGACTAGTGAGCTTGCATAGTTTGCTTTAGAAGACTTGCTTTTGATTCGATTAGGATTGGGTAGTGTATCCCCAATCCCATGCTCGGCCTATGTTTTATATAAAATAAATTGGGTCGAAATGGTCACTTTGTAGTAATATGGGTCGATGTGGGCCCGGTGTTGTAAAACTCGTTTTTATTGTGGAAAACTCTTAGGTTTAACTATTATAACATATTGTGAAAGTGTTTTGGTTTAAAAGTGTCGGGAAGCGGGTTTTTCGCCCGTGTGTAATTGTAAAACTGATCAGAATCTGGCAGACCATTTGGACGCCGTCCAAAAGGCTTGGACGCCGTCCAGTACTTCAGATCTGGACGCCGTCCAGATGTGCTGTTCCAGAATTTTTTTTTTATGGCACGTTTTTGGAAGGATAACGGGTTGGGTCATTACATATTAGTTATACCTTTTAGGACCCTAAATAAATTCCGTCAATAAACATATAGGACACCATTACTAAAAGGTCCTATTTAATCCAGTTATAGGACCCTTTTTAAAAATGTCACAAGTTATGATAGGACCTTTAAAAAGTGTCCTATTAGTTATACCTTTTAGGACCCTAAATAAATTCCGTCAATCAACATATAGGACACCATTATTAAAAGGTCCTATTTAATCCAGTTATAGGACCCTTTTTAAAAATGTCACAAGTTATGATAGGACCTTTAAAAGTTGTCCTATTAGTTATAAATTTTAGGACCCTAAATAAATTCCGTCAATCAACATATAGGACACCATTAATAAAAGGTCCTATTTAATCCCATTAAAGGACCCTTTTTAAAAATGTCACAAGTTATGATAGGACCTTTAAAAAGTGTCCTATTAGTTATACCTTTTAGGACCCTAAATAAATTTCGCCAATCAACATATAGGACACCATTAATAAAAGGTCCTATTTAATCCCATTATAGGACCCTTTTTAAAAATGTCACAAGTTATGATAGGACCTTTGAAAAAATGTCCTATTAGTTATACCTTTTATGACCCTAAATAAATTCCGTCAATCAACATATAGGACACCATTAATAAAGTTCCTATTTAATCCCATTATAGGACCCTTTTTAAAAAGGTCACAAGTTATGATAGGACCTTTGAAAAAGTGTCATATTAGTTATACCTTTTAGGACCCTAAGTAAAGTCCGTCAATCAACATATAGGACACCATTAATAAAAGGTCCTATTTAATCCCATTATAGGACCCTTTTTAAAAATGTCACAAGTTATTATAGGACCTTTAAAAAGTGTCATATTAGTTATACCTCTTAGGACCGTAAGTAAATTCCGTCAATCAACATATAGGACACTATTAATAAAAGGTCCTATTTAATCCCATTATAGGACCCTTTTTAAAAATGTCACAAGTTATGATAGGACCTTTGAAAAAGTGTCCTATTAGTTATACCTTTTAGGACCCTAAATAAATTCTGTCAATCAACATATAGGACACCATTAATAAAGGTCCTATTTAATCCCATTATAGGACCCTTTTTAAAAAGGTCACAAGTTATGATAGGACCTTTGAAAATGTGTCCTATTAGTTATACCTTTTAGGACCCTAAGTAAATTCCTTCAATCAACATATAGGACATAGTTACTAAAAGGTCCTAAAAGGTAGTCTGTTAGGACACTTTCCATGACCCTGTTAGGACCCTGAAATAATGGTCCTAATATGTAGTTTTTTAGGACCTTTTATTTTTGACCAAATAAATATTGGTCCTATAAGCCCGTTTTTCTTGTAGTGGATGTTCCCGTCACAAAAGAATTTCCCAATGTATTTCCGAAAGAATTACTGGGACTACCTCCACACCGATCTGTTGAATTTCAAATAGATCTTGTATCGGGAGCTGCACCAATAGCTTGTGCTCCATACAGACTCGCACCCAGCGAAATGAAGGAACTTCAAAGACAATTACAAGAACTTTTAGAGCGTGGTTTCATACGACCAAGTACATCACCGTGGGGAGCTCCTATTTTGTTTGTCAAAAAGAAAGATGGTACATTCAGGTTGTGTATCGACTATCGAGAGTTGAACAAACTTACCATCAAGAACCGTTACCCACTACCGAAAATCGACGACTTATTTGATCAACTACAAGGCTCGTCAGTTTATTCGAAGATTGATTTACATTCTAGGTATCATCAAATGCGGGTGAAGGAGGATGATATTCCGAAGACTGCTTTCAGAACGCGTTACGGTCATTATGAATTTATGGTTATGTCGTTTGGATTAACTAACGCACCAGCTGTGTTCATGGACCTCATGAACCGAGTGTGTGGGCCATATCTTGACAAGTTTGTCATTGTTTTCATCGATGACATACTTATTTAATCAAAGAATGAACAAGAGCACGGAGAACATTTGAGAAAAGTGCTCGAATTGTTGAGGAAAGAAAAATTGTACGCTAAGTTTTCAAAGTGTGCATTTTGGTTGAAAGAAGTTCAATTCCTCGGTTACGTAGTAAACAAGGAAGGTATTCAGGTGGATCCGTCAAATATTGAAACCATTGAAAATTGGAAAACCCCGAAAACTCCGAAGCATATACGCCAATTTTTAGGACTGGCTGGTTACTACAGAAGGTTCATCCAAGATTTTTTCCAAAATAGCAAAATCCTAGACTGCATTAACACATAAAGGGAAGAAATTTGAATGGAAGAATGAGTAGGAGAAAGCGTTCCAATTGTTGAAGAAATAGTTAACTACGGCACCTATATTGTCATTGCCTGAAGGGAATGATGATTTTGTGATATATTGTGACGCCTCAAAGCAAGGCCTCGGTTGTGTATTAATGCAACGAACGAAGGTAATTGCTGATGCGTCCAGACAATTGAAGATTCACGAGCAAAATTATACGACTCGCGATTTGGAATTGGGTGCTGTTGTTTTTGCATTAAAGACTTGGAGGCACTACTTATATGGGGTCAAAAGTATTATATATACCGACCACAAAAGTCTCCAACACATATTTAATCAGAAACAACTGAACATGAGGCAGTGTAGGTGGATTGAATTGTTAAATGATTACGACTTTGAGATTCGTTACCACCCGGGGAAGGCGAATGTGGTATCCGACGCTTTGAGTAGAAAGAACAGAGAACCTATAAAGGTAAAAGCTATGAATATAATTATTCGTACTAACCTTACTACTCAAATAAAGGAGGCGCAGCAGGGAGTTTTAAAAGAAGGAAATTTGAAGAATGAAATACCTAAAGGATCGAAAAAACATCTTAATATTCGGGAAGACGGAACCTGATATAGGGCTGAAAGAATTTGGATACCAAAGTTTGGAGATGTGAGAGAAATGGTACTTAAGGAAGCACATAAAACCAGATATTCAATACACTCCGGAGCAAGGAAGATGTACAAAGATCTCAAGAAACACTTTTGGTGGCCGGGTATGAAAGCCGATATTTCTAAATACGTAGGAGAATGTTTGACATTTTCTAAGGTCAAAGCTGAACATCAGAAACCATCAGGTCTACTTCAACAACCTAAAATCCCGGAATGGAAATGGGAAAACATTACCATGGATTTCATTACTAAATTGCCAAGGACTGCAAGTGGTTATGATACTATTTGGGTAATAGTCGATCGTCTCACCAAGTCAGCACACTTTCTGCCAATGAGAGAAGATGATAAAATGGAGAAGTTGGCGCGATTATATTTGAAGGAAGTTATCTCCAGACATGGAATACCAATCTCTATTATCTCTGATAGGGATGACAGATTTGTTTCAAGGTTTTGGCAGACATTACAGCAAGCATTGGGAACTCGTCTAGATATGAGTACTGCCTATCATCCACAAACTGATGGGCAGAGTGAAAGGACAATACAAGCATTTGAAGACATGCTACGAGCATGTGTTATTGATTTTGGAAACAGTTGGGATCGACATCTACCGTTAGCAGAGTTTTCCTACAACAACAGTTACCATTCGAGTATTGAGATGGCACCGTTTGAGGCACTTTCAAGATTATAGATCGTGTTGGACCAGTAGCTTACCGACTTGATTTACCACCACAACTCGCCGGGTTACATAATACCTTTCATGTCTCGAATATGAAGAAATGTTTTACTAAAGAAGATCTCACTATTCCATTAGACCAAATCCAAATCAATGAAAAACTTCAATTCATCGAAGAACCCGTCGAAATAATGGATCGTGAGGTTAAAAGACTTAAGCAAAATAAAATACCAATTGTTAAGGTTCGATGGAATGCTCGTAGAGGACCCGAGTTCACCTGGGAACGTGAAGATCAGATGAAGAAGAAATACCCGCACCTATTTCCAGAAGATGCGTCAACACTTCCAACAGCTTGAAATTTCGGGACGAAATTTATTTAACGGGTAGGTACTGTAGTGACCCGAACTTTTCCATGATTATTCCATGATTATATATTAAATGAAAAATATATTTGCATGATTAAATGTTTCCAAGATGTTAAGCAATCAAACTTGTTAAGACTTGATTATTTGAAATGAGTTTCATGTAGACAATTGACCACCCAAGTTGACCAGCGATTCACGAACGTTAAAACTTGTAAAAACGACATGATGATATATATATGGACATATATATGGTTAACATGAGATTATGATAAGTAAGTATCTCACTAAATATATTAACAATGTGTGATATACATAAAAAAAAAATGAGAATATTGAATTATGAAGCACGAAACGATATACATAACGATTATCGTTATAACAACGTCTTACTAAATACATATGTATTGTATTAAGATATTGATATACTATATTTAACATGATAAAATTATAATTATGTATATCATTGAGTGTATTAACAATGAACTATACAAGTAAGATGAGACTACTAACTTAAGGATTTCGAAACAATATATATATGTAACGATTATCGTTGTAATAGTATTTTAATATATATATATATATATATATATATATATATATATATATATATATATATATATATATATATATATATATATATATATATATATATATATATATATATATATATATATATGATGTTAAGATATTTTCATACACCATGTTATCATGTTAACATAACAATTTAACATCTCATTTAAGTATAATAACAATGAATTAATTACATTTAACAAGATCGTTAACTTAAAGGTTTTAAAACAACACTTACATGTAACGACTAACGATGACTTAACAACTCAGTTAAAATGTATATACATGTAGTGTATTTAGATGTATTAGTACACTTTTGAAAGACTTCAAGACACATATCAAAGTACTTCTACTTAACAAAAATGCTTACAATTACATCCTCATTCATTTTCATCAACAATTCTACTCATATGCAACCGTATTCGTACTCGTACAATACCCAGCTCCTAGATGTACACACTATTGGTATATACACATAAAAATCTGCTCCTTAGCAGCCTTAAATGATTAAGGAACATGTGGAACCAACCATTTGTCAACTAGCATGAATTATGTAGCAAGAAAACAAACTTAAGAATCTTTTCTTTCTTTATAATGAGTTAAAACATTTTTATGATTTCACCCCATTTTTTCATTCCATTTTCTCATACTTACACTCCAAATTTGTGACGACCCGGAAATTTCAGACCAAATTTAAACTTAATCTTTATATAATTTCGACACAATAAGCAAAGTCTGTAATGTAGAGTCTCAAATTTTTGAACTGTTTACATGGATTCATTTAACCCTGTGACTATTCCCTATGATTCACGAACAGTTGTTGTAAATAAATGTATATATATATATAAATATAATTATGAGTGTATAGATTGAATTAAGTTAACATAATACAAACAAATCATTCAAAATGAATTAAAAATTTAAAGTAATATACAAAATAATTGAAATACTAATAAGATAAATATATTATATAATTAGTAAATATAACATAAATAATAATGTATAATATTAAGTAAGTTAAAATATAGTTGTTATAATATTATTATTAAAATAAATATATTAATATTAATATCATTATTAATAATAGTATGAGATAAATGTGAAACCAAATATGTATGAATTATTAGATTATTATTATTATTAATAGTATTATTATCAATTAATAATATCTATATTATTAAAATTGGTATTATTATTATTAATGTTATTAATAATATTATTATTATTATTGAAAATATCATTATTATTATTACTAATGTCATTATATTTTTATTATATTTACTTTTATTTTTAATATAAGTATTTCTATATTTAATACTATTATTAGTAATTCTATTTCTATAATTAATAATAAGTATTATAAATACAATTTTTTTAATTAGAATTATTATAAATATTGATTATATACTTTATAAACACAGATATAAATATCTACAGATATATTAACAGATATAGAAAATCAGATATACATAAATACATATGCAGTTATATATTTATATAAAATTACATATACAGATATATATATATATATATAAAAATACAATTTATATGCAAATAATTATGTATTCTGTTTCAAGTCATTATCCTTCTGTGTAATTCGTTTAACTAATTGATATATCTGTCAACTTCAACTCTCAGACATAATCCAAAATCTGTTAGCTATCAGTTTCATCTTTCTATTTTCTTTCCTATTCTTGATTGAATTAAATCAGACAACATCAATCAATCCTTGCTAACTGAATCCATTGTATATTCCCTTCATATAAGTTAACCACTGCAATCTAAGAATGAAAAACCAAAAGAATCAGAAAAAGGATCAATTCTGTTTCACGTTCCTATCATCTTTATCCAACCTTTGTTTCATGTCTCTGAAAAAGTTAAACAACCAAATCGATCGTACCATTCTGTTAGAAATCACAATCGACTTTTAAATTATTTTATTTCTTCCTGATTGAACTCTGTCGACACAATTCACACTACAGAAAAATACTCAATCGAATCTTGTTACTGTTGCAATATCACTCACGCTCTATAAACCATCACTGCAAATTAAACAAAAACATATTACAAGATCAGATGTATTAACGCGTGACTTTTTGTTAAATATCCCTTTCACTTTATATTTTTCTGATCTTCTTCTCACTACTATCAATCTGCATTCAAGATACAAAACAAAATTTTGGGAAATTAAAATCAAATAAATGTACGAACCTGTTTCAAATCCCTATTTACTTTATTTCTCTTCTTGTTTGTTTCTTCCTGGCTCGAATATCTCTGACGACACCACACATCACTTAATGTGATTCTGATTCTCTTGATCTATATAATTACATATACTTGCCTGCAGCAAGAAATCAAATAGATAGTTACAAAATCTATTTAGAGTCATTTTCTACTGTTAATAATTTGTCTCCCTGATTGAAATCAATGTCGACGTCTTCATTCTATAAATCAGGCCATCACCTCTCTTCACCCTTCGAACATACATACAGATACTTAATCACCACTCTTATTGCTACTATCTTCTCCACAAGATAACCACCATGATTAGCTTTCGGTTTCTTTTGAATCAAAATCCAATCACCGTATACCGCCACCACCTGCATTTCTGTTTACTTTTCCCACGAACAACACTTAAACCACACAATCATTAACAAAAACTATAGATGACTGCTACTGCTTTGTTTTATGCTGTGATTGCTTCAATTTATTCACACTGTAGCTGTACCTCGATGTCTCTGTTGGAAATTAAATAAGTAAGTAAGGATGTTGGGTTATATAAGAATTGTGCATGTCCTTTCAATAATAAGTTTAAAGCCTTTAGGATTATTATGATGTACTGCACAAAGTGGTGGGGTAAAACCATTTAAAAAAAACTTTCGGTGACACTCCTCTCCACTAAACTTTGCCTTTAAAAGGTGTGGTTATATTGATTAATCAAGTATTATATAATGTTAAAAGGTGGCATACGGTTTTTATTATAATGGACCGTAATTATTGGAACTTTCACGAATAAAACACTATAAGAATTGCATATTTGGGTCATATTAGTGGTGCTGTAGGGCCGATTACAAATAAATAAGAGAATGAGTATTTAGGTGTGGGACGTGAGAAATTTTAAAACATAAAAGGAAAAGTTGTGATAGGAGCATGTTGTGGGTCGAGAATTCGGAGTAGGTATTATGATTAGGACGTGCTCTTTATTTTTTTTTTATGAAGGCAACCACTTGTTGTGAAATGATGAGATGGAATAGATTACATATATGCTGGGCCGATGGTGATGTTAACATCCATGTAGATGTGATAAAATCGATGAGTATACAGCGAGGTAACAATGATGATAATGATGATACAAAAAGTGCACGATTATGTGTGTGTTCCTATTTTCGAATAAACTGTAGCACACTCAGTCTATGTCAGTTTCTATTTTCGGTTAATAAATCTAAAAGCAAAAATCATTTGGGCCGTGACTTATTAATTGGGCCGTGAACTTGTTGGTTGTTTGGGCCAAAAACCCAATTGTTTAGTAGGATGATCGTGTATTATAAGAATGCAGAAAAGATATTTAACTAAATTGATATACGGATTATAATAGAAAAACAAAGATGGTTGGATGATTTAGGGTTCTATTTGTTTAACGAGAGGTCGCGGGTTCGAGCCCGGGTTGTGACATTTCTTTTTTGAAAAAGAAGAAGAGGATGGAAAAAAAAATATGGTTATATAGAATTAATAAGGAAATAAGTCAGAAAAATGGATTAGCTTGGATGGTTAAGGATGTTTACGGGTTAGCGGGACGTCGCGGGTTTAAACCCGGACTTGGACATTTTTTTAGGATTACTTCTTTGAGGTAGTTACTTATCATTTATTATTATTATTATTATTATTATTATTATTATTATTATTATTATTATTATTATTATTATTATTATTATTATTATTATTATCAGATTTCTTATTATTACTAAAATTTATATTATAATTATTAGTATTACCATTAAACATTACTAATATTATCATTACAAACATTATTATTATTAATACTATCTTTATCATTAATATTAAAATTATCATTATTATTATTATTATTAATAGAATTATTATAATTATTATCATAATTAGTATTATTTTATTCATTATTACTATTGGTATTATTAATATATCAAATATCAAATGAAGATTTTTTTTATATATATAAAAATATATTTATGACATAAAACCGAACCATATTAATACTTTTATAATAAATGTTAATTATCTATATGAAGATAAATATATCTAATTAAGTTATTAATAAAACATTATATAAAATAATAAATAAAATCACTAATAATATATATAATTGTTCGATTACCATTACATGTATTAATATACATGATTGAATATATGTTCGTGAATCCGAGGCCAACCCTACACTTGTTCAATGTCGTCATATGTATTTTTACTACAAAATACAGTATGGTGAGTTCATTTGATTCCCTTTTACTCTTTACATTTTTGAGACTGAGAATACATGCGCTACTTTTACAACTGCTTTATTAAATGCTTTTGAAATACATTTTGAACTGTGAATACATGAAATGCTTTTATAAATGTTTGACGAGATAGACACAAGCAAAACATTCCTCAAATGAATTATGTGAACGTGATAATTGCCACCATTGAATTATGTGGACGTGATAATTGTCACAATTGATATGAATATTTTCCCCTGATTATTATTGCTTGGTAACCTAAGAATTAGGGAACATCACTAATTTTGAGAATTAGTGCACGCCTAATTGACGCAAATCCTAAAGGTAGCTACCGGGTTTAACACCTCTACACAGAATGTTCACTAGATGGAAGGGCTAGTGGGCGTGGTGTTTAGTACTTCGAAGTTTATATGATTATTATACAGACGAGATGTTCTATTTTGGGGATATTATTATGCGCATTATATGTTAAGGTCGGTTACCAAGCCAAGCTATGAAAGCAATGAAAAGTGAATGTTATGTATCGAGAGAATGATTTTATACACAGGTTATGTGTATGTTAATTTTGTGCACAAGATATGTGTACGGTTACTAAGATTTATGAAAGATGATTTCGTACATGAGAAAGGTGTACTGTATTTAAAATATATCGCATGTACATTACAGGTGGGTATAGGATTCGGGCCCATTTGTACCATGCATGATTTAAATCTTGTAGTCTATCAAAATGATGAATTTTATTGTTTTATGATAAACCTATGAACTCACCAACCTTTTGGTTGACACTTTTAAGCATGTTTATTCTCATGTAGGAAAAAAATCTTCCGCTGTGCATTTTGCTCATTTTAAAGATATTACATAGATTCGTTCATGGCATATAGAGGTCAGTACCTCGCAATGAGACCAGCTGTTGAAGACTTCGTCCAGGTGGATTAGGACGGGTCACTACAGAATTCTCTCTCAAAATACTCCTAACATCATACTTGATCATCTCTAAGTATTTTCGCCATATTTTATCTTCAATTTCAAGCTTTAATCATCATAAAAACAACCATTCAAGAACACTTCAATAAATCTTTCAAACTTGCTAGATTACTTCCAAGTTTTCAAATCCATTCCAAGTAATCATCCAAGATCAAGAAACTTTTGTTAATCTCAGTAGGTTTTCATTCTAAATCAAAGGTAAGAATCATATTCAAGCTTTGGTTCAATTTCTATAAACATAACTATCTTAATTCAAGTAGAAATCTTACTTGAACTTGTTTTCGTGTCATGATTCTACTTCAAGAACTTGCAAGCCATCGAAGATCCTTTGAAGCTCAAGTTTATTTTTCATCATCTCCAGTAGGTTTACCTACTACACTTAAGGTAGTAATGATGTTCATAACATCATTCGATTCATATATATATAACTATCATATTCGAAAATTTAAACTTGTAATCACTAGAACATAGTTTAGTTAATTCTAAACTTGTTCGCAAACAAAGTTAATCCTTCTAACTTAACTTTTAAAATCAACTAAACACATGTTTTATATCTATATGATATGCTAACTCAATGATTTAAAACCTGGAAACACAAAAAACACCATAAAACCGGACATACACCGTCGTAGTGAAACCGGGGGCTATTTTGGGTTAGAAAAATAAAAACTATCTTGTTAGGATCCCGAAGTTGTATAGTGTTAATGTGAATTAAGCTTAAATGAAGGTTCCTTAGAAGATGGCTATATAAGGAACCTATGTAGTCCTAATTAGATAGCCATGGTATTGTAACTGAGTTCTAGAAGCTGTGGAATTTAATTTGTACCGATTCTCTCTAGTACCGAGTCTCCTTCTTACATACCGAATCTCATTCTATCTTATCATTTCTCTCAATCTCAACATGATCTGACCTATCATTTGGTATCAGAGCAACCAGGAAGTGATTCTACATCACTATATCGATCCAGAGATTGTAGTTTACAGAATCTGAACACTCTCGGTATATTGAATCAGATTCGGTATTATCGAATTTGATAATCTGACGTTTAGATTCTTGTGATAAGTTCAGCGAAGGTGTATTACATCTATTAGAAAGAGTTTCGATCATCATTACAGCTTTTTAACTTCAATTATGGAGAATCAAGTTGATTTTTAGAGTTTGTGGCTAAAACTCTTGGTATTGCTTAATTCAAGCTTGATTCTGGTGTTTTGTGAAGATTTAAAGATTCAGTTGTGTTCGTGAGGTGTTATATCACATTTCTGTCGGTTCAATTTCTTCAATTCTTCAAGTTTTGAAGATTTGATCAACATTCGGTATCGTAACTGTCATACCGAATCTGCTTCATTACTGGAAATTCATCTTAAGTGTTGCAGATTGTGGTGTGTTTGTGATTCTATCACATTCGGTTTGATCATACGCAGCTAATTGGTGTGGTTTGAGAAAGGATTCTGTTATATTTCTAAGTTTTAGACTTAGACTCGGTATTGTCAACTGCTACAGTTGACATTCGGTATTCTATACATTCGGTATCTTTGATATTTTTTGTGATACTAACTTGTTTCCTTGTGCATCAAGGTTACAGAATCTAATTCAAAGGGATTGAATTGAGTTTAAACTTCAAATTCATACAGAATCTGACTACCGAGTCAGATACAGAATCTGATTTTCTATATCACTTAATCCATTGGTTTTAAGTATTCTGAGGCTTCAAGTTGTATGGTTACCGAATCCATACCGAATTTGGGTGCGTTACTTGTGATTCTTATCAGTTTCTGATACAGAATCTGGTATACCGAATTGTTACCGAATCTGCTACAGTACCGAACCACTTACCGAATCTTCTACTGTACCGAATTTTTACCAAATCTGACATTGTTGTTAGATTTGATACTGAACCCTGATCATAGATTGTGTTTAATACCGAATCTATACCAAATCTTCCTCAATTTAAGATGTCTACTCAAGATACTCTTATCATTGGATCAGATTCCCGACCTCCAGTGTTGTTTGATGGCAAGTACACTCAGTGGCTTCATCGTATTACTCAGTACATAGACTATAAGGGTGAGAAAGCTAAACATATTTGGGCTTCTCTGAGAGATGGTCCAGTTGTTGATTTTCATCCGGATACTGGTATGCCAATTCCAGTCTATGAACTTTCTGGTGATAAACGTGAAAGAGCTCAGGGTGACATAGAGGCTAAGAATCTTGTCATGCAAGCTATCCCATATGAGCTATTTGAAAATGTTGATAGCAACACTACTGCAAAAGATATATGGGATGAGATCAAATGACAACAAGAAGGTTATGACATGTCAGACGTTACTAAATTGAATAAGGCTCTGGGATTGTATAAAGATTTCAAGCAGGAGCCAGAAGAGATACTCAAAGATACCTACCGTCGTTTCAATGGTGTTCTCAATGAGTTGAAAAGGTGTAAGATTGTAAAAGTACATGCTGAAGTCAACATGAAATTCCTCAAAAAGCTCAATGCTGATTGGCTTCCTTATGGAACCATTGTTCGATCTACCAAAGAGATTGACAAGTTGACTATTCATGAGCTTGTTGGAGTTCTTATGCATTACCAACCTGAGGTGTCTAAACTTCAAGAAGGAAGGAAAGAGTCATCTCCAAGTGATCCTCTTGCTCTCATTGCTAAAAAGAAGACCAAATCATTTTCCAAAAGCTTGTCCAAGAAAGTGCTTGTTGAAGAATCAACTGATTCTGAAGAGTTGAATCTTTCTGATGTTAATGATTCACACCTTGAATTAGTCAAGATGGTAGCCATGTTCACAAACGCCTTGAACAAACACAAGTTTAAAGGCAAATCAAGCAATCAACGCATGAAACAGCCCAACCCGTTTTAAAACCGGCCCATAAAATTTTTTCCTTTTAATACGCGTTAAATAATACTTTAGGTCCCAATTGTGTTCCCATAAACATCTTTAATACAATAGAAGGTTTAATAAATCTTAAAACATTTAATACATTAATTAATTGTCCAAACGGACATACACGACCCGACTAGTTTAGTTTCCAACCAAAACCGAGCATGGTGATTTGGGACTACGCTACCCAAATCCTAATCAAATACAAAAGCAAGATCTTCTAATCAACCTAGCCAAGATCTCTAATCCCCAAGCTTACCCGAGCCGCCAAGCATGCGAACCTATAAAAATATCAACAACGAGAGGGTAAGCTAACGCTTAGTGAATGATAATATACTACATACATATATATGTATAAAATGGACACGCCACACAAATATCAAATACCGTATACCGAAGTATCCATGTATAAGGCAACTACACTAAGCATACCGTACGATCTCTAAGCAACAAGCTAAAGATATCAACAAAGTATAAGTTCACCAACGATGATGTGAACAACGCCAATAAGCTACACCCGGAGGGTTAGCTACAACACAACATTACATTAATATATATAACAATATAAAATGAATAAGGTTAACCCCTTAACCCAATACCGAATACCAAATGCCACAATGAAGATTGGCCGAACTACACGAGCCTTAGTAATCCGAAACCACACGAGATTACTACCTCAATAAGATGATCGAACTACACGAGTCACCATGAATCCGAAACACACGAGACTCATTTTAGATAAGATGATCGAACTACACGCATCATCGTGAATCTGAACTACACGCGATTCACTTCTCCAACTTAACCCACAGTCACGGGATTATATAATCCACCACATCGGGGTTATCCACATCACGACCATATCAACCCTTCGCCATTGGGGTTATAACTTCCACATCACACCCACGTGTGATAACGTACACATAAAACGTGTACCTCACAAAAGGTGGTCAACCAAAACGCACAACCGTGCCCATTGGACTAATACAAAAGTCCATCAAATCCACCTATATGTAAAGTGAGCTCTATAGCCGAGAATCACTTCGCCCGACCCGCACCCATCCTACACATACATATGCATATAGGATATTAACACTCACCTTGTCGCCTTGAAGAAATGTTTCCAAGTAATCCGCAACTCGTCAATGGAAAGTACCTATTCCATTATCACAAATTCAACAACACACTTAGATTGGATTTACAAACCAACCCAATTTGACACTTAGTGCAATTTCAACCCAAATGCACTTCCTAGGACAAACCGCGCCCAAACTAACCAATAATCACTAACACGAGTGAGAATAGTCCTAATATGCCAATTAAACCCGAACACAAGTGTTAAACACTTATCGTTCTCAAAATCGCCCATAAACTCTAATTTTGACCCAAAAGGTCAAAATCTCACCATTTACAAGTTTTGACACCAAAACATGTTTAACTCAATTTTATACTTCAACTTAATCCATTTTAAGTTTACAACCCTCATTGAATCAACATTCGGGTTATAATCCTCAACAAACCCTAATTTTGACCCATAGTCAAAATTAGTCAACCACGAAAACCCTAAAAGTCTCCAAAACACCAATAATCACTAATGCTAGTGATTGTACACCATTCTCAAGTCTTAAACATGGTTAAATCATTAACCAACCCAAAACCCGCCAATAACAACAATAAACCCGAATATTGGTGTTAATCTCCAATTAACAACTAAATGGGTTTCATCTATGAATCATACAATCAAAAGCCCCAAATTTGAATGATGAACACGAAAATGAAATTCGGAGTTAGAGCTTACCACTAGTATCACCGTGTAGCTAAGAACGAGGAGAATAAACTATTCAACTACGCCAAAGATCAAATCCCGCTTCTTCCTTTCTAAAAATCCCTTTGAAATCAAATGGGTGTTTGAGTTTTGAGAGAAAAATGAAAAGAAAAGGAAAATGAAATTAGGAAAATGAATGAGTGGATGAGGTTAAATCCTCAAATCTGGCTCAAACGTGAAAAGACCAAAATGCCCTTGCTTCTCATGTAATATTACAAAAATCCGGCACCAGTTTGCCCAGAATGCCGCGCCGCGGCCTTAAATGTCGCGCCGCGACATTTGCCTAGTTCTGGGATCATTTTTATCAAGCTTCTGATCTGGATTCCAGTTAAATGCCGCGCCGCGGCCTCCTTTGTCGCGATGCGACGTTCAACGTGGTCTGACTCATTTCCTTGCATACAAGACCTTAACACCTGAATATGTCCCGAACCCTTCATACGCCTATCGTACATACACAATACACCTATAAATCATGTACGGAGAAAAACGGGGTGTTACAACTCTCCCCCACTTAAATTCGATCACGTCCTCGTGATCCTCGTCACTTAACCAAACGGACCACACTTCACGGTGCTCAAACATAAGTCCCAACTGACTTTCCTAAGCAATTCTTCCCACTGAAATGCCTTTAACAACTAAATTGTCACCCGCAATTTATCAAATCCACAATTCGAGCACTAAAACCATGCTCATTCCCTAACATCGGGAAAACTCAACCAATCTCGTACCGAGATATCAACCCCTTAGCGTACCCTTACCGAGTACAACGCTAAAAGCAACCAAGTCTCAACCTAAGGTCAACAATCCGAGACGATGAAGACCGAACCAAACGAATCCTGACGGATAACACCAATCACTATACATCCCTTGTAGTGCGCAATACGACCAATACGCAACTACCGTAACATCATAATAAACGGTTAAGACTGATAACGCCCAAAACGACTATGGTAACGTTAATCCCAAGGTGTAAAAAATCGACTATCGTCACACCCGTAGCAACATGTGAGCGAAACACGGCTATCGCATCACTAATCATACAACATGGTCCTTACGACCCCACCATTGGTGTATAAAACAACCAATAGATCAAACATCATGGTCCTTACAACCCCACCATCGGTGTATAAAACAACCGACATATCACACAACCCGAAGGCTGGCCGAAAACACACCCGCCTTAGTGAATCTGAACTACACGCGACTCACTACCTTCACCACAACAACACTCAGGATTGGCCGAACTACACGCGCCTTAGTGAATCCGAACTACACGCGAGTCACTATCCCGGAGGAATGACTGAACTACACGAGTCATTTGTGAATCCGAACTACACGAGACTCACTCCTCAATATAATGACCAAAACAACACGAGTCATTTGTGAATCCGAACTACACGCGACTCACTTCAACAATAAGATGACCGAAACCACACGCGTCATCGTGAATCCGAAACCACACGCGATCCACTACCATGATGAAGTCAGCGGACCCGAAGATCATGCTTCACCAATATCAACACCGGATGAAGTCAGCAGACCCCGTCAACGGTCATGCTTCACCGATATAACACCTCGCTCATGATGAAGTCAGCGGACCCTGAAGGTCATGCTCCACCAATCGCATACTCCCATGATGAAGTCAGCGGAGTCGAAAGTCATGCTCCACTAATCAATAACCATGATGGAGTCAGCGGACCCTGAAGGTCATGCTTCACCAATCAATGCCCTTTTGGCCTCGAACAACGAGTAGCGTAACATCGCGCTCTGCTACACTATAGTGAACCCTAACGGATACCACTAACCATCCACACAATCGAGCAAGAACCACCTATATCAAACATAGGCACAAAACAAAAGTTCTCTAGAAGAGAATCCGATACGCACATCCCTTAACCGAGGGATTTCACCTTGCTCGTCAAACACGTCCATTATCTCTCAACGAGATTTACCACATTACCACATCGGTGATAATTCAAATCCAAAATCATAAGTACAAATTAACCGAAATTGTACTCTACGACAAACCGACCAAAACTAGGTCCCAACACAATTTTCGGACCTACTAAAACGTCATCCGAAATCTCACACTAAAACTTCCTCGTGCGGGAGTGTAACTCCCCCACTTGGAACTATGTCCCATATCCACAACTCGTACAACCGTACAATGCTACCAAAGGTAGACTTTACAAATGATTGGGCTCATACGACCCATCACCATATCTTGCTCCAGCCTTAAGCACACGAAGGATTTCAATCAATCCTTAAACACTTCAAACAAAAAGTGTACCACGATTACACAAACCACACCCTCGCAATCATCCAATTGCTCTAGTTTGTCAATTTCCACCTAGTCACTCATGTACCTAAGGGTTTCACTCCGGTACTCTAAGTACAATGTAACCACAACACAATCAGAGTCGAACACTACGCTAGTAGGTATAAAAGAGGCACTTAATGTCGCGTCACGTAGACTCCTTTACCAACGTACATCGAGATCCAAAACACTCGATTTCAAGGGTTTCATCCCACCCGTCGAACCTCATGGTTCATCAACTCCAACATACAAGCGAACACGCGCTTAACAATCGAACACCAAAATCCATTTCCATGGCTTGGTAGAAACATTTCCCAAATACTAAGGAATGCTTGGTTGCACCAAGTCTTACGCCCTTCGCCCGTTAATCAAACGTCACCATAGGGTACTTCCATTAGGAACGTCACCCATAACAACAATATGCACAACACAAGGCATTTTACAACTCAAACACAAACGGCACTTAATAAATAATCAAAGGACATATTTACTAAAATGAAACGTACCTTAACGTCTCCTTGCCGCACCCGTCCCCGCTAACTTGGGACATTTCGACTTACGATGTCCTTCTTCTTGGCAATTGAAATACACCATACCATCACTCTTTGGTACCGAACATTCCCAAGACTTATGACCCCTCATGCCACAATTGTAACATCTAAATGCACTAGAATCCGGTATACCCGTCCGCGTACCACCCATGGTCACACTCGGACCCTTAGTCCTCTTACTCGGAGCACCATACGAAACAACCCTTTTCTCACTTGAAGGTTCACCAATCTTTGATCGCGTATACGACTCGAAACCTCTAGCCACGGAGAATAATTCCGCAAACGATTTCGTGTGACCCCGACTAATCTTATTCTTCAAGTCATCATTAAAGGTTCGATAGAAATCTTGCATCAACAAATTATCATTCCCCAAATACTCCGGGCAAAAACGAGCCTTCGCCATAAAGGTCGTCTTGAGAGTATTCAAATCCATAGAACCCTGTTGCAAATTTCGCAGCTCATTACGCATTTCCGAAAAATCGGCTGAAGTCCAGAATTCCTCGAAGAATTCCTTCTTAAACCCGTCCCACGATAACGCCATAAACGGTTCACCACCGACAAGATCAATCTTACCATCCAACCAATCCTTTGCTCTACCCTGCAACAAGCTAGTAGCGAGTCTTGTCCTCTTCTCAGGAGGGCATTCAATAGTACGAAAACACCCTTCAACATTCGAGATCCAAGTTGTGCTTATCAAAGGATCCGGTTTCCCGTCATACATCGGGGGTTTAGTCCTCATGAAGCTCTTAAGACAACGCTCCATTTCACTACTACCCCGAAATTCGGAATACTTCCTATCCATTTCTTCTCGAAACGCACTCATTTGCTCTGCAACGGCGGCCGCAACTCTAGATTTAAACTCAGCATTGTTCGTCTCGATCCCATTTCCCGTCGCCATTCTAAGGAATGCAAAGAGATTAGATCACGAACGTATAAAACACATACACAACACCGCCCCATCTTGCTAAACACTCGTCGTACATCACTTGTTAGACACGATTTGCACCCGTAATAAGGTTTGCAAGTCCTTATTACGCACACACATCGTCTCAACTCGTTAGTACAACGACCGACTCGCTCGATGATATAAAAAACACAAACAAAATTCTACGCAATATAAACACACGCGAGAATTATTATCATAACACAATAATATATTAATAATATCCTCATTACTAATATAAACGTTAGTCCACCTACAACAAGGCACTAACTATAACCCATTCCGACCCGTTCACCTACAAGTCCCGCAACAAATAAGCACACACAAAAGTCTAAGTCTAGGCACCTATCTCAAGTCGCCTAAATCCCTTAGACCATGCTCTGATACCACTTGAAACAGCCCAACCCGTATTAAAACCGGCCCATAAAAATTTTTCCTTTTAATACGCGTTAAATAATACTTTAGGTCCCAATTGTGTTCCCATAAACATCTTTAATACAATAGAAGGTTTAATAAACCTTAAAACATTTAATACATTAATTAATTGTCCAAACGGACATACACGACCCGACTAGTTTAGTTTCCAACCAAAACCGAGCATGGTGATTTGGGACTACGCTACCCAAATCCTAATCGAATACAAAAGCAAGATCTTCTAATCAACCTAGCCAAGATCTCTAATCCCCAAGCTTACCCGAGCCGCCAAGCATGCGAACCTATAAAAATATCAACAATGAGAGGGTAAGCTAACGCTTAGTGAATGATAATATACTACATACATATATATGTATAAAATGGACACGCCACACAAATATCAAATACCGCATACCGAAGCATCCATGTATAAGGCAACTACACTAAGCATACCGTACGATCTCTAAGTAACAAGCTAAAGATATCAACAAAGTATAAGTTCACCAACGACGATGTGAACAACGCCAATAAGCTACACCCGGAGGGTTAGCTACAACACAACATTACATTAATATATATAACAATATAAAACGAATAAGGTTAACCCCTTAACCCATTACCGAATATCAAACGCCACAATGAAGATTGGCTGAACTACACGAGCCTTAGTAATCCGAAACCACACGAGATTACTACCTCAATAAGATGACTGAACTACACGAGTCACCATGAATCCGAAACACACGAGACTCATTTTAGATAAGATGACCGAACTACACGCGTCATCGTGAATCCGAACTACACGCAATTCACTTCTCCAACTCAACCCACGGTCACGGGATTATAAAATCCACCACATCGGGGTTATCCACATCACGACAATATCAACCCTTCACCATTGGGGTTATAACTTCCACATCACAACCACGTGTGATAACATACACACAAAATGTGTACCTCGCCAAAGGTGGTCAACCAAAACGCATAACCGTGCATTGGACTCATACAAAAGTCCATCAAATCCACCTATATGTAAAGTGAGCTCTATAGCCGAGAATCACTTCACCCGACCCGCACCCATCCTACATATACATATGCATATAGGATATTAACACTCACCTTGTCGCCTTGAAGAAATGCTTCCAAGTAATCCGCAACTCATCAATGGAAAGTACCTATTCCATTATCACAAATTCAACAACACACTTAGATTGGATTTACAAACCAACCCAATTTGACACTTAGTGCAATTTCGACCCAAATGCACTTCCTAGGACAAACCGCGCCCAAACTAACCAATAATCACTAACACGAGTGAGAATGGTCCTAATATGCCAATTAAACCCGAACACAAGTGTTAAACACTTATCGTTCTCAAAATCGCCCATAAACCCTAATTTTGACCCATAAGGTCAAAATCTCACCATTTACAAGTTTTGACACCAAAACATGTTTAACTCGATTTTATACTTCAACTTAATCCATTTTAAGTTTACAACCCTCATTGAATCGACATTCGGGTTATAATCCTCAACAAACCCTAATTTTGACCCATAGTCAAAATTAGTCAACCACGAAAACTCTAAAAGTCTCCAAAACACCAATAATCACTAATGCTAGTAATTGTACACCATTCTCAAGTCTTAAACGTGGTTAAATCATTAACCAACCCAAAACCCGCCAATAACAACAATAAACCAGAATATTGGTGTTAATCTCCAATTAACAACTAAATGGGTTTCATCTATGAATCATACAATCAAAAGCCCCAAATTTGAATGATGAACACGAAAATGAAATTCGGAGTTAGAGCTTACCACTAGTATCACCGTGTAGCTAAGAACGAGGAGAACAAACTAGTTAACTACGCCAAAGATCAAATCCCGCTTCTTCCTTTCCAAAAATCCCTTTGAAATCAAATGGGTGTTTGAGTTTTGAGAGAAAAATGAAAAGAAAAGGAAAATGAAATTAGGAAAATGAATGAGTGGATGAGGTTAAAGCCTCAAATCTGGCTCAAACGTGAAAATACCAAAATGCCCTTGCTTCTCATGTAATATTACAAAAATCCGGCACCAGTTTGCCCAGAATGCCGCGCCACGGCCTTAAATGTCGCGCCGCGGCCTTAAATATCGCGCCGCGACATTTGCCTAGTTCTGGGATCATTTTTTATCAAGCTTCTGATCTGGATTCCAGTTAAATGCCACGCCGCGGCCTCCTTTGTCGCGTCGTGACGTTCAACGTGGTCTGACTCATTTCCTAGCATACAAGACCTTAACACCCGAATATGTCCCGAACCCTTCATACGCCTATCGTACATACACAATACACCTATAAATCATGTACGGAGAAAAACGGGGTGTTACAACGCAAACACTCATCATATTCCTCCTACTACAAGAAATCTGATCAATCCAAACAAAAACGTGCTGATGATTCCAAGAAGGAAGATTCAATCTGTTTCAATTTTGGCAAAGCTGGTCATTACTCTCGTGAGTGCAAAATGCCTAAGAAGAAGGACGCAGCTTACTACAAGAAGAAAATGTTGATGGCTAAGATTGTGGAAACTGGGGGAGAGCTGAAACCGGTTGATGATACTTGGTTTAACTGGACTGATGATTCAGACTCAGAGGTGGAACATGCAAATGTTTGCAAGGTGACCAAGCTCATCAAATCTAAGGAAGCATTGGAGAATTCTGACTCAACATCTGACGATGATGAGGTACAATCAACTGAAATCTCAACTGATTTTATAAAAATGCAAAATGACTTGATGAAGAATCTGGTCTCAATGTCAAAAGAAGTCAAAGGCTTAAAATCTAAAAACAAGGTTTTAAAACACAAAATCAAACTTTCTGAGACCAAACCATCTTCATCCAAATTACAATCGGAATTGCAAAAGTTGACCGTCCAACTCAGCTCCTCGGAATCTGAGTTGGAAGATCTTATATAGACAATTCATTCGATTTAAGTCGAACGAACTGATTATCGTTTAAAATCTGAACGACTTGCAGAAAAAGTTCAATTCTTAGAAAAAGATCTTTCTGATTTAAAAAACCAACATGAACCCACACTTTCAAAGCTAAACAAGAAAATTATTTATTTGGAAAATGTAATAATTGAAAAAGACACTGAAATCTCTTCATTGTCAAAAGAGTCTGTTCTAATGAAAGCTCAACTTGCTCGATATGAGGAAAAACTCCATCGAACAGAGCAATCCAAAGCTTTCATGGATATGGAACTTTCAAAACAAACGATTTTCATGAATAGAACAAAAACGATTCATGGTGAAAAGTGGGGGTTGGGTTTTGAAGATCCTAAGATCTTAGATGGAGCTTCCAAAAAGATTCCAGGATTATATCATTCTGATTACTTTCAAGCTGGTTTACCACCGCATTTTGTGCATTCTTCTGATGCTGATTTTGATGATATTATTGTTAATCGCAAATCTAAAAAATACATCAAATTAGCTTAATGTATGAGAAAATTAATGCAAAAATGGGTAAATCAAATCCTGCTTTCTTGAAGGAACTTGTTGAAAATGAAAAGAATGTACAATGTGCTAATTATGTGCCGACACGTAGATTGGTTTACATTCCTACACTCATGCTAGAGAAATACATTTTAATGCTTGAGAATGACGTGTTTAACAAACCTAGTTCTAGCATTGTTAACATAGATGAGGTGTTTGATGAACCAACTTTTGATGTGAAACCAGTTCTACCTGCTTTACCTGCATGTTCTGATAATGTTTTCCGTGAAGACCTAGCACATGAACTAACTGTTTTCTTTGAGACAGAATCTGTAGGTCAAAATTCTTTAGATGAAAAAGTAGAACCTCATACTGAACCGATCATTGAACCTTTGATAGATTTTGAAAGTCAACTTGATCCTTTGCACGATTATTATTTGCATTTACCTGCTGTACAGAATTTGAATCGTATAGTAGCTCAACTAGAAAAGGAGAATATTGACTTGCGACTTAAGTGCCAATCATTAGAACAAATGCTTGCTCTGTGTGATAAATTACCTTCACTGCCTAAGAAAGAATGTTCTTATGCTTTTAAGGAGGGTGAAGTGATAGTTTCTGCTGAAGAATTATGTCTTGAGATTAAAAGCTTAAAACAAAAGATAATTCAACTGAAACAGGCTAACACACTTAAGCAATCATCTAATGTTGAAACCAATGTGCTTGAATGTATTGGTGGGATTACTAAGAAGGGAAAGGGAATGTCAACATCTAAGTATGTAAAACCCATTACTATTCTTAAAAATCCTCTCCATTCTCAATTTGGTAATCGTGGTTCAAAAGTTGTTTCTACAACTCAATTTGTTGTCAAAAAGGTTCATTCTCCTGATGGTTCTGTGTCAACTGAAAAGATTCCTATGATTACAATCACAAAAACTTCAAAAGCGAATCTTTTAACAACATCAGTTAAGTCCACACAACACACAAGTCCTAAACCTGATTTAAGTGAGTATGATGCAAAAGAACGTAAAATCAAATTGGAAATTTTGCAAAATCAATCATCTCATGTGTCAACTGAAGAGTTTGGATGTCTAACTAACAAAGGTGTTTCTCGTGTCACAGGTCATAATCCAAACTTGAATTACAAATCTGTATGGGTTCCTAAGTCCACGACTAAGAAAGTAGCAACCAAACTAAGGCAATCTGCTAGTCGGTCTAGGAAATCATCTCATGTTTTTCAATTTTCGTCTATGAACAAAACATCTACTTGGAATAAGTTGTGTGTTAAGACTTCTGATAACGATGTAAAACTTGATATTGCGTATGATGCTTCATGTAATGTGTTTTTAAATGATGATTTATTGTCTAAACTGCATGATGCTTTACGTGATTATCTTGTCGTTGATCCAAAGTTTATTGTTGGTACTAACCGTAGAGGACCCAAGAAACTTTGGGTACCTAAACTCTAGGAAATTCACATTTACAGGGTTTCGACGTCTGTGTTTGGTATATCGATTCCAGTTGTTCTCGACACATGACGGGCGATAAATCCTTGCTTGTCAACTGCATTGACAAATTCCTAGGAACGGTTACTTTTGGAAATGATGAAATTGCAGCGATAACGGGTTACAGAGATTTTGTGCAAAATGGCATAACAATCAAACGGGTTTCATATGTTGAAGGTTTGGGGTGCAGTTTATTTAGTGTAAGTCAATTCTGCGATGGAGATCTTAAAGTTCTGTTTGACCGTCGACAATGCTCGGTGCAATCCACCGAAGGAAATGATCTTCTTGTTGGTAAACGTTGTGCTTCACTATACACTATTGACCTCAATGATGCACCTTCACATACAACCATGTGTTTGGCCACTCGTTCTACCAAAGAAAATTCATGGTTATGGCATCATCGGATGTCACACCTGAATTACAAGGGTATCAATCGACTAGTCTCCAAAGACTTAGTTGATGGTATTCCTACCTTTCACTATGATAAGCATCATGTGTGTTCATCATGTGCGATGGGTAAGCTGAAACGGACTAATCATCCGCTTAAGCAAAACCCCAGTACTTCATCGTCTTTGCAACTATTGCATATGGACTTATGTGGACCCATGCGTATTTCTAGCCTCGGTGGCAAGAAACATGTGCTTGTCATTGTCGTTGACTATACTCATTTTATATGGATTTTTCTTTTGCGAACTAAGTCAGAAACCCCCGTCATTATCATTGAGTTCATTAAAAAGACTCAACGCTCTTTTAACAAACATGTTAAGAGCATTCAAACTGATAATGGGACGGAATTTAAGAATGACCTGCTTGATAGTTATTTAAAAGACCAAGGCATTGAACATCAGTTCTCTGCTGCTCGGACACCCCAACAGAATGGAGTAGTCGAACGACGTAATCGTACGATATGCGAAGCAGCTCGAACGATGCTTGCTTACTCCAAACTACCTCCAAAAATGTGGGGGGAGGCCATTTCAACTGCATGCTATACCCAAAATCGTTGTATTGTTAATAAACATTTTGATAAAAATCCATATGAGTTATTATATGGTAGACGCCCGAATGTCAAATATTTCCGTGTCTTTGGTTGTATATGCTATGTGCTTAACGATTTTGACAGCCTCGGAAAGTTTGATCCAAATGGCGATCAAGCCATATTTCTCGGTTATTCTTCGAACAAAGTTGCGTATCGAGTTTATCATAAACGGACAAAAACGATTAAAGAGAGCATCAATGTCAAGTTCGATGAAT
This sequence comes from Rutidosis leptorrhynchoides, assembly GCF_046630445.1. NCBI lineage: Eukaryota > Viridiplantae > Streptophyta > Magnoliopsida > Asterales > Asteraceae > Rutidosis > Rutidosis leptorrhynchoides. Next base: position 116,822,203 of record NC_092341.1, on the reverse strand, counting down.
TTTCGGGAATGGCTTTTGAACAACTCAGTTCAAAACTCGATCCTAACCTGGCTACTTCTTCTTCCTTGCAAAACTCAATTTTCTCGACGAAGGGTGTTCCTACGGTTACATCAGAGGAACTGGATATCTTGTTTGATAGTCTTTATGCTCCTCAACGGATTTCAAATGTTCAAACCGTACCGTTTACACCGTCACAGTCAACTGCTGTGGAGACTCAACAAAGTCTTTTTGATGAAGATACAACACCAACTAATTCACCTGTTGCTTCTTCATCCTCCCTACCACCTCCTGTTACTGATAATCTTGAACCAATTCAAGATTCATCAGTTGATACAACTCCAGCTATTTCTCCAGATACTCAGTTGAATCCATTAGATAACGTTACATCAGATCAAGCGGATCAAGGCTCAACGTCAACAACGGTTGATGTTTCAATGGATACCACTGATGTACAACCTCTTCCACACAACAGATGAACTAAAAGTCATCCAATAGATCTTATTATTGGTGATGCATCTGCTCCAGTCTCAACTCGAAGGGCTACTTGGAATATGTGTCTATACACTGCCTTTCTTAGTAAGATTAAACCAACAACGGTTGTTCAAGCTTTACTATATCCGAACTGGGTGGTTGCAATGCAAGAAGAGATCAATCAATTTGAACGGTTGAAAGTATGGCGATTGGTTCCAAGACCAACTGGTCAACGACCAATAGGGGTTAAGTGGATTTTTAAGAACAAGAAGGATTCTGATGGAATTGTGGTTCGGAATAAGGCACGTCTTGTCGCCAAGGGATATCGACAACAAGAGGGTATTGATTATGATGAAACGTTTGCTCCGATTGCTAGGATTGAGGCTATTCGTCTTTTCCTTGCATTTGCTTCTCATATGAAGTTCACGGTGTTTCAAATGGACGTCAAAACTGCTTTTCTAAACGGTCATCTTCAAGAGGAAGTCTATGTCGATCAACCAGAAGGCTTTGTCAATCCCATTCATCCAAATCACGTCTACTTCTTGGAGAAAGCTTTATACGGTCTGAAGCAAGCACCGCGTGCATGGTACGAGACCTTAACAAAGTACTTGCTGGACAACCGCTTCTCTCATAGAACGATTGATACAATGCTATTCATCCGTAAAAACCACGGTCACATTCTATTGGTTCAAATTTACGTTGATGACATTATTTTTGGTTCCACGTCCCAGGCCTTATGCAAAGAATTTGGTGACCTTATGGCCAACAAATTCGAAATGAGCATGCTTGACCAGTTAAATTTCTTTTTGGGGTTACAAGTAAAACAATTACCAAACGGGATTTTTCTCAGTCAAACAAAGTATATCAATGATATGCTAAAACGTTTTAAAATGACTACTTTAAAACCAATGACAACCCCAATGAGGACTTTACTGGATGCTGATGCTAATGGGGAACCCTTTGATGTTACATTTTATCGAAGCATGGTTGGTTCTTTAATGTATCTGACTGCAAGTCGACCCGACATTACACTTGCTGTAACTGTCTGTGCCCGCTTTCAGTTAAACCCTAAGAAATCTCATTCCAAAGCGGTTGTTAGGATTTTTCAGTACCTTAAAGGTATACCTAACCTTGGGATCTGGTATCCTCATGGATCCGATTTCAATCTCACTGCTTACACTGATGCGGATCATGGCGGTTGCCATGTTGATAGAAAAAGCACATCTGGATCAATTCAGATGTTAGGGAATAGGCTAGTTGGTTGGTCATCCAAAAAGCAGAACTGTGTGTCTTTATCAACAGCTGAGTCTGAGTACATTGCTGCAGCTCATTGTTGTTCACAAGTTTTGTGGATGCAAACTCAACTTTTAGACTATGGCTTTAAGATTTCTAAGACCCCGATTTACTGTGATTCACAAAGTGCTATTGCAATTACAAGCAACCCAGTCCAGCATTCTAAGACTAAACACATAGATATTCGCTATCATTTCATTAAGGACCATGTAGAGAAAGGGGATGTAGAGTAATACTTTGTGCCTACCAAAGTGCAATTAGCTGACATGTTCACTAAGCCTTTAGATGAACTTAGGCTAAAATTCTTGATCAAAGAGATTGGCATGGTAGAGTATAGTGCTTGATATTCCATAGATCTGTTGGGACTTATTCTTAAGATCTTGTGTTTAGGGGGAGTAGATACTTTCTAGGGGGAGCAACTACTTTCATATGCTTTGGATATCATCTTTTAAGGGGGAGCCTTTAGATTTATGATAACTTCCTGGATATAATTGTTCAATGGTTATGTAAGGGGGAGGTAACTCATTGATATCATATTTCAAGGGGGAGTTAATTCATTTTCTAGGGTAATTTATCAAAATGCTGATTTACGTTCTTGTATATCACATTTTGAGGGGGAGAAAAAGGGAGAAAATGAGAAAATTACTCAAAAATATTGTTTTTCAAAAGTGAATTCATAAATTCTTTGTTTTATATCTGAAATAATTCACTAAGGCTTGTATACATCTCAGTATGCAACCCGTTTTAACAATTGGTATCACTGAAGATTTGTACTTTGTTCACAAAATTCAAAGTTCTTTTAAGTACAAATATTATTTTGGAAAATTCATAAAAATTGGAAAAGATAAAATCCAAAAATATTTATTTTTTACTGGATAAAATACTATTTTTAGCATTATATTGAATCTGACATCCAACAGTACAGATTCGGTAAGTTCAAAGTTTTCAAAATTGTCTCAGAAATATTTTTCTTAAAAAGATTGAAATGAATATTAAAAAAAAAAAAAGTCAATTTGTCAAGATTTGAAGTTAAATTGATAAAGTTCTGAAATTTGGAATGAATTCGGTATAATAGGCCCATTCTGTAAAGCCCATTAGGTATTTTACCTTCGGTATCTATAAAAGGAGGGTCAAAGTCAAACTTACTCACTTACTGTTGTTAATTACCTACCGAATCTGCTTGAAATGTGTTTAAAAATTGACTAATTGTTGTTCTGATTCTTTGTGTAGTATAATTGACTTTGCATGATAAATTTGTATTGTGATGAATATCATATGAATGTCATGATTGTCAATTATTTGTTCATATTTGAGAATAAAAGATTTTTATATTTTTGAAAAACCATAAAAATCTTAAAATAGAAAAGATAAAACATATACAAAGGATTTCAAAGACAAATAAGAATAGAGATATATGCTTTTTGAATATCTTGTGGTCTTCTATTTCTTATTTGTACAGCGAAATGGTGAATAATCACTTCATCAACTCTGAAACCAGTATTCCCTGCAACTACTGGACAGTAATTCTAGAGAGGCACACACTCTGGCCTGCTCTCAGTACTACTGCCAGTGTAGCTGTATGATGAAGTGCGAGGTGTATATAAAATAGCTTATATTTTACTAGGAAATACTATTAAATACGATACAATTTTACACAAGATATTTATTTATTTATAGAATGGATATACTTAAACCTTGCTACAACACTTATAGGCAGTGTACCTAATCGTACAGTAGTGTAGTTTTTAGTAAGTCCGGTTCGTTCCACAGGGAAATCTTTAAACAAAGCTCAACGCTATATTAGTTTACTTTTATAAAAATACAAATATATATATAAGTAATATTATTATTATAAAGGGGGGTTTTACCGTTTAATGACCGGTTTGTCGATTTTTAAACTTTAGTCGCAGTTAAAACCTAATGTAAAATATAAAATAAATACAAGACTTTAAATTAAAGCGTAAAGTAAATAACGATAATGAAATTGCGAATAATAAAAATGCGATAAAATAAAATTGCGATAATTAAAAAGTACGATAATTAAAAGTGCGATAAAATAAAATAACAATAAATAAATCTGCGATAATTAGAAGTGCAATTAAATATAAAATAAAGGAAATTAAATATGAAATAAAAGAATTATGCTCATTTAAACTTCCGTAATCATGATGTTTGACGTGTTGATTTTAGTTTTATGCCCATGGGTTAATTGTCCTTTGTCCTGGATTATTCAATATGTCCGTCTGGTTTTTGTCCATAACAGTCCATCAGTCATAAATATAAATTGCAAGTGTCCTTGTCAAATTATTATTATACCCGAAGATAAATATTCCAACTAATTGGGGATTCGAATTGTAACAAGGTTTTAATACTTTGTTTAATGAATACACCAGGTTATCGACTGCGTGTAAACCAAGGTTTTATTACTTTGTTAACAATTACACCAATTATCCTTGAATGTAATTTCACCCCTGTTTTAATTATTCTAGTGGCTATTAATCCATTCCCGTGTCCGGTTAAATGAACGATTATTCGTACATATAAATACCCCGCCCATCGTGTCCGATCGAGTGTATATGGTAATTTATAGGGACGCCCAATTGTAAATCTTTATATTAACATTAACAAACTTTCATTTAGTTAAACAAATATAAAGCCCATTAATAGCCCATAGTCTAGTTTCCACAAGTGTCGTTCTTTTATCCAAACCCTAATTATGGTACAAAGCCCAATTACCCAATTTTAGTAATTAGCCCAACATCATGATTACTTCGTTTTAAACAAGCATAATAATAACTTAGCTACGAGACATTAATATAAAAAGGTTGAACATAACTTACAATGATTAAAAATAGCGTAGCGTTACACGGACAGAATTTCGACTTACACCCTTACAACATTCGCTAACATACCCTTATTATTAGAATTATAATTAAAATTAAAATATAAATTATAAATATAAATATATTTACGTATGAAGAGGAAGAGAAAAAAGATGATGAATTTGATCAGAATTCGGTTGGCTTTATAGCCAGAAGTGAAATTTGGGGCTCCGCGACTCGCGGCAAAATGGCCTTAAAACTCCGCGAGTCGCGGAGAGATATTTACAGCTCACACCCTTGGAGTTTCTTGCTGCCGACGGTTTTTAATATATATATATAATATATATATAATTAATATAATTAATTATATATTATATTATATTTATATACATAGTTAACTTGTAATTTTTAGTCCGTTGCGTCGAGCGTTAAGAGTTGACTCTGGTCCCGGTTCCGGATTTTCGAACGTCCTTGCGTACAATTTAATATCTTGTACTTTGCGTTTTGAATCTTGTACTCTTGTGATTTCGAGACGTTTCTTATCAATAATTGGAACCTTTTTGATTGTCTTTTGTTTTATTGAGCTTTTTGGTCGTTTGCGTCTTCAATTCGTCGAATCTGTCTTTTGTCTTCACCTTTTATTATTTAAACGAATATCACTTGTAAATAGAACAATTTCAACTAAAAGCTTGTCTTTCTTGAGGAATAATGCTATGAAATATATGTTCGTTTTTAGCATTATCACTGTAACAGATCTGGAGTTACTTAACAGAACGATTAGGTTTGTGGAAGCTACACAACCTACTACTGAAAATCCAAAGGGAACACAAGCTCATTTAGAATTTCATCTGAGAGGAGTTCAAGGAAGGAGGAGTATCACTAAAGCTGATTTCAGGAGGATATTCAGACTTCCTGTTGTGCAGAATGTTCCTGCTTTTCCTGCTACTCAGCAAATGATGACTTCTGTCTTTGATCTTGGCTATGTTGGAGCTACCAATGTTCCACCAGCTAAGTTTTAGAAGAAATATCTGCACTCAAGGTGGTATGTGATCTTCTCAATCATCAACAGATGCTTGCTGATGATAAGGAGTGGATCCGATAGCTTGACTGTGCCAATGCTGAAAGTATTCTACTCTTTCATAAGAGTAGAGCCTCCTGACTATGATGAGCTTTTATGGGATCTGGTTCAAGCTCAAGTTTATAAGCCAAGGGGTTTATACATCCCTTGCAAAAGGTTTTTCTGTATCTTTATCCATGATGCTATAAATGCTTGCAGAAATGCAAATATATTTGTACCAGGTACACATGGATTACAGATGAAACGATTTGGGGAGCTGAAGATGAATACCCCGATGGTGTCTGATAATCAATTCACTGCGCCAATTCCAAATTGGCTAGTGAGGCTAGCTGAACCCCAAGACGCTCGTATGCGTTCTTATTTTGAGGCTGTAGGAATACCTCTTCCGAACCCGGTACAACAAGAACAAGTTGAACCCGGTTCCAGCCCCAGAGGTTGTAGGGGAACCTGTAGTTCAACCACCCGGGCTAGCTAATCCTCCACTTAGGGTGAACCTTAAACGATCTAGGGCAGTACACCAAGCTCAACCCGTGAGGATCAGGGAACCTAGTCCAACTAGGATTGAACCAACCCTTTCCACAAAACCTGAAGTGAGCAGTGACACCGACACTTCAACAACAACATCTGAATCGTCTCCTGAACATTCTCCTAAGAGAACTCAATATATACCTGATGAGATGATTCAGACTCCGCTAACCCAACGAGTAACTAGATCTAGGACTTTGACACCTATCGTCCGCCAAACAGTTACTACTATCGTTGGTGATACGGACCAAGACCTAGAACAAATTAGGTCACTCTCACCCATCTCCATATCACATCCAATAATAACAGTAAGCCCTACGCTAAATGAAGCACAAGTTTTGGTAGGCAAGAGATCTAAACGCACGGATGGTAAAAAGGCCACTAAGCCCATCCAATCTAAACAGGACTTAATAATAAATCCTACAAAGCAAGGTGCTTCTGCATCTAAGGAAGTAAAGTCTTCCTCTGCAGTAAAGTCTGCGTTGACTCAATCGATTGAGGAAACTCAATCATTGAAGTCCAGAACGACCGAAGGGGAGCCGAAAATTCTTGAAAAGGCACCCTGCGTATCGGCTGGAAATCCTCCCGTGCCTCAACGTACAACAGGGTCTCGAGGTCCGGCTTATCTTGATGAGGAAGATCTGCCGCATCCCATGGAAACGAGTCAACATGACAATCCTTCGAGATATTTATCAGACTTCCAGCAGAATGATTCCTTGATTCATGAAAGTGATTCATTGGATCAAACCACTTCTCTTCCGGATTCTGAATCTTAGGGTCGGGAGAAAGAGTCTTTAACTGAAAGAGATTTACCACCTCATGGTATATCAATGATTTCAGGAGTTGGAGATAGCAATATCTCTGCGAGAGCTAAACCGATGAGTAGTTCTGCTACTTTTTCAGAGTCCCATGAGACCAAAGTCATGGAGGCGGATGCGTCGAAAGAAACTTCGCCGGTGACAACTCCGGTTGTTACCCAACCACCATCAGAAAGGGATATCACGAATCTAACTAGTAGTATGTACAGCCCTACATATAAGAATAATACCGCACAATCATCCTTACCTGCCCTCACGGTAACTCATACACTTCCATCGACATCGCCTTCAACAGATGCTGCTAATGCTGCTTTTGTTCATGGTTACACTGTTGTTTCACTAACTGGGTCACCTTCTCGGATTTCAAATAGATATGGATTACAGTATCTCTCTGACAATGAGGTGGAGGAGCTCTATCTTGCTGAGTTTTCTAAATGGACTGATCTTGATGAAATTCGCGAGACTATGATGATTTATCTTGAGCAAGCAAGGATAGTGTATCCTTTCTCTCCATGCAAGTCACCTGGACCAATTCACATGCCTGATCATGATGATTTCAATCCCAAAAATCTTCATGAGGGGGAGAATAGACAAAGTGGTCATCGGTCAAGTGGTTATGAAGCTGGTACATCTAGTCAACAGAAGAATAATGATGTTGTTGATATATCTGATACCGGTAGTGATGAAATTGAGGAAATCCAGTGTGAAAGTTTTCTAGATGAATCAGAAAGTCAGAGAGAGGGTGACTCAGGGATGTTAATGATTATGGATACAGCTGATCAATCAGAGAATAAGTCATCTCAAGAGAACAATCAAAACTTTGACAACATTGAAGATATTTTGAAGGGGTCATCAAGTGTCGCCAATGAATTTAATGATCATCAATTTGTTAACTTGATTTCTCCAACTGATGAATTTGGAATTCGCTTCAAAAAGGAGATTTTCTCTAATGGCAAAGAAGATACTACAATTCCTCCTGATTTGAATGTTCCATTTCAAACTGCAGAGATTGTTCTTGAGCGTGATGCTGATTACCAACTAAGTGAGGATAAAGAGAAAAAGATTCTTCGTTCACCATTCATTGAAAAATAAGCGTATAGAATCTATGGTGATTCTGATCTCGTCCTTTCTGCATCAATGAGTGTTCTGGGCGCATGGAAATATCATAAGAAGCCTGAATATCTCAAAGCTTATCTGAGTGTTCGCAATAAATTCAAATTGAAGAATGAAGAGAAACTTCAAATTCAGCGGAATTCAAAGATCAAAAGCATAAATAAGATTTTGATGATTAATAAGGATGAAGTGAAGATGCCATTGTTTCAAGTTACAAGAATGGATGATGAGGATTATCAGTTTTCAGAAGCAGATTTTGATAAACTGAAGATGGACGACATTATTTTCATTTACAATTATTTGATTAACTTGAATGAATCTGCAACAATTTATCATGCTACTGCAATGAAGGCAGTCTACAGGTTTATTCTTGATTCGATGAGATGGATGTCTGTTCATGATTTTCAAATGGGTTTGGAATCTGGACACAAAAAGCTCAGAATCAAACCGCCAAATCAAGTGATTGAAGAGCTTAGATATATGTCCTTACTTGAAGTGAGCGACTGTCCATATGGGTTTGTATTTGTCAATTCTCACTATACAAAGATCTTCATCAGAGTCTCAGATTTCAGAAGATACTTAGACGGAACGTTGATGTGTGCTTTCAAATACATGAGATGGAGACTGATCAATAACTGCTATTCAACTGAAGATAATGAGATTGTCAAGTACATTCTCACAAGATTGAAAAGTCATCTCAAAACAAGAGTGAATATACGAAGATATGAGAATCTCAAGGGATTCAAATCTAAAGTTCACTTCAGAGGAACAAAGTTCCTTTAGATGTTTTTGATAGGATTATATTGTAAAGTTCACATTTAACACTAAGGGGGAGATTGTTAGGACCCCGAAGTTGTATAGTGTTAATGTGAATTAAGCTTAAATGAAGGTTCCTTAGAAGAGGGCTATATAAGGAACCTATGTAGTCCTAATTAGATAGCCATGGTATTGTAACTGAGTTCTAGAAGCTGTGGAATTTAATTTGTACCGATTCTCTCTAGTACCGAGTCTCCTTCTTACATACCGAATCTCATTCTATCTTATCATTTCTCTCAATCTCAACATGATCTGACCTATCATATCTTAATATTTGAATTGGAAGTTTGTTTTCTGGAAAAATAATATTTCATACGAATATGATACTATATCCAAAAATCATGGTTAAACACAAAGTTGAAGTATGTTTTTCAAAATGGTCATCAAGATGTCGTTTTTCGAGGAAATGACTACCTCTTTAAAAAATAACTTGTAACTTGTATTTCTGACTATAAACTTATACTTTTTCTGTTTAGTTTCATAAATTTCAGTTCATTATGAAACCATAGCAACTTGAATCACTCAAAACGGATTTGAAACGAAGAAATGACGGGTAAAACAAAATTGGATAAATTTGCTAGTTTTAGCTACGAAAATTTTGTAATAAATCTAGACTAACCATAACTTAACTAACTTATATTGTATTATACATGTATTCTAACATATATTATGTAATCTTGGGATACCATAGACACGTATACAATGTTTTGACATATCATATCGACCCATCTATATATATTATTTGGAACAACCACATACACTCTATATGCAGTAATGCTTGAGTTAGCTATACAGGGTTGAGGTTGATTCCAAAATAATATATATACTTTGAGTTGTGATCTAGCCTGAGACTTGTATACACTGGGTCGTGGATTGATTCGAGATAATATATATTGATTTATTTCTGTACATCTAACTGTGGACAACTAGTTGTAGATTACTAACATTGGACCGCTAACTTAATAAACTTAAATCATTAAAATGTAATAAAAAATGTTGTGAATATATTTCGATCATACTTTGATATATATGTATATATTTGTTATAGGTTCATGAATCGATCCGTGGCCAAGTCTTAAATTTCCGACGAAGTAAAAATCTGTGAAAGTGAGTTATAGTCCCACTTTTAAAATATATTATTTTTGGGATGAGAATACATGCAGTTTATAAATATTTTACAAAATAGACACAAGTAATCGAAACTACTTTCTATGTTGGATTATCGAACCGAATATGCCCCTTTTTAGCTTGGTAGCCTAAGAAGTAGGGAAATGGCCCCTAATTGACGCGAATCCTAAAGATAGATCTATTTGGCCCAATAAGCCTCATCCGAGTTACAGATGCTTTAGTACTTCGATTTATCATATCCGATGAGAGTCCCAAAATGATGGGGATATTCTATATGCATCCTGTTAAGGTCGGTTACCAGGTGTTCAACATATGAATGAATTTTATCTCTATGCAGTTTGCGAAATGCCTGATATGAGATGTATATTTATGGGAAAAAAATGAAATCTTGTGGTCTATTATTACGATTTGATAAATATATAGGTTAAACCTATGACTCACCAACATTTTTGTTGACGTTTTAAGCATGTTTATTCTCAGGTGATTATTAAGAGCTTCCGCTGTTGAATGCTAATTTATGGATAAGAGTTGGAGTCAGCATGCTTGTATAATATTGTTTAAAAACTGCATTCGAAGACTTATATTGTTGTGTAATATTATTGTAAACCATTATGTAATGGTCATGTGAAAACGCTATATTTTAGATTATCATTATTTGATAATCGTCATAATATTTTAAACCTTTATCGATAAATAAAGGTTATGGTTGTTTTAAAAATCGAATGCAGTCTTTGAAAAATGTCTCATATAGAGGTCAAAACCTCGCAACGAAATCAATTATTATGGAACGTTTATAATTAATATGAACGGGATATTTCAATATAGTTTCGATTATACTGATATCTTAAAATTACGACTCTAGGTCATACTTCCCTTACTCATAATAAGGAGTAGTACGATTTAGGCCCCACTAAATATAAATTTAAAACAAGTGTCTCCCCCTCCCCCCCTCTTGGTGGCCGGCCCTAACGCGCCGCGACCTAACGACATAAAGCGAAATAAAACCGTCTGTTTCGGTCATATCAGAAGTCTGATAAATTTCTTGAAGGAATGTCATGTTGGCTCGTTTCTGTGGGATGCAACAGATCTCCCTCATTGAGATAAGTCAGACCTCCTGGCCATGTTTGATGTTGAGGCGCTACAATATTACTTGGACGAAGTATGTCAAGAGGATTTCCAGCAGATACGCAGGGTGCGCGTTCAAGATTTTTCGGCTCCCCTTCGGCCATTCCGGACTTCAATGATCGAGTTTCCTCAATCGATTGAGTCAACATAGACTTTACTGCAGAGGAAGAATTTACTTCCTTTCTAGATGTAGGAACATCTTGGGTAGGATTTATTCTTAGTTCCTGATTAGATTAGATGGGCTTAGTGGTCTTTTTACCATCCTTGCTTTTAGATTCCTATCGAAGTCAAAGCCTCATTTAGTATAGGGCTTACTGTTATTGTTGGAGGGTGATACGAAGATGGGTAAAGGAATACTAGAAATCCTCTAAGTCTTGGTCCGTATCGCCAATAGTTTCAATAACAGTTTGGTGTAAAGGGATAGGAGTCGAAGTCCTAGATCTAGTCATGCGGATAGTCGGTGGAGTCTGAATCATCTCATTGGGTTTGTAACACATCTTCTTCTTTGTTGGTTCGGGAGATGATTCAGTTGCTGCCGAGTCGTGTTCACTACCCACAGGTGTACTTGAAAGGGCAGGTGCATCCCTAGTTGGACTAGGTTCACCGATCCTCACGGGTTATGATGACTGAATTACCCTAAGTCATTTGATTTTTACTCTAAGTGAGGGTGCAGCTGGTCCGGGTTGGTTGCTAGGTTCCTCTCTAACCTCTTGGGTTGGAACAGCGACTGGTTCAACTTGAGCTTGTTGTACCTGGTTCGGTAGTGGTAATCCTACTGCTTCAAGATATGGATATATTCTAGCATACATGGGATCAACTATCCTCAGCAACCATTCAGGTATTGGTGCTGAGAACCTATTGTCATGTAACACCCCGTTTTCCCGTGCACGTCTAAAGGTACAAACTTAATTATTATCACGTTTGTAAATGAGCCTAGTATTAGTTAATGAGTATATATATATATATATATATATATATATATATATATATATATACATATATATGTATATATATATATACATATATATGTGTATATATATATATATATACAAATATATGTATATATATATATATACATATATATGTATATATATATATATATATATATATACATATATATGTGTGTCGCATTGGTATTGAGTCGTATGAGGCTTAAGGTCGAAGCTTAGACGAGCATAAGAAGAGTGAACGAGGTGTGTTAGTGGTTTGAGCCATCATTTTATGCTAACTTGTCGAAGGGATCAGGATCAGGCCACTACCGCGCCGCTAGAAATGGGTCCGCGACGCGACAATCAAAGAAAATCTGGATCAGAACATGAGTTAAGAGTGGTGGTTTTTCCTTTGTAACGTCGCGCCGCGACATTTAGCACCGCGCCGCAGCAATTCTGCAGTTCTGATTCCGGTTTTAGCTTAAATTAAATAACTTTAAGGGATAAAATAGTAATTTGACATGTAAATCTGATGGGGGCATTAACTCACCACCACACATCCATTTATTTCATTTCCTTTTCCTTTTTCTTTCCTATTTCTCTCCCAAAGCACAAAACCCACCTAGTTTAATCTTGAGATTTGGAGTTGGAGATTTGTGAATCAAACCTAGGAGCGAGATTTAAAGTTGTTCCTTGTGTCTCTAGCTACGCGTTGATAGTCTCGGTAAGTTCTAACTCTAAGTTTTGAGTTTTAATTGGTTAATGACTAGGGTTTTGGGTACTAGAGAGTTGTAAGACCCATTTGGTGGTAAAATGGGTGAGTTTGGGTTATGTTGTTGTAATGAAACCCTAATAGCCACAATCTAGGGTTTTGGCCTTGTGATTTGGAGTTGTAAGTGCCAAATGGTGTTGTTAGTCACTAATGCACTTTAAGATTTATGAAAGAAGTGTAAATGGGTAAGTTTGACTTGATTGTGAATCTAAGAAATATAAAATGGGTCAAAATGTACTAGTTAACCTAATTAGATGAAATGGGTATGGATTACCCTAAGTTTTGTGTTAATTGAAGTTAATAGACTTTAATTCACTAGTCTTAGTGATTAAAGTCGAGTCTTGGCCATTTATGGGCGGTTGTGTGTAGTTGAGTCATTTAATGCAAATTGGGTCATTAAATGCTCAAGTGGAAGTATTGTGGTTAATCCCACTAGTTGTGAAATTGAATGTGCACTTAATGATTTAGGTACATTGCGTTGAAGCTCGGAAGTGCTAAATCATCATCCTTGTGACAAGGTGAGTGGAATAATTATATATGCATGTATATGATTTATTTGCTTGTGGGGTATGGGTTAAAGTTCGATGTTGACGATACCATACCCTAGTGTATATTTGTGTTGTTGATGAGGGTTTAAAGTTCATTGTTGACGATACCTCACACGTATGGAATTAAAGTTCGATGTTGACGATGCCATATGATTATTGTACTGACGTTGATGAGGGTTTAAAGTTCGTTGTTGACGATACCTCATATGTGGGTTTAAAGTTCGGTGTTGACGATACCACATTAAAATAGGCGAATGGGATTTAAGTTTGATGTTGACGATACCATTCGTTGGGCTAGCCTTGAGATCTTGAGTACTACGGATGTTGTGAACATCATCGTTATACTTGTGTTTTAGCATATTGTATTGTTGTGATATAAGCTATTGTTATACTAGCCTTGTTATCGTGATACTTAGCATTATACATGTGAAGGGTATGCTAATTAGGTAACTAGTAGGTATGCGGATTTGGTAAGTGTTTGCAAGTAAGTAGGTTATATATATGTATGTATAATTGTTGCACTCACTAAGCCTTGCTTACCCTCTCATTGTTTACCATTTTATAGGTTCCGGCTTGGACGAGGGTAAGGGCATACGTTTGGGCTAGTGGTCTCCCGCTTATGTTGTCGGGGGTGCTTTTGGTGTTAGCTTTTGAAGTTGGCCTAACGTTTTGGGTAGTTTAGCCCCAAACCATGCTCGAGGTCGTTTAGATTATAAACTATCATTGTAGTGGGTCAAACTTGTATAAAACTTAATTAATGACCTTCGTGCCTTTTTGTAAACGTTTAAGTTGATGTATGTTTAAATGGAACTTGTGGAATGATTTACATATTTAATTGGCGCGTAAATGTGCACTATAAAAAAAAATTTATCGTATGGAATACGGGTTGGGTTGTTTCAAGTGGTATCAGAGCATGGTCTAAGGGATTTAGGCTACATGAGATAGGTGCCTAGACTTGGGCTTTATTGTGTGAGCGCTTTATGTGGGGCTTGTAGGACTTTGGGTCTAATCGGGAATTGTTAGTGCTTTGGTTTATGTGAGCTAACCTTGTGCTAATTGTTTTGTGTTATGTTTAGCAATCATCAAGCAAGACGGATGTTGTACTAGCGAGTTAATGCGACGTGCTCGTGTAACAACGATTAGCTACCGTTGTTACGGGTGCAAATCGTGTCAAACAAGTAATGTACGACGATTTTCGAGCGAGATGGAGTAGTGTGGTGTACATGTATATACCTACATGTTATGCCTTTTCGTTCTTTGTTTAATCCTTTCCGTTTTATAGAATAAAGACGAGAAACGGACACGATAATGATAACGGTGGTACGAGTGAGGATGTTAAACTCATGCCCAAGGTTGAGGCCATCTTTAAAAAGTTAAAGAAGGATTTTCTTGACGATGTCCGGAAGGTCTTCCAAGAGTCGGTCGATGGACAAGTGACCGAAATGATCAACGATCGAATGAAAGCCGCAATAGAGGAGGCTTTAGAGGCTAGAAACATTTATCCTCGAGGCGAAGGGGGTGAAGGTAATGGTGGGGGTGGAAGGCGGGACTTCCACTACAAGAATTTCAAGGATACTCAACCTCCGATGTTTAATGGGGTGAGGGATCCATTGAAAAGCACTTGTTGGATTTCCGATATCGAGGGAGCTTTCCGTACCACGGAATGTCCTCCCGAGAAGAAGACAAGATATGGGTCTAGCATGTTACGTGAAGAAGAGAAGTTGTGGTGGGACGATAAAATCAATTTGTATGGTGAAGAGCAATGCATGAGCTTGACATGGGAGGAGTTTAAGAAGGAATTCTTCCAAGAATACCGAACTTCTTCCGACCTTGATAGAATCCGGGACGAGTTGCATCATTTGCAACAAGGTTCGATGGACTTGGTTACTCTCAAGTCTACCTTTTTGGCAAAGACTCGCTTTTGCCCGGAATATGTTGGTGACGATCACAAGCTAATGAAAGATTTCTACCGTACCTTGAACGATGAGTTAAAGGGTAAGATTAGTCGGGGAATGTCTAAGACTTTTGAAGAGCTATTCGAGTTGGCTCGGGGTTTTGAACTGGAGGTTCCGAGGAAGAGTGATTTCACTTTTTCAAAAAGAAAGTTTGAAGGTTTGAGTTATTCGAATTTTTCAAATAAAAAGAACAAGAACAAAAAGGGTTCTGAAAGTGTCAATAGTGTGAAAAAGGGCGCTACCGGTGGTTTTGGGAACTTTGTCCCTACTTGCTACAATTGTGGGGTACGTGGACATATGGCTCGAGATTGCCCGAAGCCAAATTCAACAAACAAGCTCACTTGTTTTAATTGCATCAAAGAAGGACACTGAAAGTCAGAGTGTCCCGATTTGAACAACGATAATGTTAAAAGGCTAGAGAAGGCGGCGGGTACGGCTCGAGGTTGCAACTATTTGATGACCAATGACGAAGCCAAACAATCAAGCGAAGTAGTCTCAGGTACTTTCATGGTTAATTCTAATCCAGCAAGGATTTTACTTGATAGCGGTGCAAATTTGTCGTTTGTGTCTCCAAAATTTGTGCCTAAACTTGATAGACCGTTAGCTAAGTTAAGTCATCCGGTAGAAGTCGAAATAGCGGACGGTAAGACGGTGCTAGTGGTTGATGTGTGTAAGAACTGTGATGTCGTTTTTGGTGCCGAAAACTTTAAAATTGATCTCATCCCTATGACTTTGGGCGATTTTGATATCGTTGTTGGTATGGATTGGCTCGATCGAAATAGAGCCGATATTGCATGCCATGAAAAGTTTATACGTGTAAAGACCCCAAGTGGGGGAGAGTTGATTATTCATGGCGATAGACGAAGAAGACTTGTGCCGATATGTTCTTTTGCACGGGCACGTCGTTTTCTTGTTAGTGGTGGCATGGCTTTTCTTGCCCATGTTGTTGATACTCGTGATGAGCCGCCACCTATTTGTGAAATTCCGGTGGTTAGGGAATTCGAAGACGTTTTTCCGGACGAGTTACCGGATGTTCCGGCGGAAAGACAAGTTGAATTTCGCATTGATTTGGTTCCGGGAGCTACTCCCATTGCTAAAACTCCTTATCGTTTAGCACCAACGGAAATGCAAGAGTTGTTAAATCAAACCCAAGCGTTGCTCGAGAAGGGTTTTATTCGACCGAGTGCTTCGCCGTGGGGCGCTCCGGTTTTATTTGTGAAGAAGAAGGATGGTAGTATGCGGATGTGCATCGACTACAGGGAGTTGAATAAAGTGACAATCAAGAATCGTTATCCACTGCCTAGGATCGACGATTTGTTTGATCAACTCCAAGGTGCGACGTATTTCTCTAAGATCGACCTACGGTCCGGCTATCACCAAATGCGGGTCCGTGAGGAAGATATTGAGAAAACGGCTTTTCAAACGCGTTATGGGCATTTTGAGTTCGTAGTTATGCCTTTTGGTCTTACGAATGCACCGGTGGCATTCATGGATCTTATGCACCGAGTGTGCCAACCTATGTTGGACAAGTCGGTAATTGTGTTCATTGACGACATACTTATTTATTCAAAGAGTATGAACGAACATGAACGTCATTTGCGTGAAGTATTGAAGACATTACGAAAGGAGAAGTTGTATGCTAAGTTCTCCAAATGTGAATTTTGGCTAAGGGAAGTTCAATTCCTTGGTCATATTGTGAACAAGGAGGGTATTCAAGTGGATCCGGGGAAGATAGAGACGGTGAAGAGTTGGAGACAACCGACTACACCTACGGAGGTCCGAAGTTTTCTCGGATTGGCCGGTTATTATCGTCGGTTTATCCAAGACTTTTCTAAGATCGCTTCTTCGTTGACAAAATTGACAAGGAAGAATGCGAGATTTAATTGGTAGAACGAGCAAGAAATTGCTTTTCAATTGTTAAAGGAGAAGTTGTGTCATGCTCCGGTGTTAGTTTTGCCGGAAGAGGTGGAATACATGACTGTTTATTGTGATGCCTCGATAAATGGACTCGGATGTGTTCTAATGCAAAGAGGTAAAGTCATCGCTTATGCCTCTCGACAATTAAAGGAACACGAGACGAGATATCCGACTCATGATCTTGAGTTGGCGGCGGTTGTGCATGCGTTGAAAATTTGGCGCCATTACTTGTATGGTGTCAAGTGTACGATTTATTCGGATCATAAGAGTTTGAAACACCTCTTTAATCAACGAGATTTAAATTATCGTCAACGTAGGTGGATGGATGTGGTGAAAGATTATGATTGTGAAATACTTTATCATCCGGGCAAGGCGAATGTGGTCGCAGATGCGTTAAGTCGAAAGAGTCATCACCCGGCGTTACGATTGGGATTGTTACGTATGATTATTACTAACGATTTTCTTGAAAAACTCGATGTGATTCAAATAGAGGCTTACGTTCACAACAAGCATGCGGAGCGAATTGTGGGACAATCGGAGTTCATTACTATGGGCTCGCATGGTTTGTTGTCTTTTCAAGGAAGAGTGTGGGTGCCTAAGATGGGTGATTACCGACAAGTGCTACTTGATGAAGCACATAAGTCAAAGTATTCCATTCATCCGGGCGTGACGAAAATGTATCTTGATTTAAGGAAAGATTATTGGTGGCCGGGCATGAAACGTGATGTTGTGAAGTATGTTGAGCAATGTGTCACGTGTTTGCACGTTAAGGCCGAACACCAAAAGCCGTACGGTAAGTTACAACCGTTAGAAATCCCGAAATGGAAATGGGAGCACATTACCAAGGATTTCATCACAAAGTTACCTAAAACGGCGAGGACCCAGTTTGATTCGATTTGGGTTATAGTTGATCGACTGACAAAGAGTGCTTTGTTTCTTCCCATTAAGGAAGCGATATCGTCGGAGACCTTGGCTAAGTTGTTTATCAAGGAAGTCATCTCTCGACACGGCGTTCCTATATCGATTGTTTCGCATCGAGATGCTCGTTTTACATCTCGATTTTGGGAAAAGTTTCATGAGGATATGGGTACACAATTGAAATTGAGGACGGCGTATCATCCTCAAACGGACGGTCAAACCGAACGTACGAATCAAACTTTGGAAGATATGTTACGTGCGTGCATTATCGATTTTGGTGGTAGTTGGGACGAGCACTTACCTTTGGTGGAATTCTCGTACAATAATAGTTATCATACTAGTATTGTAATGCCACCTTATGAGATGCTTTATGGGCGTAGGTGTCGAACCCCGATTTGTTGGGGTGAAGTGAGACAAAAGGTAATCGGGAGTACCGATTTGGTTTTAGAGACGAATAGCAAGATTGATGTGATTCGAGAGCATTTGAAAAAGGCTCAAGATAGGCAAGAATCTTATGCCAATAAACGTAGACGAACGATCGAATTTCAAGAAGGTGACATGGTGATGCTCAAAGTTTTGGCATGGAAGGGTATTATTTGGTTTCGGAAACGAGGAAAGTTAGCTCCTCGGTTTATTGGACCATTTAAGGTTTTAGCTCGTGTTGGTGAAGTCGCGTATCGTGTGGAATTACCCGAAGAGCTTGCGGGGATCCATAATACATTTCATGTTTCCCACCTTCGTAAGTGTCTTGCGGATGATTCAACTTGGGTGCCATTAAACGAGATTGAGCTAAATAATAAGTTAGAGTATATCGAGGAACTGATTGCCATACTTGATGAGAAGGTCAAAAGGTTGAGACATAAAGAGGTTAGGACTTTTAAAGTTCAATGGCGTCGTAGTAAGGGTTCCGAGTTTACCTGGGAGCCCGAAGAGTTTGTGTTGGTTTATCTTCCTTCTTGTCATGCGGCTTGGATCGCGAGGACGCGCTCCGATTTAAGTGGGGGAGAGTTGTAACACCCCGTTTTCCCGTGCACGTCTAAAGGTACAAACTTAATTATTAGCACTTTTGTAAATGAGCCTAGTGTTAGTTAATGAGTATATATATATATATGTATATATATATATATATATATACATATGTATGTGTGTCGCATTGGTATTGAGTCATATGAGGCTTAAGGTCGAAGCTTAGACAAGCATAAGAAGAGTGAACGAGGTGTGTTAGTGGTTTGAGCCATCATTTTATGCTAACTTGTCGAAGGGATCAGGATCAGGCCACTACCGCGCCGCGAGAAATGGGTCCGCGACGCGACAATCAAAGCAAATCTGGATCAGAACATGAGTTAAGAGTGGTGGTTTTTCCTTTGTAACGTCGCGCCGCGACATTTAGCGCCGCGCCGCGGCAATTCTGCAGTTCTGATTCCGGTTTTAGCTTAAATTAAATAACTTTAAGGGACAAAATGGTAATTTGACATGTAAATCTGATTGGGGCATTAACTCACCACCACACATCCATTTATTTCATTTCCTTTTCCTTTTTCTTTCCTATTTCTCTCCCAAAGCACAAAACCCACCTAGTTTAATCTTGAGATTTGGAGTTGGAGATTTGTGAATCAAACCTAGGAGCGAGATTTAAAGTTGTTCCTTGTGTCTCTAGCTACACGTTGATAGTCTCGGTAAGTTCTAACTCTAAGTTTTGAGTTTTAATCTTTTAAGGACTAGGGTTTTGGGAACTAGAGAGTTGTAAGACCCATTTGGTGGTAAAATGGGTGAGTTTGGGTTATGTTGCTATAATGAAACCCTAATAGCCACAATCTAGGGTTTTGGCCTTGTGATTTGGAGTTGTAAGTGCCAAATGGTGTTGTTAGTCACTAATGCACTTTAAGATTTATGAAAGAAGTGTAAATGGGTAAGTTTGACTTGATTGTGAATCTAAGAAATATAAAATGGGTCAAAATGTACTAGTTGACCTAATCAGATGAAATGGGTATGGATTACCCTAAGTTTTGTGTTAATTAAAGTTAATAGACTTTAATTCACTAGTCTTAGTGATTAAAGTCGAGTCTTGGCCATTTATGGGCGGTTGTGTGTAGTTGAGTCATTTTATGCAAATTGGGTCATTAAATGCTCAAGTGGGAGTATTGTGGTTAATCCCACTAGTTGTGAAATTGAATGTGCACTTAATGATTTAGGTACATTGCCTTGAAGCTCGGAAGTGCTAAATCATCATCCTTGTGACAAGGTGAGTGGAATAATTATATATGCATGTATATGATTTATTTGCTTGTGGGGTATGGGTTAAAGTTCGATGTTGACGATACCATACCCTAGTGTATATTTGTGTTGTTGATGAGGGTTTAAAGTTCGTTGTTGACGATACCTCACACGTATGGAATTAAAGTTCGATGTTGACGATGCCATACGATTATTGTAGTGACATTGATGAGGGTTTAAAGTTCGTTGTTGACGATACCTCATATGTGGGTTTAAAGTTCGGTGTTGACGATACCACATTAAAATAGGCGAATGGGATTTAAGTTCGATGTTGACGATACAATTCGTTGGGCTAGCCTTGAGATCTTGAGTACTACGGATTTTGTGAACATCATCGTTATACTTGTGCTTTAGTATATTGTATTGTTGTGATGTAAGCTATTGTTATACTAGCCTTGTTTTCGTGATACTTAGCATTATACATGTGAAGGGTATGCTTATTAGGTAACTAGTAGGTATGCGGATTTGGTAAGTGTTTGCAAGTAAGTAGGTTATATATATGTATGTATAATTGTTGCACTCACTAAGCCTTGCTTACCCTCTCGTTGTTTACCATTTTATAGGTTCCGGCTTGGACAAGGGTAAGGGCATACGTTTGGGCTAGTGGTCTCCCGCTTATGTTGTCGGGGGTGCTTTTGGTGTTAGCTTTTGAAGTTGGCCTAACGTTTTGGGTAGTT
The DNA here is from genome assembly GCF_046630445.1 of Rutidosis leptorrhynchoides. Lineage (NCBI taxonomy): Eukaryota > Viridiplantae > Streptophyta > Magnoliopsida > Asterales > Asteraceae > Rutidosis > Rutidosis leptorrhynchoides. The sequence goes on along the minus strand of NC_092341.1, from coordinate 116,801,024 downwards.
TAGCCCCAAACCATGCTCGAGGTCGTTTGGATTATAAACTATCATTGTAGTGGGTCAAACTTGTATAAAACTTAATTAATGGCCTTCGTGCCTTTTTGTAAACGTTTAAGTTGATGTACGTTTAAATGGAACTTGTGGAATGTTTTACATATTTAATTGGCGCGTAAATGTGCACTATAAAAAAAAATTATCGTATGGAATACGGGTTGGGTTGTTTCATGTCAGTAATGTTAGGTTTATTCATCTTCACCTCAGATAATTTCACCATTCTCATTCCATGAGCAGATGGAACAGGTATATTGGCATTCCTACAAGAGATTAGTGCATCATTTATGAAAAGAGAGAACAACCTTTCACAAGGAATGTATGTATTCTGAGATTTGTCCACTTGAGCCTGAACCAAATCCCATATTAGCTCCGCATAATTTGGATTCCCAACTCTGGTGAAAGAGTAGAACAGCCTCAGTATAGGGATTTTCATGCTATCAGAACCCTTAGGTGTCACAGAAGGCACCTGTTTATGATCGAAAAGATCACATACCACCTGTAATGGAGATATTTCTTTTGAAACTTAGATGCAGATATATTAGTATATCCATTATAACCCAAGTCAAAGATGGAGTTCAACATGGCAGCATTTGATGGGAGTGCTGGAGAGTTGTAACAGAACGCTGAAAGATCCTCCTGAAATTAGCCTTAGTAATAGTTCTCGTCCCAGTAATTCCTCTCAATTCAAAAGAGAAATGAGCAGGTTCCCCTTTAGGGTTTTCAGCATTTGGCAGTGTAGCCTCAACAAATTTGATAGTTCTGTTGAGAAGCTGAAGAACTAGTTCTGGTACACTCACTGTGTAGCTTAATGTACCCCATAGCTGATGTCGTTCCAGAATGGCCAAGTAGTAGTTGCCAGGAATGTTGGTTTCAGAATTGATAAAGTAGTTGTTCACCATTTGCTGCTTGATAAGAATAACAGACCACAAGATGTTATGAATAATAACTTGTCTTTATTCTAATCTCCTTTGAAATCTTTTTCATTTTTCATTTTTTAATTTTACACATTTTTATAGATTTTATAAGTTATAGAAATCTTTTATTCCAAAATATTTACAAGTGTTTGTAAATCATGAATTCATTTTGAAATTTTAACCAATTAACTTTTCCTCTTTAGTTACATACACATTAAGATTCAAATAAGTCAAATTTGATCATACGAGATTCAGTTTCGTCATGATTTATCAAACAAAACTTTCAAAAAATCTAAGCAGCACTTAGCATTTTTTCACACAAAAAAACAGATTCGGTAACATGAAAAACTTTCATATTCGGTTACCAAATTTACTTATCCCTTTCACATCATGAACTAGACTAACATGCAAGATATTCATATACAAATCATATGATTAATGTTTGAAATCTTATCAAAAAGTCATTAGATTCGGTAGAAAGAGAATATGAATTTTCCAAATAAAAATATGGTTGATTCGGTAACATCAAAATGTCATTTATGTACTTTAATCATGCAACTCTAGTCATTTATTCATTAAGATCATAATCAGATTCACATTTAAACTCATAATGAATAGATTAGCATGTATTAGTGAAGAATAGATTCGGTTAGTTTAGATCTAACATATTCGGTAACCACAGAATCATTCACACTGTAAATAAACATGCAATCTAAGTCGTTTTTCATGTATTATCTACATATTAATCATCATTCAATCACATAATAACTTCAACTAAGGATAAGAACTTGTTTATGCATCAAAATTTGTTTTCTTATTCTCAGATTCGGTTATCTTAAAATCCATCATTAATATTATCTAATCATCAAAACATGGATAAGTTCTGTTTTCATAACATTCATATAACTGAGATCTATTCATATGTAAAGAAAAGTTTGATCATAAAGGAGATTTACCAAAGATTGATTCGAAAATGGTCTCAGACTCGGTAGGTGATTATCAGATTCGGGTAGCTTCGATATTTTGAAAAGTAAAATGTTTGACTTTTGACTCTTCTATATATACACCAAATCTGGGTCAAAATTGGGCCTAACCGAATCTAGTACTGAATGGGCCTTTAAATCGAATGTCAGTCCATTATGCCTTTCTAATCAACTTTAGCTCTAACTTTGGATAATCAGAATGTATTTAATCACAAGTTTATCATTTTTCATCAAAATTTAAGATTGAGTGAATATGAAGATTTGGAACCTACCGAATCTGCACTTTTTGGTTGTTAGATTCGGTAAAATGTTAAAAATAACATTAATTCAAGAAAATCAAATCTTTTTGGATTTTAAACTTTTCCAATTTTTAGGATTTTTTACAAATAAGATTTGTACTTATTGAGTTTGAACAATATACAAATCCTCAGTGATACCAATTGTTAAATGGGTTGTATACTGAGATGTATACAAGCCAAAGTGATTTTTATTAATTAAAACATGAGTTTTATGAATTCACTTTTTCAAAATCAATTTTCTTTTTATTTTATCCATTTTCCCCCATCAAAATCTGATATATACAGTTCAGTAAATCAGCATTTTGAACTTCCAAAGAAAATTAGTAAATCCCCCTGGAATCAAGATAGATATCAAGTAGTTACCTCTCCTTATCGTAACCATTGATATGGAAACCCAGGGAGTTATCATAGAATCAAAATCTCTCCCTAGAAAGATACTATCTAAAGCATTAAAGTTCAGTTGCTCCCCCTAGAAAGTATATTCTCCCCTTAAACACAAGATCTCAGGATAAAGTACCAAATGGAATAAGGAAATCAAACACTATACTCCAGCATGCCTATTTGTTGAATCAAGAACTTTAGCCCACCTCATCTAAAGGTTTAGTGAACATGTCAGCTAATTGTACTTTTGTATGCATAAAGTATAACTCTATATATCCCTTTTCTACATGATCCTTAATAAAGTGATAATGAATATCTATATGTTTGGTTTTAGTGTGCTAGACCGGGTTGCTAGTAATGGCAATTGAACTTTGTGAATCTTAGTATATTGCGGTCTTAGTGATCTTAAAGCCACAGCCTAATAGTTGAGTTTGCATCCACAAAACTTGTGAACAACAGTGAGCTGCATCAATGTACTCAAACTCAGCTGTTGACAATGAAACACAATTTTATTTCTTGGATGACCAACCAACTAATCTACTCCCCAACATCTGAATTGATCCAGATGTGCAACATGACAACCGCCATGATCCGCATCCGTATAAGCAGTAAGATTAAAATCAGATCCATGAGGATACCAGATTCCAAGGTTAGGTCTACCTTTAATGTATTGGAAAATTCTAACCACCGCTTTGGAGTATGATTTCTTAGGGTTAGACTGAAACCAAGCACAGATAGTTACAGCAAGTGTTTGTTTGGTCTACTCGCAGTTAAATACATGAGAGAACCAACCATGCTTCGATAAAGTCTTATATCAAAGGGTTCCCCATTGTCATCAGCATTCAGGAAAGTCCTCATCGGGGTTGATAATATTTTTAAACCAGTCATTTTAAAACGTTTTAGCATATCGTTGATGTATTTTGTTTGACCGATAAAAATGCCATTTGGTAATTATTTGACTTGTAACCCCAAGAAGAAATTGAGCTGGTTAAGCATGCTCATTTCGAATTTGTTGGCCATAAGGTCACCAAATTCTTTGCATAAGGCCGGGGATGTGGAACCAAAAATAATATCATCAACGTAAATTTGAACTAAAAGGATGTGACCGTGATTTTTACGGATGAAGAGCATTGTATCAATTATTCCACGAGAGAAGCCATTTTCCAGCAAATACTTTGTCAAGGTCTCGTACCATGCACGCGTGCTTGCTTTAGACCGTACAAAGCTTTCTCCAATTAGTATACGTGGTTTGGACGAATAGGATCGATAAAGCCTTCAGGTTGATCAACTTAACTTCCTCTTAAAGATTACCATTCAGAAAAGCAGTTTTGATATCCATTTTAAACACCGTGAACTTCATGTGCGAAGCATAATCAAGAAAAAGACGATTTATACCCTTGTAATTCTGGTTTGACATTCGGTGATGCCATAACCACAAATTTTCTTTTGAAGATCTTGCAGCCAAACACAGGTTACCGTTTATTGGTGCATCATCAAGAGTAATAGTATAAAGTGAAGCACTACATTTACCAACAAGGTGATCGTGTCCATCGGTGGTTTGCACCCCACATTGAAGACGTTCGAACACGACTTTGAGATCTCCATCGCAGATTTGGCTTACACTAAACAAGCTACACCCCAAACCTTCGACGTATGAGACCCGTTTGATCATTATTCCATTTTTCACACAATCTCCATAACCTGTAATCGCTGCAATCTCATCATTTCTAAAAGTAACCGTTCCTAGGAATTTGTCAACGAAATTGACAAGCAAGGATTTATTGCCCGTCGTGTGTCGAGAACAACCGGAGTCGATGTACCACACACAAATGTCGAAACCCTGTAACCTTAATTTTCCTAGATTTTAGGTACCCAAAGATGTTTGGGTCCTCTACGGTTAGTAACAGTAAAAAACTTTGGATCGCACAAATATGTAACACGTAATGCATCATGAAAATTAGACTTTAAAGCATCATTCAAAAGCACATTACATGTATCATCAGCATAAGCAATCTCAAGTTTTACACAATCATCAGAAGTCTTAACACACAGCTTATTCCAAGAAGATGTTTGGTTCACAGAAGTAAAATGAAATACATGAGATGGTTTCCTAGGTCAACTAGCAGATCTCTTGGTTTTGTTTGCTACTTGCTTGGAGCATGACTTAAGTACCTATTTGGACTTGTAATTTAAGTTTGGATTATGACGTGTGACACAAAAAACACTTTTATTAGTTAGGCGTCCAAACTTTTCAGTTGACATGTGAGATGATTGATTTTCCAAAATCTCCATTTTGATTTTACTTTCCTTATCATCATAATCTCCATTTTGATTTCTGTTCATGTTCAACTAGTTCTTGTAAGAAACTAGGATTTCCAATTTGAGCATTTATTTTTCATACATCAAGCTAATTTGATAATACTTCATAGAAGAACAATTAGCAATAATATCATCAAAATCAGCATCAGAAGAATGAACAAAATGATATGGTAAACCAGCTTGAAAATAATCAGAATGATATAAACCGGGAATCTTTTTAGAAATATCATCCAACGTCTTAGGATCTTCATAACCAACCACCACTTATCACCATGAATTGTTTTCATTCTATCCATAAATATTATTTTCTTTGAAAGTTTCATGTTAATTATATCCCTTGATTGCTCTGTTCGTTAAAGTTTTTCTTCATATCTTAGAAGTTGAGCTTTCATTTGAAGAGCATCTTTATTGAATTGTGAAATTTCAGCTTTCTTTTTTAATAAGGTTTCTTCCAATTGATCAATTTTCTTTTTTAACTTGGAAATCGTGGGTTTATGTTGTTCTTTTAGGACGGAAAGATCTTTTTCTAATATTTGAACTTTCTCCGCAAGACGTTCGGATTTCAATCGTTAATCCGTTCTTTCAATTTTGATCGGAAGAATTGATTTCTTAAGTTCTTCCAACTCAGTGTCCATTGAACTGAGTTGGTTTCTTAAATGATTCACTTCCAATTGTGAATTTGATGATGAAGAAGATTTAGTTTCATTTTGTTTGATTTGATTTTTAAAGCTTTATTTTCAATTTTCAAAACTTTAACCTCTTTAGTGATTGAGAATAAATTCTTCATCAATGTGTTTTGCATGTTTACAAAATCAGTTGGGATTTCAGTAAATTGTACCTCATCATCATCGGATGTTGAGTCAGAGTTCTCCATTGCTTCCTTAGCTTTGATAAGCTTGGTCACCTTGAAGACATTGGCATGTTCCTCCTCGGATTCTGAATCATCCATCCAATTAAACCAAGTATCATCAACCGGTTTCAGCTCTCCCCTAGTGTCCATAACCTTTTCCTTCAAAATTTTCTTCTTGTCGTAAGCTGCATCCTTCTTCTTTGGCATTTTGCATTCACGGGAGAAATGGCTAGCTTTGCCACAATTATAGTAGAGTGAATCTTCCTTCTTGGAATATTCAGAATGTTGAGGTTTGGAAAAGTCAGGTTTCTGGTAGTAGGAGGAAGAAGATGAGTCTTGCGTTTGTTGCTTGATTTGCCTTTAAACTTATACCTGTTCAAAGCTTTGGTGAACATAGCCGCCATCTTGACTAGTTCAAGGTGTGAATAATCAACATCCGAAAGATTGAGTCCTTTAGAATCAGTTGAGTCTTCATCAAGCACTTTCTTTCATAAGCTTTTGGAAGTGGAATATGATTTACTCTTCTTCTTAGCAATGAGGTTAAGTGGATCACTCAGAGAAGACTCTTTCCATTCATTTTGAAGTTTAGACACGACTGTCATGATAATGCATAAGGACACTAACTAGATCATGAATATTCAGCTTATCAATCTCCTTGGTAGATTGAATGATGGTTCCATTAGGAAGCCAATCAAAATTGAGCTTTTTGAGAAACTTCATGTTGACCTCAGCATTTACCTTAGTAATCTTGCACTTTTCCAACTCACTCAGAACGCCATTGAAACGTCAGTAGGTATCTCTTCGAAGTTCATCAGGTTCCTGCTTGAAATCTTCATAAAGTCCTAGGGCCTTATTCAGCTTAGTGACATCAGTCATGTCATATCCTTCTTGTTGCCGTTTAATCTCATCCCATATGTCCTTAGCAGATATATTACTATCAACATATTCAAACAAATCATACGGGATAGCTTGCATGATGATGTTTTTGGCCTCAATATCACCCTGAGCTCGCTTACGTTTCTCACCAGAGAGTTCATAGACTAGTATTTGTAGACCGGTTTCTGAATGAAATTCAGTAACTGGTCCATCTCTTAAAGAAGCCAAAATGTACTTTGCTTTCTCACCCTTGTAGTCTATGTGTTGAGTGATACTGTGGAGCCACTGGTAATACTTGCCATAAAATAATACAGGAGGTCTGGAATCGGATCGAATGATCAAAGTATCTTGAGTAGACATTTTGACAAAATCTAAGGTAAATTTGATAATAGATTCGGTGAATCACAAAAAATCTAAGATTCAAATTCAAAATCTAAAAGTAGACAAGTTTGTTGTCGGATTTGGGTTCAGTATTAGTTTTGGTAACTGTAGCATATTCGGGTTCGGTAACTGCAGCAGATTTGGGTTTGGTTTCGGTAAACTCAGATTCTGTAAAGAATCACAAACAGAATGATTTGGTTGCTTAACACTTGAATTTAATTCGGTAACCTTTCTGCAAAAGGAAACAAGTTAGTAGCAAGTGAAAACCAAATGAACCAAATGTAAATCGAATGTCAACTGTAGCAGTTGATATGCCGAATCTATGTCTGAAACTTATAGAATTGATCAAAACTCCGCTGAAACCACTTGAATTAGATGCGTATAACCTAACCGAATGTGACTGAATCACAAACACACCACAATCAGCAACACCTTAACTGAATTTATGAGTTGAAGCAGATTCGGTGAGTCAGCTAATATACCGAATGAAGATCAAATCACCAAATAATGATGAATTAATGAATTCAAACCATCAGATAGTTGCCTAATCACCTTACGAACACAACTAAATCCACCGATCTTCAATTGAATACAGAAACAAGCATGAATTAACCGAATATTAGAGTTTTAGCCACGAACTCTACAAAATAGCTTGATTCTTCATAATTGATGTTGTAAAGCTGTTTTGTTGATCGAAAAACTTTCTAATACAACTAATAAACCTTCCCCGAGCTTTTCACACAAATTTGAACGTTAGATTATCAAATTCGAGCTTACCAAATGATAGGTCAGATCATGATGAGAATTGAAGAAATAAGAGATAGAGTGAGATTTAAATGAACAGTAAACATATTTGGTATTAGAGAGTAATTAGGTTACAAGGTATTCCACAGCTTCTTAAACTCGGTTAAATGCAATGGCTATCTAATTTAGACTACTTAGGTTCCTTATATAGCCCTCTTCTAAGGAACCATCTATTAAGATTTTTTCACAATAACACTATCTAACTTTGGGGTCCTAACATCTTCCAAGGTGAGACCTTAAGTAAAACTTTAGCAACATTTCTCGTATTTGTTCTTTCTTTTCCGTTGTTCTTAGCAAAATATTCGTACTACTGATTTCTTTTTACGCACTTTGGTCCAACAAACCAGTGATCTACACTTTCTCCTATACAACATCTCATAAGGAGGCATGCCTATTGACGTGTGGTAACTATTATTATAATAAAATTCACACAATGGTAAATGGGCGTCTGATATCAGTTAAAAAGTCACGTTTTTACCCCGATATTAAGCCCTAAAAAGATAAAGTAATTAACTTTATTGAACAAATAAGTGTTTATTTGATTTATTTAGTATATCAAGTGATTATGAAAATGATGCAAGAAGAATCGAAAAAATAAGACTAAAATCGAAGAATCTAGAGCGAAAACGGTGAAAGACAAGTCACGATCTCGGAAATAGAAGAAATGACCCAGCTTCAAAGCCACACTGGCTGCCTAGCCTAGCCACACTGATAGTGCACTCGGGTTTCCAAGATTACATGCCCAACCTAAATGGGCCGTGTATACGAGGTGCCTAACTCACACGGTTAGCTTACACGGGATGCCCAATCCAGAAGCCTATATATAGGGGGTCATTTGTCATCCATTTTTCACACACTTCAACACACAACTCTCTCTAAATCTCACTTCTCTCTTTAGTATTATGAAAATAATTATCCTTTAGCGATAATCACCTAGAGTAGGCGGTAAACAGAGTCTGTAAACGGTTGGAGGTGCGTATGAAGTTGTCACTTTTGTACTTTCGAAACTCGATTAATATACTATTACCTCTATCATTTCATCTATATTTCATAATGTCTTTCATTATTATTGTGATAGATGATAATATTTCCATGATTAGCGAGTAGTTATCTTTAGTGTATACTATAATGTAGTCAGTTACGCTGTTGAAATGTTATTGTGAAATGTGTATGTGGATGAGAGGCTTTCTGACTATGCTTTAAACTCAATCGCTTTTCTACTAATAGAACGTAGGTATTGGCTCATTTATTGAGAAGTCGCGAACCCCGATTCAGAGTAGACTATATGTGTCACCCCTGGGTACGAAAACTCTGCCAGATACATAGTGCGCTTGACAGCGGCACAACGGTTGTAGTATGTCAACCTGAACTGCTGACTCCTGAAGATGACTCTTTTGTGATGGAAACTCTGACTAAGACTTGGAGTACACGGTTGGTCTTGAACATTGCGGTGTAGTCACTAGCATATAAACCTAGTACGTTCATGTTGAAGCACAATGGTTGTTGTAAGTTCTACCTCTGCTATGTCGGGCCATGGAAACAGTCTAGTGTTGATGAGTACATTGACCCATAACATGGTCTCAACATTGTACTAAGCTTAAGGGATTCTTTTGCTAACTCAAGAACTGTATTTTCAAAAGCCATAAAGGTTTGAATCGTTAGGATAACCGGACATGTTCATGGAATTTACAACGTAACTTGGCCATGGTGTTCTATATGGTTGAACTCTTTTCATTAAGAGCCTAACTACGCTTTTTAACCAATCGTTAACAAAAGCAGCGAAGCACATCACGTCTCTCGCATTAGGGATATTTTATGATCCTTTGTTATGTATAATAAAGTTTAGACCGTATGAAATGTTAATATGCCGCCTTTTATGAGCACTCCTATTGATGAGCCACCCATGCCTACATGTAGCTATGTTTGATGGACGTCAGTGGTTGAGGGCGTTTTTGTTTATTCAGAATCACCAAACCTAGTGTAATTGCCCAGTGACATATCAGTTATCTGATAGGGGCATCTAGGTATAGCATAACGAATTAGAATTCATCACCTAGTCATGAGCCAACATTTCACAATCTCAGCCAAGTAACTGATGAAATTATAGCATGCACTTACTCTACCCTTATCTTAAATACAAATTTTATCTTTATCACTTTATTTATTTATCTGTTTGCCTTAGAAGATAGAAAATCCATAACTATTCCAAGCTACTCCTTAATTAATCTACAAGTTTACTAATTCGAAGGTTCGATTCTATTGTCTTCTTAAAAGAACGACCCTAGGTCATACTTCCTCAACTCACCCATAGGAAGGAGTAGTAGATTTAGGGCCCGCTATTATAAATCAAAGAATCAGTTAGTACCCTTCTGGGACTCGCTTAGTCAACCTCGTTATACGATAAACGAAACCGACTTTTTAGGTGATATCATCAGGGTAACTAGATTTTTTGTGCCGCTATTGAGGAACTGGTATTAGACAATATTGTTTCATATCAAAGTTATTTATAAGCTTTGAGTGGTGTCTAAGAAAGAAAATTATACATGGACTTGGTTGTTGAATTTTCCGAACAATATCCTATTACATTGGAGCCAAAAGGATCATGCCTCTCCGTAGTTGGCCTGGTCACTTGGTTTGATTAAATAGTTCATGTGAAACTCTGTTATCAACATAGAAGGGAAACATCAGTAAGAACCAAAGATCGCAAGAGTTAAAACCTTAATAGACCCCATGTTACCTACAACCTCTTAGGATTTCTTAAACAAATTAATCAGGCATACCTAGTGTATGATCAAAACTCGATCAAGACCAAGATTGCTGATATTCGTTCCTAATCCGAAATTAATATTATATAAAGCACACAAGGAAGAAAGACTTAAAGCTCTCGTCAACTGATATGACCGAAACAGACGGTTTTATTTATGCGGTGTCGTTAGGCCGCAAGGCGTAAGAATCAAATATCGAGGGAGGGAGCAATAGTATTAAATTTATATTTAGCGGAGCCTAAATCGTACTACTCCTTATTATGGTGAGTAAGGGAAGTATGACCTAGGGCCGAATTTTTAAGATATCAGTAGAATCGAACCTATAATTAAAGCTTAAGATAATCCTAAAGTGAATGAGTAGTGGTATATTACCTAATTTTGGGTTTTCTAATTTATAAGATAAAATAAAGTAAATGCGATAAAATTTGTAATTCAGATAAGGTTAAATCAAGTGCATACTATGGTTTTGTCAGTTACTTTGCCGAGATTATGGAATGCTGGCTCATGAATAGGCAGTGAACTTGTATTCATTACACTGGTCCTAAACGCCCCTGTCATAAGACACATCACTAGGTAATGTGTTAGGCTTGAAGATTCTGAATAGACAGCAACGTCCCTTACCCCCGACACCCGTGCAGTCTGACTATAGGCATACACGTTCAGATGACTCATCCAATTGAGAGACTCGGTTGGATGATATATTAACATTCCACAAAGGTCTAAACTTTCTTAAGCATAATAGAATACATGGTATACCGAATCCGAGAGACGTGATGTGTTTCGATGCTTTTGTTAATGATTTGGTTTAAAAGATTGTTATGCCCTTAAAAAGAGTTCAACCATAAAGAACACCATGGCCAAGTCAGATTTGACTTCCATGAACGCGTTCAGTTATCCTAACGGTCCAATCCTTTATGTGTTTAAACAAACAGTTTCTTAATTAACTAAGAATCCCTCAAGCGGGGTGCAATGCTTGAGACCGCGTTATGGTGAAGTGTACTAATCAGCACTGACCGGGTTACATGGCCTTACTTAGCAGAGGTACAATTTACAATAACCGTCGTGCTTCAGCGTGCACGTACGAAGTTTATATGCTTGGTGACTACACTAGCATGGTCTAGGACCTACAATGTACTATGGGTCTAGTTAAATGTTTCACTACGAAAGAGTCCTTAGTCGAAATCCAAGGCTCGATGGACTTACTACAGCCGGTGTGCCTCAGTCAAACTTACATTGTATCCGATAGACTTTTCTTACCAAGGGGTGACACAAACAATGTACTCTGAATTGGGGTTCACGACTTCCCAATAACAGAGCCGATAACTAAGTTTGATTAGTAGAAAAGCGATTGAGTTTAAAGCATAATCGGAAAGTATCTTGACAACATATACAATCCATAATATTATTTCGGCATTATAACTGACTACATCATAGCATACACTAAAGATAACTACTCGCTAATCATGGTAACAATATCACAAAGCATAATAATGAAAGACATTATATAGAGACAAAGGATAGAAGTACCAGTAGATAAAATGTGTTCTGAATACAAAAGTGACAACTTCAAACTCCAGACCGCTCCTAATACAATCTTTGGCGTTCTTCTCCGGGTACTAGATTTCCCGCACGGAGTCGAAGACCTTAAAAGTATGACTAATATTGTAGAAAGAGAGAGAGAAGTGAATTGAAGTGTGTGTAAAAATGGATAACAAAAGCCCTTTAAATAGACTTGAAATTTTTCTGCATACGGTTGGCAGGCTGTATGGCTAGGCAAGCCGTTTTGCTTGCCCGTTTTCCAAGACCGTATGGCAGGCCGTTGTACATACTTGCAGGCCGTATGGCAAGCTGTATGGCCTGCCCTGGTCAGCTGTTTTCACTGGATCATAACTTGATTTCCTTGATCGTAACTTGGTTTCTCGTCTTTCACCGTTTTCTCTCAAAAATCTTCGTTTTAGCTCCAATTCTCTTAATTCGTTTTGCACCGGCTTCATAATCACTTAATCTTCAATTTCTTCTAACAAAGCGAGTATTTTGGCAATAAAGCTTGGAACTTTATTATTTTTGGGCCTCAATACCGGGGTGATAACGTGACTTTTTAGCCGATATCATCAACCCAATGGCACTACGAACCACTCTTATCGAGAACACCAAACCCTCGACTAAAGGTCGAGCAGGACCGATCCGATTTCCAGAGATTTAAGGACATTCGTTCGAGCTAAAACATCATATTGTACAAGTCATCCTAAATGGTTGTCAATTTCAGGAATTGATGAACGTTGACCCTAACTCTCACAATGATATATTCATTTCTCTTTCAAACTCTTACAAGCAGCCAGGGATAGGCCCAGATATAGTCCGACTATACTTGTTTCCCTACTCTCTTACCTATCATGTGCAAACATGGTTTGAATGACTGGAAAACGATTCTATTACTTCATGGAAAGAAATGTCTAAGAAATTTCTATCTAAGTAATTTCCCCCTTCTAAACAAACAAAGCTCAAGAATGACATTATTAACTACAAAAAAGGTTATGATGAATCTCTTTACAATGTATAGGAACGATTCAAAGCGTAACTGAAGAAATGCCCTAATCACCAACTAGAAGGGTGAACCCAAATCTACACCTTCTAAAATGGCCTTACAGTAAATCATATGACAACGATCAATGTTGCAGCTCAAGGGAATTTGATGAATCAAGCCGTAGATGAAGCATGGGAGTTGCTCGAAAATGACTATGCATTATTATGAGTGAAACAGTGGTGAACAACCTTCATCATCTGCACCACTCTCCGCACTTAATAGCCAAACAGAGGCCATCAAAACCCTTATAGACAAGATGAAGTCTCTTTCCAAACAACTTAGAGAATTAAAGACGTAGTTACAGCAGGTTAATCAGGTTCAAACATGTAATAACTGTACCAACCTGAAACCAATTGAAGAATACCAAGTTGAGTAAAAAAACCCTGACGGTTCAGCCTGTTACGTTCAGTACCCAGTTCGTCAACAAAACCCTGGTTTTAATCGGCAGTCCAGAGGAAACCAGTTTCAAAGAAGTAACCAACCCTTTCAATCTCGTTATAGTTTTCCACCTTACCCTTAACAATCCCAATTAACCTACGATCAACCAATCCCACTCACTGGACCCACGGTAGAAGATAACCCTCTTACCAACCAAATTATAAAAGCAATCAACTCAACTCTCAGAACCGAAAAATAACTATACCAGTTCATTTAAGGGTAAGAACAGTTAAATCATAGAACTGCATATAGCTAAGATCATAAATAAGTACTCACGAGGAATCAATTAGCTCTACTAAAAAGTTTAGAGACGCAGCTCAAACAGTTATCCCAACGGCTTGAAAACTGCCCTCAGGGAAGATAGCCTAGTAATACCATCCAAAACCCCCATATAGAAGAAGCAAAATAAATGGATTCTGTAACCTCGAAGGAAGAATCAATGCCTCGACGAAGGTCAGCTAGACTAAAGAAGAAGTTAGCCACCGCACAACAACTGCCCCCCTGAGAACCCAATTAGTGTACCTTATCCTGGAAGACTCAAGGATCATACAGAGAAGCTTGAGACCTTTAAGCTCGACAATAAATTCTTGGATCTTTTGTCAAAAGTTCCTGAACGGAATAGGTATATACGAAGGGCTCTTTCTACGAAGGAAATGATGCGAGACTCTGATAAAATTTTACTAAGTGAGACTTGGTCCGCATTACTAAGATATTCTCTACCTAGGAAGATGGGAGATATAGGATGATTTAATTTTCCATATTCAATATTCCAATCTGGAACCATTCACGCTTTATGATATTGGCTAAAAAGTCAATTTTTCACCCCGGTATTTGTGACGACCCGGAAATTTCCGACCAAATTTAAACTTAATCTTTATATAATTGTGACACGATAAGCAAAGTTTGTAATATTGAGTCTCGAAAAGTTTGAAACTACATTCATGTAATCAAATACCCTTTGACCATACCCGACGATTCACGAACAATTGTGTGTAAATAAATATGTAAAAATAAATATAAATATAAGTGTATATATATGATGTTTTAAATTAATAATGTACATATTAATCATTTGAATTAAAATGTAAAATCATAAGTAAAATAATTAAGTTACTACCATATGAAATTATATATATATATATATATATATATATATATATATATATATATATATATATATATATATATATATATATATATATATATATATATATATATATATATATATATATGATATTCTTATAAATCCATATATATGATTCCTATAAATAATTGTTATTATATTGTAAAGTATAAATGCTAAACATTCAATATATATATATATATATATATATATATATATATATATACTTTGTTATATTAGTATTGCTACTAATAATATTATTATCTGTAATAATATGGATATTATTATAATTAGGATGGTATTAGGATTATTATCATTAATAGTATTTTTTGTTATCATTTTTATTAGTATTAAATATCATTATTATTGGTATCATTCTTAATATTATTATTTTGGTATTATTATTTATTTTAAATATTAATATTTCTATTATTATCCTTACTAATAAAAATTATTTATATATTTTTTTTATTAGTAATATTGTTTATTATTATTAATATTAAAAGTATTACCATTATTTATATATAATAATTATAAAAATTAATAAAATCAGTAAAGGGAATGAATTTGTTTTAAGTTACTATCATACTATTAATGATTTACAAATTCGTACGATTTATATTCCATCCAAAACAGAAAATCAAAATCAGTTAGCACTCATTGTCTCATTTTTAATTTTTTTAATTTTCTTTGTACCTGATCAGATATATCCTGTCTATATTTTTGTCATAACATCGATTCAATCACAGTTGTAAAAGGATACCAGACGTAATTACTTCAAACCAGCGAATTAAACAGAATCATTATCTTTTTTTCTCTCTTTCTTTCTCTTTTCAGCTCGATACCTCTGTTTCATACAATTTTTTTTAAACTTCGAATTTGAATGATTTTCCAAAATGTGTAAACGCAGTCTTATTAGGAATCAATCACTATAACTACCTGAAAAATCTTGAGTCTCAATTCTTTATATCAAGTTCCAATTTGCGGGTCAAAGATTTAAAATAAAAAGTCAACCAAATTGTTCCTGAGGTAATTCGAACTCGTATTGGTATTTTCTGTTAAATTGATGGTCGAGAAAGTTTCTAGGTGTGATTTTAAACATATTTCGTATTGTAACTTTTTGTATTGTAACTTTTGGCTAAAACGTTCCAGAAATCCGAATCAATTATGGAGTTCTTATATATTTTTTTTCCGTAACAGCAGGTTCTTTTTTTTTTAGTTCTCTTATTTTTTTTTCTTTTCGATTATGTTAAAATAAATTATAATCAACGATTAGTTATATGTTTAAGGAAGAATCTAAACATGTTTAGGGAATTGATTTTCGTTGATGGAGTGTCGAGTAAATGGGCAGAAGAAGAAGGAGATGAACAAATAAAACGGGTTTAATATATTTGAAACTAAATATAAATCAGAAACAAACAGACGGACGAATGGTTTATGGGGCGTTTGAGTTAGTGGGAGGTCGTGAGTTCGTGCCCGGGCATGGGTTATATTTTTTTTTGGAACATCTTCTTTTTAAGGTAGTTTATTTATTTATTATTAACACTATCATTATTACAATTACAATTACTATTATTATCATTAATTATGTTATTACTTTTAGGTTACCATTAAAATTTATATTATGAATGTTATTATCATTACTAGTATAAGCAATATCAATCAAAGCTTATTAGTGTTATTATCATTATATTATTACTGCTAGTATTATTATTATTATCATTTCATGGTTATTAAGCAAGTTAATAACACAAGTATATAATAAAAGTTGCTATATTAAGGATTATAGAAATTTGTTGCAATTATATGAATACATGTAAAATTATAATTTTGATACAAATTAAGGTTATGAGGAACCATAGTTTTTAACTACGAAGATTATGATTATAATGACCACAAAAATAAGGGTTTTCATATTATTATTAAAATTAAATATAGAAATTTTGATATAAATATTACTATTATGAAAATGACTAGAATCTTAATCAAAATATGATTTAATGGAATTAGAAAAATTATTATAACTATTCTTATCATATTTATTATAATAATGATACAATTTAGTATTATTATCATTATTAATATCATTATTTTTATTAACATTATTATTATCAATTTTATCATTATTATTATAAAATAACATTATTATTACTAATATTGATGTATCATAATTAATAATTTAACAAACAAATAGAAATATACTTAATACACATACTTAAACTATATTAATATCTTATTTATTAAAATATATAAAAATGAATAAACCTAATTAAATAATGAAATATAAAAGTAGTAATAATATAAAAATTACATCACTAATAATATATATATATATTTATTCGATTATGATTATATATATATTAATGAATACACAAATGATATAGGTTCGTGAATTCGAGGCCAACCCTGCATTGTTCAATATAGTCATATGTATTTTTACTACAAAATACAGTATGGTGAGTTTCATTTGCTCCCTTTTTATATATATTTTTGGGACTGAGAATACATGCGCAACTTTTATAACTGTTTTATGAAATAGACACAAGTAATTAAAACTACATTATATGGTTGAATGATCGAAATCGAATATGCCCCTTTTTATTAAGTCTGGTAATCTAAGAATTAGGGAACAGACACCCTAATTGACGCGAATCCTAAAGATAGATCTATTGGGCCTAACAAACCCCATCCAAAGTACCGGATGCTTTAATACTTCAATGTTATTTTATATCATGTCCGAAGGATTTCCCGGAATGATAGGGGATATTCTTATATGCATCTTGTGAATGTCGGTTACCAGGTGTTCAATCCATATGAATGATATTTTTGTCTCTATGCATGGGACGTATATTTATGAGAACTGAAAATGAAAATCTTGTGGTCTATTAAAATGATGGAAATGATTATTTATGTTAAACTAATGAACTCACCAACCTTTTGGTTGACACTTGAAAGCATGTTTATTCTCAGGTATGAAAGAAATCTTCCGCTGTACATTTGCTCATCTTAGAGATATTACTTGGAGTCATTCATGACATATTTCAAAAGACGTTACATTCGAGTCGTTGAGTTCATCAAGATTATTATTAAGTCAATTATAGTTAGATATATTATGAAATGGTATGCATGTCATCAACTTTCGATGTAATGAAAGATTGCCTTTTCAAAAATAAATGCAATGTTTGTAAAATGTATCATATAGAGGTCAAGTACCTCGCGATGAAATCAACTGTTGTAATCGTTTATAATCGATATGGACTTCGTCCGGATGGATTGGGACGGGGTATGACAGTTGGTATCAGAGCGGTGGTCTTAGTGAACCAGGTCTTGCATTAGTGTGTCTAACTGATAGTTGTTAGGATGCATTAGTAAGTCTGGACTTCGACCGTGTCTACATGTCAAAAATTTTGCTTATCATTTTTGTCGGAAGTCGTCAGTTTAGTATCCTTAGGAAATTACCTGCTTATCCTTCTTAGTCTAGACACATCTTACTGCAATGATTGCATGAATAGTGTATAGACAAAATTCATATCTTAGCATATCTACTAATCCATATCTTAGCGTATATGTCACTGTAGACTTTATCTGACACATTTCCTTAATTTTCTCCGTAATTCACGGGATCTTTGGAAGTATGTATAGATATTCTATATATAATTAGAATATAATTCGATATTCGAAAATCATCTCATATCAAAACCCTTTAACTGATCGTGAGAGATGGATCCTACACCTAGCTTGGATTCCATTAGTTTCGAAAGCGATTTCGAGATGTATATTGAAGCAGACTCCGAAGTCAATGAACCAGAAGTGCCTCAACCATTAAGTTATTTTTCTTTCTAAAGGAGATGGGGGTGGGTCCGAGACTTACTCACTCGATGGAGAAATGAAGAAGGCGAGCCCTACCGCGAACCAAACTTACCTCCTAACATCGGAGAAAACGATGTACTCACCGGTGAACCTATGCGCAACACTGTATTCACCCTTCTTGCTAAAGTTTTCCACCTCGAAGGTCGCGTTACTGCAATCTCAGAAAATATTCAACCTCTACTTCCGAATACCAATCGAAGGGGAATATTAGAAGAAGTTAAGGAACTTCGAATTGATAATCAATATCTATCGAATCAGATGAGTGGATGGATAGAAATGATAGAGGGTAGGATAGAAACACTGACAAGAATGGTGCGTGAATTACAAGATATACTTACTACACCAACATCATCATCAACCTCAGCACCAACAACACTTATAGTGAAAGGACCCGTCCTAATCCATCTGGACGAAGTCTTCAACAATTGGTCCCATTGCGAGGTTCTGACCTCTATATGCCATGAACGACTCCATGTAATATGAGCAAATGCACAGCGGAAGATTTCTTTCGTACCTGAGAATAGACATGCTTTAAAGTGTCAACTAAAAGGTTGGTGAGTTCATAAGTTTATCATAAAACAATAAAATTCATCATTTTGATAGACCACAAGATTTAAATGCTGCATGGTACAAATGGGCCCGAATCCTATACCCACCTGTAATGTACATGCGATATCTTTTAAATACAGTACACCTTTCTCGTGTACGCAACCATTTTTCATAAATCATAGTAACCGTACACATATCTCGTGCACAAAAACTAATATACATAATCTGTGTATAAAATCATTCTCTCGATACATAACATTCACTTTAATTGGTGGCAATTATCATGTCCACATAATTCAATGGTGGCAATTATCATGTCCACATAATTCAATGGTGGCAATTATCAGGTCCACATAATTCAATAATAATCCGCAGAACTTCTGTCTGCATAATAATTCATTCAAGGAATGTTTTGCTTGTGTCTATCTCGTCAAACATTTACAAAAGCATTTCATGTATTCGCAGTTCAAAATATATTTCAAAAGCATTTAATAAAGCAGTTGTAAAAGTACATATATTCTCAGTCCCAAAAATGTAAAGAGTAAAAGGGAATCAAATGAACTCACGCATATAAATATTGTAAAACAGTTAATAAAGTATTTGCATGTATTCTCAGCCCAAAAATGCAAAGAGTAAAAAGGGCAAATGAAACTCACGCATGTAATTATTGTAAAACAGTTAATAAAACATTTGCATGTATTCTCAGCCCCAAAAATGTAAAGAGTAAAAGGGAATGAAATGAACTCACGCATATAAATATTGTAAAACAGTTAATAAAGCATTTGCATGTATTCTCAGCCCAAAAATGTAATGAGTAAAAAGGGAGTAAATGAAACTCACCATACTGTATTTTATAGTAAAAATACATATGACGATATTGAACAATGCAGGGTTGGCCTCAGATTCACGAACCTATATCATGTATATGTATTAACACCAAATAGTAATCGAACAAGTTTATATATATTATTACTCATAATATACTTGTTATTTTATACGTTATACAGATAAATTTATATTTAATCTATACAATTTATATAGCTAATACTTAACATATTAAATTTTAATATAGTAATTACTCATTAAAATATTATTTAATATAATACGTAATATTGATATTAATGTAGGTATGTTTTATGTCATAAATATATTTTTATATAGAAAATCTTTATTGCATATATTAATAATATTAATAATAATAATGATAAAAATAATACTAGTTATGATAAAAATCATGATAATTTTAATAATAATAATAATGATAATTTTAATAATAAAAATGATAATTTTTAATAAAAATGTAAATTTCAATAAAATTACTAATTTTAACAAAAATGATAAATTTAAGAATAATGATACCTTTAGTAATAATTATAATAAAATAATACTGATAATAATAATAACTATAATAATACAATAATAATAATAATACTAATAATAATAAAAAATAAGGATAAGCTACCTTTGAAGAGTTTAAAGGCTTTTCCAAAACAAATGCCTCACACAAGACCTCCTGTTAACCCAAATACCATCTAAACCAATTCGCCTTTTCTGTCTTTCTGTTATATCCTAGCTCTATATATTTTTATATCCTACATTTATCTGTCTCCATCTTCTCTTTTATAACAAAATCGATACCAATATTCATTCAACAACATACTCATAACATCATTATCTCTTCTTAATCATGTATCATTTAATCACCTTATCTTCATCATATACTGCTATCTATTGCTGTGATTTATGATCGTATACCAGAATTTCCACAGGACTTCATCATGTATTCAATAAACCCTCAGCCTATGTATATAATATAAACCGATGCCCAATGGATTTAAGAATTACGGCCCAACTTGCTAAAAAAAATGGATCCAACTTGATACCTTTTGATTTGCGGCGTAAAAAAAATGATTGGAACCCACATGCTTTCTTGTATACACCATCGATCCAAAAGAGATATAAAATAACGACCCATATGATTTGGTGTCCAGCTGTATGAATTCATTGAGTTGACAAGAATAAAGGGTGGGGTTTATAGTTCGTCAAGAAGAAAAGAAAAGCAAATAGATCGGTCCAATCTTTAACAAATCAATGATGGTTAAACATTATTTTATGTACTAGTGGGTAGTGAGGTTGCAACCTTTATTCGATTATATAGCACTAGATGTAACATTAATCATTTATCTTTATAAGGACAAGTGGTTCATGTTTTGGTTTCGTTCGAAAAAAATAAACAATAGGAGTAAAGGCGTCTGATGATTGTATCATTCATGGTGGTGTTTGTTTTCAAGATTGTTTCAAATGTAATAGAAAAGAGAAAGGGAGATGAGAGACAGGAAGATGAAGTGTTTATAGATCATGAACGCGAACAAATTGCAGCAGCAGTAAACAAGGACATGGTATCAATTTAATGTTTCAAAGATGTAAAAAAAAAATAGCAACCTGATTTGAATAGAAGAAAAGAAGAAAAAGAATATAGCTGCAACAACAAAATCAACCTAACCAAGTCAGGTTTAGTTTGTAATCGATCCAGAAAAGAATAGTAGGGTTTTTCAAGGGTTGTAAATGTTGTTACTGTTGGCCGAAAAGAAAAAAAAATTGTACACGATTGCAGCAGCCTTTAAAAGGGTAACTTTGGCTCAATCATTCACTTATTCATGATTGTGATAATTAACTATACCATTGTGTTATGAATCATCCTTACACGTCACTTTTTCTTCTATCAAGCAACCGAAATAGAATAACAAGTAGGAATCATTTTTCCGGACAGAAGCATAGCAATTTGGTGATTTCAATACAACAAAAAGAAAAGAACCAGATAAGTAATATGGTGGTTGTTTAGCTTGTAACATAACAGAAGTGTAGCGGTCTAGTTTCGTTGTGCAGCATAACCATGTTTTATGAGGGTTTTGATGGTGATATACGGCTGTAAACAATAGCAGGAATGACTCATTATGGTTTTGGTTTGTCGAAGTGATCAAGGTGTGGTCGTGATGTTTCAAAAAGGAAACTACTTCTCCTTTTATCTGTTTTCTTTTTCCTTTTCTTCAGTAATTGCAGTAGGTCATATAATGTACCTATTGTTGATGGATACTGTAACCATAATCGACCTAATTTATTCTGTATTGACTTTGATATCGAATTATAACCATTTTGTAGACAAGAAGTACATAAATGTTCAATCAGGGAATTAATAAATTATATAAACAGATATAGCTGGTAAACGAATCTGTTATGTTTTGTTTTTCTTCTTAATCGTTCTGTAAAGGAATAAGGATGATAGTGAAGTGTAACAACCTGTACAATTTTCCTGTTTTAAAACTATATTCCATTAAATTAAATAATTAAATAACATATTAATATTAATATTAATTCTATAATCTAATCGAGTGACTTGTATCCATTAGGAAACAAAACTGAATCTAATTACTGTGATGTATAATATAGGTAACGATTTCATTTAGTTTTTATTGATTTTTATATAATAAATATAATTTTTAATAATAATAATAATAAATAATAATACTGATAATATTAATTAATAATAATAATTCTATTTATAATAATCATCCTAATAATAATAATAATAATAATAGTATTTAGAATACTAATAATTATAGTAATGTTTATAATGACATCTTTATTAATAAAATGTATTATCTTTTATAATAACTAAAATGTATAATAATAATATTGATTCTCAAACATAATACTTAATAATAATATTGGTAATATCATTTTACATGTTTTAAATTCTTATATCTTTATTAATATTACTATTAGTGATAATGAGATTGATATAACTAATTACGCTTATCAAATCTCTTGTATATAAAAAAAATTTTGAAACTAATGTTATTAATAAAAGTAATATAATAATTATATTTTAATTTGTTTTTAAATTTAATATAATAATATTACCTATTATTAATTATGTAATACTTATATCATAAGGCAACTTATCTTATATATATTTAATAGAAATCATAAATTTATAATAACTTAAACTTATTTATAAATTAACAGTACTTAATTAATCTAAATTGTTGTTTTACATTTTATATTCCAATTATTTAAAGTATACATTATTATATATTCTTGTATTTATATATGTACATATTTATTTACAAATAATCGTTCGTGAATCATCGAGAATAGTCAAGGTCAAATGTATTCATGAAAAATAGTTCTAATGTTATGAGACCCGGTTTAATAGACTTTGCTTATCTTGTTGAAACCATATAAAGATTGAAGTTTAAATTTGGTCAAAAATTTCCGGGTCGTCACAGTACCTACCCGTTAAAGAAATTTCGTCCCGAAATTTGAGTGAGATCATCATGGTTAACCATAAAAATGTTTTCATGACAAATACAAGCTGATAACTAGAGTTTTATTACTGTTGCATAATATGAATAAGATAATTTGATTACTCGAAGAGTACGAGTGAAGCTATCACAAAAGATTGAAATGAGTAAAGGTAGATTCATTTTAACTTTTTACGTAGTCAGGATTGAATTCCGGAATTCAAGGAATTTAAAGAAAATCTAGAAAATCTATAAGATTTGATTCTTCGGTGAGTAAGGAAATTATGATCTCTATAATTAAATACGGTGATCTGCCTTGATTGCTACGTCGGATTTTTCACTATAAATGAACTTCTTCCATTCCATTATTTTCACCACTCTAATATTTTCTTCCCCGACCCATACTTTCAATGATTGTGAATATGCTTAATCCAACTCTGGTTCTTAACCTCATTCTGACTATTGCAACAATCATTCTTCTATTCTAACTCTCACCAGAGGAATCTGTTTACTTCTACTTCATTCTTGGGGTAATTGTGTTTATCATACTCCCGTGTCTTACTAATCGTATTAATGTACACTTTTGTGATTTCAGTGTGGTTGTCGTGTTTTATATCTTCCCTTATGTTTCGGAGCTCTTTGCCTTTTTATTCTCTTCTCGACCTCTAGTAAAGCAAGTAATGGTTCAGAATTGGTAAGTATGGAGTTTCGAATAATTATAGTATTCTAAGCAGAAATGAATGTATTAGCACGATTTGATTTGTCAAATTACCAGAATCCCTGAGGATAGAACTATCAAGAATATATTTTCTTGATATGTTCAGAGGTTAAATAGAATGAAAGAGTTATGTAACATGGTTCATGATGACGTTATAATCTGTGAATCATCATGTTCCATTTAGAAACTCAGCATGACTTATTGTAATATAATCACGTTGATCAAGTGTCATTATATTATACCAACTCATGCATCAGTTCCCAACATTACTTCAATAACATTCATATTTTAAGCTCAAAAGTTTACAGAATATAGAAATTAACAGTTTCTATATGATATAACACTGATAGCACGAAGAGATTAATGATTTCAGACAAGAATAGTTATGAAAATATCTTCAGAAATATGGAAGATATTTATAATGAAAGATACAATGGTATCTTGAAATTTCTAATATCGAAGGATGGTGAAGAAAATTTGTCCGCAAGAGTTTGGAGTCGGAAGAAAGGTATTCGCTAAAGATTTCATCAGAAACAGAATCATCAGGATTCTTAATATACAAGTTTAGTCCTTGTGATTTGTTTAGAGATTCCTTCGTAGTTTGCTCAATCAGTTTTTTTTTTTTCAGTTTCAAACTTTTTCTGAGCATTGCCAACATACAATTCTTTATCATCAACTTTTGGCTGTTGAGGTGGTTTACAGTTTTTGTTGCTTCATTCAACTTTCCAAAATTCAGAGTATTAATTGGCAGACTGGGTGCTTTTCAAAATTTCAGAATGGAAGATCATAGTTCTAAGAGATGAATGTTATATGGATACATATAACTGTTGTTGTGGAAACATTGCGAGACTCACAATACAGATTTGCTGATTTCCGGTAATTGGTATGACAATTCTTGTTACAAGATGCGGATGAGTACATGATGAGACTTCAATAGATAAATATAGTGATTTGTCAGAGAGATTTAAACCAAAGAGCAACGAGATTGATGGTACGTCTGCTGGTAATCAGATGGAATATAAAAAGTTCCCCGGTAATAATAAAAGAGCACACATATATATTAAGGTTATAATAAGGTCGTTTCGAACGAAAAATCGAAGTTGACTTGCTGGAGCTGTAACCAAATTGACTAATTTGGAAAGAGATTGCAAAGTTATTTTCGGTAATAATAACGCTAAAGGAATTAGCACAGCTACGCGTTAAACGTTTACTCAGTTTTCGAGAGTTTTCAGATGCATAACTATTTGCATCGATCTTTTCTTCCGTAGATGAAGTACGGTTGGTTCATCCTCTCGATTGAGGTATTTTCAAGTATCATGAAAGGTTTGAATGCAGATCGTAATCGTCAAGATATAAATGAAGTTTAGGATGAAATCAAGTGGCAAACTTGAAGAATTGTTTAGTTTTATATGTTATAGTCAATATTTTAATTCATTTTAGTTGTTCAATGTTGGTAGTCTACAGTTGATAGTCCACAGTTAGCAATTCATTAGTTCATATATAGTTTAATATATAATATTTGAATTAATTAATACGTATCGTGACCCGTATTCGTCTCAGACTCCATCACAACTCAAACTATATATATTATTGTAGAATCAACCTCAACCCTGTATAGCTAACTCCCGCATTACTACATATAGAGTGTCTATGGTTACTCTAAATAATATATGTAGATGGGTCGATATGATATGTCAAAACCTTATATACGTGTCCTGATATTTAAAGTGCGTAAAATAAATAACAGAAATTAAATGACGATAAATAAAATTGCGAGAATATAAATTGCGATAAATAAATTGCGATAAAATAAAATGTAATACGGAATTAACAGTTAGCTAGGAACAGTTAGCTAGGATCTTGTTAGCGTGGTTTCTTAACAAAATTTCATATTGTTAATTAGTCTGTTTCTAATCAATTTTTATTGTGTCCATTATTTCTTCATTATGCCACTTGTTGGATTCTGATAGGTCAAAAATCAAATATGAAATTGAATTTGAATAAAAATAGTTATTCTTTGGTGAACGAATACGTATATCGGTGATTGTAAATAGGATAGTAAATGATCGTTGAATCAAATTCGAAGAATGTACAGTGTAACTTATTAATGCGAAATCCAAATATTTCTAGGGTATTACCTACCCGTTAAAATATTTTCACCATTAACACTTTGTACGAAAGAATTTTTAATTACAATCTTCATGAAAACATATATACATATATATTTTCTTCAGATGTAATATAGATTTAATGAGTTAATATGATATTAATTTCATTTGATTTTTCGGTTGAAACTAGAATAAATAATCTCTAAAACTTTAGAGATTACTTAATCGTTATGTAGAACGAAGATGAATAATGTATAATGATTCGTAGAACGATGATTAAGTTCGAGGTACAGAATGAGATGTTGAAGCATGTGATATTGAAATGTGAGTTGTTGGTGGTACTGGTGCTGTTACTGATCGTACTGTTGGTGCCGATGATGTTGCTGAAGTTGGTAAATTTGCACCATATTCTCCAAAAATCATTACTCAGGCGCGAAGCTCGTTGACTTATTCGATTACTCTGGGATAATTGTCGGTAAGAACGAGCGAATGAATAAGGTTTAGAATTTTAGATAGAATATAATCTTGGTGAGATATTCGAGAAATAAGAGAGAAAATAATATTACAAACAGGTTCACCGGTAAGTGTTTCAGGTTTATCGCCAAGAGGTAAATTCGGTTGGTGGAAAGGAAAAGATCGCGTCTCTGTTGGCTTAGTCGACTACGAACCCATCGGATGAATTGGGGATGGCTGATTGATTGATTCATTCTGGTGACACCGCTTTCGGAGCTTAGGTGAATTTCCATGTCAGAATAGCTGTCGGAATAACTATCGGAATAACTATCGGAATCTGAGGGACTCGAACTGGTTGAGGGATTCATCTCATACGATCAGATGAAGGATTTTCGATAAAAATAGATTATAGGAGATAGATTAGTACCCTGCAATACATAATTTACATATGCATATATAATACTAAAATCCCATAATTTACGAAGGAATCTTCAGAAGCTGCCAGACACAAGTAACAATAACAGATACGCTAAGATATGAATTTTGTCTATACACTATTCACGCAATCAATGCAGTGAGATGTGTCGAGACTAGGAATGATAAGCAAATGATTCTCTAAGAATGATAAGTAGGTAATTTTCGACACAAAATGATAAGCAAAACTTTTGACATGCAGACACGGTCGAAGTCCAGACTCACTAATGCATCCTAACGACTATCAGTGAGACACACTAATGTAAGACCTGATTCGCTAAGACCACCGCTCTGATACCAACTGAAAGGACCCATCCTAATCCATCTGGACGAAGTCTTCAACAGTTGGTCCCATTGCGAGGTTCTGACCTCTATATGCCATGAACGACTCCATGTAATATGAGCAAATGCACAGCGGAAGATTTCTTTCGTACCTGAGAATAGACATGCTTTAAAGTGTCAACTAAAAGGTTGGTGAGTTCATAAGTTTATCATAAAACAATAAAATTCATCATTTTGATAGACCACAAGATTTAAATGCTGCATGGTACAAATGGGCCCGAATCCTATACCCACCTGTAATGTACATGCGATATCTTTTAAATACAGTACACCTTTCTCGTGTACGCAACTATTTTTCATAAATCATAGTAACCGTACACATATCTCGTGCACAAAAACTAATACACATAATCTGTGTATAAAATCATTCTCTCGATACATAACATTCACTTTAATTGGTGGCAATTATCATGTCCACATAATTCAATGGTGGCAATTATCATGTCCACATAATTCAATGGTGGCAATTATCATGTCCACATAATTCAATAATAATCCGCAGAACTTCTGTCTGCATAATAATTCATTCGAGGAATGTTTTGCATGTGTCTATCTCATCAAACATTTACAAAAGCATTTCATGTATTCGCAATTCAAAATATATTTCAAAAGCATTTAATAAAGCAGTTGTAAAAGTAGTGCATGTATTCTCAGTCCCAAAAATGTAAAGAGTAAAAGGGAATCAAATGAACTCACGCATATAAATATTGTAAAACAGTTAATAAAGTATTTGCATGTATTCTCAGCCCAAAAATGCAAAGAGTAAAAAGGGCAAATGAAACTCACGCATGTAATTATTGTAAAACAGTTAATAAAATATTTGCATGTATTCTCAGCGCCAAAAATGTAAAGAGTAAAAGGGAATCAAATGAACTCACGCATATAAATATTGTAAAACAGTTAATAAAGCATTTGCATGTATTCTCAGCCCAAAAATGTAATGAGTAAAAAGGGAGTAAATGAAACTCACCATACTGTATTTTATAGTAAAAATACATATGACGATATTGAACAATGCAGGGTTGGCCTCAGATTCACGAACCTATATCATGTATATGTATTAACACCAAATAGTAATCGAACAAGTTTATATATATTATTACTCATAATATACTTGTTATTTTATACGTTATACAGATAAATTTATATTTAATCTATACAATTTATATAGCTAATACTTAACATATTAAATTTTAATATAGTAATTACTCATTAAAATTTTATTTAATATAATACGTAATATTGATATTAATGTAGGTATGTTTTATGTCATAAATATATTTTTATATAGAAAATCTTTATTGCATATATTAATAATATTAATAATAATGATAAAAATAATACTAGTTATGATAAAAAAAATCATGATAATTTTAATAATACTAATAATGATACTTTTAATAATAAAAATGATAATTTTTAATAAAAATGTAAATTTCAATAAAATTACTAATTTTAACAAAAATGATAAATTTAAGAATAATGATACCTTTAGTAATAATTATAATAAAATAATACTGATAATAATAATAACTATAATAATACAATAATAATAATAATACTAATAATAAAAAAAATAAGGATAAGCTACCTTTGAAGAGTTTAAAGGCTTTTCCAAAAAAAATGCCTCACACAAGACCTCCTGTTAACCTAAATACCATCTAAACCACTTCGCCTTTTCTGTCTTTCTGTTATATCCTATCTCTATATATTTTTATATCCTGCATTTATCTGTCTCCATCTTCTCTTTTATAACAAAATCGATACCAATATTCATTTAACAACATACTCATAACATCATTATCTCTTCTTAATCATGTATCATTTAATCATCTTATCTTCATCATATAATGTTATCTATTGCTGTGATTTATGATCGTATACCAGAATTTCCACAGGACTTCATCATGTATTCAATAAACCCTCAGCCTATCTATATAATATAAACCGATGCCTAATGGATTTAAGAATTACGGCCCAACTTGCTAAAAAAAATGGATCCAACTTGCTACCTTCTAATTTGTTGCGTAAAAAAAAATGATTGGAACCCACA
This sequence comes from Rutidosis leptorrhynchoides, assembly GCF_046630445.1. NCBI lineage: Eukaryota > Viridiplantae > Streptophyta > Magnoliopsida > Asterales > Asteraceae > Rutidosis > Rutidosis leptorrhynchoides. Next base: position 116,771,388 of record NC_092341.1, on the reverse strand, counting down.
TGCTTTCTTGTATACCCCATCGATCCAAAAGAGATATAAAATAACGACCCATATGATTTGGTGTCCAGCTGTATGAATCCATTGAGTTGACAAGAATAAAGGGTGGGGTTTATAGTTCGTCAAGAAGAAAAGAAAAGCAAATAGATCGGTCCAATCTTTAACAAATCAATGATGGTTAAACATTATTTTATGTACTAGTGGCTAGTGAGGTTGCAACCTTTATTCGATTATATAGCACTAGATGTAACATTAATCATTTATCTTTATAAGGACAAGTGGTTCATGTTTTGGTTTCGTTCAAAAAAAATAAACAATAGGAGTAAAGGTGTCTGATGATTGTATCATTCAATGGTGGTGTTTGTTTTCAAGATTGTTTCAATTGTAATAGAAAAGAGAAAGGGAGATGAGAGACAGGAAGATGAAGTGTTTATAGATCATGAACGCGAACAAATTGCAGCAGCAATAAACAAGGACATGGTATCAATTTAATGTTTCAAAGATGTTAAAAAAAATAGCAACCTGATTTGAACAGAAGAAAAGAAGAAAAAGAATATAGCTGCAACAACAAAGTCAACCTAACCAAGTCAGGTTTAGTTTGTAATCGATCCAGAAAAGAATAGTAGGGTTTCTCAAGGGTTGTGAATGTTGTTACTGTTGACCGAAAAGAAAAAAAAATTGTACACGATTGCAGCAGCCTTTAAAAGGGTAACTTTGGCTCAATCATTCACTTATTCATGATTGTGATAATTAACTATACCATTGTGTTATGAATCATCCTTACACGTCACTTTTTCTTCTATCAAGCAACCGAAACAGAATAACAAGTAGGAATCATTTTTCCGGACAGAAGCATAGCAATTTGGTGATTTCAATACAACAAAAAGAAAAGAACCAGATAAGTAATATGGTGGTTATTTAGCTTGTAACAAAACAGAAGTGTAGCGATCTAGTTTCATTGTGCAGCATAACCAAGTTTTATGTAAGACCCGAATATTTATTTTGTATACTTGTTTATTAAAGGCATATGAGATCGGGCTTCGTTGAATATTTATATATATTAAAATTGGAAAAGAGCTGAATCTGTCAATCTGCGCGCCGCGCAAAGCGGCCGCGCGCCGCGCAAACGCGCTGACAGAACCTATCTTGTTTTATTTATTTTAAATGAAGGGTATTTGGGTAATTTCACATGGGGCCGGATTTGTGGGCATTATCAGTTGGTTTAGATCCAACTTTGGATCATTTCACATCCATTCATCATCCTCATCCATTCTTAGAGAGAGAGGGAGGTCTAGAGAGAGATTTGAGGTTTTGGGGAAGAAGAAGCTCGAATCGATCAAAGTCTCGGGTTTTAAAGTTGTTCCTTTCGTTCTCGGCTACACGGTGATAGTATTGGTAAGCTCAAACTCCGAATTTCATCTATTTAATTTGATATTCAAGTTAGGGTTTTGAGTTAATTTGTTGTAATACCCTTTTAGGTGATGAAATGGGTTTAGTGATGCTAGTAATCGGGTTTATTGTTAATTGTTGGTGGATTTTGGGTTGGTGAACAAATTGGCCATGTTTAGAACTTGAAATTTAGTTTAATCACTTTAGTTAGCGATTATGGAAGTATTGGAACCCATTGGAGGTTGTTTGGTTGACTAACTTTGACTTTGGGTCAAATTAGGGTTTGGTGGTGACTATGACCCGATTGGCGATTTAATGAGGTTTATAAACTTAAAATGGATTAAGTTGAAGTATAGAACCGAGTTAAATGTGTTTTGGTGTCAAAACTTGTAAAGGATGAGATTTTGGCCTTTATGGGTCAAAATTAGGGTTTAAGTGTCAAAATGGGTATGACACGTGTTTGGCACTTGTGTTCGGGTTTAATGGATGTATTAGGACCATTCTCACTCGTGTTAGTGATTATTGATTAGTTTTGGGCGCGGTTTGTACTTGGAAGTGCATTTGGGTCGAATTTGCACTAAGGGTCGAATTGGGTGGTTTATAAATCCATCCTAATTGTATTGTTGTAATTGTGATAATGGAATAGGTATCTTCCATTGGCAAGTTGCGGATTTACTTGGAAGCTTCTTCAAGACTTCAAGGTGAGTGATAATATCCTATGTGCATATGTATGTGTAGGATGGGTGCGGGTCGGGTGAAGTGATTCTCGGTTATAGAGCTCACTTCACATATAGGTGGTTTTGATGGACTTGTGTATAAGTCCAATCGGCACGTTGTGCGTTTTGGTTGACCATCTTTGGCGAGATGCACATTTTGTGTGCACATTATCACACTTGGTTGTGATTTGGTTGTTGTAACCCTAATGGCGAAGGGTTGATATGGTTGTGTTGTGGATGACCCCGATTTGGTGGATTTTATAATCCCGTGACCATGGGTTTTGGTATTGAGAAATGAATCTCGGGTAGTGCGGATTCATGGTGACTCGGGTTGTTCGGTCACCTTATTTGAGGTAGTGAATCTCGGGTAGTGCGGATTCACGATGACTCGGGTTGTTCGGTCATCTTATGGTTGAGAAGTAAATTTCGGGTTGTGCGAATTCACAAGGCTCGGGTTGTTCGGCCAATGTTCGTGTGATTGAGGTTAAGGGGTTAACCTTGTGTATTATTATTATTGTATTATATTAATGTGTTGTTGTGTTGTAGCTAACCCTCCGGGTGTAGCTATTTGGCGATGTTTACTTTGTCGTTGGCGGACTATCTTTTGTGTTGTATCATTAGCTCGTTGCTTAGATCGTACGGTATGCTTAGTGTAGATGCTTTATACTTGGATGCTTCGGTATGCGGTATTTGTTTTGTGTGGCGTATTCATTTTATACATATATATGTATGTAGTATGTTATCATTCACTAAGCATTAGCTTACCCTCTCGTTGTTGACTCTTTTTATAGATACGATGCGGACGGTGGCTCGGGTAAGCGCGAGGACTAGAAGACTTGCATAGTTGCTTTAGTGACTTGCTTTTGGATCGTTTAGGATTGGGTAGTGTATCCCCAATCGCCATGCTCGGCTTTGTTTGTATTAAAAGTCTTTTGGTCAAATGTTGTATTTCGGTACTTAAGGTGGCAAAATGGGTCAATGTGGGACCCACTTCGTAAACTTAATTTTATTAATTAAACGTGCTAGTTTTATATATATGAATTCATGGTTAAAAGCGTTTTGGCTAAAGACATCGGGAACGGGTCAAACATTTTGGCATTTTAAGTAAAACGGGACAGCGGGCTGCCAGACAGGTTCTGCGCGCCGCGCAACCTGTTGGCGCGCCGCGCAACTGGGTCAGTCAGCAAAAAAAATTTTTTTTTGTTGTAAAATTTAACGGGAATTGTCGTGGTTTGGTTTGGGTTGTTACAAGTGGTATCAGAGCATGGTCTAAGGGATTTAGGTGACTTGAGATAGGTGCCTAGACTTAGACTTTTGTGTGTGCTTAATTTGTTGCGGGACTTGTAGGATTACGGGTCGGAATGGGTTTAGTTAGTGCCTTGTTTATAGGTTGACTAACGTTTATATTAGTAATGCGGATATTATTAATATGCTCTTGTGTTGTGATAGTAATTCTCGCGTGTGTTTGTACCGCGTAGAATTTTGGTTGTGTTTGTTTATATCATCGAGCGAGGCGGTCGTTGTACTAACAAGTCGATGCGGCGTGTGTGCGTAATAAGAACTTGCAGACCTTATTACGGGTGCAAATCGTGTCTAACAAGTGATGTACGACGAGTGTTTAGCAAGATGGGGTGGTGTTGTGCGTGTCGTTTTATACGTGCGTGGACTAATCGTTTTGCATTCTTTAGAATGACGATGCGAAACGAGACCGAGACGAATGACACGGAATTTAACGCTAGAGTTACGGCCGCCGTTGCGGAGCAAATGAGAGCGTTTCGAGAAGAAATGGATGGGAAGTATTCCGAATTCCAAAATAGGGGTGAAATGGAGCGTTGTCTTAAGAGCTTCATGAGGACTAGACCCCCGATGTATGATGGGAAACCGGATCCTTTGGTGAGTACGACTTGGGTTTCGGATGTCGAAGGGTGTTTTCGTACTATGGAATGCCCTCCCGAGAAAAAGACGAGACTCGCTACTAGTTTGTTGCGGGGTAGGGCGAAGGATTGGTTGGATGGCAAGATTGATCTTGTCGGTGGTGAAACGTTTATGACGTTATCGCGGGACGAATTTAAGGAGGAATTCTTCGAGGAGTTCCGAACTTCAGCCGATTTATCGGAATTGCGTTGTGAGTTGCGAAATTTGCAACAGGGTTCTATGGACTTGAATACTTTAAAGACGACTTTTATGTCGAAGGCTCGTTTTTGCCCGGAATATTTGGGGAACGATCGTTTGTTGATGGAGGATTTCTATCGAACTTTGAGCGATGACTTGAAAAGCAAAATTAGCCGGGGTTACGCGAAGTCGTTTGCGGAGTTATTTGCGGTGGCTAGAGGTTTCGAGTCTTATACGCGATCGAAAAAGGGCGAACCTTCAAGTGGGGGAAGGGTTGTTTCTTATGGTGCTCCGAGTAAGAGGACTAAGGGTCCGAGTGCGAGTACGAGTAAAGTGGTAAAGGGCGCGGTGGAATCTCGTGCGCCTAGATGTTTCAATTGTGGCGTTAGGGGTCACAAGTTGTGGGAATGCACGATGCCGAGAAGTGAAGGCGGAATCTGCTACTATTGTCATAAAGAGGGACATCGCAAGCCGGATTGTCCCGAGTTGGCGGCGGCGAATGCCGCAAGGAGACGTTGAGGTACGTTTCATTTTGATAAATATGTCTTTGAATATTTATTTATGTGGCGTTTATGTTCGGACTTGTTAATTGCATAGTGATTTGCATGTTATGGTTAAGGGTGATGTTCCTAACGGAAGTACCCTATGGTGATGTTTGGTTGTTGGACGAAGGGCGTAAGACTTGGTGTAACCAAGCATTCCTTAGTATTTGGGGAATGTTACTACCAAGCCACGGAAATGGTTTTGGTGTTCGATTGTTTAGCGCGTGTTCGCTTTTGGTGTTGAAGTGATGAACCATGAGGTTCGTCGGGTGATTGGAACCTTTGAGGCCGAGTGTTTAAAATCTCGATGTGTGTTGGTAATGGAGTCTTTATGACGCGACATTAGGTGCCTCTTTTATACCTACTAGCGTGGTGTCGACTCCGATTGTGTTGTGGTTACATTGTACTTAGGGTACCGGGAGAAACCCGTAGGTACATGAGTGACTAGGTGAAACTTGACAAACTAAAGCAATTGGATAATTGCGAGGGTATGGTTTGTGTAATCGTGGTACACTTTTCGTTCGAAGTGTTTAAGGATTGATTGAAATCCTTCGTGTGCTCAAGGTTAGAGCAAGGTGTGGTGATGGGTCGTGTGTACCTAATTGTTGGTAAAGTCTACCTTTGGTAGCATCGTACGGGTGTACGAGTTGTGATATAGGAACGTGTTTCCAAGTGGGGGAGTCGCACTCCTGCGCGAGGAAAGTGTTAGTGTGATATTTCGGATGATGATTTTGGTAGATCTGGAATTTTTACCGAGACCTAGTTTTGGGTCGATTCGTGGTAGAGTGCGATTTCGGATAAATTGTACTTATGGTTTGGATTGGAATCCCACCGAGGCGGTAATGTGGTAAATCTCGTTGAGAGATAATGGACGTGTTTGGTGAGCAAGGTGAAATCCTTCGGTTAAGGAAGGTGTGTGTCGGGTTCTCTTTTGGAGAATTCTTGTTCGGTACCTATGTTTGATATAGGTGGTTCTTGCTCGATTATGGTATGTAGTTGATGAAGCATGACCTTCGGGGTCCGCTGACTTCATCGTGGTATTGATGATTAATGAAGCATGACTTTCGGGGTCCGCTGACTTCATTATAGTATGGTTGCGTGATGGAGCATGATCTTTAGGGTCCGCTGACTTCATCATGGGAGTACGTGATTGATGGAGCATGATCTTTAGGGTCCGCTGACTTCGTCATGAGCGTGGTGTTGAGATCGGTGAAGCATGATCTTCGGGTCCGCTGACTTCATCCGGTATTGAGATCGGTGAAGCATGATCTTCGGGTCCGCTGACTTCATCCGATATTGAGATTGGTGGAGCATGACCTTCGGGGTCCGCTGACTTCATCAAGAGGGTTGTGTTGTGGGACGTGAATATCGGGTTGTTCGTATTCACAATATTTCGGGTAGTACGAATGTCCCTGTTGGTTGGGCTCATAGTTTGAGGTAGTGAATGTCGGGTAGTTCGGATTCACTAAGGTTCGGGTTGTACGGCCATCCTCGGTTATACTATGTGGTGGTAGTAGTGAATATCGGTTTGCGCGTATTCACGATGACTCGGGTTTTGCGGTCATGTCGTTGTGAGATATATGGATTGGGTTGGTGGATTTCGGGTTGTGCGAATTCACTAAGGTTCGGGTTGTTTCGACCATCCTCCATATGTGTTTTGGCTCGGGTTGTTTCGGCCATGTTGAGTTGTAATCTATTGGTTGTTTGATACACCAATGGTGGGGTCGTGAGGACCATGTTGTGGGAACTATCGGTCGTTTTATGCGTCGATGGTGGGGTCGTGAGGACCATGTGGTATGATTAGTGGTGCGATAGCCGTATTTCGCTCACATGTTTGTTACGGGTGTGACGATAGATGATTTCGTACCCCTTGGGATTTGCGTTCCCATAGCCGTTTTGGGCGCTATCGGTTTCTAACCGTTGGATTGTATTGTTACGGTAGTTGCGTATTGGTCGTATTGCGCACTACAAGGGATGTTTAATGATTAGGTGATATCCGTAAGGATTCGTTTGGTTCGGTTTCATCGTTTCGGATTGTTGACTTTAGGTTGAGACTTGGTTGCTTTTAGCGTTGTACTCGGTAATAGTACACTAAGGAATTAATATCTCGGTATGAGATTGGTTGGGTTTTTTTTTTCCCAGTGTTAGGGAATGAGCATGGTGTTAGTGCTCGGATTGTGGATTTGATAAATCGCGGGTGACGATTTAGTTGTGGAAGGCGATTCGTTGGGAAAAATTGCTTAGGAAAGTCGGATTGGACTTATGTTGAGGACCGTAAAGTGGAGTCCGTTTGGTCAAGTGATGAGGATCACGAGGACGTGATCGAGTTTAAGTGGGGGAGAGTTGTAAGACCCGAATATTTATTTTGTATACTTGTTTATTAAAGGCATATGAGATCGGGCTTCGTTGAATATTTATATATATTAAAATTGGAAAAGAGCTGAATCTGTCAATCTGCGCGCCGCGCAAAGCGGCCGCGCGCCGCGCAAACTCGCTGACAGAACCTATCTTGTTTTATTTATTTTAAATGAAGGGTATTTGGGTAATTTCACATGGGGCCGGATTTGTGGGCATTATCAGTTGGTTTAGATCCAACTTTGGATCATTTCACATCCATTCATCATCCTCATCCATTCTTAGAGAGAGAGGGAGGTCTAGAGAGAGATTTGAGGTTTTGGGGAAGAAGAAGCTCGAATCGATCAAAGTCTCGGGTTTTAAAGTTGTTCCTTTCGTTCTCGGCTACGCGGTGATAGTATTGGTAAGCTCAAACTCCGAATTTCATCTATTTAATTTGATATTCAAGTTAGGGTTTTGAGTTAATTTGTTGTAATACCCTTTTAGGTGATGAAATGGGTTTAGTGATGCTAGTAATCGGGTTTATTGTTAATTGTTGGTGGATTTGGGTTGGTGAACAAATTGGCCATGTTTAGAACTTGAAATTTAGTTTAATCACTTTAGTTAGCGATTATGGAAGTATTGGAACCCATTGGAGGTTGTTTGGTTGACTAACTTTGACTTTGGGTCAAATTAGGGTTTGGTGGAGACTATGACCCGATTGGCGATTTAATGAGGTTTATAAACTTAAAATGGATTAAGTTGAAGTATAGAACCGAGTTAAATGTGTTTTGGTGTCAAAACTTGTAAAGGATGAGATTTTGGCCTTTATGGGTCAAAATTAGGGTTTAAGTGTCAAAATGGGTATGACACGTGTTTGGCACTTGTGTTCGGGTTTAATGGATGTATTAGGACCATTCTCACTCGTGTTAGTGATTATTGATTAGTTTTGGGCACGGTTTGTACTTGGAAGTGCATTTGGGTCGAATTTGCACTAAGGGTCGAATTGGGTGGTTTATAAATCCATCCTAATTGTATTGTTGTAATTGTGATAATGGAATAGGTATCTTCCATTGGCAAGTTGCGGATTCACTTGGAAGCTTCTTCAAGACTTCAAGGTGAGTGATAATATCCTATGTGCATATGTATGTGTAGGATGGGTGCGGGTCGGGTGAAGTGATTCTCGGTTATAGAGCTCACTTCACATATAGGTGGTTTTGATGGACTTGTGTATAAGTCCAATCGGCACGTTGTGCGTTTTGGTTGACCATCTTTGGCGAGATGCACATTTTGTGTGCACATTATCACACTTGGTTGTGATTTGGTTGTTGTAACCCTAATGGCGAAGGGTTGATATGGTTGTGTTGTGGATGACCCCGATTTGGGGGATTTTATAATCCCGTGACCATGGGTTTTGGTATTGAGAAATGAATCTCGGGTAGTGCGGATTCATGGTGACTCGGGTTGTTCGGTCACCTTATTTGAGGTAGTGAATCTCGGGTAGTGCGGATTCACGATGACTCGGGTTGTTCGGTCATCTTATGGTTGAGAAGTGAATTTCGGGTTGTGCGAATTCACAAGGCTCGGGTTGTTCGGCCAATGTTCGTGTGATTGAGGTTAAGGGGTTAACCTTGTGTATTATTATTATTGTATTATATTAATGTGTTGTTGTGTTGTAGCTAACCCTCCGGGTGTAGCTATTTGGCGATGTTTACTTTGTCGTTGGCGGACTATCTTTTGTGTTGTATCATTAGCTCGTTGCTTAGATCGTACGATATGCTTAGTGTAGATGCTTTATACTTGGATGCTTCGGTATGCGGTATTTGTTTTGTGTGGCGTATTCATTTTATACATATATATGTATGTAGTATGTTATCATTCACTAAGCATTAGCTTACCCTCTCGTTGTTGACTCTTTTTATAGATACGATGCGGACGGTGGCTCGGGTAAGCGCGAGGACTAGAAGACTTGCATAGTTGCTTTAGTGACTTGCTTTTGGATCGTTTAGGATTGGGTAGTGTATCCCCAATCGCCATGCTCGGCTTTGTTTGTATTAAAAGTCTTTTGGTCAAATGTTGTATTTCGGTACTTAAGGTGGCAAAATGGGTCAATGTGGGACCTACTTCGTAAACTTAATTTTATTAATTAAACGTGCTAGTTTTATATATATGAATTCATGGTTAAAAGCGTTTTGGCTAATGACATCGGGAACGGGTCAAACATTTTGGCATTTTAAGTAAAACGGGACAGCGGGCTGCCAGACAGGTTCTGCGCGCCGCGCAACCTGTTGGCGCGCCGCGCAACTGGGTCAGTCAGCAAAAAAAAATTTTTTTGTTGTAAAATTTAACGGGAATTGTCGTGGTTTGGTTTGGGTTGTTACATTTTATGAGGGTTTTGATGGTGATATTCGGCTGTAAACAATAGCAGGAATGACTCATTATGGTTTTAGTTTGTCGAAAGTGATCAAGGTGTGGTCGTGATGTTTCAAAAAGGAAACTACTTCTCCTTTTATCTGTTTTCTTTTTCCTTTTCTTCAGTAATTGCAGTAGGTCATATAACGTACCTATTGTTGATGGATACTGTAACCATAATCGACCTAATTTGTTCTGTATTGACTTTGATATCGAATTATAACCATTTTGTAGACAAGAAGTACATAAATGTTCAATCAGGGAATTAATAAATTATATAAACAGATATAGCTGGTAAACGAATCTGTTATGTTTTGTTTTATCTTCTTAATCGTTCTGTAAAGGAATAAGGATGATAGTGAAGTGTAACAACCTGTACAATTTTCCAGTTTTAAAACTATATTCCATTAAATTAAATAATTAAATAACATATTAATATTAATTCTATAATCTAATCGAGTGACTTGTATCCATTAGGAAACAAAATTGAATCTAATTACTGTGATGTATAATATAGGTAACGATTTCATTTAGTTTTTATTGATTTTTATATAATAAATATAATTTTTAATAATAATAATAATAATAATAAATAATAATACTGATAATATTAATTAATAATAATAATTCTATTGATAATAATCATCCTAATAATAATAATAATAATAATAATAATAATAATAATAATAATAGTATTTAGAATACTAATAATTATAGTAATGTTTATAATGACATCTTTATTAATAAAATGTATTATCTTTTATAATAACTAAAATGTATAATAATAATATTGATTCTCAAACATAATACTTAATAATAATATTGGTAATATCATTTTAAATGTTTTAAATTCTTATATCTTTATTAATATTACTATTAGTGATAATGAGATTGATATAACTAATTACGCTTATCAAATCTCTTGTATATAAAAAAAATTTTGAAACTAATGTTATTAATAAAAGTAATATAATAATTATATTTTAATTTGTTTTTAAATTTAATATAATAATATTACCTATTATTAATTATGTAATACTTATATCATAAGGCAACTTATCTTATATATATTTAATAGAAATCATAAATTTATAATAACTTAAACTTATTTTTAAATTAACAGTACTTAATTAATCTAAATTGTTGTTTTACATTTTATATTCCAATTATTTAAAGTATACATTATTATATATTCTTGTATTTATATATGTACATATTTATTTACAAATAATAGTTCGTGAATTATCGGGAATAGTCAAGGTCAAATGTATTCATGAAAAATAGTTCTAACGTTATGAGACCCGGTTTAATAGACTTTGCTTATCTTGTTGAAACCATATAAAGATTGAAGTTTAAATTTGGTCGAAAATTTCCGGGTCGTCACATGTAGCACCGACAGCAACAGTACCACCATCAACAGCACCAGCAGCATAACCAGTACCAACAACAACAACATCATCACACGTCTCAACCTCACAATCTATACCTCAAGCATAATTATCGTTCTACGAATCGTTCTACATAAACTATCTTCGTCCTTCATGGCAATTATGTAATCTCTAATGTTTTAGAGATTATGTACTCTAGTTCTAGCCGTAAATCTGATGAGTTTAATATCACATTGACTCATTAAATCCATGATTACGTCTGAAGAAAATATATATGTATATATGTTTTCATAGAGATTGTAATTAAAATTTTTATTGTACAAACAGTTAATGGTGAAAATATTTTGACGGGTAGGTAATACCCGAGGAATATTTAGATTTCGCATTAATAAGTTATACTGTACATTCTTCAAATCTGATTCAACAGTCATTTACTATCCTACTTACATCCACAGATATACGTAACCGTTCACCACAGAATAATCATTTTTCATTCAATTTCATATTTGAATTTTGATTTATCAGAATTCAACAAGTGGCATAATGAAGAAAACATTGAACAAAATAAAATTTGTTAGAAACAAACAAATTAACTATGAGAAATTTTGTTAAGAATCCACGCTAACTGTTCCTATCTAACTGATTACATTTTTATTTATCGCAGTTTATTTATCGCAATTTAATTATCGCAATTTTATTTATCGTCATTTAATTTCTGTTATTTACTTTACGCATTTTATTTATCGTCATTTAAATTTTGTATTTATTTTACGCACTTTAGATATCGGGACACGTATACAAGGTTTTGACATATCATATCGATGCATATATATATATATATATATATATATATATATATATATATATATATATATATATATATATATATATATATATATATATATATATATATATATATATATATATATATTATTTGGAATAACCATAGACACTCTATATGCAGTAATGATCGAGTTCTCTATACAGGGTTGAGGTTGATTCTATAATAATATATATACTTTGAGTTGTGATCGAGTCTGAGACATGTACACAGGTCACGATACGTATTAATTAATTCGAATATTATATATTAAACTATATATGAATTATTGGACTGTCAACTGTGGACTATCGACTGTGGACTAATAACATTGGACAATTAAAATGAATTAAAATATTGATTATAATATATGAAACTAAACAATTCTTCAAGTTTGCCACTTGATTTCATCTTAAACCTCATTTGTATCTTGACGATTACAATCTGCGTTCAAACCTTTCATGATTCTTGAAAACACCTCAATCGAGAAAATGAACCAACTGCACTTCATCTACGAAAGATGAAATGTCCCGTTCTTATTGATTAAAAACGTTCCATATTAATTGATTTCGTTGCGAGGTTTTGACCTCTATATGAGACGTTTTTCAAAGACTGCATTCATTTTTAAACAAACCATAACCTTTATTTCATCAATAAAGGTTTAAAAAGCTTTACGTAGATTATCAAATAATGATAATCTAAAATATCCTGTTTACACACGACCATTACATAATGGTTTACAATACAAATATGTTACAACAAAATAAGTTTCTTGAATGCAGTTTTTACACAATATCATACAAGCATGGACTCCAAATCTTGTCCTTATTTAAGTATGCGACAGCGGAAGCTCTTAATAATCACCTGAGAATAAACATGCTTAAAACGTCAACAAAAATGTTGGTGAGTTATAGGTTTAACCTATATATATCAAATCGTAACAATAGACCACAAGATTTCATATTTCAATACACATCCCATACATAGAGATAAAAATCATTCATATGGTGAACACCTGGTAACCGACATTAACAAGATGCATATATAAGAATATCCCCATCATTCCGGGACACCCTTCGGATATGATATAAATTTCAAAGTACTAAAGCATCCGGTACTTTGGATGGGGTTTGTTAGGCCCGATAGATCTATCTTTAGGATTCGCGTCAATTAGGGTGTCTGTTCCCTAATTCTTAGATTACCAGACTTAATAAAAAGGGGCATATTCGATTTCGATAATTCAACCATAGAATGTAGTTTCACGTACTTGTGTCTATTTTGTAAATCATTTATAAAACCTGCATGTATTCTCATCCCAAAAATATTAGATTTTAAAAGTGGGACTATAACTCACTTTCACAGATTTTTACTTCGTCGGGAAGTAAGACTTGGCCACTGGTTGATTCACGAACCTATAACAATATATACATATATATCAAAGTATGTTCAAAATATATTTACAACACTTTTAATATATTTTGATGTTTTAAGTTTATTAAGTCAGCTGTCCTCGTTAGTAACCTACAACTAGTTGTCCACAGTTAGATGTACAGAAATAAATCGATAAATATTATCTTGAATCAATCCACGACCCAGTGTATACGTATCTCAGTATTGATCACAACTCAAACTATATATATTTTGGAATCAACCTCAACCCTGTATAGCTAACTCCAACATTCACATATAGAGTGTCTATGGTTGTTCCGAAATATATATAGATGTGTCGACATGATAGGTCAAAACATTGTATACGTGTCTATGGTATCTCAAGATTACATAATATACAATACAAGTTGATTAAGTTATGGTTGGAATAGATTTGTTACCAATTTTCACGTAGCTAAAATGAGAAAAATTATCCAATCTTGTTTTACCCATAACTTCTTCATTTTAAATCCGTTTTAAGTGAATCAAATTGCTATGGTTTCATATTGAACTCTATTTTATGAATCTAAACAGAAAAAGTATAGGTTTATAGTCGGAAAAATAAGTTACAAATCGTTTTTGTAAAGGTAGTCATTTCAGTCGAAAGAACGACGTCTAGATGACCATTTTAGAAAACATACTTCCACTTTGAGTTTAACCATAATTTTTGGATATAGTTTCATGTTCATAATAAAAATCATTTTCTCAGAATAACAACTTTTAAATCAAAGTTTATCATAGTTTTTAATTAACTAACCCAAAACAGCCCGCGGTGTTACTACGACGGCGTAAATCCGGTTTTACGGTGTTTTTCGTGTTTCCAGGTTTTAAATCATTAAGTTAGCATATCATATAGATATAGAACATGTGTGTAGTTAATTTTAAAAGTCAAGTTAGAAGGATTAACTTTTGTTTGCGAACAAGTTTAGAATTAACTAAACTATGTTCTAGTGATTACGAGTTTAAACCTTCGAATAAGATAGCTTTATATGTATGAATCGAATGATGTTATGAACATCATTACTACCTTAAGTTCCTTGGATAAACCTACTGGAAAAGAGAAAAATGGATCTAGCTTCAACGGATCCTTGGATGGCTCGAAGTTCTTGACGCAGAATCATGACACGAAAACAAGTTCAAGTAAGATCATCACTTGAAATAAGATTGTTATAGTTATAGAAATTGAATAAAAGTTTGAATATGATTATTACCTTGTATTAGAATGATAACCTACTGTAAGAAACAAAGATTTCTTGAGGTTGGATGATCACCTTACAAGATTGGAAGTGAGCTAGCAAACTTGAAAGTATTCTTGATTTTATGAAACTAGAACTTTTGGAATTTATGAAGAACACTTAGAACTTGAAGATAGAACTTGAGAGAGATCAATTAGATGAAGAAAATTGAAGAATGAAAGTGTTTGTAGGTGTTTTTGGTCGTTGGTGTATGGATTAGATATAAAGGATATGTAATTTTGTTTTCATGTAAATAAGTCATGAATGATTACTCATATTTTTGTAATTTTATGAGATATTTCATGCTAGTTGCCAAATGATGGTTCCCACATGTGTTAGGTGACTCACATGGGCTGCTAAGAGCTGATCATTGGAGTGTATATACCAATAGTACATACATCTAAAAGCTGTGTATTGTACGAGTACGAATACGGGTGCATACGAGTAGAATTGTTGATGAAACTGAACGAGGATGTAATTGTAAGCATTTTTGTTAAGTAGAAGTATTTTGATAAGTGTATTGAAGTCTTTCAAAAGTGTATAAATACATATTAAAACACTACATGTATATACATTTTAACTGAGTCGTTAAGTCATCGTTAGTCGTTACATGTAAGTGTTGTTTTGAAACCTTTAGGTTAACAATCTTGTTAAATGTTGTTAACCCAATGTTTATAATATCAAATGAGATTTTAAATTATTATATTATCATGATATTATCATGTATGAATATCTCTTAATATGATATATATACATTAAATGTTGTTACAACGATAATCGTTACATATATGTCTCGTTTCAAAATCATTAAGTTAGTAGTCTTGTTTTTACATATGTAGTTCATTGTTAATATAATTAATGATATGTTTACTTATCATAATATCATGTTAACTATATATATAACCATATATATGTCATCATATAGTTTTTACAAGTTTTAACGTTCGTGAATCACCGGTCAACTTGGGTGGTCAATTGTCTATATAAAACCTATTTCAATTAATCAAGTCTTAACAAGTTTGATTGCTTAACATGTTGGAAACATTTAATCATGTAAATATCAATCTCAATTAATATATATAAACATGGAAAAGTTCGGGTCACTACAGTACCTACCCGTTAAATAAATTTCGTCCCGAAATTTTAAGCTGTTGAAGGTGTTGACGAATCTTCTGGAAATAGATGCGGGTATTTCTTCTTCATCTGATCTTCACGCTCCCAGGTGAACTCGGGTCCTCTACGAGCATTCCATCGAACCTTAACAATTGGTATCTTGTTTTGCTTAAGTCTTTTAACCTCACGATCCATTATTTCGACGGGTTCTTCGATGAATTGAAGTTTTTCGTTGATTTGGATTTCATCTAACGGAATAGTGAGATCTTCTTTAGCAAAACATTTCTTCAAATTCGAGACGTGGAAAGTGTTATGTACAGCCGCGAGTTGTTGAGGTAACTCAAGTCGGTAAGCTACTGGTCCGACACGATCAATAATCTTGAATGGTCCAATATACCTTGGATTTAATTTCCCTCGTTTACCAAATCGAACAACGCCTTTCCAAGGTGCAACTTTAAGCATGACCATCTCTCCATTTTCAAATTCTATATCTTTTCTTTTAATGTCAGCGTAGCTCTTTTGTCGACTTTGGGCAGTTTTCAACCGTTGTTGAATTTGGATGATCTTCTCGGTAGTTTCTTGTATAATCTCCGGACCCGTAATCTGTCTATCCCCCACTTCACTCCAACAAATTGGAGACCTGCACTTTCTACCATAAAGTGCTTCAAACGGCGCCATCTCAATGCTTGAATGGTAGCTGTTATTGTAGGAAAATTCTGCTAACGGTAGATGTCGATCCCAACTGTTTCTGAAATCAATAACACATGCTCGTAGCATGTCTTCAAGCGTTTGTATCGTCCTTTCGCTCTGCCCATCAGTTTGTGGATGATAGGCAGTACTCATGTCTAGACGAGTTCCTAATGCTTGCTGTAATGTCTGCCAGAATCTTGAAATAAATCTACCATCCCTATCAGAGATAATAGAGATTGGTATTCCATGTCTGGAGATGACTTCCTTCAAATACAGTCGTGCTAACTTCTCCATCTTGTCATCTTCTCTTATTGGTAGGAAGTGTGCGGATTTGGTGAGACGATCAACTATTACCCAAATAGTATCAAAACCACTTGCAGTCCTTGGCAATTTAGTGATGAAATCCATGGTAATGTTTTCCCATTTCCATTCCGGGATTTCGGGTTGTTGAAGTAGACCTGATGGTTTCTGATGCTCAGCTTTAACCTTAGAACACGTCAAACATTCTCCTACATATTTAGTAACATCGGCTTTCATACCCGGCCACCAAAAATGTTTCTTGAGATCCTTGTACATCTTCCCCGTTCCAGGATGTATTGAGTATCTGGTTTTATGAGCTTCTCTAAGTACCATTTCTCTCATATCTCCAAATTTTGGTACCCAAATCCTTTCAGCCCTATACCAGGTTCCGTCTTCTCGAATATTAAGATGCTTCTCCGATCCTTTGGGTATTTCATCCTTTAAATTTCCCTCTTTTAAAACTCCTTGTTGCGCCTCCTTTATTTGAGTAGTAAGGTTATTATGAATCATTATATTCATAGATTTTACTCGAATGGGTTCTCTGTCCTTCCTGCTCAAGGCATCGGCTACCACATTTGCCTTTCCCGGGTGGTAACGAATCTCAAAGTCGTAATCATTCAACAATTCAATCCACCTACGCTGCCTCATATTCAGTTGTTTCTGATTAAATATGTATTGAAGACTTTTGTGGTCGGTATATATAATACTTTTGACCCCATATAAGTAGTGCCTCCAAGTCTTTAATGCAAAAACAACCGCGCCTAATTCCAAATCATGCGTCGTATAATTTTGTTCGTGAATCTTCAATTGTCTAGACGCATAAGCAATCACCTTCGTTCGTTGCATTAATACACAACCGATACCTTGCTTTGATGCATCACAATAAATCACAAAATCATCATTCCCTTTAGGCAATGACAATATAGGTGCCGTAGTTAGCTTTTTCTTCAATAACTGAAACGCTTTCTCTTGTTCATCATTCCATTCAAATTTCTTCCCTTTATGCGTTAATGCAGTCAAGGGTTTTGCTATTCTGGAAAAGTCTTGGATGAACCTTCTGTAGTAACCAGCTAGTCCTAAAAACTGGCGTATGTGTTTCGGAGTTTTCGGGGTTTCCCACTTTTCAACAGTTTCTATCTTTGCCGGATCCACCTTAATACCTTCTTTGTTCACTATGTGACCGAGGAATTGAACTTCTTCCAACCAAAATGCACACTTTGAAAACTTAGCGTACAATTCTTCCTTCCTCAATACTTCTAACACCTTTCTCAAATGTTCACCGTGTTCTTGGTCATTCTTTGAGTAAATAAGTATGTCATCAATGAAAACAATGACAAACTTGTCAAGGTATGGTCCACACACTCGGTTCATAAGGTCCATGAACACAGCTGGTGCATTAGTTAAACCAAACGGCATGACCATAAACTCGTAATGACCGTAACGTGTTCTGAAAGCAGTCTTTGGAATATCATGTTCTTTCACCCGCATTTGATGATACCCGGAACGTAAGTCAATCTTTGAATAAACAGACGAGCCTTGTAGTTGATCAAATAAGTCGTCGATTCTCGGTAGTGGGTAGCGGTTCTTGATGGTAAGTTTGTTCAACTCTCGGTAGTCGATACACAACCTGAATGTACCATCTTTCTTCTTGACAAACAAAACAGGAGCTCCCCACGGTGATGTGCTTGGTCGAATGAAACCACGCTCTAAAAGTTCTTGTAATTGGCTTTGTAGTTCTTTCATCTCGCTGGGTGCGAGTCTGTAAGGAGCACGAGCTATTGGTGCAGCTCCTGGTACAAGATCTATTTGAAATTCAACGGATCGATGTGGGGGTAATCCCGGTAATTCTTTCGGAAATACATCGGGAAATTCTTTTGCAATGGGAACATCATTGATGCTCTTTTCTTCAGTTTGTACTTTCTCGACGTGTGCTAGAACAGCATAGCAACCTTTTCTTATTAGTTTTTGTGCCTTCAAATTACTAATAAGATGTAGCTTCGTGTTGCCCTTTTCTCCGTACACCATTAAGGGTTTTCCTTTTTCTCGTATAATGCGAATTGCATTTTTGTAACAAACGATCTCCGCTTTCACTTCTTTCAACCAGTCCATACCGATTATCACATCAAAACTCCCTAACTCTACTGGTATCAAATCAATCTTAAATGTTTCGCTAACCAGTTTAATTTCTCGATTCCGACATATATTATCTGCTGAAATTAATTTACCATTTGCTAATTCGAGTAAAAATTTACTATCCAAAGGCGTCAATGGACAACTTAATTTAGCACAAAAATCTCTACTCATATAGCTTCTATCCGCACCCGAATCAAATAAAACGTAAGCAGATTTATTGTCAATAAGAAACGTACCCGTAACAAGCTCCGGGTCTTCCTGTGCCTCTGCCGCATTAATATTGAAAACTCTTCCGCGGCCTTGTCCATTCGTGTTTTCCTGGTTCGGGCAATTTCTAATAATGTGGCCCGGTTTTCCACATTTATAACAAACTACATTGGCATAGCTTGCTCCGACACTACTTGCTCCGCCATTACTCGTTCCGACACCATTTGTTCCTTTCGTTCTATTAACCCCTGGTCCGTAGGCCTCACACTTCGCCGCGCTATGACCATTTCTTTTACACTTGTTGCAAAATTTGGTGCAGAACCCCGAGTGATACTTTTCACACCTTTGGCATAGCTGCTTCTGATTGTTGTTGTTGTTGCGGTTATTATTGTTGTTGGGATGATTGTTGTAGTTGCTGTTGTTGTTGTTGTTGTTGTTGGGCCGCTTGTTGTAGTTGCGATTGATGTTGCGATTGTTGGGATAATTGTTGCGATTGCTGTTGTTGTTGTATTGGTGATTCTTATCACCATTTTCCTCCCACTTTCTTTTGACTTGCTTCACATTGGCCTCTTCAGCAGTCTGTTCTTTAATTCTTTCTTCAATCTGGTTCACTAGTTTGTGAGCCATTCTACATGCCTGTTGTATGGAGGCGGGCTCGTGTGAACTTATATCTTCTTGGATTCTTTCCGGTAATCCTTTCACAAACGCGTCGATCTTCTCTTCCTCATCTTCGAATGCTCCTGGACACAATAGGCACAATTCTGTGAATCGTCTTTCATACGTGGTAATATCAAATCCTTGGGTTCGTAACCCTCTTAGTTCTGTCTTGAGCTTATTGACCTCGGTTCTGGGACGGTACTTCTCGTTCATCAAGTGCTTGAATGCTGACCACGGTAGTGCGTACGCATCGTCTTGTCCCACTTGCTCTAGATAGGTATTCCACCATGTTAACGCAGAACCTGTGAAGGTATGCGTAGCGTACTTCACTTTGTCCTCTTCAGTACACTTACTTATGGCAAACACCGATTCGACCTTCTCAGTCCACCGTTTCAATCCGATCGGTCCTTCGGTTCCATCAAATTCCAAAGGTTTGCAGGCAGTGAATTCTTTGTAGGTGCATCCTACACGATTTCCTGTACTGCTAGATCCAAGGTTATTGTTGGTATGTAGCGCAGCCTGTACTGCGGCTATGTTTGAAGCTAGAAAAGTACGGAATTCCTCTTCATTCATATTCACTGTGTGTCGATTAGTCGGTGCCATTTCCTTCAAAATAGTCAAATGGAACAAGTTAATCATACAGAATATTAAGAGTAGTTAATAGTATTTCGTAGCATAATATGAACTCATTTATAAAAGCTTTTTCTTCATATTAGCATTTTATAAGTTTAAATTCAGGTAGTACCTACCCGGTAAGTTCATACTTAGTAGCTAATATACAATTCAACTACTACAATTCTATATGAAAAACTGATTATAATAATATTTCGCGTTCAAACTTTTATACAATATTTTACAAACTTACAATACCGCTTATTTTACATAAAGCATGAAATATAGCACACAATAACTTTGATACAAGATAGTTGTGAAGATAATTCTAGCTAGTACACAAGTCGTTCAGCAAAGGCAATAAAGACACGTAATTCATACGTCCAGAAACAAGTCATGCATTCTGGTTTTACTAGGACTACTTCCCATCCTTGGTCTTGTGCAACATAACCGTTATGGCCGTTGATAAGATAGCGTGTTGTAACGTCGTCAAAGGGACGAGGGTTACGTAATGTCCAACAGTCCCGTAACAATCTAAAAACCTCATTTCTTACCCCAATTACCGACACTTGTGGAAACGTTTTGTTTAATAGTTGTAGCCCGATGTTCTTGTTCTCGCTTTGGTGAGAAGCGAACATTACTAATCCGTAAGCATAACATGCTTCTTTATGTTGCATGTTAGCCGCTTTTTCTAAATCACGAAGTCCAATATTCGGATATATTGAGTCAAAATAATTTCTTAGCCCGTTGCGTAAAATAGCATTTGGGTTCCCCGCAATATATGCGTGAAAGTAAACACATCGTAACTTATGGGTTTCCCAATGTGATATCTCCCATCTTTCAAACGAAAGTCTCTTATAAACCAAGACATTCTTGGAACGTTCTTCGAATGTCTTACAAACTGATCTCGCCTTAAATAGTTGTGCCGAGGAATTCTGACCGACTCTAGACAAGATTTCATCAATCATGTCTCCGGGTAGGTCTCTTAAAATATTGGGTTGTCTATCCATTTTGTGTTTTTAAACTGTAAAATAGACAAGAGTTAGATTCATAAAAAAATACTTATTAATACAAGCAATTTTTACATATATCATAAAGCATAAGCACACTATATTACATATATTACACCACACGAATACAACTATCTTATTCCGACTCGCTTGTTTCTTCTTCTTCGGTTTTGGTTCGTTTTGCCAAGTTTCTAGGGATATATGATGTTCCCCTAATACGAGCCGTCGTGATCCACATTGGTTTAGAAAAACCTGGTGGTTTAGAGGTTCCCGGGTCATTGTTACAACTTAAGGACTTCGGGGGTTGACGATACATATAAAGTTCATCGGGGTTGGAATTAGATTTCTCTATTTTTATGCCCTTTCCCTTATTATTTTCTTTTGCCTTTTTAAATTCAGTTGGGGTAATTTCTATAACATCATCGGAATTCTCGTCGGAATCCGATTCATCGGAGAATTGGTAATCCTCCCAATATTTTGCTTCCTTGGCGGAAACACCATTGACCATAATTAACCTTGGTTGGTTGGTTGAGGATTTTCTTTTACCTAACCGTTTTATTATTTCCCCCACCGGTTCCGATTCTTCTTCCGGTTCCGATTCTTCTTCCGGTTCCGATTCTTCTTCCGGTTCCGACTCTTCTTCCGGTTCCTCTTCGGGAACTTGTGAATCAGTCCACGAATCATTCTAATTTACATTTGACTCTTCATTATTATTAGGTGAGTCAATGGGACTTGATCTAGAGGTAGACATCTATCACATAATATCAAACGCGTTAAGAGATTAATATATCACATAATATTCACATGTTAAAAATATATAGTTTCCAACAAAATTTGTTAAGCAATCATTTTTCAAGTAAACACGGTCGAAGTCCAGACTTACTAATGCATCCTAACAAACTCGATAAGACACACTAATGCAAAATTCTGGTTCTCTAAGACCAGCGCTCGGATACCAACTGAAATGTCCCGTTCTTATTGATTAAAAACGTTCCATATTAATTGATTTCGTTGCGAGGTTTTGACCTCTATATGAGACGTTTTTCAAAGACTGCATTCATTTTTAAACAAACCATAACCTTTATTTCATCAATAAAGGTTTAAAAAGCTTTACGTAGATTATCAAATAATGATAATCTAAAATATCCTGTTTACACACGACCATTACATAATGGTTTACAATACAAATATGTTACAACAAAATAAGTTTCTTGAATGCAGTTTTTACACAATATCATACAAGCATGGACTCCAAATCTTGTCCTTATTTAAGTATGCGACAGCGGAAGCTCTTAATAATCACCTGAGAATAAACATGCTTAAAACGTCAACAAAAATGTTGGTGAGTTATAGGTTTAACCTATATATATCAAATCGTAACAATAGACCACAAGATTTCATATTTCAATACACATCCCATACATAGAGATAAAAATCATTCATATGGTGAACACCTGGTAACCGACATTAACAAGATGCATATATAAGAATATCCCCATCATTCCGGGACACCCTTCGGATATGATATAAATTTCAAAGTACTAAAGCATCCGGTACTTTGGATGGGGTTTGTTAGGCCCGATAGATCTATCTTTAGGATTCGCGTCAATTAGGGTGTCTGTTCCCTAATTCTTAGATTACCAGACTTAATAAAAAGGGGCATATTCGATTTCGATAATTCAACCATAGAATGTAGTTTCACGTACTTGTGTCTATTTTGTAAATCATTTATAAAACCTGCATGTATTCTCATCCCAAAAATATTAGATTTTAAAAGTGGGACTATAACTCACTTTCACAGATTTTTACTTCGTCGGGAAGTAAGACTTGGCCACTGGTTGATTCACGAACCTATAACAATATATACATATATATCAAAGTATGTTCAAAATATATTTACAACACTTTTAATATATTTTGATGTTTTAAGTTTATTAAGTCAGCTGTCCTCGTTAGTAACCTACAACTAGTTGTCCACAGTTAGATGTACAGAAATAAATCGATAAATATTATCTTGAATCAATCCACGACCCAGTGTATACGTATCTCAGTATTGATCACAACTCAAACTATATATATTTTGGAATCAACCTCAACCCTGTATAGCTAACTCCAACATTCACATATAGAGTGTCTATGGTTGTTCCGAAATATATATAGATGTGTCGACATGATAGGTCAAAACATTGTATACGTGTCTATGGTATCTCAAGATTACATAATATACAATACAAGTTGATTAAGTTATGGTTGGAATAGATTTGTTACCAATTTTCACGTAGCTAAAATGAGAAAAATTATCCAATCTTGTTTTACCCATAACTTCTTCATTTTAAATCCGTTTTAAGTGAATCAAATTGCTATGGTTTCATATTGAACTCTATTTTATGAATCTAAACAGAAAAAGTATAGGTTTATAGTCGGAAAAATAAGTTACAAATCGTTTTTGTAAAGGTAGTCATTTCAGTCGAAAGAACGACGTCTAGATGACCATTTTAGAAAACATACTTCCACTTTGAGTTTAACCATAATTTTTGGATATAGTTTCATGTTCATAATAAAAATCATTTTCTCAGAATAACAACTTTTAAATCAAAGTTTATCATAGTTTTTAATTAACTAACCCAAAACAGCCCGCGGTGTTACTACGACGGCGTAAATCCGGTTTTACGGTGTTTTTCGTGTTTCCAGGTTTTAAATCATTAAGTTAGCATATCATATAGATATAGAACATGTGTGGAGTTAATTTTAAAAGTCAAGTTAGAAGGATTAACTTTTGTTTGCGAACAAGTTTAGAATTAACTAAACTATGTTCTAGTGATTACGAGTTTAAACCTTCGAATAAGATAGCTTTATATGTATGAATCGAATGATGTTATGAACATCATTACTACCTTAAGTTCCTTGGATAAACCTACTGGAAAAGAGAAAAATGGATCTAGCTTCAACGGATCCTTGGATGGCTCGAAGTTCTTGACGCAGAATCATGACACGAAAACAAGTTCAAGTAAGATCATCACTTGAAATAAGATTGTTATAGTAATAGAAATTGAACCAAAGTTTGAATATGATTATTACCTTGTATTAGAATGATAACCTACTGTAAGAAACAAAGATTTCTTGAGGTTGGATGATCACCTTACAAGATTGGAAGTGAGCTAGCAAACTTGAAAGTATTCTTGATTTTATGAAACTAGAACTTTTGGAATTTATGAAGAACACTTAGAACTTGAAGATAGAACTTGAGAGAGATCAATTAGATGAAGAAAATTGAAGAATGAAAGTGTTTGTAGGTGTTTTTGGTCGTTGGTGTATGGATTAGATATAAAGGATATGTAATTTTGTTTTCATGTAAATAAGTCATGAATGATTACTCATATTTTTGTAATTTTATGAGATATTTCATGCTAGTTGCCAAATGATGGTTCCCACATGTGTTAGGTGACTCACATGGGCTGCTAAGAGCTGATCATTGGAGTGTATATACCAATAGTACATACATCTAAAAGTTGTGTATTGTACGAGTACGAATACGGGTGCATACGAGTAGAATTGTTGATGAAACTGAACGAGGATGTAATTGTAAGCATTTTTGTTAAGTAGAAGTATTTTGATAAGTGTATTGAAGTCTTTCAAAAGTGTATAAATACATATTAAAACACTACATGTATATACATTTTAACTGAGTCGTTAAGTCATCGTTAGTCGTTACATGTAAGTGTTGTTTTGAAACCTTTAGGTTAACAATCTTGTTAAATGTTGTTAACCCAATGTTTATAATATCAAATGAGATTTTAAATTATTATATTATCATGATATTATCATGTATGAATATCTCTTAATATGATATATATACATTAAATGTTGTTACAACGATAATCGTTACATATATGTCTCGTTTCAAAATCATTAAGTTAGTAGTCTTGTTTTTACATATGTAGTTCATTGTTAATATAATTAATGATATGTTTACTTATCATAATATCATGTTAACTATATATATAACCATATATATGTCATCATATAGTTTTTACAAGTTTTAACGTTCGTGAATCACCGGTCAACTTGGGTGGTCAATTGTCTATATAAAACCTATTTCAATTAATCAAGTCTTAACAAGTTTGATTGCTTAACATGTTGGAAACATTTAATCATGTAAATATCAATCTCAATTAATATATATAAACATGGAAAAGTTCGGGTCACTACAAAAGAAAAGATTGATGCATATAGTTATGCATTTGAAAAACTCTCGGAAACTGAGTAAACGTTTAACACGTAGTTGTGCTAATTCCATAGTGTTATTATTACCCAAAATAACTTGATAATCCCTTTTCAAAGTAGAGAATTTTGTCACAGCTCCAGCAAGACAACTTCGATTTTTCGTTCGAAGCAGCCTTATTATAACCTTGATATATACGTTGCCCTTTCATCATCGTTACTGGGGAACCTTTCATGTTCCACCACATTAGCAATAAACTTACCAAAAACTTCAATTATCTTTGACTTTCCAAAAAATCATTATTATATTTATCGAAATCCCATCATTTACTCATTCGCATCTTGTAAAGAGAACTGCCATACCAAATACCGAGAAATCAGCAATCAGTACTTTGAAAACTCACAGTATTACTACATCAATAGTTATATGTATACATATAACATTTATCTTTTAGAATTATGGTCTTTCATTCTGAAATTCTGAACAGCACTCAGTCTACAAATCAATACTCTGAATGTTGAAAAGGCTGAATGAAGTAGCAGAATCTGTAGACAACCGTAAACGATCTTAATCATCAGAAGTTTAATGATAAAGAATAGTATGTTGAAAAGGCTCAGAAAAGTTGGAACTAGAAAACGGATTGAGCTAACCATGAAGGAGACTCTGAGCAAATCATAAGGACTAAAATTATACATAAAGAACCCCGATGATTCTGTTTCTGATGGAATCTTTAGTGAATATCTTGCTTCTGACTCCAAACTCTTGCGGACAAATTTTCTTCACCATCCTTCGATATTAGAAATTCCAAGATATCATTGTATCTTTCATTATAAATATCCTCCATATTTCTGAAGATATTTTCATAACTATTCTTATCTAAAATCATTAATCTCTTCGTACTATCAGTGTTACATCATATAGAAACTGTTAGTTTCTATATTCTGTAAACTTTCGAGCTTAAAATATGAATGTTATTGAAGTAATGTTGGGAACTGATGCATGAGTTAGTATAATATAATGACACTTGATCAACGTGATTATATTACAGTAAGTCATGCTGAGTTTCTAATGGAACGTGATGATTCACAGATCATAACGTCATCATGTGCCATGTTACACGACTTTTACATTTTATCTGATATATAAACATATCAAGAACATATTTTCTTGATAGTTCTATCTTTCCAGGATATTCTGGTAATTTAACGAATCAAGATCGTGCCATTACCATTCCTTTCTTAGAACATTAACAATGTTCATTTTGAAATTTATATCTGCGAATTCTGGACCATTACAAGAGATGCCTAATCGCAAGAAGAAGAAACGAAGGGACAATGTTCCGAAATAGAAATTGGAGTATAAATCGCAGCAAATAGGAGGGAGTATTAACTCTGGATGACAATGATTATAGGAAACAGAAATAGGGACATTGAAAAATAAGGGGAGATACAAAGCCCGATAACAACATATAAATTACAAACCGTGGATATTAATACGAATAACAATATAAAGACACGGTATAATTAAGAATAGTATCACCTCAAGCTTATATTAAAAGTAAACGGATTTTTCTGGTGGAAGATTGAAAAGAAGAATGACAGAAATGATAATTAGGAAAATATCAAGGTTTAGAATTGGATTAAGCATTTTCACAATCTTTTGAATTTAGGAAGTGAGTATAGAAGTGGTGAAAACTAATGGAATGGAAAAGGTAAATTTATAATGGAAATATCAGATGTAGTAATCGGGACAGATCATCGCATTTAATTAGAGAGATTCTAATTCCCTTAAATCCCGAAGAATCCGATCTTATAGATTTTGAAGATTTTTCTTTGAATCCCTTGAATTTTAGAATTCAACCAAGGCGACGTCAAAAGTCAAGACGCAGCTTATTTTCTAAAATCAACCAAGACAACGTCAAAAGTTAAAACGAAACTTCATTTATTCTTTTCGCTCTTTTGTGATAGCTTCATTCGTGCTCTGCGAATAATCGAATTATATTATCTGTATTATTCCATAATGATAAAACTCTATTTATCAGCTCATATTCGTCATGAAAACATTTTTATTGTAAGCCATGACCACCTCACTCAAATTTCGGGACGAAATTTCTTTAACGGGTAGGTACTGTGACGACCCTGAAATTTCCGACCAAATTTAAACTTAATCTTTATATAATTGCGACACGATAAGCAAAGTTTGTAATATTGAGTCTCGAAAAGTTTGAAACTACATTCATGTAATCAAATACCCTTTGACCATACCCGACGATTCACGAACAATTGTGTGTAAATAAATATGTAAAAATAAATATAAATATAAGTGTATATATATGATGTTTTAAATTAATAATGTACATATTAATCATTTGAATTAAAATGTAAAATCATAAGTAAAATAATTAAGTTACTACCATATGAAATTATATATATATATATATATATATATATATATATATATATATATATATATATATATATATATATATATATATATATATATATATGTATATGATATTCTTATAAATCCATATATATGATTCCTATAAATAATTGTTATTATATTGTAAAGTATAAATGCTAAACATTCAATATATATATATATATATATATATATATATATATATATATATATATATATATATATATATATATATATATATATATATATATATATATATATATATACTTTGTTATATTAGTATTGCTACTAATAATATTGTTATCTGTAATAATATGGATATTATTATAATTAGGATGGTGTTAGGATTATTATCATTAATAGTATTTTTTGTTATCATTTTTATTAGTATTAAATATCATTATTATTGGTATCATTCTTAATATTATTATTTTGGTATTATTATTTATTTTAAATATTAATATTTCTATTATTATCCTTACTAACAAAAATTATTTATATATATTTTTTTTATTTGTAATATTGTTTATTATTATTAATATTAAAACTATTACCATTATTTATATATAATAATTATAAAAATTAATAAAATCAGTAAAGGGAATGAATTTGTTTTACGTTACTATCATACTATTAATGATTTACAAATTCGTACGATTTATATTCCATCCAAAACAGAAAATCCAAATCAGTTAGCACTCATTGTCTCATTTTTAATTTTTTAAATTTTCTTTGTACCTGATCAGATATATCCTGTCTATATTTTTGTCATAACATCGATTCAATCACAGTTGTAAAAGGATACCAGACGTAATTACTTCAAACCAGCGAATTAAACAGAGTCATTATTTTTTTTTCTCTCTTTCTTTCTCCTTTCAGCTCGATACCTCTGTTTCATACAATTTTTTTAAACTTCGAATTTGAATGATTTTCTAAAATGTGTAAACGCAGTCTTATTAGGAATCAATCACTATAACTACCTGAAAAATCTTGAGTCTCAATTCTTTATATCAAGTTCCAATTTGCGGGTCAAAGATTTAAAATAAAAAGTCAACCAAATTGTTCCTGAGGTAATTCGAACTCGTATTGGTATTTTCTGTTAAATTGATGGTCGAGAAAGTTTCTAGGTGTGATTTTAAACATATTTCGTATTGTAACTTTTGGCTAAAACGTTCCAGAAATCCGAATCAATTATGGAGTTCTTATATTTTTTTTTTTCCCGTAACAGCAGGTTCTTTTTTTTTTTTTTTTAGTTCTCTTATTTTTTTTTTTTCGATTATGTTAAAATAAATTATAATCAACGATTAGTTATATGTTTAAGGAAGAATCTAAACATGTTTGGGGAATTGATTTTCATTGATGGAGTGTCGAGTAAATGGGCAGAAGAAGAAGGAGATGAACAAATAAAACGGGTTTAATATATTTGAAACTAAATATAAATCAGAAACAAACAGACGGACGAATGGTTTATGGGGTGTTTGAGTTAGTGGGAGGTCGTGAGTTCGAGCCCGGGCATGGGTTATATTTTTTTTTGGAACATCTTCTTTTTAAGGTAGTTTATTTATTTATTATTAACACTATCATTATTACAATTACAATTACTATTATTATCATTAATTATGTTATTACTTTTAGGTTACTATTAAAATTTATATTATGAATGTTATTATCATTACTAGTATAAGCAATATCAATCAAAGCTTATTAGTGTTATTATCATTATATTATTACTGCTAGTATTATTATTATTTTCATTTCAAGGTTATTAAGCAAGTTAATAACACAAGTATATAATAAAAGTTGCTATATTAAGGATTATAGAAATTTGTTGCAATTATATGAATACATGTAAAATTATAATTTTGATACAAATTAAGGTTATGAGGAACCATAGTTTTTAACTACGAAGATTATGATTTTTATGACCACAAAAATAAGGGTTTTCATATTATTATTAAAATTAAATATAGAAAATTTGATATAAATATTACTATTATGATAATGACTAGAATCTTAATCAAAATATGATTTAATGGAATTAGAAAAATTATTATAACTATTCTTATCATATTTATTATAATTATAATAATGATACAATTTAGTATTATTATCATTATTTTTATTAACATTATTATTATCAATTTTATCATTATTATTATAAAATAACATTATTATTACTAATATTGATGTATCATAATTAATAATTTAACAAACAAATAGAAATATACTTAATACACATACTTAAACTATATTAATATCTTATTTATTAAAATATATAAAAATGAATAAACCTAATTAAATAATGAAATATAAAAGTAGTAATATAAAAATTACATCACTAATAATAATATATATATTTATTCGATTACGATTATATATATATTAATGAATACATAAATGATATAGGTTCGTGAATCCGAGGCCAACCCTGCATTGTTCAATATAGTCATATGTATTTTTACTATAAAATACAGTATGGTGAGTTTCATTTGCTCCCTTTTTATATATATTTTTGGGACTGAGAATACATGCGCAACTTTTATAACTGTTTTATGAAATAGACACAAGTAATTAAAACTACATTATATGGTTGAATGATCGAAATCGAATATGCCCCTTTTATTAAGTCTGGTAATCTAAGAATTAGGGAACAGACACCCTAATTGACGCGAATCCTAAAGATATATCTATTGGGTCTAACGAACCCCATCCAAAGTACCGGATGCTTTAGTACTTCGATGTTATTTTATATCATGTCCGAATGATTTACCGGAATGATAGGGGATATTCTTATATGCATCTTGTTAATGTCAGTTACCAGGTGTTCAATCCATATGAATGATATTTTTGTCTCTATGCATGGGATGTATATTTACGAGAACTGAAAATGAAAATATTGTGGTCTATTAAAATGATGAAAATGATTATTTATGTTAAACTAATGAACTCACCAACCTTTTGGTTGACACTTGAAAGCAAGTTTATTCTCAGGTATGAAAGAAATCTTCCGCTGTGCATTTGCTCATCTTAGAGATATTACTTGGAGTCATTCATGACATATTTCAAAAGACGTTGCATTCGAGTCGTTGAGTTCATCAAGATTATTATTAAGTCAATTATAGTTAGATATATTATGAAATGGTATGCATGTCGTCAACTTTCGATGTAATGAAAGATTGCCTTTTCAAAAATAAATGCAATGTTTGTAAAATGTATCATATAGAGGTCAAGTACCTCGCAATGAAATCAACTGTTGTGAATCGTTTATAATCGATATGGACTTCGTCCGGATGGATTGGGATGGGGTATGACAGTATTAAGGCCTAAAAACAAG
The DNA here is from genome assembly GCF_046630445.1 of Rutidosis leptorrhynchoides. Lineage (NCBI taxonomy): Eukaryota > Viridiplantae > Streptophyta > Magnoliopsida > Asterales > Asteraceae > Rutidosis > Rutidosis leptorrhynchoides. The sequence continues at coordinate 116,740,316 of NC_092341.1, read as the reverse complement.
AAAGATTCGAACTTTATCTGCAAAATACCCACTTCATCGGTTAAAATTGAGGAGCAAGTAATTATGAAGATGGTGCAAAAAGAATCAAGAGAATCGGAACTAAAACGAAGATTCTAGAGTGAAAACGGTGAAAAACAAGAAATCAAGTTACGATCCAGCGAATTAGCAAGCCAAACGGCTTGACAAACGGGCTTCTAAACGGCCTGCCAGTATGGCAAATGGCCTGCCATACGCCCAGATCAAACATGTACGTTAAACGAGCTGGCCTGGCAAACGGCCTCTGCAAACGGCCAGCCAAACGGCCAGCCAAACGGCCTGCCAGCCGTTTCCAGGCAAATTTCAAGCTTATTTAAAGGGTCTTTGTCATTTATTCCAACACACACTTCAATTCACTTCTTTCTCTCTCTTGTATAATATTAGTCATACTTTCAAGGTCTTCAACTCCTTGCTGAAAATCTTGTACCCGAAGAAGAACGCCGAAGATTGTATTAGGAGCGGTCTGGAGTTTGAAGTTTTCACTTTTGTATTCGGAACTCATTTAATCTACTGGTACTTCTATCCTTTATCTTATTATAATGTCTTTTATCATTATGTTCTGTGATGTTGTTGCCATGATTAGCGAGTAGTTATCTTTAGTGTATGCTATGATATAACCAGTTATAATGTCGAAATAGTATTATGGTTTGCGTATGTTGTTGAAATGCTTTCCAATTATGCTTTAAACTCAATCGCTTTTCCAACTAATAGAACGTAGTTATTGGCTTTGTTATTGGGAAGTCGCGAACCCCGATCCAGAGTACACTATCTGTGTCACCCCTTAGTAAGAGAAGTCTATAGGATACAACGTAAGATCGACTGAGGCACACCAGTTGTAGTAAGTTTATCAAGCTTTGGATTCCGACTGAGGACTCTTTCATAGTGAAACATCTAACTAGACCCCTAGTACATTGTCGGTCTCAGACCATGCTAGTGTAGTCACCAAGCATATAAACTTCGTACGTGCATGCTGAAGCACAACAGTTGTTGTAAGTTGTACCTCTACTAAGTAAGGCCATGGAACCCGGTCAGTGCTGATTAGTACACTGCACCATAACGCGGTCTCAAGCATTGCACCCCGCTTGAGGGATTCTTGGTTAATTAAGGAACTGTTTGTTTAAATACATAAAGGATTGGACCGTTAGAATAACCAAACGTGTTCATGGAAGTCAACTTGACTTGGCCATGGTGTTCTTTATTGTTGAACTCTTTTAAGGGCCTAACTATCTTTTAAATCCAATCATTAATGAAAGCATTGAAACACATCACGTCTCTCGGATATAGTAAACCCTGTATTCTATTATGCTTAAGAAAGTTTAGACCTTTGTGGAATGTTAATACGTCACCTAACCGAGTCGCTCAATTAGATGAGCCGTCTGAACGTGTATGCCTGTAGTCAGACTGCACGGGAGTCGGGGGTAAGGGACGTTGTTGTCTATTCAGAATCTTCAATCCTATCGCATTACCCAGTGACATGTCTTACGCCAGGGGCGTTTAGGACCAGTTTAATGAATACAAGGCCTCTACCTATTCATGAGCCAGCATTCCATAGTCTCGACAGAATAACTGATTAAATCATATTATGCACTTGGTTTAACCTTATCTGAATTACGAATTTTATTGCATTTACTTTATCTATCTTATAAACTAGAAAAACCCAAAATTAGGTAACCACTACTCGTTTATAACTATCTTAAGCTTTAAATATATGTTCGATTCTACTGATATCTTAAAAATACGACCCTAGGTCTTACTTCCCTTACTCATAATAAGGAGTAATACGATTTAGGCCCCGCTAAATATAAATTTAAAACAGTACCCCCTCTTGGTGGCTGATTCTGACGTGTTGCGACCTAACGACACCGCACAAATAAAACCGTCTGTTTTGGCCATACACTTTAGCTGATTTAGGAGTAAGTATCAACCTTATGCCATATTCTCCTTACAATAGATTAGAGGTAGCAGACTTGTCACCCACCAGAATGATTATCCAACTTGCTGATCAAACCATTAGATATCCAAAAAGCATAGTTGAGAACGTCTTGGTGAAAGTCGACAAATTCTTGTATCATACGAATTTCGTAGTGATGGACATTAAGGAAGGCCGTAACACCCTAATTGACATAGGAAGACCGTTCATGAACACGGCTAGGACTGTCATTGATGTGTACAATCAAACCTTGGTCCTACGATCACATGGGGAAAGCGTTGCCTTCAAAATTGACCGACCTACATGTTTTTTCTGAACATGCAGAGATATACACTATTTCCACCAGACAGACCACGTCTGATGATGATTCTCCACCACTAGTATCCGCCACAGAAATGGGCACCATACCTTCTGAGTCACAGTCTGATGAAAATCCTGAAATGGAAGAAGAGGATCCCAACACGGAATTAAAAGAAGAAGAAGAATCTGAGGAGGAGATGGAAGTAGTAGAAGAAACATAAGAGGACGACGAAGAAATAGAGTAAGAAACAGGGATATGTCCGCTCATCTCAGTCGCAATTTAGCAACATCGTGAAGAGGTTATGCAGCTCGAGACGGAAGGTCGAACTAATAGTATGGTGATTCGTCTCCGAAAGACAATCAAAAAACCATATGAGTTAAAAGACATAGAAATTGATATAGCCAGTAGATAAATAAGACCCAAGAATTCAGATAACCCCGCTCATCCACCAATTCAGCCGAGCTCCCTAAAATTTATGACTTAACTACCGAAGATGACGAGGACAAATAACAGAGCATAGATATTGATGTCGACCCTCGCTCTCTACCGGCAGTATCAAATTAAGAAGAGCCAGAATCTTCTTCTGAACTTTCTGAAGTTTGCATCATATCAAATCATCTTAATATGATCTCATTCATCAACTATAATGTTGAATTTGAGGATTTTTTGTAAGCCTTCCGACATTCGACAATTGAATTTACACCTCGATTAAAGGATCGGATTGAAGTTATTAAAGAAGAGTACAATTGTTACCTACCAAGTGAAGATAGTGATACAGAGCTATTAGAAAAGCGCATTTAAGATTTTATCATAACACTTCAAGATTATATGCAAAGAGAATTCTTTATACATCTAGCATGACAATAATGAGAAATATTATGTAAAGATAAATTAAAGGATAGAAATACCAGTAGATTAATCGAGTTCTGAAAGTACAAAAGTGACAAATTTTAACGCACCTCCAATCTTGTACAGACACCGTTTAATGCCTACTCTAGGTTATTATTGCGAATCGATAATTACTAAAATCTTAAAGAGAGACTAGATTGAGATTGATAGTGAATTGTGTGAAGAAGTGTGTGTAAAATGGGATAAAAAAATGCCCTTTATATAGGCAAACAGAAGGTGGGCAAGCCGAGTTCAGGACCTGGGTAAAATACCCTTACCCGAACAAGACAGCTGGGTTTAGGAACCGGGTTTTTTTTTCACGGGTGGTCAAGCCGAGTGGCGAATAAACTGGGCATGCCGGGTGGGAAGCCCAGGTATTTTGGTACCTCGGGTGCCCCTAAGCTGGGTGTTGTTCTGATCTTACCTTCGTTAGAGCTTGTTTCCGGGATCGTAGCTTGGTTTCCGAGGTCGTAACTTGTTTTTCACCATTTTCGCTATAGATTTTTGATTTTAAGCCAGATTTCTTTGATTCTTCTTGCACTATTTTTGAACTCACTTGATCTACAAATTAAAGCAATAAAGTGCTTAAATCTTTGATAAAGTTAATTATTTGATTGTTTGACATAATATTAATGGTAAAACATGACTTTTAGTTGATATCACTCGTATAATCACAAAATGATACTACACTTGGTACAATACGAGTGATGATGTCATACCTTTAAATGAGCATCTACTGCCACCAACTCAAAACCAAGGGTGGGGTACACCTTCTGAAGTTCCTTCATTTGTCTTAATGCTTGGACATAATCCATCTTATTTGCATCATGTCAAAACCATGTCCATTAAAGGAATTCTGCAATATCCAAATGTATTATCCTCTATGTCCGATAGAAGTTATATTTAAGCACAATGCAATTGCTACAATGAGGAACATGTGATCCTTCACACCCTCAAAATGATCAACGGTAGAATCAATAAGATGATTATTATGCTACTTAACGTTAAACAACGGCCACATTGTTACACCTATTCGTTAAGTAGCGACCTTTGCCTTGTCATTCACTCCTGGAGAATCTCGCGATACTTCATTTCATCTCAGTGTTAAAAGCTTGAGTTTACACTAATCAACCATTATTCAGCCCTATAGTTTGGGGTTTTATGATCAATAATTATTATACCATGTATCATGTGACCCAACCTAATGTTTAGTTTGGAACCTCCTCACTAGCATCATTCTGTGAGGTCTTTTCATCATCATCCTACTCCACTATTTCTTAACTCACATATCGGAACCTCCTCATACCACCACTTCCTAAAACGAGAAGAGTTATGTTGTAATAAGAGTCATGTACCACTCTTGATTACTTGTTTTCCATTACTTCACAATATTCATGTACCACTCTTGATTACTTGTTTTCCATTACTTCATAATATTCTTGTATTAAACTCCCTCAATAGATCTTACTTGAACCATCTTTCTCTCATAATATCCCAGGTAGGGTTCACAATCCTCATGATTTCCGTGTGAGGATGTGACTCGTCTTCAAGCCCATCATTTTAAATTGTTTCGCAGTCTCCGATGGAGATTCCACTGAACTCATTTGAGAAGTCTATGCTCCTGTCATTAATTTCACGGCTAGCCTAAACACTTTCAGAAACGTACAACCGCGTCCTCATCGTGCTGGAGGAATGAGCAAGCGATAAGCTCACCCTCGTTATGTGACCGCACGTTTGTACAAATCCATTTTAGAAAGGATCTTAAAATCAATGATTCATCGATATCATATCGAAGGAGTTATTTAAAATTTAAGGAAATACTTGATTTCATCCCAACCTTTTATTCCTTCTTTGGTCGTAACTGAATGATGATCTAGTCTGACTTCGACCTCCCTCTCAACATGAACTTGAAATCATGGTTATCTAGTTATGTTTTGTAAATTTGCTTATAAAATTTTCTTCCAAGAATAAGTTTTCGTATGTCGTGATAAACTGAATACTATCTTGGTGTGCTTCACCTGCAACGTTCGCAGCATTCTGGGATTATTTTGGCTAAATTCCGTTTGCCTTACATTTGAGTTTGGTTGGCTAATTATAGATTAAACGCTTAAAGTTTTCAAATGAATTTAGTGGTGTTTACTATACCTTTCACGTATCTAACTTATAGAAATATGACGAATACCAAATCAATTGTTTCGAGGAAACCAAGTTAGATGACAAAATCTATCATGTCAAAGAACCCGTGGGAATCATAGACCGTGAGGTTGAGAGACTAAAGCAAAGTCATTTACCGATCATTAATGTACACTGAAATGTTCGTCGAGATCCCGAACTCACTTATGAACATGAGAGCATAATTTTTTCTCAACAGTCCAACGACAGTAGACGCTACCTAAAATTTCTGGACGAAATTTTCAATAACGGGTAGGTAATGTAACAATCCTGCTTTTATGTTAATTTTTCGTTAACTTTTATTTTAATACTTAACGGTCGCTACTTGAATTCTAATTGATTTATATATTTGGAATTCATACGCGATCCTTTGTTGAGATACAAGTTAATATGTGTTACATATTCAATGGTTGCATGCTTGGGTTTAGAAGTATTTGGAAAATGACAGGAAACATTTCGGTTAGTGAAAACTGGGAGAAATGTCATTTTATGACATACGAAACATTTGACCATTATTAGAATTAACTATCTATATTCATTTAAAATATGACTTTAATCAATTAGAAATTACTAGATTAGGTTTCGCTATCTTTAGCATATCTCGCTCGTACTGACTCGAATGGAGTTGATTCAATAGCTCGGGCATTCGTATTTTAGTGGGCTACAACTATTTATATTTAAAATACCTTTTTTATACTCCAAAAAATTCGACCGTAGCCCTTGGCCCAAGCCTTTTTAAATTATTTTCTAATTTGAACAAATGCATTTATTTTCCTAAGCCTAAACCTAATTACCTTTTAATTCACAAACTAAATGTTTTCCCCTCCCTCCATTTTGGAAAATCCATGGTTGAAACCACTATCACCAATTCATCATCTTTTCTTCCATGGTTAAATCAACAAGAACTACGCAAGATCTAGGTGTCTAGTTTTGTGTATTCATCTCCCGTTGATCTCATTCCTTGTTTGCTTAGCTTAATTGTAAGAATTATATAAACCCTAACTTCTAATTTTTGATCTTTATTATGTATTTGTAGTGTAAATGAGTCAAGTGCTCGAGTGGTTATGCATGCTTATTTGTGTTTTGATTACCATATCGTTAATTTTATAAAAATTCGTTTTTGAACCCTATGAATAATAAATAGATAACTGGTTTTCTGGGCTTTAAAAAGTTGATTTTTGGATTCTATCCTTAGATTAGTTAATTTTTCATTTATTACACTTAATCTTTCATCATACGGTTTTTAAGATATTGTTTAAATAAAATTGGTGTTTTTCTACGCGTCTAAATCCGACCTTTGAGCAGATTTTGGAATATCTGTAAAGAATAAAACTATGATTTCAGATAGGGGTAGACTATACATGTAAAGGAAGGTTCTTTAATTGGCAGAAACATGATTTGGATTTTTAAGAAGTTATGCTAACAGTAAAAATGTATTTATGATTTGTTGTCAAACTAAGATTTTCAGCTTGTTGACATATTCTGCAATAATTGGCTAAACAATATACCTTAAATAATTTTTCTGGTGATATTTTGGTGTGTTTATGAATTTCTCCAAGTAAAACTGAAAGCTTTTGACTTTTTATGATTTTTCTATAAATAATATTCTAAGACTGTGCAAGCTGAAAACATCGCTGAGTAATTTAGTTATATCATTTGCTCTATAAATAATTGGAAAGTGCGGTCGGACTTTTTAGAAATATGAAAAATGGTTTGAGTACGGTCATGTCAAAAAGCTGAAATGTTTAAAAACAAACATGTTGAGGTCAAACTTTGGTTCGTGACTAGTAATTAAATATGTTGACTTTTATTTTCATATGTTGACTTTTATGTAAGGGTTGATCCTTGTTGACTTATGTTGACCTCAGTTGACTTTTAGTAACTTTGTGTATCGTACTCGAGCATAAGACTTAGGGTTACACTACTACCAGACTTAGCATTATTAGACACTTATTGACCAAACATATAGTTTGAGTACACGAGTCATGGATTGCAGCTTGTATTTCTTTTTGTTGAAATACTTAGCTGTACAAATAAAGGTGAGTTTACAACCCCTTTTTGGTCTAATTTTTTTGAGGTGAGAATACATGCAGTTTTGAAAACTTTTTTACAACATGATACAATTATATAAATTAAATCTTGTATTGCATGAGTTACAGACTAAAAATCCCTTACCTCGATTATGTTAAATTACTTACGTAAGAGCGAATCATATGGACAAATATGCTGGGCGTTGACAGCCCCACTATACGATGTAACTGTAGTGCATATTACTTATTTTAACGTACACCTAGTCAGTGTATGCATATGAAAAGGGTAAATGAATGTTGAGGTTAAGTTTCATAATTCGGGTGCTCATGAATGCAAACTTATGAAAATGTATTATGATTTAAAAAATTGTGATCAAATATCTGGTTTATACTTATGATGAACAAACAAGTGAACTCACCAACTCTATATTGACCTTTAGCATGTTTATTCTCAGGTACTTCGATGATTTTTTCCGCTTTTTGCTAGAGGTTGCATGCTTGCATAGCTGGAGTTCAGCTTTTATTTCAAACACTATTATTCGCAGTTTAGATTTACTTCTTATGTTTTAATAGTGTAACTCATTGTTGATAGTGCTCCAAATGAACATATATTTAGGCTCAATATCCTTCCAATATGTAAAGCTTTTAGTTACTATTGTTCTATTTTTATGTAATAATCGTTTAAATAAATAAGTGCGAAGACGAAAGACGAAAATGAAGATTTGAAGACGCAAATGACCAAAAAGCTCAAATGTACAAGATACAATCCAAGTGGTTCAATTTATTGATAAGAAACGTCTAAAAATTACAAGAGTACAAGTCACGAAACGCAAAGTACAAGATATCTAATCATACGAAAGGACGTTCGAAAATCCGGAACCGAGACATAAACCGAGCATCAACGCGCGAGACAACGGACCTAAAATTACAAGTCAACTATGCACATGAATATAATATAATATATATATATATATAATTATATAAAAATTATATATATTATATATATATTTAAAAATGTGTCGGCAAGCTACAAAACAAAGTGAAGTGAGTTGTCCAAGGCAGCCATGCGATCGCATGGCCTGGAAGAAGCATTTCCATGCAATCGCATGGGCATAAAGTTCATGCCAAGTCCTATAAATTGGAACGTTTTCTGCCGAACACTACACACACTCTACACACTTTTTCTTTCTTCGCTGTAATCTATATTTATAATATTAATTTTAATTTAAGTTTAATAATAATTGGGTTATTGTAAGAAATGTTTTACGGGTTTTAAAGTCGGAACTCTGTCCCGGTAACGCTACGCGATTAATCACCACTGTAAGCTATGTTCTTCCTTTTTAATTTAATGTCTCGTAACTAAGTTATTATTATGCTTATTTAAGCCGAAGTAGTCGTGATGTTAGACTAAATATTAAAGACGGAGTTATTGGATTTTGTACCATAATTAGGGTTTGGACAAAAGACCGACACTTGTGAACATTGGACTATTGACTATTAATAGGTAGGGGGTATTGTCTAATTGAATGACAACTCATTGGAACCTGTCGAACATATCTTCAAATTAGTTAATCTAATAATTATTAAATTGATTACGAATGTCCTATTTAGTCACGTTTATACGACATTGTTTACAATCGTTTTATTAATCAATTGGATTGGGTAATTGATTATTCATTATGGCCAAGTGAATAAATTAATGTATCACGGACTAATTAAAACATGGGTGGATTACATACAAGGATAATTGGTGTAATTGTTAACAAAGTATTAAAACCTTAGATTACACGCAGTCGATAACCTGGTGTAATTATTAACAAAGTATTAAAACCTTGTTACAGTTTGAATCCCTAATTAGTTGGAATATTTGACTTCAGGAATAAGGTTAATTTGACGAGCATATTATAATTATGACCGATGGACTATTATGGGCAAAACCCAGATAGGTATCAAATAAGCTAGGACAAAGGACAATTAACCCAAAGTAATAAATTAAAATCAAAACGTCAAACATCATGATTACGGAAGTTTAAATAAGCATAATACTTTTATTTCATATTTCATTGTACTTTTATTTACTGTCATTTTAATTATTGCAATTTATTTTATTGTCATTTGTCTTTACGTAAAAATATAAAAATTAACAAACCGGTCATTAAACGGTAAACCCCCTTTTATAATAATATTACTACTTATTTATGTATATATTTATATAAATATAGTTGTTAAAAATATAGTGTACGCAATAAGTGGATCCCTGTGGAACGAACCGGACTTACTAAAAACTACACTACTCTACGATTAGGTACACTGCCTATAAGTGTTGTAGCAAGGTTTAGGTATATCCATTCTATAAATAAATAAATAAATAACTTGTGTAAATTATATCGTATTTAATAGTATTTCGTAATAAAATATAATCTATTTCGTATACACCGCTGCACACATCAAGTTTTTGGCGCCGTTGTCGGGGAAGCGAAAGCAAAATGCTATATTCTAAAAAAAAAATATTAGTTTTTAAGCTATTTTTGTAAAAATATAATTTTATATGAGTTTTAAAATACAAAAATATAAAAAGAAAAATAAATATATATATTTCTATATTTTTAAGTGTTTAAATTAAAAAGTTTTTTTTTAAGTTACAAAAACTAATAAGGAATTTTTGAAATATAAGTTTTATTTAAATTATATTTAAATTAAAATCAGAAATAGAGTTAGAAATAAAAAATAAAAAAAACGATCTGAGCCTGCATTTTTGAACCTGCATAACCAGCTGAACCTACATGTCCATGCGATCGCATGACCCTGTAGGCTGATCCTCATGCGGTCGCATGAGTAAAGCTGACAGGCTACAAACCTCAGACCTCATTTATTACGCTGTTAGGGTTTTCAATTAAGTTATTATTAATTAAGTTAGGGTTTAATTAATTTTAGTTTTAATTTAAGTTAGTTTGTAATTTAAGTTTATTTAGTTTTATTAATTATATAAAATTATTACATTTATAAAATAATAATGCAAAAATAATATTTTTATATAAATTTTATTTTTATCATTTTAGTTTATATCTTTTTATAATTTTTATCTTTTTGTTATTTAGTTAATTGTTTTTAATAGTATTGTTCATAATTAATTCTAAACTTAGTTTTTGCCATAGTTATTATATATTTCTAGATTTTTAGGCTTTCCCGTAAAATTCCTTAAGTACTTTTTCTTTAGATTAAGATTTAGGCGCTTTAGAATTTCTCGACGCCGTTATAGATTTTAGTGCCTTTTAAGTTATTGCCATTTTGGATATAGAATTCCTTTTAAGCTTTAATACCTTTAGACGCAATTTTTAATTTTTAGATTTTAGACTTTTAAGTTTCGACGCGTCTCTTTTTCTTTCTCATTTCTACGCTCTAGTTTTTAGGACATAGATTTTTATCTTCTTTAGATCTCGACGAAAAATTATTTTAAGCGGTTAAATTGATAGACATCTAAATTTATGGTTCGTAGTAATAGTTGGATTTGTTAGTGGCGAGTTATGGGCTTCCGATTTAAAGGGTCCTGGCTACCTGCTGCATCTATTGGCTATTCGAAACGTGGGCAAAATCAGAAAAGTCTATTAATTTAATAACTTATATAATATTTATATTTATAACTAATAGGATATTCAGTGAATGCACCGAGCAAAATGTTCACCACCTTTCATACGTTCACCACCCGTAACTCGATCAAGACATCTAGCCAATATTGTAGATGTTGATTTCTCTTTAGAATCATCATCTAGTCGAATGAGGACTCCAATTCAAATTTCCGATAATCTATTTTTTGAACCCGACTTCACAATTGAGAACCCGGAGGATATTCAAGGACAATTCCAAGATCCAGAACCATTAATCATTCCTCCTGAACTACAAACCGTTAAATCAGAATCTTCTAGTGATTCAGATTCAACAATTTCAAATATGGAAATAACGGAACCTCTAAGTATGGAAGATCGAATGAGAGCCACACGCACTGGCCAAGGTCATTCCATTATTCGGCTGGATGTTAATGCGCCAGATTATGAAATCAAAGGACAAATCCTACACATGGTAACTAATCAATGCCAATATAGTGGTACGCCAAAAGAAGATCCAAACGAACATCTTCGAACCTTTAATAGGATCTGTACTCTATTTAAAATCAGAGAAGTTGAGGATGAACAGATCTATCTCATGTTGTTTCCCTGGACTTTAAAGGGAGAAGCCAAAGATTGGTTAGAATTGTTACCTGAAGGAGCGATTGATACATGGGATGTCTTAGTTGAGAAATTTCTTAAAAGATTCTTTCCGGCATCTAAAGCCGTGAGACTTCAAGGATAAATTGTTACGTTCGCGCAAAAGCCAAATGAAACATTATATGAGGCGTGGACAAGATTTGGAAAGTTGTTGAGAGGATGTCCTCGGCACGGTTTAGACACTTATCAAATAGTACAAATATTCTACCAAGGTGTCGACATTGCTACACGAAAAGACATCGACACAGCAGCTGGTGGTTCCATTATGAAGAAAACCGCAACCGAAGCTCACAAAATCATTGATAACACAACCTCCCACTCGCATGAGTGGCACCAGGAAAAAGATATTTTTCGTTCATCTAAAGCGGCTAGAGCCGATTCTAGCCATGACTTTGATTCCGTTTCCGCAAAAATTGATGCTTTCGAGAGACGAATGGAAAAGATGACTAAAGATATTCATGCAATACGAATCAGTTGTGAGCAATGCGGTGGACCACACTTAACGAAAGGTTGTCACATTGAATAAACCATGGAACAAAATTAGAATGTTTCCTACATGAACCAAAGGCCGGGAAATAATTATCAAAATAATTATCAACCGCCAAGGCCAAACTTCAATCGAAATCAAAATATTCTTTACAATCCAAATGGACCCAACAATAATTCGTACAACCAACAAGGTTCGAATAACCAACCAACTCAAAACAACAGTTTCAATCAACAAAGACCTAGCTTGTATAAACCACCACAACAAACCGAAGAGAAAAAGTCATATCTGGAAGAAATGGTACAAAAGCTAGGTGAATCTCAAACACAATTTATTGCAACTCAAACCCAAACGAATGAGAGGTTTGATCAGTCATTTAGAACTCAACAAGCTTCCATTTTAAATATAGAAAAACACGTAGGTACTCTTGCTAGCATGATGAGTGAGAGGGAACAAGGAAAGCTACCGAGTAATACTGAAGTAAATCCTCGGAATGAGAATGTTAATATGGTTTCAACAAATTCTGAAAAATCAGTACCAGAAGATGGGAAGGTTTTAGATGTGAGTAACAATGAAGAAGTTACAACACCACCACCACCCGAGTATGTAAAGCCAGTGGTGGCACCATACAGACCACCCATCCCGTTTCCAAGAAAAGGAGTTGAGTATGAGCAAGTAATAGGTAATAAAGTTTGTGATACCTCTGGAAAGAAGAAGAAGAATAAGAAAGTGCAAGAAACAAAAACCGTAAAAATAAACCCGGTGAAGACAGTTCCACCAAAACTTCCACCCAGGTTGGGTGATCCGGGTGAATTTATTGTTCCTTGTCTACTTAGTGATTGTGTCATGTATGATGCACTAGCAGATTTAGGTGCGAGTGTGAGTGTTATGCCTCTTTCATTATATAAGAGATTAGGAGTAGGTGAGTTAAGTCCAACGGAAATGAGTGTTCGACTCCTTGATAAAACTATTAAGCACTCAGTTGGAATTACTGACAACCTACCCGTTCAAGTGGGTAATTTAACATTTCTAGTCGAATTTATTGTCATTGACATAGAAGAGGACTCAAACGTTCCTCTAATTTTAGGTCGACCATTCTTAGCGTCCACCGGGGCATTATTTGATGTAAGAGAGGGTAGAATGACACTTAGTGATGGTGAAAAATCGGTCACCTTTGTGAATCGAAAGGCTAAATCTCCACCAACCAAAACCGCTGAACCAACAAAGACGATTGGTAAAAACCACATTGTTTTACCAACTCCAACGGTAGTGCTTAACAATAATAAAACGCCTAAGTGTGGGGAAAATGAAGTAACACCTAATTATGACCTGATAACAAAGAACCCCGTTGTTGATACAAAATTAAATGACTCCGTTATTAACAGTTCAATGAAGAAACTTTATAAACGGGTTTATGATGCTAGAATTAAGGGGAACTTTAAGTTATGTAACCGGTTAGTATCCAATCTGTCACCTAAAGAAAAGGCGAAACTAGTTGAATTTGTGGATAATACAGAAGAAGCTGGCCACTGGCTTAAAGCAAAAGTCACAGATATGCAAGTTGATTATGGTCCAAGAGAAATTGACAATGAAGTTAATCACAAATTCGACACCACAGCTACGTAAGTGTGGAGAGATTCAAATGTTCTAAAAAAAATGATGTCTAGAGTTAGATGTTCTGTTCTCGTGTAGTTCCGAGAATGGAATCCGATTGGTCTTTTCCACTAGCAGACACTAAAGAACTAGTTTTCTCCCTCCATTCTGAATTTTTATTTTGTAGATTTTGTATGAAATTAATATGCTTTTTAAATTTATGTTTTGTGTGAATTTAAAAAACAAAAATTTGCATTATTTCATTAAGTTTAAAAAATGATTTCTAAAATTCATCGTGAGTTAAACACTAGGTCATAGATCCGAAATTGCTTTACCCAAGGACGGGGCGAAAAATTTTATTATCATTATTTTAATATTATTGATCTAAAGTATACCAAAAATATTATATGAACGTGGGGTAATATACCCAACTTCAAAAATATGTATATATATGTTTGTATTTTATGTTATATACAAAACAGGGTAAAACAGCGCACTTTCAAAGGCTGACATTAAGTTCAGCAAAAGCTACTAATTTTGACAACAGGACGCAAAACAAATGTGATATAACAACTGCAGGAATGAGCAAATGATGTGCACCATTTATCATTCAAACAAACAATATGTTTGCAAACTTGGTATTTTTAATCATTTTTCTAAGCTAATATGTGACGACCCGGAAATTTCTGACCAAATTTAAACTTAATCTTTATATAATTCCGACTTGATAAGCAATAAATTTTAATAAATCTTGAACCTCCGGAAAGATTTTTACACAAGCTTTTGGTCACCCTTTTATTCTGACGATTCACGAACGTCATAACTTGATTTAATTATTTAATTGTTTAATTATTGTGTATATATATGGATTTATATATATATAACTTGAAAATATAATAATTAAATATCTCATTAAGTATACTAACAAAGTATTATATATATATATTTTCATACTACTAATTTAAAGAATTTTCAAACAATATATATGTTACTATTTAAACGACGTAATTAACTTATGTTAAAGTGTATTTACATACAATGTATTATGAGTATAAATACATCCTTAAAAGTATGGAATACACTTTATAATGTATTAGTAGAGTATTATGTCATGCATGACATCATCAATTTAACTTATACTAGATATTAGTAAAAAAAAGACAACATAAAGTATTTACTATTCGTATATACCAATAGTAATTTGCATGATTGATGTATTATGTCATGCATGACATCATCAATCTTAGTATGTCATGCATGACCTAATGGTTTTTAACTTATACTAGATATTTTTCACAAAATGACAAATTACAACTAGTATATAAAGACACCATATGTGATCAAATATTTACCATTCCATTTTCTAATTTTTACTTCAAGTTTATTTACACACACATACTCTCTCTAGTTCTAGTATCCCTTTCTTTGATCTTCATCTATTTCTAGCAAGTTCAAGCTTCAAAATCAAGGTATTAACATTGCCTAAACTTTTGTTCAATTCATATGTTTATAGCTATCTATATAAGAGTTTATAAACTAGAACATAGTTCAGTCGATTCTAAACTTGTTTGAAAAACTAATCTAATCTTTCTAACTTAACTCTAATAACACTTATTTATATGTATTATGATGTTATATTAAGTTAATATAAGAACTTATAACTTGTACATATGAAGAACACCTTGAAACTTAACATATATCCTTTAATCTCCATTCAGTAAAAAGCGGGCTGTTTTGGGTTGGAAATTAAAAACCAATCTTAGACTTTGAGTTCGAGGCTAAGACTTTGAAAATATGTTAATATATGTAAATAAGACTTCCAGTATTTTTTTCATGATTTTAGACAAAGTGGAAGTATTTTATCAAAAATCATATAGTGGGTGGATGCCGGGATTTTTCCAAATCTGTCCTCCGACACAAAAAGAGGGTAAAGCTCTAAAAATTACTACTTGGGATGAACTTTTAGAATTGGTTTTGTAAAATTGACTTCTTAAGGAATCCATAGCAATTTGATTCACTTTAAACGGAGTGATATTGAATATTTGGCGAGCAAAATAAAATCTGCTAAAATTAACGTGGTATGGACGAAATTTATATTATAAAAACTATATTAACCATATCCTTGTTAACTTTTCCTATATCCTATATATATTTGGACATGTTATCATTAGTATAACAAAATATTATAATCTTGATTAATTTCGAGATTGTATATATATAATAATCTTGGTACGTTCAATGACAATACGTGCACAATACGTTTTGATAAATCCTAACACAATACGTCTTAGTTAATTCTAAGACAATACGTATACAATACATCTCTGGATTGATGCAATACAATACGTACACAATACGCCGTGGGGTAATTCTAAGATTATATATATATATATATATATATATATATATATATATATATATATATATATATATATATATATATATATATATATATATATATATATATATATATATATATATATATATATATATATATATATATACCGATTATTGGACTGTTGGACTTTTCGGACTATTTTGGACTACTAAACTTGACAACTTAAACAATCACATGTGATTGAATATACGATATGAACTTGCTATATTAATTTTGTTCACATGTATTATTATCTGAATCGTTATTATTATTATAGGTTCGTGAATCCAAGGACGATGGCCATATTTTTAATAAGTTAAAAACTTATTATTAATATACTTTTACTACCGTGAGTATATAGTCCCATTTTTAAACTCTACAAATATTTTGGGATGAGAATACATGCATTTTATGTTTTACGCCATGGACACAAGTACTTAAAATATATTCTACGTTGAGTTGTACCACCTTGCATATCTTCCCTAATAGCTTGGTAACTAATATTTACATGTTGTAAGAACATGTAAGCGCGAATCCTATTGATAGATCTATCGGGTTTGACAACCCCAACCGGGCTAGTCGCTCTAGTATCGTAAACGGTTGCATAGTACTTCATTTTTACTACACTTGGTACAGTGTAGGGAGATTTCATAATAAAGGGAATATGCCACATTAATGGTTAAGTATGGTTACCGAAGCGCTCAACAACTTATAGAATACTTTTATACACTTGCGAGTGTACTTATATTTATAACTATGAAAATCTTGTGGTCTATATTTATATCGATGCTAAACCTATATATCTCACCAATCTTTGTGTTGACTGTTTAAGCATGTTTATTCTCAGATCCTTAAGAAAGTCTTCCGCTGTTGCATTAACTGAGCAAGCTGTGCATGGAGTCTCATGCTTTTATTTAAATGAAGTGTTGCATTCAATAAAACCTTTGTCATGTATTATATTCGATTGTTATGTCACGTGTGTAGTATTTGAAAACCGATGTATCATGGGGATTATTTCTTAAATAATCGCCCACTTGTTTAAAACATGCATTATGTATAATAATGGTGTGCTTTTTATGAAATGAATGCAATATTTTTCTAAAACGTATCATATAGAGGTCAAATACCTCGCTATGGGACCAATGAATAACGTATTGCGTTTATAGTAATATGGACGGGTTGTTTCAGTTGGTATCAGAGTAGAGGTCTTAGCGAACCAGAAATTGCATTAGTGTGTCTGACCGGTATTTGTTAGGATGCATTAGTGAGTCTGGACTTCGACCGTGTCTGCATGTCAAAAGTTTTGCTTATTATTTCTAGTCGGAAATCATCTGCTTATCATCCTTAGGAAATTACCTGCTTATCATTCTTAGTCTAGACACATCTTATTGCATTGATTGCATGAATAATAGACAAAATTCATATCTTAGCGTATCTGCTAATTCATATTTTAGCGTATCTGTTACTGTAAACTTTGCCTGACATATCCCGTAAATTCCTCCGTAATCTACGACATCTTTTGCTTTATATATATATATAGATATTCTATGTAAGTAGAATACCACCAGATAGCCGGAAAAATCATTTCATATCGAAATTCCTTTATTCAATCGTATGAAATGGAATTCGTCATTAGTTCAAGACACTCGGATTCCGAAATGGAATCCCACTCCAGCTCCGAAAGCAGTGTGACCGGAATGGATCAATCAATCAGCCATCATCTATTCTGGATGAATTGGGGATGGGTTCGTAGTCTCCTCAATCATTGGAGACAAGAAGAAGGAGATCCTTTCCATCCACCACATTGTCCTCTTGGCGAAGAACCTAAATCACTTACCGGCGAACCTGTTCGAAACACCATTTTCTCACTCATTTCCAGAGTATCTCATCACGATTATATATTACATCAAATTCTAGATTTTATTTATCCACTCGTCCTAACCGACAATCACCCCGGTGTAATAGAAGAAGTCAACGAGCTTCGCGCTCGGGTAGTGACTTTGGAAAATATGGTGCAAAGGTTACAAACACCAGCAGCAGCACCAGCAGCATAACCAGTACCACCATCATCAACGCCAATAGTACCATTACCACCCCCACCCACAACCGCGTCAAAAACCTCAACTTTACAATCTGTTCCACGAACACCAACATCATGCATCAACAAATAACAAAGTATTGATTTATAATTTCAATATCATTGAAGAAATACTTATGTAATTTCTAAAGTTTTAGGGATTACTCAATTCTAGATTCGACCGTAAATCAAATGAGTTTAATTTAATATTAACTCATTAAATCTATGATACATCTGAAGAAAATATACACAAATATATTTTCATAAAGACTGTAATAAAATTCCTATGTATAAAATATTAATTGTGAAATTTTTTTTTTAACGGGTAGGTAATACCCGAGAGATATATAAATTCACAATTAATATGTTACATTCTTCGAATCTGATTCAGCAATCATCAACTATACTCACTATTTTCTCAACAATATATATTCTTTTATAAAAATCAAAACAACCATATTCATTCAAATTCAATTACATATTCTGATTTTGAAATTGCAGAATTCAATCCGAAATATAACCAATATCATCACTCTTAGATCCTTACATTCTTCAAAACTATACTTTGACTTCAAAACTGTGTTAGAACACCATGTGTATATTAACGATTATAATCCGTGTTCAAACCCTCAGAAATTCTTGAAGACACTTCAAATAATGAACAATCAAGATGATGATCCAACCACATAATACCCACAGTTATGTACCTGAAAAACTCTTGAAACCAGAGTCATAGTTTAACACGTAATTGTATCAAACCCTTTGGCATTTATTAGCTAAAATGACTTTTCAATTCCTTTTCAATGTAGCCAGTTTTGTCACAGCTCCAGCAAGTCAACTGCGACTTTTCAGTCGGACTAGTCTTATTATAACCTCGATAGATACATTGCCCTTTTGCCATCATTACTGGGGAACCTTTCATATTCCACCACATTAGCAGTGAAAGGACCCGTTCATATACATTATAAACGATTCACAATAGTTGATTACATTGCGAGGTATTTGACCTCTATATGATACATTTTACAAACATTGCATCCGTTTTTAAAAGACAATCTTTCTTTACATCGAAAATTGACATGTATGCATACCATTTCATAATATCCAAACTATAAATGACCTAATCTGTCATTTACTTAATAATAATCTTTAATGAACTTCAACGACTCGAATGCAACGTCTTTTGAAATATGTCATGAATGACTCCAAGTAATATCTTTAAAATGAGCTAATGCACAGCGGAAGATCTCTTTCAAACCTGAGAATAAACATGCTTTCAAGTGTCAACCAAAAGGTTGGTGAGTTCATTAGTTTATCATAATCATTTATTTCCATCATTTTAATAGACCACAAGAATTTCATTTCCAGTTCTCATAAATATACGTCCCATGCATAGAGACAAAAATAATCATTCAAATGGTGAACACCTGGTAACCGACATTAACAATATGCATATAAGAATATCCCCTATCATTCCGGGATCCTCCTTCGGACATGATATATATTTCGAAGTACTAAAGCATCCGGTACTTTGGATGGGGTTTGTTAGGCCCAATAGATCTATCTTTAGGATTCGCGTCAATTAGGGTGTCTGTTCCCTAATTCTTAGATTACCAGACTTAATAAAAAGGGGCATATTCGATTTCGATAATTCAACCATAGAATGTAGTTTCAATTACTTGTGTCTATTTCGTCAAACATTTATAAAAGCGCATGTATTCTCAGTCCCAAAAATATAAAGGGTAAAAAAGGCAAATGAAACTCACCATACTGTATTTTGTAGTAAAAATACATATAACATCATTGAACAAGTGTAAGGTTGGCCTTGGATTCACGAACCTAAATTATTTATATATAATTATGTATTTGTCAATATTTGTCTAATACATTAAGTTAAGTCATAGTGTACCACAATCCTAATGCTCGAGTCTAGTATGCAAAGGTCGACAAAAATTAGTTTAACTCCAAATGATTTCAAAACTTTATAAATGTTTTATTATATAATTTAAATATCGTCGTTTTATATTTTTAAAATATATTTTTTTTTAAAGATTTAATAAAGTAAATAATATAATTCGTTTATAAATAAAATTTTATATTAAAATATACTTTTATATATCTTAAGTAATAAAACTTATAAAGTTCATTTAATATCATAAAAATACTGCGATAGATTCTATTAAGGTAGTTATATAATTTGTATTACATTTCTAGTTAATAATATAGTATTGATAATAATAATAAGTAACAGTCGTGTTATTTTGGAATAATAACAATTTGATAAAAAAAATTAAGACAACGATATTAACGACGATAATAATCATTTTTACGAAATTTTAATTGACTATAACTTTTAATCCGTCCATCAAATCTATTTGGCATCTAAAGGAAAAGTTCTTAATTTTTTTCTAGCTTTTTAAGGACATGCAAATCTTATATCTTCCTTCAACTATAATATAACAACCTTTAAGATTCGGCATAACCTATCTAAGGGCACTATCAAATTTACAAGCATGCATAATCCTATTTTCTCGAGCACTAGTCAGGGATACACTATTAGTATGTAAAAATTAAATTAGGAGTGCTCACGTATCAATATTGAGGTTCAATATTGTAGGAAAGGTACGTAGACGCAATGGAGGTGACAAACACTAGTTTAACCTCACAAGCATACCCATGAACAATACCCATCACCTCCATAACCATAACTCATAATTTCCTTAGCTCTATCCCGCTCATAAAACCCGTTTTGAAATAACTCGCCCATGACCTCGTCGTAGTATTTTATGTATGATAATACTAATAATAATAATAATAATAACACTAACAATAATAATAATAAATATAATTATAGAGAGAGTGTGAGAGATAGATAGTTAGAAAACAATTATGATCGATCCTATATATATAGATTTATAAATAATATAATAATATAATATAATATTAATAAAAATTAAAAACATGTTGCATAGTGAGCCGCCACCAAAATATGTCGGCACAAGATTACACGTTTCGTGTAGATAGGTACACGATTCGTGTATGGTGTCTTCATGAAAGTTGTAGATTTTTGAGTTACGGTCGTTTGGACACCGGAATCACCCTTTTTCGAGTCAGTATGATTTAGTTATGATTTTTCTCGTGCAAGTGCGCAGGTTTAGTGATTTCCAACATTTTAACTTTCAATCTTGTGATGAAATGTTGTAGTCTTTTGGTGCTCATTAGAAATCTTTATTTTATATTTATTTTTATTTTTATATCATTGAAAATCCATAAAAATATTTTATAATCAAATTCTATTATATCGAAAAAAAAATGTGTTTGTACTAAATTGAATAAATATAATTTAGTTTTCCAGAATTAGTTATATTCAAAATCATTCTTTAAAAGGTTTCATCTATATCGTAAAACGTCTTCAATATTAAGAAAACTAAATAATTAACCTACCAAGTGACACAAGTCAATCATTGCAAGGTACGCTTTTGATAATTAAACGAGACTCTCCGCTAACCTCTGTCTAATCCTCAATAATAACACTTTTGTTCTTACATGGAATCACTTTACTAAATATTCCGAATACCGTTAAAAGTAAGAGTTTTCTAATTCAAGTGGACCTCATAACAAAGACTCGTAATTATAATTCAATGTACCTGATAAATCAATCACTTGATATTATCTTTTAATCTCATTGATAAACTTACATCGAACAAATACGTTCAAGTAAAGTATTATTCACTAACTACTGTGATAGCATTTCTATGTTCATAAAATAGATCTCGTAGCTTATATTCATATCAACTAATTCGTTCAATGCTTTCAAGTCACATAATAATCTCATAATCTATTTTTTTGTATCACCAAGCTCTTAAATGTTTTATCAATATTTCTTAGCTTAAAAAAAAATACGCATATGTACATACACATACATTTCTATTTACACATTTTTGTTCGTGAATCGTCAGACATGGTCAAAGGGTAATTGATTACATGAATATAGTTTTCAAACTTTTCGAGACTCAACATTACAGATTTTGCTTATCGTGTCGGATACATATAAAGATTAAAGTTTAAATTTGATCGGAAATTTCCGGGTCACTACAGTACCTACCCGTTAAAAGAAATTTCGTCCCGAAATTTGATAGAGGTCGTCATAGCTAATAGTAAGAATGTTATTATGACGAATATAAGCTGATACATAGAGTTTTATCATGATTAAGAAGTACGGATAAAATAATTCGATTTCTCGAAGCGTATGAGTGAAGCTATCGTAAAAGAGCGAAATGAGTAAATGTAGATTTGTTTTAACTGATGACGTAGCTATGATTGATTTCCGGAATTTAAGGGATTTAAAGAAAATTTTCGTAATAAGATTTGGTTCTTCGGCGACTTAGGAAATCAGGATCTTCTTTGAGTAAATGTAATAATCTGTTCCGATTGCTCTGTCGGATATTTTTCTATAAATCCACCCTCTTTGTTTCCTTACAACTCACACCTTCTATTCTTTCTCCTCAGTTCATACTTTAAAACATTCGTCAATATGCTCCATCCCATTTTGATCCTTGATATACTCTTAATTTTTACATCTGTCATCCTTCTCTTTCATCTACCACCGGAAGATTTTATTTACTTCTACTATTATCTTGGGGTTATAGTGTTATTAATTTTTCCGTGCCTTTACGTGGCAATACGTATTGATATGCACGGTTTGTAGCTTCAGGGTGGTTGTTGAGTTTTATATCTTCCCTTATATTTCGATGCCCCTGCATCTGTCTTCTATAATCATTGTCACCCATAATTAATATTCTCTTTTATTTGCTGCGGTTTATGCTCCAATTTCTAGTTTGGAGCTTCATTCTTTCGTTTCCTCTTCCCGTCCTCGAGTCAAGCGAGTAATGGTCCAGAATTTGCAGTTATGAATTTCGGAATGAACATAGTTAATGTTCTAAGAAGGAAATCTTAATGATGCGATTTTGACTTGTCAAATTACCAGAATATCCTGTAAAAGATCGAATCATCAAGAAATATTTTCTTGCTATGTTTAAGGATTAGATCGAATGTAAGAGTCGTGTAAATGGCACATGATGATGGTGCTGTGAATCATCACATCCCATTAGAAACTTAACATGACCTACTGTAATATAATGACGTTGATCAAGTGTCATTATATTATATTAACTCATGTATCAGTTCCCAACACTACTTCAAAAACATTCATATTCGAATTTTTCAGTATTTAGAAACTAACACAGTTTCTTTTTATGTTGCAGATATTACAGAGAGATAATTGATTTCAAATGAGAATACTTATGAAAATATCTTCAGAATTATCAAGGATATTTATAATGAAAGATACTATGATATCTTAGAATATTCAAGATATGATGATGATGAATAATATTTGTCTGTGGAGATTTAGAATAAGAAATAAGGTGTTCGCTAACGAGTTCAGCAGGCACTGAATCATTTGGATCCTTTGAAGGCAGATTCAGTCTCTGTGATTTGTCCATGGCTTCCTTCATACTTTGCTCAATCCATTTTTCAGTACCAAATCCTTTCTTTTTCTGAGCTTTACCAACTCACTATCTTTTATCATCAAACTTTTGACCGTTTAAACCATCTACCATTTTTATGTTTCCTCTGCATTTAATGCAATAATATCTGAATCTCTGGTTATCAATCTGAGGTGGGTTCAGAAGAATCGTGTTTTAGATGATTAAACGCTGGTGGTAATATGGTGGAATATGAAAGGTTCCCCAGTAATAATGACGAAAGGGCAACGTATCTATCAGGGTTATAATAAGACTGGTTCGACTGAAAAAATCGAAGTTGACTTGCTGGATCCGTGACAAAATTGGCTACTTTGAAAAGGAATCGAAATGTTGTTCTTGCTAGAAGAATTCGACGCAGGTATATGTTAGATTATGACTTTGGTTTCGAGAGTTTTTCAGGTACAAAACTTCGGGTAACGTGTGGTTGGATCATCATCTCAATTGTTTATTATTTGAAGTGTCTTCTAGAATTTCGGAGGGTTTTGATTGCAGATTGTCATAGTCAATATCCAAATGATGAAATCGTCCTAAATCCCGAATGATTTCTCATATCCATCTTGTGTGTTACGATTAAAAGTGATGTGCTATCACAGTTTTGAAGTCAAAGTATAGCTTTGAAAAATATAAGGATCTAAGAGTGATGATTTTGGTTGTATCTCGAGTTGAATTCTGAAATTCCCAAAATCAGAATATGTAATTAGATTCGAATGAGTATGATTGTTTTGATTTCTATAGAAGAATGTATATTGGTTTAGTTGATGATTATTGAATCAGAATTGAAGAATGTAACATATTAATTGTGATTTTATATATCTCTCGGGTATTACCTACCCGTTAAAAAAATTTCACAAATAATATTTTGAACAAGAATTCTCATTACAATCTTTATGAAAATATATGTGGGTATATTTTCTTCAGATGTAGTACAGATTCAATGAGTTAATATCATACTAAGCTCATTTGATTTTCGGATTGAATTAGAAATGAATTTTCTCTAAAACATTAGAGATTACATAAACTTTGCGGAGTATTTCACTAATGTAATCAATGCTTCAATATTTATATGTATTTCCTTAGTGAATCATGCTGATGCTCATGGAACTCTTGCTAACTTCGCAAGATTCGAATATTGTTTTCCCGTAAATTTCGGGTATATCAAAGATGAAAGTGTATAATCAAACATGTTATTGAATGATACACTTGATTTATTATGAAATAAAATTCATTGAGTTGAAGCAGAGATTGTAGTTAACAATGATTAAATTGTTAACGAAGAATGTACATCATAGCAAATTAGTAATATGAATTAACCAGATAGTTAAGTTCCATACATAATAGCTTAGTACAGAAAGATTTATTATGGTAAAAAATTTTTTTATAGAATATACATATAAATTCTTCGGAGGAACTGAGTTAATACTTCATAACTCGTTGATACAATATACTTGTTATTAATTTGTAATGGTTTCCACAGTGATTCTTGAATTGGCGAAACTTGTGAGGTTAGAGGTGCTGACGATTCTAACAATGTTGACAGCATTGACTGTGTTGGTGAGGCTATTGGTACTGCTGATGATGTTGGTAAAACAAGTCTAGCTTGTACCTTACGCACCAGTCTTGTTAGGGTTTCGGTTCTTCTCTCTATCATCTCTGTCCACTCATCTGGTTTACGGTTAAGGCTGAGATAGATAATCTCTAAAACTTTAGAGATTACCTAATCACCACAGAATGTTTCTCCGATGAAGTTATGAATCAATACTTCATCGTTTGTTGTTGTTGGTACTCCTTGGTATCTTTGGTGCGTGTGACGTTGATATCCGATATACAGATTGGGATATTGAGGTGTGTGATGCGGATGTGATTGTTGGTGGTGGTAATGATCCTGTTGATGTTAATAATGGTGGTTGATGTTGATGTCGGTGATGCTGCTGGTGCTTTTAGTATTGAGACTTGCGATGTGGATGTTACTGGCGGTACTGGTTACGCTGCTGGTGCTGCTGATGGTGTTTGTAACCTTCGCACCGTATTCTCCAAAGCCACTACCCGAGCGCGAAGCTCGTTAACTTCTTCTATTACACCGGGGTGATCGTCGGTTCGGACGAGCGGATAAATATAATCAAGAATTTGGTGTAGTATATAATCGTGACGAGATACTCTGGAGATGAGAGAGAAAATGGTTTCTCGAACAGGTTCGCCGGTAAGTGCTTCAGGTTCATTGTCAATAGGGCAATTTGGTGGATGGAAAGGATCACCTTCTTCTTGTCTCCAATAATTGAGGAGGCTACGAACCCATCCCCATTTCATCCAGAATAGGTGATGACTGATTGGTTGATCTATTCCGGTCATACTGCTTTCGGAGCTGGAATGAGACTCCATATCGGAATAGCTGTCGTAATCTGAGGAATTCGAACTGGTTGAGGGATCCATCTCGTATGATCAAGGGAATGAATTTTTGATATGAAATAGATTATAGGAGTTAGATTTGATATCTTTCTATACATAATTTACATATGTATATATAATACCAAAATCCCATAAATTAAGGAGAATCTTTGAAAAATGTCAGTCAAAGTTCACAGTATCAGATATGCTAAGATAAGAATTCGTCTATACACTATTATGCAATAAATGCAGGAAAGCGCGTCTAGACTTAAAAATGATAAGCAGGTAATTTTCGACACGAAATGATAAGCAAAACTTTTGACATGCAGACACGGTCGAAGTCCAGACTCACTAATGTATCCTAACGACTTATCAGTTAGACACACTAATGCAGACCTGGTTCGCTAAGACCACCGCTCTGATACCAACTGAAAGGACCCGTTCATATACATTATAAACGATTCACAATAGTTGATTACATTGCGAGGTATTTGACCTCTATATGATACATTTTACAAACATTGCATCCGTTTTTAAAAGACAATCTTTCTTTACATCAAAAATTGACATGTATGCATACCATTTCATAATATCCAAACTATAAATGACCTAATCTGTCATTTACTTAATAATAATCTTTAATGAACTTCAACGACTCGAATGCAACGTCTTTTGAAATATGTCATGAATGACTCCAAGTAATATCTTTAAAATGAGCTAATGCACAGCGGAAGATCTCTTTCAAACCTGAGAATAAACATGCTTTCAAGTGTCAACCAAAAGGTTGGTGAGTTCATTAGTTTATCATAATCATTTATTTCCATCATTTTAATAGACCACAAGAATTTCATTTCCAGTTCTCATAAATATACGTCCCATGCATAGAGACAAAAATAATCATTCAAATGGTGAACACCTGGTAACCGACATTAACAATATGCATATAAGAATATCCCCTATCATTCCGGGATCCTCCTTCGGACATGATATATATTTCGAAGTACTAAAGCATCCGGTACTTTGGATGGGGTTTGTTAGGCCCAATAGATCTATCTTTAGGATTCGCGTCAATTAGGGTGTCTGTTCCCTAATTCTTAGATTACCAGACTTAATAAAAAGGGGCATATTCGATTTCGATAATTCAACCATAGAATGTAGTTTCAATTACTTGTGTCTATTTCGTCAAACATTTATAAAAGCGCATGTATTCTCAGTCCCAAAAATATAAAGGGTAAAAAAGGCAAATGAAACTCACCATACTGTATTTTGTAGTAAAAATACATATAACATCATTGAACAAGTGTAAGGTTGGCCTTGGATTCACGAACCTAAATTATTTATATATAATTATGTATTTGTCAATATTTGTCTAATACATTAAGTTAAGTCATAGTGTACCACAATCCTAATGCTCGAGTCTAGTATGCAAAGGTCGACAAAAATTAGTTTAACTCCAAATGATTTCAAAACTTTATAAATGTTTTATTATATAATTTAAATATCGTCGTTTTATATTTTTAAAATATATTTTTTTTTAAAGATTTAATAAAGTAAATAATATAATTCGTTTATAAATAAAATTTTATATTAAAATATACTTTTATATATCTTAAGTAATAAAACTTATAAAGTTCATTTAATATCATAAAAATACTGCGATAGATTCTATTAAGGTAGTTATATAATTTGTATTACATTTCTAGTTAATAATATAGTATTGATAATAATAATAAGTAACAGTCGTGTTATTTTGGAATAATAACAATTTGATAAAAAAAATTAAGACAACGATATTAACGACGATAATAATCATTTTTACGAAATTTTAATTGACTATAACTTTTAATCCGTCCATCAAATCTATTTGGCATCTAAAGGAAAAGTTCTTAATTTTTTTCTAGCTTTTTAAGGACATGCAAATCTTATATCTTCCTTCAACTATAATATAACAACCTTTAAGATTCGGCATAACCTATCTAAGGGCACTATCAAATTTACAAGCATGCATAATCCTATTTTCTCGAGCACTAGTCAGGGATACACTATTAGTATGTAAAAATTAAATTAGGAGTGCTCACGTATCAATATTGAGGTTCAATATTGTAGGAAAGGTACGTAGACGCAATGGAGGTGACAAACACTAGTTTAACCTCACAAGCATACCCATGAACAATACCCATCACCTCCATAACCATAACTCATAATTTCCTTAGCTCTATCCCGCTCATAAAACCCGTTTTGAAATAACTCGCCCATGACCTCGTCGTAGTATTTTATGTATGATAATACTAATAATAATAATAATAATAACACTAACAATAATAATAATAAATATAATTATAGAGAGAGTGTGAGAGATAGATAGTTAGAAAACAATTATGATCGATCCTATATATATAGATTTATAAATAATATAATAATATAATATAATATTAATAAAAATTAAAAACATGTTGCATAGTGAGCCGCCACCAAAATATGTCGGCACAAGATTACACGTTTCGTGTAGATAGGTACACGATTCGTGTATGGTGTCTTCATGAAAGTTGTAGATTTTTGAGTTACGGTCGTTTGGACACCGGAATCACCCTTTTTCGAGTCAGTATGATTTAGTTATGATTTTTCTCGTGCAAGTGCGCAGGTTTAGTGATTTCCAACATTTTAACTTTCAATCTTGTGATGAAATGTTGTAGTCTTTTGGTGCTCATTAGAAATCTTTATTTTATATTTATTTTTATTTTTATATCATTGAAAATCCATAAAAATATTTTATAATCAAATTCTATTATATCGAAAAAAAAATGTGTTTGTACTAAATTGAATAAATATAATTTAGTTTTCCAGAATTAGTTATATTCAAAATCATTCTTTAAAAGGTTTCATCTATATCGTAAAACGTCTTCAATATTAAGAAAACTAAATAATTAACCTACCAAGTGACACAAGTCAATCATTGCAAGGTACGCTTTTGATAATTAAACGAGACTCTCCGCTAACCTCTGTCTAATCCTCAATAATAACACTTTTGTTCTTACATGGAATCACTTTACTAAATATTCCGAATACCGTTAAAAGTAAGAGTTTTCTAATTCAAGTGGACCTCATAACAAAGACTCGTAATTATAATTCAATGTACCTGATAAATCAATCACTTGATATTATCTTTTAATCTCATTGATAAACTTACATCGAACAAATACGTTCAAGTAAAGTATTATTCACTAACTACTGTGATAGCATTTCTATGTTCATAAAATAGATCTCGTAGCTTATATTCATATCAACTAATTCGTTCAATGCTTTCAAGTCACATAATAATCTCATAATCTATTTTTTTGTATCACCAAGCTCTTAAATGTTTTATCAATATTTCTTAGCTTAAAAAAAAATACGCATATGTACATACACATACATTTCTATTTACACATTTTTGTTCGTGAATCGTCAGACATGGTCAAAGGGTAATTGATTACATGAATATAGTTTTCAAACTTTTCGAGACTCAACATTACAGATTTTGCTTATCGTGTCGGATACATATAAAGATTAAAGTTTAAATTTGATCGGAAATTTCCGGGTCACTACAAGCAGTAAGGTTACCAACAACTTCATTACACAATGGTTTAAGTCTCTTCGAAAAACCATTATATTTGTTCGTTAAAACCCGATCGTATACTCCTCTGCACCTTATAACAAGAATTGCCATATCAATTATTAAGAATCAGAAATCAGTATTTTGAAATCTCGCAGCATGTCTACATCAACAGTTATATATACATATAACGTCTATCTCCTGGACTTACATATTTCGAATGTGAAGTTTCTGAAAAACACCCTGAACTGCGAACTAGTTCTCGAAATGCTGATGAAGCAGCAAAAACTATAAATGACCTTAACAGTAAAAAGTTTGATGATAAAGAGTAGTGTGTTGGTAAAGTTCAGAAAAAGGGAAGATTTGGTACTAAAAAAACGGATTGAGCAAACCATGAAGGAGGCTGTGGATAAATCACAAGGACGAAATCTACCTTTAAAGAATCTAAATGATTTCGTGTCTGCTGAAGTCATTATCGAATACCTTGCTCATGACTCTAAACCCTTGCGGACAATATTCTTCATCATCCTCTGATATTAGAAATTCTAAGATATCATCGTATCTTTCATTATAAATATCCTCCATATTTTTGAAGATATTTCCATAACTATTCCTATCTGAAATCATTTACCTCTTCGCGCTGTCTGTATCACATCATAAAAGAAACTATTTTAGTTTCTAAATTCTGAAACTTTTAAGTTCAAAATAGGAATATTTTTGAAGTAGTGTTGGGATCTGAAGCATGAATTAGTATAATATAATGACACTTGATCAACGTGATTATATTACAATAAGTCATGCTGACTTTCTAAAATGGAACGTGATGATTCACAGATCATAACGTCATCATGTGCCATGTTACACGACTCCTGTATTCTATTTAACCTCTAAAATATCAAGAAAATATTTCTTGATGATTCGGTCTTTTCCAGGGTATTCTGGTAATTTAACAACTCAAAATTGCGCCATTACGATTTCCTTCTTAGAACATTAACAATGTTCATTCCGAAATTTATATCTGCGAATTCTGGACCATTACAAGCGGTGCTTAATAGCAAGAAGAAGAAACGAAAGGACAAAGCTTCGAAACAGAAATTGGGGTATAAATCGCAGCAAATAAAAGAGAGCATTAACCATGGATGACAATGATTATAGAAGACAGAAGCAAGGACTTTGAAATATAAGGGAAGATATAAAACCCAACAACAACCCATAAATTACAAACCATATATATAAAAGCATATAGCAATATAAAGACACGGGAGAACTAAAAACACTATAAACCCGAGGGTATAGTAAAAGTAAAAAGATTCTTCCGGTGGTAGATGAAAAAGAAGAATGACAGATATGAAGGTTAGGAATATATCAAGAAGCAGAACTGGATGAAGCATATTGATGAATGCTTTAAAATATGAGTTGAGGGAGAAAGAATAGAAGGTGTGAGTTGTAAGGAAACGTAACAGGTAGATTTATAGTGAAATATCCGACAGAGAAATCGAGACGGATTATTGCATTAAATCGAAAAGGATCATAATTTCCCTAATTGCCAAAGAATCAAATCTTATATAGATTACAAAGATTTTCTTTAATTCGGAGATCAACCGTGATGACGTCAAAAGATAAGACGAATCCCTATTTTCTCATTTCACCCTTTTACGATAGCTTCACTCATACGTTTCGAGTAATCGAATTATTTTATCCATATTTCTCAATCATGATAAAACCCTATGAATCAACTTATATTCGTCATAATAACATTCTTATTGTTAGCCATGATGACCTCGGTCAAATTTCGGGACGAAATTTCTTTAACGGGTAGGTACTGTGACGACCCGGAAATTTCTAACCAAATTTAAACTTAATCTTTATATAATTCCGACTTGATAAGCAATAAATTTTAATAAATCTTGAACCTCCGGAAAGATTTTACACAAGCTTTTGGTCACCCTTTTATTCTGACGATTCACGAACGTCATAACTTGATTTAATTATTTAATTGTTTAATTATTGTGTATATATATGGATTTATATATATATATATAACTTGAAAATATGATAATTA
Source organism: Rutidosis leptorrhynchoides (assembly GCF_046630445.1). NCBI lineage: Eukaryota > Viridiplantae > Streptophyta > Magnoliopsida > Asterales > Asteraceae > Rutidosis > Rutidosis leptorrhynchoides. Next base: position 116,708,581 of record NC_092341.1, on the reverse strand, counting down.
AATATCTCATTAAGTATACTAACAAAGTATTATATATATATTTTCATACTACTAATTTAAAGAATTTTCAAACAATATATATGTTACTATTTAAACGACGTAATTAACTTATGTTAAAGTGTATTTACATACAATGTATTATGAGTATAAATACATCCTTAAAATTATGGAATACACTTTATAATGTATTAGTAGAGTATTATGTCATGCATGACATCATCAATTTAGCTTATACTAGATATTAGTAAAAAAAAGACAACATAAAATATTTACTATTCGTATATACCAATAGTAATTTGCATGATTGATGTATTATGTCATGCATGACATCATCAATCTTATTATGTAATGCATGACCTAATGGTTTTTAACTTATACTAGATATTTTTTACAAAATGACAAATTACAACTAGTATATAAAGACACCATATGTGATCAAATATTTACCATTCCATTTTATAATTTTTACTTCAAGTTTATTTACACACACATACTCTCTCTAGTTCTAGTATCCCTTTCTTTGTTCTTCATCTATTTCTAGCAAGTTCAAGCTTCAAAATCAAAGTATTAACATTGCCTAAACTTTTGTTCAATTCATATGTTTATAGCTATCTATATAAGAGTTTATAAACTAGAACATAGTTCAGTCGATTCTAAACTTGTTTGAAAAACTAATCTAATCTTTCTAACTTAACTCTAATAACACTTATTTATATGTATTATGATGTTATATTAAGTTAATATAAGAACTTATAACTTGTACATATGAATAAACACCTTGAAACTTAACATATATCCTTTAATCTTCATTCAGTAAAAAGCGGGCGGTTTTGGGTTGGAAATTAAAAACCTATCTTAGACTTTGAGTTCGAGGCTAAGACTTTGAAAATATGTTAATATATGTAAATAAGACTTCCAGTATTTTTTTCATGATTTTAGACAAAGTGGAAGTATTTTATCAAAAATCATATAGTGGGTGGATGCCGGGATATTTCCAAATCTGTCCTCCGACACAAAAAGAGGGTAAAGCTCTAAAAATTACTACTTGGGATGAACTTTTAGAATTGGTTTTGTAAAATTGACTTCTTAAGGAATCCATAGCAATTTGATTCACTTTAAACGGAGTTGTATTGAATATTTGGCGAGCAAAATAAAATCTGCTAAAATTAACGTGGTATGGACTAAATTTATATTATAAAAACTATATTAACCATATCCTTGTTAACTTTTCCTATATCCTATATATATTTGTACATGTTATCATTAGTATAACAAAATATTATAATCTTGATTAATTTCGAGATTGTATATATATAATAATCTTGGTACGTTCCATGACAATACGTGCACAATACGTTTTGATAAATCCTAACACAATACGTACACAATACGTCTTAGTTAATTCTAAGACAATATGTATACAATACATCTCTGCATTGATGCAAGACAATACGTACACAATACGCCGTGGGGTAATTCTAAGATTATATATATATATATATATATATATATATATATATATATATATATATATATATATATATATATATATATATATATATATATATATATATATATATATATATATATATATATATATATATACCGATTATTGGACTGTTGGACTTTTCGGACTATTTTGGACTACTAAACTTGACAACTTAAACAATCACATGTGATTGAATATATGATATGAACTTGCTATATTAATTTTGTTCACATGTATTATTATCTGAATCGTTATTATTATTATTATAGGTTCGTGAATCCAAGGACGACGGCCATATTTTTAATAAGTTAAAAACTTATTATTAATATACTTTTACTACCGTGAGTATATAGTCCCATTTTTAAACTCTACAAATATTTTGGGATGAGAATACATGCATTTTATGTTTTACGCAATGGACACAAGTACTTAAAATATATTCTGCGTTGAGTTGTACCACCTTGCATATCTTCCCTAATAGCTTGGTAACTAATATTTACATATTGTAAGAACATTTAAGCGTAAATCCTATTGATAGATCTATCGGGTTTGACAACCCCAACCGGGCTAGTCACTCTAGTATCGTAAACGGTTGCATAGTACTTCGTTTTTACTACACTTGGTACAGTGTAGGGAGATTTCATAATAAAGGGAATATGCCACATTAATGGTTAAGTATGGTTACCGAAGCGCTCAACAACTTATAGAATACTTTTATACACTTGCGAGTGTACTTATATTTATAACTATGAAAATCTTGTGGTCTATTTTTATATCGATGCTAAACCTATATATCTCACCAATCTTTGTGTTGACTGTTTAAGCATGTTTATTCCCAGGTCCTTAAGAAAGTCTTCCGCTGTTGCATTAACTGAGCAAGCTGTGCATGGAGTCTCATGCTTTTATTTAAATGAAGTGTTGCATTCAATAAAACCTTTGTCATGTATTATATTCGATTGTTATGTCACGTGTGTAGTATTTGGAAACCGATGTATCATGGGGATTATTTCTTAAATAATCGCCCACTTGTTTAAAACAAGCATTATGTATAATAATGGTGTGCTTTTTATGAAATGAATGCAATATTTTTCTAAAACGTATCATATAGAGGTCAAATACCTCGCTATGAGACCAATGAATAACGTACTGCGTTTATAGTAATATGAACGGGTTGTTTCATAATGACCCTCATGAATTTAAATTTTTACTGATTTCTTGCAAATGAGGGCATTGCAAGATCTCAAGTGTGGGGAAGGGTTATAAATTCCCTCTAGTTTACACTTGGATTAATTGCCAAATTTTATGAAAATTTGAAAAAATTTCAACTAAATGAACTCAAAATCATGTTTATACATATTTATGAACGATAAAACTAGGTGATAATACCGAACTTATTGTTACCTCGGAAAGCACATAAATTGAGAAACAACCCAAAACGCTAGAATTCATTTAAAATGGAATAGAAGAGAATAAAAAGGCAAAGAAAGAAATAAAATAAAAGCTAAGTGTGGAAAGAATACACCAAGTTCTTTAAAATATATATCACATATTTTTGTACAAGATTATTGCAGGTACTTTTGTTTTAGACTAAACTAATCAGTTTTACCCGATTTACTGTAATATATTTGAAAGAAATATGGATCTACACGATGAATTAATTCCATCATTAAAGGAAGTAAAGTCTTCCGAAAAAGAAATGCGCTTCTTGATTTCGGTCAGGAAGTTGTCATCCAGAGCAGCTGTAGGTTGACGAAAAATCTAGAAAAGTCATCTAAAAAATCAGCAGGAAATCCACGGACCTCAGCATCAAACAAGGTCGCCAAGTGGTCAGATTTATCCTAACCATGAGAAGGATTTATCTCGTAAAATGGGGAGGGCGCCGTGCAAATTAGCTTGATAAGACTAATGAATCAGACCCCCAGAAAGGATAATCTCTTTAAAGATTAAAAATCAGCTTTTAAGCCTGATATTACTCAATCGTTGAGATTGACTTTAAAGATTGAGAATTACAAACTCATGGAATTCAATGATATCTAAACTCGAGCTTGAACGAGAAAATATTTTGATCAAATTAAAACCGATTTGTTTTCTGAAAACCTATTTTCAATGCGTTCATTACCATTGAACGTAAAATCCTAGGAATTCACCTGGAATTCATTAGGTCACCTGAACCAAATCGGGTATTAACCGTAAGAACGGTGGTTTCATAGCATGGTCGAAGATAGGACCTTGTGCCAGACCAAAAAATTATAGGGTGATCTTTACTATTTCTCCTACAAAGGATAGTAATTGCATCCAACACGTTGTGGACCATGAACATCTGCATGTCATTAGACATTGCATTAACAGTTGCTTATTCAATGCTTTCCTTTACAACCGGACGGTAGTTTACCGAAAGGTAATATACGGGGCAAGTATGCTGGGCGTGTTGCTTTCCTAATACAAGGTTAGCAAGTGGGTGACACAAAACTACAAGTTTCGAACTAAAATTTTCAAATCTGAAACCCACAAAACCCACAAAAATATTTTGCAACACCGGTGAAGGGTTATTCCGGAAAACTTATCTAGGGTAAAAGCGAGAATGAATTTTCAAAAGATCAAATGTTTTTATAAAGATCCAATTTACTTAATGGATCTAAATTTTCATAGTCACGTAGGACTTTAAACCGCCTTTCAAATGTGCACTTTGCTTTGGAAACCGAAAGTAAATTGGCTATTTGATTGCAAGTGTCGTTGACCTGAACCCGAGGCAACTGTGGTTGGAACACCCACCTTTAACCATGGTTCTATTGTTACTATCATTGTTTATACCACCGTATCAAAATCACTGATGTACAAAGTGTGAGAATAAAAAAAGTGATTTGAGTGAAGTGTGATTTTATTTCAAGTTCTGTATTGCTTGGGGACAAGCAACGCTCAAGTGTGGGGATATTTGATAGTGCTCCAAATGAACATATATTTAGGCTCAATATCCTTCTAATGTGTAAAGCTTTTAGTTACTATTGTTCTATTTTTATGTAATAATCGTTTATATAAATAAGTGCGAAGACGAAAGATGAAAATGAAGATTTGAAGACGCAAATGACCAAAAAGCTCAAATGTACAAGATACAATCTAAGTGGTTCAATTTATTGATGGGAAACGTCTAAAAATTACAAGAGTACAAGTCGCGGAACGCAAAGTACAAGATATCTAATCATACGAAAGGACGTTCAAAAATCCGAAACCGAGCATCAACGCGCGAGACATCGGACCTAAAATTACAAGTCAACTATGCACATGAATGTGTCGGCAAGCTACAAAACAAAGTGAAGTGAACTGTCCAAGGCAGCCATGCGATCGCATGGCCTGGAAGAAGCATTTCCATGCGATCGCATGGGCATAAAGTTCATGCCAAGTCCTATAAATTGGAACGTTTTCTGCCGAACACTACACACACTCTACACACTTCTTTCTTTCTTTTATGTAATCTATATTTATAATATTAATTTTAATTTAAGTTTAATAATAATTGAGTTATTGTAAGAAATGTTTTACGGATTTTAAAGTCGGAACTCTGTCCGAGTAACACTACGTGATTAATCACCACTGTAAGCTATGTTCTTCCTTTTTAAATTAATGTCTCGTAACTAAGGTATTATTATGCTTATTTAAGCCTGAGTAATCGTGATGTTAGACTAAATATTAAAGACGGGGTTATTGGATTTTGTACCATAATTAGGGTTTGGACAAAAGACCGACACTTGTGAACATTGGACTATTGACTATTAATAGGTAGGGGGTATTGTGTAATTGAATGACAAGTCATTGGAACCTGTCGAACCTATCTTCAAATTAGTTAATCTAATAATTATTAAATTGATTACGAATGTCCTATTTAGTCATGTTTATACGACATCATTTACAATCATTTAATTAATCAATTGGATTGGGTAATTGATTATTCATTATGGCCAAGTGAATAAATTAATGTATCATGGACTAATTAAAACAGGGGTGGATTACATACAAGGATAATTAGTGTAATTGTTAACAAAGTATTAAAACTTTGGATTATACGCAGTCGATAACCTGGTGTAATTATTAAAAAAGTATTAAAACCCTGTTACAGTTCGAATCCCTAATTAGTTGGAATATTTAACTTCGGGAATAAGGTTAATTTGACGAGCACATTATAATTATGACCGATGGACTATTATAGGCAAAACCCAGATAGGTATCAAATAAGCCAGGACAAAGGACAATTAACCCTGAGTAATAAATTAAAATCAAAACGTCAAACATCATGATTACGGAAGTTTAAATAAGCATAATACTTTTATTTCATATTTCATCGTACTTTTATTTACTGTCATTTTAATTATTGCAATTTATTTTATTGTCATTTATCTTTACACAAAAATATAAAAATTGACAAACCGGTCATTAAACGGTAAACCCCCCTTTTATAATAATATAACTACTTATTTTTATATATATTTTTATAAATATAGTTGTTAAAAATATAGTGTACGCAATAAGTGGATCCCTGTGGAATGAACCGGACTTACTAAAAACTACACTACTCTACGATTAGGTACACTGCCTATAAGTGTTGTAGCAAGGTTTAGGTATATTCATTCTATAAATAAATAAATAACTTTTGTAAATTGTATCGTATTTAATAGTATTTCGTAATAAAATATAATCTATTTCGTATACACCGCTGCACACATCAATTGTCTTTTGAATTACTTACATATTTTGGAAACTTTTAAAAAATAAATGTGAATCTTTTGGAAAACATCTCATTTATAGGACGTAACCATTACTGTGAGAATGTTAGTTAATGTACCGTGTCAATAACGATTTTTGAGGGTCATTACATCGTATCTCTATCAAAAACTATCGACACATGCACCCCATGCCTCACCACAACTTCTTTCATAAAAATCTCTGAGAGCACTTCAGACGAAAAAGATTTTGTGATAGATAGAAACAACTTTTTGTCAATCTATCCACTATTACCCAAATTACATCATGATGTCTTGGAGTTCTCGGAAACTTAGTGATTGGATACATTGTTATGTTTTCCTACTTCCACACCGGAATATCTAATGGTTAGAGTTTCCTATACGGCATTTGGTGTTCCGCCTTAACTTGAAGGAAAGTCAAACAATTCTGAACATACTTCTCGATTTCCTGCTTCATACCCGGCCAACAATAATCCGTTTTTAAATCTCCATACATCTTAGTAGCACCCGAATGTATCGAATATTTAGACTTTTGTACGGCTCCTAACACTTCTTTCCTAGTTTCGCCCTTACTAGGAACACATATCCGACTGTATCACGTCTTAAGTCCCCTACTATCATCCACAAGGAGATCCACTTAACCTCTAATACCTTCTTCATTTACACAATTTGACTCAAGCTTTGTGAAGGATCCGCCTTACACGATTAGAAAAAAATGATTGTTGATATGAAAAAAAAAATTAGGACTTAGATTGATATTCTTAATACATAATTTACATATATATATTTAATACCAAAATCCCATAAGTTACGAAGGAATTTACGGAAGATGTCAGGCAGAGTCTACCGTGATAGATATGATATGATATGAATATGTCTATACACTATCTATGCAATAATTGTAGTAAAATGTGTCTAGATTAAAAATTGATAGGCAGGTAATTTCTAACAAAAATGATAAGCAAAATTTATAATATGCAGATGCGGTCGAAGTCCAGACTCACTAATGCATCCTAACTACTATTGGTTAGACACACTAATGCAAATTCTGGTTCGCTAAGACCAACGCTCTGATGCCAACTGTGATGGCCCTCCAAAATCCCTATTGACGTAGCACATCATTCATCGGTCCCATTGCGAGGTTTGCCCTCTATATGATACGTTTTACAAACATTGCATTCATTTCAAAAGACGCACTTTCTATATAAGAAATTTTTTAAATCTGTATACATTTTTAAAGCATGTACATAAATGTTTTCGACCTGTGGTGATTTCTACATATAGACAATCCCAATAAATGATAGTTCATAATAATACATCAGTTGACTAAACAGTCAAAATATAATACATATTAATGTTTGAATGAAAAGTTTCCTTAGAAAATATGCCATGTAAGACTCCATGCACATAGCAGTTAAACAGCGGAAGCTTCTTAAATACATGAGAATAAACATGCTTAAAAGTGTCAACCAAAAAGGTTGGTGAGTTCATAGTTTTATCATAAATAATGATTCTCAATAGTTGTAATAGACCACAAGATTTCAGTTTCATAAATAACCATACACTCGCAAGTGTATAAAAAGCATTCTATAAGTTGTAGGCACCCGGTAACAAGCCTTAACGTTCATGTTTTACCCTCTGAAAGTACACCGAATCAGGTGTGATATATAAACCTCGAAGTACTAAAGCATCCCATAGTCAGGATGGGGTTTGTCAGGCCCAATAGATCTATCTTTGGGAGTCGCGCCTACCAGTCATACACCAGTAGTTATAGTTACCAAGCTAAGGGGATATTTCTGGTTTAAACCCAAGTAGAATTAGTTTTAGTACTTGTGCCTATTTCGTAAAACAGTTATAAAATATGCATGTATTCTCAGGCCAAAAATATATAATTCAAAAGCATTTAAAAAGGGAGCTATGAAAACTCACGTATCAATATTGTGGTTCAATATTGTAGGAAAAGTATGTAGACGCAACGGAAATGATAAATGCAAGGATGGCCTTTGATTCACGAACAATACCCCCGAACAATACTCATAACCTTCTTAGATATAACCCATAAATTCCTTAGCTTTAACCCGTTTGAAAACTCGTTTTGAAATCACCCGAACATAACCCCGTCGTAGTATTTTATGTGTATACTAATAATAATAATACTACGAATGGTAATAATAAGATTAATAATAATAATAATAATAATAATAATAATAATAATTATAATAATAATAATAATAATAATAATAATAATAATAATAATAATAATAATAATAATAATAATAATAATAATAATAAAATTGTGATGATGAATATGATACGGAGTAAATATCTATTTCTATGTGAAAATGAATTGAACAAGAAACTGAAGTTGTGTAAAATTATTGGTGTCGATCATTCATATATATAGATTAATAAAATAATAATATAATAATTTTGAAATAAAATATAATAATATAATAATAATCAATAATTCAATATAAAAATAAAAAAATTAAAATTTGAAAACGTGTGAATTTAAAAAGTAACCGCCTTTGTCTCATTCTACCGACAGTTTTTACGGACCGGTATTTCATACTCTGTTGCTAATAATTGACGGATAAAAATATGGATAAAAATTCCACTTTTTATATTTGTGTGTATATATATATATATATATATATATATATATATATATATATATATATATATATATATATATATATATATATATATATATATATATATCTGTTTTGGTCTTATGCTTTATAAAATTCGTTGTAAAAAGATTCATTTATAAAGTTTGTAAGCGTAATGTGTGTTTTCCTAGTTTTTGACTGAACAAAGATATATAATATAATATTAATTTAATTATAATAATATAATAAATATAATAATATTGAAATAAAATATAATAATAATTTTGGATCAAATTTGAATCGTAAATTTTTGAAAAGTCCTATATATTAAATACTTCAGGGGTATATTGAAAATGAAAGTGTAAAATCAATCATGTATTTGAATAATACACTTGATTTATTATCAAATGGAATCTATTAAGTCGAAGCAGAGATTATAGTTAACGATTGTTAAGTCATTAACGAAGGATGTATAGCATATTAGTAACATGAACTAACCGAGTAGTACCTACCAGTTATGATTCACATGTAATAGCTTAGTACGAAAAGATTTATTTTGATTTCAAATTTTATATATATTAAATATACATAAAATTTCTTCAGGGGAAATGAGTTAATACTTCATCAGTTATTGTTGCTGGTATTTCTTGCTGACTACGGTGTGTAGGACGTTGATGCTCGTGGAACAGATTATGAAGTTGAGGTTTGCAATGCGGATGTTGTTGGTGGTGGTAATGGTACTGTTGGTGTTGTTGTCGGTGGTACTGTTGTTGTCGGTGGTACTGTTGTTGTCGGTGATGCTGCTGGTGCTTGTAACCTTTGCACCATATTCTCCAAAGCCACTACCCGAGCGCGAAGCTCGTTGACTTCTTCTACTACACCGGGATGATTGGAGGTTCGGATGAGCGGATGAATAAGATCCAGAATTTGAGATAGTATATTATCGCGACGAGATACTCTAGAAATGAGAGAGAAAATGGTGTCTCGAACAGGTTCGCCGGTAAGTGCTTCAGGTTCTTCGCCAAGAGGGCAATGTGGTGGATGGAAGGGATCGCCTTCTTCTTATCTCCATTAATTAAGTAGGCTACGAACCCATCCCCAATTCATCCAGAATAGGTGATGGCTGATTGGTTGATCCATTCATGTTACACTATCTTCGGAATTCAGGTGAATATCCATATCGGAATAGCTATCGGAGTTTAAGGAATTTGAACTAGATACAGGATCCATATTGTATAATTAGGGAGATGATTTTTGATATGAATTAGAATATAGAATTTAGTTTGGTATTCCTCAATACATAATTTACATATGTATATATAATACCAAATTCCATAAATCACGGAGAAATTTTCGGAAGATGTCAGGAAAAGTTTACAGTAACAGATACGCTAAGATATGAATTTTGTCTATACACTATCTATGCAATCAATGCAATAAGACGCTTTTAGACTTAAGATAATAGACAGGTAATTTCTGACAAGAAATGATAAGCAAAACTTTTGACATGCAGACACAGTCGAAGTCCAGACTTACTTGTATCCTAACAACTATCAGTTAGACACACTCATGCAAGACCTGGTTCACTAGGACCAACGCTCTGATACCAACTGTGATATCAGACGTTGAACTGTGAGCGGATGAGCGGACGTTGAACTGTGACGATCGTTCCAAATCCATATGGACGAACACGTCATTCATCGATTTCATTGCGAGGTATTTGACCTCTATATGATACGTTTTGTAAACATTGCATTCTTTTGAAAAGGCACACCATAAATAAATATTTAAATCAAAGGTTTTTGACATATGATGATTTCTACATATAGACAATCACCGTAAATAATAGTTTACAATAATACTTCCGTTGACAATGCAGTCAAAATAAGATACATGGTGATGATTTGGTGAATGCAACGTTTCCTTGAAAAATATGTCATGTAAGACTCCATGCACATAGCTTGTCTAACACATAAGCAAACAGCGAAAGACTTCTAGGAAACCTGAGAAAAAACATGCTAACAAGTGTCAACACAAAGGTTGGTGAGTTCATAGTTTTATAGTTTCATAAATCTGTATATAAAGGTGGATCACAAGATTTCAGTTGTTTCGTCCAGAAATGTTTATCAAAATATTCTACAAGATTGAGCACCCTGGTAGCTAAACTTTAATGTTATAATAAGTACCCCTGTTTTAACATATATGCAACCAACATGTACAATACACGCAAACCAACGTGTACTAAACTCAAATAGCATACGTCTGTTTTATAGTTCAGGCTAGGGTTTCTATACCTGGAACAGACGGGGATGTCAAGCTATATGGATCCATATACAACTATTCGCGCCCACCAGTTCTTATAACTGCCAGTTACTAGTTACCAAAGCTAAGGGATTTTCGGTTCAAACTCGGTGTAGAATTTAGTATGTACTTGTGTCCATTACATTTAAAATAAAGTTTGTATGTATTCTCAGCCCAAAAATATAGATTGCAAAAGCAATTAAAAAGGGAGCAAATGAAACTCACCTTAGCAGCATATAAAGTCGTTCACCAAAATGTAACCGAAACTCGGAATATCAAATAACCGTAGATCTCAACCTAGAGAACATATGTTGGTTAATAAATGTCTATCAAGCTAGGTCAGGTCATAGTGTATCACAATCCTAACGCTCGAGATCGATATACAAAATTTATCCAAAGTCGTTTCAAAAAGTCAATTTTGACAATAGTTTACAAAACGAGACGTACCTTATATAAGGATTCATTTACTCGGTTGGTAATATTCAAAAATCCAATTTATCAATCTTACAAATAAGTTTTTTAAATATTAATTGCAGATTCAAAAGCATTTCCAATTAACGTCAATTATAATTCAGTTGATCATATCTTTTAATCCGTTCATCGAAACTATTCGATATCTAAATGAAAAGTTATTGATTTTTCGCCAGCTTTTCAAAAACATGTATATCATATACCTTTTACCAGTAATATATGTATTTAATTTGTGATTCATTATAAACTGTTTAACGATGAAATTTAGCATACAAGCATGTATCAATATATACACTCGAGCACTAGTCAGGGATATTCTATTAATATATAATAGATAAGATATAAATGCTTACGTATCAATATTGTGATTCAATATTGTAGGAAAGTACGTAGACGTAACAGAGATGATAACACTAGGTTTATCTTGCAAACAATATCCATGAATATTACCCATAGCCCCCATAGCTATAACCCATAATTTCCTTAGTTCTATCCTGCTCGAAAACCCATTTTTGAAAGTGACACTCTCATAACCTCGTCGTAGTATTTTATGTGTAATACTAATTAATAATATTAATAATGATAAGATTAATAATAATATTAATCTTAATAATAATAATAATAATAATAATAATAATATAAATAATAATAATAATTACAGTGGGAGTAATATGTATTCGGATATGTGTGTGTTAAAAGTGCAGGAACCAGCTCGATTTATAGATGTTTGCTGAATCTGATGCCCATGCGAATGCATGAGATTTTAGTGCAAATCTCATGCACTTGCATGAGCTCATGCACTCGCATGGGTTTTATGCCTATTTCTCATGCGATCGTATGGCCGTCAGATCCAGCTCACATATTTTTGTTTTCTTGTTTGTCGACATAATTAAATATAATATATATAATATATATAATTTAAATAATTAATTATATATTATATTAAATTCATGTGCATAATTGACTTGTAATTTTCATTTCGATGACTCGTACGTTGTCACTCGACTTATGTCCCGGTTCCGGTTTCTCGAACGCATTTTCGTACGCTTAGAAAACTCGCAATTTACGTTTTGTGACTCGTACCTTTGTCAAAATATAGTCTTAAATTATCAATAAACTATATCATTCAAAGTGTATTTTAAACTTTCGAGTGTTTTGGTCATTTACTTCTATAAATCATTGTCTCGCTATTTGTTGATATATATATATATATATAATAACAAATCGTTTTATGACCAAGTTAATATATATTTTCAACATTCATAAACACGTTTTAAATATACATCGCAAGTTATTCATACAATTAATATTCCAACTTATCATATATATTCAAATAAATATTTAAACTAATAAGTTTAATGTACGGTATCAAACAATTAATACATTGTTACGTTTTCAAGTTATAGTGTATATATATATATATATATATATATATATATATATATATATATATATATATATATATATATATATATATATATGTATCTATATACATATAATTGTTTCGCGAATTGTCAAGAACAACTGAAAGGTATTTGAATATATGAAAGTAGTTCAAACATTTTGAGGTTCAGTTTTTGAGACTTTGCTTATCGTGTCAGAAATATTAAACCATATCGAGAATTTGGTTCAGAATAAGTCGAAATTTTCTGGGTCATCACAGTACTTACCCGTTAAAGAAATTTGGTCCCGAAATTTGAGTGAGGTCGTCATGGCTAACAATAAAAATTTTTTCATGACGAATATGAGTCGATAAATAGAGTTTTATCACTGTGTGAATAATATGGATAAAACAATCCAATTACTCGAAGCGTATGAGAGAAGTTATCATAATAGAGTGAAATGGAGATTCGTCTTATCTTTTGTCGTAGTAACGATTGGTTTCTGGAATTTAAGGAATAGAAAATCTTCATAATAAGATTTGATTCTTCAAAATTTAAGGAAATTACGATTTCCTTTGATTAAATGCGTAATCTGCCTCGATTTCTATGTCTGATATTTCGCTATAAATTAACCACTTCTGTTTCATTATTTTCACCACTCCTACATCTTCTTCCTCATTTCATACTTCAAAAGATTGTGAAATGCTTCATCCAGTTCTGATTCTTGATATACTCTTAACTTTCATACCTGTCATTCTTCTTTTTCATCTACCACCAGAGAAAGTTATTTTCTTCTACCATTACCTTAGGGTTATAGTGTTTTTCATTCTCCTGTGTCTTTATATTGCTATACGCATTGATATACATGGTTTTTAATTTCGGGGTTGTTATAGGGCTTTATATTCTCCGTTATATTTCGGAGCTTCATGCTTCCGTTCTCTCTTCCCGACTTTAAGTCAAGTTAATAATGGTCAAGAATTCGTAGGTATGAAGTTTTGGATAAACATAACTAATGTTCTAAGAAAGAGGTAATGGCACGATCTTGATTTATCAAATTACAAGAATATCTGGAAAAGACCGAATCATCAAGAAATATATTTTCTTGATATATTTAGAGAGTATATAGAATGAAAGAGTTATGTAACATGGTTCATGATGAGGGTGGGATCTGTGAACCTTTATCACGCTCCATTAGAAACTCATCATGACTTACTGTAATATAATCACGTTGATCAAGTGTCATTATATTATACTAATTCATGCTTCAGTTCCCAACACTACTTCAAAACATTAAATTTTTTAAATTTTTCAGATGTTAGAAACTAAAATAGTTTCTTTTATGATGTAACACAGATAGCGCGAAGAGATGAATGATTTCATATAAGAATGGTTATAAAAAAATATCTTCAGAATTATGGAGGATATTTATAATGGAAGATACGATTATATCTTAGAATATTTAAGATAAGATGATGATGAAGAATATTGTCTGCAAAGGTTTTAGTTTAAGGAGCAAGGTATTTGCTAAGGATTTCAGCAGACACTGAATCATTTGTATTCTTTGAAGGTAGATTTCATTTTTGTGATTTGTCCACAGCCTCCTTCATGGTCTACTCAATCCGTTTTCCAGTTCTAAACCTTCTCTTTTTCTCAGCTTTACCACCATACTATTCTTTATCATCAAACTTTTGACTGTTAAGGTCGTTTACAGTTTTTGCTGCTTCATCAGCATTTTTCCAAAATTCGGAGAACTAGTTTCGTAGTTTGGGGTGTTTTTCAGAAACTTCACATTCAAAGTATGTAAGTCTAGAAGATAGATGTTATCTATATATAACTGTTGTCATAGAAAATGCTGCGAGATTTAAAATACTGATTGCTAATTTCTGGTGGTTGGTATGGAAATTATTTTTACAAGATGTGGATGAGTACATGATAGGGTTTCAATGATTAATTATAGTGACTTTTTGAAGAAACTTAAGTCACAGATTAATGAAGTTGCTGGTAAATTTACTGCTAATGTGGTGGGACATGAAAGGTTCCCCTGTAACAAGAACATATATGTCCAGATTACAATAAGGCTAATCTGAAAAGTCGAAGTTGACTGGTTGGAAGTGTGGTAAAACTGAATACTTTGAAAAAGGATTGCAAGATTATTTTCGGTAAAAACAACGCTAAAGGATCTTGCACAGTTTTGAATTCAAAGTATAGCTTTGAAAGATGTAGAGATCTAAGAATGATGTCACCGGTTCAGAGTTATGACTTGGATTCTGATCCGTCAATATCAGAATATGTAATTGAATTTGTATGAAAACGATTGTATATCGTTGTGAGCATTGTTAATAATTTTTGAATCAAAGTTGAAGAATGTACAGTGTAACATATTAATTGTGAACTTATATTTTTCCCGGGTATTACCTACCCGTTAAAGATTTCACAATTAATACTTTGTACAAAAGAATTTTTATTACCATCTTTATGAAAATATATGTATGTATATTTTCTTCAGATGTAACACAGATTTAATGAGTTAATATCATATTAAGCTCATTTAATTTTTGGCTGGATTAGAAATGAATAATCTCAAAAACATTAAAGATTTCATAATCTTCGTGGAATATTTTACTAATGTAATCAATACTTCGTTATTCAGTTTTATTGATATTTCCTCAGTGAATCATGTTGGTGCTTATGGAACTCTTGCTAACTTCGCAAGGTACGAATGATATTTTCTGGAAAGTTTCAAGTACATTGAAAATGAAAGTGTAAAATCAATCATGTATTTGAATAATACACTTGATTTATTATCAAATGGAATCTATTAAGTCGAAGCAGAGATTATAGTTAACGATTGTTAAGTCATTAACGAAGGATGTATAGCATATTAGTAACATGAACTAACCGAGTAGTACCTACCAGTTATGATTCACATGTAATAGCTTAGTACGAAAAGATTTATTTTGATTTCAAATTTTATATATATTAAATATACATAAAATTTCTTCAGGGGAAATGAGTTAATACTTCATCAGTTATTGTTGCTGGTATTTCTTGGTAACTACGGTGTGTATGACGTTGATGCTCGTGGAACAGATTGTGAAGTTGAGGTTTGCGATGCGGATGTTGTTGGTGGTGGTAATGGTACTGTTGGTGTTGTTGTCGGTGGTACTGTTATTTTCGGTGGTACTATTGTTGTCGGTGATGTTGCTGGTGCTTGTAACCTTTGCACCATATTCTCCAAAGCCACTACCCGAGCGCGAAGCTCGTTGACTTCTTCTACTACACCGGGATGATTGGAGGTTCGGATGAGCGGATGAATAAGATCCAGAATTTGAGATAGTATATTATCGTGATGAGATACTCTAGAAATGAGAGAGAAAATGGAGTCTCGAACAGGTTCGCCGGTAAGTGCTTCAGGTTCTTCGCCAAGAGGGCAATGTGGTGGATGGAAGGGATCGCCTTCTTCTTGTCTCCATTAATTAAGTAGGCTACGAACCCATCCCCAATTCATCCAGAATAGGTGATGGCTAATTGGTTGAACCATTCATGTTACACTGTCTTCGGAATTCAGGTGAATATCCATATCGGAATAGCTATCGGAGTTTAAGGAATTTGAACTAGATACGGGATCCATCTTGTATAATTAGGGAGATGATTTTTGATATGAATTAGATTATAGAATTTAGTTTGGTATTCTTCAATACATAATTTACATATGTATATATAATACCAAATTCCATAAATCACGGAGAAATTTTCAGAAGATGTCAGGAAAAGTTTACAGTAACAGATACGCTAAGATATGAATTTTGTCTATACACTATCTATGCAATCAATGCAATAAGACGCGTTTAGACTTAAGATAATAGACAGGTAATTTCTGACAAGAAATGATAAGCAAAACTTTTGACATGCAGACACAGTCGAAGTCCAGACTTACTAATGTATCCTCACAACTATCAGTTAGACACACTCATGCAAGAACTGGTTCACTAGGACCAACGCTCTGATACCAACTGTGATGATCGCTCCAAATCCATATGGACGAACACGTCATTCATCGATTTCATTGCGAGGTATTTGACCTCTATATGATACGTTTTGTAAACATTGCATTCTTTTGAAAAGGCACACCATAAATAAATATTTAAATCAAAGGTTTTTGACATACGATGATTTCTACATATATACAATCACCGTACATAATAGTTTACAATAATACTTCCGTTGACAATGCAGTCAAAATAAGATACATGGTGATGATTTGGTGAATGCAACGTTTTCTTGAAAAATATGTCATGTAAGACTCCATGCACATAGCTTGTCTAACACATAAGCAAACAGCGGAAGACTTCTAGGACACTTGAGAATAAACATGCTAACAAGTGTCAACACAAAGGTTGGTGAGTTCATAGTTTTATAGTTTCATATAATCTGTATATAAAGGTGGATCACAAGATTTCAGTTGTTTCGTCCAGAAACGTTTATCAAAATATTCTACAAGATTGAGCACCCTGGTAGCTAAACTTTAATGTTATAATAAGTACCCCTGTTTTAACATACATGCAACCAACATGTACAATACACGCAAACCAACGTGTACTAAACTCAAATAGCATACGTCTATTTTATAGTTCAGGCTAGGGTTTCTATACCTGGAACAGACGGGGATGTCAAGCCCTATGGATCCATATACAACTACTCGCGCCCACCAGTTCTTATAACTGCCAGTTACTAGTTACCAAAGCTAAGGGATTTTTGGTTCAAACTCGGTGTAGAATTTAGTATGTACTTGTGTCCATTACATTTAAAATAAAGTTTGTATGTATTCTCAGCCCAAAAATATAGATTGCAAAAGCAATTAAAAAGGGAGCAAATGAAACTCACCTTAGCAGCATATAAAGTCGTTCACCAAAATGTGACCGAAACTCGGAATATCAAATAACCGTAGATCTCAACCTAGAGAACATATGTTGGTCAATAAATGTCTATCAAACTAGGTCAGGTCATAGTGTATCACAATCCTAATGCTCGAGATCGACATACAAAAGTTATCCAAAGTCGTTTCAAAAAGTCAATATTGACAATAGTTTACAAAACAAGACGTACCTTATATAAGGATTCATTTACTCGGTTGGTAATATTCAAAAATCCAATTTATCAATCTTACAAACAAGTTGTTTAAATATTAATTGCAGATTCAAAAGCATTTCCAATTAACGTCAATTATAATTCAGTTGATCATATCTTTTAATCCGTTCATCGAAACTATTCGATATCTAAATGAAAAGTTATTGATTTTTCGCCAGCTTTCCAAAAACATGTATATCATATACCTTTTACCAGTAATATATGTATTTAATTTGTGATTCATTATAAATTGTTTAACGATGAAATTTAGCATACAAGCATGTATCAATATATACACTCGAGCACTAGTCAGGGATATTCTATTAATATATAATAGATAAGATATAAATGTTTACGTATCAATATTGTGATTCAATATTGTAGGAAAGTACGTAGACGTAACAGAGATGATAACACTAGGTTTATCTTGCAAACAATATCCATGAATATTACCCATAGCCCCCATAGCTATAACCCATAATTTCCTTAGTTCTATCCCGCTCGAAAACCCATTTTTGAAAGTGACACGCTCATAACCTCGTCGTAGTATTTTATGTGTAATACTAATTAATAATACTAATAATGATAAGATTAATAATAATATTAATCTTAATAATAATAATAATAATAATAATAATAATAATAATAATAATAATAATAATAATAATATAAATATAAATAATTATAATAATTACAGAGGGAGTAATATGTATTCGGATATGTGTGTGTGTTAAAAGTGCAGGAACCAGCTCAATTTATAGATGTTTGCTGAATCTGATGCCCATGCGAGTGCATGGGATTTTAGTGCAAATCTCATGCACTTGCATGAGCTCATGCACTCGCATGGGTTTTATGCCTATTTCCCATGCGATCGCATGGCCGTCAGATCCAGCTCACGTATTTTTTGTTTTCTTGTTTGTCGACATAATTAAATATAATATATATAATATATATAATTTAAATAATTAATTATATATTATATTAAATTCATGTGCATAGTTGACTTGTAATTTTTATTTCGATGACTCGTACGTTGTCACTCGACTTATGTCCCGGTTCCGGTTTCTCGAACGCATTTTCGTACGCTTAGAAAACTCGCAATTTACGTTTTGTGACTCGTACCTTTGTCAAAATATAGTCTTAAATTATCAATAAACTATATCATTCAAAGTGTATTTTAAACTTTCGAGTGTTTTGGTCATTTACTTCTATAAATCATTGTCTCGCTATTTGTTGATATATATATAATAACAAATCGTTTTATGACCAAGTTAATATATATTTTCAACATTCATAAACACGTTTTAAATATACGTCGCAAGTTATTCATACAATTAATATTCCAACTTATCATATATATTCAAATAAATATTTAAACTAATAAGTTTAATGTACGGTATCAAACAATTAATACATTGTTACGTTTTCAAGTTATAGTATATATATATATATATATATATATATATATATATATATATATATATATATATATATATATCTATGTACATATAATTGTTCGCGAATTGTCAAGAACAACCGAAAGGTATTTGAATATATGAAAGTAGTTCAAACATTTTGAGATTCAGTTTTACAAACTTTGCTTATCGTGTCAGAAATAATAAACCATATCGAGAATTTGGTTCAGAATAAGTCGAAATTTTCTGGGTCTTCACATTCCATGACAGTAGTTTTTTTACTAAATAATTCACCATGCAAGATACGGAGTAAAGGTCGGATAGCCTCAATAATATTAGTAATATTATACTCGTTGCGGCATATCCTGGAAAGGAGAGAGAAAAAGGTGTTACGAACGGGTTCGCCGGTAAGTGCCTCATGTTCTCCACCGAGAGGCAAATTAGATTCATGAAATAGATCGCCTTCTTCTTGTTTAAATTGATTGATTCGTCCATGAACCCACCCCCAATTCATCCAGAAAAGGTGATGACTAATTGGTTGGTTCATTCCGATTAAACTGCTCTCGGAGCTCAAATGAAATTCCATATCGGAATAGATTTTAGAATCCGATGAACTCCAGCTTTGTGAAGGATCCACCTTACACGATCAAAAAAAAGTGATTGTTGATATGAAAAAAAAAATAGGACTTAGATTGATATTCTTAATACATAATTTACATATGTATATTTAATACCAAAATCCCATAAGTTACGAAGGAATTTACGGAAGATATCAGGCAGAGTCTACCGTGATAGATATGATAAGATATGAATATGTCTATACACTATCTATGCAATAATTGCAGTAAAACGTGTCTAGATTAAAAATTGATAGGTAGGTAATTTCTGACAAAAATGATAAGCAAAATTTATAATATGCAGATGCGGTCGAAGTCCAGACTCACTAATGCATCCTAACTACTACTGGTTAGACACACTAATGCAAATTCTGATTCGCTAAGACCAACACTCTGATGCCAACTGTGATGGCCCGCCAAAATCCCTATTGACGCAGCACATCATTCATCGGTCCCATTGCGAGGTTTGCCCTCTATATGATACGTTTTACAAACATTGCATTCATTTCAAAACACACGCTTTCTATATAAGAAAGTTTTTAAATCTGTATACATTTTTAAAGCATGTACGTAAATGTTTTAGACCTGTGGTGATTTCTACATATAGACAATTCCAATAAATGATAGTTCATAATAATACATCAGTTGACTAAACAGTCAGAATATAATACATATTAATGTTTGAATGCAAAGTTTCCTTAGAAAATATGCCATGTAAGACTCCATGCACATAGCAGTTAAACAGCGGAAGCTTCTTAAATACCTAAGAATAAACATGCTTAAAAGTGTCAACCAAAAAGGTTGGTGAGTTCATAGTTTTATCATAAATAATGATTCTCAATAGTTGTAATAGACCACAAGATTTCAGTTTCATAAATAACCATACACTCGCAAGTGTATAAAACGTATTCTATAAGTTATAGGCACCAGGTAACAAGCCTTAACATTCATGTTTTACCCTCTGAAAGTACACCGAATCAGGTGTGTTATATAAACCTCGAAGTACTAAAGCATCCCATAGTCAGGATGGGGTTTGTCAGGCCCAATAGATCTATTTAGGATTCGTGCCTACCAGTCATACACCAGTAGTTATAGTTACTAAGGGGATATTTCTGGTTTAAACCCACGTAGAATTAGTTTTAGTACTTGTGCCTATTTCGTAAAACAGTTATAAAATATGCATGTATTCTCAGCCCAAAAATATATAATGCAAAAGCATTTAAAAAGGGAGCTATGAAAACTCACGTATCAATATTGTGGTTCAATATTGTAGGAAAAGTATGTAGACACAACGGAAATGATAAATGCAAGGTTGGCCTTTGATTCACGAACAATACCCCGAACAATACTCATAACCTTCTTAGATATAACCCATAAATTCCTTAGCTTTAACCCGTTTGAAAACTTGTTTTTGAAAACACCCGAACATAACCCCGTCGTAGTATTTTATGTGTATACTAATAATAATAATACTACTAATGATAATAATAAGATTAATAATAATAATATTAATCTTAATAATAATAATAATAATAATAATAATAATAATAATAATAATAATAATAATAATAATAATAATAATAATAATAATAATAATAATAATAATAATAATAATAATAATAATAATAATAAAATTATGATGATGAATATGATACGGAGTAAATATCTATTTCTATGTGAAAATGAATTGAAAAAGAAACTGAAGTTGTGTGAAATTATTGGTGTCGATCATTCATATATATAGATTAATAAAATAATAATATAATAATTTTGAAATAAAATATAATAATATAATAATAATCAATAATTCAATATAAAAATAAAAAAATTAAAATTTGAAAACGTGTGAATTTAAAAAGTAGCCGCCTTTGTCTCATTCTACCGACAGTTTTCACGGATCGGTATTTCGTACTCTGTTGCTAATAATTGACGGGTAAAAATACGGAGAAAAATTCCACTTTATATATATATATATATATATATATATATATATATATATATATATATATATATATATATATATATATATATATATATATATATATATATATATATATATATATATATATATATATATATATATATATATGTTTTGATTTTAAGCTTTATAAAATTAGTTGTAAAAAGATTCGTTTATAAAGTTTGTACGCGTAATGTGTGTTTTCCTAGTTTTTGACTGAACAAAGATATATAATATAATATTAATTTAATTATAATAATATAATAAATATAATAATATAATAATATTGAAATAAAATATAATAATAATTTTGGATTTTTTTGAAAAGTCGTATATATTAAATACTTCAGGGGTATATTATGTAACTTATAATTAATAATTTCTATCATGTCGCTTTCATGTGAGTAGTAAATGAATTAATTTCGTTTCATTTACTATTTAATGAATAGTAAATGAATTAATTTAAATTCAATTATTTAAGCTATACGTTGTTGTACGTTGTGCTTTACAAATTGTACATTTTTAATTTAACTTAGTTTCTTAAAAAAAATTACAAAAATTATATCATAAAAATGAAACGTCTTAATACGTAAAAAAATTTATTTGAAATAGCATCGATTAATAGCAAATTTTTATCATTTCATATATAAATATTATAAAATTTAGTTTTCTGGAACTAATTATATTCAAAATCATTTTATTAAAAGGTTATAATAATAGACATTATTATTTCATAAAACGTTTTCATTTAAGAAAGAAAAATCATATATAAATCTTGACGGATTCGAGTTTTAAATTATAGGTTGTTCGTGAATCGTAGGGTAAAGTCCAATGGTTAATTAAATGTATGAAAAAAATATTTTAATGCAACACATCAATTTACTTATCTTGTCGGAGTTATCAGAGTTTAAATTTGACCGAAATTTTCGGGTCATGACAGTCACCATGTCTTTAAGGCGAACAACACCGCCACCAACTCCAAATTGGGGGTAGAGTACCTCTTCTCATGAGGCTTTAACTTTCAAGAGGCATAAGCAACTACCCTCCCTCGTTGCATAAAAACACATCCCAATCCCTTTTTAGATACGTTGCAATAATCACCATGTCTTCGGTAACCTCAGGTAGTATCAAAATAGGAGCTTGAACAAGCTTATCCTTAAGCAATCGAAACTCTTTACTTTCCATTTCCATGCCACCATTTTCTTGGTCAACTTAGTTAACGGGGTGGCAATTTTAGGAAAATCTTGGATAATCAACAATAATACCCGGCTAACCTCAAGAAACTCCTGACCTCAGAGGGACTCGTAAGAAGGTCCCATTTCAACACCGCTTCAACCTTAGAGGGGTTCACCTGAATATCACCTTTGTTAATCACATGCCTTAAAAAGTGAACCTCTAGGAGCCAAAATTCACATTTTGTGAACGTAGCATAAAGTTTCTCCCATCTAAAGGTTTCCAAAACTTTCCCCAAATGAAATGAGTGATCATCCTCACTTTTAGAATATATGAGAATATAATCAATAATAATGATGACGAACTTATCAAGCATCGGTCGTCATACCCGATTCATAATATCCATGAATGCGGTCGGTGCATTTGGTTTCCCGAAAGGCATCACCACAATCACCACAAACTCATAGCGCCCATAACAACTGAAGAACGCCGTTGTCGTAACATCTTCTCTCACTTTCAATGGATGGTAAGTCAACCTCAAATCAATCTTAGAAAAGTAGCTAGCCCCTTAAAACTGATCAAAGAGATCATCAGTCCTAGGAAAAGGATACCTATTATTAATGGTCACTTTATTCAACTCCTGATAATCGATACACATCCTCATCGACCCATTTGTATTCTTCACAAACAATACCGGTGCACCCCATAAGGAACTACTCGAGCGAATAAAACCCTTATCCAAGAGTTCCTGCAACTGATTCATCATCTCTTGCTTTTCACTAGGAGCCAGCCTATAAGAGGTTTTGCAATAGGAGCATCTCCCAGATCCTAATCAATTCAAAACTCTACCTGATGATCCAGAGGTATCCCCGGTAACTCTTCGGGGGAAACGTCAGGGAAATCCCATACAATCGGAGTATCATCCAATTCCTTACGCTTCTTAGAAATATCAACAACATGTGCAAGAAACGTCGTGCACACATGAGACAAATAATTCTTTGCCTTCAAGTAGGTGCACAACAGAAATTTTTACCTCTTCATATCACCATAAATTGTCATCAGCTTTCCATTCGGTTCTTGCACTAGTATGATTTTCTCATCACATCGGATTGTCCCCTTGTGTTTCCCAAGCCAATCCATCCCTACAACAACCTAAAACTCTCGCATTTTCATGGGAATAAAATCTATAATAGACGTTTCATCGCCTATTACAATATTTCACCCCTTGTACACACTATTTACAATAACAAACTTATCATTGGATACTTCAACCTCTAGAGGACCCCTTGTACACACTATTTACAATAACAAACTTATCATTGGATACTTCAACCTCTAGAGGACACTCTAATATTTCATAAGGCATATCAAATTTATTACGAAAGTTTAAGGACACAAAAGATCGATTAGCATCACTATCAAACAACACATGTGTAAGCATAGAATTCACAATAAAAGTATCTGACACAACCTCATTAGACTCCTTGGCCTCATTATCAGTTAATTGAAAAGCCCAAACTTGTGATTTTCCCCAACCGACACATTTCACTCCCTTATTTAGCTCTTTTCGGTCCATGTCTTCTTGAAGTTTTTGACAATTTTCTTACACATGGTCATCCTTATTATAATAAAAGCACAATTAGGGTGGACTATTACACGTTGAAGCCATATGCCCCGGTTTTCCACAACAATAACAAATACTCTACCCCACACGACACTCCCCAAAATTTTTCTTTCCACATTTCCCACATTTTGGTGCCTCACTAGTCAATGTCTTTGTTGGTGATGGAGTGGCTTCACCCTTGTTAAGTGATGAGGACCCTATCTTCATCTTCTTAGAAGGTGACCCTTGATTCAATTTAGATGATGATTCACTTTTTATTTTTAGCTCACCCCTCGATATTAGCTACAACTTGCGCCCTAATGCTATATTCATAACTTTCACAAGGGAATCATAGTAAATTGAAAAGAAGTTAGTGAATTGAAAGGATTGTAATGGATTTGAAAGACATTTGTATAAAAGTCTTGATAATTGTCAAGTGTCAAAATGGATTTTATGTGTAAATTATGAATTTACTAGTTGTTAGAGAAGGTGAACCTAAGATCACCATTTATGGTGATTTTGTTAATTAAAGTGAAATGTAAGAAAGTCTGTATGATGAACTTGATATGTTTATTAATAAGCTAGACTTTGAGAAATTTGCTAAAAATTGGTTTTGAATAAGCGAGTCTTGATAAGTATGACTTTTTAAAGTAGGTATTGATGAAATGTTAGTATAAACACCTTTAAGTGTCGAGTCTAGTCATGTATGTGAATAGGTAGTAAGCGATGTTCTTGAGGATCATAAATATAATGATTGATTGTGTATTTAGTATGTGTAAATTTGTTGTGATATATATGTGTATACTTGTATGCTAGGTTAAATTGCTTGGAAATTTAATTGTGGATCATGCTTGTTGAAGTTGATATAGTCTTACATAGACTTATTGTTTAACTGTGAATTGTGATTGATGATCTCTCAACCAAGGTGAGTACAAAAAATATGTATATGTATGTGTATACGTTTGGGGTGTCCGGGACGCCGTGTATATTGCTTGATTTTGGAGGAGTCCTCGGAACAATGGTTATCTACTTAATGTTATGCGTTAAGTTTGAGGTCATGCATCCGGGATGCAGGTGGAGCCTTTAAACATGTTCGGTATGGGGCACACTAGAGAGTCCAATTGGCCCTTCAGTGTTTTGATGGTTGTACGGCATCCGGATGCTAAGGGGGTTTGTATCATGATGATATGTTCAAACCTCGAGATGACATAAGTTATCCTTGCTTAATGTATGATGTTGTACAATATGGATTGATTGTAGTTGACAATATGAATACACGTATATATTTGTTGTATTCACTAAGCGTTTCGCTTACCCTATTGTTTATCTTTTTTATAGGTTCACATGTGGATAAGGGTAAGCTAGATTACTAGCTAGATGATGCAATTGTATACTTTGAGATGAAGAAATTCTTGTATTACTTGTAGTGGATGATTATTGCTCTTGTTATATTCTTTTGGGTGGGATAAGTATATCCTGAGGACCTTACTTGTGACAACCCGGAAATTTCTAACCAAATTTAAACTTAATCTTTATATGAGTTCGACACGATAAGCAAAGTGTGTAATAATGTTCAGTCTCAAAATTATTGAACTATTTATATAGATTCAGTTAACCTTTGACTATGCCCGACGATTCACGAACAATTATTTGTAATTAAATTTGTATATATATATACATATATATAAATGCAAGTATATATAATAATAATAATTTGAAGTAATAAAATATAATTTAAATATTTAAATTTAAATATGTAAAATAAGATACAAAATAATTTAAGTAATTTAAATATAATTCTATGTATAATTATTAGTATATGTATATTATATATATACAAAATTTACAAATAATAAATATTCAATAAAAGTTATTATATAATATATTATATGATTATTAAAGATTTCATAATTAATAATATATATATAATACAAATTAAAATATAGTTGTACTTTCATAAATATTAATATTAATAATAAAATCTGTATCTGTATTAATAATAATAATATTATATATGAAATTTGATACATTTGAATTGTTATTTTACTATTATTATTAACATTGTTATTGTCATTGTTAATATCATTATATTTATAACTAGTAGTAAAATGTTAATTTTTGTTATCATGATTAATATTAGTATTATTATTAGGTATTATTATTACTATCATCATTAAGAACTATTATTATCATTGTAAATTATTATTATTGTTATTATTATTGTTAGAAAATAATACATTTTTAATAACATTATTAATTTGATTATTTTATTATTATTTATTATTATTAATAACATAATTATTATTATAAATAATATAATTATTAATTATTATTATTAATATTTATTATATAAACTATAAATCAGGAAAAATTCGTACGAATCTGTTCCTAATATCTATCAAACTGTTTTCAATTTTTGTTTCTATATCCAATCTGTTACACATCTTATTCAATCATACCATTATGGAATCTGCTTTTAATTTGTTATTTTTGTTTCTTCCCGATCAGTAATATTCCATCAAACACTTTGGCTATAAAATTGAGTTGTTCAGTGACATAGGGAAATTCATTCAGTTCTTCCATCATCACTCTCAATTAGAACTAATACATCCCTTGTCTTCTTTAAAATCAAACAAAATTCTTAAAAATAAGTCGGTACCCCTATTTTATTTTATTTTTCCAAATCTTCGAATTCGAAAATAATTTCAAAATGTAAAAATGCAATTATGTTAGGAATCTTTTATTTAATCTCTCTGAAAAATCTTGGCTTCCAATTCATCTTACCGAGTTCAGATTTGGAGGTCAAACTTTACAATCCAAAAGTCAAACGGTCTGTTCATCTTAAAATTCGACTCTGTTTTAATGTTTTAGGTTCAATTGATAATTTATAAAGTTTCTATAGAGGATTTAAGACGTCTTTCATGTTATGATTATAAGCTAAAAGGATTCGGATTTTTAAATTTGGTTTGAGTTCATTACGAACTAAAACAGCAGGTTATTTTTTTTATATATATATTATATATTTTTTTTTGTTTGATTTAACAAAAATATCCAAAGCTGTTTAATATTAATTTAATATCAAGTCCTAAATCGAATTAGTAATTTACGATTATGTTGAATTAAGTTTTGGCCGTTGATTGTAAAGAAGAAGAAGAAGAAGAAGAAGAACAGTGTAAACGGGTTTTATACTTTTGGTCTGAGTTTTAAAACAGAAATGTAAGGACGGAGGAATGGTTAGGAGGAGTGTCGGTTTAACGAGAGGTCTCGGATTCAATCTCTGCTTGGTACATATTTTTTTTAAAAAGGGCTTCTAAAGTAGTTTTCCTTATCAAATTTATTATTATTACTCTTATTGTTATTATTATTATTATTATCATTTTAATTATTATTATTAATATTATGGTTGTTATCATTATTATTATTATTATTAATTATTGTTATTATTACACTTATCGTTATTGTTGTTATTATTATTATTATTATTATTATTATTATTATTATTATTATTATTATTATTATTATTATCATTAAGTAATAGAATTATTATTATTATTATTAGTAATATCATCATCATTATTATTATTATTAGTAATAGAATTATTGTTATTGTTATTATTATTACTAATACAAGTAGTAACTATTATTTTTATTATCATTATGATTATAATTACAAAAATGAATATTATTATTATTATTGTTAAGTTAAGTATTATTATAACTATTGTACTACAATTTATTATTATTATCATTAAATATAAGTATTATCATTATTGTTAGTATTGTTATTAAGTATTATGAATATTAGGATTATTATTATTATTATTATGAAAATAACACAAGTTATCATCATTTTCATTAATATTAGTATTAGTATCACTTTTGTAACTATTAGTATTATTATTATTATTAAACAAAAGTAACATTATTAACAATATCATTATTATTATTAATATTATCATTATTAATATAGTTATTATTATTATCATAAGAAATATAATTTATATTATCATTATTATTATTAATATGATTATCCTTATTAGAATTATTATTATTAAAAATTATTATATCATTAAGAGAATTATCTTTTTAGGAAAACTATCATTTTATTATTATTATTATTAAAAGTGTCCTTTTTAGAAAAAAATTATCTCTTTTACTAAAGTTATCATCTTTTTACTTAAAATTAACTTTTCTATTAAAATTATCATTTTGTCTTTATTATTAAAACTATCATTATTATTAATATTAGTATCATCACTATTTCAAATATTATCTTAATATTACTAAAGTATTGTTTTAACCAAACAAACAATATATATAAATATATGTATAAAAATATATTTAATACATATAACGTAACAAAATTTAATATATTATTACATATAAAATGAATATATGAAACATATATTATATTAATATAAAAATGATATAATTAATAAATTTATATATATAATTGTTCGATTACAACTATGTATATTAATAAATACACAAATGATATAAGTTCGTGAATCCAAGGCCAACCCTGCATTGTTCAGTTTCGTCGTATGAATATTTTTACTACAAAATATTGGATAGTGAGTTCATTTGATTCCCTTTTACTCTTTACATTTTTGGGACTGAGAATACATGCGCTGCTTTATAACTGTTTTACAACTGCTTTATTAAATGCCTTTGAAATCTATATTTTTGGACTGAGATGCTTTTATAAATGTTTGACGAGATAGACACAAGCAAAACATTTCTCGAATGAATTATTATACAGACAGAAGTTCTGTTGATTATTATTGAATTAGGTGGACATGATAATTGCCACCAATTGATGAATATATTTTCCCCTGATTACTATTGCTTGGTAACCTAAGAATTAGAATCGGGTATGGCTCTAATTCACAGGAATCCTAAAGGTAGCTACCGGGTTAAACACCCCCACCCAGAATGTTCACTAGACGGAAGAGCTAGTGAGTGTGGTGTTTAGTACTTCGAAGTTTATATATTATACAGACGAGATGTTCTGTTTTGGGGATATTATTGACGCACATTATATGTTAAGGTCGGTTACCATGTTGAGCAATGAAACCGAAATGAATGTTATGTATCGAGAGAATGATTTTTATACACAGGTTATGTGTATTAGTTTTGTGCACGAGATATGTGCACAATTATTTAAAAATCGCGAGGCAACCTACGAGGGAGAAAAGGATACGAACCTACTCTGCTAAGCATTATGAAAAATGGTTTCGTACACGAGATAGGTGTACTGTATTTGAATTTTGTGGTCTATCAAAATGATGAATTTTATTATTTACGATAAACTTATGAACTCACCAACCTTTTGGTTGACACTTTAAAGCATGTTTATTCTCAGGTATGAAAGAAATCTTCCGCTGTGCATATGCTCATTTTAGAGATATTACTTGGAGTCATTCATGACATATTTCAAAAGACGTTGCATTCGAGTCATTAAGTTCATCAAGATTATTATTAAGTCGATTATAGTTGGATATATTATGAAATGGTATGCATGCCGTCAACTTTCGATGTAAAGAAAGTTTATCTTTTGAAAACGAATGCAATGTTTGTAAAATGTTTCATTTAGAGGTCATATACCTCGCGATGTAACCAAATGTAATGTATTCGTCCAGATGGATTAGGACGGGTCGTTAAAGTTGGTATCAGAGCGGTGGTCTTAGCGAACCAGGTCTTGTATTAGTGTGTGTAACTGATAGTTGTTAGGATGCATTAGTGAGTCTGGACTTCAACCATGTCTGCATGTCAAAAGTTTTGCTTATCATTTCGTGTCGAAAATTACCTGCTTATCATTCTTAGTCTAGACACATCTTACTGCATTGATTGCATGAATAGTGTATAGACAAAAATTCATATCTTAGCGTATCTGTTACTATAGACTTTGCCTGCCATCTTCCGTAGATTCCTCCGTAACTTATGGGATTTTAGTATTATATATGCATATGTAAATTATGTACTGTAGGATACTAATCTACATCCTATCATCTAATTCATATCGAAAATCCTCCATCTGATCGTACGAGATGGATCCTTCAGCCAGTTCGAATTCCTCGGATTCTGATAGCTATTCCGATATGGATATCCACCTGAGCTCCGAAAGCATTGTAACCGAAATGGATCAACCGATTAGTCATCCTCAATTCTGGATGAATTGGGTATGGGTTCATGATCTACTTAATCATTGAAGACAAGAAGAAGGTGATCCTTTCCATCAACTGAATTCACCTCTTGGTGAAGAACCTGAAGCACTTACCGGCGAACCTGTCCGAAACACCATATTCACCCTCATTGCCAAGATATTTCACAACAATTATATGATATCCCAAATTCTGAACCTTATTCATCCGCTTGTTCCAACCAAAAATCATCCCAGTGTAATAGAAGAAGTTAACGAGCTTCGCGCATGAGTAGTGGCTTTGGAAAATATGATGCACAACTTGCAGGCATCACAGGCAGCACCATCCGTACCAGCACCACCACCACCACCAGTAGTACCACCAACAACAACAACATCCGCATCACACGCCTCAATATCACAATCTATACCTCAAACATAATCATCATTCTACATGACGTTCTACATCATTTATCTTCGTTCGACATGGCGATTATGTAATCTCTAATGTTTTAGAGATTATATATTTTTGTTCTAACGGTAATTTAAATGAGTTTAATATCATATTGACTTATTAAATCCATGATTACGTCTGAAGAAAATATATATGTATATATGTTTTCATAAAAATTGTAATTAAAAATTCTTTTGAACAAACTGTTAATGGTGATATTTTAACTGGTAGGTAATACCCGAGGAATATTTAGATTTCACATTAATAAGTTACACCATACATTCTTTCAATCTAATTCAACAGTCATTTGCTATCCTACTTACATCCACATATATACGAATTCGTTCATCACAGAATAACCATTTTCATTCAATTTCATATTTGGAATTTGACTTATCAAAATCCAACAAGTGGCATAATGAATAAAACATTGGGCAAAATAAAATTTGTTAGAAACAAACAAATTAACTATGAGAAATTTTGTTAAGAATCCACGCTGAAAAAATCCTAGCTAACTGTTCCTAGCTAACTGCTAATTCCGTATTACATTTATTTATCGCAATTTATTTATCGAAATTTTAATTCTCGCAATTTTATTTACCATCATTTATATTATGTTATTTATTTTACGCACTTTAAATATCGGGACACGTATACAATGTTTTGACATATCATATCGATGTCATCTATATATATTATTTGGAATAACCATAGACACTCTATATGCGGTAATGTTCGAGTTAGCTATACAGGGTTGAGGTTGATTCTAAATAATATATGCACATTGAGTTGTGATCGAGTCTGAGATATGTATATAATGGGTCACGACATGTATTAATTAATTCGAATATTATATATTAAACTATATATGTATTGTTGAACTACTAATTATGGACTACTAACTGTGGACTAATAATATTGGACAATTAAAATGAATTAAAATATTGATTATAACATATGAAACTAAACATTTCTTCAAGTTTGCTACTTGATTTCATCTTAAACCTCATTTGTATCTTGATGATTACAATCTGCATTCAAACCTTTCATGATTCTTGAAAACACCTCAATCGAGAGGATGAACCAACCGCACTTCATCTACGGAAGAAAAGATTGATGCATATAGTTATGCACCTGAAAACACTCGGAACTTGAGTAAACGTTTAACACGTATCTGTGATAGTTCCTTTGGCATTGTTATTACCGAAAATAACATTGCAATTCTTTTTCAAATTAGCCAATTTTTTCACAGCTCCAGCAAGACAACTTTGACTTTTTCTCCATAGTAACTTTATTATAACCCTGATATATACGATTACCCCTTCCATCATTATTACCGGGGAACCTTTTATATTCTGCTACATTAGCAGTAAACTTACCAGCAACTTTATTACTCATTGGCTTAAGCCCCTCCGAAAAACCATTATATCTGTTCAGTGAAACCCTATCATATACTCATCCGCATCTTGTAGTAAGAATTACCATACCAATTATCGGAAATCAGCAATCAGTATTTTGAATCTCGCAGCGTTTCTACATCAACAGTTATATGTATACATATAACATCTATCTCTTAGAATTATGATCTTCCGTTCTGAAATTCTGAAAAGCACCCAGTCTATGAACCAATACTCTGAATTGTAAAAAGCTGATGAAGCAGCAAAAAAACTGTAAATGACCTTAACAACCAATAGTTTGATGATAAAGAATAGCATGTTGGCAAAGCTTATAAAAGTTGGAACTGGAGTACGGATTGAGCAAACCATGAAGGAGGCTGTAGACAAATCACAAAGACTAAACCTGCCTTCAAAGAATCCAAATGATTCAGTATCTGCTGAAGTCATTTACGAATACCTTGCTTCTGACTCTACACTTTCACGAACAAATCTTCTTCATCATCCTTTAGTATTAGAAATTCTAAGATATCATCATATCTTTCATTATAAATATCCTCGATATTTCTGAAGATATTTTCATAACTATTCTTATCTGAAATCATCTATCTTCTCACGTTATCTGTATTACATCAGAAAGAAAAGTGTATTAGTTTTTAAATTCTGAAAAATTCGAATGTAAATTATGAATGTTTTTGAAGTAGTATTGGGAACTGAAGTATGAGTTAGTATAATATAATGACACTTGATCAACGTGATTATATTACAGTAAGTTATGCTGAGTTTCTAATGGAACGTGATGATTCACAGATTATAACGTCATCATGTGCCATGTTACACGACTCTTACATTCTACCTAATCTCTGAATATATCAAGAACATATCTTCCTGATAGTTCTATCTTTTCTCTTGAATTCTGGTAATTTAACCAATCAAGATCGTGCTATTACAATTTCTCTCTTAGAACATTAGTCATGTTCATTCGAAACTTCATACCTACGAATTTTGGACCATAATTCACTTGACTTAAAGTCGGGAAGAGAAAACAAAAGTATGGAACACCAAAATAATAAGGAAACGAAGGGAGTGAATTTATAGTAAAATATCAGACAGAGCAATCGAGACAGATTTTCGCATTTAACCAAAGAGGATCCTAATTTGCTTAATTATCGAAGAATCAAATCTTATTACGAAGATTTCCTCTAAATTCATTGATTTCCAGAAATCAGCCGTGACTACGTCACCGGTTAAGACAAACCTGCATTTATTCATTTCACTCTTTTATGATAGCTTCACTCGTACTGTTCACAAAAATCAAATTATTTTGTCTATATTACTCGATGATGATAAAACTCTAATTTTCAACTCGTATGCGTAAGGAAAACATACTTATTGTCAGCCATGACCATCCTAATCAAATTTCAGGATGAAATTTCTTTAACGGGTAGGTACTGTGACGACCCGAAAATTTCTGACCAAATTTAAACTTAATCTTTATATGAGTTCGACACGATAAGCAAAGTCTGTAATGTTGAGTCTCAAAATTATTGAACTATTTATATAGATTCAGTTAACCTTTGACTATGCCCGACGATTCACGAACAATTATTTGTAATTAAATATGTGTATATATATATATACATATATATAAATGCAAGTATATATAATAATAAAAATTTAAAGTAATAAAATATAATTTAAATATTTAAAATTAAATATGTAAAATAAGATACAAAATAATTTAAGTAATTTAAATATAATTCTATGTATAATTATTAGTATATGTATATTATATATATACAAAATTTACAAATAATAAATATTCAATAAAAGTTATTATATAATATATTATATGATTTTTAAAGATTTCATAATTAATAATATATATAATACAAATTAAAATATAGTTGTACTTTCATAAATATTAATATTAATAATAAAATCTGTATTAATAATAATAATATTATATATGAAATTTGATACATTTGAATTGTTATTTTACTATTATTATTAACATTGTTATTGTCATTGTTAATATCATTATATTTATAACTAGTAGTAAAATGTTAATTTTTGTTATCATGATTATTATTAGTATTATTATTAGGTATTATTATTACTATCATCATTAAGAACTATTATTATCATTGTAAATTATTATTATTGTTATTATTATTATTAGAAAATAATACATTTTTAATAACATTAATAATTTGATTATTTGATTATTATTTATTATTATTAATAACATAATTATTATTATTACTAATATAATTATTAATTATTATTAATATTTATTATATAAACTATAAATCAGGAAAAATTCGTACGAATCTGTTCCTAATATCTATCAAACTGTTTTTAATTTTTGTATCTATATCCAATCTGTTACAGATCTTATTCAATCGTACCATTATGGAATCTGCTTGTAATTTGTTATTTTTGTTTCTTCCTGATCAATAATATTCCGTCAAACACTTTAGCTATAAAAAATCGAGTTGTTCAGTGACATAGGGAAATTCATTCAGTTCTTTCATCATCACTCTCAATTAGAACTAATACATCCCTTGTCTGCTTTAAAATCAAATGAAATTCTTAAAAATAAGCCAGTACCCCTGTTTTGTTTTATTTTTCCAAATCTTCGAATCCGAAAATAATTTCAAAATGTAAAAATGCAATGGTGTTAGGAATCTTTTATTTAATCTCTCTGAAAAATCTTGGCTTCCAATTCATCCTATCGAGTTCAGATTTGGAGGTGAAACTTTACAATCCAAAAGTCAAACGATCCGTTCATCTTAAAATTCGACTCTGTTTTAATGTTTTAGGTTCAATTGATAATTTATAAAGTTTCTATAGAGGATTTAAGACGTCTTTCATGTTATAATTATAAGCTAAAAGGATTCGAATTTTTAAATTTGGTTTGAGTTCATTACGAACTAAAACAGCAGGTTATTTTTTTATATATATGTTATATATATATTTTTTTGTTTGATTTAACAAAAATATTCAAAGCTGTTTAATATTAATTCAATATCAAGTCCTAAATCGAATTAGTAATTCACGATTATGTTGAATTAAGTTTTAGCCGTTGATTGTAAAGAAGAAGAAGAAGAACAGTGTAAACGGGTTTTATACTTTTGGTCTGAGTTTTAAAACAGAAATGTAAGGAGGGAGGAGTTTCGGTTTAACGAGAGGTCTCGGGTTCAATCCCTGCTTGATGCATATTTTTTTTAAAAAGGGCTTCTAAGGTAGTTTTCCTTATCAAATTTATTATTATTACTCTTACTCTTATTGTTATTATTATTATTATTATTATCTTTTTAATTATTATTATTATAATTATTAATATTATGGTTGTTATCATTATTATTATTATTATTATTATTATTATTATTAATTATTGTTATTGTTATTATTATTATTATTATTATTATTATCATCATTAAGTAATAGAATTATTATTATTATTATTAGTAATATCATCATTATTATTATTATTATTATTATTATTATTATTATTATTATTATTATTATTATTATTATTATTATTATTATTATTATTATTATTATTATTATTAGAATTATTGTTATTGTTATTATTATTATTACTAATACAAGTAGTAAGTATTATTTTTATTATCATTATGATTATAATTACAAAAATGAATATTATTATTATTATTGTTAAGTTAAGTATTATTATAACTATTGTACTACAATTTATTATTATTATCATTAAATATAAGTATTATCATTATTGTTAGTATTGTTATTAAGTATTATGAATATTAGGATTATTATTATTATTATTATGAAAATAACACAAGTTATCATCATTTTCATTAATATTAGTATTAGTATCACTTTTGTAACTATTAGTATTATTATTATTATTAAACAAAAGTAACATTATTAACAATATCATTATTATTATTAATATTATCATTATTAATATAGTTATTATTATTATCATAAGAAATATTATTTATATTATCATTATTATTATTATTAATATGATTATCCTTATAAGAATTATTATTATTAAAAATTATTATATCATTAAGAGAATTATCTTTTTAGGAAAACTATCATTTTATTATTATTATTAAATGTGTCCTTTTTAGAAAAAAATTATCTCTTTTACTAAAGTTATCATCTTTTTACTTAAAATTAACTTTTCTATTAAAATTATCATTTTGTCTTTATTATTAAAACTATCATTATTATTAATATTAGTATCATCACTATTTCAAATATTATCTTAATATTACTAAAGTATTGTTTTAACCAAACAAACAATATATATAAATATATGTATAAAAATATATTTAATACATATAACATAACAAAATTTAATATATTTTACATATAAAATGAATATATGAAACATATATTATATTAATATAAAAATGATATAATTAATAAATTTATATATATAATTGTTCGATTACAACTATGTATATTAATAAATACACAAATGATATAGGTTCGTGAATCCAAGGCCAACCCTGCATTGTTCAGTTTCGTCGTATGAATATTTTTACTACAAAATATTGGATAGTGAGTTCATTTGATTCCCTTTTACTCTTTACATTTTTGGGACTGAGAATACATGCGCTGCTTTATAACTGTTTTACAACTGCTTTATTAAATGCCTTTGAAATCTATATTTTTGGACTGAGATGCTTTTATAAATGTTTGACGAGATAGACACAAGCAAAACATTCCTCGAATGAATTATTATACAGACAGAAGTTCTGTTGATTATTATTGAATTAGGTGGACATGATAATTGCCACCAATTGATGAATATATTTTCCCCTGATTATTATTACTTGGTAACCTAAGAATTAGAATCGGGTATGGCCCTAATTCACGCGAATCCTAAAGGTAGCTACCGGGTTTAACACCCCCACCCAGAATGTTCACTAGACGGAAGAGCTAGTGGGCGTGGTGTTTAGTACTTCGAAGTTTATATATTATACAGACGAGATTTTCTGTTTTGGGGATATTATTGACGCGCATTATGTGTTAAGGTCGGTTACCATGTTGAGCAATGAAATCGAAATGAATGTTATGTATTGAGAGAATGATTTTTATACACAGGTTATGTGTATTAGTTTTGTGCACGAGATATGTGCACGATTATTTAAAAATCTCGAGGCAACCTACGGGGTAGAAAAGAATACTATAACAACCCGAAAATTTCCGACAAAATTTAAACAAAAATCTTTTAATGAATTCATTAAACTTTAACCAATTTCGACGACTCACGAACCATTATTTATAAATAATTATGAATAAATATTAATTTGTTGTATTAATATTGTTATTATTTATCATCATTTACAAGTATTATTATTCTCAAAATTACTAATATTATTATCATTAATATTATTAGTGTTATCACTTTTACTAAAAAGTGACAAGATTAAAATAAATATCATTATTATTAATACAACTTATCATTTAAAAATATTATTATTATTATTAATAGTATTATTAACATTCTATAATGATTATTATCATTATTACTAATTATAATTAAAATTATCATTTTATTATTAATATTGTCATTTATATTATTATTATGTATATATTAGTATTTTTATTACTCTTAATAATACTAAAAGTATTATTATTAATATAATTATTAGTATTATTATTATTATTAATATTTTTAATAATAGTATCAATTAAACATAAATTAAAAAGTCAAAAACAATGCACTAATCTTATATTTTTTTTATAAATCTGCTTTTATATATTTTTATATTTTTGTGATCTGCTTTTAATTTTTTAAAATAACGATCCAGTTTTATATTATCTCTTGATTATTTTTTTAAACTCTACTGGTAATGCTTTTGTTTCTATCTGCTTTTTTATTATTATTCTAATCGTGATGTATATTTTATTTATACTGGTTAATAATTTGTATTCTATCGTCTCCTTTAATTTTCTATAATAATCGATCTGTTCATGTGTTAAACAAATCATTCAACATTCTATATTCAATTACAACTGCTAATTAAAACAGATTTTTTTTATAAAGCTCGTATACCTCTGTATTCTTTCATTTTTTCAAAAGCTTTAATTTCGAATCAATCTTCAAATGTAATATTGCAGTCCTGTTAGGAATCATGTAAACAAACTTCCTGTAAAGTTTCAAAACCTAATTCTTTCTATCGAGTTGTAATTTGGAAGTCAAAGTTATTTTTTAAAAAAAGTCAACTTTTTGTTCATCATCAAATTCGTGTTATCCGTTACGATTTAAGTTAAATTGATGATTTGGAAGGTTTCCATAAATGTTTTCTAACATATTTAGTGTTATAATTATTGTCAAAAACGTTCTAGATTTCATTATCAATTTTTCTTTTTTTTTCTTTTTATGCAACGAACAGCAGTTGCTTTATTTCTTATTTTTTTTTTGTTTGCTGTTAATACAAACAACCATCAACGATTATTATTATGCTTATTGGAGAATCTAAATAGGTATAGATAATTGATTCGTTAATTGGATTGAAGTCCCTGGCTGATTGAAGAAGATGAAGAAGAAAATAGGAAATAGATATTGGGTTAAATATATTTAAGTTGTAGTTTAAAACAGAAAAACTGGACGGATCAAATGGTTAAGTGTTCTGCGGGTTAAAGAGGGGTCGCGGGTTCGAGTCCCATCTTGGGCAATTTGTTTGAAAAAGCTTTCTAAGGTAGTAATTTATTATTTATTCATTTATTATCATTATTATTATTATTGTTATTATTATTATTGATTATTAGTTATTGTTAATATTACAAAGTATTATAATTATTATTATTGAAAAAGTATTAGTTATCATATATCATAATTACAAGTAATGTTATTATTATTATTTGTTATTACTAAATTTTATTATCATTACTAGTATTATTATCAAAATTGACATAAGTATAATTATTATTAGTAGTATCATGTTCATTATTGATAAAACTATCATTTTAATGGAATTAACATTATTATTATTATTTTTATCATTAATAATGAAATGATGATTAGTATTATTATCGACATCAGTAATACTAAATGTATCATAATTTTTTAAATCTATCGATTTATCTAATATTATCATTAAGAATATTATTAGTAGTATCATGATTATAAAAATTTACGTTTTCATGGAAACTATCATTTTAAATAAAAATCATCATTCCTTAGTATTATTATTATTATTATTATTATTATTATTATTACTACTATAATAATTGTTATTACAAAAATTATTAATATCATTACTATTGTAAACATATAACATTTTAATTATTATAAGAACTTTCATTTTTACTATTATTATTATTATTATTAAACACTATTATGATTATTATCATTTTAATACTAGTATTATTATTTTTATTAAAAATAATACAACTCATTATTCATTATCATTATTAATATTATTTCATCAAACAAATACTTATATATATATATATATATATATATATATATATATATATATATATATATATATATATATAACAATTGAAATAATATATATAAACTTATTCGATTATGAGTATATGTGTTAATATATATACTTGATATAGGTTCGTGAATCCGAGGACAACTCTGCACTTGTTTAGTGCCATCATATGCGTAATTACTACGAAATATGAAATATAGTATCGTGAGTTTCATTTGCTCCCTTTTTAAATTATTTTTGTGAGTTTTCATAGCTCCCTTTTTATATATATTTTTGGGCTGAAAATACATGCGCAACTTTTATAACTGTTTTACGTTTAGACACAAGTACTCAAACTTTTATGCTATATACATGCTTTGTCATGCTAAATCCCTACCGTAATATCGTTAATTGCTGAGGTATAGGATGCAAACTTAGTTATTGTGAGTAGCGCTACTGAGAGTGACGTCTATAGTCAGTTGACCGTTGGTCTTTGACTACATAATAATGATTCAACGACACGAATAACAAGTGTCACGGGGTAACTTTTGTTTAGTCGTGATATTACAAACTCAGCATTACTTTTAGATTGGTATTTCTATATCAATCAACACTTTATATTGATATTTCTATATCAACTTTATTAAATCTTGTGATCTAACACTATTATTGAAATCATATTTATGATAAACCTATGAACTCACCAACCTTTTGGTTGACACTTTTTAGCATGTTTATTCTCAGGTCCTACATAATGCTTTCGCTGTGTATTTGCTAATTGAAAGCAACATTTCAACGAGTCATTCATGGATAATTTGAAGGACTTACATTTGCTAATTTAATGATGATTGCTTGCTATGCTTGGAGTCTTCATTACATATCATATCAATTAAAGACATTTAATGCGTTGTTTATTAAATACAATGTAATCTATTTATCTTCCGCTGCAAAACTCAAATAAAACGTCTCATATAGAGTCGTTCTCGTTTATACAACTGTGATTTGATATAATTAGTCACAAATGAAATGTCCCGTTCTTATTGATTAAAAACGTTCCATATTAATTGATTTCGTTGCTAGGTTTTGACCTCTATATGAGACGTTTTTCAAAGACTGCATTCATTTTTAAAACAAACCATAACCTTTATTTCATAAATAAAGGTTTAAAAAGCTTTACGTAGATTATCAAATAATGATAATCTAAAATACCCTGTTTACACACGACCATTACATAATGGTTTACAATACAAATATGTTACATCGAAATCAGTTTCTTGAATGCAGTTTTTACACAATATCATACAAACATGGACTCCAAATCTTGTCCTTATTTTAGTATGCAACAGCGGAAGCTCTTAGTATTCACCTGAGAATAAACATGCTTTAAACGTCAACAAAAATGTTGGTGAGTTATAGGTTTAACCTATATATATCAAATCGTAACAATAGACTGCAAGATTTCATATTTCAATACACATCCCATACATAGAGATAAAAATCATTCATATGGTGAACACCTGGTAACCGACATTAACAAGATGCATATATAAGAATATCCCCATCATTCCGGGACACCCTTCGGATATGATATAAATTTCGAAGTACTAAAGCATCCGGTACTTTGGATGGGGTTTGTTAGGCCCAATAGATCTATCTTTAGGATTCGCGTCAATTAGGGTGTCTGTTCCCTAATTCTCAGATTACCAGACTTAATAAAAAGGGGCATATTCGATTTCGATAATTCAACCATAGAATGTAGTTTCACGTACTTGTGTCTATTTTGTAAATCATTTATAAAACCTGCATGTATTCTCATCCCAAAAATATTAGATTTTAAAAGTGGGACTATAACTCACTTTCACAGATTTTTACTTCGTCGGGAAGTAAGACTTGGCCACTGGTTGATTCACGAACCTATAACAATATATACATATATATCAAAGTATGTTCAAAATATATTTACAACACTTTTAATACATTTTGATGTTTTAAGTTTATTAAGTCAGCTGTCCTCGTTAGTAACCTACAACTAGTTGTCCACAGTTAGATGTACAGAAATAAATCGATAAATATTATCTTGAATCAATCCACGACCCAGTGTATACGTATCTCAGTATTGATCACAACTCAAACTATATATATTTTGGAATCAACCTCAACCCTGTATAGCTAACTCCAACATTCACATATAGAGTGTCTATGGTTGTTCCGAAATATATATAGATGTGTCGACATGATAGGTCGAAACATTGTATACGTGTCTATGGTATCTCAAGATTACATAATATACAATACAAGTTGATTAAGTTATGGTTGGAATAGATTTGTTACCAATTTTCACGTAGCTAAAATGAGAAAAATTATCTAATCTTGTTTTACCCGTAACTTCTTCATTTTAAATCCGTTTTGAGTGAATCAAATTGCTATGGTTTCATATTGAACTCTATTTTATGAATCTAAACAGAAAAAGTATAGGTTTATAGTCAGAAAAATAAGTTACAAGTCGTTTTTGTAAAGGTAGTCATTTCAGTCGAAAGAACGACGTCTAGATGACCATTTTAGAAAACATACTTCCACTTTGAGTTTAACCATGATTTTTGGATATAGTTTCATGTTCATAATAAAAATCATTTTCCCAGAATAACAACTTTTAAATCAAAGTTTATCATAGTTTTTAATTAACTAACCCAAAACAGCCCGCGGTGTTACTACGACGGCGTAAATCCGATTTTACGGTGTTTTTCTTGTTTCCATATTTTAAATCATTAAGTTAGCATATCATATAGATATAGAACATGTGTTTAGTTGATTTTAAAAGACAAGTTAGAAGGATTAACTTTTATTTGCGAACAAGTTTAGAATTAACTAAACTATGTTCTAGTGATTACAAGTTTAAACCTTCGAATAAGATAGCTTTATATGTATGAATCGAATGATGTTATGAACATCATTACTACCTCAAGTTCCTTGGATAAACCTACTGGAAATGAGAAAAATGGATCTAGCTTCAAAGGATCCTTGGATGGCTTGAAAGTTCTTGAAGCAGAATCATGACACAAAAACAATTTCAAGTAAGATTTCCACTCGAAATAAGATTGTTATAGTTATAGAAATTGAATTAAAGTTTGAATATGATTATTACCTTGTATTAGAAAGATAACTTACTGTAAGTAACAAAGGTTTCTTGATCTTGGATGATTACTTGGAATGGATTTAGAAAACTTGGAAGTAAACTTGCAATCTTGGAAGTATTCTTGATTTTATGAAACTAGAACTTTTGGAATTTATGAAGAACACTTAGAACTTGAAGATAGAACTTGAGAGAGATTAATTAGATGAAGAAA
Organism: Rutidosis leptorrhynchoides; assembly: GCF_046630445.1. Classification (NCBI taxonomy): domain Eukaryota; kingdom Viridiplantae; phylum Streptophyta; class Magnoliopsida; order Asterales; family Asteraceae; genus Rutidosis; species Rutidosis leptorrhynchoides. Next base: position 116,664,931 of record NC_092341.1, on the reverse strand, counting down.
ATTGAAGAATGAAAGTGTTTGTAGGTGTTTTTGGTCGTTGGTGTATGGATTAGATATAAAGGATATGTAATTTTGTTTTCATGTAAATAAGTCATGAATGATTACTCATATTTTTTGTAATTTTATGAGATATTTCATGCTAGTTGCCAAATGATGGTTCCCACATGTGTTAGGTGCCTCACATGGGCTGCTAAGAGCTGATCATTGAATTGTATATACCAATAGTACATACATCTAAAAGCTGTGTATTGTACGAGTATGAATACGGGTGCATACGAGTAGAATTGTTGATGAAACTAAACGAGGATGTAATTGTAAGCATTTTTGTTAAGTAGAAGTATTTTGATAAGTGTCTTAAAGTCTTTCAAAAGTGTATGAATACATATTAAAACACTACATGTATATACATTTTAACTGAGTCGTTAAGTCATCGTTAGTCGTTACATGTAAATGTTGTTTTGAAACATTTAGGTTAACGATCTTGTTAAATGTTGTTAACCCATTGTTTATTATAATAAATGAGATGTTAAATTGTTAAATTATCATGATATTATGATATATAATATATCTTAGTATGATATATATACAGTTAAATGTCGTTACAACGATAATCGTTACATATATGTCTCGTTTCGAAATCATTAAGTTAGTAGTCTTATTTTTACATATGCATTTCATTGTTAATACACTTAATAATATATTTACTTATCATTTAACATAATTAACCAAGTATATCAATATGTTAATATGATTCATATGTACCTAGTAAGACGTTGTTATAACGATAATCGTTATATATATCGTATTCGAGTTTCTTAATTTAATAGTCTCATTTTTATGTATATAACTCATTGTTAAAATACCTAATGAGATACATACTTATAATAAAATCATGTTAACTATATATATAACCATATATATGTCATCGTATAGTTTTTACAAGTTTTAACGTTCGTGAATCACCGGTCAACTTGGGTGGTCAATTGTCTATATGAAACCTATTTCAATTAATCAAGTCTTAACAAGTTTGATTGCTTAACATGTTGGAAACACTTAATCATGTAAATAAAAATTTCATTTAATATATATATAAACATGGAAAAGTTCGGGTCACTACAGTACCTACCCGTTAAATAAATTTCGTCCCGAAATTTTAAGCAGTTGGAGGTGTTGACGTATCTTCTGGAAATAAATGCGGGTATTTCTTCTTCATCTGATCTTCTCGTTCCCAGGTGAACTCGGGTCCTCTACGAGCATTCCATCAAACCTTAACAATTGGTATCTTGTTTTGCTTAAGTCTTTTAACCTCACGATCCATTATTTCGACGGGTTCTTTGATGAATTGAAGTTTTTCATTGATTTGGATTTCATCTAACGGAATAGTGAGATCTTCTTTAGCAAAACATTTCTTCAAATTCGAGACGTGGAAAGTGTTATGTACAGCCGCGAGTTGTTGAGGTAACTCAAGTCGGTAAGCTACTGGTCCGACACGATCAATAATCTTGAATGGTCCAATATACCTTGGATTTTATTTTCCTCGTTTGCCAAATCGAACAACGCCTTTCCAAGGTGCAACTTTAAGCATGACCATCTCTCCAATTTCAAATTCTATATCTTTTCTTTTAATGTCGGCGTAGCTCTTTTGTCGACTTTGGGCGGTTTTCAACCGTTGTTGAATTTGGATGATCTTCTCGGTAGTTTCTTGTATTATCTCTGGACCCGTAATCTGTCTATCCCCCACTTCACTCCAACAAATCGGAGACTTACACTTTCTACCATAAAGTGATTCAAACGGCGCCATCTCAATGCTTGAATGGTAGCTGTTGTTGTAGGAAAATTCTGCTAACGGTAGATGTCGATCCCAACTGTTTCCGAAATCAATAACACATGCTCGTAGCATGTCTTCAAGCGTTTGTATCGTCCTTTCGCTCTGCCCATCAGTTTGTGGATGATAGGCAGTACTCATGTCTAGACGAGTTCCTAATGCTTGCTGTAATGTCTGCCAGAATCTTGAAATAAATCTGCCATCCCTATCAGAGATAATAGAGATTGGTATTCCATGTCTGGAGACGACTTCCTTCAAATATAGTCGTGCTAACTTCTCCATCTTGTCATCTTCTCTTATTGGCAGGAAGTGTGCTGATTTGGTGAGACGATCAACTATTACCCAAATAGTATCAAAACCACTTGCAGTCCTTGGCAATTTAGTGATGAAATCCATGGTAATGTTTTCCCATTTCCATTCCGGGATTTCGGGTTGTTGAAGTAGACCTGATGGTTTCTGATGCTCAGCTTTGACCTTAGAACACGTCAAACATTCTCCTACGTATTTAGCAACATCTGCTTTCATACCCGGCCACCAAAAATGTTTCTTGAGATCCTTGTACATCTTCCCCGTTCCAGGATGTATTGAGTATCTGGTTTTATGAGCTTCTCTAAGTACCATTTCTCTCATATCTCCAAATTTTGGTACCCAAATCCTTTCAGCCCTATACCGAGTTCCGTCTTCCCGAATATTAAGATGCTTCTCCAATCCTTTGGGTATTTCATCCTTTAAATTTCCCTCTTTTAAAACTCCTTGTTGCGCCTCCTTTATTTGAGTAGTAAGATTATTGTGAATCATTATATTCATAGATTTTACTCGAATGGGTTCTCTGTCCTTCCTGCTCAAGGCGTCGGCTACCACATTTGCCTTCCTCGGGTGGTAACGAATTTCAAAGTCGTAATCATTCAATAATTCAATCCACCTACGCTGCCTCATATTCAGTTGTTTTTGATTAAATATGTGTTGAAGACTTTTGTGGTCGGTATATATAATACTTTTGACCCCATATAAGTAGTGCCTCCAAGTCTTTAATGCAAAAACAACCGCGCCTAATTCCAAATATGCGTCGTATAATTTTGTTAATGAATCTTCAATTGTCTAGATGCATAAGCAATTACTTTTGTTCGTTGCATTAATACACAACCGAGACCTTGCTATGAGGCGTCACAATATATCACAAAATCATCATTCCCTTCAGGTAATGACAATATAGGTATCGTAGTTAACTTTTTCTTCAATAACTGAAACGCTTTCTCTTGTTCATCCGTCCATTCAAATTTCTTCCCTTTATGCGTTAATGCAGTCAAGGGTTTTGCTATTCTGGAAAAGTCTTGGATGAACCTTCTGTAGTAACCAGCTAGTCCTAAAAATTGACGTATATGCTTCGGAGTTTTTGGGGTTTCCTACTTTTCAACGGTTTCGATCTTTGCCGGGTCCACCTGGATACCTTCTTTGTTCACTATGTGACCGAGGAATTGAACTTCTTCCAACCAAAATGCACACTTTGAAAACTTAGCGTACAATTTTTCTTTCCTCAACACTTCTAGCACTTTTCTCAAATGTTCTTCGTGCTCTTGATCATTCTTTGAGTAAATAAGTATGTCATCGATGAAAACAATGACAAACTTGCCAAGATATGGCCCACACACTCGGTTCATAAGGTCCATGAACACAGCTGGTGCGTTAGTCAATCCAAACGGCATAACCATAAACTCGTAATGACCATAACGTGTCCTAAAAGCAGTTTTTGGAATATCATCCTCCTTTACTCGCATTTGATGATATCCAGAACGTAAATCGATCTTCGAATAAACCGAAGAGCCTTGTAGTTGATCAAATAAGTCGTCAATTCTCGGCAGTGGATAACGGTTTTTGATGGTAAGTTTGTTCAACTCTCTGTAGTCAATACATAACCTAAATGTATCATCCTTCTTCTTGACAAACAAAACAGGAGCTCCCCATGGTGATGTGCTTGGTCGAATGAAACCACGTTCTAATAGTTCTTGCAGTTGGCTTTGCAGTTCTTTCATCTCGCTGGGTGCGAGTCTATAAGGAGCATGAGCTATTGGTGCAGCTCCTGCTACAAGATATATTTGAAATTCAACAGATCGATGTGGAGGTAGTCCCGGTAATTCTTTCGGAAATACATCGGGAAATTCTTTTGCGACGGGAACATCATTGATGCTCTTTTCTTCAGTTTGTACTTTCTCGACGTGTGCTAGAACAGCATAGCAACCTTTTCTTATTAGTTTTTGTGCCTTCAAATTACTAATAAGATGTAGCTTTATGTTGCCCTTTTCTCCGTACACCATTAAGGGTTCTCCTTCTTCTCGTACAATGCAAATTGCATTTTTATAACATATGATCTCTGCTTTCACCTTCTTCAACCAGTCCATGCCAACTATTACATCAAAACTCCCTAACTCTACTGGTATCAAATCAATCTTAAATATTTCGCTACCCAGTTTAATTTTTCGATTCCGGCATATATTATCTGCTAAAATTAATTTACCGTTTGCTAATTCGAGTAAAAATTTACTATCCAATGGCGTCAATGGACAACTTAATTTAGCACAAAAATCTCTACTCATATAGCTTCTATCCACACCCGAATCAAATAAAACGTAAGCAGATTTATTGTCAATAAGAAACGTACCCGTAACAAGCTCCGGGTCTTCCTGTGCCTCTGCCGCATTAATTTTGAAAACTCTTCCGCGGCCTTGTCCATTCGTGTTCTCCTGGTTCGGGCAATTTCTAATAATGTGGCCCGGTTTTCCACATTTATAACAAACTACATTGGCATAACTTGCTCCGACACTACTTGCTCCGCCATTACTCGTTCCGACACCATTTGTTCCTTTCGTTCTGTTAACCCCTGGTCCGTAGACCTCACACTTCGCCGCGCTATGACCATTTCTTTTACACTTGTTGCAAAATTTGGTGCAGAACCCCGAGTGATACTTTTCACACCTTTGGCATAGCTGCTTCTGATTGTTGTTGTTGTTGCGGTTGTTATTGTTGTTGGGATGATTGTTGTAGTTGCTGTTGTTGTTGTTGTTGTTGTTGTTGTTGTTGTTGTTGGGCCGTTTGTTGTATTTACGATTGATGTTGCGATTGTTGGGATAATTGTTGTGATTATTGTTGTAATTGCTGTTGTTGTTGTATTGGTGATTCTTATCACCGTTTTCCTCCCACTTTCTTTTGACTTGCTTCACATTAGCCTCTTCAGCCGTCTGTTCTTTAATTCTTTCCTCAATCTGGTTCACTAGTTTGTGAGCCATTCTACATGCCTGTTGTATGGAGGCGGGCTCGTGTGAACTTATATCTTCTTGGATTCTTTCCGGTAATCCTTTCACAAACGCGTCGATCTTCTCTTCCTCATATTCGAACGCTCCCGGACACAATAGGCACAATTCTGTGAATCGTCTTTCGTACATGGTAATATCAAATCCTTGGGTTCGTAACCCTCTAAGTTCTGTCTTGAGCTTATTGACCTCGGTTCTGGGACGGTACTTCTCGTTCATCAAGTGTTTGAATGCTGACCACGGTAGTGCGTACGCATCATCTTATCCCACTTGCTTTAGATAGGTATTCCACCATGTTAACGCAGAACCTGTGAAGGTATGCATAGCGTACTTCACTTTGTCCTCTTCAGTACACTTACTTATGGCAAACACCGATTCGACCTTCTCGGTCCACCGTTTCAATCCGATCGGTCCTTCGGTTCCATCAAATTCCAAAGGTTTGCAGGCAGTGAATTCTTTGTAGGTGCATCCTACACGATTTCCTGTACTGCTAGATCCAAGGTTATTGTTGGTATGTAGCGCAGCCTGTACTGCGGCTATGTTTGAAGCTAGAAAAGTACGGAATTCCTCTTCATTCATATTCACGGTGTGTCGAGTAGTCGGTGCCATTTCCTTCAAAATAGTCAAATGGAACAAGTTAATCATACAGAATATTAAGAGTAGTTAATAGTATTTCGTAGCATAATATGAACTCATTTATAAAAGCTTTTTCTTCATATTAGCGTTTTATAAGTTTAAATTCGGGTAGTACCTACCCATTAAGTTCATACTTAGTAGCTAATATACAATTCAACTACTACAATTCTATAAGAAAAACTGATTATAATAATATTTCGCATTCAAACTTTTATACAATATTTTACAAACTTACAATACCGCTTATTTTACATAAAGCATGAAATATAGCACACAATAACTTTGATACAAGATAGTTGTGAAGATAATTCTAGCTAGTACACAAGTCATTCAGCAAAGGCAATAAAGACACGTAATTCATACGTCCAGAAACAAGTCATGCATTCTGGTTTTACTAGGACTACTTCCCATCCTTGGTCTTGTGGAACATAACCGTTATTGCCGTTGATAAGACAACGTGTAGTAACGTCATCAAAGGGACGAGGGTTACGCAATGACCAATAGTCTCGTAATAACCTAAAAACCTCATTTCTTACCCCAATTACCGACTCCGTCACTTGTGAGAACGTTTTGTTTAATAGTTGTAGCCCGATGTTCTTTTTTCTCACTTTGGTGAGAAGCGAACATTACTAACCCGTAAGCATAGCATGCTTCTTTATGTTGCATGTTAGCCGCTTTTTCTAAATCATGAAGTCCTATATTCGGATACATTGAGTCAAAATAATTTCTTAACTCGTTGCGTAAAATAGCATTTGGGTTCCCCGCAATATATGTGTCAAAGTAAACACATCGTAACTTATGGGTTTCCCAATGTGATATCCCCCATCTTTCAAACGAAAGTCTCTTATAAACCAAGGCATTCTTGGAACGTTCTTCGAATGTCTTACAAACTGATTTCGCCGTAAATAGTTGTGCCGAAGAATTCTGACCGACTCTAGACAAGATTTCATCAATCATGTCTCCGGGTAGGTCTCTTAAAATATTGGGTTGTCTATCCATTTTGTGTTTTTATACTGTAAAATAGACAAGAGTTAGATTCATAAAAAAATACTTATTAATACAAGCAATTTTTACATATATCATAAAGCATAAGCACACTATATTACATATATTACACCACACGAATACAACTATCTTATTCCGACTCGCTCGTTTATTCTTCTTCGGTTTTGGTTCGTTTTGTCAAGTTTCTAGGGATATATGATGTTCCCCTAATACGAGCTGTCGTTTTCCACAACGGTTTAGAAAAACCTGGTGGTTTAGAGGTTCCCGGGTCATTGTTACAACTTAAGCGCTTCGGGGGTTGACGATACATATAAAGTTCATCGGGGTTGGAATTAGATTTCTCTATTTTTATGCCCTTTCCCATATTATTTTCTTTTGCCTTTTTAAATTCAGTTTGGGTAATTTCTATAACATCATCGGAATTCTCCTCGGAATCCGATTCATCGGAGAATTGGTAATCCTCCCAATATTTTGCTTCCTTGGCGGAAACACCATTGACCATAATTAACCTTGGTCGGTTGGTTGAGGATTTTCTTTTACTTAACCGTTTTATTATTTCCCCCACCGGTTCTATTTCCTCCTCCGGTTCCTCCTCTTCCGGTTCTGATTCTTCTTCCGGTTCTGATTCTTCTTCCGGTTCTTCTTCGGTAAAATACGGTCAAAGTCCAGACTCACTAATGCATCCTAACAAACTCGATAAGACACACTAATGCAATTTTTCTGGTTCTCTAAGACCAACGCTCTGATACCAACTGAAATGTCCCGTTCTTATTGATTAAAAACGTTCCAAATTTATTGATTTCGTTGCGAGGTTTTGACCTCTATATGAGACGTTTTTCAAAGACTGCATTCATTTTTAAAACAAACCATAACCTTTATTTCATAAATAAAAGTTTAAAAAGCTTTACGTAGATTATCAAATAATGATAATCTAAAATATCCTGTTTACACACGACCATTACATAATGGTTTACAATACAAATATGTTACATCGAAATCAGTTTCTTGAATACAGTTTTTACACAATATCATACAAACATGGACTCCAAATCTTGTCCTTATTTTAGTATGCAACAGCGGAAGCTCTTAGTATTCACCTGAGAATAAACATGCTTTAAACGTCAACAAAAATGTTGGTGAGTTATAGGTTTAACCTATATATATCAAATCGTAACAATAGACCACAAGATTTCATATTTCAATACACATCCCATACATAGAGATAAAAATCATTCATATGGTGAACACCTGGTAACCGACATTAACAAGATGCATATATAAGAATATCCCCATCATTCCGGGACACCCTTCGGATATGATATAAATTTCGAAGTACTAAAGCATCCGGTACTTTGGATGGGGTTTGTTAGGCCCAATAGATCTATCTTTAGGATTCGGGTCAATTAGGGTGTCTGTTCCCTAATTCTTAGATTACCAGACTTAATAAAAAGGGGCATATTTTATTTCGATAATTCAACCATAGAATGTAGTTTCACGTACTTGTGTCTATTTTGTAAATCATTTATAAAACCTGCATGTATTCTCATCCCAAAAATATTAGATTTTAAAAGTGGAACTATAACTCACTTTCACAGATTTTTACTTCGTCAGGAAGTAAGACTTAGCCACTGGTTGATTCACGAACCTATAACAATATATACATATATATCAAAGTATGTTCAAAATATATTTACAACACTTTTAATACATTTTGATGTTTTAAGTTTATTAAGTCAGCTGTCCTCGTTAGTAACCTACAACTAGTTGTCCACAGTTAGATGTACAGAAATAAATCGATAAATATTATCTTGAATCAATCCACGATCCAGTGTATACGTATCTCAGTATTGATCACAACTCAAACTATATATATTTTGGAATCAACCTCAACCCTGTATAGCTAACTCCAACATTCACATATAGAGTGTCTATGGTTGTTCCGAAATATATATAGATGTGTCGACATGATAGGTCGAAACATTGTATACGTGTCTATGGTATCTCAAGATTACATAATATACAATACAAGTTGATTAAGTTATGGTTGGAATAGATTTGTTACCAATTTTCACGTAGCTAAAATGAGAAAAATTATCCAATTTTGTTTTACCCATAACTTCTTCATTTTAAATCCGTTTTGAGTGAATCAAATTGCTATGGTTTCATATTGAACTCTATTTTATGAATCTAAACAGAAAAAGTATAGGTTTATAGTCGGAAAAATAAGTTACAAGTCTTTTTTGTAAAGGTAGTCATTTCAGTTGAAAGAACGACGTCTAGATGACCATTTTAGAAAACATACTTTCACTTTGAGTTTAACCATGATTTTTGGATATAGTTTCATGTTCATAATAAAAATAATTTTCCCAGAATAACAACTTTTAAATCAAAGTTTATCATAGTTGTAACGTCCTCCCAATAGGGTCTGGAAGGAACGTCACTAATATCAAAACATACCAACATATTATAATAAACGAGAACAATACTAAATGATGAATTTAACTTTAATGAGTACGCAGCGGAAAATGAAATATCGTTACAATGATAGGAATAACAATATCGTAAATGTTCACATGCAGAAGTAATAAATTCGATATCTCTTGATCCTATATCCAAGTAGCATCACATAAGCAGTAAGTATAAGAGCTTGAATCAAACAGTACCTGAGACAAAACATGCTAAAGTGTCAACCAAAAAGGTTGAGTGAAGTTCATAGGTTTAACAAAAAGTTTTCGTTGGTTTAGACCACAAGATTTAGTTTGTAAAGTTGATCTCCTGCAGGATCAAAAAGTTATGCCAATGCGTGATATTTTGACTAAACGTTCAAGTTTGCCCCATGACAAGTTGTGTCTGTCCTTGTCGGTTTAATTTCATTATTAAGTAATACAATGACTTGGTCAAATGTATCGGGGACGTTACTCCCGATAGGCCTACCCCCAATAATTAAGCATGCCGCAGCAATTAAAAATATCACTGTAGGGACTTAGTCGGACATAGCCGGGTATAGCATAGTTTAACAGTTTGGTACTTGTGTCTAAAGTGTAATAAGTAAAAACAGCATGTATCTCACCCCAAGTAAAAGTAAGTAAGTTTGCTAGCAATAAAAGAGGGGCTATGAATTCACCTTAGTAAGTAGAGAGAGTGTTATTCCTCGGAATAAAGAGTTGAACGAGTGAGCAGGAAAGTCAACCTATTGACATTTAAGAGTAGTTAAGTGTTTTGCCCATGTTTAAGTTTATGTATGTGTTTAAGTATAGTTTGTTTTACTAAGTTTCTATTCCTAGTAAGTTACTATTTTTATAAAGTTTCCATTTTTAGAAAGTTTCTTATTTTACTAAGTTTCTATGACTAGAGAGTTTCTACTTTTATCAGTGTTTTCCATTTTAGGATACTTGTCGTATTAGATAAGCTTCCAATCACCCTTTTCCCTTCGAATGGCTAATTTAGATCTAGGGGCTTGAGCCATAGGACCCTTTAAATCGGAAATCCAAACCCTCTGCCTAGAATCTCATAGAAACCATTCGTCAAGAAAGTTCGAAGATCTATACATCTCTAATACATATCCCAAAATGTTTTTATGTTACAATATAAGTAGTAGGTTATAGGTGCTAGTAATAGTAATAGTGTATACATGTTATTTATTTTATTTTTAATTGCATATAATTTATAACATTATTTACATATTTCGGTAAAAATAATAACCGAAGTAAAAAGTAAAAAGTAAAAAGTGAAAAGTAAAAAAAATAAAAAGTAAGAAAAGAATACTTACTAGTAGTAATTCTTCAAAGAGAGAATGAGAGAAATTTTGGTGTGAGTTTGAATGAGAAATAAGGGGTATTTATACTTGAAAAAATTAGGTAAAAAGAATAAAATAATTAAAAGAAAAGGAAATATTTAATTCTTAATGGGATTTTAAAATTAAAAAGTATTAAATGTTAGGTCATGGGATAATGTACAAAATAAAATAATAAAAGTAGTTTTTCCATTAAAATTTTTAATTAAAAAGTAATTTATTTATTTATTTATTTATTTATTTATTTTTAATTTATTTTAAGGATTTTTTGTATGTAAATAAACAAATTTATTTAATGTTTTTCCAAGAATATTTGTCAATAATATTTTATTTTTATTTTTTATTTTTTTTTGTTTTATTTAATTAATAAATACAAATTTTGCATAAAAATAATAAATAATTCGGTATTTTGTATTTTTAATAATAATTATGATTTTAATTATTAAACTATAGTTTTAGTAAGTTTGTAAATATTATTACATTTATATATAATTGGATTTATTATATAGTTAAATATATAATACATTAACTAAATAATAAAAGTGATACAAAGTTTATATACTTAGTTAAATTATGTTAAATTATATAAATTAATAATATATTATTTATTTAAGCGTACATTGTTGACTAAAAATTACTATTCAGTCAATATTTAATTGTATATAATAACCCTTAATACATATAGTCAGACATATAACCCTAGGGTTAATTCAGTAATTTAGAAGTCGAAAAGTGAGGGTTGTTACAGTACCACCCCGTTAATAAAAACTTCGTCCCGAAGTTTTAGGTAGACTTCTCAGATGCATCAGCGGTTGAGAAGAGATGGGGATATTTCTGTTTCATTTGGTCTTCACGTTCCCAGGTATGTTCGGGGCCTTGCGTGTTTTCCAAAGGATAGAATATTGTTTTGTTTCAAGCGTTTAAGTCATACAAACCATAATCTCTATAGGTTCTTCTACGAAGTGCATTTTATCATTAATGCAGAGATCATTCAAAATGATGATGTTATGCAAGTCATTTCAGTAAATTGGATACATGAAATGTGTTATGAATAATATTGAGCTCATTTAAAACCTTGAGCATTTATGCTGCAATATTAGGCAGACAAAACAGAGAGGAGTTCATGAAAATCATAGTCATGAAATTTGATAGAGATCATCATTCTTTATAACAAGAATGATGAATTAGAGTTTTATCGACATTAAATAATATGGATAAAGTAATTCGATTATAGAAAGAGTATAAACGAAGCTATCGTAAAAGAGTAAATGAGAAAATTAAATGTTTGCCTTAACTTTTGACGTAGTTACGATTGATTTCCGGATTTCAAGGAATTAAAGAAATCTTCGAAATCTTTATAAGATTTGATTTTCCGGTAATTACAGAAATTAGGATTTTCTTTAATTAAAGGCGATGAATTGCCTCGATTGCTGTGTCTGGAATTTTTACTATAAATTAGCTTCTTCCGTTTCATTATCTTCACCACTTATATACTTTCTTTCTCAATTCATACTTCCAAAAGTTTTGTTAATATGCTCAATCCAGTTCTTGTCTTCGACATTATATTGGTTATCGCCACAATCATCCTTCTTTTCCAACTCCCACCAGAGGAGTCTGTTTACTTCTACTATGCTCTAGAATTTATTGTGTTTTTAGTTCTCCCGTGTCTTTATATTGCTATACGCATTGATATACACAGTTTGTAATTTCAGTGTTGTTATCGGGATTTATATTTTCCCTTATATGTCGAAGCTTCATGCTTTTGTAAAGCAAGTAACGGTCCAGAATTCGTAGGTATGAAGTTTTGAATGATCATGATATTCAAAGCAGAAGGAAAGGTAATAGCACTATTTGATTTGTCATATTACCAGAATATCCGGAAAAGACCGAATTATCAAGAAAAATATTTTCTTGATATGTTTAGAGTTTAAATAGATAAGAGTCGTGTAACATGGCAAATGATGATTATAAAGTCTATGAATCATCATCTTCCATTAAAAATTTAGCATGACTTACTGTAATATAATCACGTTTCCTTTATGATGTGATAAAGATATCGCAAAGAGATAATTAATTGCTGACAAGAATCGTTATAAAGATATCTTCAGAAGTATAGAGGATATTTATAACGAAAGATACAGTGATATCTCAAAATTTCTAAGTTCCAATGACGAGGAAAATTCTTTTGTTTCCTCTGCATTTAATGCTACCATATCTGAATCATTGGTTATCAATCCGAGATGGTTTCAAGAAATTTTATTTTTTTAGATGATTAAACGCTGATTGTAATCGTCAACGGATCTAATGGTTAATGAATAGGCGTTGTTGATGATAATTTTGGTGGTTTGATGTGATAATTCATCATAGAATACGAATGAATATAATTCATGAATGTAGTGATCTTTAGGAAGATAACACCTGCTAAAGCTTTACTTGAATTCTGGTATGTTAATTTCAGAATGTGTAATTAAATTTGTATGAAAATGATTGTGTATCACAGTGAAGGCAGTGAGTATAATTAATGATTTATGAATCGAAATTGAAGAATGTACAGTGTATTTATGTGAGATGTAAATATTTCTCGGGTATTACCTACCCGTTAAAATATTTTCACAATTAACAGTTTTTACAATCTTTATGAAGATATACGTTCATATATGTATTCTTCAGATATAATCATGGATTTAATGAGTTAATATATATTAAACTCATTTGATTTGCGGTTTGGAACGAGAGTAAATAATCTCCAAAATCTTAGAGATTTCATAATTGTTGCGAAATATTTCGCTAATGAAGTTATGAATCAATACATTCATCGTTATACTTGATTTATTATGAAATGGGGTTTATTGTGCTGAAGCAGTGATTAACAATTGTTAAGTCATTAGCGAAGGGTGTACATCATAGCATATTAGTGATATGAATTAACCAAGTAGTACATACTAGTTGAGATTCTCACGTAATTGCTTAGTACGACAAGATTTATTATTGTTCCAAATCATATATATATAAGGTATACATATATAATTCTTCACGAAGAATGAGTCAATACATCTTAACTCTTTATTGCTAATATTCCTTGGTATCTATGGGGCGTATCATGTTGATGTTTGAGGTACTGAGTGTGTTGTTGACGCGGGGGATGCGAATGTTGTTGTTGATGAAGCTGATGCTGTTAGTGGTGATGTTGATGGTACTGGTGGTGATGCTGGTTATGCTGCTGGTGCTGCTGCTGGTGTTCGTAGGTTTCGCACCAGATTTTCCAGAGCCACTACTCGAGCGCGAAGCTCGTTGACTTCTTCTATTATTCCGGGATGATTGGTGGTTAGAACAAGGGGGTGAATAAGATCTAGAATCTTCGATATTATATATTCGTGACGGGATACCCTGGAAAGAAGAGAGAAAATGGTGTTTCGGACTGGTTCGCCGGTAAGCGCTTCAGGTTCTTCTCCAAGAGGTGAATTCGGTTGGTGGAAGGGATCACCTTCTTCTTGTCTCCATTGATTGAGTCGGCTATGAACCCATCCCCAATTCATCCAGAATAGATGATGGCTGATTGGTTCGTTTGTTCCGGTTACGCTGCCGTGGGAGCTTGAAGAGTTTGAGAAATTCATATTATATGTTTGGAATAGGGTTTGATATGAAATGGGTATTGAATACCGAATGATATATTCGTCTCCTTGAATACGTATTTATAGCAAAAAGATTTCCGTAATTTACGGAGGAAATTTAGGATAAGTGGTAGACAAAGTTTATAGACATGATAATATATGATAAGATATGATGTGTCATCCATTTATGTAATAATGGTGGTATGACGTGTTGAGATTTGTAACCAGACATTGATTAAAGAATTTCAATTCATATACTGTGATAACCCAATAATATTTTCCGGTTCGTAAACCGATGCATAAAGGCATAAGATACGTGAGTGTTTGAAGTAGTAGCAGGAGCTTGTGGACGAACCGTTATCTTCAATAACATATAGAAGTTTGATAAACTTGATAGGTCATAAGTTTGAAAAAAAAAATTAAGTGGAATAAAGATGAATATGATATAAACAAAACACTTTATTTTATTAAGAACAAGGCTTTAAACAAGCCTTCTTATTACACGATTCGGGGATAGAAATAGTTTAAGGCCTAGCCTTTGCATAGATAGAAAATAACTAGGAAATATTAAGATTGAAGTAGTCTTCATATTTCTTCTTCTCGTCCTCAACCTCCTTCATAAACTTCTCAAACTTGTCGTTCTTCTCCTTTTGTTCCTCATAAAGATACTCGATGTTATCATAAAGATTGGAAACATCATTGTTGATTACATGGTACTTGTGGTCCCTCATAGAAAGTTGATTATTCACGCGGTTTTTGAAAGGACCCGTCCTAATCCACCCGGACGAAGTCCATATCGATTATAAACGATTCATAACAGTTGATTACATCGCGAGGTACTTGACCTCTATATGATACATTTTTACAAACATTGCATTCGTTTTTGAAAAGACAATCTTCCATTACATCGAAAGTTGACGACATGCATACCATCTCATAATATATCCAAATATAATTGACTTAATAATAAACTTGATGAACTCAACGACTCGAATGCAACGTCTTTTGAAATATGTCATGAATGACTCCAAGTAATATCTCTAAAATGAGCAAATGCACAGCGGAAGGTTTCTTTAATACCTGAGAATAAACATGCTTTAAAGTGTCAACCAAAAGGTTGGTGAGTTCATTAGTTTAGCATAAATAATCATTTCATAATTTTAATAGACCACAAGATTTCATATTTCCATTTCTCATAAACATACGTCTCATGCATAGAGACAAAAATATCATTCATATGGATTGAACACCTGGTAACCGACATTCACAATATGTATATAAGAATATCCCCATCATTCCGGGATTCTCCTTCGGACATGATATAAATTTCGAAGTACTAAAGCATCCGGTACTTTGAATGGGGCTTGTTGGGCCCGATAGATCTATCTTTAGAGTTTGCGTCAATTAGGGTGTCTGTTCCCTAATTCTTAGATTACCAGACTTAATAAAAAGGGGCATATTCGATTTCGATCATTCAACCATATAATGTAGTTTCAATTACTTGTGTCTATTCCGTAAAAAAGTTATAAAAACAGCGCATGTATTCTCAGTCCCAAAAATATATATTGCGAAAGCATTTAAAAAGGGATTAATGAAACTCACCTAATGTATTTTGTAGTAAAAATACATATGACTATATTGAATTCACGAACCTATATCAATTGTATATTTATTAACACATATAACGGAACTTACATAATTTCATCTATTAATATATATTATTTATATATTTAGTGTTGTAGTTCATACGTAATTTGTACTAGATTCTAATATATTTTATATCATGTTATATATGTATTTATTTTTTTATTTTTTTTATATACATATTAGAAATGTTAATATTTTTAATATATATAATAATATTAATATAATTCCAGTATAATTATATTTTTATATACAAAATATTTATTTGTTATAATAATATAATAACAATAACGATAATGAAATTTTAAATAAAAAGGTAGTTTTAATAATAATAGTTATAATAATCATAATACAAATCTTAAAAATAATTTTAAATGATACTTTTGATAATACTAATAATTTCAATGAAAATTTTAATAAAAATGATAATTTTAAAATAATGGTTCTTTTAATTATAATAAAAATGATAATTCTAATAATAATTCTAATAATGATATTTACATTGATAATAATAATATTTATACTAATAATAATAAATATAATAATAATAATAACAACAACAACAACAACAATAATAATAATAATAATAATAATAATAATAATAATAATAATAATAATAATAATAATAATAATAATAATAATAATAATAATAATAATAATAATAATAATAATAATAATAATAATAATAGAAGTGAGTAAAACTACCTTTAAGCTTTTCGTAAAAAAATCAAATGCCCAGACCGGTCTCAAACATGTGACCTCTCGCTAACCCGTCAACACACTTAACCATCGAGCGGTTTTGTTATTTCTATCATAACTTCTGTTCTAAATCTATATATCCCGTTATTTGTCTTGGCCCAACAGGTACAATTACGACCCAACAAGCAAAACGTAATATAAGCCCACAGTCAAATCACTAGAAGCCCAATTCAATGGGTTATAAGGTTTACTGTACGAAAAAAATATATAAATCGAAACTATGGCAAAATAGCGGCTGGGTTTTTATTCCTGTCGATCAAGATCAAATCCAACAGCAACCTTCATATCATTATCATCATCTTTCCACCATCTAACCATAATCATCATTAATCTCATCGTCTACTACATCATAACGTCACTGATTATCCCTATCATTATCATAATACCATCATTAAAATTGTCATCTCTTTATAATAAATGAAACATCATCACCATCGTTTTCGTACTTCATCATCATAATCTATACCATCTTCCATCTTAATACTATCATCAACGATGTGTATCACGTTATCCTATTTTATAAAACCCGTACATAATATCTAGATTATCTTGTGAAGTTATTTTTTATGAATACCAAAGATTGAAATGGGTTTAAATAAGGTGTTTAAAATTTCTATGGACTTGTTTGAATTTCAATAGACATTAAAGGGATGGGTACCGAAAATTGCTCACCTTTAACACTTTAATCATTTCGTCCAACTCATGTTACCATCACCTTTATTAATATCAGACATGTATTATTGTGTATATTGCTTAACAGGCGAAAAGAACATGTATAGCATGAAGATCAAATGGTGGGGTATAAGTTTTCATCATTCATGGTATCATCCATTTAAGCATCACCTTTCTTATTAATTTGTGCATCCTTTATTTTATCGTCCACAGATCAAAGAAACAGAACTGCAACAGTTGGGTCTTGTTGGGTGTGGGTTCGTGGAAAAAAAATAATAATAATAACAGTAAGTCTTTAATTATGGTTCAAGGTTTGTTGGTTGCAAAACTGAGCTAGAAAGTGTAGTGGTTTTTGGTGTTCGTACCGAGAACAAATCGAATAGATGCAGTAGGGTGTATCATCGGTTTGTAGAGAGCTGTGAAACAGAAAAAATAAAATAGATGCAAAAGAAGAAGATGGCTACGCGTGATGGTTGGACAGAAGTATAGCAGTATTGTAAGTGGTTGTTTGATGGTTGAGAGGTGGTGAGGGTTCACGAATTGTTGCAAAACAAAACAAAAAAAAATGGCAACAACAAAAGGGGTGCACCATTTAGCGGTTGTGTGGTGTTGGGTTATGGTGAGGGTTTCGGTGGAAAGTGATGGTTGCAAACCATCGTGTTCGTTGGTGTTTAAACGGGTAAAGTGGTGATGGAGGTCGTTGGTTGTGAACCGAAAGTAAATAGAGAAAGATGGTGCAGAGGGTTGTCGATGGTGGTTAATTATATGATGAAGATGGTGGGTGGTTGTTGGTTAGGGTGGAGGAAGGTGGTTTAGCGTTGCTGTTTTCAGCCCAAAACAGGAACAGTTGCCGTAGTAGGGTTAGAGCATCAAGTGGGTGATGTTTTGGTGATCATAGAAGATGAGCAAGATGGGGTTTGTATTGGTGAACTCAGCTAACAATAACAAGTAGCAGCAGCAAAAAGAACTCATCGTGTACAGCTATAAATTGGTGTTTAGATGGGTTTGATGGATGATTGAGCAAGTGGAAAAGTTTTGTGTTTTTCAATCTGATGCACATATATCTATATCAATATTATATACAGAGATGAAAAGGTTGATATATAATATTATATATACAACTCATGTATCATGCACGAAACAGTAATCAGATATTTAATTCATGCATAGTGATGCAGCCAACAAGTTTGTAGTCTTCTTACCGACACTTTTACCACGAAGTGGTATATCGTGTCTATTGCTAAACAGTTAATATATAAAAGTGTTCCTAAAAATTCCAAATTTTTAAATTAAGACCATTTATTTATTTTGGTCATTACCTGTTTGAAACCTGATCAAAAAGATTCGATAATTATTTATTTTCTGTTCCAATTTATATGTACAGAGTAGTACAAAAACTTAGTTCGAAAAGGTAAAAAAAAAAAATATTTATCAAAACTATTATCTTTTTAATCAAATTTTGGAACAACTTTTATTTTAAAACTTCATATATATATATATGACCTATTTTAAAAATAATTAAACATCAACCGAACGTTACAGACATTTACCATTTAAACTCAAAATTAATTGTATTTAATATATATTATGTATATATATAAACAGTTTTAAATAACAAAATTTACTACGCAAATAAATATATATTAAATAATTAAATATAACAATATATATAAACAATAAATATACATATAAAATAATAGTTTTTATTACAATGTATTTTATTGTACATATTTATTTATAACAATAAATGTATATAATAGTTTATTAATGTTCATGTTATTATATATATTATACATATATTTATATATACACATATTTATATATATATCCACATATTTACAAGCAATGGTTCGTGATTCTTCGGGGACAGTCGAAGGTCACATGAATATATGAAAATAGTTCAAACCTTTTGAGACTCAACTTTACAGACTTTGCTTATCGTGTCGAAATCATTTAAAGATTAAGTTTAAATTTGGTCGGAAATTTCCGGGTCGTCACAGTTTTCCTCCATCTTCAATCTAAAGTCAACATCTTCTCTTAGGTAGGAGAGATATTGCTTCCCCCATCGGGCATTTCTTGTAAGGGTGCAAACCAAAGTCCCACATCAGTCATGGGATAAAATAAATGTATGTATATAATCTCTTTCTTTAGCTCAACATTTTCCTTCATGAGCTTCTTGATCGCTAGGTCTTTTTCCTTCATTTGAGCATCGATCCTTGCAATATGGCAAATTAGGCCTTCGGTAGTTCTTCGCAGATTCATGAACTCGTACTTGACATCAACTTCATCGTAGGAAGGAGATCGGGATCTTTTCTTTGACGGGCCAGTTTCTTCAAGACGTTTCCTCTTGTCTTTATTTCTTGGGGTTGGATAGTATTGCGGAGACCCATGTGAATCAAGATTAGTATTTGGGCTATAATTTGGTGATGGAGAACCACCAAAGCCATAAGGTGGGCTTTGGACTGGTCTTTTAGTGGAAGATCTTTCAGTATCTTTTTCGGTTGGCTCGAAAAGATTCATTTTGTTCGCTTGATGAGAATTAGACATCCTAATATTAGGAAAGAGATTTTGATTAGAATCTTTAAGTCAAGTATATTAAAGCATAATCGTTAAGATTATGGAGCAATCCTAAGTGCTTTAATTCTAAGGCAGGAAAGGTTATAGTTTCCTAGATTGCTAAGGCACCCTAGCTAACAAGTAAGGCACACATAAAAATGCAATCCTGGTTCTCTATAACAGCCTGGTTATGCTCTGATACCAATCTGTAACATCATGTGACACAGATTGGGGTTAAAACCCAAACAGTGCCTTTCCTACGAATAGGGTGACCACTGAGCGTACCTCAGACTCTGATTTTACAGCCCGTGTCACCGCTGTTATTTGGCCAACCATAAAAGGATCGCAAGGAGTAAGAGCCAATGCTTCGTCACAGGTAACACTGTGAGAACCCCCTCTATGACTAACTCACCCAAAGTCATTGCCGTTAACCGAACCTGAATGTTGGGAACGTTAACCGGTCGTTGCTTTGGACAAAGTTAAACCAGCTCTGATACCAATCTGTAACGTCCTCCCAATAGGGTCTGGAAGGAACGTCACTAATATCAAAACATACCAACATATTATAATAAACGAGAACAATACTAAATGATGAATTTAACTTTAATGAGTACGCAGCGGAAAATGAAATATCGTTACAATGACAGGAATAACAATATCGTAAATGTTCACATGCAGAAGTAATAAATGCGATATCTCTTGATCCTATGTCCAAGTAGCATCACATAAGCAGTAAGTATAAGAGCTTGAATCAAACAGTACCTGAGACAAAACATGCTAAAGTGTCAACCAAAAAGGTTGAGTGAAGTTCATAGGTTTAACAAAAAGTTTGTCATTGTTTTAGACCACAAGATTTAGTTTGTAAAGTTGATCTCCCGCAGGATCAAAAAGTTATGCCAATGCGTGATATTTAGACTAAACGTTCAAGTTTGCCCCATGACAAGTTGTGTCTGTCCTTGTCGGTTTAATTTCATTATTAAGTAATACAATGACTTGGTCAAATGTATCGGGGACGTTACTCCCGATAGGCCTACCCCCAATAATTAAGCATGCCGCAGCAATTAAAAATATCACTGTAGGGACTTAGTCGGACATAGCCGGGTATAGCATAGTTTAACAGTTTGGTACTTGTGTCTAAAGTGTAATAAGTAAAAACAGCATGTGTCTCACCCCAAGTAAAAGTAAGTAAGTTTGCTAGCAATTAAAGAGCGGCTATGAATTCACCTTAGTAAGTAGAGAGAGTGTTAGTCCTCGGAATAAAGAGTTGAACGAGTGAGCAGGAAAGTCAACCTATTGACATTTAAGAGTAGTTAAGTGTTTTGCCCATGTTTAAGTTTAAGTATGTGTTTAAGTATAGTTTGTTTTACTAAGTTTCTATTCCTAGTAAGTTACTATTTTTATAAAGTTTCCATTTTTAGAAAGTTTCTTATTTTACTAAGTTTCTATGACTAGAGAGTTTCTACTTTTATCAGTGTTTTCCATTTTAGGATACTTGTCGTATTAGATAAGCTTCCAATCACCCCTTTCCCTTCGAATGGCTAATTTAGATCTAGGGGCTTGAGCCATAGGACCCTTTAAATCGGAAATCCAAACCCTCTGCCTAGAATCTCATAGAAACCATTCGTCAAGAAAGTTCGAAGATCTATACATCTCTAATACATATCCCAAAATGTTTTTATGTTACAATATAAGTAGTAGGTTATAGGTGCTAGTAATAGTAATAGTGTATACATGTTATTTATTTTATTTTTAATTGCATATAATTATAACATTATTTACATATTTCGGTAAAAATAATAACCGAAGTAAAAAGTAAAAAGTAAAAAGTAAAAAGTAAAAAGTGAAAAGTAAAAAAAAATAAAAAGTAAGAAAAGAATACTTACTAGTAGTAATTCTTCAAAGAGAGAATGAGAGAAATTTTGGTGTGAGTTTGAATGAGAAATGAGGGGTATTTATACTTGAAAAAATTAGGTAAAAAGAATAAAATAATTAAAAGAAAAGGAAATATTTAATTCTTAATGGGATTTTAAAATTAAAAAGTATTAAATGTTAGGTCATGGGATAATGTACAAAATAAAATAATAAAAGTAGTTTTTCCATTAAAATTTTTAATTAAAAAGTAATTTATTTATTTATTTATTTATTTTTAATTTATTTTAAGGATTTTTTTTATGTAAATAAACAAATTTATTTAATATTTTTCCAAGAATATTTTTCAATAATATTTTGTTTTTATTTTTTATTTTTTTTTGTTTTATTTTATTAATAAATACAAATTTTGCATAAAAATAATAAATAATTCGGTATTTTGTATTTTTAATAATAATTATGATTTTAATTATTAAACTATAGTTTTAGTAAGTTTGTAAATATTATTACATTTATATATAATTGGATTTATTATATAGTTAAATATATAATACATTAACTAAATAATAAAAGTGATACAAAGTTTATATACTTAGTTAAATTATGTCAAATTATATAAATTAATAATATATTATTTATTTAAGCGTACATTGTTGACTAAAAATTACTATTCGGTCAATATTTAATTGTATATAACAACCCTTAATACATATAGTCAGACATATATCCCTAGGGTTAATTCAGTAATTTAGAAGTTGAAAAGTGAGGGTTGTTACAATAGTTTTTAATTAACTAACCCAAAACAGCCCGCGGTGTTACTACGACGGCGTAAATCCGGTTTTACGGTGTTTTTCGTGTTTCCAGGTTTTAAATCATTAAGTTAGCATATCATATAGATATAGAACATGTGTTTAGTTGATTTTAAAAGTCAAGTTAGAAGGATTAACTTTTATTTGCGAACAAGTTTAGAATTAACTAAACTATGTTCTAGTGATTACAAGTTTAAACCTTCGAATAAGATAGCTTTATATGTATGAATCGAATGTTGTTATGAACATCATTACTACCTCAAGTTCCTTGGATAAACCTACTGGAAATGAGAAAAATGGATCTAGCTTCAAAGGATCCTTGGATGGCTTGAAAGTTCTTGAAGCAGAATCATGACACGAAAACAATTTCAAGTAAGATTTCCACTCGAAATAAGATTTTTATAGTTATAGAAATTGAATTAAAGTTTGAATATGATTATTACCTTGTATTAGAAAGATAACCTACTGTAAGTAACAAAGGTTTCTTGATCTTGAATGATTACTTGGAATGGATTTAGAAAACTTGGAAGTAAACTTGCAATCTTGGAAGTATTCTTGATTTTATGAAACTAGAACTTTTGGAATTTATGAAGAACACTTAGAACTTGAAGATAGAACTTGAGAGAGATTAATTAGATGAAGAAAATTGAAGAATGAAAGTGTTTATAGGTGTTTTTGGTCGTTGGTGTATGGATTAAATATAAAGGATATGTAATTTTGTTTTCATGTAAATAGGTCATGAATGATTACTCATATTTTTTGTAATTTTATGAGATATTTCATGCTAGTTGCCAAATGATGATTCCCATATGTGTTAGGTGACTCACATGGGCTGCTAAGAGCTGATCATTGGAGTGTATATACCAATAGTACATACATCTAAAAGCTGTGTATTGTACGAGTACGAATACGGGTGCATACGAGTAGAATTGTTAATGAAACTGAACGAGGATGTAATTGTAAGCATTTTTGTTAAGTAGAAGTATTTTGATAAGTGTCTTGAAGTCTTTCAAAAGTGTATGAATACATATTAAAACACTACATGTATATACATTTTAACTGAGTCGTTAAGTCATCGTTAGTCGTTACATGTAAATGTTGTTTTGAAACCTTTAGGTTAACGATCTTGTTAAATGCTGTTAACCCATTGTTTATTATAATAAATGAGATGTTAAATTATTATATTATCATGATATTATGATATATAATATATCTTAGTATGATATATATACAGTTAAATGTCGTTACAACGATAATCGTTACATATATGTCTCGTTTCGAAATCATTAAGTTAGTAGTCTTATTTTTACATATGCATTTCATTGTTAATACACTTAATAATATATTTAATTATCATTTAACATAATTAACCAAGTGTATCAATATCTTAATATGATTCATATGTACCTAGTAAGACGTTGTTATAATGATAAGCGTTATTTATATCGTTTTCGAGTTTCTTAATTTAATAGTCTCATTTTTATGTATATAACTCATTGTTAAAATACCTAATGAGATACATACTTATAATAAAATCATGTTAACTATATATATAACCATATATATGTCATCGTATAGTTTTTATAAGTTTTAACGTTCGTGAATCACCGGTCAACTTGGGTGGTCAATTGTCTATATGAAACCTATTTCAATTAATCAAGTCTTAACAAGTTTGATTACTTAACATGTTGGAAACACTTAATCATGTAAATAACAATTTCATTTAATATATATATAAACATGGAAAAGTTCGGGTCACTACAACAAATACCCCAGGCCCTATTTGGGGGTGTGACAGATTGGTATCAGAGCAGGCTGTTGTACAAAACCAGGATTGCATTTTAAGTGTGCCTTATACAATTAGGTACCTTAGCAATGTAGAACTACAACTTTCCTTGACTATAGTGCCTTTAATTGTTGCCTTTAATTGAAAAATGCTACACTATACTTTAGGACCTTTACTTATCTTAGAATGCCGAGCCAAACTAAGAACTCTGCTAATTCCCCTAAGTATTATCCAATTACGCCACCGTATCTAAATGCGACATTATGATTTCTGAAATTCTTGACATTCCTAAGTCATCTATCATGGTTTGTGTATTACATATGTATTACATGAAATATTATCCATGAATTTTGAAACTCCTATATTTGTTATTACTCATACTCAAACGTATATAACCTTCCTGTTATATTATGTACCTATATGCCTTATGCCTTTATGCATCAGTTTGCGAACCGGAAAATGTCATTAAGTTATCGAGAATCTCAACGACGTTATAATGTCATCACTACTCATATTCATTACTTTTAAATCTTTGATTTCTCGTTATTTTTGATCATTGAACTTTTTTTTGACGGATGGCGTCTACAAAACTCTAGAATGGAAGGGTTTGGATTACCGATTTAAAGGATCCTATAACTCAAGCCCCTAGACCTGAATAGGCCATTGCGAATTGAAAATATTTAATCAAAAGATTATCCAATTACATACTTATCATCTAGATACGTCATACTGCCATTATTGGAGTATAGACACATCATATCTTATTATATCTTATCATATCTATCTCAATAGACTTTGTCCAACACATTCCCTAAATTTCCTCCGTAAATTACGGAAATCCTTTTGCCATATATACTATTCGAGGAGACCAATATATCATTTAGTATTCAACACCCACTCGTATCAAAAACCCTAATTCCAAACCCATAACATGGATTTCTCACTTGATTCCTCGAGCTCCACAGACAGCGTAACCGGAACAAACGAACCAATCAGCCATCATCTATTTTGAATGAATTGGGGATGGGTTCGTAATAAACTTAATCAATGGAGACAAGAAGAAGGTGATCCCTTCCACCAACCGAATTCACCTCTTGGTGAAGAACATGAAGCACTTACCGGCGAACCCGTTCGAAACATTATTTTCACCCTCATTTCCAGGATATCCAGTCACGAATATATAATATCTAAAATTCTAGATTTTATTCATCCACTTGTCCGAACTGCCAATCATCCCGGAATAATAGAAGAAGTCAACGAGCTTCGTGCTCGAGTAGTGGCTCTGGAGAATATGGTGCGAAACCTACGAACACCAGCAGCAGCACCAGTAGCATAACCAGTACCACCAGTACCATCAGCATCACCACCAATAGCACCAGCTTCACCAACAACAACATTCGCATCTCACGCCTCAACATCACACTCAGTACCTCGAATATCAACATCATATGCCCCATAGATACCAAGGAATATTAGTAATAATGAGTTAAGATGTATTGACTCATTCTTCCTGAAGAATTATATATGTATACTTTATATATATGGATTGGAACAATAATAAATCTTTTTGTACTAAGCTATTACGTGTGAATCTTAACTAGTATGTACTACTTGGTTAATTTATATCACTAATATGCTATGATGTACATCCTTCATTAATGACTTAACAGTCGTTAATCACTACTTCAACATAATAAACTCCATTTCATAATAAACCAAGTGTATTACTCAAATACATGACTGATTGTATACTTCCATTTTCGATATACTCGGAACTTTTTAGAAAAACATTATTCGTGTATTGTGAATTTCAAAAGTATTTCACGAGCACCAACGTCATATACCAAGGTATATCAATAATAATGAACGATGAAGCATTGATTCATAACTTCATTAGCGAAATATTTCGCGACAATTATGAAATCTCTAAGGTTTTGGAGATTATTTATTCTCCTTTTACCGCGAATTAAATGAGCTTAATATTATATTATTTCATTAAAATCAATATTATATCTGAAGAATACATATATGAACGTATATCTTCATAAAGATTGTAATTCTTTTGTACAACTGTTAATTGTGAAAATATTTTAACGGGTAGGTAATACCCGAGAAATATTTATATCTCACATTATTATGTTACATTATACATTCTCCAATTCTGATACAATAATCAGTAACTATACAACTTACATCCACATATGTATCCGTTCACTAAAGAACACTCATTTTCATACAAATTCAATTACATATTCAAATTTTGACATATCATAATTCAAGTAAAGCTTTAGCAAGATGTTATCTTCCTAAAGATCACTACATTCATGAATTATATTCATTCGTATTCTATGATGAATTATCACATCAAACCACTGAAATTATCATTCATTACTTTTGAAATCAACAACGCCTATTCGTCAACCATTAGATCCGTTGACGATTACAATCAGCGTTTAATCATCTAAAAATAAAATTTCTTGAAACCAACTCGGATTGATAATCAATGATTCAGATTCGTTAACCTTGAGAATGCTGACGAAGCAGCAAAAACTATAGATGGTCTTAATGGCTAAAAGTTTGATGAAAAAGAATGACACCTTGAAAAAGCTCAGATTTGGAACTGGAAAACGGATGGAGCAAACCATGAAGGAAGCTGTAGACAAATCACAAGGACTAAACCTGTAATCAAAGAATCTAGATGATTCGATTTCTGATGAAACCCACAGAAGATCTTTTTACGTATTCTAAATCTTTATGGAAGAATTTTCCTCATTATCATTCGATCTTAGAAATTCTAAGATATCATCGTATCTTTCGTTATAAATATCCTCTATATTTCTGAAGATATCTTCATAACGATTCTTGTCCGCAATTAATTATCTCTTTGCGATATCTTTATCGCATCATAAAGGAAACTGTTTTAGTTTCTATATTCTGTAAAATTCAAGTTTAAATTATAAATGTTTTGAAGAAGTGTTGAGAATTGAAGCATGAGTTAGTATAATATAATGACGTCAGGCCAACGTGATTATATTATAGTAAGTCATGCTAAATTTTTAATGGAAAATGATGATTCATAGACTTTATAATCATCATTTGCCATGTTACACGACTCTTACATTCTACTTAACCTCTGGACATATCAAGAACATATATTCTTGATAGTTCTATCCTTAGTAATTCTGGTAATTTAACAAGTCAAATCATGCTATTACATCTCTTTATGCTTAGTATATTATGATCATTCGAAACTTCATACCTACAAATTCTGGACCATTACTCGCTTTACTTAGAGTCGAGAGGAGAATAAAAAGGCAAAGAGCTTCGACATATAAGGGAAAATATAAAGCCCAATAACAACACGGAAATTACAAACCGTGTATATCAATGCGTATAGCAACATAAAGACACGGGAGAATTAAAAACACTATAACCCCAAGAGCATAGTAGAAGTAAACAGATTCCTCTGGTGGTAAAAGAAAAAGAAGAATGACTGCATATATGGTCAATATAATAACAAGTATCAATACAGGATTGAGCATATTAATAAATCTTTTGGAAGTATGAATTTAGGAAGAAAGTATAGAAGTGGTGCAGATAATGAAACGGAAGAAGCTAATTTATAGCAAAATTTCCAAACACGTCAATCAAGGCAATTCACCGCATTTAATCAAAGAAATCTCAAAATTCTGTGAATATCGGAGAATCAAATCTTATAGATTACGAAGATTTCCTTTAATCCCTTGAATTCCGGATATCAATTGTGACTACGTCAAAAGTTAAGGCGAACATTTAATTTTCTCATTCACTCTTTTACGATAGCTTCGTTTATACGCTTCCTATAATCGAATCATTTTATCCACATTATTCAATAGTGATAAAACTTTATTTTTCAACTTATATTCTTGTTGTAAACAAATATCTATCAAATTTCATAACTATAATTTTCATAAACTACTCTCTATTTTGTTTGCCCTAATATTGTGGCATAAACGCTCAAAATTTTAAATGAGCTCAATACTATTCATAACATATTTCATGCATCCAGTTTACTGAAATGACTTGTATAACATCATCATTTTGAATGATCTCCGCATTAATAATAAAATGCACTTCATCGAAGAACCTGTAGAATTTATGGTTCGTATGATTTAAACGCTTGAAACAAAACAATATTCTATCCGTTGGAATTCACGAAAGGCCCCGAGCATACCTGGGAACGTGAAAACTAAATAAAACGTAAATATCCTCGTCTATGTACGAACAACGCCGATTGATGGCAATAACTAAATTTCGGGACGAAATTTCTTTTAACGGGTAGGTACTATAACAAACCGAAAATTTTCGACAAAATTTAAACAAAAATCTTTTAATGAATTCATTAAACTTTAACCAATTCCGATAACTCACAAACCATTATTTGTAAATAATTATGAATAAATATTAATTTGTTGTATTAATATTATTATTATTTATCATCATTTACAAGTATTATTATTCTTAAAATTACTAATATTATTATCATTAATATTATTAGTGTTATCACTTTTACTAAAAAGTGACAAGATTAAAATAAATATCATTATTATTAATACAACTTATCATTTAAAAATATTATTATTATTATTATTAATAGTATTATTAACATTCTATAATGATTATTATCATTATTACTAATTATAATTAAAATCATCATTTTATTATAAATATTGTCATTTATATTATTATTATTATGTATATATTAGTATTTTTATTACTCTTAATAATACTAAAAGTATTATTATTAATATAATTATTAGTAGTATTATTATTAATATATTTAATAATAGTATCAATTAAACATAAATTAAAAAGTCAAAAATAATGCACTAATCTTATTTTTTTTTATAAATCTGCTTTTATATATTTTTATATTTTTGTGATCTGCTTTTAATTTTTTTAAAATCACGATCCAGTTTTATATTATCTCTTTATTATTTTTTTAAACTCTACTGGTAATGCTTTTGTTTCCGCCTTTTTTATTTTTATTCTAATCGTGATGTATATTTTATTTATACTGGTTAATAATTTGTATTCTATCGTCTCCTTTAATTTTCTATAATAATCGATCTGTTCATGTGTTGAACAAATCATTCAACATTCTATATTCAATTACAACTGCTAATTAAAACAAATTTTTTTTATAAAGCTCGTATACCTCTGTATTCTTTCATTTTTTTAAAAGCTTTAATTTCGAATCAATCTTCAAAAGTAATATTGCAGTCCTGTTAGGAATCATCTAAACAAACTTCCTGTAAAGTTTCAAAACCCAATTCTTTCTATCAAGTTGTAATTTTGAAGTCAAAGTTATTTTTTTAAAAAAGTCAACTTTTTGTTCATCATCAAATTCATTTTATCCGTTACGATTTAAGTTAAATTGATGATTTGGAAGGTTTCCATGAATGTTTTCTAACATATTTCATGTTATAATTATTGTCAAAAACATTCTAGATTTCATTATCAATTTTTCTTTTTTTTCTTTTTATGCGACGAACAGCAGTTGCTTTATTTCTTATTTTTTTGTTTGCTATTAATACAAACATCCATCAACGATTATTATTATGCTTATTGGAGAATCTAAATAGGTTTAGATAATTGATTCGTTAATTGGATTGAAGTCCCTGGTTGATTGAAGAAGATGAAGAAGAAAATAAGAAATAGATATTGGGTTAAATATATTTAAGTTGTAGTTTAAAACAGAAAAACTGGACGGATCAAATGGTTAAGTGTTCTGCGGGTTAACGAGGGGTCGCGGGTTCGAGTCCCGTCTTGGGCAATTTTTTTGAAAAAGCTTTCTAAGGTAGTAATTTACTTATTTATTCATTTATTATCATTATTATTATTATTGTTATTGTTATTATTATTATTATTATTATTATTATTGATTATTAGTTATTGTTAATATTACAAAGTATTATAATTATTATTATTGAAAAAGTATTAGTTATCATATATCATAATTACAAGTAATGTTATTATTATTATTTGTTATTACTAAATATTATTATCATTACTAGTATTATTATCAAAATTGACATAAGTATAATTATTATTAGTAGTATTATGTTCATTATTAATAAAACTATCATTTTAATGGAATTAACATTATTATTATTATTTTTATCATTAATAATGAAATGATTATTTTTGTAGTTTTTATTATTAGTAGTATTATTATCGACATCAGTAATACTAAATGTATCATTATTTTTTTAAATCTATCGATTTATCTAATATTATCATTAAGAATATTATTAGTAGTATCATGATTATAAAAATTTACGTTTTCATTGAAACTATCATTTTAAATAAAAATCATCATTCCTTAGTATTATTATTATTATTATTATTATTACTATTATAATAATTGTTATTACAAAAATTATTAATATCATTACTATTGTAAACATATAACATTTTAATTATTATAAGAACTTTCATTTTTACTATTATTATTATTATTAAACACTATTATGATTATTATCATTTTACTACTAGTATTATTATTTTTATTAAAAATAATACAACTCATTATTCATTATCATTATTAATATTATTTCATCAAACAAATACTTATATATATATATATATATATATATATATATATATATATATATATATATATATATATATATATATATATATATATATATATATATATATATATATATATATATATAAGTATATATATACAGAAATATATAACAATTGAAATAATGTATATAAACTTATTCGATTACGAGTACATGTGTTAATATATATACTTGATATAGGTTCGTGAATCCGAGGACAACTCTGCACTTGTTCAGCGCCATCATATGCGTAATTACTACAAAATACGAAATACAGTATCGTGAGTTTCATTTGCTCCCTTTTTAAATTATTTTTGTGAGTTTTCATAGCACCCTTTTTATATATATTTTTGGGCTGAGAATACATGCGCAACTTTTATAACTGTTTTACGTTTAGACACAAGTACTCAAACTTTTATGCTATATACATGCTTTGTCATGCTAAATCCCTACCGTAATATCGTTAATTGCTGAGGTATAAGATGCAAACTTAGTTATTGTGAGTAGCGCTACTGAGAGTGACGTCTCTAGTCAGTTGACCGTTGGTCTTTGACTACATAATATTGATTCAACGACACGAATAACAAGTGTCAAGGGGTAACTTTTGTTTAGTCGCGATATTACAAACTCAGCATTACTTTTAGATTGGTATTTCTATATCAATCAACACTTTATATTGATATTTCTATATCAACTTTATTAAATCTTGTGATCTAACACTATTATTGAAATCATATTTATGATAAACCTATGAACTCACCAACCTTTTGATTGACACTTTTTAGCATGTTTATTCTCAGGTCCTACATAATGCTTCCGCTGTGTATTTGCTAATTGAAAGCAACATTTCAATGAGTCATTCATGGATAATTTGAAGGACTTACATTTGCTAATTTGATGATGATTGCTTGCTATGCTTGGAGTCTTCATTACATATCATATCAATTAAAGACATTTAATGCGTTGTTTATTAAATACAATGTAATCTATTTATCTTCTGCTGCAAAACTCAAATAAAACATCTCATATAGAGTCATTCTCGTTTATACAACTGTGATTTGATATAATTAGTCACAAATACCCAGGCCCTATTTGGGGGTGTGACAGATACGAACCTACTCTGCTAAGCATTATGAAAAATGGTTTCGTACACGAGATAGGTGTACTGTATTTGAATCTTGTGGTCTATCAAAATGATGAATTTTATTGTTTACGATAAACTTATGAACTCACTAACCTATTGGTTGACACTTTAAAGCATGTTTATTCTCAGGTATGAAAGAAATCTTTCGCTGTGCATATGCTCATTTTAGAGATATTACTTGGAGTCATTCATGGCATATTTTAAAAGATGTTGCATTCGAGTCATTGAGTTCATCAAGATTATTATTAAGTCAATTATAGTTGGATATATTATGAAATGGTATGCATGCCGTCAACTTTTGATGTAAAGAAAGTTTATCTTTTAAAAAGTGAATGCAATGTTTGTAAAATGTATCATTTAGAGGTCATATACCTCGCGATGTAACCAAATATAATGTATTCATCCAGATGGATTAGGACGGGTCATTAAAATACTTATGATTTTGGTGTTCAAAAGTTGAAATGGGTCAAGTTTTCCACATGATGTTATAATAGGTTGGTTTGATACTAATTATCATTAGTTATCATGTAAACTTGTTGAAAGTGTTGGTTTAAATGTATTTGAAATAAACTATGTTTTGGTTAAACAAAGGGCATCGATTAGGGTCCTTGGAAATGGGTCAAAACAACTCAAGTTGCTGAAAACTGGTTAATCGGCTGGAGATGAGCCTCATAAGTTACAGATGCTCCAAATCTGTGTGCTTGTTAGCCATGGTCCAGTAACATTCGAAAAGTGATGTGCCGCATTAGTCACAAATGCGTTGCATCTGTGACTACTTCACAAAAAAACATTTATTTTGGAAACGGGCCAAAGTCATTTCAAGTGTTATCATAGCATTGTTTAAGGGTCTAGGAGCTTTCTTGTAGAGTATAGTGATATTGCTTCATTACATAATTTTATTCGCAATATCGTTTTCAAACTAAGTCGAAGAATTCATGTAGATATCCGTTAAAGATAGAGTTTTTAGGTTCATGAGTGTGAATTGAAGATTTGTGGATGTTTTAGAGTAAATTCAGGTAGAGATTCCAGCATTTTCAAGTAAAATCAAAGAAAGGATCAGTTTTGCCCATTACCAAATTTCAAGAAACAGAAAAACTGATGTAAAAAGTGCAGCTCGCAGTCGCGAGGTTGTCTGGTGCTCGCGAGGTTTGTTTTGTGCTCGTTAAATATTAACAAAAGTCCCAAAAGTTTGAATGGTGAAGATCGCACTCGCAAGTTTGTAGATCGCGCTTGCAATTTTTTATATTGATCGCGGTCGCAAGTTTGCCGACTCATCTGATTTGTTTATCTATAAATATTCGGGTTTTATGCCCAAGTTAGGGTATCAGTTTTCTTTACGAATTTTAGCCTACTATTTGCTACAGTTAAGAATTATTTAGCTTTCCTACATACTTTTAAGAGGGTTTATGCTACTGCATCAATCTTAGTTAGTTTTATCTTGGTAATCACTTTAATCTTTATTTAATTTAATGTCTATGTTTGTTTATCTTTTGTGTTTTATTGTTTCTTGTATTAATACGAGTAGCTAAATTCATCGTATCTGCTTAGATGATTAAACTGAGATGAATGATTGATGTCTTTGTAATTTAGACAATTAATCTTATTACTCAGATCTTGTTTAACTACAGAACGACCATTATCTAGGTTAATTAACTAGTTGAAGTTTTGGAGATTATTAGCTATTTGACTATAGTTGAATTAAGTTGTGATCTTTACTAGGTTATTGAACGTGAATAACTTAGGACTTCGGATAATTGTATGCGGGACACCAGTATAATTAGATGATTAGTAAGTAAACTGTGATAGACTTTGATATTTGTGAAATTGTGTAAGGACACCAAAGTAATTCAAGTTAGATTATTATCTTGGGTGATTATTTGGTGACTTGATTAGAATACTAGAATCAAGGAGAGTTGAGTTAGGGATTTAGTTAATAATCTGTAAGAATCGACAGAAAATTGCAGTGTCACCATAAATATAATTGTTTAAAAACAGACTTAACAAGCAATCATGATCCGAAGGAATTGACTCTAAATGGATACATTTTCTCCATTGATTTAATTTTCATTTACTTTTCACGATTTTTAGTATTAATAAACAAAAACTCCTCCAATTATACTAGTATAATTATTAGTTAAAGTTTCTGATAAAACTTCTCTCTGTGGACGTTTGCTGGTCAATTTTACTTATTGATTACTGCACGATCGAGACTAGTTTCCTGTATTGTGTGATAATTGTTGGGTATTTTTACTAGTTATTTTAGAGTACAAAATTACACATCATATAGCTACCTAGACTTAAACCATAGGGATTGTGTGCTATGTACAAATACGTGGGATCTAACTCTGTTTTTGATGGTATGACATGATAAGATAAGACTAGTGTCTATTGCAATAGGTAGACGATTGACATGTTATGTGTTATATTGAAAGTGATAATATGTGTGACTTAGCTTCATACTAGGTAACAATGTTCCTATAGGAGATAGTTGACTACTATGAGGAGGTAGTTAATGAGATTTATATGATAGTATGTGCTTTGTGTATGCTATGATGTGAAAGAGTGTAGTACCAATTGGAAATAGATAAGTGAATGACTTGATTATGTTGAATCAATTGCGAAAGTGAAATTGTATGTGTAGATTTGTGTAAAGAATTGCGAGAATATCACCTTACTCCATGTAAAGTACTTATTATTTTATGTGAATGAGATAAGGTACGTGAATGTAATAATGCCTGATCAACATTATTACAATCGTGTATCTTGTCACACGAGCATGATATATTGAGTATCAAACAGAGGAATGTGACATAGTTATGAGTGGTTGTGATGAGTAGAGAATCACGTAATGATTCTTGGATTGAGATGATTTTGTGAGATAATATATTAGAGGATCGTTAGATCCTATAAAATTCTTTAGAGTGGAGTCTGTTTGATGAATAATAGTTGTAAATCGAGATTGTAGTAATGAGTCTTGTAAGGACTCGCCCTTATCTTTATGGGTTTGAGTTTTGAGGACGATGGGCGTGAATTGAGAGAAATTCATGGAAAATGCCCGTCTCGAGAGCATAGGAAGATGAGAGATGCATGTCAGGGAACATTTATTGAATATAGGAGTGTGAATTGATGTAGTAGTACGTCTCTAGTGATGAGCATCTTGTGCTCATCGGGGGGAGGAGACTGATAACCAACAAGTAGTGTATTGATGAAATCGAGGAACTTTTGGGTTTGGGATATCCGCAAGGATTAGGATGATGTTTGCTGGACACCAAATGAAATATTGAGGATATGTGGCGGTGGGAGCACATGTCTAGATGTACAAGAGTAAATGAACTTAAAGTGTCCTTGAAGGACTTTTCGACAATACGTATGGAGGGTCAATGCTCTTGAGCTTTTACTCACGATGTTCGGTCTCGATTGCGTCTCTCTATTCATTAGAAGACCTGGGCCTTTCAGATTCTCAGAGAGTGAGACATGTCACATGAGTGCATCAGAGGTAGTAATATCTGTAATTGCTAGGACCTTGGCTTGTACTCACTGTTATCTAATGGGTAGATACTGTAAGTATAACCTAGGGTCATCACACGACTCAACAAATGGACAAGAAAAACGAGGTGATCCTTTATTATAATTTAAGTTAATGTTTATTATATTTTTGTGAGTAATTTTCAAGATTTTATATTCTAATATACTTAATATTTTTGTGTTACATTTTCTGATTTATAAATTTATAACTTACGTATATAACTAATATATATATATATATATATATATATATATATATATATATATATATATATATATATATATATATATATATATATATATATATATATATATATATATATATATATATATATGTAGGTTCAACGAGAAGCACAAAAAGTCACGTTTTTATCCCGATGTTAAAGCCCAAAAATAATAAAGTTCCAAACTTTATCGCCAAAAGAATCTCTTTGTCAGTTAAATTTGTAGATTAAGTAATTACAAAGGCGATGCAAAAAAATAAGTGAAACGGAGCTAAAACGAAGATTCTAGAGCGAAAACGGTGAAAGACAAGTTACGATCCCGGAAACCAAGTTACGATCCCGGGAACGAGCAAGACGATCCAAGCAAAACAGACTAGCACCAGAAATGGCCTGCCACGCCGGCTTGCCATTCTGGCGCCGGCTTTCCAGATCAACCAACACCGGGTACCAGAAACGGGCTAGGCAAACGACTTGCCATACACCGGGCATGGGCGTCGGCGTATGGCGCCGGCTTTCCACTCCGGCCTGCCACCCGTTTCCAGCCATTTACATTTCTATAAATTGGGCCATTTGTCATCCAATTTTCCACACACTTCAATTCACTTCTTTCTCTCTCTTTCTACAATAACTAGTCATACTTTCAAGGTCTTCAACTCCGAGCGTGAAAATTAGATCCCGGAGAAGAATGCCGAAGATTGTATTAGGAGCGGTCTGGAGTTTGAAATTGTCACTTTTATATCTTCAAAACTCATTTAATCTACTGGTACTTCTATCCTTTGTCTTATATAATGTCTTCCATTATTATGATATATGATATTGTTACCATGATTAGAGAGTAGTTATCTTTAGTGTATGCTATGATGTAGTTAGTTATAATGCTGAAATAGTATTATGGTTTGTGTATGTTGTTGAGATGTTTTCCGGTTATGCTTTAAACTCAATCTCTTTTCAACTAATAGAACATAGTTATTGGCTCTGTTATTGGGAAGTCGCGAATCCCGTTTCAGAGTACACTATCTGTGTCACCCCTTGGTAACAAAATTCTATCGGATACAAGTTTGACTGAGGCACACCGGTTGTAGTAAGTCCACTGAGCCTTGGATTCCTACTGAGGACTCTTTCGTAGTGAAACATCTAACTAGTCCCATAGTACATTGTCGGTCCTAGATCATGCTAGTGTAGTCACAAAGCATATAAACTTTGTTTGTTCACGCTGAAGCACAACGGTTGTTGTAAGCTGTACCTCTGCTAAGTAAGGCAATGGAACCCGGTCAGTGCTGATTAGTACACTTCACCATAACGCGGTCTCAAGTATTGCACCCCGCTTGAGGGATTCATAGTAAATTAAGAAACTGTTTGTTTAAACTCATAAAGGATTGGACCGTTTGGATAACCGAACGTGTTCATGGAAGTCGCACCGACTTAGACATGGTGTTCTTTATGGTTAAACTCTTTTAAGGGCCTAACTATCTTTTAAAACCAATCATTAACGAAAGCATCGACACACATCGCGTCTCTCGGATATGGAATACTTTGTACTTTATTATGCTTAAGAAGTTTAGACCTTTTTGGAACATTAATACGTCACCTAATCGAGTCGCTAATTGGATGAGCTGTCTGAACGTGTATGCCTGTAGTCAAGCTGCACGGGAGTAGGCGGTATGGGACGTTGATGTCTATTCAGAATCTTCAAGCCTAACGCATTACCCAGTGACATGTCTTATGACAGGGGCAGTAGGACCAGTGTAATAAATATAAAGTCACTACATATCCCTGAGCCAGCACACCATAATCTAGACAAAGTAACTAACGAAATCATAGTATGCATTTGCTTTAACCTTATGTGAATTACAAACTTTATCGTATTTACTTTATTTTATCTTATATACTAGAAAACCCAAAATTAAGTAATTTACAACTACTCCTCTACTTTAGGAATATCCTAAGCTAATAGGTTCAATTCTGCTAACTTCTTAAAAATTTAACCCAAGGTCATACTTTCCTTACTCACCATAATTAGGAGTAGTACGATTTAGGCCCCGCTAAATATAAATTTAAAACTCTTTCCCCTCTTCTAATAAGGTGATTCCAACGTCTTGCGACCTAACGACACCGCAAAACTAAAACCGTCAGTTTTGGTCATATCAGGAGAGGAGAAAGTTTTTGGCGCCGCTGCCGGGGAACTGGTATCAGACATTACTGCTTCTATCAAACCTATTTGCAAGCCTTGATTGGTGTCTAAGAAAGACAATCATACACGGACTTGGTTGTTAGATTTTCCAAACAGTTGCCAATTATATTTGGACCAAAAGGATCCTGCCTCTCCGTAGTCGATCTAGCTACTTGGTTTGTTAAATAGTTCGTGCGAAGCTCTGTTATCAAAATACCAGGGAATCAGTAGCAAGAACCAAAAACATATTAAACTTAGGATAATTACCTTAGATTAACTTAGATTAGGATTACTTTAGTCTAAATTAGGAGTACGTAGAATACCTACCTAAAACTTAAGAACAAAAGGGCATACTCAGTGTATGACCCATACCCGATCTAGACCAGGGTCGTTGTTATTTGTACCTAATCCAGACATAATAATATCTAAAGCACGCAAGTAAGAACGAATCAGAAACCGAATGGCGTTACGCATTACCCTCTTAGAAAACACCAAACCCTCGATTAAAGATCGGGGAGGACCAATCAGATTTTCGGAGATCCAAGGACACTCGTTCGAGTTAAAACATCATATTATACAGCTCATCCAAAATGGCTGTCAATTTCATGGATTACCGAATGACGACCCTAGCTCTCACCTTGATAAATTCATATCTCTTTCGAACTCCTACAAATAGCCAGGGATAGGACAAGATATAGTGTGCCTATACTTGTTCCCCTACTCTCTCACTCATCATGCGAAGTTGTGGTTTGAAGGATTGGAGAAAGATTCCATCACGTCATGAAAGGATATGGAAACTAAATTCCTAACGAAATCCCTCCTTCTAAACAAACCAAGCTCAAAAATGACATCATTAACTTTAGAACATTTAGCCCAGAACCAAACCGCGGATGAAGCATGGGAGTTGCTCGAAAACATGACAATGCATCATCATGACTGGAACCATTCATGCACTACCAGATTTAAGAGCAAGTATCAACCTCATACCCTATTCTCTCTACAAGAGATTAGAGTTGGGAGACTTAACACCAACCAAAATGATAATCCAACTTTCTGATCACACAATCAGATATCCTAAGGGCATAGTTGAGAACGTCATGGTGAAATTCGACAAATTCTTGTATCCTACGGATTTCGTAGTGATGGATATTATGGAAGACCTACATACACCAATAGTATTAGGATGACCTTTCATGAACACGGCTAGGACTGTCATTAATGTGTACAATCAAATCTTGATCTTACGATCACATGGGGAGAATGTT
The DNA here is from genome assembly GCF_046630445.1 of Rutidosis leptorrhynchoides. Lineage (NCBI taxonomy): Eukaryota > Viridiplantae > Streptophyta > Magnoliopsida > Asterales > Asteraceae > Rutidosis > Rutidosis leptorrhynchoides. The sequence goes on along the minus strand of NC_092341.1, from coordinate 116,625,722 downwards.
ACCTTCTAAATTGACCGACCTTTCGATCTTTCTGGACAAGCAGAGATGTTTGCTATTTCCACCAGACGGATCACTTTCGATGATGATTCCTCAACACCAGCCGATGATATCGAAATGGGTGTCAAATCACAGTCTGCTGATGACCTAGAAATGGAAGAAGAGGTTCCCAATGAAGAAATAGAGGATGAGGAAGAGTCTGAGGGGGAAGAAGAAATGGGAGACGTAAAGAAAACTGCGACAATATTCTCTCTAAGCTCGGAAGAAAATCACAAACATCACGAAATAATGAGGGTAGAGACGGAAGATCACAGTTTAATATTTCTTTTCAAGAAGAAGGCTGATAAGCCTGCCAAATTTAAGGATATAGAGATTGATCCCGCCAGTGTAGAAGTAAAACACAAAAATACTGAAGAAGCCCGTTCATTAGACGATCTACAGAAGAAAGCTATACCGATGATGACGAGGAAGAAGAACAAAAAGATGACATTCTGGGCGATTCTTATTCTCTACCAGCAGTATCAGATCAAGAGGAGCCGGACTCTTCTTCTTCAGATCGCTCAGGGATACCGGTCATATCCAATCATACCGATATGATATCCTTCATCAATAACACCGATGAGTTTAAAGATATTCTCGAAGCCATCCATAAATCAACAATCATTTTCACACCTCGTTTAAAGATGCGGATCAAGGCTATCGAAGATGAATACAACCTTTATCTACCAAGAGAAGATGATAATGTTGAACTCTTAGAAGGGCGCATTCAAGACTTTATCACTACTCTTCACGATCATATCTATCATGAAGAAAGGCTATGAGAGCATAATTCAGTGGCTCGCACTATTCTCGATACAAGATATTGTCGAGATCGGAATATCATTTACTCTAAGGTTTACAACACCTTAGCTGGATCTGCACTTCCGTTCTCAGCAAACCAACGAGCACTACTGACTCTCATCCAGAAGTATATGGATCTTTCCACCGGACGCCTGACTTATTACTCTGATTCGCAAGTGATCAATGATATCCACAGTCTCTTCGTTCTCTTGAAAAAAGATAATTTTGAAAGCACACCAGACAGAATAGTAATCTACATAGCAATTCTGATTATTAAAGAATTACGAGATGTAGTAGCAGAAAAAGAATGACCCAACAATCCATTCTCACATTTGGAGCCAGACCGAGTCAACATTGCCACCTTTGTTATTAAGCAACTAACACGTATTTTCCACGAGTCCACATATCCTAGTTTCACATATAAAGATGGATGCCGGGAGATATATTCCAAGACGGTGACGTTAATGCTTGGGTCATGATTGCTTTTCACTTCTTTCCATCTTCGCCTCTTAACAAATCTGTGCCTAGCTACAGATTCCTATTTGTGAGACCATCCTTCAGAAGATTTTGAAATACCGAAGATACAATTTTTGACACTATTCGAGGACCTCCGCAATGAACACCCAGTTAGAGAAATAATCACCACAAGCACGGTCTCAATGATTGACATTCATGGATCAATCAGCAGAGCCGTAGATCGTGTTCTCATCAAAATCCAAGATTTGTCACGAGTCGAAACCGCCCATTATCTCGCCTTTAGAAAATATTCGAGAGAAATACCGGATCTTATACCAATTTTGGTCCGGCACTTTCTCATAATCTATCCACCAAGACTCACGCTCCCTCAAGAAAACTACAATTATAAATACCATATGGGAATGTCTGCTTTTCAACAGTAGACGTCATCATGGTCGAGCCAACGACCCTAAACAAAAGTGATTCTCGGGAGGCAACCCGTGCAATAAAGTAGAATAGAAGACAATAAAGGATGACAATGAGCCGATCAATAAAGGACGTAACCTCCGATTTTGCTGAAACAACCTCCCTTCATAGCCAGCCAGTTTCTTCACAAGCAACCTCGACAGGCCGTAGGGAATCCTTTCCACTCGTTATTAGCTCTTAATTTCCATGCATTAAAATTATGCCACATTCTAGCTTATCACTAAGTGTGGGATTCCAACCCAATAAACACTAGGCAAATAATCCCAAAAACCTTTAACTAAAACTCCTAAGTGTGAGATACACTAGGAACATTGGGGACAATGTTCGTCTAAGTGTGGGATGATGGTATAACGTTTTAAATGCCATATCACAATAAACCCGTTACAAAGATTCCTAGTCCTTAAGCCAAAGTTCAAAATCTTTAAACAAAAGAAAGCCTTTCCGAAAAAGTACTTTCGAAAACCAAAAACGTTTTTAAATAGAAATTAAGGCTTAATTAAGGTAGAAATATTGCTGGGACGAACCGAATCTCTAATAGAGCGTTGCATGACTAGGCATTATCGACCTAAATTGATTATGGAGAGGCACCCAAATAAGACCATATAAGCATTCATCTTTAATGCTTCACTGTTTTTCGTTGATAGTGTCGATGTCTGTGTTCAGAATCAGAACTTGTTCTAGATCTGCATTTCCGAGTAACGAAATGTGATATAGGTATAATCAGAAGAGCTAGCCATTTGTCAAAGAAACCCTACACACCTACACTACCACCTCGACCACATCAAATCGTCATCCACATCAATCACATCTTCTCTATCACCCGAAAAGTCTAGAAAACGAGATTTCCTCTGAAAAACCAGATTTTTTAAACTTCTTAAGTATCACGACAAAGGTCTTGCAAAAAGTTTACCGGCAGAAAGCTTCTCGAGATAAAATCTCCAAAAAACAAAAAAAAAAGTTGTGTTATTCAAAATTCTGAGAAAAGCAGCAGAACTTATAAACAAAAATGGAGAGACGCCGAAGAAGAACTCAATGGAAAGAACGCCTATGAAAAATCACTCTAAAAAAGAAAAAGTTCAAAGAACTCGAAAGTACTTCTAAAAAAAATTAGCACTCCTATATACCTTTCCAATTTCAGAATAAAAGTCTTTAAAAAGACTGTTACACCCTTTAAACAACGTCACCACCACTCCAAAATTCATTTTTCACCCTTCCATTTTGAACAAATGACCTAGAAGCTATGGTTATTACCGCTTTCACATTAGTAACAAGGATTTGAGTCTTTATCAAGCCTATGACGATGGGTACAACATTACTGGGTATGAGGGAATTCATTTCTTAGATCTATAGGGAACCCTAAACATTTATGTGATTTGAGTGACACGTGAAAGCTAGTCTTAGTCATGTAACCTCTCCGCATGCTTGCAGAGATAGTTTCAACCCTAACATAGATGACTCACCCTATTTTTTCTCTCTTATAATAAAAAAGCAAACTGCTTAAGCCAATAGAACATAAACTTTAAAAAGATTTCTTGAAGTTAAAAATGAGAAGTTTGCTTGAGGACAAGCAAAGTCTACGTGTGATATATTTGATATCAGCTAAAAAGTCACGTTTTTACCCCAATATTAAAGCCCAAAAATAATAAAGTTCCAAACTTTATCGAAAAAATAATCATTTTTATCGGTTAATTTGGTAGATTAAGTAATTACAAAGGCGATGCAAAAAGAATGAAGTGAAACAGAGCTAAAATGAAGATTCTAGAGCCAAAATGGTGAAAGACAAGTTATGACTCCGGAAACCAAGTTACCATCCCGAGAACAAGCAATACGATAAAAGCATAACAGCAAACCAGCACCAGAAACAGCCTGCCACATCGGCTTGCCAAGCCGGCTTACCATTTTGGCACCGGCTTGCCAGATCAACTAAAACAAGGCACCAAAAACGGGCTAGGCAAACGGTTTGCCAGACACCGGGCATGGGCACCAGCCTTTGGCATTGGCTTGCCACACCAGCCTGCCACCCATTTCCAGCCATTTCCATTTCTATAATTTTTGCCATTTGTCATCCGATTTTCCACACACTTCAATTCACTTCTTTCTCTCTCTTTCTCAAGGTTGAAAAGGACGCGAGACGGGGCTGAAACGGTAGCGACTTCAAAATGTCGCAACGGAAAAAACGGGGCCGAGACGGGGTCGAAACAGATGTTGACTAATATTGACTTTAATATATATGAATATATATTACACATATTTTAGAGTTAAAAAACTTTCGTTGACAAGTTTGTACCGATAATTGTTATTAGTGTTAATATAATACAAAATGGAATACTAAACTAAGTCAATTTTGATTGATTTGATCGATTTATGACCGGTTTTAACCGAATTTCTGAATTTTGACCGGCGTTGACCCAATTTTTCCTGCATTTGACCTGAATTTTGACCGTTGACCTGCTTACAAGAAAACGGGACGGGGTCGAAACGGTTTAGCCACCAAAATGCCGCAACGGGCGTCGCAACGGATGCAACGGACGCCGTTTACAATAGTGCTCTTTCTACAATAACTAGTCATACTTTCAAGGTCTTCAACTCTGAGCGTGAAAATTAGATCCCGGAGAAGAACGCCGAAGATTGTATTAGGAGCGGTCTGGAGTTTGAAGTTGTCACTTTTATATTTTCGAAACTCGTTTAATCTACTGGTACTTCTATCCTTTGTCTTTATATAATGTATTCCATTATTATGATATATGATATTGTTACCATGATTAGAGAGTAGTTATTATGATATATGATAATCTAAAATATACTGTTTACACACGACCATTACATAATGGTTTACAATAGAAATATATTACATCGACATATGTTTCTTGAATGCAGTTTTTACATAATATCATAAAAACATGGACTCCAAATCTTGTCCTTATTTTAGTATGCAACAGCGGAAGCTCTTAATATTCACCTGAGAATAAACATGCTTTAAACGTCAACAAAAATGTTGGTGAGTTATAGGTTTAACCTATATATATCAAATCGTAACAATAGACCACAAGATTTCATATTTCAATATACATCCCATACATAGAGATAAAAATCATTCATATGGTGAACACCTGGTAACTGACATTAACAAGATGCATATATAAGAATATCCCCATCATTCCGGGACACCCTTCGGATATGATATAAATTTTGAAGTACTAAAGCATCCGGTACTTTGGATGGGGTTTGTTAGGCCCAATAGATCTATCTTTAGGATTCGCGTCAATTAGGGTGTCTGTTCCCTAATTCTTAGATTACCAGACTTAATAAAAAGGGGCATATTCGATTTCGATAATTCAACCATAGAATGTAGTTTCACGTACTTGTGTCTATTTTGTAAATCATTTATAAAACATGCATGTATTCTCATCCCAAAAATATTAGATTTTAAAAGTGGGACTATAACTCACTTTTACAGATTTTTACTTCGTCGGGAAGTAAGACTTGGCCACTGGTCGATTCACGAACCTATAACAAATATGTACATATATATCAAAGTATATTCAAAATATATTTACAACACTTTTAATACATTTTGATGTTTTAAGTTTATTAAGTCAGTTGTCCTCGTTAGTAACCTACAACTAGTTGTCCAACGTTAGATGTACAGAAAAAATTGATATATATTATCTTGAATCAATCCACGACCCAGTGTATACACATCTCAGGCTAGATCACAACTCAAAGTATATATATTTTTGGAATCAACCTCAACCCTGTATAGCTAACTCCCACATTAATGCATATAGAGTGTCTGTGGTTGTTCCAAATAATATATACACATGGGTTGATATGATATGTCAAAACATTTGTATACGTGTCTATGGTATCCCAAGATTACATAATATATTAGAATACATGTGTAATACAATATAAGTTAGCTAGGATATGATTAATATAGATTTGTTACCAATTTTCACGTTGTTACAACAAGAAAAATTATCCAATCTTGTTTTACACATAACTTCTTCATTTTAAATCCGTTTTGAGTGAATCAAATTGCTATGGTTTCATATTGAACTCTATTTTATGAATATAAACAGAAAAAGTATAGGTTTATAGTAAAAATATAAGTTACAAGTCATTTTTGTAAAGGTAGTCATTTCAGTCGAAAGAACGACGTCTAGATGACCATTTTAGAAAACATACTTCCACTTTGAGTTTAACCATGATTTTTGGATATAGTTTCATGTTCATAAGAAAAATCATTTTCCCATAATAACAACTTTTAAATCAAAGTTTATCATAGTTTTTAATTAACTAACCCAAAACAGCCCGCGGTGTTACTACGACGGCGTATGTCCGGTTTTACAGTGTTCTTCGTGTTTCCAGGTTTTAAATCATTAAGTTAGCATATCATATAGATATAGAAAATGTATTTAGTTGATTTTAAAAGTCAAGTTAGAAGGATTAACTTTTGTTTGCAAACAAGTTTAGAATTAACTAAACTATGTTCTAGTGATTACAAGTTTAAACCTTCGAATAAGATAGCTTTATATGTATGAATTGAATGATGTTATGAACATCATTACTACCTCAAGTTTTCTGGATAAAGCTACTGGAAATGAAAAAAAATGGATCTAGCTTCAAAGAATCCTTGGATGGCTTGAAAGTTCTTGAAGCAGAATCATGACACGAAAACAAGTTCAAGTAAGATTTCCACTCGAAATAAGATTGTTATAGTTATAGAAATTGAATCAAAGTTTGAATATGAGTATTACCTTGTATTAGAAAGATATATTACTGTAAATAATAAAGATTTCTTGAGGTTGGATGATCACTCTACAAGATTAGAAGTAAGCTAGTAAACTTGGAAGTATTCTTGATTTTATGAAACTAGAACTTGTAGAATTTATGAAGAACACTTAGAACTTGAAGGTAGAACTTGAGAGAGATTAATTAGATGAATAAAATTGAAGAATGAAAGTGTTTTTAGGTGTTTTTGGTCGTTGGTATATGGATTAGATATAAAGGATGTGTAATTTTGTTTACATGTAAATAAGTCATGAATGATTACTCATATTTTTGTAATTTTATGAGATATTTCATGCTAGTTGCCAAATGATAGTTCCCACATGTGTTAGGTGACTCACATGGGCTTCTAAGAGCTGATCATTGGAGTGTATATACCAATAGTACATACATCTAAAAGCTGTGTATTGTACGAGTACGAATACGGGTGCATACGAGTAGAATTGTTGATGAAACTGAACGAGGATATAATTGTAAGCATTTTTGTTAAGTAGAAGTATTTTGATAAGTGTCTTGAAGTCTTTCAAAAGTGTATGAATACATATTAAAACAATACATGTATATACATTTTAACTGAGTCGTTAAGTCATCGTTAGTCGTTACATGTAAGTGTTGTTTTGAAACCTTTAGGTTAACGATCTTGTTAAATGTTGTTAACTCATTGTTTATTAAATCAAATGAGATGCAAAATTATTACATTATCATGATATCATGATGTATTAATATATCTTAATATGATATATATACATTAAATGTCGTTACAACGATAATCGTTACATATATGTCTCGTTTCAAAATCATTAAGTTAGTAGTCTTGTTTTTACATATGTAGTTCATTGTTAACATACTTAATGATATGTTTACTTATCATAATATCATGTTAACTATATATATATATATATATCCATATATATGTCATCATATAGTTTTTACAAGTTTTAACGTTCGTGAATCGCCGGTCAACTTGGGTGGTCAATTGTCTATATGAAACCTATTTCAATTAATCAAGTCTTAACAAGTTTGATTGCTTAACATGTTGGAAACATTTAATCATGTAAATATCAATTTCATTTAATATATAAAAACATGGAAAAGTTCGGGTCACTACAGTACCTACCCATTAAATAAATTTCGTCCCGAAATTTTAAGCTGTTGAAAGTGTTGACGAATCTTCTGGAAATAGATGTGGGTATTTCTTCTTCATCTGATCTTCATGCTCCCAGGTGAACTCGAGTCCTCTACGAGCATTCCATCGAACCTTAACAATCGGTATCTTGTTTTGTTTAAGTCTCTTAACCTCACGATCTATTATTTCAACAGGTTCTTCAATGAATTGAAGTTTTTCATTGATTTGGATTTCGTCCAACGGAATAGTGAGATCTTCTTTAGCAAAACATTTTTTCAAATTCGAGACGAGGAAAGTATTATGTACATTCGCAAGTTGTTGAGGTAACTCAAGTCAGTAAGCTACTGGTCCGACACGATCAATAATCTTGAATGGTCCAATATACCTTGGATTTAATTTCCCCCGTTTACCAAATCGAACAACACCTTTCCAAGGTGCAACCTTAAGCATGACCATTTCTCCAATTTCAAATTCTATGTCTTTTCTTTTAATGTCGGCGTAGCTCTTTTGTCGACTTTGGGCGGTTTTCAACCGTTGTTGAATTTGGATGATCTTCTCGGTAGTTTCTTGTTTTATCTCCGGACCCGTAATCTGTCTATCCCCCACTTCACTTCAACAAATCGGAGACCTGCACTTTCTACCATAAAGTGCTTCAAACGGCGCCATCTCAATGCTTGAATGATAGCTGTTGTTGTAGAAAAATTCTACTAACGGTAGATGTCGATCCCAACTATTTCCGAAATCAATAACACATGCTCGTAGCATGTCTTCAAGCATTTGTATCGTCCTTTCACTCTGCCCATCAGTTTGTAGATGATAGGCAGTACTCATGTCTATACGAGTTCCTAATGCTTGCTGTAATGTCTGCCAGAATCTTGAAATAAATCTGACATCCCTATCAGAGATAATAGAGATTGGTATTCCATGTCTAGAGACGACTTCCTTCAAATACGGTCGTGCTAACTTCTCCATCTTGTCATCTTCTCTTATTGGCAGAAAGTGTGCTGACTTGGTGAGACGATCAACTATTACCCAAATAGTATCATAACCACTTGCAGTCCTTGGCAATTTAGTAATGAAATCCATGGTAATGTTTTTCCATTTCCATTCCGGGATTTCAGGTTGTTGTAGAGACCTGATGGTTTCTGATGTTCAGCTTTGACCTTAGAACACGTCAAACATTCTCCTACATATTTAGCAATATCGGCTTTCATACCTGGCCACCAAAAATGTTTCTTAAGATCCTTGTACATCTTCCCCGTTCCAGGATGTATTGAGTATCTGGTTTTATGAGCTTCTCTAAGTACCATTTCTCTCATATCTCCAAATTTTGGTACCCAAATTCTTTCAGCCCTATACCGGGTTCCGTCTTCCCAAATATTAAGATGCTTCTCCGATCCTTTGGGTATTTCATCCTTTAAATTTCCCTCTTTTAAAACTCCTTGTTGCGCCTCCTTTATTTGAGTAGTAAGGTTAGTGTGAATCATTATATTCATAGATTTTACTCGAATGGGTTCTATGTCCTTTCTGCTCAAGGCGTCAGCTACCACATTTGCCTTCCCCGGGTGGTAACGAATCTCAAAGTAGTAATCATTCAACAATTCAATCCACCTACGCTGCCTCATATTCAGTTGTTTCTGATTAAATATGTGTTGAAGACTTTTGTGGTCGGTATATATAATACTTTTGACCTCATATAAGTAGTGCCTCCAAGTCTTTAATGCAAAAACAACCGCGCCTAATTCCAAATCATGCGTCGTATAATTTTGCTCGTGAATCTTCAATTGTCTATACGCATAAGCAATCACCTTCGTCCGTTGCATTAATACACAACTGAGACCTTGGTTTGATGCGTCACAATGAATCACAAAATCATCATTCCCTTCCGGCAATGACAATATAGGTGCCGTAGTTAGCTTTTTCTTCAATAATTGAAACGCCTTCTCTTGTTCATCCTTCCATTCAAATTTCTTCCCTTTATGCGTTAATGCAGTCAAGGGTTTTGCTATTTTGGAGAAATCTTGGATGAATCTTCTGTAGTAACCAGCCAATCCTAAAAATTGACGTATATGCTTCGGAGTTTTTAGGGTTTTCCACTTTTCAACGGTTTCGATCTTTGCCGGGTCCACCTGGATACCTTCTTTGTTCACTATGTGACCTAGAAATTGAATTTCTTCCAACGAAAATGCACACTTTGAAAACTTAGCGTACAGTTTTTCTTTCCTCAATACTTCTAGCACTTTTCTCAAATGTTCTTCGTGCTCTTGATCATTCTTTGAGTAAATAAGTATGTCATCGATGAAAACAATGACAAACTTGTCAAGATATGGCCCACACACTCGGTTCATAAGGTCTATGAACATAGCTGGTGCGTTAGTCAATCCAAACGGCATAACCATAAACTCGTAATGACCATAACGCGTCCTAAAAGCAGTTTTTGGAATATCATCCTCCTTTACTCGTATTTGATGATATCCAGAACGTAAATTGATCTTCGAATAAACTAACGAGCCTTGTAGTTGATCAAATAAGTCGTCAATTCTCGGCAGTGGATAACGGTTTTTGATGGTAAATTTGTTCAACTCTCTGTAGTCAATACACAACCTAAATGTACCATCCTTCTTCTTAACAAACAAAACAGGAGCTCCCCATGGTGATGTGCTTGGTCGAATGAAACCACATTCTAATAGTTCTTGCAGTTGGCTTTGCAGTTCTTTCATCTCGCTGGGTGCGAGTCTATATGGAGCACGAGCTATTGGTGCAGCTCCTGGTACAAGATCTATTTGAAATTCAACAGATCGATGTGGAGGTAGTCCTGGTAATTCTTTAGAAATACATCGGGAAATTCTTTTGCGACGGGAACATCATTGATGCTCTTTTCTTCAGTTTGTACTTTCTCGACGTGTGCTAGAACAGCATAGCAACCTTTTCTTATTAGTTTTTGTGCCTTCAAATTACTAATAAGATGTAGCTTCGTGTTGCCCTTTTCTCCGTACACCATTAAGGGTTCTCCTTCTTCTTGTACAATGCGAATTGCATTTTTATAACATACGATCTCTGCTTTCACCTTCTTCAGCCAGTCCATGCCAACTATTACATCAAAACTCCCTAACTCTACGGGTATCAAATCAATCTTAAATATTTCGCTACCCAGTTTAATTTCTCGATTCCGACATATATAATCTGCTGAAATTAATTTACCGTTTGCTAATTCGAGTAAAAATTTACTATCCAACGACGTCAATGGACAACTTAATTTAGCACAAAAATCTCTACTCATATAGCTTCTATCCGCACCCGAATTAAATAAAACGTAAGCAGATTTATTGTCAATAAGAAACGTACCCGTAACAAGCTCCGGGTCTTCCTGTTCCTCTGCCGCATTAATATTGAAAACTCTTCCACGGCCTTGTCCATTCTTGTTCTCCTGGTTCGGGCAATTTCTAATAATGTGGCCCGGTTTTCCACATTTATAACAAACTACATTGGCATAACTTGCTCCGACACTACTTGCTCTGCCATTACTCGTTCCGACACCATTTGTTCCTTTCGTTCTGTTAACCCCTGATCCGTAGACCTCACACTTTATCGCGCTATAACCATTTCTTTTACACTTGTTGCAAAATTTGGTGCAGAACCCCGAGTGATACTTTTCACACCTTTGGCATAGCTGCTTCTGATTGTTGTTGTTGTTGCGGTTGTTATTGTTGTTGGGATGATTGTTGTAGTTGCTGTTGTTGTTGTTGTTGTTGTTGTTGTTGTTGTTGTTGTTGTTGTTGTTGTTGTTGTTGTTGTTGTTGTTGTTGTTGTTGTTATTGTTGTTGTTGTTGTTGTTGTTGTTGTTGTTGTTGTTGGGCCGTTTGTTATAGTTGCGATTGATGTTGCGATTATTGGGATAGTTGTTGCGATTATTGTTGTAATTGCTGTTGTTGTTGTATTAGTGATTCTTATCACCGTTTTCCTCCTACTTTCTTTTGACTTACTTCACATTGACCTCTTCAGCCGCCTGTTCTTTAATTCTTTCCTCAATCTGGTTCACTAGTTTATGAGCCATTCTACATGCCTGTTGTATGGAGGCGGGCTTGTGTGAACTTATATCTTCTTGGATTCTTTCCGGTAATCCTTTCACAAATGCGTCGATCTTCTCTTCCTCATCTTCGAACGCTCTCGGACACAATAGGCACAATTCTGTGAATCGTCTTTCGTACGTGGTAATATCAAATCCTTGGGTTCGTAACCCTCTAAGTTCTGTCTTGAGCTTATTGACCTCGGTTCTGGGACGGTACTTCTCGTTCATCAAGTGCTTGAATGCTGACCACGGTAGTGCGTAAGCATCATCTTATCCCACTTGCTCTAGATAGGTATTCCACCATGTTAACGCAGTACCTGTGAAGGTATGCGTAGCGTACTTCACTTTGTCCTCTTCAGTACACTTACTTATGGCAAACACCGATTTGACCTTCTCGGTCCACCGTTTCAATCCGATCGGTCCTTCGGTTCCATCAAATTCCAAAGGTTTGAAGGCAGTGAATTCTTTGTAGGTGCATCCTACACGATTTCTTGCACCGTTAGCTGCATTGCTAGATTCGGAGTCATTGTTGGTATGTAGCGCAGCCTGTACTGCGGCTATGCTTGAAGCAAGAAAGGCACGAAATTCCTCTTCGCTCATATTCAAGGTGTGTCGAGTAGTCGGTGCCATTTCCTTCAAAATAGTCAAATAAAACGAGTTAATCATATAGAATATCAAGAGTAGTCAATAGTATTTCGTAGCGTAATATGAACTTATTTATAAAAGCTCTTTCTTCATATTAGCGCTTTATACTCTTTAATTCGGGTAGTACCTACCCGTTAAGTTCATACTTAGTAGCTAACATACCATTTCAACTACTACAATTCTATATGAAAAAACTAATCACAAAAAAAAAAAAAAAATCATATTCAAACCTTTATACAATAACTTGCAAACTTACAATACCGCTTCTTTTTACATATAGCATGAAATATACCACATAAAACTTTGATACAAAGTAGTTGCGAAGATAATTCTAGTTAATAAATAAGGCGTTCAGCAAAGGCAATAAAGACACGTAATTCATACGTCCAGAAACAAGTCATGCATTCTGGTTTTACTAATACCACTTCCCATCCTTGGTTTTGTGGAACATAACCGTTGTAACCGATAGTAAGACAATGTGTTGTAACGTCGTCAAAAGGATGAAGGTTACGTAATGACCAACAGTCTCGTAATAACCTAAAAACCTCATTTCTTACCCCAATTACCGACTCCGTCACTTGTGGGAACGTTTTGTTTAATAGTTGTAGTCTGATGTTCTTGTTCTCACTTTGATGAGAAGCGAACATTACTAACCCGTAAGCATAACATGCTTCTTTATGTTGCATGTTAGCCACTTTTTCTAAATCACGAAGTCCTATATTCGGATATATTGAGTCAAAATAATTTCTTAACCCGTTGCGTAAAATAGCATTTGGGTTCCCCGCAATATATGCGTCAAAGTAAACACATCGTAACTTATGGATTTCCCAATGTGATATCCCCCATCTTTCGAACGAAAGCCTTTTATAAATCAAGGCATTCTTGGAACGTTCTTCGAATGTCTTACAAACTGATCTCGCCTTAAATAGTTGTGCCGAGGAATTCTGACCTACTCTAGACAAGATTTCATCAATCATGTCTCCGGGTAGGTCTCTTAAAATATTGGGTTGTCTATCCATTTTGTGTTTTTGTACTGTAAAATAGACAAGAGTTATATTCATAAAAAAATACTTATTAATACAAGCAATTTTTTGCATATATCATAAAGCATAAGCACACTATATTACATATATTACACCACACGAATACAACTATCTTATTCCGACTCGCTCATTTCTTCTTCTTCGGTTTTGGTTCGTTTTGCCAAGTTTCTAGGGATATATGATGTTCCCCTAATACGAGCCGTCGTTTTCCACATTGGTTTAGAAAAACCTGGTGGTTTAGAGGTTCCCGGGTTATTGTCACAACTTAAGAAATACGGGTGTTGACGATACATATAAAGTTCATCGTGTTTGGAATCAAATTTCTCTATTTTTATGCCCTTTCCCTTATTATTCTCTTTTGCCTTATTAAATTGTGTTGGGGTAATTTCTATAACATCGTTGGAATCCTTGTCGGGATCCGATTCATCGGAGAATTGGTAATCCTCCCAATACTTTGCTTCCTTGGCGGAAACACCATTGACCATAATTAACTTTGGTCGGTTGGTTGAGGATTTTCTTCTACTTAACCGTTTTATTATTTCCCCCACTGGTTCTATTTCTTCTTTCGGTTCCGATTTTTCTTCCGGTTCCGATTCTTCTGCCGGTTCCGACTCTTCTTCCGGTTCCTCTTCGGGAACTTGTGAATCAGTCCACGAATCATTCCAATTTACATTTGACTCTTCATTATTATTAGGTGAGTCAATGGGACTTGTTCTAGAGGTAGACATCTATCACATAATATCAAACACGTTAAGAGATTAATATATCACATAATATTCACATGTTAAAAATATATAGTTTCCAACAAAAATGTTAAGCAATCATTTTTAAAGAAAACACGGTCGAAGTCCAGACTCACTAATGCATCCTAACAAACTCGATAAGACACACTAATGAAAATTTTCTGGTTCTCTAAGACCAACGCTCGGATACCAACTGAAATGTCCCGTTCATATTGATTATAAACGTTCCATATTAATTGATTTCGTTGCGAGGTTTTGACCTCTATATGAGACGTTTTTCAAAGACTGCATTCATTTTTAAAACAACCATAACCTTTATTTTATCAATAAAGGTTTCAAAAGCATTACGCAGATTATCAAATAATGATAATCTAAAATATACTGTTTACACACGACCATTACATAATGGTTTACAATAGACATATATTACATCGACATATGTTTCTTGAATGCAGTTTTTACATAATATCATACAAACATGGACTCCAAATCTTGTCCTTATTTTAGTATGCAACAGCGGAAGCTCTTAATATTCACCTGAGAATAAACATGCTTTAAACATCAACAAAAATGTTGGTGAGTTATAGGTTTAACCTATATATATCAAATCGTAACAATAGACCACAAGATTTCATATTTCAATATACATCCCATACATAGAGATAAAAATCATTCATATGGTGAACACCTGGTAACCGACATTAACAAGATGCATATATAAGAATATCCCCATCATTCCGGGACACCCTTCGGATGTGATATAAATTTCGAAGTACTAAAGCATCCAGTACTTTGGATGGGGTTTGTTAGGCCCAATAGATCTATCTTTAGGATTCGCGTCAATTAGGGTGTCTGTTCCCTAATTCTTAGATTACCAGACTTAAAAAAAATGGGCATATTCGATTTCGATAATTCAACCATAGAATGTAGTTTCACGTACTTGTGTCTATTTTGTAAATCATTTATAAAACCTGCATGTATTCTCATCCCAAAAATATTAGATTTTAAAAGTGGGACTATAACTCACTTTCACAGATTTTTACTTCGTCGGGAAGTAAGACTTGGCCACTGGTCGATTCACGAACCTATAACAAATATGTACATATATATCAAAGTATATTCAAAATATATTTACAACACTTTTAATATATTTTGATGTTTTAAGTTTATTAAGTCAGCTGTCCTCGTTAGTAACCTACAACTAGCTGTCCAATGTTAGATGTACAAAAAAAAATTGATATATATTATCTTGAATCAATCCACGACCCAGTGTATACACGTCTCAGGCTAGATCACAACTCAAAGTATAAATATTTTTAGAATCAACCTCAACCCTGTATAGCTAACTCCCACATTTCTGCATATAGAGTGTCTATGGTTGTTCCAAATAATATATACACATGGGTCGATATGATATGTCAAAACATTTGCATACGTGTCTATGGTATCCCAAGATTACATAATATATTAGAATACATATATAATACAATATAAGTTAGCTAGGATATGATTAATATAGATTTGTTACCAATTTTCACGTTGCTACAACAAGAAAAATTATCCAATCTTGTTTTACCCATAACTTCTTCATTTTAAATCCGTTTTGAGTGAATAAAATTGCTATGGTTTCATATTGAACTCTATTTTATGAATCTAAATAGAAAAAGTATAGGTTTATACTTGGAAATATAAGTTACAAGTCATTTTTGTAAAGGTAGTCATTTCAGTCGAAAGAACGACGTCTAGATGACCATTTTAGAAAACATACTTCCACTTTGAGTTTAACCATGATTTTTGGATATAGTTTCATGTTCATAAGAAAAATCATTTTCCCATAAGAACAACTTTTAAATCAAAGTTTATCATAGTTTTTAATTAACTAACCCAAAACAGCCCGCGGTGTTACTACGACGGCGTATGTCCGGTTTTACAGTGTTCTTCGTGTTTCCAGGTTTTAAATCATTAAGTAAGCATATCATATAGATATAGAAAATGCGTTTAGTTGATTTTAAAAGTCAAGTTAGAAGGATTAACTTTTGTTTTCGAACAAGTTTAGAATTAACTAAACTATGTTCTAGTGATTACAAGTTTAAACCTTCGAATAAGATAGCTTTATATGTATGAATCGAATGATGTTATGAACATCATTACTACCTCAAGTTTTCTGGATAAAGCTACTGGAAATGAAAAAAATTGATCTAGCTTCAAAGGATCCTTGGATGGATTGAAAGTTCTTGAAGCAGAATCATGACACGAAAACAAGTTCAAGTAAGATTTCCACTCGAAATAAGATTGTTATAGTTATAGAAATTGAATCAAAGTTTTAATATGAGTATTACCTTGTATTAGAAAGGTATCTTACTGTAAATAATAAATATTTCTTGAGGTTGGATGATCACTCTACAAGATTGGAAGTAAGCTAGCAAACTTGGAAGTATTCTTGATTTTATGAAACTAGAACTTGTAGAATTTATGAAGAACACTTAGAACTTGAAGATAGAACTTGAGAGAGATTAATTAGATGAAGAAAATTGAAGAATGAAAGTGTTTGTAGGTGTTTTTGGTCGTTGGTATATGGATTAGATATAAAGGATGTGTAATTTTGTTTACATGTAAATAAGTCATGAATGATTACTCATATTTTTGTAATTTTATGAGATATTTCATGCTAGTTGCCAAATGATGGTTCCCACATGTGTTAGGTGACTCACATGGGCTGCTAAGAGCTGATCATTGGAGTGTATATACCAATAGTACATACATCTAAAAGCTGTGCATTGTACGAGTACGAATACGGGTGCATACGAGTAGAATTGTTGATGAAACTGAACGAGGATGTAATTGTAAGCATTTTTGTTAAGTAGAAGTATTTTGATAAGTGTCTTGAAGTATTTCAAAAGTGTATGAATACATATTAAAACAATACATGTATATACATTTTAACTGAGTCGTTAAGTCATCGTTAGTCGTTACATGTAAGTGTTGTTTTGAAACCTTTAGGTTAACGATCTTGTTAAATGTTGTTAACCCATTGTTTATTAAATCAAATGAGATGTTAAATTATTACATTATCATGATATCATGATGTATTAATATATCTTAATATGATATATATATACATTAAATGTCGTTACAACGATAATCGTTACATATATGTCTCGTTTCAAAATCATTAAGTTAGTAGTCTTGTTTTTACATATGTAGTTCATTGTTAATATACTTAATGATATGTTTACTTATCATAATATCATGTTAACTATATATATATATATATATATATATATATATATATATATATATATATATATATATATATATATATATATATATATATATATATATATCCATATATATGTCATCATATAGTTTTTACAAGTTTTAACGTTCGTGAATCGCCGGTCAACTTGGGTGGTCAATTGTCTATATGAAACCTATTTCAATTAATCAAGTCTTAACAAGTTTGATTGCTTAACATGTTGGAAATATTTAATCATGTAAATATCAATTTCATTTAATATATAAAAACATGGAAAAGTTCGGGTCACTACATAACGCATTACCCAGTGACATTTCTTATGACATGGGCGGTAGGACCAGTGTAATAAATACAAAGTCACTACCTATCCATGAGCCAGCACTCCATAATCTCGGCAAAGTAACTAACGAAATCATAGTATGCACTTGCTTTAACATTATCTGAATTACAAATTTGATCGCATTTACTTTATTTTATCTTATAAACTAGAAAACCTAAATTAGGTAATTTACAACTACTCCTCTACTTTAGGAATATCCTAAGCTAATAGGTTCGATTCTGCTGACTTCTTAAAAATTCGACCCTAGGTCATACTTCCCTTACTCACCATAATAATGAGTAGTACGATTTAGACCCCGCTAAATATAAATTTAAAACTGTTGCCCCTCTTCTAATAAGCTGATTCCGACGTCTTGCGACCTAACGACACCTCATAACGAAAACCGTTAGTTTAGGTCATATCATCATCCATGCATTTTCGTAATTACAAATACTTGTAAATCTTTAAATTATCACCCGAGATGTTAACATAGATAATTAACAAGTATATTAAAGATTGACGTTTGAATTTAGATAAATTGTTAACCGCACAGACTGTTGGAAAGGAAATCCTTGAACTAGTATTTTAGTTGACCAAGGTCAAATATACATATAGAGTAGTTTCTGAGTGTTTTGATAGACTTATAGTTCAAGACTTTAAAAATATATAAAAGATTTTATTATTTGAAAGATATATGTAATAATCAACACCTTACACGGTGAATATTACGAGAATATTACTTATTATTATTAAAATAATTTTAGTAATTAGTAATAATTATTATAACAACACATATTATAAATATATAATTATAAAGAAAGGTGTTAATGTAATAAATATTGAGTATAGTAATTGATTGGCTTACAATTACATAGACGATCCTTGCAATCGTGGCTATCACGGTGATTCACTTATGTATTATGCATAGCCAAATATTACATAAGACAAAGCTCCAACCCTTGCTTTAGGAAGTATAGACAACTTCTTTAAAGCTTACAAAACCTAAACTAATCTATAATATACTATCCTAAGCTTTGAAAAGAGTGTGTTGTGAGAGAGGGGGAGTGGAGAGAAAACTCGAAATCAGAGAGCTCTGAATTTTCTGAATAAATGAAATGAACGTCTGAAGACTGCTATTTATAGCAGACATGAGTTGCAAGTTAGTGGACTGGGTCGCCAGTTTTGGTGCCTGCGTCGCTAGTTACTAACCACGAGTCGCCAGTTGCAGGCTCCGAGACGCCAGTTGCTAACCCGGGATCACCAGTTTCTAACCCTGGGTGAAGTCTCCGAGTCACCAGTTACAACCTCTGAGTCTCTAGTTATATCTTCCAAGTCGCCTGTTAAAGTAACCGAGTTGCCAATTGAAGTAATCGGGTCGCTAGTTAGGCTAACTGGGTCGCCATTTGTCCTAACTGAGTCGCCAGTTAGGCCAAATGGGTTTCCAGTTGTAATCTCCAGGTCGGCAGTTGTGTTTGTGCATTTCGTTTCTTTCATATACTGGTTTCTGATAGTACGTTGGTGATTGAATATCCGTTTTGACTTGAAGTTAAGTAGATGCACTTTTCAGGGTTCCTTAGACTTGTATTACGCACACAAAATCCTTTGAATCACTTCTTAATGTTCCTTGTGGTTGTATTTGAAGTATTGTGTGATTAGGATTTTGTGTATGTTTTCAATGTGAATAAGTCTTGGGACGTCTTGATCTTTGTTTATGAATCATATGAACTTATAGGTTCTTATTAGATCATCATATACATGTCTTGAATAAGTGTTGGCAGTCCTGGTTAGTGATCTTGAGCTCTTGGTTGTTGATTAGCATTAAGAGGTATTTGGAATAAGTTGGAAAACTTATAAACTTTATGGAAGCAATAGGAATGGTTCAGAGTGACCTATGAGCTTGAAGTATGTTATATTACTACCAGATTTTATGTGGTATGATCTCGAGAACGTGATTTATTTAAGTGAGGAAGAGTTGTAACATGTCATATACATGATACATGATCATATCAACGTTGCTTTAAGTACTTCAAAATGATATTTATTAATTTATTTATCAAAAACTTACATCCTTGGAAATGTGCTAAAACAGACGCATAAAAAGTACTCTTTATAATTATTCGATTTTTGCATGAACCGTCCCTTCTAAGACTTAATTACAGAATCCATCCATGTAGTGACTGCTTTTTCTCAACTTCATCCCTCCTCCTCCTCATGATAAAAAGATCTATGACACCTTTATCTTAATACTTTTTCCCGCATTCCTTCACAATTTCTAACCGTAAACAACCAACCACCACCAACATATATTTAGAATAGCTATAAGAAGACAGTTCAACCCAAAGTACAAAAAACACACAATTATTTTAATTAATGCATTGCTCCGCCAGTTCCAATCGCAAAATCTGAAGGTGGCGATGGAAGAATAGTAAATGCTAATAGTCCACTTATTGCTGCAGCCATTGATCCCATAACGAATGCTGGTAAATTTCCGCCCCCGAATAATTCATCCCACGGTCCAGCTAGTACCGATACAAACATCTGTAACTTGAAACTTTAGTTTCTATACAATATGTTATTATGAAAAAACTTTTGCCCAAAAACTGGAAATTAAATAGATTAGATCAAAAGGGCTAAATTGAGATACAAGTGATACAAACCTGGTGTATCTGTTCAAATAGATTTTATGATATAAATATATAATTGAACTGCCAATTAAAACTAAATATTGATACAAAAACTATCAACATTAAAATAGATACAAATGATATATTTTAAAGCAGCATGATATGCAGAGATCATGCTACTTTGAAGACTTGAAGTGTCCAATATAATTATAATTGATGATAAAAAATATTAATGTTGGAATTATAGGTATCATACCTGTGGTATAACAATTGCCATGTTAAGAACACCTAATGATAAACCTGAATAATAGGAAGATAACACATATTAAATTAAATGAGTATTTAAAAAATAGAGAAACATCTGTCTTTATTCTATGAAAATTTAGTAAATGTGATAGTTTGATTAATTACCTTGTCCTACTGTAGAATCGTTAGAAAAAGTGGAGGCCAATGCAAAAGGAATACTAAATGTCACCTGAAATTAATTAATTAAATTATGATTCAATGTCACCAAAATTTAGTAGTGGACACCATCAGAACATATACTAGTAATTGATAGACCTTGCACCAGGGGTAGAAAACAATAACAAGATAACTCAGTTATACCGCGTGAAATCGAGTAAAAATACTCTGACTTACCGTCAGTTACCGAGTAGTCTGAAGAAGAAAAATCTTACTTTAAGTGTGTTTTCAACATCAACCACTACGATTGGAAGGGTCGAAATCATTTTTTAAAATCATTTATCTTATTTCTTCAAAACTATTATATAGTGTATATGTTAAGTACTTAAAAGCCAAAACACTCACCGAAAGAGGGATACCGAGAACGGCGAAAACACTCAAAGCACCACCTACGACCGCATTCGAAGGTTTCATCGCACTCTCGCCACCATCCACCAACTCAAACCGCCGATGATGCTCGGCATATTTAGTCACCAAAACCGTCATCGATAAACATACTGCAAGTATTATATTAACCATACCCCATACTCGTTTTACCCCACCTAACCCACGCGCCAATGGCTCTAGTACTAACGACGTTCCACCCAACACAACCGAGTTCAACAACAAACCCAATGCACCAGCATGCACTCCCATATTATACATCTTATCACCCGGTTCACCACCAAAAACTTCCTTCCCCATCCAATCAGTATCAAACAAGAAAAACGGAAACCATGCAACCCAATTTAGACATGTGACTAATAACAATATCCACATTGGCCTTGATAGTTCTTTCAGTGCCCCAAACATGTCCCTGAAAACGGCAAAACTTCTGGTTTCTTCTTTGTGTCCGTCTTCGTTTTCATACACGTCCTCACCGACTGAAATCAACGCCAAGATCGTGACGCTCAATAAAAGCGCGATGGAGATAAAGAAGCACGTTTTGAGATTCGCACAATACACATCGCATGCTTCGGTTTTAGTAAATGGTGCTATTTTGTAAAGGTCCGTGTAGGACCCGGCCGCGTAACCTAAAATGTTACCGACGGCCATAAAGAAAGCGAACATAGAGTTTCCAGTTCGGATTCTGGAAGAATCCGAACCAGATAAGTCCGCGAGCAACGCGCGACATGGTCCTTGTAACATGTTATTAGCTACATCAAGGATCCAAAACCCGACAACAAAGATTGCCACCGCACGTGGTTTGGTCTTCTTTCCAGCGTTATCACCGGTCGCAACCCCAATGTCGGCTGCGTACCCGATAAGAAAAACTGCGATAGCAACAAAGATGGCCCCACCAAAGATGAAAGGGCGTCGTCGGCCAAAACGAGAGGTGCAACGGTCGCTATAGTACCCGACAACGGGTTGTACGATCAAACCCGAAATCGGCCCACATAACCAAACAAATGAAGACCAAGCGTGTGGGATACCGAGAAGTTGAACATAGGGTGTTAACAGTGAGAGTTGTAGGGCCCACCCGAATTGCACACCGGCCGCTATGGCAGCTACCATAACAAGCTGCCATAAAGGCCGACTCCTCGATCGAGACTCAATTTGGAATGCTCCAAGCTTATTACCATTTTCCATGATGTAATTGCTTGTGTATGTTTATTTTTATTTTGTTGGATGTATGAATAAAGTAACACCGGCCACTTATGGATTAAATTAACTCTAAAAGCATAATGTTCATATATATTGAGTTTGGAAGTATGTAAATAAAAAGTTGAGTGATAACTTTTAAGTTAAATAGTTGTGAGTTAAAATTAAATTGATGGTGATCCAAATAAGGATAACGGGGTATTCGAGCTTATAGTTAGTTGGATCGTTTAATTTTTTGTCAATAACTATCAAAGCATACGACTCGGGTCAAGAAATGCTAATAATAGTATTCTTAATTTCTTTTCTATGAATGATGTAATGAAAATGAATGTACAAGAAATGATATTAAGATGGATTTTACTATTTTAGGTAGACCAACGGCAAGAGACATATGGACCTGTTCAAACCTTTATATTCTCGGTTTTTACTACTCTCTCCTTCGTCCCAATCCATTATTTCCCCAAGTACCAATAATAGTCAACTTCCATAATAAAAAAAAAAAATTAAGTATCAACTTTTTCACATAAGACAAAAAATATAAAATAAATAATAAAAAGTAAGAAATAAACTGTAAATTAAAAAAAAATGTTTAACATCATGATGAAATTTGTTAAACTATATATATTTTATATTTTTTGTTTTGAAACTATCAAAATATACTCCGTAGTACGCATGGAGTATTTTATTAGGAAAACAAGAATACTATAGAACTTTGGTAACAAAGCTAGTACAGTACTCCTCGTTGAGCTTGAATGGAACTTAATATGGTTGGTGGCTAATAAAAAGATATTTATTTTTAAATTATTAGATAAGATGCATTTTAATATAAAAAATTTAAATAAGTGTGAAAGTATAGAACAGTCAAAAATTTTAAATTCTGCTTTTATAACCATCCACGTAGAGATTAATTTCATAATTTAAAGCGTTAAGGCGATTATCAAATACATAAAACAAACAATAATTACTTATCTATCATTTATCTCCACAGACATTATATTCAAACTCGGAAGCATAACTTAATAAGAAAAAAAATAAACGAGCCCTAACAATGAAATCTTTATACTATTCTTAAGTTGTGTATATTTGTTTAGATATCGATTATATGAAACGGGAATACAGTGTTCAATATTTTGTTTGAAACTGTTTAAATCGAATCCAAATCAAATAAAGGAAACCATATTTTAAAAAAAAAAACTTTTCGGACCAATTATCATTATCATTATCATTATCATTATCATTATCAACATATGCTAAACGTTACCGATACTTTGGTCGTTTAGATGTGTAATAGTTTAGGGTAAAAGCTATAATTCGCCAGGGGTAAAAGGTGTAAGTTTTTAGGGATAAAAGTTGTAATTTAGGGGCCTAAAATGTAACTACTCAATTTATTGCAATAATAACTAAATAAACCTACTCAATTTTTTTATGAGATCTATCTTTTATTCGCCGCGGGTTAGGTTTCTCCGTTCAATGTTCAGCTCGAAATAATTTTACGAACAAACGCAACTAACTATATTCGAAACAGGGCTTTTTTATTTTGTATAAATTATATATATATATATATATATATATATATATATATATATATATATATATATATATATATATATATATGTATGTATGTATGTATGTATATGTGTGTGTGTGTGTGTGATCATAATCAAGAGGGAAACACTTTTTTGGGGGAAGGGGGAAGTAAAGTTTTATTTAATTTTTTCATTTTTTCCGAAAATTTTTCCCCCAACATTAAGAGCACACGTAAATATGAATATTTAAAAAGACACTTTGTGATAAATATTATTATTTTGGCGAAAAAACGCTCGAAGAAAAAACTGATAACATGCAGCATGCGTAATGTTATTCCTCAATGTTATTCTTCGAGCGTTCTTTTTCCATCATATGTTAAGTTTTTTTAAGATCAAGCCCGATTTAGAGTTTAGGCTTTTCGGTTTTGGGTTTAGTCCCTAAATCCAAAAACCTAAACCCTAAACTTTTAACCGTTCGTGTTAAAAATTAAATCTAAACCCTAATTTCTAAACTCAAAATCCTAATTTCTAAACCCTAATTTTTCACCCCTAATTTCTAAACCCTAATTTTTAAACCCTGAAAAACAAATTGAGAAGCAAAACATTCAATGCAATGAATGTTATCATTTATTTCTCCGAGCGTTTTTCCGCCAAAATAATAACATTCATCACGAAGTGTCATTTTTAAATCTTCATATTTTCATGTTATCTTGATGCCCAAAAAAACAATTTAAAAAAAAAAAACGAAAAAAAATTTCTTCCCCCCACTTCTCCTCAAAAAAGTGCTTCCCTCTTGATTAAATCATATATATATATATATATATATATATATATATATATATATATATATATATATATATATATGTATGCAGGTTCAACGAGAAGCACAAAAAGAGCAAGAACTGCAACAAATTTTTAATTACATGATTTATATGCATTTATATTTAACAAATTACATATAACTGTTATCTAATGTTCATATCATTTACAAACAAATGTTTACAGCCACAAATTACATGTTTAATTATGAATTATATGAAATGTTCTTATGTTCACAAACACATTTGCACATCTGAACGAGAAATTATATAACTGATTATATAGTTAAATTATGGGTTTTTTCAAACTAGTTTTTGTTCAATCTTACTCTCTATCTACATTTATATGTGATTCAACTTAATCACATGTGAATATCCTTGTAATTTAATTGTTATATATATATATATATATATATATATATATACATACATATATATATATATATATATATATATATATATATATATATATATATATATATATATACTAAGTTTTGAGCCAGTGTGTTGCACGACTGCTCAAAAACCATTTCAAATCGGAATATCGATTATATAGTTTATATAAAGAGTTGGATTAATTTATCTAATGGCACAATAGTTTTTCTTAATAATGTTACTCGTATAACTTAGTATTGATACTCATGAGGTTTAGAAGGCTAACTGAGATGCTGCACGAATCAGATTAAATAGAGTTCAACCCCCACTAAATTGTTATGAAATAATCACCAAGTGCTTGTTTACTTGGACCACAATATATTTAATTTTCTGAAGGGTTTGACTTTATTTGTAATATTTTTTATTCGTTAAATAAGGACACATTGATTACTCATGACTGATCAAATGGATGTATGAGTCATCATATGATCAAAGGGGTTTATGAGTAATAACGCGCATAATATATGCTAACATTATGCACATGTGTCCAACCGTGACTGTGCACCTAAAGACATCAAATGGCTGATTGCGTGCAACATATACTGCAATGCAACTGACGTTGCGCACACTAATACCGCGGAATCAGAGAATGGCGTGGAAATAAAAGCGCGACTGAATAAGACAAAGGATGGTATAACGAATAAAGGACGAAATATCCATAATCGTACAAGTAGCAGAGGGTGGCAGAATAATGTCATATGGAAGGGACCACGTGAGTACATGGTTTTATGCGACAGAATAGTACAATCTTGTATAATTTCGTCCAACACGGCGCATTAATGTGCCAACAAGGCGCATTAATGTGCCAACACGGCGCATAGCCTCATTTGATGAAAGTAGCAATAGCGAAGAGCTGCGTGAAAATCTCAACTTCATTGAAGAGCGCATAGAAATGGCGACAATTCATAAGGTAATCAACAAACAAAAAATCGCAAGCTACTACAACAAACGCGTGCAACCATTATCTTTCCAATTGGACGATTTGTTTTGGCGCAAAAATGAAGCAAGCAGAGTGGAAGACACTGGGAAATTAGGTCCAAAATGGGAGGGGCCATATAAAATTGTTGGAATAAGCGATACAGGAGCATATCGACTTCCTGATTTAAGTAGAAAGCCAATAAAACGCACCTGACATGCACAAACACTAAAGATGTGCTACATGTGAAAATACAAACATTGGAATTGATCACCCCACCTATCTGTTTAAACTTTTTATCTTGTAATTTTTATTGCTTTTTTTTATTGTAATAAGACATATTTGTAAGTTGCTCAACTTTTAATAAATTGAATCAGTCAATTTTAGCCAATAACATTTGAATATTGAATTTATTTGTTGGTTGTGTGCCCCAACTGCACAGGGATATACTCCAGATTCCAAGTGGCATAGTTTAGTTTGGTTACTAATACTATATATAATAATTATAGTAGTAAAACATTGGTTTGTTTCAAACGCTCGTACATCGCACAGAGGGAGACCTGCAAAGTCATGACTATAAAACACAAGTATTAGGTTACTTGTTATAAGTACCCGGACATTGGTTTGGCCGGAAAACTCTTGAAAAAGGCATTGGCTTGCCTTTGATATGGATGATGACATTGGATTGTCCATGCCTAAAAATACTTATAAAATTTTTATAAAAGTCAGGATAATAAATTATAAGCATTGGTTTGCTTTTATTCTGACAACATTGGTTTTTTTCCCAAAGAATTAAAAGATTATGCTTACATAGAGGGGTTGCTCTCATCATGTAACATAGCATTTATTCTATGTTAGTGTGCCATTACATATACAAATGCGAGTCGTCAAAACTGCCTTAATAGATTCACAACATAAAAAAATGCACATAACAAAATGATAAGACACAAAATACCCAAAATTTCATTTAATGAATGATTACAAGTGTTCAAACTACATAAATTAAGGTCCAAACGCTTACAAGTATGCGTGAACATTATAAATAGGTAAGCAAAGGCGTAAAAAACCTACATCGGCTTATAAGAAACGTGCCACAACCTAAGAAGTTAAATATTACCCTCGCCCGCTGCGATTAGGAGAATTAACTTCTCTAACTACATTACGCTAAATATAAAATAAAAAGTGGGTGACTTGGCTGCTACGGTGCCCTACACTAAGGAGAATGTGCAATCCTCATTCGTAGCGATCAGACACACACCCTGCTTTAAAACAGAAAATAAAATATAAGTATAAGGATGCGAAACCCTAAAATTTTCGAGGCCATCCCTCACTCCAAAAAAGGTGCAACCTAGAAGCGGACCACCATCACCCCTCCAATCCAGGACTCATGGCAGGCTCAGTCGAGCTTGTCATTAACAATCTCCTAGGACTTGTAGTCCCCATCCTTAACAATTTTCTCAAGATGAGGAATAACAATTTGTTTCAAGGCATCGCACGTCGCATGGCATTTCTGTTCTGCACCCTCAATAAGTTGATCTGAAATTTTTCCAGAAATGATATCCGGTACAGGCAAATTCTCCTGAACGACTTCCAAAAACAACACATGCTGATAAACTTGAGCAGCAAGCATGGCCTTACAGCCTAAAGAATGCTGCACAATAGAAGGGATACCATTCCTTAGCGTGTTGTATTCAGATTGATTATTATTGTGTTCAGCCAGTAAAGTTTCGTACTTGGCATTCCAATCGTCAACACGGACGCACATATGGTTAACTTCGGACTGAGTAGTAAGAAGGTTCAACGATAAATCTTCAACTCGCCTTTCCAACTGCTTGCGCACCACATCAAATCGGTTGCTCTCATTTAACAATCTTTGGTTCTCACCATGAAGGAAGGAAACTTCTTGCTTCACATTCAACTGTGCGGCAACAGCAGACTTCAGTTGATTTCTTACCTCTTCCTTTTCTTTTTATAGCCTGGCAAACTCTTTGTTCTCTCGATAAGCTTGTTTGCGACCAATCACAAGGGAGTTTGATTTCTCCTGCAAGCGGTTCAGATCTTTAGGAAAATTAAACACAGTCTCTTGTGTATCAGTAAAAAAGATCCTCTTCCGGGGAAAGATACTGAAACTTACCAAGAAGATTGGTGGGTGCACAATCTTGTAGCTGTGAGAACTATTCACCAAAGGCGGCATTAGAGATTTTGAAGAACTGATCGAAATTTTCCAGTTTTAAATCGGGATTCAAGGCGTAGCTTGCAAGAATGTTAAGGTGCGCCCTTTTATTGTGGCTAGTATCAATAGACACATCTTCAGAATAAAGATTAGTACGTGGCAACGACTGGTTCCAGGTAGTTTTAGTTTGTGGAATACCAAGTTTTGGGCGGATAGGAGAGTTTAACATACCACGTCGCTCCGTCATGGACGTTTGATTTTGAGGCAGAATCATCTGCGTATCAAAATCAACTTCCTGCTCAGCGACATCTGTATAAAGCGTTAAAAGGCATTACTTAAAGTTACAACAATGCCTGCCAATGTTAAAATAAAAAAAGGCTATAAATTTAGTAACGTACCTCCGATCGGTCGCTTGCTTGCCCTCTTGGACGTATTTACAACTTGGTCATCCCGAATCTCTACAAATGAAGATGTGTCGGCTTCTTTCTCGTTACGAAAACGGATAACCTTACGCTTTGCAGTAGCAGCAGCAGTTTTCTTGGAGTGACAAGCTTGAAACTCTGAAAATTTGCTTGCCTCGGTATCGATCAACGATTTTTGCCCATAAGCAATGTCGGTAGTCTTTTTCATCGGAATGAAAGACTTCATATCCATTTATAAAAAATGCGCAACAAGTTAATACATTATATAGCGATAACACATTACAATTGCAGATTAACAAATGTTAAAGCAATCTTATACCCAATTTGTTTCTCATTATAACTGGACATCTATCAGGGCACGGCCAGTGAGTCGAAATACAACCAAGAATGAGGGGTACGTCATCATAAACACGAGCGGGAAGATGCAAATCAACACGGGAATTAAAAAATAACTTCTAGGTGGGTGACATGGGTAAAGGCATATTTTGTTTGACCTTCTTGTCAAAAACCTAATAAGGGTGTTGTTGAACGCTTCAGGGTCGAAGGAGTTGTTTACAAATAAAAATGATTTTTCCATTTGACTATAAGGCCCTTTTTGGGGTATCTATAAAGCCTCGTTGGTTATTAAATGAATACCAACCTTGATCACTCAAGGATGACCAGAACAAGTTTGTAAAAACAGCAAGTGAAGGAATCTTGTCATTCGCACAACTCCACATCTCAGAAATCGAGACTTTTATTGCGCCATAAGGGTGAAATTGTCCGATACCAATGCTATAATGAGATAATACTTGCATATAAAAGATGATGCAAAAGATGGTTTGAGGAATAGGGATGTTGCCGTAATTCATGACATCGTCATAAATGGCAACCTTATTTTCTATGGCCATTTTCCCTTTGCTCTTCCAGAGGAGCAATAGGGTTTAGATTTTCAAATGGTGGATACCACTGAATTATGTCGCGAACATACTGAGGAGTGATAGAAGATTGAACATCTTTTACATGTTTATCCGAAGCCATTGAGTAAGATGATAAGTAAAATACAAGAAAGGGTAAGAGATAATGCACACCTTAATCGGAATTTGGGAGAAAATTGCAACGGTTGCCTAAAATAAAGTAGGAAACGGGCGAATAATTTTGAAATAGATAGCTTGTATGGAATAAAATACGGAAAATCCATTTATATGCCAGTAATATGAGTCGAATACTCATCGGGTTACAATCTCGTGTGTACACGTGTAACAATCTCATGTTCACACTTATGACCAGACACTCGGTGCACGATAGCATGCCCAGGCAGTTGCATAATACAATCATTACCTTATCGAGTAATAGTGACAGTTGTCACCTCGGGTGCAGGAAGCATAATTGAAAGGACGTTTTTGCGACTATGCGCATACATTGCATTAAATGCACCGATTGAAAAGGTTTCCATAATATATTATAAAATATTGCAACTCTGGTTCTGTTTCAATTATCATTTACTTTTTTAGTCGCATTTGAATGGACTATTTTATTATTTTAAAAAGTTCGACGCCATACATTTGTTGTCACTATATCTGACATCGAACTGTGAGGACTTAATGATACGCATATCTGCATGCTTATGCCAAATACACATTCAAGTCCTAACCTGCGTACTAGATGCTAACCATCCATGTACACTGTGTATATAACCAAGGGTATAGTTGCACTCTTAATGCGCCTATACCAATGGATGCGGTCTTTTATGACTTGGTCCAATGTTTACCTGCTACGCTAAGTTAAACGATAAGATCAACCTATATTCGGTTTCCTTAAATAAAGCATGTTAATTTGGAAAGGAGATCACGATTATAAGGGGATAAAATCCTATTCAAACCCTAATCGTTAGCCTGTAAATACATGGCTTTAAAAACCTAAGAGGTACACGTCACATCTACGTAACACAAAGCATATTCTCACGTACGAATTGCATTCGGATGATCTTCATTATCGATTCAAGACTTTCAGTTAAGTTTGTTGAACTATGAATCCTTCATGTCTTTAGGGTCACTCAACCTTGTATGCTAGGTTGTGGTGGGATCATGATCGGCCACCCCACCAAGATCATACTGGCTTCGGTGCGGGTTATCCACGACTGACGTTGGAGGTTCACATATCGTTTGTCCTTAAACCTCATTAATATTGCACTCAAGCGTAGGTTCACCCTAACCCTGTGAAAATATGCTCGATCAAGCGTGTCTGACTACTCGTTGTCAGATCAGGCTCGTCTTCACATATGTTCCATCTGGAATCATTATGATCTCGACATGGAGATTGGCTGAGCTTGCTACTCTATTGTGACATCATCATAGAGTTCACATTCTTGTCATGATCGAAGTAACATGCGATTATGCCTTCACGAGTATGGAGAGTTTAATGTATGTGTCCATACTCATTCCAAGTTGAGAATGTGTAATGGCGTGGTCGGAAGCTATTCGTATCATTATATAACATGGAATTAATGTTGTATTATAAAATTATGCGTTATGAATGTGTATTTTAGGGTTAATGAAAAGATTTAATATTTGAATTAAAAAGATTTATTATGGTGATGAAGTTGTTTAATTTAAATATTTAATTTGGTGATTTAAAGATGAAAAAATGTAATATTTGAATTAGAAAGATTCAATTTAAAGATTTAATTCGATTATGAAATGGAATTTCAAAATTGAAGATAGAAGTTGCAGGTTATAAACTCAAACACAATGAAGAAATTAGGTTAAATGACTAAATATCCTCATATGTCGTACATGTGTTAATCATTTACGAATATTTTTATCGATCGTAAGTAGAAAGACATATCACATAATTCGTGGATTTTCATTGCGCTTTGCGCGATGGATGCTAGGAGTTTCTTCCTAACAGATGCGTGAGTGGTAAATGAGAGGATTCGATGCCGATATTTTCGTTCTAAAAAAAACATATCACATAATTCGTGAAACTATGGTTACCATCCACGGAAAAAAAATGTAATAGCAACTTTAGTATGATGTATAATAGAATATAATAGAATGACTTTATGACACAAGATATCTTATATAAATTATAGAAAATCATTGTAGTTTTAGATTAATGGTACTCGCCCCACAAAGCCTTGGGAACTCACCATGTGGAAGTTTGTCCAATACACACGCAAAGTCAATTCTTTCAGAGGTCAATCTGTCACATGGTTAGGGATTCAGGGTAGGGAAGTTGCGCGAATATATTCCTTGTGGGGTGGACAACGACTGGTGCCAAAAAGGCAGACGAGAATCCACACCTTAATTGTTCAATTATAAAAATGTTTTTCACTTTGTTTAATGATTCGTCTCTATCATAGATTTTGTATATTGTAACAAGGAATTAAACATATGATATGATATCATGAATTGGATTTTTTGACTAACCCCAAGTATATACAAAACATATTTACCAATCTCATGCACCATAAAAAATATATATCCTAACACATGTATTTGTAATTAATCAGTTATATTTATTTGGTTTTTAATCAACCTTTTCTTTTCTTTTCTTTTCTCATGATCATGATTTCTTTTCAAAATATCAATCTATCCCCAAATACGAGCAACTATAAACATCTACACCACATTAGTTTTTTACTCGTAATTTATAATAAAATATTCCTTTTGAAATCACAATTCTAATATGATATTTTCCATTATACCATTATAATAATATTAAAATGTAAAAATCTTATTGGTGGAGCCACATCTCACGCTCGCTGCTTTCCTCGTCAACATTCTGACTGACGCCTTCATCCGCTAAACTCTTTCTGCCGCCTTCATCCGCTAAACTCTTTCTGCCGCTTTAATGGTGTTTGACCTCGTCACTCGATGCCAGCTCACTTGACGGAGAAAATTTGACGCGGCGATATACACCGTCTAATTGAACATTGTCCATATCTTGATGTTTTACATGTGATTGTGTAATACCTCGTAAAAATGAAGCTATGACGTGCTGTATTACCAGAGGTCAAAGTCCAGTCTTCGTACTCTATATGCTTTAATCCTTAGTTTTCATGCTTGACCTCTAACATTTCTTTTATTGCGGAAGCGTAGCTAAAGTAGATTACTTGAGAATAACATGCTAAAAAGTCAACACAAAGGTTGAGTGAATCATAGGTTTAAGTGTTATAAAGTGTAGACCACAAGATTTATTTGCATGCTCGCAAGCATTGTTAAAAATATAAAAAGATTCTATAAGTTTGAGCACCCGGTAACTAAGCCTTAACGCATGTTTAAAGTACCCATGTTTTTAAATACACTTAACCAATGTGTACTACGTCAAATAGTATACGCCCATTTTGTGCTAGCGCGACTAGCCCGGACGGGGATGTCAAGCCCTATGGATCCGTATACATCTATTCGCGCCCACCAGTTCATAAACTGGTAGTTACTAGTTACCAAAGCTAAGGGATTTTCAGTTATAACTCAGCATAGAATGTAAGTTTAGTACTTGTGTCTACATTGTAAAACAGAAAAAGACATGTATTCCCACCGCGAAAACAGTTTATAAAACAGTTAAAAATTTGGGGCTATGACTCACCTTATGAGCACAGTAAACAGTGTGATAGAAAGTAGCAGCGGTGGTCCAAAGTTGTCAACCTATCATCATTAGGTTTAAGTTAGTCGGATCATCATTTCCATCATCTTTTTAGTTAAGCGTTTGTGATATATATATTCATATATATAATCGGTGTTCTTTTTAAGAATTACTCAATTCGCGTGTTTACTATTCTCACAGTTTAGATGTCATACAACTCAAATGATTCTCGTTGATATCAAGTAAGTCAATGGACAGCCAGATGTAACCGGGAGTGATATGCCCGAATCGGACAGTTTATTTATGCGGTGTCGTTAGGTCGCAAAACGTCAATTTAGGATATCAACGGAAGAAGTTGATTGTTTAATTTATATATGCTGGGCCTAAATCTATTATTCCTTCCTATGGGCTAGCAAGGGCAAATATGACCTAGGGTCGTTCCTTGAGTGGTCATATTTGAAACGGAGCTTATTCAGATAATTTAGTAATTAAGATTGGTTTGTACACAATTTAGCATCCAAGACTAGTGGCCAGGTACACCTTGTGTGGAGAGGCAGGATCCTTTTGGTCCCAATAAATTGGCGACTGTTTGGAAAATTCAACAACCAAGTCCAACCGGTTTATTCTAGATACCACTTTATCCAGAATATCAAATTGTGTAAAGGCAATAGTTGGGTTGATTTGACTTATAATTGTATTTAAAATATTAAAGCAATATAATTAAAATAAGCTAGCTAGCATGCAACAGCTAAGGACAGAGAAGACGTGGTTCGCCATGATTTAAGATAACGTAGTGTCGGGATGATTGTGAGACACTCATTGGATGGATATACCTTGGTGTAAACACTAGATTCCCTACTAAGTGGTTTCTTGGTTAGCATGTCACGAGGAACTAGACTTTGAAGATTCTGATCGGATGGGCTATGCTCAAATCGCGATGCTTTAACCGGTTTAAGGATATAAGCGGCCCATCTTGGATGCAATGCATACCTTGGGCACACGAATAAAGTAGCATAGCCTTATGTATATAATATCCAACCTTTCTTAACACCTTAGTATGTCACCCAAGTGAGTGGTTATGATTGTTTTTCGAATTCCTTTCTGTCAATGGTTTGGTAAAATCTAAGGGTTTGTAGACAAATTAGAACCTCTGATAGTTCTCAGTCATCCTTAAAGATTTATAAGCTTAGTTTGTATTGTAGTGCATTAAACTCCCATTTATGATTTAAACCAGCCCTTACTTAAATCTACCCAATAAATCCCTTAATTATCCACCATGTACTAGACTTATGCTGGTTCCATAGCTTCTAACCTTGACCATGCTCAAGTGGTCCTATAGTACATCAACACTGTACTCTACTGTTGCAACAGTATTTCCTCGAGTCTTATACTCTTGACTAATGTCTTGATCTAGTCCTACGGTAATTCCCCATGTACTTTATAGTATTTCCGATGGGTTCATACCTTGACCAATGTATAAACACAGATAATTAATTACCTTATAATTTTCGACTTTATAAAAGGTTTTAATCACGTTTATTGGTGGAAGGACGATAATAACGAGGTTTAATATCATAGACAGAAAGTGAGTACGAAACGATAATCATCCCTAACTAACATTATTAAATCATGGTAAACAATCAATTACTCAGACATCATGGCAACAAGCATTTCTAATATTAATAAATCACAAACATCGAACAAGAATATTATAATAAATTAATAAAAGAAAGGATAGATATTACCGAATAATGTCGGCAGAATAACACTTGTATTTCTTCATAATATCCATAGCGTTACAATGCTTGATAGCTTCTACTACTAACTACATACTAATCTCCTATTGATCACTAGAGAGGACAATAGAGAGATAATTACATTTCCTAATCTCTGTACTTTTCTCTCTCTAGAATCTAGAGAGAGAAAGTAGAGAGATAACTAATCTCCTATAGATCACTAGAGAGCGACTATAGAGAGATATTTAAGATAGAAGTGAATAATTGTTGTGTGTTGAAATGGGGGGATGAAACCCCCATTTATAGGAAATGCTCGATGGCAAAAATGTAAATAAATGGCTGAAAAACGGCTTGCCACTTGGCAGGCCGTTTGGCAAGCCGTTTGGCGGGGTTTTGCAAGCCAGGCAAGCCGTTTTTGATGCCCGTTTCTTGGCAGGCCGTTTTCAAGCCTGGCAGGCCGTTTGGCAACGGGTTTGGCAGGGGGTTTGCTGGATCGAACTTGTCTTTCACCGTTTTTGCTCTAGAATCTTCGTTTTAGCTCTGTTTTTGACGATTCTTGCGCCCACGCGTTCGTAATTGAATATAATACAATGGGAGATTAAGTAAATATACTTTTCTAAAAATTATAAAATAAGTTATTTATACGCGAGTTAATTGTCTTAGCCGGTTTTGCTCGTTTTTCCTCGTTTTTCATCCGTTTTTAGTGATTCTTGAAATATAGCCTTTGTAATTACTAAATCTATCAAATTAACCAACAAAGTGATAATTTTGGCGATAAAATTTGAAACTTTATGGTTTTAGGGCTCAATATCGGGGGTAAAAACGTGACTTTTTTTTACCGATATCAAATATCCCACACTTAGACTTTGCTTGTCCTCAAGCAAACCTTTCTTTTATTTTAAGTTCAAGGATGCTCCTGAGGTTGTCGTTCTATTATTCAATTGGCTTGTTATTCATTATAAGACCAAGATCAGACAAACCGTCTTCTAAAAGGGGTAGAAACTATCTCTGCAAGCATGAGGGGAGGTTACATGACATTGGCTTCCTTACACGGGTCACTCAAATTACTCAAGTGTTTGGGGTTCCCTATCAATCTATGAAATGAATTCGCTCATAGCCAGTCATGTTGCAAGTATTGTCATAGGCTTGACTAAGAATCAAATCTTCACCGGTTAGATAAGGACGGAATTGATCTTCTCCCTAATCATTCTTTCATGAGGAATAGAGGATTTAAAAGGGTGATTTTCGAATCATTGAAATTTAGAGAGATTCGATAGATTTTGGTTTCAATGAGGATATACTTTTTCTAGGAAAGATGGTACTCTATTTTTGTTGAAGAGTTCCTTTAGAGGGTACTGATTTTCAGCGTAGACTTTCCTTCTTTCTGCAATCCTCCTGGGTCACAATCTTCATTTTCTTGGGAATATATGCTTTTATTTGAAGACTTTTCGCTTCTTTATTTTGGAGACTTTGTTCAACTATTTTTTTTCATATCCCATCTTCATAACTTTGTCTATTTCTTCTTATGCCCAGAGAGAAAGGTATTTCACCAGAAATGGGTCTTTTATGACCTATCAAAAACAATCTGGAATTTTGGAATTTTTCGACAAGTGTTTGAAGCAACTTGGTCGATCTATCTCTTTGAATTTCTAGATTTTGAAAATGAGAAAGGAAAGAGGGCGGAAAGGGTAACGTATTTGATAGTGAATTTGGGGTGAGTATTTTCTGATTCATCAACTCTTTAGTGGGAGTTGGTCGATTTAAATGCGTGGAGTGGAAACGGAAACGGATAGTTTTTGTCTTCTCTATTCAGAATGATTTCGGAAGGAGTATCGCACATACACCACGTATGGCGCTTACTAACCATTGGCCTCGAAACATATGTCAAGGTCAATTTCTAACTCTAAATGCTAACATCGGCACTCTCAACGGAAAAGATAGTGAAGCATTAAAAATGAATGCTTATTGGGCCATTTTTGTGGTGCCTCACAACAATTATATTGGGTCGATAATGCCTAGTCATGCAATACTCTTTTAGAGAATCGGTTCATCCTTAAGAAGATTTCTGTCCTCATTTGTCTTATTTTTAGAACAAACACGCTTGATTTTCGAAAGTACTTTTTCAGAAAGTATCATTTAGTCAAAAAAATTTGAAAAATTTACGTTGAGGACAAAGAATCCGAATAGTAGGTATACTCGAAAAGCTTAGTAATATTTTAAGAAGTTAAGAACATTTTCTGAGCATCCCCTATTTAATTACAGTGTACTACACCGCTATCCCACACTTAGAGGAACATTGTCCCTAATGTTCGTTCTTAGATTTTAGAGAGCTAAAATCCCACACTTAGAGTTTGAACATGTCGAAAAATGTATCTAAGCTCAATATTGGGTTGGAATCCCACACTTAGTAATAATCTTAGGATATGGTATAGTTTAAGGATATAACGAAGAAAAATAAATAAACGAAGAGAATGAAACGAATTACTCCCCTTGGGTGCGGTGGTGAGCTGAGGATCTGAAGGTAGACTGAGTCGGAACCATCTTCTGCTGGATTCGATGTAGTGACCCGAACTTTTCCATGATTATATATTATATGAGATTAATATTTACATGATTAAATGTTTCCAACATGTTAAGCAATCAAACTTGTTAAGACTTGATTAATTGAAATGGGTTTAATGTAGACAATTGACCACCCAATTTGACCGGCGATTCACGAACGTTAAAACTTGTAAAAACTATATGATGATATATATATATGGATTTTTATATATAGTTAACATGATATTATGATAAGTAAGTATCTCACTAGGTATATTAACAATGAGTTATATACATAAAAATGAGACTACTAAGTTAAGAAACTCGAAACGATATATATAACGATTATCGTTATAACAACGTCTTACTAAATACATATGTATCATATTAAGATATTGTTACACTATATTTAACATGATAAAATGATAATTATATATATCATTAAGTATGTTAACAATGAACTACATATTTAAAACAAGACTACTAACTTTAGAATTTCGAAACGAGACATATATTTAATGATTATCGTTGTAATGATATTTTAATATATATATATATATATATATATATATATATATATATATATATATATATATATATATATATATATATATATATATATATATATATATATATATATATATCATATTAAGATATATTCATACATCATAATATCATGATAATGTAATAATTTAACATCTCATTAGTTATAATAAACATTGGGTTAACAACATTAAATGAGATCGTTAACTTAAAGGTTTCAAAACAACACTTACATGTAACGACTAACAATGACTTAACGATTCAGTTAAAATGTATATACATGTAGTATATTAAAATGTATTAGTACACTTTTGAAAGACTTCAAGACACATATCAAAGTACTTCTACTTAACAAAAATGCTTAAAATTACATTCTCATTCATGTTCATCAACAATTCTACTCGTATGCACCTGTATTCGTACTCGTACAATACCCAGCTTCTAAATGTATTTACTATTGGTATATACACTCCAATGATCAGCTCTTAGCAGTCCTTGTGAGTTACCTAAACATGTGGGAACCATCATTTGGAAACTAGCATGAAATATCTCACAAAATTACAAACTAATGGAGCCTATATCACACATGCATATTCACATTTTTCTTCACCAACTAAAACACTTTCATTTTTCAACTTTCATGCATCAAACTTATCTCTCTAAAGTTTTCTCTTGGTGTTCTAAGTGTTCTTCATCATATTCAACAAAATCTAGCTCAATCTAGCTCATAAATCCTAACCTAGATCAACTTTCAAAAACACTACTCAAGTAAACTTCTAGAACACTTTCAAGTTTACAAGTCTACTTCCAAGCTTTCTAATCCATTCCAAGTAATCATCTAAGATCAAGAAACCTCTGTTATTTACAGTAGGTTATCATTCTAATTCAAGTTAATACTCATATTCAAACTTTGATTCAATTTCTATAACTATAACAATCTTAATTCGAGTAGAAATCTTACTTGAATTTGTTTTCGTGTCATGATTCTACTTCAAGGAATTTCAAGCCATCCAAGATCCTTTGAAGCCAAATCATTTCTTGTCACTTCCAGTAGGTTTACCTACTAAACTTGAGGTAGTAATGATGTTCATAACATCATTCGATTCATATACATATAACTATCTTATTCGAAGATTTAAACTTGTAATAACTAGAACATAGATTAGTTAATTCTAAACTTGTTTGCAAAAATAGTTAATCCTTCTAACTTGACTTTTAAAATCAACTAAACACATGTTCTATATCTATATGATATGCTAACTTAATGATTTAAAATCTAGAAACACGAAGAACACCGTAAAACCGGACATACGCCGTCGTAGTGAAACCGGGGGCTGTTTTGGGTTAGATAATTAAAAACTATGAAAAACTATGATTTAAAAGTTGTTCTTCTGGGAAAATGATTTTTCTTATGAACATGAAATTATATCCAAAAATCATGGTTAAACTCAAAGTGGAAGTATGTTTATCAAAATGGTCATTAAGACGTCGTTTTTTCGACTGAAATGACTACCTCTACAAAAACGACTTGTAACCTGTATTTTCGACTATAAACCTATACTTTTTATGTTTAGTTTCATAAAATAAAGTTCAATATGAAACCATAGCAAGTTGATTCACTCAAAACGGATTTAAAACGATGAAGTTATAGGTAAAACAAAATTGGTTAAAAATGGTTAATTTAACTACGGGATGAATTGACAAAAATCTATACTAACCATACCCTAACTAACTTATATTGTATTATACATGTATTCTAAAATATATTATGTAATCTTGATAGACCATAGACACGTATACTATGTTTTGACATATCATATCGACGTCATCTATATATATTATTTGGAATAACCATAGACACTCTATATGCGGTAATGTTCGAGTTAGCTATACAGGGTTGAAGTTGATTCCAAAATAATATATATACTTTGAGTTGTGATCGAGTCTGAGACTTGTATACAATGGGTCGTGGATTGATTCGAGATAATAGATATTGATTTATTTCTGTACTACTAACTGTGGACAACTAACTGTGGACTACGAACGTTGGACTGTTAACTTAACAAACTTAAATCGTTAAAACATAATAAAACATATTGTGAATATATTTCGATCATACTTTAATATATATATGTATATATTGTTATAGGTTCGTGAATTAACCCGTGGCCAAGTCTTATTTTTCGACGAAGTGAAAATACGTGAAAGTGGGTTATAGTCCCACTTTTAAAATCTAATATTTTTGGGATGAGAATACATGCAGGTTTTATAAATGTTTTACAAAATAGACAAAAGTACTTAAAACTACATTCTATGGCTGGATTATTAAACCGAATATGCCCATTTTAGTCTGTAATCTAAGAATTAGGGAACAGACACCCTAATTGACGCGAATCCTAAAGATAGATCTATCGGGCCCAACGAGCCCCATCCAAAGTACCGGATGCTTTAGTACTTTGAATTTATCATGTCCTAATGTTGTCCCGGAATGATGGGGATATTCTATATGCATCTTGTTAAGGTCGGTTACCAGGAGTTCACCATATGAATGATTTTTATGCAGATTGCTATATGCATGCATGTTGTTTATGAGAAATAGAAATATGAAATCTTGTGGTCTATTATTACAATTTGATAAATATATAGGTTATACCTATAACTCACCAACATTTTTGTTGACGTTTAAAGCATGTTTATTCTCAGGTGATTATTAAGAGCTTCCGTTGTTGCATGCTAAATAAAGACAAGATTGGAGTCTGCATGCTTGTATAATATTGTTTTAAAACTGCATTCGAAGACTTAAGTTGATGTGTAATATTATTGTAAACCATTATGTAATGGTCGTGTGAAAACGCTATATTTTAGATTATCGTTATTTTATAATCGTCGTAATATTTTTAAACCTTTATCTATAAAATAAAGGTTATGGTTTGTTTTAAAAATCGAATGCAGTCTTTGAAAAACGTCTCATATAGAGGTCAAAACCTCGCAAAGAAATTAATTAATATGAAATGTTTATAATTATTATGAACGAGACATTTCATTCGAATCGGTCTTCTTGAAGTGCACTCGAGCTCATTAGGGCGTTCTCATCCTCCATACAACATTCACCAATAACTTACGATGAAATAATCAACGGGTTTCCTTGTCGTTTCATCATTATTCAAAGAGTCTCCACCACAGGCATCAATAATTGTCTATTACTTGTAAAGATAGAAAACATTAATCCTAGACAGGTGATTAAGCTTTAGGCCATAGACTCACTGATTTACGCTTTGATGAAAAAGTTATTTGAAAACTTGATGGTTTGAAAATTCAACAAATCAATGCATGACTAAAAAGCTTAATCCCACACTTAAAGTCTTGACTGCCTTTAATTTTAAGACTTTTGAAATATTGCAATTAAGTTCATGACAAGTAAGAAACTTTGAAAATCCCATATTAAGTTTCACTTTCTCATTTATTCAATTAACCTAATTATTCTAATCTAACTACTAGTAAAGCTATAAAAAATAAACACACGGGTTGCCTCCCGAGAAGCGCTTGTTTTTGTTCGAGTCACGAGCCTGACTTGATAGTGCTCTAAATAAACATATATTTAGTCACAATATCATACCAATATGTAAAGT
The DNA here is from genome assembly GCF_046630445.1 of Rutidosis leptorrhynchoides. NCBI lineage: Eukaryota > Viridiplantae > Streptophyta > Magnoliopsida > Asterales > Asteraceae > Rutidosis > Rutidosis leptorrhynchoides. Next base: position 116,583,979 of record NC_092341.1, on the reverse strand, counting down.
TTTAGTTGTAATTATTCTATTTTTAAGTTGTAATCGTTTAAATAAATAAATGTGAAGAAGCAGCACGAAGATTAAATAATTGAAGAAAAAGTGCCACTAAAGCTTGAAAAGTGCCACTAAAGCCATAGTGTACTCAAAAGTGCCACTAAAAGTGAGTTAAATACTTGCGCGGATTTTGGAAGTTAAGGAAAATAATTTTTTTGAGAAAATTACAAATTGCAAACGCAAAGTACAAGATATTAATGCGTACGAAAAGACGTTCGAAAATCCAGAACCGAGACATAAACCGAGCACCAACGCGCGAGACAACGGACCTAAAATTACAAGTCAACTATGCACAAGAATATAATATAATATATATATCATTACATAAAATTATATATATTATAAATATATATTTAATTGTGTTGGAAAAACAAGAAGACAAACTGATGGCTGCTGAACCAACTGGCCATGTGATCGCATGGCCAGGAAGAAGGAATTTCATGCGATCGTATAGATGAGGAATCTTGGCCAAGTCCTATAAATTGCAACGAATTCAGCCGAGTTGTTTGCACCTTTTCTTCTTTCTTTCTCCCTGTAAACATAATATATATATATATATATATATATATATATATATATATATATATATATATATATATATATATATATATATATATATATATATATATATATATATATAATTATAATATTAATTTTAATATTAAGTTAATAATAATTGGGTTATTGTAAGGAATGTTTTACGGGTTTTAAAGTCGGAACTCTGTCCGTGTAACGCTACGAGATTAATAATCACTGTAAGCTATGTTCTTCCTTTTTAAATTAATGTCTCGTAACTAAGTTATTATTATGCTTATTTGAACCGAAGTAATCGTGATGTTGGGCTACATATTAAGATGGGGTTATTGGATTTTGTACCATAATTAGGGTTTGGACAAAAGACCGACACTTCTGGACATTGGACTATGGACTATTAATAGATGGGGGTATTGTCTAATCGAATGACAACTTATTGGAATCTGTCGAACCTATCTTCAAATTAGTTAATCTAATAATTATTAAATGATTATGCATGTCCTATTTAGTGACGTTTATACGACATCTTTTACGATCATTTAATTAATTATTCGGATTGGGTAATTGATTATTCAAACTGATCAAGTGGGTAAATTAATGTTCATATCTTATTAAAACAGGGGTGGATTACATACAAGAGTAATTGGTGTAATTGTTAACAAAGTATTAAAACCTTAGATTACACGCAGTCGATAACCTGATGTAATTATTAACAAAGTATTAAAACCTTGTTACAGCTTAAATCCCTAATTAGTTGAAATATTTGACTTCGGGAATAAGGTTAATTTGACGAGCATTTTATAATTATGACCGATGGACTATTATGGACAAAAACCAGATAGGTATCAAATAAACCAGGACAAAGGACAAATAACTCAGAAAAATAAATTAAAATCAAAACGTCAAACAATAAGCATAATTCTTTTATTGTATTTCGTACTTTTAAATATCGTCATTTAATTTATCGCAATTTTATTTTACGCATTTTAATTATCGTCATTTATCTTTATGCTTAAAATATAAAATCGACAAACCGGTCATTAAACGGTAAACCCCCCTTTTATAATAATATTACTATATATAATTATATATATATATATTATATAAATATAGTTTTATAAAAATATAGTACGTAATCACTAGCTCCCTGTGGAACGAACCGGACTTACTAAAAACTACACTACTCTACGATTAGGTATACTGCCTATAGTGTTGTAGCAAGGTTTAGGTATATCTCATCCGTAAATAAATTAAATAAAACTTGTTTAAAATTGTACCATATTTCGTATTAAAAATAATAGTACTTCATACACCTCCTCTACACACAAAAAGTTTTTGGCGCCGCTGCCGGGGACTCGGTGAAAAAACGCTATATTTTTAAGCTATATTTCTTATCTCTAATTTTGTAAAAATATTTTGTATTAAAAAATATAAAAACAAATATATATATATATATATATATATATATATATATATATATATATATATATATATATATATATATATATATATATATATATATATATATATATATATATATATATATATATATATATATAAGTGTTTAAAAAATCTAGATATTTGTTATTTTTAAGAATTTTGTTTATAAAAATTAAAAAATATTTTTATTTTTAAATTTAAATATAAGTTTTTTTATTTTATATAAATATTTTATATAAATTAAAATCGGAAAAAATAAAAAATAAAATAGAAATCGGGCCGATCACTGTAGCAGCCCAAACATTCGGCCTGGTATTCGAAGCCATGCGTTCGCATGGACAGAAGCCATGAGCTCCATGCGATCGCATGGAGTGACTTGACAGCTCTGATCCTAGTACGACAGAATTAGGGTTTGACTATTAATAATAATTATAATTAGTTAATTAAATTAGGGTTTAGTTATTTAATATTTAGTTTTAGTTTTTAATTAAATTGGTATTTTTAAGTTTTAATTAGTTCTATAAATTAATACTTTTATAAAATATATATATTTTATAAAAATAAGTAATTTTATCATTTTTTTTAATTTGTATCTTTTTAATCGTTTATTCGTAATTTTTATATTTGTCATTCGTAATTATAGTTTTAAGTTTAGTATTTTGCCGTAGTTATTTTTATATTTCTAGTTTTTAATAAGTATTTTACGACGCAGTTTTTAAATTTTAGTACCTTTTAAGTTATTGCCGTTTTGGATATAGAATTCCTTTTAAGTTTTAATACCTTTAGGCCCAACTTTTTAGATTTAGTTTTTAGACTTTTAAGTTTCGACGCTTCACTTTTTTATTTTTATTTTTCGACGGTTTGTTTTTCGACGTTTGTTTTTTCGACCTCTTATTTTTCGACGCGTTTTTTCTTTCTCATTTCTACGCTCTAGTTTTTAGGACATAGATTTTTTTTTATTTTCTTTAAATTTTGACGAAAAAATTATTTTAAGCGATTAAATTGATAGACATCCAAAATTCTCTGCTTCGTAGTAATAGTTGGATTTATTAGTGGCTGAGTTGTGAGTTTTTCGATTTAAAGGATCCTGGCTCCCTGCTGCATCTTTTGGCTATTCAAAACGTGGGCAAAAGCAGAAAAGTCTATTAATTTGATAACTTATATAATTTCTAATAGGACATTCAGTGAATGCATCAAGCAAAACGTTCACCACCTTTCATACGTTCACCACCTGTAACTCGGTCAAGACATTTAGCCAATATTATCGCCGTTGATTTTTCTTTAGAATCATCATCTAGTCGAACAAGTACTCAAATTTAAATTTTCGATAATCCATTTTTTGAACCCTTACTTCACAATTGAGAACCCGGAGGATATTCAAGGACAATTCCAAGATCCTGAACCACTAATCATTCCTCCTGAACCACAAACCGTTAAATCAGAATCTTCTAGTGATTCGGATTCAACAAATTCAAATATGGAAGAAACAGAACCTCAAAGTATGGAAGACCGAATGAGAGCTGCACGCACTGGCCAAGGACATGCCATTACGCGACCAGACATTAATGCGCCAGATTATGAAATCAAAGGACAAATCCTACACATGATAACTAATCAATGACAATATAGTGGTACGCCAAAAGAAGATCCAAACGAACATCTTCATACCTTTAATAGGATCTGTACTCTATTCAAAATCAGAGAAGTTGAGGATGAACAGATCTATCTCATGTTATTTCCCTGGACTTTAAAGGGAGAAGCCAAAGATTGGTTAGAATCGTTACCTGAAGGAGCGATTGATACATGGGATGTTTTAGCTGAAAATTTTCTTAAAAGATTCTTTCCGGCATCTAAAGCCGTGAGACTTCAAGGAGAAATTGTTACGTTCACGCAAAAGCCAAATGAAACATTATATGAGGCATGGACAAGATTCGGAAAGTTGTTGAGAGGATGTCCTCAGCACGGTTTAGACACTTATCAAATAGTACAAATATTCTACCAAGGTGTCGACGTTGCTACACAAAAAGACATCGGCACAGCAGCTGGTGGTTCCATTATGAAGAAAACAGCAACCGAAGCTCACAAAATTATTGATAATACCGCCTCCCACTCACATGAGTGGCATCAGGAAAAATATATTTTTCGTTCATCTAAAGCTGCTAGATCCGATTCTAGCCATGACTTTGATTCCGTTTTTGAAAAAATAGATGCTTTCGAGAGACGAATGGAAAACATGACTAAAGATATTCACGCAATACGAATCAGTTGTGAGCAATGCGGTGGACTACACTTAACGAAAGATTGTCACATTGAGCAAACGATGAAACAACGAGAGAATGTTTCCTACATGAATCAAAGGCCGGGAAATAATTATCAACCGCCAAGGCCAAACTTTAATTGAAATCAAAACATTCTTTACAATCCAAATGGACCCAACAATAACTCGTATAACCAATAAGGTCCGAATAACCAACCAACTCAAAACAACACTTTCAATTAACAAAGACCTGGCTTGTATAAACCACCACAACAAACCAAAGAGAAAAAGCCAAATCTGGAAGAAATGATAGCAAAGCTAATGGAATCTCAAACATAATTTATTACATCTCAAACCTAAACAAATGAGAAGTTTAATCAGTCATTTATAACTCAACAAGCTTCCATTTTGAATTTAAAAAAGCACATAGGTACTCTTGCTAGCATGATGAGTGAGAGGGAACAAGGAAAGCTACCGAGTAATATTGAAGTAAATCCTCAGAATGAGAATGTTAATATGGTTTTAACAAATTCTGAAAAACCAGCACCAGAAGACGGGAAGGTTTTAGATGTGAGTAACAATGAAGAAGTTACAACACCACCACCACCCGAGTATGTAAAGCCAGTGGTGGCACCATACAGACCACCCATCCTGTTTCCAAGAAAAGGAGTTGAGTATGACCAAGTGATAGGTAATAAAGTTTGTGATACCTTTGAAAAGAAGAAGAAGAAGAATAAGAAAGTGCAAGAAAAAAACCGTAGAAGTAAACCCAGTGAAGACAGTTCCACCAAAACTTCCACCAAGGTTGGGTGATCCGGGTGAATTTAGTGTGAGTGTTATGCCTCTTTCATTATATAAGAGATTAGGAGTAGGTGATCTAAGTCCAACGAAAATGAGTGTTCGACTCCTTGATCAAACCATTAAGCACCCAGTTGAAATTGCTGATAACCTACCCGTTCAAGTAGGTAATTTAACCTTTCTAGTCGAATTTATTGTCATTGACATAGAAGAGGACTCAAACATTCCTCTAATTTTAGGTCGACCATTCTTAGCGTCCACCGGGGCGTTATTTGATGTAAGAGAAGGTAGAATGACACTTAGTAATGGTGAAAAATCGATCACCTTTGTGATTCGAAAGCCTAAATCTCCACCAACCAAAACCGTTGAACCAATAAAAACGATTGGTAAAAACCATATTGTTTTACCAACTCCAATGGTAGTGCTTAACAATAATAAAAAGCCTAAGTGTGGGGAAGATGAAGTAACACGTACCTAATGATGACTTGATAACAAAGAACCCCGTTGTTGATATGAAATTAAATGACCCCGTTATTAACAGTTCAATGAAGAAACTTATTAAACGGATTCGCGATGCTAGAACCAAGGGGAACTCTAAGTTATGTAACTGGTCAGTATCCAATCTATCGCCTAAAGAAAAGGCGAAACTAGTTGAATTTATGGATATTACACAAGAATCTGACCAATGGCTTAAAGCAAAAGTCACAGATATGCAAGTTGATTATTGAAATGTCCCGTTCTTATTGATTAAAAACGTTCCATATTAATTGATTTCGTTGCGAGGTTTTGACCTCTATATGAGACGTTTTTCAAAGACTGCATTCATTTTAAAACAAACCATAACTTTTATTTCATCAATAAAGGTTTAAAAAGATTTACGTAGATTATCAAATAATGATAATCTAAAATATCCTGTTTACACACGACCATTACATAATGGTTTACAATACAAATATGTTACAACAAAATAAGTTTCTTGAATGCAGTTTTTACACAATATCATACAAACATGGACTCCAAATCTCGTCCTTATTTAAGTATGCGACAGCGGAAGCTCTTAATAATCACCTGAGAATAAACATGCTTAAAACGTCAACAAAAATGTTGGTGAGTTATAGGTTTAACCTATATATATCAAATAATAATAATAGACCACAAGATTTCATATTTCAATACACATCCCATACATAGAGATAAAAGTCATTCATATGGTGAACACCTGGTAACCGACAATAACAAGATGCATATATAAGAATATCCCCATCATTCCGGGACACCCTTCGGATATGATATAAATTTCGAAGTACTAAAGCATCCGGTACTTTGGATGGGGTTTGTTAGGCCCAATAGATCTATCTTTAGGATTCGCATCAATTAGGGTGTCTGTTCCCTAATTCTTAGATTACCAGACTTAATAAAAAGGGGCATATTCGATTTCGATAATTCAACCATAGAATGTAGTTTCACGTACTTGTGTCTATTTTGTAAATCATTTATAAAACCTGCATGTATTCTCATCCCAAAAATATTAGATTTTAAAAGTGGGACTATAACTCACTTTCACAGATTTTTACTTCGTCGGGAAGTAAGACTTGGCCACTGTTGATTCACGAACCTATAACAATATATACATATATATTAAAGTATGTTCAAAATATATTTACAACACTTTTAATATATTTTGATGTTTTAAGTTTATTAAGTCAGCTGTCCTCTTTAGTAACCTATAACTAGTTGTCCACAGTTAGATGTACAGAAATAAATCGATAAATATTATCTTGAATCAATCCACGACCCAGTGTATACGTATCTCAGTATTGATCACAACTCAAACTATATATATTTTGGAATCAACCTCAACCATGTATAGCTAACTCCAACATTCACATATAGAGTGTCTATGGTTGTTCCGAAATATATATAGATGTGTCGACATGATAGGTCGAAACATTGTATACGTGTCTATGGTATCTCAAGATTACATAATATACAATACAAGTTGATTAAGTTATGGTTGGAATAGATTTGTTACCAATTTTCACGTAGCTAAAATGAGAAAAATTATCCAATCTTGTTTTACCCATAACTTCTTCATTTTAAATCCGTTTTGAGTGAATCAAATTGATATGATTTCATATTGAACTCTATTTTATGAATCTAAAAAGAAAAAGTATAGGTTTATAGTCGGAAAAATAAGTTACAAGTCGTTTTTGTAAAGGTAGTCATTTCAGTCGAAAGAACGACGTCTAGATGACCATTTTAGAAAACATACTTCCACTTTGAGTTTAACCATAATTTTTGGATATAGTTTCATGTTCATAATAAAAATCATTTTCTCAGAATAACAAATTTTAAATCAAAGTTTATCATAGTTTTTAATTAACTAACCCAAAACAGCCCGCGGTGTTACTACGACGGCGTAAATCCGGTTTTACGGTGTTTTTCGTGTTTCCAGGTTTTAAATCATTAAGTTAGCATATCATATAGATATAGAACATGTGTTTAGTTGATTTTAAAAGTCAAGTTAGAAGGATTAACTTTTGTTTGCGAACAAGTTTAGAATTAACTAAACTATGTTCTAGTGATTACAAGTTTAAACCTTCGAATAAGATAGCTTTATATGTATGAATCGAATGATGTTATGAACATCATTACTACCTTAATTTCCTTGGATAAACCTACTGGAAAAGATAAAAATGGATCTAGCTTCAATGGATCCTTGGATGGCTCGAAGTTCTTGAAGCAGAATCATGACACGAAAACAAGTTCAAGTAAGATCATCACTTGAAATAAGATTGTTATAGTTATAGAAATTGAACCAAAGTTTGAATATGATTATTACCTTGTATTAGAATGATAACCTACTGTAAGAAACAAAGATTTCTTGAGGTTGGATGATCACCTTACAAGATTGGAAGTGAGCTAGCAAACTTGAAAGTATTCTTGATTTTATGAAACTAGAACTTTTGGAATTTATGAAGAACACTTAGAACTTGAAGATAGAACTTGAGAGAGATCAATTAGATGAAGAAAATTGAAGAATGAAAGTGTTTGTAGGTTTTTTTGGTCGTTGGTGTATGGATTAGATATAAAGGATATGTAATTTTGTTTTCATGTAAATAAGTCATGAATGATTACTCATATTTTTGTAATTTTATGAGATATTTCATGCTAGTTGCCAAATGATGGTTCCCACATGTGTTAGGTGACTCACATGGGCTGCTAAGAGCTGATCATTGGAGTGTATATACCAATAGTACATACATCTAAAAGCTGTGTATTGTACGAGTACGAATACGGGTGCATACGAGTAGAATTGTTGATGAAACTGAACGAGGATGTAATTGTAAGCATTTTTGTTAAGTAGAAGTATTTTGATAAGTGTCTTGAAGTCTTTCAAAAGTGTATGAATACATATTAAAACACTACATGTATATACATTTTAACTGAGTCGTTAAGTCATCGTTAGTCGTTACATGTAAATGTTGTTTTGAAACCTTTAGGTTAACGATCTTGTTAAATGTTGTTAACCCAATGTTTATAGTATCAAAAGAGATTTTAAATTATTATATTATCATGATATTATGATGTATGAATATCTCTTAATATGATATATATACATTAAATGTCGTTACAACGATAATCGTTACATATATGTCTCGTTTCAAAATCATTAAGTTAGTAGTCTTGTTTTTACATATGTAGTTCATTGTTAATATACTTAATGATATGTTTACTTATCATAATATCATGTTAAATATATATATAACCATATATATGTCATCATATAGTTTTTACAAGTTTTAACGTTCGTGAATCACCGGTCAACTTGGTTGGTCAATTGTCTATATGAAACCTATTTCAATTAATCAAGTCTTAACAAGTTTGATTGCTTAACATGTTGGAAAAATTTAATCATGTAAATATCAATCTCAATTAATATATATAAACATGGAAAAGTTCGGGTCACTACAGTACCTACCCGTTAAATAAATTTCGTCCCGAAATTTTAAGCTGTTGAAGGTGTTGACGAATCTTCTGGAAATAGATGCGGGTATTTCTTCTTCATCTGATCTTCACGCTCCCAGGTGAACTCGGGTCCTCTACGAGCATTCCATCGAACCTTAACAATTGGTATCTTGTTTTGCTTAAGTCTTTTAACCTCACGATCCATTATTTCGACGGGTTCTTCGATGAATTGAAGTTTTTCGTTGATTTGGATTTCATCTAACGGAATAGTGAGATCTTCTTTAGCAAAACATTTCTTCAAATTCGAGACGTGGAAAGTGTTATGTACAGCCGCGAGTTGTTGAGGTAACTCAAGTCGGTAAGCTACTGGTCCAACACGATCAATAATCTTGAATGGTCCAATATACCTTGGATTTAATTTCCCTCGTTTACCAAATCGAACAACGCCTTTCCAAGGTGCAACTTTAAGCATGACCATCTCTCCAATTTCAAATTCTATATCTTTTCTTTTAATGTCAGCGTAGCTCTTTTATCGACTTTGGGCGGTTTTCAACCGTTGTTGAATTTGGATGATCTTCTCGGTAGTTTCTTGTATAATCTCCGGACCCGTAATTTGTCTATCCCCCACTTCACTCCAACAAATCGGAGACCTGCACTTTCTACCATAAAGTGCTTCAAACGGCGCCATCTCAATGCTTGAATGGTAGCTGTTGTTGTAGGAAAATTCTGCTAACGGTAGATGTCGATCCCAACTGTTTCTGAAATCAATAACACATGCTCGTAGCATGTCTTCAAGCGTTTGTATCATCCTTTCGCTCTGCCCATCAGTTTGTGGATGATAGGCAGTACTCATGTCTAGACGAGTTCCTAATGCTTGCTGTAATGTCTGCCAGAATCTTGAAATAAATCTGCCATCCCTATCAGAGATAATAGAGATTGGTATTCCATGTCTGGAGATGACTTCCTTCAAATACAGTCGTGCTAACTTCTCCATCTTGTCATCTTCTCTTATTGGTAGGAAGTGTGCTGATTTGGTGAGACGATCAACTATTACCCAAATAGTATCAAAACCACTTGCAGTCCTTGGCAATTTAGTGATGAAATCCATGGTAATGTTTTCCCATTTCCATTCCGGGATTTCGGGTTGTTGAAGTAGACCTGATGGTTTCTGATGCTCAGCTTTGACCTTAGAACACGTCAAACATTCTCCTACGTATTTAGCAACATCGGCTTTCATACCCGGCCACCAAAAATATTTCTTGAGATCCTTGTACATCTTCCCCGTTCCAGGATGTATTGAGTATCTGGTTTTATGAGCTTCTCTAAGTACCATTTCTCTCATATCTCCAAATTTTGGTACCCAAATCCTTTCAGCCCTATACCGGGTTCCGTCTTCCCGAATATTAAGATGCTTCTCCGATCCTTTGGGTATTTCATCCTTTAAATTTCCCTCTTTTAAAACTCCTTGTTGCGCCTCCTTTATTTGAGTAGTAATGTTATTATGAATCATTATATTCATAGATTTTACTCGAATGGGTTCTCTGTCCTTCCTGCTCAAGGCATCGGCTACCACATTTGCCTTCCCCGGGTGGTAACGAATCTCAAAGTCGTAATCATTCAATAATTCAATCCACCTACGCTGCCTCATATTCAGTTGTTTCTGATTAAATATGTGTTGAAGACTTTTGTGGTCGGTATATATAATACTTTTGACCCCATATAAGTAGTGCCTCCAAGTCTTTAATGCAAAAACAACCGCGCCTAATTCCAAATCATGCGTCGTATAATTTTGTTCGTGAATCTTCAATTGTCTAGACGCATAAGCAATCACCTTCGTTCGTTGCATTAATACACAACCGAGACCTTGCTTTGATGCATCACAATAAATCACAAAATCATCATTCTCTTCAGGCAATGACAATATAGGTGCCGTAGTTAGCTTTTTCTTCAATAACTGAAACGCTTTCTCTTGTTCATCATTCCATTCAAATTTCTTCCCTTTGTGCGTTAATGCAGTCAAGGGTTTTGCTATTCTGGAAAAGTCTTGGATGAACCTTCTGTAGTAACCAGCTAGTCCTAAAAACTGGCGTATGTGTTTCGGAGTTTTCGGGGTTTCCCACTTTTCAACAGTTTCTATCTTTGCCGGATCCACCTTAATACCTTCTTTGTTCACTATGTGACCGAGGAATTGAACTTCTTCCAACCAAAATGCACACTTTGAAAACTTAGCGTACAATTCTTCCTTCCTCAATACTTCTAACACCTTTCTCAAATGTTCACCGTGTTCTTGGTCATTCTTTGAGTAAATAAGTATGTCATCAATGTAAACAATGACAAACTTGTCAAGGTATGGTCCACACACTCGGTTCATAAGGTCCATGAACACAGCTGGTGCATTAGTTAAACCAAACGGCATGACCATAAACTCGTAATGACCGTAACGTGTTCTGAAAGCAGTCTTTGGAATATCATCTTCTTTCACCCGCATTTGATGATACCCGGAACGTAAGCCAATCTTTGAATAAACAGACGAGCCTTGTAGTTGATCAAATAAGTCGTCGATTCTCGGTAGTGGGTAGCAGTTCTTGATGGTAAGTTTGTTCAACTCTCGGTAGTCGATACACAACCTGAATGTACCATCTTTCTTCTTGACAAACAAAACAGGAGCTCCCCACGGTGATGTGCTTGGTCGAATGAAACCACGCTCTAAAAGTTCTTGTAATTGGCTTTGCAGTTCTTTCATCTCGCTGGGTGCGAGTCTGTAAGGAGCACGAGCTATTGGTGCAGCTCCTGGTACAAGATCTATTTGAAATTCAACGGATCGATGTGGGGGTAATCCCGGTAATTCTTTCGGAAATACATCGGGAAATTCTTTTGCAATGGGAACATCATTGATGCTCTTTTCTTCAGTTTGTACTTTCTCGACGTGTGCTAGAACAGCATAGCAACCTTTTCTTATTAGTTTTTGTGCCTTCAAATTACTAATAAGATGTAGCTTCGTGTTGCCCTTTTCTCCGTACACCATTAAGGGTTTTCCTTTTTCTCGTATAATGCGAATTGCATTTTTGTAACAAACGATCTCTGCTTTCACTTCTTTCAACCAGTCCATACCGATTATCACATCAAAACTCCCTAACTCTACTGGTATCAAATCAATCTTAAATGTTTCGCTAACCAGTTTAATTTCTCGATTCCGACATATATTATCTGCTGAAATTAATTTACCATTTGCTAATTCGAGTAAAAATTTACTATCCAAAGGCGTCAATGGACAACTTAATTTAGTACAAAAATCTCTACTCATATAGCTTCTATCCGCACCCGAATCAAATAAAACGTAAGCAGATTTATTGTCAATAAGAAACGTACCCGTAACAAGCTCCGGGTCTTCATGTGCCTCTACCGCATTAATATTGAAAACTCTTCCACGGCCTTGTCCATTCGTGTTCTCCTGATTCGGGCAATTTCTAATAATGTGGCCTGGTTTTCCACATTTATAACAAACTACATTGGCATAACTTGCTCCGACACTACTTGCTCCGCCATTACTCGTTCCGACACCATTTGTTCCTTTCGTTCTATTAACCCCTGGTCCGTAGACCTCACACTTCGCCGCGCTATGACCATTTCTTTTACACTTGTTGCAAAATTTGGTGCAGAACCCCGAGTGATTCTTTTCACACCTTTGGCATAGCTGCTTCTGATTGTTGTTGTTGTTGCGGTTATTATTGTTGTTGGGATGATTGTTGTAGTTGCTGTTGTTGTTGTTGTTGTTGTTGTTGTTGTTGTTGTTGGGCCGTTTGTTGTAGTTGCGATTGATGTTGCGATTGTTGGGATAATTGTTGCGATTATTGTTGTAATTGCTGTTGTTGTTGTATTGGTGATTCTTATCACCGTTTTCCTCCCACTTTCTTTTGACTTGCTTCACATTGGCCTCTTCAGCAGTCTGTTCTTTAATTCTTTCTTCAATCTGGTTCACTAGTTTGTGAGCCATTCTACATGCCTGTTGTATGGAGGCGGGCTCGTGTGAACTTATATCTTCTTGGATTCTTTCCGGTAATCCTTTCACAAACGCGTCGATCTTCTCTTCCTCATCTTCGAATGCTCCCGGACACAATAGGCACAATTCTGTGAATCGTCTTTCGTACGTGGTAATATCAAATCCTTGGGTTCGTAACCCTCTAAGTTCTGTCTTGAGCTTATTGACCTCGGTTCTGGGACGGTACTTCTCGTTCATCAAGTGCTTGAATGCTGACCACGGTAGTGCGTACGCATCATCTTGTCCCACTTGCTCTAGATAGGTATTCTACCATGTTAACGCAGAACCTGTGAAGGTATGCGTAGCGTACTTCACTTTGTCCTCTTCAGTACACTTACTTATGGCAAACACCGATTCAACCTTCTCGGTCCACCGTTTCAATCCAATCGGTCCTTCGGTTCCATCAAATTCCAAAGGTTTGCAGGCAGTGAATTCTTTGTAGGTGCATCCTACACGATTTCCTGTACTGCTAGATCCAAGGTTATTGTTGGTATGTAGCGCAGCCTGTACTGCGGCTATGTTTGAAGCTAGAAAAGTACGGAATTCCTCTTCATTCATATTCACGGTGTGTCGAGTAGTCGGTGCCATTTCCTTCAAAATAGTTAAATGGAACAAGTTAATCATACAGAATATTAAGAGTAGTTAATAGTATTTCGTAGCATAATATGAACTCATTTATAAAAGCTTTTTCTTCATATTAGCGTTTTATAAGTTTAAATTCGGGTAGTACCTACCCGTTAAGTTCATACTTAGTAGCTAATATATAATTCAACTACTACAATTCTATATGAAAAACTGATTGTAATAATATTTCGCGTTCAAACTTTTATACAATATTTTACAAACTTACAATACCGCTTATTTTACATAAAGCATGAAATATAGCACACAATAACTTTGATACAAGATAGTTGTGAAGACAATTCAAGCTAGTACACAAGTCGTTCGGCAAAGGCAATAAAGACACGTAATTCATACGTCCAGAAACAAGTCATGCATTCTGGTTTTACTAGGACTACTTCCCATCCTTGGTCTTGTGCAACATAACCGTTATGGCCGTTGATAAGACAGCGTGTTGTAACGTCATCAAAGGGACGAGGGTTACGTAATGTCCAACAGTCCCGTAATAATCTAAAAACCTCATTTCTTACCCCAATTACCGACTCCGTCACTTGTGGAAACGTTTTGTTTAATAGTTGTAGCCCGATGTTCTTGTTCTCACTTTGGTGAGAAGCGAACATTACTAATCCGTAAGCATAACATGCTTCTTTATGTTGCATGTTAGCCGCTTTTTCTAAATCACGAAGTCCAATATTCGGATATATTGAGTCAAAATAATTTCTTAACCCGTTGCGTAAAATAGCATTTGGGTTCCCCGCAATATATGCGTCAAAGTAAACACATCGTAACTTATGGGTTTCCCAATGTGATATCCCCCATCTTTCAAACGAAAGTCTCTTATAAACCAAGACATTCTTGGAACGTTCTTCGAATGTCTTACAAACTGATCTCACCTTAAATAGTTGTGCCGAAGAATTCTGGCCGACTCTAGACAAGATTTCATCAATCATGTCTCCGGGTAGGTCTCTTAAAATATTGGGTTGTCTATCCATTTTGTGTTTTTAAACTGTAAAATAGACAAGAGTTAGATTCATAAAAAAATACTTATTAATACAAGCAATTTTTACATATATCATAAAGCATAAGCACACTATATTACATATATTACACCACACGAATACAACTATCTTATTCCGACTCGCTCATTTCTTCTTCTTTGGTTTTGGTTCGTTTTGCCAAGTTTCTAGGGATATATGATGTTCCCCTAATACGAGCCGTCGTTATCCACATTGGTTTAGAAAAACCTGGTGGTTTAGAGGTTCCCGGGTCATTGTTACAACTTAAGGACTTCGGGGGTTGACGATACATATAAAGTTCATCGGGATTGAAATTAGATTTCTCAATTTTTATGCCCTTTCCCTTATTATTTTCTTTTGTCTTTTTAAATTCAGTTGGGGTAATTTCTATAACATCATCGGAATTCTCGTCGGAATCCGATTCATCGGAGAATTGGTAATCCTCTCAATATTTTGCTTCCTTGGCGGAAACACCATTGACCATAATTAACCTTGGTCGGTTGGTTGAGGATTCTCTTTTACTTAACCGTTTTATTATTTCCCCCACCGGTTCTATTTCTTCTTCCGGTTCCGATTCTTCTTCCGGTTCCGATTCTTCTTCTGGTTCCGACTCTTCTTCCGGTTCCTCTTCGGGAACTTGTGAATCAGTCCACGAATCATTCCAATTTACATTTGACTCTTCATTATTATTAGGTGAGTCAATGGGACTTGTTCTAGAGGTAGACATCTATAACATAATATCAAACACGTTAAGAGATTAATATATCACATAATATTCATATGTTAAAAATATATAGTTTCCAACAAAAATGTTAAGCAATCATTTTTAAAGAAAACACGATCGAAGTCCAGACTCACTAATGCATCCTAACAAACTCGATAAGACACACTAATGCAAATTTTCTGGTTCTCTAAGACCAACGCTCGGATACCAACTGAAATGTCCCGTTCTTATTGATTAAAAACGTTCCATATTAATTGATTTCGTTGCGAGGTTTTGACCTCTATATGAGACGTTTTTCAAAGACTGCATTCATTTTAAAACAAACCATAACCTTTATTTCATCAATAAAGGTTTAAAAAGATTTACGTAGATTATCAAATAATGATAATCTAAAATATCCTGTTTACACACGACCATTACATAATGGTTTACAATACAAATATGTTACAACAAAATAAGTTTCTTGAATGCAGTTTTTACACAATATCATACAAACATGGACTCCAAATCTCGTCCTTATTTAAGTATGCGACAGCGGAAGCTCTTAATAATCACCTGAGAATAAACATGCTTAAAACGTCAACAAAAATGTTGGTGAGTTATAGGTTTAACCTATATATATCAAATAATAATAATAGACCACAAGATTTCATATTTCAATACACATCCCATACATAGAGATAAAAGTCATTCATATGGTGAACACCTGGTAACCGACAATAACAAGATGCATATATAAGAATATCCCCATCATTCCGGGACACCCTTCGGATATGATATAAATTTCGAAGTACTAAAGCATCCGGTACTTTGGATGGGGTTTGTTAGGCCCAATAGATCTATCTTTAGGATTCGCGTCAATTAGGGTGTCTGTTCCCTAATTCTTAGATTACCAGACTTAATAAAAAGGGGCATATTCGATTTCGATAATTCAACCATAGAATGTAGTTTCACGTACTTGTGTCTATTTTGTAAATCATTTATAAAACCTGCATGTATTCTCATCCCAAAAATATTAGATTTTAAAAGTGGGACTATAACTCACTTTCACAGATTTTTACTTCGTCGGGAAGTAAGACTTGGCCACTGTTGATTCACGAACCTATAACAATATATACATATATATTAAAGTATGTTCAAAATATATTTACAACACTTTTAATATATTTTGATGTTTTAAGTTTATTAAGTCAGCTGTCCTCGTTAGTAACCTATAACTAGTTGTCCACAGTTAGATGTACAGAAATAAATCGATAAATATTATCTTGAATCAATCCACGACCCAGTGTATACGTATCTCAGTATTGATCACAACTCAAACTATATATATTTTGGAATCAACCTCAACCCTGTATAGCTAACTCCAACATTCACATATAGAGTGTCTATGGTTGTTCCGAAATATATATAGATGTGTCGACATGATAGGTCGAAACATTGTATACGTGTCTATGGTATCTCAAGATTACATAATATACAATACAAGTTGATTAAGTTATGGTTGGAATAGATTTGTTACCAATTTTCACGTAGCTAAAATGAGAAAAATTATCCAATCTTGTTTTACCCATAACTTCTTCATTTTAAATCAGTTTTGAGTGAATCAAATTGATATGATTTCATATTGAACTCTATTTTATGAATCTAAAAAGAAAAAGTATAGGTTTATAGTCGGAAAAATAAGTTACAAGTTGTTTTTGTAAAGGTAGTCATTTCAGTCGAAAGAACGACGTCTAGATGACCATTTTAGAAAACATACTTCCACTTTGAGTTTAACCATAATTTTTGGATATAGTTTCATGTTCATAATAAAAATCATTTTCTCAGAATAACAACTTTTAAATCAAAGTTTATCATAGTTTTTAATTAACTAACCCAAAACAGCCCGGGGTGTTACTACGACGGCGTAAATCCGGTTTTACGGTGTTTTTCGTGTTTCCAGGTTTTAAATCATTAAGTTAGCATATCATATAGATATAGAACATGTGTTTAGTTGATTTTAAAAGTCAAGTTAGAAGGATTAACTTTTGTTTGCGAACAAGTTTAGAATTAACTAAACTATGTTCTAGTGATTACAAGTTTAAACCTTCGAATAAGATAGCTTTATATGTATGAATTGAATGATGTTATGAACATCATTACTACCTTAATTTCCTTGGATAAACCTACTAGAAAAGAGAAAAATGGATCTAGCTTCAATGGATCCTTGGATGGCTCGAAGTTCTTGAAGCAGAATCATGACACGAAAACAAGTTCAAGTAAGATCATCACTTGAAATAAGATTGTTATAGTTATAGAAATTGAACCAAAGTTTGAATATGATTATTACCTTGTATTAGAATGATAACCTACTGTAATAAACAAAGATTTCTTGAGGTTGGATGATCACCTTACAAGATTGGAAGTGAGCTAGCAAACTTGAAAGTATTCTTGATTTTATGAAACTAGAACTTTTGGAATTTATGAAGAACACTTAGAACTTGAAGATAGAACTTGAGAGAGATCAATTAGATGAAGAAAATTGAAGAATGAAAGTGTTTGTAGGTGTTTTTGGTCGTTGGTGTATGGATTAGATATAAAGGATATGTAATTTTGTTTTCATGTAAATAAGTCATGAATGATTACTCATATTTTTGTAATTTTATGAGATATTTCATGCTAGTTGCCAAATGATGGTTCCCACATGTGTTAGGTGACTCACATGGGCTGCTAAGAGCTGATCATTGGAGTGTATATACCAATAGTACATACATCTAAAAGCTGTGTATTGTACGAGTACGAATACGGGTGCATATGAGTAGAATTGTTAATGAAACTGAACGAGGATGTAATTGTAAGCATTTTTGTTAAGTAGAAGTATTTTGATAAGTGTCTTGAAGTATTTCAAAAGTGTATGAATACATATTAAAACACTACATGTATATACATTTTAACTGAGTCGTTAAGTCATCGTTAGTCGTTACATGTAAATGTTGTTTTGAAACCTTTAGGTTAACGATCTTGTTAAATGTTGTTAACCCAATGTTTATAGTATCAAAAGAGATTTTAAATTATTATATTATCATGATATTATGATGTATGAATATCTCTTAATATGATATATATACATTAAATGTCGTTACAACGATAATCGTTACATATATGTCTCGTTTCAAAATCATTAAGTTAGTAGTCTTGTTTTTACATATGTAGTTCATTGTTAATATACTTAATGATATGTTTACTTATCATAATATCATGTTAACTATATATATAACCATATATATGTCATCATATAGTTTTTACAAGTTTTAACGTTCGTGAATCACCGGTCAACTTGGTTGGTCAATTGTCTATATGAAACCTATTTCAATTAATCAAGTCTTAACAAGTTTGATTGCTTAACATGTTGGAAACATTTAATCATGTAAATATCAATCTCAATTAATATATATAAACATGGAAAAGTTCGGGTCACTACAATTATGGTCCAAAAGAAATTGACAATGAAGTTAATCACAATTTCGACACCACAGCTACCTAAGTGTGGGGAGATTCAAATGTTCTAAAAATAAAATGTTGTCTAGAGTTAGTTGTTCTGTTCTCGTGTAGTTCCGAGAATGGAATCCGATTGGTCTTTTCCACTAGCAGACACTAAAGAACTAGTTTTCTCCCTCCATTCTGAATTTTTGTTTTGTAGGTTTTGTATGAAATTAATATGCTTTTTAAATTTAAGTTTTGCGTGATTTTTTTAAAAAAAATAAAATTTACTTTATTTCACTAAGTTTAAAAAATGATTTCTAAAATTCGTCGTAAGTTAAAAACTAGGTCATGGAACCGAAATTGCTTTCCCCGAGGGCGGGGCGAAAAATTTTATTATCATTATTTTAATATTATTGATCTAAAGTATGCCAATATATATATATATATATATATATATATATATATATATATATATATATGTAGTTTATCTTATGTAAAATAGGGTAAAACAGCGCACTTTCAAAAAATGACATTAAGTTCAGCAAAAGATACTAATTTTGACAATAAGACGCAAAACATATGTGAAATTAAAACAAAAGGAATGAACGATGAGGCGCGCCATCTATCATTCGACGAGCTTAGTAATTACAAACTATGTATTTTTAATCACTTTTCTACACTAATCACCCTCATGAATTTATAATTATAGTCTGATTTCATGCAAATGAGGGCATTGCATGATCTCAAGTGTGGGGAAGGGTTATAAATTCTCTCGGGTTTACACTTGGTTTAATTGCCAAATTTTGTGAAAATTTGAAAAATTTTCAATTAAATGAATTCAAAATCATGTTTATACATATTTATGAACGATAAAACTAGGTGTTAATACCGAAATTATTGTTACCTCGGAAAGGACATAAATTGAGAAACAACCCAAAACGCTAGAATTCATTTAAAATGGAATAAAGGAGAATAAAAAGGCAAAGAAAGAAATAAATAAAAGCTAACTATGGGAAGAATTTACCAAGTTCTTTAAAACATATATCACATATATTTGTACAAGATTATTGCAGGTGCTTTTGTTTTGGACTAAAATTAACTGTTTTACCTGGTATATTGTAATAAAGATGAAAGAAAATATGGATCTACACGATGAATCAATTCCATCATTAAAAGGAAGTAAAGTCTTGCGAAAAAGAAATGCGCTTCTTGATTTAGGTCAGGAAGTTGTCATCCAGACCAGTTGTAGAGTCTACGAAAAACCTTGAAAAGTTTTCTCGAAAATCAGCTGGAAATCCACGGACCTCAGCATCAAACAGGGTTGCCATGTGGTCAGACTTATCCTAACCATGAGAGGATCTGTCTCGTAAAATGGGGAGGGCGCCATGCAAATTAGCTTGATAAGACCAATGAATTAGACTCCCAGAAAGGATAATCTCCTTAAAGATTAAAAATTAGCATTTAAGCCTGATATTACTCAATCCTTGAGATTGACTTTAAAGATTGAGAATTACAAACTCATGGAATTCAATGATATCTAAACTCGAGCTTGAACGAGAAAATATTTTGATCAAAATTAAAACCGATTTGTTTTCTGAAAACCTATTTTCAATACGTTCATTACCATTGAACGTAAAATCCTAGGAATTCAACGGAATTCATTAGATCACCTGAACCAAATCGGGTGTCAACCGTAAGAACGGTGGTTGCATAGCATGGTCGAAGACAGGACCTTATGCCAGACCGAAAAATTAAGGGTGATCTTTACTATTTCTCCTACAAAGGATAGTAATTGCATCCGACACGTTGTGGACCATGAACATCTGCATGTCATTAGACATTGCCTTAACAGTTGCTTGTTCATCACTTTCCTTTACAACCGGACGGTAGTTTACCGAAAGGTAATATACGGAGCAAGTATACTGGACGTGTGCTTTCCTAATACAAGGTTAGCAAGTGGGTGACACAAAACTGCAAGTTTTGAGCTAAAATTTTAAAATATGAAACCCACGCAACCCACAAAAAAATTTTGCAAACATCGGTGAAGGGTTATTCCGGAAAACTTATATAGGGTAAAAGCTAGAATGAATTTTTAAAAGATCAAATGTTTTCATAGAGATCCAATTTCCTTAAAGGATCTAAATTTTCATAGTCACGTGGGACTGTAAACCACAATGTTACTATCATTGTTTATACCGCCGTATCAAAATCACTGATGTATAAAGTGTGAGGACAAGCAACGTTCAAGTGTGGGGATATTTGATAGTGCTCCAAATGAACATATATTTAGTCGCAATATCATCCCAATATGTAAAGTTTTTAGTTGTAATTATTCTATTTTTAAGTTGTAATCGTTTAAATAAATAAATGTGAAGACGAAGCACGAAGATTAAAGAATTGAAGAAAAAGTGCCACTAAAGCTTGAAAAGTGCCACTAAAGCCATAGTGCACTCAAAAGTGCCACTAAAAGTGAGTTAAAGACTTGCGCGGATTTTGGGAGTTAAGGAAAATAATTTTTGTGCAAATTACAAATTGCGAAACGCAAAGTACAAGATATTAAAGCGTACGAAAAGACGTTCGAAAATCCGGAACTGAGACATAAACCGAGCATCAACGCGGGAGACAACTGACCTAAAATTACAAGTTAACTATGCACAAGAATATAATATAATATATGTATATAATTACATAAAATTATATATATTATAAATATATATTTAATTGTGTCGGCAAAACAAGAAGACAAATTGATGGCTGCTGAACCAACTGGCCATGCGATCATATGGCCAGGAAGAAGGAATTTCATGCGATCGCATGTATGAGGAATCTTGGCCAATTCCTATAAATTGCAACGAATTCAGTCGAGTTGTTTGCACCTTTTCTTCTTTATTTCTCCCTGTAAACATAATATATATATAATTATAATATTAATTTTAATATTAAGTTAATAATAATTGGGTTATTGTAAGGAATGTTTTACGGATTCTCTATCCGTGTAACGCTACGTGATTAATAATCACTGTAAGCTATGTTCTTCCTTTTTAAATTAATGTCTCGTAACTAAGTTATTATTATGCTTATTTGAGCCGAAGTATCATGATGTTGGGCAAAATATTAAGATGGGGTTATTGGATTTTGTACCATAATTAGGGTTTGGACAAAAGACCGACACTTGTGGACATTGGACTATAGACTATTAATGAAATGTCCCGTTCATATTGATTATAAACGTTCCATATTAATTGATTTCGTTGCGAGGTTTTGACCTCTATATGAGACGTTTTTCAAAGACTGCATTCATTTTTAAAACAACCATAACCTTTATTTTATCAATAAAGGTTTCAAAAGCATTACGTAGATTATCAAATAATGATAATCTAAAATATACTGTTTACACACGACCATTACATATTACATAATTGTGATGACTCCGTCAAAACACTTAACGGCTCCGTCACTTGGTCCCACAGCTTGATCGAAACTCTATATGAATTTAATAAAACAACCTTGCATTCTTTATTTAAAAATGATTTCCTATAAAGGAAATCTACTAAAATGTATAAGTTTAGAAAAACTATACAATAATACTTTAACCAAAAGTTGACCAAAACAAAGTCAACAAACAACCACTATTTAATGTAACAAAATAGAATGCAAGTTAATGTTTAACAAAAGCTGCCATCATAAATATGCAGACTCTCTAAGCACAGCGAAAGCAGTCAATCATAAACCTGAGAATAAAACATGCGAGTAACTGTCAACAAAAATGTTGAGTGAATTATAGGTTTAATATTGCAAACAATATTTAATTTAAACAATAAAAATTTATGTTTGAAAACATAAAACTCCTTTTAAACCACCAAATTATATGCTAGAAAACATATAATAAAACATTATTCCATTTTCCGTGAGCCACCTGGTAACCACTTAACCCTTTATTTACCCTTGCCAAACACAATAAATAATATACACCGAACAAGTGTATCTTCAACTAAATACGAAGTACTAAACATTCCGATTATAAATTGCTAGCGCGACTAGCTCGAAATGGGGTTGTCAAACCCGATAGATCTATCCATAGGATTCGCGTTCACCAGTAGAAACCAGTGATTACAGTTACCAGACTAGGGAATATTTTTGTTCAACTCACAATGAATAATTTAAACCAACTTCCACTTGTCCAAAATATAAAATAAATTGCATGTATTCTCATCCCAAAAGATTTAAATAGAAAAATGGGACTATAACTCACCTTATTAGCAAACGAAGTAACCACACAATTATGCGAACAGCAAATGAAGTAAAGTGATCATGAATGATCACAACGCCGACCTATAAATAAAGCAGGTCGATATAAATAACTAACTTAGGTCAAGTCTTAGTATGATAGCTATTGTACATGTTGCAAGTAGACATAGAACAATACTCAATATGCATCGGTTTGATCGGAACAGCTTACGGACACACACTTTCTATTTTTAGAAAGTTTCTATTTTTAGCAGGTTTCCATTTTTGGAAAGTTTCTATTTTTGGAAAGTTTCTATTTTTGGAAAATTTCTATTTTTGGAAAGTTTCTATTTTTGGAAAGTTTCCAAATTTAGAAAGTTCTATTTTTAGAAAGTTTTGAAGTTAGGAAAGTTTCCTTATTTAGAAAGTCAACAGAAGTCAACTGAAAGTCAAAGTCAACCGAAAGTCAACTCAAAAGTCAACCTTGGTCAAACATGGTCAATGTAAATTTTAAAAGTGTAAGTTATAATAATAATATAAGTTATAACGTTTATTAAAGTTAAATATGTCTAGTTATGTCATAACATAAGTTTAATTAAATTA
Source organism: Rutidosis leptorrhynchoides (assembly GCF_046630445.1). Taxonomy (NCBI): domain Eukaryota; kingdom Viridiplantae; phylum Streptophyta; class Magnoliopsida; order Asterales; family Asteraceae; genus Rutidosis; species Rutidosis leptorrhynchoides. The sequence continues at coordinate 116,560,244 of NC_092341.1, read as the reverse complement.
AAATGAATTATTAAAGTTAATATAAGTTTAAATGGTATAATTAATATAACATAAGTATTTAATTAATTAATTAAATATTAGTCATAATGTAAGTATTATTAATTAATAATAAATTTTAAATCATATCATAAGTATTATTAATTAATAATGAATTATTAATCATATCATAAGTTTCTAATTATAATTATTAAATCATAAGTATTTAATAATTAAATTATAATTAAATAATAACTAAGCCTTATAATAATTAAATAATTAATTAATCCTTATTATAAGTCTTATTATAATAATCTCATTATATAAGTTTAATACTTATCATAAGTATTTTCCATTAATAATGAAGTATCATTTATAATATGTTTAATTAAAATGTTAATTAAATCATAAGTATTAATTAAATGATATAATAAATATATATCATAAGTCTTAAATAATAATAATAATTACTTTTTATATCATAAGTAATTAAATGATAATGAAATCCATTATTTATATCATAAGTTTAATAATAAATCCCAAGTTTTAAATCAAAAGTTCATCGGGTCGTATCCTGAGCCCCGGGTGTCGGTTCTCGGCGAGCCTTACATATATCTCCGCCTAAGCAAACCACCCGACACTTTGGTACACTCAATAACACACCATGAACAGCCCACAAGTCGTGATATACAGCCAATACACTACTTGGAACTTCAATTCAATCAAAAACGTGTTTTAGACGTAACGGGTGATTCGTGGCTCGGGTTGAGATGACCCGAACATGAAAGTTCGCCCCACCATCAGCCCTAACACACTAACACACCCTAAAGTCACCAAATATGGTTACAAAGTCGGACCAAACCTGGTTCATAACAATATCACATTTCAATTTCAACAAAATACCATTTTGATCGAATCTAGGGCTCCGGGAATCGAAACGGTATGAATCCGGAGTCTAAAATTAATGTCTTGATGAGAGGAACTCATTTATATACTTTATTTTAACTTTTATAACAGTCACAATAACAGAAAGACACGAAATAGCTGCTGTCCCAATTATATCAAACCGAAAACATATGTATTCGAGTAATTTCTATGCATACAAACACCATTACAACAACAAGTAATCATCATACTATTAATATATAATCAAAATACAGAAATATAATGAAAAATCAAAAGTTCTAGGGTTAGGGTTTATACCCTAATCAAGAAACGAGAAGTATAATCGCGTAGAGAACGGAACGAGGAACGCGTTGATGCATTTTAATCCTTGATCCAAGCTATATGTTGAAGCAAGATGATGATGATGATGATGGGTGTGGTGGGTGACGGCCAAGAGAGCAAAAAGGAGGGAGAGAGAGCAAAACAAGAAATTAGGTTTTGATAAAAGAAAATGGAATGTGAAAAATAAAATGAAATATGGGAAAAATGGGGAGTATACTCCCTCCCCCCTTGAAATTTCGGCTGAATGGGGGTGTGTGGAGTGGGCCCCACTAGCCCAAGTTGCTAAGTGATTAATTCCTGATGGCCCGAAAGCCCGAACGAGTCCCGAAACGCGAAAACGCACTTACGCGATTAAAAATCCGGAAAGATAATAAACGCGCGACGAAAAATAAATATAAATACCCTATATAATTATATGACCTTAAAATATCATATTTAAAATAATTAGGATTTAAATATCCCAAAAACGCGACCGTTGGTTTGAAAACCGAAAAGATTCGCCGGACAGAAATCCGCGACACGTAGAAACGTACGATTTAAAATATGAATACAAATATTCATTTAACACATAATAATTAATATATTATTACAAAAATAATAATATAGATCATAGAAATGACGTGGCACGAATAACAGTTAACGGTCGTTAAATAATTAACGGTAAAAGATAACGGAAAAAGTAGGGTCGTTACAGTACCTTCCCGTTACGGAAATTTCGTCCCGAAATTTAAGCAGGTGCAGGGGTTTTCTCATCATTTGGGAACAAATGCGGGTACTTCTGCCTCATCTAACCTTCACGCTCCCAAGTGAACTCGGGATCGCGCCTGGCGTTCCATCTAGCTTGAACAATAGGAATTCTACTCTGCTTAAGAGTCTTAACCTCTCGATCCATAATCTCGACAGGTTCCTCAATAAAATGGAGTTGTTTATCAACATGAAGTTCCTCCAAAGGAATAGTCTGATCAAATTCAGCCAAGCACTTCTTTAAATTCGAAATATGGAAAACATCGTGAACAGCACTGAGTTTTTGTGGCAATTTCAAACGATAAGCCACGGGTCCAACTCTCTCAATTATTTCGAAAGGTCCAACAAATCGAGGAGTCAACTTTCCCCCTTTTACCAATACGTATCACGCCCTTCCAAGGCAATACCTTCAACATAACATGATCACCGACCTGAAATTCAATATCGTTCCTTCTCTTATTGGCATAGCTCTTTTGCCGACTTCTGACGGTTCTCAATCCTTCCTTAATCTGTACGATCTTCTCGGTAGTCTCATGAATAATGTCTGGACCTGTGAGTTGAGCATCCCCAACCTCATTCCAACAGACAGGAGACCTACACTTTCTACCATACAGAGCTTCAAACGGTGCGGCTTTAATACTTGCATGATAGCTGTTGTTATAAGAAAGCTTAGCCAACGACAAGTATCTATCCCTACAATTACCAAAATCAATTACGCACGCCCTCAACATGCCTTCTAACGTTTGGATGGTCCTTTAATTCTGACCGTCCGACGGTGGATGATAAGCGGTGCTCATATCCAATTTAGTTCCCAAAGCATCTTGTAAAGACTGCCAAAACCTCGCCGTAAATCGACTGTCTTGATCCGAAATAATAGATACGGGAACACCATGCCTCAAAACAATTTCCTTCAATTATAAACGGGTAGGCTTCTCCCTCGAATCAGTTTCCTTAATCGGTAAGAAATGAGCTGATTTTGTGAGTCGGTCACAATCACCCAAATGGCGTCGTAACCACCCACAACTCATAATAACTTCGTAATAAAATCCATTGTAATACCTTCCCACTTCCACTCGGGAATCTCAGGTTGCACCAAAAGTCCAGACGGTTTCTAATGTTCAGCCTTAACCTTAGCACAGGTCAAACAGTTAACCACATACGTAGCCATATCAGCTTTCAAATTAGGCCACCAATACAGCTCCTTAAGATCATGATACATCTTTCCTGAACCAGGATGAATAGAGTACCCATACTTATGAGCCTCATCTAAAACAAGTTTCGTAGATCACCAAACTTCGGAACCCAAAGGTATCCCGTAAAAATACCGAGTGCCATCGGTTCGTACCTCAAACTGTCTACTTAGGCCTTTGACCTTCCCGTTACGAAATTTTCCTCCTTCAAGGCTTCTTGTTGAGCTGCAAGAATCTGCCTAGCGAGGTTTGTTTGAATTGTCATATTCAAGGCCCTAAACTTACGAGGTTCAACTCTCTCTTTTCGACTCAAAGCATCGGCTACAACATTGGCCTTTCCAGGATGATATAGAAGTTCAAAATCATAATCGTTCAACGTCTCAACCCATCTTCGCTGTCTCATATTTAGCTGTTTTTGATCAAGAATATGTTGAAGACTTTTGTGATCAGTGTACACTGCACATTTGACCCCATATAAGTAATGTCTCCAATTCTTGAGTGCGAATATAACAACTCCCAATTCTAAATCATGGGTTGTATAATTCTGCTCGTGGATCTTCAACTGCCATGACGCATATGCAATAACCTTCTTTCGTTGCATCAAAACACAACCAAAGTCTTGACACGAAGCATCACAATAGATAACAAAATCATCATTACCCTCAGGTAGTGATAATATCGGTGCAGAAGTTAACTTCTTCTTCAGAGTTTGGAAAGCAGACTCTTGTTCACTCTTCCACTCGTACTTCTTCCCCTTATGCGTTAAAGCAGTCAGAGGTTTCGCTACTCGTGAAAAATCTTGAATGAACCTTCTATAATAGCCTGCTAATCCTAGAAACTGGCGAATCTGAGTAGGAGTTTTCGGAACTTCCCACTTTTCAATCGCCTCAATCTTAGCAGAATCAACTTGTATTCCCTATTTACTAACAATATGTCCGAGGAAATTGAACTTCTCTTAACCAGAAAGCACACTTAGAGAACTTAGCGTACAACTCTTCTTTCCTCAACAGATCAAGCACTAACTTCAAATGTTCTTCGCCCTTCATCACTCTTAGAATAAATAAGGATGTGGTCGATGAAAACAGTAACGAATTTGTCCAGATAGGGTCTACACACACGGTTCATGAGGTCCATGAACACAACAGGTGCATTTGTCAATCTGAACGGCATAACAAGAAATTCAAAGTGACTATAACGGGTACATAAAGCGGTTTTCAGAATATCAGTTTCTTTAGCGCGTAATTGGTGATAACCGGAACGAAGATCAATCTTATAATAAACGGACGAACCTTGAAGTTGATCGAACAGATCATCAATTCTCGGAAGAGGGTAACGGTTTTTAACAGTAAGCTCGTTCAATTCACGATAATCAATACACAAACGAAATGAACCATCTTTCTTCTCAACGAACAAAACGGGAGCTCCCCAAGGGGACGAACTGGGACGGATGAAATAAAGTTGCAATAATGAAGGAAGAAATAAATATGGAGTAGTCACATCGGTGGCATAGATATTTAAGGCAATTCTCTCAAAGGAGTTAACGAGGATCATGGACTCCAAAGTAAATTTTCATTATATTTCCGAAAGGAAGACGTATGAAAGGTGTGATAATTCAATGAGAGTGAACTTCCTTGTACAATGAGCGAGGAAGTCTAGGATTCATCCATATTCTTAAATTTATGTGCGGATGAAAAGAACGCGAATCATGGGTTATAAGGAATGGCCGACTCCAGGTTAGATGAATCTCCAAAAATAATTTCGTGCACCCTAAAGTATCGAATCCTAGGATTGATGTTTACGAGGGTGTTGCGGTTGACAGCGAAAATTGAGAGTAGAAACTCCTCAAACGGTCTAGAGTAATATATATCCATGATACCCATTATAACAACAGCTGGGGTAGAACCCGCCTAGCGCCTTTTCTACAATAAGGTGACCATCGAGGGTACCCCAGAAAATTGATTTATCGGTCCGCGTTTCGGCCATGTCCAACCATAAGAGATAAAATCTAATGAGCGCAAAGACTCTCCAACAAATTTACAAAGCCGGCCCCCAAAGTGGTGTATGAGTTTCTATCAATGAACTTAATGGTAAGTTTCATCCTTAAACGGAGGATGAGGAGAACTGTGATCCAAACACTCGGTAGAGTAATGCGAAAATTCTAATGTAATCAATCAAAGGAGTTTTGAAAAAGCTTTAAACGTCTGATGTAACCCCATAAATGGAGCGAAGCTCTTAGTAAATTTAGAAGTATGTACAACGTGTACCATTTTACGTAAAACAATTTGAGTTAACTAGACAACTCGACATGAGTGATTTTAAAATAATTTTGAAGGTACAATTTAGTGTATACTAGCCAAAATAGGTAAGGGTAAATTTATCCATTCGAATTCATACGTACATATATGATTTTATAATTAGTATACATGACAAAATATTTCATTACTTCTATTCGCCCATAAATCTCGTGAGAACCGCCCAATTACACAAATGTGTAAAATTTTTAATGAAAAGCAGGGTATCCGCATCACAGAGGTTACGAGTTGAAGTAAGATCGTTAAAGCTCGGGTGATGGACTTGAATCGTCTTGCGACATCTCTTCAATAAATGCTACGAGGTCATGAAAACCAATGAGTTAAATAATGTCTTGACTTTTATCAGAACACAAGTCCTTGGGTCAAAACTATTCACGTGCGAAGCTGTCACTAACAAGCGAGTTATAAATGATAAAACATGGGGTAGGTAGTTCGGTTAAGATGAGTCTCTCGCATATCAACAAATAAGATAATGAGTATCTTCCTTACTCATGTAATAACGTTAGAATTTCCGAATGAGTGGTGTACAAATTTTCTCTGACTCGCTTTCTATTCCTCATGTCACAATATTGGGACTTTTTATGAATTAACGTAATATAATCACGTTGGCCTGACGCCATTATATTTCACTAACTCATAGTTCCATTCCAATATCACTACATAAGGTCAGGACACGTGGTCAACCTCGAATTTCAACACAATTTCCCTAAAACAATTTCTTAACAATGTGCTAAGGATAGCACAAGAGACAAAGACATCGAAAGTAATGAATAGGAGTAATGGTGACATGAAAATGTCTTCGAAGTACCAAGAATCTCTAAAAGTCAAGGATGACGTTTTTCGGTTCAAAAACCAAAGCACATAGGCACAACGGCACAATGGCATGTAATGTAACAAAAATGTTATATACCCAAACACAATAGCTGACATTGAAATGCCGAGCCTTAAGAAGTCAAGAATGACATCTCGCGTAATATAACTCAAACGTTATATACATAACCATAATAGATGACATAGAAATGCCGAGAATTCTAGAACACGTAATGTAACTTAAACGTTATATCAATAAACACTAATTATGACATAGAAATGTCGAGAATTCCAGAAGTCAAGAATGACACCCCCTCGGTTTCACTAACCGAGGTGTTCCTTTAAAAGATGAACTCGCATGAATCGGAGAATAAGTTTAAATCGGAATGGGAGTTCCTCCCGGATTTAGAACATAATAGAGATGTATGTATGATAACAATATACATACCAACACGACACAAATAATCACATATAATAATATATAATAGGCCGGGCTGTAGACTAGACTCACTAATGCACCCTATTGACCCGGGTAACGACATCAATGCGGCCTAATTCCCTACAACCAGAGCTCTGATACCAACTGTGATGACTCCGTCAAAACACTTAACGGCTCCGTCACTTGGTCCCACAGCTTGATCGAAACTCTATATGAATTTAATAAAACAACCTTGCATTCTTTATTTAAAAATGATTTCCTATAAAGGAAATCTACTAAAATGTATAAGTTTAGAAAAACTATACAATAATACTTTAACCAAAAGTTGACCAAAACAAAGTCAACAAACAACCACTATTTAATGTAACAAAATAGAATGCAAGTTAATGTTTAACAAAAGCTGCCATCATAAATATGCAGACTCTCTAAGCACAGCGAAAGCAGTCAATCATAAACCTGAGAATAAAACATGCGAGTAACTGTCAACAAAAATGTTGAGTGAATTATAGGTTTAATATTGCAAACAATATTTAATTTAAACAATAAAAATTTATGTTTGAAAACATAAAACTCCTTTTAAACCACCAAATTATATGCTAGAAAACATATAATAAAACATTATTCCATTTTCCGTGAGCCACCTGGTAACCACTTAACCCTTTATTTACCCTTGCCAAACACAATAAATAATATACACCGAACAAGTGTATCTTCAACTAAATACGAAGTACTAAACATTCCGATTATAAATTGCTAGCGCGACTAGCTCGAAATGGGGTTGTCAAACCCGATAGATCTATCCATAGGATTCGCGTTCACCAGTAGAAACCAGTGATTACAGTTACCAGACTAGGGAATATTTTTGTTCAACTCACAATGAATAATTTAAACCAACTTCCACTTGTCCAAAATATAAAATAAATTGCATGTATTCTCATCCCAAAAGATTTAAATAGAAAAATGGGACTATAACTCACCTTATTAGCAAACGAAGTAACCACACAATTATGCGAACAGCAAATGAAGTAAAGTGATCATGAATGATCACAACGCCGACCTATAAATAAAGCAGGTCGATATAAATAACTAACTTAGGTCAAGTCTTAGTATGATAGCTATTGTACATGTTGCAAGTAGACATAGAACAATACTCAATATGCATCGGTTTGATCGGAACAGCTTACGGACACACACTTTCTATTTTTAGAAAGTTTCTATTTTTAGCAGGTTTCCATTTTTGGAAAGTTTCTATTTTTGGAAAGTTTCTATTTTTGGAAAATTTCTATTTTTGGAAAGTTTCTATTTTTGGAAAGTTTCCAAATTTAGAAAGTTCTATTTTTAGAAAGTTTTGAAGTTAGGAAAGTTTCCTTATTTAGAAAGTCAACAGAAGTCAACTGAAAGTCAAAGTCAACCGAAAGTCAACTCAAAAGTCAACCTTGGTCAAACATGGTCAATGTAAATTTTAAAAGTGTAAGTTATAATAATAATATAAGTTATAACGTTTATTAAAGTTAAATATGTCTAGTTATGTCATAACATAAGTTTAATTAAATTAAAATGAATTATTAAAGTTAATATAAGTTTAAATGGTATGATTAATATAACATAAGTATTTAATTAATTAATTAAATATTAGTCATAATGTAAGTATTATTAATTAATAATAAATTTTAAATCATATCATAAGTATTATTAATTAATAATGAATTATTAATCATATCATAAGTTTCTAATTATAATTATTAAATCATAAGTATTTAATAATTAAATTATAATTAAATAATAACTAAGCCTTATAATAATTAAATAATTAATTAATCCTTATTATAAGTCTTATTATAATAATCTCATTATATAAGTTTAATACTTATCATAAGTATTTTCCATTAATAATGAAGTATCATTTATAATATGTTTAATTAAAATGTTAATTAAATCATAAGTATTAATTAAATGATATAATAAATATATATCATAAGTCTTAAATAATAATAATAATTACTTTTTATATCATAAGTAATTAAATGATAATGAAATCCATTATTTATATCATAAGTTTAATAATAAATCCCAAGTTTTAAATCAAAAGTTCATCGGGTCGTATCCTGAGCCCCGGGTGTCGGTTCTCGGCGAGCCTTACATATATCTCCGCCTAAGCAAACCACCCGACACTTTGGTACACTCAATAACACACCATGAACAGCCCACAAGTCGTGATATACAGCCAATACACTACTTGGAACTTCAATTCAATCAAAAACGTGTTTTAGACGTAACGGGTGATTCGTGGCTCGGGTTGAGATGACCCGAACATGAAAGTTCGCCCCACCATCAGCCCTAACACACTAACACACCCTAAAGTCACCAAATATGGTTACAAAGTCGGACCAAACCTGGTTCATAACAATATCACATTTCAATTTCAACAAAATACCATTTTGATCGAATCTAGGGCTCCGGGAATCGAAACGGTATGAATCCGGAGTCTAAAATTAATGTCTTGATGAGAGGAACTCATTTATATACTTTATTTTAACTTTTATAACAGTCACAATAACAGAAAGACACGAAATAGCTGCTGTCCCAATTATATCAAACCGAAAACATATGTATTCGAGTAATTTCTATGCATACAAACACCATTACAACAACAAGTAATCATCATACTATTAATATATAATCAAAATACAGAAATATAATGAAAAATCAAAAGTTCTAGGGTTAGGGTTTATACCCTAATCAAGAAACGAGAAGTATAATCGCGTAGAGAACGGAACGAGGAACGCGTTGATGCATTTTAATCCTTGATCCAAGCTATATGTTGAAGCAAGATGATGATGATGATGATGGGTGTGGTGGGTGACGGCCAAGAGAGCAAAAAGGAGGGAGAGAGAGCAAAACAAGAAATTAGGTTTTGATAAAAGAAAATGGAATGTGAAAAATAAAATGAAATATGGGAAAAATGGGGAGTATACTCCCTCCCCCCTTGAAATTTCGGCTGAATGGGGGTGTGTGGAGTGGGCCCCACTAGCCCAAGTTGCTAAGTGATTAATTCCTGATGGCCCGAAAGCCCGAACGAGTCCCGAAACGCGAAAACGCACTTACGCGATTAAAAATCCGGAAAGATAATAAACGCGCGACGAAAAATAAATATAAATACCCTATATAATTATATGACCTTAAAATATCATATTTAAAATAATTAGGATTTAAATATCCCAAAAACGCGACCGTTGGTTTGAAAACCGAAAAGATTCGCCGGACAGAAATCCGCGACACGTAGAAACGTACGATTTAAAATATGAATACAAATATTCATTTAACACATAATAATTAATATATTATTACAAAAATAATAATATAGGTCATAGAAATGACGTGGCACGAATAACAGTTAACGGTCGTTAAATAATTAACGGTAAAAGATAACGGAAAAAGTAGGGTCGTTACAGTACCTTCCCGTTACGGAAATTTCGTCCCGAAATTTAAGCAGGTGCAGGGGTTTTCTCATCATTTGGGAACAAATGCGGGTACTTCTGCCTCATCTAACCTTCACGCTCCCAAGTGAACTCGGGATCGCGCCTGGCGTTCCATCTAGCTTGAACAATAGGAATTCTACTCTGCTTAAGAGTCTTAACCTCTCGATCCATAATCTCGACAGGTTCCTCAATAAAATGGAGTTGTTTATCAACATGAAGTTCCTCCAAAGGAATAGTCTGATCAAATTCAGCCAAGCACTTCTTTAAATTCGAAATATGGAAAACATCGTGAACAGCACTGAGTTTTTGTGGCAATTTCAAACGATAAGCCACGGGTCCAACTCTCTCAATTATTTCGAAAGGTCCAACAAATCGAGGAGTCAACTTTCCCCCTTTTACCAATACGTATCACGCCCTTCCAAGGCAATACCTTCAACATAACATGATCACCGACCTGAAATTCAATATCGTTCCTTCTCTTATTGGCATAGCTCTTTTGCCGATTTCTGACGGTTCTCAATCCTTCCTTAATCTGTACGATCTTCTCGGTAGTCTCATGAATAATGTCTGGACCTGTGAGTTGAGCATCCCCAACCTCATTCCAACAGACAGGAGACCTACACTTTCTACCATACAGAGCTTCAAACGGTGCGGCTTTAATACTTGCATGATAGCTGTTGTTATAAGAAAGCTTAGCCAACGACAAGTATCTATCCCTACAATTACCAAAATCAATTACGCACGCCCTCAACATGCCTTCTAACGTTTGGATGGTCCTTTAATTCTGACCGTCCGACGGTGGATGATAAGCGGTGCTCATATCCAATTTAGTTCCCAAAGCATCTTGTAAAGACTGCCAAAACCTCGCCGTAAATCGACTGTCTTGATCCGAAATAATAGATACGGGAACACCATGCCTCAAAACAATTTCCTTCAATTATAAACGGGTAGGCTTCTCCCTCGAATCAGTTTCCTTAATCGGTAAGAAATGAGCTGATTTTGTGAGTCGGTCACAATCACCCAAATGGCGTCGTAACCACCCACAACTCATAATAACTTCGTAATAAAATCCATTGTAATACCTTCCCACTTCCACTCGGGAATCTCAGGTTGCACCAAAAGTCCAGACGGTTTCTAATGTTCAGCCTTAACCTTAGCACAGGTCAAACAGTTAACCACATACGTAGCCATATCAGCTTTCAAATTAGGCCACCAATACAGCTCCTTAAGATCATGATACATCTTTCCTGAACCAGGATGAATAGAGTACCCATACTTATGAGCCTCATCTAAAACAAGTTTCGTAGATCACCAAACTTCGGAACCCAAAGGTATCCCGTAAAAATACCGAGTGCCATCGGTTCGTACCTCAAACTGTCTACTTAGGCCTTTGACCTTCCCGTTACGAAATTTTCCTCCTTCAAGGCTTCTTGTTGAGCTGCAAGAATCTGCCTAGCGAGGTTTGTTTGAATTGTCATATTCAAGGCCCTAAACTTACGAGGTTCAACTCTCTCTTTTCGACTCAAAGCATCGGCTACAACATTGGCCTTTCCAGGATGATATAGAAGTTCAAAATCATAATCGTTCAACGTCTCAACCCATCTTCGCTGTCTCATATTTAGCTGTTTTTGATCAAGAATATGTTGAAGACTTTTGTGATCAGTGTACACTGCACATTTGACCCCATATAAGTAATGTCTCCAATTCTTGAGTGCGAATATAACAACTCCCAATTCTAAATCATGGGTTGTATAATTCTGCTCGTGGATCTTCAACTGCCATGACGCATATGCAATAACCTTCTTTCGTTGCATCAAAACACAACCAAAGTCTTGACACGAAGCATCACAATAGATAACAAAATCATCATTACCCTCAGGTAGTGATAATATCGGTGCAGAAGTTAACTTCTTCTTCAGAGTTTGGAAAGCAGACTCTTGTTCACTCTTCCACTCGTACTTCTTCCCCTTATGCGTTAAAGCAGTCAGAGGTTTCGCTACTCGTGAAAAATCTTGAATGAACCTTCTATAATAGCCTGCTAATCCTAGAAACTGGCGAATCTGAGTAGGAGTTTTCGGAACTTCCCACTTTTCAATCGCCTCAATCTTAGCAGAATCAACTTGTATTCCCTATTTACTAACAATATGTCCGAGGAAATTGAACTTCTCTTAACCAGAAAGCACACTTAGAGAACTTAGCGTACAACTCTTCTTTCCTCAACAGATCAAGCACTAACTTCAAATGTTCTTCGCCCTTCATCACTCTTAGAATAAATAAGGATGTGGTCGATGAAAACAGTAACGAATTTGTCCAGATAGGGTCTACACACACGGTTCATGAGGTCCATGAACACAACAGGTGCATTTGTCAATCTGAACGGCATAACAAGAAATTCAAAGTGACTATAACGGGTACATAAAGCGGTTTTCAGAATATCAGTTTCTTTAGCGCGTAATTGGTGATAACCGGAACGAAGATCAATCTTATAATAAACGGACGAACCTTGAAGTTGATCGAACAGATCATCAATTCTCGGAAGAGGGTAACGGTTTTTAACAGTAAGCTCGTTCAATTCACGATAATCAATACACAAACGAAATGAACCATCTTTCTTCTCAACGAACAAAACGGGAGCTCCCCAAGGGGACGAACTGGGACGGATGAAATAAAGTTGCAATAATGAAGGAAGAAATAAATATGGAGTAGTCACATCGGTGGCATAGATATTTAAGGCAATTCTCTCAAAGGAGTTAACGAGGATCATGGACTCCAAAGTAAATTTTCATTATATTTCCGAAAGGAAGACGTATGAAAGGTGTGATAATTCAATGAGAGTGAACTTCCTTGTACAATGAGCGAGGAAGTCTAGGATTCATCCATATTCTTAAATTTATGTGCGGATGAAAAGAACGCGAATCATGGGTTATAAGGAATGGCCGACTCCAGGTTAGATGAATCTCCAAAAATAATTTCGTGCACCCTAAAGTATCGAATCCTAGGATTGATGTTTACGAGGGTGTTGCGGTTGACAGCGAAAATTGAGAGTAGAAACTCCTCAAACGGTCTAGAGTAATATATATCCATGATACCCATTATAACAACAGCTGGGGTAGAACCCGCCTAGCGCCTTTTCTACAATAAGGTGACCATCGAGGGTACCCCAGAAAATTGATTTATCGGTCCGCGTTTCGGCCATGTCCAACCATAAGAGATAAAATCTAATGAGCGCAAAGACTCTCCAACAAATTTACAAAGCCGGCCCCCAAAGTGGTGTATGAGTTTCTATCAATGAACTTAATGGTAAGTTTCATCCTTAAACGGAGGATGAGGAGAACTGTGATCCAAACACTCGGTAGAGTAATGCGAAAATTCTAATGTAATCAATCAAAGGAGTTTTGAAAAAGCTTTAAACGTCTGATGTAACCCCATAAATGGAGCGAAGCTCTTAGTAAATTTAGAAGTATGTACAACGTGTACCATTTTACGTAAAACAATTTGAGTTAACTAGACAACTCGACATGAGTGATTTTAAAATAATTTTGAAGGTACAATTTAGTGTATACTAGCCAAAATAGGTAAGGGTAAATTTATCCATTCGAATTCATACGTACATATATGATTTTATAATTAGTATACATGACAAAATATTTCATTACTTCTATTCGCCCATAAATCTCGTGAGAACCGCCCAATTACACAAATGTGTAAAATTTTTAATGAAAAGCAGGGTATCCGCATCACAGAGGTTACGAGTTGAAGTAAGATCGTTAAAGCTCGGGTGATGGACTTGAATCGTCTTGCGACATCTCTTCAATAAATGCTACGAGGTCATGAAAACCAATGAGTTAAATAATGTCTTGACTTTTATCAGAACACAAGTCCTTGGGTCAAAACTATTCACGTGCGAAGCTGTCACTAACAAGCGAGTTATAAATGATAAAACATGGGGTAGGTAGTTCGGTTAAGATGAGTCTCTCGCATATCAACAAATAAGATAATGAGTATCTTCCTTACTCATGTAATAACGTTAGAATTTCCGAATGAGTGGTGTACAAATTTTCTCTGACTCGCTTTCTATTCCTCATGTCACAATATTGGGACTTTTTATGAATTAACGTAATATAATCACGTTGGCCTGACGCCATTATATTTCACTAACTCATAGTTCCATTCCAATATCACTACATAAGGTCAGGACACGTGGTCAACCTCGAATTTCAACACAATTTCCCTAAAACAATTTCTTAACAATGTGCTAAGGATAGCACAAGAGACAAAGACATCGAAAGTAATGAATAGGAGTAATGGTGACATGAAAATGTCTTCGAAGTACCAAGAATCTCTAAAAGTCAAGGATGACGTTTTTCGGTTCAAAAACCAAAGCACATAGGCACAACGGCACAATGGCATGTAATGTAACAAAAATGTTATATACCCAAACACAATAGCTGACATTGAAATGCCGAGCCTTAAGAAGTCAAGAATGACATCTCGCGTAATATAACTCAAACGTTATATACATAACCATAATAGATGACATAGAAATGCCGAGAATTCTAGAACACGTAATGTAACTTAAACGTTATATCAATAAACACTAATTATGACATAGAAATGTCGAGAATTCCAGAAGTCAAGAATGACACCCCCTCGGTTTCACTAACCGAGGTGTTCCTTTAAAAGATGAACTCGCATGAATCGGAGAATAAGTTTAAATCGGAATGGGAGTTCCTCCCGGATTCAGAACATAATAGAGATGTATGTATGATAACAATATACATACCAACACGACACAAATAATCACATATAATAATATATAATAGGCCGGGCTGTAGACTAGACTCACTAATGCACCCTATTGACCCGGGTAACGACATCAATGCGGCCTAATTCCCTACAACCAGAGCTCTGATACCAACTGTGATGACTCCGTCAAAACACTTAACGGCTCCGTCACTTGGTCCCACAGCTTGATCGAAACTCTATATGAATTTAATAAAACAACCTTGCATTCTTTATTTAAAAATGATTTCCTATAAAGGAAATCTACTAAAATGTATAAGTTTAGAAAAACTATACAATAATACTTTAACCAAAAGTTGACCAAAACAAAGTCAACAAACAACCACTATTTAATGTAACAAAATAGAATGCAAGTTAATGTTTAACAAAAGCTGCCATCATAAATATGCAGACTCTCTAAGCACAGCGAAAGCAGTCAATCATAAACCTGAGAATAAAACATGCGAGTAACTGTCAACAAAAATGTTGAGTGAATTATAGGTTTAATATTGCAAACAATATTTAATTTAAACAATAAAAATTTATGTTTGAAAACATAAAACTCCTTTTAAACCACCAAATTATATGCTAGAAAACATATAATAAAACATTATTCCATTTTCCGTGAGCCACCTGGTAACCACTTAACCCTTTATTTACCCTTGCCAAACACAATAAATAATATACACCGAACAAGTGTATCTTCAACTAAATACGAAGTACTAAACATTCCGATTATAAATTGCTAGCGCGACTAGCTCGAAATGGGGTTGTCAAACCCGATAGATCTATCCATAGGATTCGCGTTCACCAGTAGAAACCAGTGATTACAGTTACCAGACTAGGGAATATTTTTGTTCAACTCACAATGAATAATTTAAACCAACTTCCACTTGTCCAAAATATAAAATAAATTGCATGTATTCTCATCCCAAAAGATTTAAATAGAAAAATGGGACTATAACTCACCTTATTAGCAAACGAAGTAACCACACAATTATGCGAACAGCAAATGAAGTAAAGTGATCATGAATGATCACAACGCCGACCTATAAATAAAGCAGGTCGATATAAATAACTAACTTAGGTCAAGTCTTAGTATGATAGCTATTGTACATGTTGCAAGTAGACATAGAACAATACTCAATATGCATCGGTTTGATCGGAACAGCTTACGGACACACACTTTCTATTTTTAGAAAGTTTCTATTTTTAGCAGGTTTCCATTTTTGGAAAGTTTCTATTTTTGGAAAGTTTCTATTTTTGGAAAATTTCTATTTTTGGAAAGTTTCTATTTTTGGAAAGTTTCCAAATTTAGAAAGTTCTATTTTTAGAAAGTTTTGAAGTTAGGAAAGTTTCCTTATTTAGAAAGTCAACAGAAGTCAACTGAAAGTCAAAGTCAACCGAAAGTCAACTCAAAAGTCAACCTTGGTCAAACATGGTCAATGTAAATTTTAAAAGTGTAAGTTATAATAATAATATAAGTTATAACGTTTATTAAAGTTAAATATGTCTAGTTATGTCATAACATAAGTTTAATTAAATTAAAATGAATTATTAAAGTTAATATAAGTTTAAATGGTATGATTAATATAACATAAGTATTTAATTAATTAATTAAATATTAGTCATAATGTAAGTATTATTAATTAATAATAAATTTTAAATCATATCATAAGTATTATTAATTAATAATGAATTATTAATCATATCATAAGTTTCTAATTATAATTATTAAATCATAAGTATTTAATAATTAAATTATAATTAAATAATAACTAAGCCTTATAATAATTAAATAATTAATTAATCCTTATTATAAGTCTTATTATAATAATCTCATTATATAAGTTTAATACTTATCATAAGTATTTTCCATTAATAATGAAGTATCATTTATAATATGTTTAATTAAAATGTTAATTAAATCATAAGTATTAATTAAATGATATAATAAATATATATCATAAGTCTTAAATAATAATAATAATTACTTTTTATATCATAAGTAATTAAATGATAATGAAATCCATTATTTATATCATAAGTTTAATAATAAATCCCAAGTTTTAAATCAAAAGTTCATCGGGTCGTATCCTGAGCCCCGGGTGTCGGTTCTCGGCGAGCCTTACATATATCTCCGCCTAAGCAAACCACCCGACACTTTGGTACACTCAATAACACACCATGAACAGCCCACAAGTCGTGATATACAGCCAATACACTACTTGGAACTTCAATTCAATCAAAAACGTGTTTTAGACGTAACGGGTGATTCGTGGCTCGGGTTGAGATGACCCGAACATGAAAGTTCGCCCCACCATCAGCCCTAACACACTAACACACCCTAAAGTCACCAAATATGGTTACAAAGTCGGACCAAACCTGGTTCATAACAATATCACATTTCAATTTCAACAAAATACCATTTTGATCGAATCTAGGGCTCCGGGAATCGAAACGGTATGAATCCGGAGTCTAAAATTAATGTCTTGATGAGAGGAACTCATTTATATACTTTATTTTAACTTTTATAACAGTCACAATAACAGAAAGACACGAAATAGCTGCTGTCCCAATTATATCAAACCGAAAACATATGTATTCGAGTAATTTCTATGCATACAAACACCATTACAACAACAAGTAATCATCATACTATTAATATATAATCAAAATACAGAAATATAATGAAAAATCAAAAGTTCTAGGGTTAGGGTTTATACCCTAATCAAGAAACGAGAAGTATAATCGCGTAGAGAACGGAACGAGGAACGCGTTGATGCATTTTAATCCTTGATCCAAGCTATATGTTGAAGCAAGATGATGATGATGATGATGGGTGTGGTGGGTGACGGCCAAGAGAGCAAAAAGGAGGGAGAGAGAGCAAAACAAGAAATTAGGTTTTGATAAAAGAAAATGGAATGTGAAAAATAAAATGAAATATGGGAAAAATGGGGAGTATACTCCCTCCCCCCTTGAAATTTCGGCTGAATGGGGGTGTGTGGAGTGGGCCCCACTAGCCCAAGTTGCTAAGTGATTAATTCCTGATGGCCCGAAAGCCCGAACGAGTCCCGAAACGCGAAAACGCACTTACGCGATTAAAAATCCGGAAAGATAATAAACGCGCGACGAAAAATAAATATAAATACCCTATATAATTATATGACCTTAAAATATCATATTTAAAATAATTAGGATTTAAATATCCCAAAAACGCGACCGTTGGTTTGAAAACCGAAAAGATTCGCCGGACAGAAATCCGCGACACGTAGAAACGTACGATTTAAAATATGAATACAAATATTCATTTAACACATAATAATTAATATATTATTACAAAAATAATAATATAGGTCATAGAAATGACGTGGCACGAATAACAGTTAACGGTCGTTAAATAATTAACGGTAAAAGATAACGGAAAAAGTAGGGTCGTTACAATAATGGTTTACAATAGAAATATATTACATCGACATATGTTTCTTGAATGCAGTTTTTACATAATATCATATAAACATGGACTCCAAATCTTGTCCTTATTTTAATATGCAACAGCGGAAGCTCTTAATATTCACCTGAGAATAAACATGCTTTAAACGTCAACAAAAATGTTGGTGAGTTATAGGTTTAACCTATATATATATATATATATATATATATATATATATATATATATATATATATATATATATATATATATATATATATATATATATATATATATATATATATATATATATATATATATCAATCGTAACAATAGACCACAAGATTTCATATTTCAATATACATCCCATACATAGAGATAAAAATCATTCATATGGTGAACACCTGGTAACCGACATTAACAAGATGCATATATAAGAATATCCCCATCATTCCGGGACACCCTTCGGATATGATATAAATTTCGAACTACTAAAGCATCCAGTACTTTGGATGGGGTTTGTTAGGCCCAATAGATCTATCTTTAGGATTCGCGTCAATTAGTGTGTCTGTTCCCTAATTCTTAGATTACCAGACTTAAAAAAAAGGGGCATATTCGATTTCGATAATTCAACCATAGAATGTAGTTTCACGTACTTGTGTCTATTTTGTAAATCATTTATAAAACCAGCATGTATTCTCATCCCAAAAATATTAGATTTTAAAAATGGGACTATAACTCACTTTCACAGATTTTTACTTCGTCGGGAAGTAAGACTTGGCCACTGGTCGATTCACGAACCTATAACAAATATGTACATATATATCAAAGTATATTCAAAATATATTTACAACACTTTTAATACATTTTGATGTTTTAAGTTTATTAAGTCAGCTGTCCTCGTTAGTAACCTACAACTAGTTGTCCAACGTTTGATGTACAGAAAAAAATTGATATATATTATCTTGAATCAATCCACGACCCAGTGTATACACGTCTCAGGCTAGATCACAAATCAAAGTATATATATTTTTGGAATCAACCTCAACCCTGTATAGCTAACTCCCACATTACTGCATATAGAGTGTCTATGGTTGTTCCAAATAATATATACACATGGGTCGATATGATATGTCAAAACATTTGCATACGTGTCTATGGCATCCCAAGATTACATAATATATTAGAATACATGTATAATACAATATAAGTTAGCTAGGATATGATTAATATAGATTTGTTACCAATTTTCACGTTGCTACAACAAGAAAAATTATCCAATCTTGTTTTACCCATAACTTCTTCATTTTAAATCCATTTTGAGTGAATCAAATTGCTATGGTTTCATATTGAACTCTATTTTATGAATCTAAACAGAAAAAGTATAGGTTTATAGTCAGAAATATAAGTTACAAGTCATTTTTGTAAAGGTAGTCATTTCAGTCGAAAGAACGACGTCTAGATGACCATTTTAGAAAACATACTTCCACTTTGAGTTTAACCATGATTTTTGGATATAGTTTCATGTTCATAAGAAAAATCATTTTCCCAGAAGAACAACTTTTAAATCAAAGTTTATCATAGTTTTTAATTAACTAACCCAAAACAGCCCGCGGTGTTACTACGACGGCGTATGTCCGGTTTTACAGTGTTCTTCGTGTTTTCAGGTTTTAAATCATTAAGTTAGTATATCATATAGATATAGAACATGTGTTTAGTTGATTTTAAAAGTCAAGTTAGAAGGATTAACTTTTATTTGCGAACAAGTTTAAAATTAACTAAACTATGTTCTAGTGATTACAAGTTTAAACCTTCGAATAAGATAGCTTTATATGTATGAATCGAATGATGTTATGAACATCATTACTACCTCAAGTTTTCTGGATAAACATACTGTAAATGAGAAAAATGGATCTAGCTTCAAAGGATCCTTGGATGGCTTGAAAGTTCTTGAAGCAGAATCATGACACGAAAACAAGTTCAAGTAAGATTTTCACTCGAAATAAGATTGTTATAGTTATAGAAATTGAATCAAAGTTTGAATATGAGTATTACCTTGTATTAGAAAGATATCTTAATGTAAATAATAAAGATTTCTTGAGGTTAGATGATCACTCTACAAGATTGGAAGTAAGCTAGCAAACTTGGAAGTATTCTTGATTTTATGAAACTAGAACTTGTAGAATTTATGAAGAACACTTAGAACTTGAAGATAGAACTTGAGAGAGACTAATTAGATGAAGAAAATTGAAGAATGAAAGTGTTTGTAGGTGTTTTTGGTCGTTGGTATATGGATTAGATATAAAGGATGTGTAATTTTGTTTACATGTAAATAAGTCATGAATGATTACTCATATTTTTGTAATTTTATGAGATATTTCATGCTAGTTGCCAAATGATGGTTCCCACATGTGTTAGGTGACTCACATGGGCTGCTAAGAGCTGATCATTGGAGTGTATATACCAATAGTACATCCATCTAAAAGCTGTGTATTGTACGAGTATGAATACGGGTGCATACGAGTAGAATTGTTGATGAAACTGAACGAGGATGTAATTGTAAGAATTTTTGTTAAGTAGAAGTATTTTGATAAGTGTCTTGAAGTCTTTCAAAAGTGTATGAATACATATTAAAACACTACATGTATATACATTTTAACTGAGTCGTTAAGTCATCGTTAGTCGTTACATGTAAGTGTTGTTTTGAAACCTTTAGGTTAACGATTTTGTTAAATGTTGTTAACCCATTGTTTATTAAATCAAATGAGATGTTAAATTATTACATTATCATGATATCATGATGTATTAATATATCTTAATATGATATATATACATTAAATGTCGTTACAACGATAATCGTTACATATATGTCTCGTTTCAAAATCATTAAGTTAGTAGTCTTGTTTTTACATATGTAGTTCATTGTTAATATACTTAATGATATGTTTACTTATCATAATATCATGTTAACTATATATATATCCATATATATGTCATCATATAGTTTTTACAAGTTTTAACGTTCGTGAATCGCCGATCAACTTGGGTGGTCAATTGTCTATATGAAACCTATTTCAATTAATCAAGTCTTAACAAGTTTGATTGCTTAACATGTTGGAAACATTTAATCATGTAAATATCAATTTCATTTAATATATAAAAACATGGAAAAGTTCGGGTCACTACAGTACCTACCCGTTAAATAAATTTCGTCCCGAAATTTTAAGCTGTTGAAAGTGTTGACGAATCTTCTGGAAATAGATGCGGGTATTTCTTCTTCATCTGATCTTCATGCTCCCAGGTGAACTCGGGTCCTCTACGAGCATTCCATCGAACCTTACCAATCGGTATCTTGTTTTGTTTATGTCTCTTAACCTCACGATCCATTATTACGACGGGTTCTTCAATGAATTGAAGTTTTTCATTGATTTGGATTTCGTCCAACAGAATAGTGAGATCTTCTTTAGCAAAACATTTCTTCAAATTCGAGACGTGGAAAGTGTTATGTACATTCGCAAGTTGTTGAGGTAACTCAAGTCGGTAAGCTACTGGTCCGACACGATCAATAATCTTGAATGGTCCAATATACCTTGGATTTAATTTCCCCCGTTTACCAAATCGAACAACACCTTTCCAAGGTGCAACCTTAAGCATGACCATTTCTCCAATTTCAAATTCTATGTCTTTTCTTTTAATGTCGGCGTAGCTCTTTTGTAGACTTTGGGCGGTTTTCAACCGTTGTTGAATTTGGATGATCTTCTCGGTAGTTTCTTGTATTATCTCCGGACCCGTAATCTGTCTATCCCCCACTTCACTTCAACAAATCAGAGACCTGTACTTTCTACCATAATGTGCTTCAAACGGCACCATCTCAATGCTTGAATGGTAGCTGTTGTTGTAGGAAAATTCTGCTAACGGTAGATGTCGATCCCAACTGTTTCCGAAATCAATAACACATGCTCGTAGCATGTCTTCAAGCGTTTGTATCGTCCTTTCGCTCTGCCCATCAGTTTGTGGATGATAGGCAGTATTCATGTCTAGACGAGTTCCTAATGCTTGCTGTAATGTCTGCCAGAATCTTGAAATAAATCTGCCATCCCTATCAGAGATAATAGAGATTGGTGTTCCATGTCTGGAGATGACTTCCTTCAAATACAGTCGTGCTAACTTCTCCATCTTGTCATCTTCTCTTATTGGCAGAAAGTGTGCTGACTTGGTGAGACGATCAACTATCACCTAAATAGTATCATAACCACTTGCAGTCCTTGGCAATTTAGTAATGAAATCCATGGTAATGTTTTCCCATTTCCATTCCGGGATTTCAGGTTGTTGTAGTAATGAAATCCATGGTAATGTTTTCCCATTTCCATTCCTACATATTTAGCAATATCAGCTTTCATACCTGGCCACCAAAAATGTTTTTTAAGATCCTTGTACATCTTCACCGTTCCAGGATGTATTAAGTATCTGGTTTTATGAGCTTCTCTAAGTACCATTTCTCTCATATCTCCAAATTTTGGTACCCAAATTCTTTCAGCCCTATACCGGGTTCCGTCTTCCCGAATATTAAGATGCTTCTCCGATCCTTTGGGTATTTCATCCTTTAAATTTCCCTCTTTTAAAACTCCTTGTTGCGCCTCCTTTATTTGAGTAGTAAGGTTAGTGTGAATCATTATATTTATAGATTTTACTCGAATGAGTTCTCTGTCCTTTCTGCTCAAGGCATCGGCTACCATATTTGCCTTCCCCGGGTGGTAACGAATCTCAAAGTCGTAATTATTCAACAATTCAATCCACCTACGCCGCCTCATATTCAGTTGTTTCTGATTAAATATGTGTTGAAGACTTTTGTGGTCGGTATATATAATACTTTTGACCCCATATAAGTAGTGCCTCCAAGTCTTTAATGCAAAAACAACCGCGCCTAATTCCAAATCATGCGTCGTATAATTTTTCTCGTGAATCTTCAATTGTGTAGACGCATAAGCAATCACCTTCGTCCGTTGCATTAATACACAACCGAGACCTTGCTTTGATGCGTCACAATAAATCACAAAATCATCATTCCCTTCAGGTAATGAAAATATAGGTGCCGTAGTTAGCTTTTTCTTCAATAATTGAAACGCCTTCTCTTGTTCATCCTTCCATTCAAATTTCTTCCCTTTATGCGTTAATGCAGTCAAGGGTTTTGCTATTCTGGAGAAATCTTGGATGAATCTTCTGTAGTAACCAGCCAATCCTAAAAATTGACGTATATGCTTCGGAGTTTTTGGAGTTTCCCACTTTTCAACGGTTTCGATCTTTGCCGGGTCCACCTGGATACCTTCTTTGTTCACTATGTGACCGAAGAATTGAACTTCTTCCAACCAAAATGCACACTTTGAAAACTTAGCGTACAGTTTTTCTTTCCTCAATACTTCTAGCACTTTTCTCAAATATTCTTCGTGCTCTTGATCATTCTTTGAGTAAATAAGTATGTCATCGATGAAAACAATGACAAACTTGTCAAGATATGGCCCACACACTCGGTTCATAAGGTCCATGAACACAGCTGGTGCGTTAGTCAATCCAAACGGCATAACCATAAACTCGTAATGACCATAACGCGTCCTAAAAGCAGTTTTTGGAATATCATCCTCCTTTACTCGCATTTGATGATATCCAGAACGTAAATCGATCTTCGAATAAACCGACGAGCCTTGTAGTTGATCAAATAAGTCGTCAATTCTCGGCATTGGATAACGGTTTTTGATGGTAAGTTTGTTCAACTCTCTGTAGTCAATACACAACCTAAATGTACCATCCTTCTTCTTGACAAACAAAATAGGAGCTCCCCATGGTGATGTGTTTGGTCGAATGAAACCACGTTCTAATAGTTCTTGCAGTTGGCTTTGCAGTTCCTTCATCTCACTGGGTGCGAGTCTATAAGGAGCACGAGCTATTGGTGCAGCTCCTGGTACAAGATCTATTTGAAAATCAACAGATCGATGTGGAGGTAGTCCCGGTAATTCTTTCAGAAATACATCGGGAAATTCTTTTGCGACGGGAACATCATTGATGCTCTTTTCTTTAGTTTGTACTTTCTCGACGTGTGCTAGAACAGCATAGCAACCTTTTCTTATTATTTTTTGTGCCTTTAAATTACTAGTAAGATGTAGCTTCGTGTTACCCTTTTATCCGTACACCATTAAGGGTTCTCCTTCTTCTCGTACAATGCGAATTGCATTTTTATAACATACGATCTCTGCTTTCACCTTCTTCAGCCAGTCCATGCCAACTATTACATCAAAACTCCCTAACTCTACGGGTATCAAATCAATCTTAAATATTTCGCTACCCAGTTTAATTTCTCGATTCCGGCATATATAATCTGCTGAAATTAATTTACCGTTTGCTAATTCGAGTAAAAATTTACTATCCAACGGCGTCAATGGACAACTTAATTTAGCACAAAAATCTCTACTCATATAGCTTCTATCCGCACCCGAATCAAATAAAACGTAAGCAGATTTATTATCAATAAGAAATGTACCTGTAACAAGCTCCGGGTCTTCCTATGCCTCTGCCGCATTAATATTGAAAACTCTTCCACGGCCTTGTCCATTCGTGTTCTCCTGGTTCGGGCAATTTCTAATAATGTGGCCCGGTTTTCCACATTTATAACAAACTACATTGGCATAACTTGCTCCGACACTACTTGCTCCGCCATTACTCGTTCTGGCACCATTTGTTCCTTTCATTCTGTTAACCCCTGGTCCGTAGACCTCACACTTCATCGCGCTATGACCATTTCTTTTACACTTATTGCAAAATTTGGTGCAGAACCCCGAGTGATACTTTTCACACCTTTGGCATAGCTGCTTCTGATTGTTGTTGTTGTTGCGGTAGTTATTGTTGTTGGGATGATTGTTGTAGTTATTGTTGTTGTTGTTGTTGTTGTTGTTGTTGTTGTTGGACTGTTTGTTGTAGTTGCGATTGATGTTGCGATTGTTGGGATAGTTGTTGCGATTGTTGTTGTAATTGTTGTTGTTGTTATATTGGTGATTCTTATCACCGTTTTCCTCCCACTTTCTTTTGACTTGCTTCACATTGGCCTCTTCAGCCGACTGTTCTTTAATTCTTTCCTCAATCTTGTTCACTAGTTTGTGAGCCATTCTACATGCCTGTTATATGGAGGCGGGCTCGTGTGAACTTATATCTTCTTGGATTCTTTCCGGTAATCCTTTCACAAACGCGTCGATCTTCTCTTCCTCATCTTCGAACGCTCCCGGACACAATAGGCACAATTCTGTGAATCGTCTTTCGTACGTGGTAATATCAAATCCTTGGGTTCGTAACCCTCTAAGTTCTGTCTTGAGCTTATTGACCTCGGTTCTGGGACGGTACTTCTCGTTCATCAAGTGCTTGAATGCTGACCACATTAGTGCGTAAGCATCATCTTGTCCCACTTGCTCTAGATAGGTATTCCACCATGTTAACGTAGTACCTGTGAAGGTATGCGTAGCGTACTTCACTTTGTCCTCTTCAGTACACTTACTTATGGCAAACACCGATTCGACCTTCTCGGTCTACCATTTCAATATGATCGGTCCTTTGGTTCCATCAAATTTCAAAGGTTTGCAGGCAGTGAATTCTTTGTAGGTGCATCCTACACGATTTCTTGCGCTGTTAGCTGCATTGCTAGATTCGGAGTTATTATTGGTATGTAGCGCAGCCTGTATTGCGGCTATGCTTGAAGCAAGAAAGGCATGAAATTCCTCTTCGCTCATATTCAAGGTGTGTCGAGTAGTCGGTGCCATTTCCTTCAAAATAGTCAAATGAAACGAGTTAATCATATAGAATATCAAGAGTAGTCAATAGTATTTCGTAGCGTAATATGAACTTATTTATAAAAGCTCTTTCTTCATATTAGTACTCTTTAATTCGGGTAGTACCTACCCGTTAAGTTCATACTTAGTAGCTAACATACCATTTCAACTACTACAATTCTATATGAAAAACTAATCACAAAAAAAAATATCATATTCAAACCTTTATACAATAACTTGCAAACTTACAATACCGCTTTTTTTACATATAGCATGAAATATAGCACATAAAACTTTGATACAAAGTAGTTGCAAAGATAATTCTAGTTAATAAATAAGGCGTTCAGTAAAGGCAATAAAGACACGTAATTCATACGTCCAGAAACAGGTCATGCATTCTGGTTTTACTAGGACTACTTCCCATCCTTGGTTTTGTGGAACATAACCGTTGTGACCGATAGTAAGACAATGTGTTGTAACGTCGTCAAAAGGATGAAGGTTACGTAATGACCAACAGTCTCGTAATAATCTACAAACCTCATTTCTTACCCCAATTACCGACTCCGTCACTTGTGGGAACGTTTTGTTTAATAGTTGTAGCCCGATGTTCTTGTTCTCACTTTGGTGAGAAGCGAACATTACTAACCCGTAAGCATAACATGCTTCTTTATGTTGCATGTTAGCCGCTTTTTCTAAATCACGAAGTCCTATATTCGGATATATTGAGTCAAAATAATTTCTTAACCCGTTGCGTAAAATAGCATTTGGGTTCCCCGCAATATATGCGTCAAAGTAAACACATCGTAACTTATGGATTTCCCAATGTGATATCCCCCATCTTTTGAACGAAAGCCTTTTATAAACCAAGGCATTCTTGTAACGTTCTTCGAATGTCTTACAAACTGATCTCGCCTTAAATAGTTGTGCCGAGGAATTCTGACCGACTCTAGACAAGATTTCATCAATCATGTCTCCGGGTAGGTCTCTTAAAATATTGGGTTGTCTATCCATTTTGTGTTTTTAAACTGTAAAATAGACAAGAGTTAGATTCATAAAAAAAAATACTTATTAATACAAGCAATTTTTACATATATCATAAAGCATAAGCACACTATATTACATATATTACACCACACGAATACAACTATCTTATTCCGACTCGCTCGTTTCTTCTTCTTCGGTTTTGGTTCATTTTGCCAAGTTTCTAGGGATATATGATGTTCCCCTAATACGAGCCGTCGTTTTCCACATTGGTTTAGAAAAACCTGGTGGTTTAGAGGTCCCCGGGTTATTGTCACAACTTAAGAAATACGGGTGTTGACGATACGTATAAAGTTCATCGGGTTTGGAATCAAATTTCTCTATTTTTATGCCCTTTCCCTTATTGTTCTCTTTTGCCTTATTAAATTGTGTTGGGGTAATTTCTATAACATCATCGGAATCCTTGTCGGGATCCGATTCATTGGAGAATTGGTAATCCTCTCAATACTTTGCTTCCTTGGCGGAAACACCATTGACCATAATTAACTTTGGTCGGTTGGTTGAGGATTTTCTTCTACTTAACCGTTTTATTATTTCCCCCACTGGTTCTATTTCTTCTTCCGGTTCCGACTCTTCTTCCGGTTCCTCTTCGGGAACTTGTGAATCAGTCCACGAATCATTCCAATTTACATTTGACTCTTCATTATTATTAGGTGAGTCAATGGGACTTGTTCTAGAGGTAGACATCTATCACATAATATTAAACACGTTAAGAGATTAATATATCACATAATATTCACATGTTAAAAATATATAGTTTCCAACCAAATTTGTTAAGCAATCATTTTTCAAGTAAACAACGTCGAAGTCCAGACTCACTAATGCATCCTAACAAACTCGATAAGACACACTAATGCAAAATTCTGGTTCTCTAAGACCAACGCTCGGATACCAACTGAAATGTCCCGTTCATATTGATTATAAACGTTCCATATTAATTGATTTCGTTGCGAGGTTTTGACCTCTATATGAGACGTTTTTCAAAGACTGCATTCATTTTTAAAACAACCATAACCTTTATTTTATCAATAAAGGTTTCAAAAGAATTACGTAGATTATCAAATAATGATAATCTAAAATATACTATTTACACACGACCATTACATAATGGTTTACAATAGAAATATATTACATCGACATATGTTTCTTAAATGCAGTTTTTACACAATATCATACAAACATGGACTCTAAATCTTGTCCTTATTTTAGTATGCAACAGCGGAAGCTCTTAGTATTCACCTGAGAATAAACATGCTTTAAACGTCAACAAAAATGTTGGTGAGTTATAGGTTTAACCTATATATATATATATATCAAATTGTAACAATAGACCACAAGATTTCATATTTCAATACACATCCCATACATAGAGATAAAAATCATTCATATGGTGAACACCTGGTAACCGACATTAACAAGATGCATATATAAGAATATCCCCATCATTCCGGGACACCCTTCGGATATGATATAAATTTCGAAGTACTAAAGCATCCGGTACTTTGGATGGGGTTTGTTAGGCCCAATAGATCTATCTTTAGGATTCGCGTCAATTAGGGTGTCTGTTCCCTAATTCTTAGATTACCAGACTAAATAAAAAGGGGCATATTCGATTTCGATAATTCAACCATAGAATGTAGTTTCACGTACTTGTGTCTATTTTGTAAATCATTTATAAAAATTGCGCATGTATTCTCAGCCCAAAAATATAAAGGGTAAAAAGGCAAATGAAACTCACTTTCACAGATTTTTACTACGTCGGGAAGTAAGACTTGGCCATTGGTCGATTCACGAACCTATAACAAATATGTACATATATATCAAAGTATATTCAAAATATATTTACAACACTTTTAATACATTTTGATGTTTTAAGTTTATTAAGTCAGCTGTCCTCGTTAGTAACCTACAACTAGTTGTCTAACGTTAGATGTACAGAAAAAAAATTGATATATATTATCTTGAATCAATCCACGACCCAGTGTATACACGTATCAGGCTAGATCACAACTCAAAGTATATATATTTTTGGAATCAACCTCAACCCTGTATAGCTAACTCCCACATTACTGCATATAGAGTGTCTATGGTTGTTCCAAATAATATATACACATGGGTCGATATGATCTGTCAAAACATTTGCATATGTGTCTATG
Organism: Rutidosis leptorrhynchoides; assembly: GCF_046630445.1. Classification (NCBI taxonomy): domain Eukaryota; kingdom Viridiplantae; phylum Streptophyta; class Magnoliopsida; order Asterales; family Asteraceae; genus Rutidosis; species Rutidosis leptorrhynchoides. The sequence goes on along the minus strand of NC_092341.1, from coordinate 116,530,850 downwards.
GTATCCCAAGATTACATAATATATTAGAATACATTTATAATACAATATAAGTTAGCTAGGATATGATTTGTATAGAATTGTTAATATTTCCCGTAGCTACAAAAATAAAAAATATCCAATCTTGTTTTACCCATAACTTCTTCATTTTAAATCCGTTTTGAGTGAATCAAATTGCTATGGTTTCATATTGAACTCTATTTTATGAATCTAAACAGAAAAATTATAGGTTTATAGTCAGAAATATAAGTTATAAGTCATTTTTGTAAGAGGTAGTCATTTCAGTCGAAAGAACGACGTCTTGATGACCATTTTGAAAAACATACTTCCACTTTGAGTTTAACTATGATTTTTGGATATAGTTTCATGTTCATAAGAAAAATAATTTTCCCAGAAGAATAACTTTTAAATCAAAGTTTATCATAGTTTTTAATTATCAAACCCAAAACAGCCCGCGGTGTTACTACGACGGCGTAAATCCGGTTTTACGGTGTTTTTCGTGTTTCCAGGTTTTAAATCATTAAGTTAGCATATCATATAGATATAGAACATGTGTTTAGTTGATTTTAAAAGTCAAGTTAGAAGGATTAACTTTTGTTTGCGAACAAGTTTAGAATTAACTAAACTATGTTCTAGTGATTACAAGTTTAAATCTTCGAATAAGATAGCTTTATATGTATGAATTGAATGATGTTATGAACATCATTACTACCTCAAGTTTTGTGGATAAACCTACTGGAAAAGAGACAAATGGATCTAGCTTCAAAGGATCTTGGATGGCTTGAAAGTTCTTGAAATAGAATCATGACACGAAAACAAGTTCAAGTAAGATTTCCACTCGAAATAAGATTGTTATAGTTATAGAAATTGAATCAAAGTTTGAATATGAGTATTACCTTATATTAGAAAGATATCTTACTGTAAATAAGAAAGATTTCTTGAGGTTGGATGATCACTCTACAAGATTGGAAGTAAGCTAGCAAACTTGGAAGTAATCTTGATTTTATGAAACTAGAACTTGTAGAATTTATGAAGAACACTTAGAACTTGAAGATAGAACTTGAGAGAGATTAATTAGATGAAGAAAATTGAAGAATGAAAGTGTTTGTAGGTGTTTTTGGTCGTTGTTATATGGATTAGATATAAAGGATGTGTAATTTTGTTTACATGTAAATAAGTCATGAATGATTACTCATATTTTTGTAATTTTATGAGATATTTCATGCTAGTTGCCAAATGATGGTTCTCACATGTGTTAGGTGACTCACATGGGCTGCTAAGAGCTGATCATTGGAGTGTATGCACCAATAGTACATACATCTAAAGGCTGTGTATTGTACGAGTACGAATACGGGTGCATACGAGTAGAATTGTTGATGAAACTGAACGAGGATGTAATTGTAAGCATTTTTGTTAAGTAGAAGTATTTTGATAAGTGTCTTGAAGTCTTTAAAAAGTGTATGAATACATATTAAAACACTACATGTATATACATTTTAACTGAGTCGTTAAGTCATCGTTAGTCGTTACATGTAAGTGTTGTTTTGAAACCTTTAGGTTAACGATCTTGTTAAATGTTGTTAACCAATTGTTTATTAAATCAAATGAGATGTTAAATTATTAAATTATCATGATATCATGATGTATTAATGTATCTTAATATGATATATATACATTAAATGTCGTTACAACGATAATCGTTACATATATGTCTCGTTTCAAAATCATTAAGTTAGTAGTCTTGTTTTTACATATATAGTTCATTGCTAATATACTTAATGATATGTTTACTTATCATAATATCATGTTAACTATATATATATCCATATATATGTCATCATATAGTTTTTACAAGTTTTAACGTTTGTGAATCGCCGGTCAAGTTGGGTGGTCAATTGTCTATATGAAACCTATTTCAATTAATCAAGTCTTAACAAGTTTGATTGCTTAACATGTTGGAAACACTTAATCATGTAAATAACAATTTCATTTAATATATATATAAACATGGAAAAGTTCGGGTCACTACATGATATCCCCCATCTTTCGAACGAAAGCCTTTTATAAATCAAGGCATTCTTGGAACGTTCTTCGAATGTCTTACAAACTGATCTCGCCTTAAATAGTTGTGCCGAGGAATTCTGATCGACTCTAGACAAGATTTCATCAATCATGTCTCCGGGTAGGTCTCTTAAAATATTGGGTTGTCTATCCATTTTGTGTTTTTATACTGTAAAATAGACAAGAGTTAGATTCATAAAAAAATACTTATTAATACAAGCAATTTTTACATATATCATAAAGCATAAGCACACTATATTACATATATTACACCACACGAATACAACTATCTTATTCCGACTCGCTCGTTTCTTCTTCTTCGGTTTTGGTTCGTTTTGCCAAGTTTCTAGGGATATATGATGTTCCCCTAATACGATCCGTCGTTTTCCACATTGGTTTAGAAAAACCTGGTGGTTTAGAGGTTCCCGGGTTATTGTCACAACTTAAGAAATACGGGTGTTGACGATACATATAAGGTTCATCGTGTTTGGAATCAAATTTCTCTATTTTTATGCCCTTTCCCTTATTGTTCTCTTTTGCCTTATTAAATTGTGTTAGGGTAATTTCTATAACATCATCGGAATCCTTGTCGGTATCCGATTCATCGGAGAATTGGTAATCCTCCCAATACTTTGCTTCCTTGGCGGAAACACCATTGACCATAATAACTTTGGTCGGTTGGTTGAGGATTTTCTTCTACTTAACCGTTTTATTATTTCCCCCACTGGTTCTATTTCTTCTTCCGGTTCCGATTCTTCTTCCGGTTCTAATTCTTCTTCCGGTTCCGACTCTTCTTCCGGTTCCTCTTCGGGAACTTGTGAATCAGTCCACGAATCATTCCAATTTACATTTGACTCTTCATTATTATTAGGTGAGTCAATGGGACTTGTTCTAGAGGTAGACATCTATCACATAATATCAAACACGTTAAGAGATTAATATATCACATAATATTCACATGTTAAAAATATATAGTTTCCAACAAAAATGTTAACCAATCATTTTTAAAGAAAGCACGGTCGAAGTCCAGACTCACTAATGCATCCTAACAAACTCGATAAGACACACTAATGCAAATTTTCTGGTTCTCTAAGTCCAACGCTCGGATACCAACTGAAATGTCCCGTTCATATTGATTATAAACGTTCCATATTAATTGATTTCGTTGCGAGGTTTTGACCTCTATATGAGACATTTTTCAAAGACTGCATTCATTTTTAAAACAACCATAACCTTTATTTTATCAATAAAGGTTTCAAAAGCATTACGTAGATTATCAAATAATGATAATCTAAAATATACTATTTACACACGACCATTACATAATGGTTTACAATAGAAATATATTACATCGACATATGTTTCTTGAATGCAGTTTTTACATAATATCATACAAACATGGACTCCAAATCTTGTCCTTATTTTAGTATGCAACAGCGGAAGCTCTTAATATTCACCTGAGAATAAACATGCTTTAAAACAAAAATGTTGGTGAGTTATAGGTTTAACCTATATATATATATATATATATATATATATATATATATATATATATATATATATATATATATATATATATATATATATATATATATATCATTCGTAACAATAGACCACAAGATTTCATATTTCAATATACATCCCATACATAGAGATAAAAATCATTCATATGGTGAACACCTGGTAACCGACATTAACAAGATGCATATATAAGAATATCCCCATCATTCCGGGACACCCTTCGGATATGATATAAATTTTGAAGTACTAAAGCATCCGGTACTTTGGATGGGGTTTGTTAGGCCCAATAGATCTATCTTTAGGATTCACGTCAATTAGGGTGTCTGTTCCCTAATTCTTAGATTACCAGACTTAATAAAAAGGGGCATATTTGATTTCTATAATTTAACCATAGAATGTAGTTTCACGTACTTGTGTCTATTTTCTAAATCATTTATAAAACCTGCATGTATTCTCATCCCAAAAATATTAGATTTTAAAAGTGGGACTATAACTCACTTTCACAGATTTTTACTTCGTCGGGAAGTAAGACTTGGCCACTGGTCGATTCACGAACCTATAACAAATATGTACATATATATCAAAGTATATTCAAAATATATTTACAACACTTTTAATACATTTTGATGTTTTAAGTTTATTAAGTCAGCTGTCCTCGTTAGTAACCTACAACTAGTTGTCCAACGTTAGATGTACAGAAAAAAAATTGATGTATATTATCTTGAATCAATCCACTACCTATTGTATACACGTCTCAGGCTAGATCACAACTCAAAGTATATATATTTTTGGAATCAACCTCAACCCTGTATAGCTAACTCCCACATTACTGCATATAGAGTGTCTATGGTTCTTCCAAATAATATATACACATGGGTCGATATGATATGTCAAAACATTTGCATACGTGTCTATGGTATCCCAAGATTACATAATATATTAGAATACATGTATAATACAATATAAGTTAGCTAGAATATGATTAATATAGATTTGTTACCAATTTTCACGTTGCTACAACAAGAAAAATTATCCAATCTTGTTTTACCCATAACTTCTTCATTTTAAATCCATTTTGAGTGAATCAAATTGCTATGGTTTCATATTGAACTCTATTTTATGAATCTAAACAGAAAAAGTATAGGTTTATAGTCGGAAATATAAGTTACAAGTCGTTTTTGTAAAGGTAGTCATTTCAGTCGAAAGAACGACGTCTAGATGACCATTTTAGAAAACATACTTCCACTTTGAGTTTAACCATGATTTTCGGATATAGTTTCATGTTCATAAGAAAAATCATTTTCCCAAAAGAACAACTTTTAAATCAAAGTTTATCATAGTTTTTAATTAACTAACCCAAAACAGCCCGCGGTTTTACTACGATGGCGTATGTCCGGTTTTACAGTGTTCTTCGTGTTTCCAGGTTTTAAATCATTAAGTTAGCATATCATATAGATATAGAACATGTGTTTAGTTGATTTTAAAATTCAAGTTAGAAGGATTAACTTTTGTTTGCGAACAAGTTTAGAATTAACTAAACTATGTTCTAGTGATTACAAGTTTAAACCTTCGAATAAGATAGCTTTATATGTATGAATCGAATAATGTTATGAACATCATTACTACCTCAAGTTTTCTGGATAAAGCTACTGGAAATGAGAAAAATGGATCTAGCTTCAAAGGATCCTTGGATGGCTTGAAAGTTCTTGAAGCAGAATCATGACACGAAAACAAGTTCAAGTAAGATTTCCACTCGAAATAAGATTGTTATAGTTATAGAAATTGAATCGAAGTTTGAATATAAGTATTACCTTGTATTAGAAAGATATCTTACTGTAAATAATAAAAATTTCTTGAGGTTGGATGATCACTCTACAAGATTGGAAGTAAGCTAGCAAACTTGGAAGTATTCTTGATTTTATGAAACTAGAACTTGTAGAATTTATGAAGAACACTTAGAACTTGAAGATAGAACTTGAGAGAGATTAATTGGATGAAGAAAATTGAATAATGAAAGTGTTTGTAGGTTTTTTTGGTCATTGGTATATGGATTAGATATAAAGGATGTGTAATTTTGTTTACATGTAAATAAGTCATGAATGATTACTCATATTTTTGTAATTTTATGAGATATTTCATGCTAGTTGCCAAATGATGGTTCCCACATGTGTTAGGTGACTCACATGGGCTGCTAAGAGCTAATCATTGGAGTGTATATACCAATAGTACATACATCTAAAAGCTGTGTATTGTACGAGTACGAATACGGGTGCATACGAGTAGAATTGTTGATGAAACTGAACGAGGATGTAATTGTAAGAATTTTTGTTAAGTAGAAGTATTTTGATAAGTGTCTTGAAGTCTTTCAAAAGTGTATGAATACATATTAAAACACTACATGTATATACATTTTAACTGAGTCGTTAAGTCATCGTTAGTCGTTACATGTAAGTGTTGTTTTGAAACCTTTAGGTTAACGATCTTGTTAAATGTTGTTAACCCATTGTTTATTAAATCAAATGAGATGTTAAATTATTACATTATCATGATATCATGATGTATTAATGTATCTTAATATGATATATATACATTAAATATCGTTACAACGATAATCGTTACATATATGTCTCGTTTAAAAATCATTAAGTTAGTAGTCTTGTTTTTACATATGTAGTTCATTGTTAATATACTTAATGATATGTTTACTTATCATAATATCATGTTAACTATATATATATATATATATATATATATATATATATATATATATATATATATATATATATATATATATATATATATATATATATATCCATATATATGTCATCATATAGTTTTACAAGTTTTAACGTTCGTGAATCGCCGATCAAGTTGGGTGGTCAATTGTCTATATGAAACCTATTTCAATTAATCAAGTCTTAACAAGTTTGATTGCTTAACATGTTGAAAACATTTAATCATGTAAATATCAATTTCATTTAATATATAAAAACATGGAAAAGTTCGGGTCACTACAATTAATAGATGGGGGGTATTGTCTAATCGAATGACAACTCATTGGAATCTGTCGAACCTATCTTCAAATTAGTTAATCTAATAATTATTAAATGATTATGCATGTCTTATTTAGTGACGTTTATACGACATCTTTTACGATCATTTAATTTATTATTCGGGTTGGGTAATTGATTATTCAAACTGATCAAGTGGGTAAATTAATGTTCATATCTTATTAAAACAGGGGTGGATTACATACAAGGGTAATTGGTGTAATTGTTAACAAAGTATTAAAACCTTGGATTACACGCAGTCGATAACCTGATGTAATTATTAACAAAGTATTAAAACCTTGTTACATTTTAAATCCCTAATTAGTTGGAATATTTGACTTTGGGAATAAGGTTAATTTGATGAGCATTTTATAATTATGACCGATGGACTATTATGGACAAAAACCAGATAGGTATCAAATAAACCAGGACAAAGGACAAATAACTCAGAGAAATAAATTAAAATCAAAATATCAAACATCATGATTACTGAAGTTTAAATAAGAATAATTCTTTTATTGTATTTCTCATCGTAATTTTAAATACTGTCATTTAATTTATCGCAATTTTATTTTACGCATTTTAATTATCGTCATTTATCTTTACGCTTTAAATATAAAATCTACACACCGGTCATTAAACGGTAAACCCCCCTTTTATAATAATATTACTATATATAATTATATATATTTTATATAAATATAGTTTTATAAAAATATAGTACGTAATCACTAGCTCCCTGTGGAACGAACCGGACTTACTAAAAACTACACTACTCTACGATTAGGTACACTGCCTATAGTGTTGTAGCAAGGTTTACGTATATCCCATTCGTAAATAAATTAAATAAAACTTGTGTAAAATTGTACCATATTTCGTATTAAAAATAATAGTATTTCATACACCTCCGCTGCACACATCATGACTCTAGCCTTATTTCTCCGGAAATCTAGGCGGCTCCCTTGCATCCATCAGTGGATACAAGAGGTAATATTGGAACATACCGATGAGATTGAAGCGGACATAGAATAAGGTATGTCCAATGAGAGGAGAAGGTGGTTCGAAGTGAATGTTTTGTTTAACTTGAGGTATGACAAAGCTATCAATTTCTTTTACCTCCTTGATTTGTGCGGGTTGGTCAAACGGGTCCTCATCACTCAATGATGTGTATGTCATTATGTATTTGAGTGATGGTTTATATGGTAGCCCTGACGCAAAACCCGTCTTTCTTCTTTGTGACTTCGGGTTGGTCGTAATGTTGTACTCTAAGGATGGAGGTGGGACGATGTCCATTGAAATCTCTAATACGGGTACAACATTAACAACTACTTCATTGCTAGAATCCTTCATTTCTTTCTTCTCATCCGGGCTTTCCATTTCAATTTCTTCATCCACCTCCTCGTCACTCTGGTTGGGAGTTTTAAGAATAATTGGTTCAGAGAGTTCTTCTAGAATGAAGTCCTCTCTAGTCATTAAAAGATCAAAATAAGGTGGGAGTGAAGATTAGGTTGGTGTGGAGTGGTTATTTTTCTTGTCTTCTACTTCTATCTTTTTCTCTTCATTCTCGGAATAAGAGGTGACTTTTCTAGTGGAGATGGTATTTACTTCGTTGTTACCATCAGAAGGACATACAGACTCGTCGATCTTGAAAGTGACTTCTTCTCCACGGGCTCTCAAGGTGATAATCCGTGAATAAACGTCAACGATCGCTTTGGCTGTATTCATGAAAGGCCTTCCTAAGATGATAGGGGTTTTCATGTCTTCTTTATAGTCCATAACCACAAAGTCAGTCGGAAAGAGGAATTTGTCGACCTTAACCATGACGTTCTCAGCTATTCTCTTAGGATATTTAGTGGATTGGTCCGCTAGCTGGATTCTCATTTTGGTAGGGTTAAGGTTTCTAATTTTGAGTCTCTGGAACAGTGAGTAGGGCATGAGATTGATGCTGGCACCAAGGTCAGCGAGAGAATAGATAGTACCAGATTGGTAGATAGAACAAGGAAGGGTAAATCGTCCGGTATCCCCTAGTTTTTCAGGAAGAGTATTTAAGAGAATGGCTGAACAATCCGCGTTCAGCGAGACATTGGGTACTTCGGGTACCTTATCCTTAGATGATAGGAGTTTCCTAAAATACTTCTTACTATGAGGATTTTTAGACACAGTGTCCAAAAATTTACCGTCAAGCTTGAAAGATTTCATCTTGTTATGTCTTTGCTTGAGACGGATCGGAAATGGAATGGGTGCTTTCCTAGTAGGTTTGGGTGATGACTCAATGACTACTACCGAACGGGTATTAGTTAGTTTCTCCTCCTTAGAAGAAACTGAAGGTTAGCTATGTGCCACCTTTGAGTCATTTTTAGGACAACCTAGAGAATCGAGACGTTGATTTAGCTGGCTTATTTGATTTTCAAGACTACTCAAGTGATTAGTCATGACTAAGTCAGCTACGTCTTGTCTTGCTGTGATCATGTGGATGATTCGCAGTAGGACATCGTCTGTACTTGTCTCTGGTGGGGTAGTGGGTTTAGTGGGTGGGTTGTATGGATGAACTAAGATCTTATCGGAGTAGGCAATAGAGTCCTTACATTCAGCCTCGTATACCTTGTCCAGATGTGGGTCAGTACAATTCTGGCATAATTGCACTTGAGACACATGTTGCGGGAGTTTCTTTAGCTCTCCGACTTCTTTGGTGATGTTTTCTATTTGGTCCGAGAGAAATTTGATGGTTTTGATAGGATCAGAGGCAGAAGGTGATGTTGCTGATGAAATGTGCTCTTCCGTGTTTCAATCGTGATGGTGCATAGTCATCTCCTCGATCAATCTCCAAGCCTCATTAGCAGTGAAGTTCATGAAGTTACCTTGAGAAACAGCATCAAGAGTAGACTTATTATTCTGATTCAGACCTTTGTAGAAGGTCAAAATCTGATCAGAGCTCTCAAGATGGTGGTTCGGCATCTTCGAAGCAAGTGTTTGAATCTTTCCCATGCAGTGTAGAGTGATTCATCGTATGCTTGTTGAAAGTTTACGATATCATTCCTAAGTCTGATTTGTTTTGATGGGGGAAGTACTTGATTAACAAAATTGTTGCCATTTCCTCCCATGAGGTGATAGAGTTGGATTCTAACCCCTCGAACCAGGCTTTTGCATGATGAGTTAAGGAATAGGGGAACAGATATAGACGAATGATGTGTGCGAGGGGTAGTACGAAGTAGATTACATTTTACTATGAAATACTATTAAATACGGTACAATTTACAGAAGTTATTTATTTATTTATTGAATGGATATACCTAAACCTTGCTACAACACTTATAGGCAGTGTACCTAATCGTAGAGTAGTGTAGTTTTTAGTAAGTCCGATTCGTTCCACAGGGAGCTGGCTAAGTTTAACGCTATATTTATTTTAAACTATATATATATATATATATATATATATATATATATATATATATATGTATGTATAAGTAGTATTATTATTATTATAAAAAGGGGGTTTTACCGTTTAGTGACCGACCGGTTTGTCGATTTTAAGACTTAAATCACAATTAAAACCTAATGTAAAATATTAAATATAAATACAACTTAATTTAAAGTGTAAAGTAAATGACGATAAATAAAAATGCGATAAAATAAAAGTAAGATAATTTAAAGTACGATAAATAAAATGACGATAAATAAAAGGACGGTAAATAAAAGTACGATGAGATATAAATTAAAGGAATTATGATTATTTAAACTTTCGTAATCATGATGTTTGACGTGTTGATTTTAATTTATTACCATGGGTTAATTGTCCTTTGTCCTGGATTATTCGATATGTCCATCTGATTTTGTCCATAATAGTCCATCGGTCATAATTATAAAGTACGAGAGTCTTCGCCAAATTAACCTTATACCCGAAGTCAAATATTCTAACTAATTGGGGACTTAAACTGTAACAAGGTCTTAGTACTTTGTTTAATGAATACACCAGGTTATCGACTGCGTGTAATCCAAGGTTTTAATACTTTGTTAACAATTACACCAATTACCCTTGAATGTAATCCACCCCTGTTTTAATGAGTCCAGTGACTATTAATCCATCCCCGTGTCCGGTCAAATGAACAATTATCAGTATTTATAGATATCCTGCCCACCGTACCCAGTCAAGCGTATGTGGTTATATATAAACACGTCAAATTATAAATCTCTATATTAAATCAATGAGATATCATTTAATTAATATAAAGGCCATTAATAGCCCATAGTCCAATTTCCACAAGTGTCGGTCTTTTGTTCAAACCCCAATTATGGTCCAAATCCCAATAACCCCGTCTTAATATTTAGTCCAACATCACGATTACTTTGGCTTAAATAAGCATAATAATAACTTAGCTACGAGACATTAATTTAAAAAGGTTGAACATAACTTACAATGAGTATTTATCGCATAGTGTTACACGGACAGAATTTCGACTTACAAACTTAAAATATTCGCTACTATAACCTTATTATTATTAACTTAATATTAAAATTATAATTATAAAATAAATATAAATATAATTGAGAGAGTGATCAGAGAGATATATGATGAAGGTGTAAATAAAACGTTCGAAATACGCTGCTATTTATAGATGTGGCCAGGTACTGGGTGCCATGCGATCGCATGGGAATAAGGCACCCAGGCCATGTGATCGCATGGCCTGCTTTTCCAGCTCCAAATGCTTCCAAAACGTTGGCTGCTGCGATTTATTTAATATATAATATAATATATATATATATAATTTTATATATATTATATTATATTCTTGTGCAATGTTGACTTGTAATTTTAGGCCCGTTGCGTCGGGCGTTGATAGTTGGCTCAGGTCCCAGTTCCGGATTTTCGAACGTCCTTTCGTACGATTTAATATCTTGTACTTTGCGTTTCGCGGCTTGTACTCTTGTAATTTTTAGACGTTTCTCATCAATAAATTGAACCACTTTGGATTGTACTTTGTACTTTTTAGTGTTTTGGTCGTTTGCGTCTTCAAATCGTCGAATCTGTCTTTTATCTTCACCTTTTATTATTTAAACGATAATCACTTGGAAATAGAATAATTGCAACTAAAAACTTGTCTTTCTTGAAGGATAATGCTATGAAATATATGTTCGTTTGATAATGCTATGAAATATATGTTCGTTGAAAATAACTTTACTAGAATCATTTCTTTATTCTTCACACTTTGTACATCAGTGATTTTAATACGGCGGTATGAACAATGATAGTAACGATGTGGTTTACAGTCCCACATGACTATGAAAATTTAGATCCTTTAGGAAATTGGATCTTTATGAAAATATTTGATCTTTTGAAAATTCAATATAGCTTTTACCCTAGATAAGTTTTCCGGAATAACCCTTCACCGGTGTTTGCAAAATGTTTTTGTGGGTTTTATGGGTTTCAGATTTGAAAATTTTAGCTCAAAACTTGCGGTTTTATGTCACCCACTTGCTAACCTTGTATTAGGAAAGTAACACGTCCAGTTTACTTTTCCCGTATATTACCTTTCGGTAAACTACCGTCCGATTGTAAAGGAAAGCGTTGAACAAGCAACTGTTAAGGCACTGTCCAATGACGTGCTTTTGATTATGGTCTACATCGTGTCGGATGCAATTACTATCCTTTGTAGGAGCAATAGAAAAGATCACCCTATAGTTTTTCGGTCTGGCACAAGGTCTTGTCTTTGACCATGCTATGCAACCACCGTTCTTACGATTGATACCCGATTTGGTTCAGGTGACCTAATGAATTCCAGGTGAATTCCTAGGATTTTACGTTCAATGGTAATGAACGCATTGAAAATAGGTTTTTAGAAAACAAATCAGTTTTAATTTTGATCAAAATATTTTCTCGCTCAAGCTCGAGTTTAGATATCATCGAATTCCATGAGTTTGTAATTCTCAATCTTTAAGGTCAATCTCAAGGATTGAGTAATATCAGGCTTAAAAGCTGATTTTTAATCTTTTAAGGAGATTATCCTTTCTGGGGATCTGATTCATTAGTCTTATAAGCTAATTTGCACGGTGCCCCCCCATTGTACGAGACAGATCCTCTCGTGGTTAGGATAAGTCTGACCACTTGGCGACCCTGTTTGATGTTGAGGTCCGTGGATTTCCAGCTGATTTTCAAGAAAACTTTTCAAGGTTTTTCGTAGACTCTACAACTGGTCTGGACGACAACTTCCTGACCGAAATCAAGAAGCGCGTGTCTTTTTCTCGGAAGACTTTACTTTCTTTTAAATTCCATTTATATTACAATAAACTGGGTAAAACTGATTAATATCGTCCAAAACAAAAGTATCTTCAATTATTTGTACAAAAATATGTGATATATGATTTAAATAACTTGGTAAATTTTTCTCACACTTGGCTTTTATTTTTCTTTCTTTGCCTTTTTATTTTCTTCTATTCCATTTTAAATGAATTCAAGCGTTTTAGGTTGTTTCTCAATTTATGTCCTTTTCGAGGTACCAATAATTTTGGTGTTAACACCTAGTTTTATCGTTCATAAATATGTATAAACATGATTTTGAGTTCATTTAGATGAAAATTTTTAAAAATTTTACTAGAAGTAGGTAGTCAGTATATAAGACTAGGGCTGTTCTTTATTATCAAGGAGCACTAGATTCTAATACAACGACTGCTTTACTAGTATTTTAACGGTGGCTATTAAATCAAGTGTATAAGTCAAATGTTTAAAACCTGAAAGAATTTAATCTCTTCCCACACTTAAGATCTTGTAATGCCCTCATTTGTAAGAAATCAGTAACAATTAAAATTATTGAGGGTGATTAGCGTAGAAATATGATTAAGATTTACCAAAGTTTCCAAATATATTGTTCTTTGTTTGAATGATAAATGGTGCACATAATTTGTTCATTCTTGCAGTTGTTATATCACATTTGTTTTTCGTCTTGTCGTCAAAATTAATAGCTTTTGCTGAACTTAATGCCAGTCTTTGAAAGTGCGCTGTTTTACCCTGTTTTGTACATTTGACAATATACATACAATACAAATAAACACATGCATGGTAATTTGAAATGGGACTTAATATCCCAATTTCAAATTATAAATATGAAATATTAGTAACAAAATAATAAAAATGTTAAAAATTACATAAAAATATCAAAATATTATATGTTTAAACAATAATAGATAAAAAGATAAGAAATCACCAATGGAACTGTATCAATCTGGATATCGATTCCAGTTCATGTCATCGCTCGGGTTCCATGGCTGGTGATAGGTGTCCTGATAGGCTTGGTTGGGGTCGTACAGGTTAAAGGGTGGTCGTATATCAGGCTGATGTGGTGGATAGTAAGCAGGTCGAGTCCGGATATAGTTATGTGGTACCTAATATGATAGCTGGCTCATGATCTGGTGCTGATGAAATTGCCAGCTATCATGTTGACGTCGCCTAGATTGCTCATACTCATCTGTGGCTCTCCACTGCTCATACTGACGATGCCTAGCCTGGTTATTCATTTCCACCTCATCTATATGCTGATAAACATCAGTATAACTATCCCTAATGACATCCCTAATGTCATCTTCTTCCTCCATCTCCTCATCCGAACCCCTCTCTACCTGTGGATGGGTGCCCTGATATGGTATTGGCATATTGTGTCTCCGTTTTAATACCTTTGCACCTTGATAAACCTGTAATCCTATTTTCTCGTCTTGTTCCTTAATCTCTACCATCGGACACCCTTGCTCTTTATCTACACCTAAGTACTCTCCAATGAGAGTAACAAAAATACCTCCCCCTATAATACTTCCTGCTTGCATACCCTCAACAACTTTAGACAAATAGTGGCCTACGCAATAAGGAATATTAACAAAGCTCCTCGGGTCTCGAATACACTTAAGATAGAATAAATCGTTTTGGGTCATTTTCTCCTTGTTTCTACCTCTTTGTGTAATCGAGTTCGCTAAAAATCTATGAATTACGCGAAGCTCTACTCTATCAATATCTAAATAGGAGTGTCTACTACCCCGCGTAAACTCCCTAAATCTTGACATACGCCTCCATACGACGTCATTGTCAAAATTCCTATCTACTCTCTCACCTTCGGCAATTAAACTATTACAATCAGGTGTACTAATCTCAGCGGGGGTGTAGATTAATAAAGCTCTAGCCATGTCCAACATGGACATCCTGTACATTCTACCGCCTAACAAAAATCTAATAAAACTTTTATCTCCTAACATAGTAACCTGATTATTTAACTCTATAGTGCTAAGCAATTCAACACACCATTCTCTATATATAGTTCTATGCGTGGTAAATAGGCAAATCCAATCGTTAAATGTAGAGTTACCATACCTCTGAACTAGTAAACCTCTAACCGAATCTGCTAGGCCAACCGCTTCCGAAGGCTCCCAATCGATTACCCGAGGCATTTTAATATTTTTGTGGTACAGGATGTGCATGTTCTTTTGAAATTTCGAGTACTCTGTCCAACATCGGTCGAATCTTAGGTTAGGATGTAACTGTTGTTCTTTGATAAGTAAGTGTGTAATCCTCGGGTGAGGCTAAAATTGACGATAATGAGTGTAAAACAGTTGTTCCAGCTCATGATATGGTAAATGTTGATCATAATGTTGGTGTTGTTCTTGTTGTTGTGGTTCTTGTTGCATCTCTGGATGTGGTTCTTGCTGTGGTTCTTTATCAGCTTGTCTAGGCGATGATGCACCATCAGTATCTTTCTTTTTCTGCAAAACACATTAAACACAAAATTTTTGCATCCAAATATGCATTAGTGTTAGCAGAATAGCAACTTAACACAATTATAATAATATGTTTAATCCATATTTGACTTATACTCATTTTCATATTTTTATCAATTCTACAATTTTTCAAATAAGCATATATGAAAATGTACATAATGTCCATAAGCATTTAACTCAAATAACATGTCAAAATAACCATTACTAGCAATTAAACAAGTTTCAAATGGCATTTATATCAAAATAATCAAGTTCATGAATTTTAGACTTAAAAAGTCCAATTTGATGCTCAAAAATCATGTTTAGGATCAAAGTTTGAATCATTTAGCAACCTTAACATGTTACACTACTTAATTTAGCACTAATTCATAACAAAAATCAGCCATAACCTGTTTATATCAAAAAGCCTCAACTTGCTCAAGAACACAAACCCTAGATATCTAAATTTTTTGAAGTTTAAGGCTTTAAATCATGACAAATAGCATCAATCTAGGTTATACAAGTATAATATACGAACAATTTAACTCTAATTAGGCTAGAAATCATCAAAATTAAATTAGGTAAAAAAAATTGTAATTATCTCAAAAATTAGGAAATTTAAGAGTTTAGGGGTGAAATTTCTACCTTTTTACTCCCAAATCCGAAGAAAGGCATGATTATAGCGGATTGTAGTGACAAATTTCGTGAATTTTGGTGCAAAATTGGTGAAATTTGAGAGGTTTTTGATGGTTGTTCGTGTATATGTGTGTGTTAAATGTGGGAGACAGAGAGCTCGCTGGACTTTTTGATTCTGCCCAGATATTCAGTCCCATGCGATCGCATGGTGGTATAGGGTAAATCCCATGCGATCGCATGGGGTCCCTGATTTATATATATATATATATATATATATATATATATATATATATATATATATATATATATATATATATATATATATATATATATAAACCTTCACTTATTAAAACATTTAATTAATTTATTTTTAAAATTTCGTTTCTTTTTAGATTTAGGTCGTTTCGATACGTTTACCTAGTTTGTCCCTCTACAAAATTTTAAAATTTTTCATTTCAAAGCGATCGTTTTAAAAGCAAAGATTTTTGAGTTTTTTAATGTTTTTGGCATACTTTAAATCAATAAGATTAAAAATAATGATAACAAAATTTGTCGCCCCGCCCTCGGGTAAAGCAATTTCGGTTCAACGACCTAGTCTTCAACATACGATGAATTTTAAAAATTATTTTTTAACTTAATGAAATAAAGTAAATTTTTGTTTTTAAATTCAAACAAACTTAAATTTTAAAAGTGCATATTAATAAAAGTTCATATAAATATTAATAATATTTATATACATTAGTTTTTCAAACTTACATTTAAAATAATATAGTTTTATATTAATTTTAAAAACAATGTAAAAATAAAATAAAAATCTTTTTGGTCTTTTATCCCACTTTAATTAATCAAATATTAACAAAAATATACGTCCCTCTTTTGGGTAAAGTAATTTCGGCTATATTACCTAGTTTTACTCTTGATGAATTTTTGAAATATTTTGGATTGATTGATTAATGATATTTATACCTTATGAATAAACGGTAAATTTCGCAGTGATGAATTAAATTTTTGTATGATATCAATAATTTCAGTTTATTATACCTAATTTTATTGAATATCAATTTAATACTTTATAGCGAACGATTCAGTGTTTATTATCAAAAGGTTAAAAGCAATAAAAAAATAAAATAAAAATAAAAACTGTACATACTTACCTGTGAGATAGAATTCTCAGAGACCTGCTTTAGTTGACTCATAGGAGAGTCGTTCGATTTCATTTTCCATAGCTACATAAGCGTAACCACGAATTTTAAATAATTTTTCTTCTAAACATATGAACGGTCCTTCTCTGCATAAAGTAACGAACTCGGTATTGGAATGTGTTTGATTGTTCGAACATTTCCCTTCGTGTGACCATTTTCCGCATTTATGACAATGATACCAGTTCACTCGGGAAGGTGTTATTATTACATTTAGTAATCATAGCGTGTAGCAGTAGACCATGGTTCAAATCAAAGGAATTCTTCATCTCGTAAAACCTAAAAGAAATAAAAATTCAGAATGGAGGGAGAAGACTAGTTCTTTAGGGTCTGCTAGGGAAAGACCATTCGGATTCCATTTTCGAGAACTGCACGAAGAAAGAAAATCTAACTCTAGACAGCATTATATTATCCTTTAAAACATTTGAATCTCCCCACACTTAGTTAGCTATGGTGTCGAACTTGTGATTAACTTCATTGTTAATTTCAATTGGAACATCAACAACTTGCATATCTCTGACTTTTGCTTCAAGCCATTTGTTGATTTCCTCTGTAACATTCAAAAATTCAATTAACATCGCCTTTTCTTTAGGCGACAAATTGAATACTAATCAGTTACATAACTTAAAGTTCCCCTTAATCCTAGCATCTTGAATCCGTTTATAAAGTTTCTTCGTTGAACTGTTAAAAAGGGTTCATCTAATTTCGTATCAACAACGGGGTTCTTTGTTATCAGGTCATCATTAGGTGTTTCTTCATCTTCCCCACACTTAGGCATTTTTATTGGTTCAACAGTTTTGGTTGGTGAAGATTGAAACTTTCGATTCACAAAGGTGACCAATTTATCACCATGCCTAAGTGCCATTCTACATTCTCTTACATCAAAGAATGCCTCGATGGTTGCTAAAAATAGGCGACCTAAAATTAGAGGAATATCAAGGTCTTCCTCCATATTAATAACTATGAAATTTGCAGCAAAGGTCAAACTTCCCACTTTAACAAGTAAATTATTGGCTATTCCAACCGGATGTTTAATGGTTTGGTCAAATAATTGAACACCTATTTTGGTTGGTATTAATTTACCCACACATAATCTTTTGTATAAGGAAAGAGGCATAACATTTGCATTTGCTCCTAAATCTGCGAGCCCATTATACATAGCACCATCACTAAGCAAGCAAGAAATGATAAATTCACCTGGGTCTCCTACTTTAGTAAGTAGAGTTGGTTTGTTAACCTTTTTCGGGTGATCTTTTCTTGGTTCTTTCACTTCTACTTGAACTTCTTGTTCATATTTTTCTTCGTTTCTTGGAATGGGAGGTTTATATAGAAATTCTTCTTTATCACTCCAATTTAAAATCTCTCCATCTTTCACTTTTAGTTTTTCACATGTTGTTGAAAACATATTTATGTTTTCATTCTGAGGATTTTCTTTGGTGGTGAAATTATGATTAACTTCATTGTCAACTTCCATCGGACCATGTATGTAATGTTTAACTCTGTGACCATTAACTTTAAATTCAATCCCATTTGAATTTATTAACTCTATTATTCCGTATGGGAAAACTCTTTTGACTATGAATGGTCCAGACCATATTGATTTTAATTTTCCAGGAAATAGCTTGAATTGTGAATTAAAAAAAAAGAACTCTGTCTCCTTCCTTAAATTCTTTTGAACTTTTGATTCTTTTATCATGCCATTTCTTTGTTCTTTCCTTATAGATTAACGAATTTTCATATGCATCATGTCTTAATTCTTCTAATTCGTTTAGTTGACTTAATCGTAGACTACCAGCTTCATGTAAATCAAGATTACATGTCTTCAAAGCCCAAATTGCTTTGTGCTCTATTTCTACTGGAATGTGACATGCTTTTCCGTAAACGAGTTTAAAAGGTGTGGTGCCAATTGGAGTTTTGTAGGCTGTTCTAAATGCCCAGAGTGCATCCTCCAATTTCATGGATCATTCCTTCGGATTTGATCCTACAGTTTTCTCTAGAATACGTTTTAATGCTCGGTTGGTATTTTCAACTTGTCCACTTATTTTTGGATGATAAGCGGTTGAGATTTTATGAGTTACTCCATATCTTTTGAGAACTTTCTCAAGTTAATTATTACAAAAATGAGTATCCCGATCACTTATTAAAGCTTTCGGTGTTTCGAACCTAGCAAAAAGACGTTTTAAGAAGTTGACAACAACTCGTGCATCATTAGTTGGGAGAGCTTGTGCTTCCGCCCATTTAGATACATAATCAATGGCAACGAGAATGTAGAGATTATTATGAGATTTTGAAAATGGACCCATAAAGTCAATACCCCAAACGTCGAATACTTCACATACTTGAATGACATTCTGTGGCATTTCATCACGTTGACTTATTTTTCCGGCCCTTTGAGATGCATCACAGGATTTACAAAGAAGGTGTGCGTCTTTGAAAATTGTAGGCCAATAAAATCCAGCGTCGTAGATTTTCCTTGCTGTGAGCTGAGGCCTGTAATGCCCTCCTGTTGATCCTGTGTGACAATGGTTTAAGATTTGACTAGCTTCATCCCCGAATACACATCGGCGTATTATTCCATCGGGACATCTCTTAAACAAATTTGGATCTTCCCAAAAATAGTGTTTTATATCACTAAAGAATTTCTTTCGTTTTTGGTACTACAACCCTTTTTCAAGGAATCCACATAGTAAGTAGTTTGCATAGTCTGCAAACCATGAAATTTCATTATAATCGATTTTCAAAAGATATTCATCAGAAAAGTTGTCTTGTATGGCTGATTCGTTTAGAACTTTCAATTCAGGATTTTTAAGACGAGAAAGATGATCAGCGGCGAGATTTTCTGCTCCCTTTTTGTCTCGGATTTCAATATCGAACTCTTGTAAGAGTAAGATCCAAGGGATTAATCGTTGTTTTGGCATCTTGTTTTGAAAATAGGTATCTAAGAGCAGAATGATCGGTATAGACCACCGTTTTAGCTAGAACGAGATATGAACGAAATTTTCAAAAGCAAAGACAATAGCAAAGAGTTCTTTTTCGGTAGTTGTATAGTTCGTTTGTGCTCCTTGTAACGTCTTACTAGCGTAATATGTCGAGACCCGTCCTAATCCATCTAGACAAAGTCCATATCGATTACAAATGACTCACAATAGTTAATTACATCGCGAGGTACTTGACCTCTATATGATACATTTTACAAACATTGCATTCGTTTTTAAAAGACAAACTTGCTTTACATCGAAAGTTGACGACATGCATACCATTTCATAATATATCCAACTATAATTGACTTAATAATAATCTTGATGAACTCGACGACTCGAATGCAACGTCTTTTGAAATATATCATGAATGACTCCAATTAATATCTCTAATACGAGCAAATGCACAGCGGAAGATTTCTTTAATACCTGAGAATAAACATGCTTTAAAGTGTCAACCAAAAGGTTGGTGAGTTCATTAGTTTAACTTAAATAATCATTTCCATCATTTTAATTGACCACAAGATTTTATATTTCCATTTCTCATAAACATACGTCCCATGCATAGAGACAAAAATATCATTCATATGGATTGAACACCTGGTAACCGACATTCACAATATGCATATAAGAATATCCCCATCATTCCGGATCCTCCTTCGGACATGATATAAATTTCGAAGTACTAAAGCATCCGGTACTTTGGATGGGGCTTGTTGGGCCCGATAGATCTATCTTTAGGATTCGCGTCAATTAGGGTGTCTGTTCCCTAATTCTTAGATTACCAGACTAAAAAGGGGCATATTCGATTTAATAATTCAACCATAGAATGTAGTTTCGATTACTTGTGTCTATTTCGTAAAACATTTATAAAAGCAGTGCATGTATTCTCAGTCCCAAAAATATATATTGCAAAAGCATTTAAAAAGGGAGCAAATGAAACTCACCTAATGTATTTTGTAGTAAAAATACATATGACGACATTGAACAACTAAACAATGCGGGGTTGACCTCGGATTCACGAACCTATATCAGGTATATATATTAAAACACGTAATCGTGATCGAACAATTTATTTATTGTTATTATTAATTGTTACTTTAGTAAGTTATATGGTTTCATTAATAATTTAGCTATATTTATTTTTTGTATACTTTAGATAAAAAATTGTTGAAAATAATTATTTTAATGTTAATAATAATGATGATAACAATAATAATAATAATAATAATAATAATAATAATAATAATAATAATAATAATAATAATATTCATAAAATTAATAGTAATAGTAATTTTCATAGAGATAATATTAATATTCATAAAATGATAATAATGATAATAATAATAAAAATAATGATAATTGTAGTAGTTTTTAATAAAGATAAAAGTTTAATAATAATAATAATGAAAATAATAGTTTTTATAATAATACTTAATACTTAATAATAATAATAATAATAATAATAATAATAATAATAATAATAATAATAATAATAATAATAATAATAATAATAATAATAATAATAATAATAATAATAATACTAATACTAATAAATAACAAAATTACTACCTCACATAAAATAGGCTTGAAAAAGAATAGAATGCCATTGCCCGGAGTCGAACACTCGATCTCCCACTTAACCTGAAACATTCCAAGACCACTCCTCCATTTTGTTTTTCTGATTAAACTTGTAACCCACATATATTTAACTTAATTTCTACTCCTTAAAATCCACATATGGGTTTCTAGTTTTAATAGGGCCCAACTGAAGAATATATTAACCTCGGCCCAAGAATGAAAACCAGTCCAATTTCCCTTGACCAATCTTGTGCAGCTAGTTATAAAAAAAATGAATAACCTGTAGCAGTCCAGGTTCGAACTCAGGACCCCCCTCTTAACAAATTACAAGCCTAACCATCTGCTCTGTTGGGTTTTTCTGATTTAATATCCTAACCTAAATCTATATAATCCGTTCCTGCTGTTTTCTAATTCTTCCTCTTCTTCACACAACTAATAATCTTCGAAACACCCATCATGTAATCTTAAACATGCGGACTAGGTGGCCAACATATTAGAAATTTAGCATGTCAACCAAAAAAATATAAGCTGATCGATTTGCTTTTTTTTTTTTTTTTTTTGAATTCGAAATAAGAAAAAAAATACAGCATTCGTGGCCACTTATTTGCAATGTCCCACTTATACAATTTGATACCCACTCTACAAAAGAAAAGGATTTCGGTATTAATGGAATGGTTAAAAAAAATGCACTTCATATGCATACTTCCTTGGATACTCTTAAAGTATGTAAAAAATAGTTAATTAACATGGAACGTCCCTTTTTGTCGGCCAACAACCACTTCATTCCATTTGCTAAAAAAACGCATGAGTATATTATATATACTCGTTGTAAATTTTAAATTGTGAATATAAACTCCACTAACTAATAATTTGGAAAGTGAGGAAGAGTGTCGGCCAAAAAGTGCTAAAATGAAATATATAAAGGCATCCCATTTTTCGCTAGTTTACTTCAATATTATTTGTTACATTGATCCTTGTTTTGAGTTGTCTTTTGTCTCGGAAATAAACCATCAAAAACGCATTCAAGTAGCCATAATGGTTGGTGGTGTTTGAAGGTGAAGAGTAGGTGGTTCTTTGGGTTGTTCACGAAGGAGAAAAAAAATGAATAGATGGCGATTTTATGGGTTCACATGAGAGGATGGTATTTTCGGGTAATAGTTGCATCACGAAATAGAAACAGAAGAAGTGGGATTTATGGTGTGTTCGATGGTACATCAAAATAGAAAGAAGATTAAAGGTGGTTAGTGTTTGATTATGAATCCTAATTATCTCTCTGCAATGTTTGCGTGTAAGTATCAATATGTAACCATGTATATGTTATTATATAGATAAAGAGTAGGAGAATAAAAATTGCATTATGTGATGTGTGGTGTCGACAGAGTTATTCGAGCCATGAAGAAAAAATAAAAAAATATGGAAAGCAGATGGAGACTCTCAACTGATTTTGTTTGGATACTGAGTTGATTTCGTTGTGTAATTCATATTAGAGACAAGAGTACCAATTTAGAACAGAAGAAGAAGAAAATAATTTACAACGATGGTGATGGCTAACAGAATACGTATTGGACTCTATTTGATATGTATATACGGTTTTTATATAGATATATATCTGTATATCTTTTTGAATATATATATACTGTATCTTGTATATGTATACATGTGTATCTGATTCTAATTTATATAAATAAATGTATACATTAATTATTAATAATATTAATACTAATAATAAGTATATAAATAATATTAATCATTATACAATTTTAATATCTAATATTAATGAAACAGATAATGATAATAACAACATACATATAATATTAATTATTCATAGAAATCATATATATTTATATATAGGTTCACTTTAAATTTACATTTAATTATCTTGAATCCTATTCTATATATTTAATTCTATTATGTATTTTATAATTTCAAATTATTATATATACATACATTTATATATACACATATTTATTTACAAACAATTATTCGTGAATCGTCGGGAATAGTAAAAGGGCAAATGCATTCATGTAGACTGTTTCAAAGTTTTCGAGACTCAACATTACAGACTTTGCTTATCATGTCGGATACATATAAAGATTAAGTTTAAATTTGGTCGGAATTCTCCGGGTCGTCACAGTACCTACCCGTTAAAGAAATTTCGTCCCGAAATTTGAGTGAGGTGGTCATGGCTACAGTAAAAATATTTTCATGACGAATATGAGTTGATAATTAGAGTTTTATCATCATAGAGTAATATGGATAATATGATTCGATTACTCGAAGCGTACGAGTGAAGCTATCACAAAAGAGGGAATTGAAGAAATAAATTTTCGTCATAACTTTTGACGTAGTCACGGTTAGAATTTTTTTTCCGGAATTCAAGGGATTTAAAGAAAATCTTCTAAATCTAAAAGATTTGATTTTTCGGTAAGTAAGAAAATTTAAGATCTCTATAATTAAATACGGTGATCTGCCTCGATTTCTCCGTCTGATATTTCCATTATAAATTAAACTCTTCCCGTTCCATAATTTTCATCATTCCTATACTTTCTTTCATAGTTCTTACATCCACAAGATTGTGAAAATGCTTAATCCAGTTCTGATCCTTGTCCTTATCCTGACTATTGCAACAATCATTCTCCTTTTCCAACTTCCACCGGAGGAATCTGTTTTCTTTTACTTCGCCCTTGGGGTTATAGTGTTTTTAATTCTCCCGTGTCTTTATGTTGCGATAAACATTGATATACAGGTCTGTAATTTCCGTGTTGTTATTGGGCTTTATATCTCCCCTTATATTTCAATGTCCCTATTTCTGTTTCCTATAATCATTGTTATCCACAGTTAATACTCCCTCCTATTTGCTGCGATTTATACTCCACTTTCTATTTCAGAGCTTTGTCCCTTCATTTCTTCTTCTTGCGATTGGGCATCTCTTGTAATGGTCCAGAATTCGCGGATATAAGTTTCAGAATGAACATTGTTAATGTTCTAAGAAGGGAATGGTAATGGCACGATCTTGATTTATTAAATTACCAGAATACTCTGAAAAAGACCGAATCATCAAGGAATATTTTCTTGATATTTTAGAGGTTTAAATAGAATACAAGTGTCGTGTAACATGGCACATGATGACTGATGTCAAAGCTAAGGGGTATAAAATACTATTAAATTTTAGCAGAAAATACTATTAAATACGATACAATTTTACACAAGATATTTATTTATTTATAGAATGGATATACTTAAACCTTGCTACAACACTTATAGGCAGTGTACCTAATCGTACAGTAGTGTAGTTTTTAGTAAGTCCAGTTCGTTCCACAGGGAATCTTTTTTAAACAAAGCTCAACGCTATATTGGTTTACTTTTATAAAAATACAAATATATATATATAAATAATATTATTATTATAAAGGGGGGTTTTTACCATTTAATGACCGGTTTGTCGATTTTAAAACTTTAGTCGCAGTTAAAACCTAATGTAAAATATTAAATAAATAAAAGACTTAATTTAAAGCGTAAAATAAATAACGATAATGAAATTGCAATAAATAAAAGTGCGATAAAATAAAATTGCGATAATTAAAAAGTACGATAATTAAAAGTGCGATTAAATAACAATAAATAAAAATGCGATAATTAGAAGTGCAATTAAATATAAAATAAAGGAAATTAAATATGAAATAAAATAATTATACTTATTTAAACTTCCGTAATCATGATGTTTGACGTGTTGATTTTAGTTTTATGCCCATGGGTTAATTGTCCTTTGTCCTGGATTATTTAATATGTCCATACGGATTTGTCCATAATAGTCCATCAGTCATAAATATAAAGAGCGAAAGCCTTCGTCAAATTATTCTTATTCCTGAAGTCAAATATTCCAACTAATTGGGGATTCGAATTGTAACAAGGTTTTAATACTTTGTTTAATGAATACACCAGGTTATCGACTGCGTGTAAACCAAGGTTTTACTACTTTGTTAACAATTACACCAATTACCCTTGAATGTAATTCACCCCTGTTTCAACAAGTCTATTAACTATTAATCCAGTTCCGTATCCGGTAAAATGAATAATTATTGGTATTTATAGATA
The DNA here is from genome assembly GCF_046630445.1 of Rutidosis leptorrhynchoides. Taxonomy (NCBI): domain Eukaryota; kingdom Viridiplantae; phylum Streptophyta; class Magnoliopsida; order Asterales; family Asteraceae; genus Rutidosis; species Rutidosis leptorrhynchoides. The sequence goes on along the minus strand of NC_092341.1, from coordinate 116,505,002 downwards.
TCCCGCCCACCGTACCCAGTCAAGCGTATGTGGTTATATATAAATACGTCAAATTATAAGTTTGTATATTAAATTAACAAGGTATTGTTTAGTTAATATAAAACCCATTAATAGCCCATAGTCTAATTTCCACAAGTGTCATTCTTTTGTCCAAACCCCAATTATGGTACAAAGCCCAATTACCCAATTTTAGTAATTAGCCCAACATCATGATTACTTCGGATTAAATAAGCATAATAATAACTTAGCTACGAGACATTAATATAAAAAGGTTGAACATAACTTACAATGATTAAAAATAGCGTAGCATTACACGGACAGAATTTCGACTTACACCCTTATAACATTCGCTAACATACCCTTATTATTAGAATTATAATTAAAATTAAAATATAAATTATAAATATATATATATATATTTTACGTATGAATGAGGAGAAAAAAGATTAAGAGTGTGAAAAATGATCAGAATTCGGTTGGCTTTATAGGGACTTTCAGAATTTGGGCCTTCGCGACTCGCGGCCCTTTTAGCCTTCAAACTCCGCGAGTCGCGGAGTTTACTTTTACAGCTCACCCATGTTTGGAGTCTTTCTTGCCGACGATTTATTTTATATATATAATATATATATAATTAATATAATTAATTATATATTATATTATATTTATATACATAGTTAACTTGTAATTTTTAGTCCGTTGCGTCGAGCGTTGAGAGTTGACTCTGGTCCCGGTTCCGGATTTTCGAACGTCCTTGCGTACAATTTAATATCTTGTACTTTGCGTTTTGAATCTTGTACTCTTGTAATTTCGAGACGTTTCTTATCAATAATTGGAACCTCTTTGATTGTCTTTTGTATTTTTGAGCTTTTTGGTCGTTTGCGTCTTCAATTCGTCGAATCTGTCTTTTGTCTTCACCTTTTATTATTTAAACGAATCTCACTTGTAGATAGAACAATTGCAACTAAAAGCTTGTCTTTCTTGAGGAATAATGCTATGAAATATATGTTCGTTTTTAGCATTATCAAATATTCCCACACTTGAGCGTTGCTTGTCCTCAAGCAATATCGTCTTGAAATACTAGAATCACTTCTTTATTCTTCACACTTTGTACATCAGTGATTTTCTATACGGCGGTATAAACAATGGTAGTAACGATATGGTTTACAGTCCCACATGACTATAAAAATTTAGATCCATTAAGGAAATTGGATCTTTATGAAAACATTTGATCTTTTGAAAATTAAATCTAGTTTTTACCCTAGATAAGTTTTCCGGAATAACCCTTTACCGGTGTTTGCAAAATATTTTTGTGGGTTTGGTGGGTTTCAGATTTGAAAATTTTAGCTCAAAACTTATGGTTTTGTGTCACCCACTTGCTAACCTTGTATTTGGAAAGCAACACGTCCAGTTTACTTGTCCCGTATATTACCTTTTGGTAAACTACCGTCCGGTTGTAAAGGAAAGCGTTGAACAAGCAACTGTTAAGGCAATGTCCCCTGACATGCTTTTAATTATGGTCTATAACGTGTCGGACGCAATTACTATCCTTGGTGGGAGCAATAGTAAAGCTCACCCTTATAATTTTTCGGTCTGGCACAAGGTCTTGTCTTTGACCATGCTATGCAACCACTGTTCTTACGGTTGACACCCGATTTGGTTCAGGTGACCTAATGAATTCCAGGTGAATTCCTAGGATTTTACGTTCAATGGTAATGAACGCATTGAAAATAGGGTTTTCAGAAAACAAATCGGTTTGTAATTTTGATCAAAATATTTTCTCGTTTAAGCTCGAGTTTAGATATAATTGAATTCCATGAGTTTGTAATTCTCAATCTTTAAGGCCAATCTCAAGGATTGAGTAATATCAGGCTTAAAAGCTGATTTTTGATCTTTTAAGGAGATTATCCTTTCTGGGGATCTGATTCATTAGTCTTATCAAGCTAATTTGCATGGTGCCCCCCCATTGTACGAGATAAATCCTTCTCATGGTTAGGATAAATCTGACCACTTGGCGACCCTGTTTAATGCTGAGGTCCGTGGATTTTCTGCTGATTTTAGTGATGACTTTTCTAGATTTTTCGTCAACCTACAGCTGGTCTGGACGACAACTTCATAACCTAAATCAAGAAGCGCGTGTCTTTTTCGGAAGACTTTACTTCCTTTTAATGATGGAATTGATTCATCGTGTAGATCCATCTTTCTTTTCTTTCATCGGGTAAAACAGTTTAGTTTAGTCCAAAGCAAAAGTATTTTCAGTTATTTGTTACAGATATATGTGACATATGTTTAAGATAACTTGGTAAATTTTCCCACACTTGGCTTTTATTTTCCTTTTTATTGTCCTCTATTCCATTTTAAATGAATTTTAACATTTTGGTTTGTTTCTCAATTTATGTCCTTTTTGAGGTAACAATAATTTCGGTGTTAAAACCTAGTTTTATCGTTCATAAATATGTATAAACATGATTTTGAGTTCATTTAATTGAAAATTTTGTAAAATTTTACTAGAATTGGGTAGTCAGTATATAAGACTAGGGCTGTTCTTTATTATCAGAGAGCACTAGATTCTAATACAACTACTGCTTTACTAGTATTTTTAATGGTAACCAAGTGTTTAAGATAAAAATTTTAAAATCCGAAAGAATTTAACCCCTTCCCACACTTAAGATCTTGCAATGCCCTCATTTGCAAGAAATCAGTAACAATTTAAATTATTGAGGGTGATTTGTGTGAAAATGATTAAATTTTTACCAAAGTTTCCAAATATATTGGCGCTTGTTTGCTGAATGATAAATGGTGCACATCATTTGTTCATTCCGTCTTGTTGTTATTTCACATATATTTTGCATCTTGTCGTCAAAATTAGTTGCTTTTGCTGAACTTAATGCCAGTCTTTGAAAATGCGTTGTTTTACCCTGTTGTGTACATAAGATAAACTGCAAACATATATGCATATTTTTGAAGTTTGGTATATTACCCCACATTCAAAAATTATTAAAATCTAAGAATAAAAGTTAGACAATTATAAAAACTATTACAATATTAACAAAAGTATTAAACGTATCAATCATTAAAAATTACAAAATAAAAATAAAAAAAAAAATATAATAAGTAAACTAGGGATGATATTGATACCAATAGGGGTTCCAGGCATAACCATAGGTGCTATAGAATGCTTCGGCAGAGTTATACGTAGGATACGGTGGCTGCATCTCTATAGACCAGGGAGGGAAGATGGGTTTCGGTGTAGGAATATAGTTTCTACCTATATGTTGGCAATGAGCTATGATTTGGTTCTGATGAACTTGCCAATCTTCAAATGCTCTCTGTCTAGCATTTTCGTACTCCTGAGAAGCTATAAACCTTTGCATTTCTTGCATCTCATTCCCCCCTCCTACATTACCTTGCTGTTGGTTTCTCTCAACCTGTGGATGTCTACCATGGTATGGTACTGCGGCGTTATTTCGCCTCTTCAAAACTTTCGCACCATGGTATACATTTAAACCTATAGTATCGCGGGGTTCTGGCTCTTCCACTAATAATCCCCCCCGACTTATATCCACACCGAGATATTCAGCAATCAAAGTAATAAAAATACCACCTCCTATTATGCTATGCGGTCTCATCCCCCGAACTATAGCTGATAAATAATAACCCACACAATATGGTATACTTACAGCGCTTTGTGGGTCTCGAATACACATGTGGTAAAACAAATCCTGTTCATTTACCTTTTCCTTGTTCTTACCTCTTTGTGTAATCGAATTAGCTAAAAACCTATGAATCACTCTTAATTCGGCTCTATCTATATCCAAATAAGAGTAATTTCCCCCTTTGAAACGGTGATGGCTTGTCATTTGACTCCACACACCGTGTGTATCAAAATTTTCATCTATCTTTCTACCGTTTAGTATCAACCCTCTACAATCGGCAGATGCTAACTCCTCAGGCGTATATATACGTAAAGCCTGAGCCATGTCTAGTAAAGACATGTGGCGCATCGAACCGCCTAACAAAAATCTAATAAAAGATCGATCGGTTAAACTAGTTACCCGATCATTCAACTCTATACTACATAATAATTCTTCACACCATACTTTATATACAGGTCTACGCATGGTGAATAAACGTACCCAGTCATTAAAAGTAGAATTACCATACCTCTGTACAAGTAATTCCCTAATTGGCCCGGCCAATTCTACAGCTTTTAAGGGTCCCCATTCTATGACCCTCGGTACCTCAACAACCTTAGAATGAAGAGTATGCAAACCCCTTTGGTATTTTGGATAATCTATCCAAAGTCTGTCAAATCTCAGGTTCGGGTGCAACTCTTCCAAGTGCATATCAGAAAAGGTCATGACTGGATGAGGTATATCCTGCTTGTAGTAGTTATCCACCTCCTATTATTCTACATTCTCAGCAGGAGTATTGCGAACTTGGAATGAAGATTCACCCCTTTCAGTCTGCAAAACACATCAAACACAATTTTTGTGCATCCAAATATGCATTAGTGTCAGCAAAATCATCAATCAAAATAATTACAATGAAATGATCAATTTATATCAAACTTAAGCTCATTTTCACATTTTCGTCAAATCTACACTTTTTCAAATAAGCATATACGAAAATGTTCGCCATGTTCATAAGCATTCAACTCAAATAACATGTCAAAATAATCATTACAAGCAATTAAACAAGTTTCAAATGGCATTATCTTTCAAAAATCAAGTTCATGAATTTTAGACTTTGAAAAAGTCCACTTTAATTCTCAAAATCATGTTTAGGCTCAAAGTTTGGATCATTTAACTACCTAAACATGTTACACTACTTAATTTAGCAACAATTCATGACAAAAATCGGCCATAACCTGTTTATATCAAAAAGCCCCAAATTTGCTCAAGAACACAAACCCTAGATTACTCAAAATTTGAAGTTTAAGGCTTCTAATCATGTTAAACAGCATCAATCTAGGTTATACAAGCATAATACATAAACAATTTAAGCCTAATTACACTAAAAAACATCAAAATCAAATTGGGGAAAAAATTGCTCAAGAACACCAAATTTCGGATTAAATGGTGTTTAGGTGTAGAAATTTACCGTTTTTCTTGAGTAATTCCTAGATAGCATCCTTCTCAACATGATTTTAGTAAAAGATTTGGTGATTAACGGTTTAAAAATTGTGATTTTGGGGGTGTTTTTGGTGTATTTTCGCGCAGTATTTCGGGTTTATTTTGCAGGTTTGGTTTTGTGGTGTGTGGACTGATTAATTCGATCAGTTTATATTTTTTTTTCTGGATTTCGGTCCTCCCGCGACTCGCGGTGTTTAAGCCTTCAAACTCCGCGAGTCGCGGAGTTTGGTATATATTTTTTTTTTTTTTATATAATCTTTAACTTATAAAACAATTAAGTAAATAATTTTTAAAATTTTGTTTTCCTTATTATTGAGGACGAGGTCATTTCGGATCGATGTCCTAGTCTGTCCCTCGACAAAATTTTAAAATTTGTCTTTTTGTAGCGATTGTTTTAAAAGCTAAGATTTTTGGTTTTTTAATGTTTTTGGCATACTTTAATTCAATAAGATTAAAAATAATGATGATAAAAGTTCTCGTCCCTACCTTGGGTAAAGCAATTTCGGTTCAAAGACCTAGTCTTCAACTTACGACGAATTTTAAAAATCATATTTTTAACTTATTGAGATAAAGTAAATTTTTGTTTTTAAATTCACACAACTTAAATATAAAATTCAAAATTAATATTAAAAATTCACACCAAACTTAAAATTTAAAATGTATAAAATTAAAAATTCATATTTTAAAAATTCACACCAAACTTAATTTAAAAATTCATATTATATTTTCATACCAAACTTATATTATTTTTTCAAATATTTACAATTTTAAATATATTGTTTTTACAAAGTTTACAATATTAATTTAAGATTTAAATATTAATTTTAAAAACATGGTAAAAATAAAATTAAAAATCTTTTTGGCTTTTTATCCCACTTTAATCAATCAAATATTATCAAAAATATGCGCCCCTCTTTTCGGTAAAGTAATTTCGGTTTCAAAACCTAATTTAACTCATGACGAATTTTTGAAATATTTTGGGTTGATTGTTTAAAGATATTTATACCTTAAGAATAAACGTTAAATTTCGCAGTGATGTAATAAATTTTTGAATGATATCAATAATTTCGGTCGCCAAACCTAATTTTATTCAATACCAATTTAATACTTTTTAGCGAACAAATTAGCGTTTATTATCAAAAGGTTAAAAATAAAAATAAATAAAATAAAAACTGTACAAACATACCTGTGAAATAGATTTCTTAGTTATATGATCTATCCCATTCATAAGATAGTCGGTTTAATTGGTTTTCCATAGCTACATAGGCGTAACCTCGAGCATTTAGTGTCTTTTCTTCTAAACATATGAACGGTCCGTCTCTGCATAAAGTAACAAATTCGGTGTTTGAATAGGTTTGATTATTTGAACATTTACCTCCATGTGACCATTTTCCGCATTTGTGACATCGTTCTAGGTGTCGTGCTCTTCTTTTCGCTGCGGATTTTGATTTTCCTTTACCAAATTGTAACTTATTATCTTCGCATCTGGATTCTTTTCTAACTCCGTCCATTCTTTCTCTGATTACCGATACTAATTCACTCGGTAGTATGTCATTATTTTGTTTAGTGATCAAAGCGTGTAGCATTAGACCATGGTTTAGTTCACAGGCAGTCTTCATTTTGTAAAAACCTAAAAAAAAATAAAAATTCAGAATGGGGGGAGAAGACTAGTTCTTTAGGGTCTGCTAGGGAAAGACCATTCGGGTTCCATTTTCGAGAACTACACGAAAACAGACAATCTAACTCTAACAGAAATACATAAACCCCTTTGATTCTCCCCACACTTAGTTAGCTGTGGTGTCGAAATTGTGATTAACTTCGTTGTCAACTTCCATCGGACCATGTATGTAATGTTTAACTCTGTGACCATTAACTTTAAATTCAATCCCATTTAAATTTATTAATTCTATCGTTCCGTATGGGAAAACTCTTTTGACTATGAATGGTCCAGACCATCTTGATTTCAATTTTCCAGGAAGTAGCTTGAATCGTGAATTGAAAAGAAGAACTCTGTCTCCTTCTTTAAATTCTTTTGAACTTCTGATTCTTTTATCATGCCATTTCTTTGTTCTTTCTTTATAGATTAACAAATTATCGTATGCTTCATGTCTTAATTCTTCTAATTCATTTAGTTGACTTAATCGTAAACGTCCGGCTTCATGTAAATCAAGATTACATGTCTTCAAAGCCCAAAATGCTTTGTGTTCAATTTCTACTGGAAGATGACATGCTTTTCCATAAACAAGTCTAAAAGGTGTGGTTCCAATTGGAGTTTTGTAGGCTGTTCTAAAAGCCCAGAGTGCATCCTCCAATTTAATGGACCATTCCTTCGGATTTGATCCTACGGTTTTCTCTAGAATACGTTTTAAAGCTCGGTTGGTATTTTCAACTTGTCCACTTGTTTGTGGATGATATGCGGTGGAGATTTTATGAGTTACTCCATATCTTTTAAAAACTTTCTCAAGTTGATTATTACAGAAATGAGTACCCCGATCACTTATTAAAGCTTTCGGTGTTCCAAACCTTACAAAAAGACGTTTTAAAAAGTTGACTACAACTCGTGCATCGTTAGTTGGGAGAGTTTGTGCTTCCGCCCATTTAGATACATAATCAATGGCTACGAGTATATATATATTATTATGAGATTTTGGAAATGGACCCATAAAGTCAATACCCCAAATGTCAAATACTTCACATACTTGGATGACATTTTGTGGCATTTCATCACGTTGACTTATTTTTCCGGCCCTTTGACAAGCATCACAGGATTTGCAAAGAAGGTGTGCGTCTTTGTAAATTGTAGGCCAATAGAATCCAGCATCATAAACTTTTCTTGCTGTTAGTTGAGGCCCATAATGCCCTCCTGTTGGTCCTGTGTGACAATGGTTTAATATTTTACTAGCTTCATCTCCAAATACACATCGGCGTATTATTCCATCGGGACAACTTTTAAACAAATGTGGATCTTCCCAAAAATAGTGTTTTATATCACTGAAGAATTTCTTTCGTCTTTGGTACGATAATCCTTTTTCAAGGAATCCACATACTAAATAGTTTGCATAGTCTGCAAACCATGGGATTTCTTTATAATCTATCTTCAATAGATATTCATCAGGAAAGTTGTCTTGTATGGCCGATTCATTTAGAACTTCTAATTCAGGATTTTCAAGACGAGAAAGATGATCAGCGGCGAGATTTTCTGCTCCTCTTTTATCTCGGATTTCAATATCAAACTCTTGTAAGAGTAAGATCCAACGGATTAATCTTGGTTTAGCATCTTGTTTTGAAAATAGGTATCTAAGAGCAGAATGGTCGGTATAGACCACCGTTTTTGCTAGAACTAGATATGATCGAAATTTGTCAAAAGCAAAGACAATAGCAAGGAGTTCTTTTTCAGTAGTTGTATAGTTCGTTTGTACTCCTTGTAACGTCTTACTTGCATAATATATAGGTTGAAATCGTTTTTCAATCCTTTGTCCTAAAACGGCTCCCATTGCAAAATCACTTGCATCGCACATTAGTTCAAATGGTAGATTCCAATTTGGTGTGATCATGATCGGCGCATTAGTGAGTTTCTCTTTAAGAATATTAAAATATTTGATACATTCATCTGAAAAGATGAATGGAGCATCCTTTTCTAGGAGTTTATTCATAGGAGTGGCAATTTTAGAAAAATCTTTTATGAAACGTCGGTAAAAACCGGCATGCCCTAGAAAACTCCTAACTCCTCTAACATTGGTGGGATGTGGAAGTTTAGCAATTACATCTACTTTAGCTCTATCCACTTCAATTCCTTCTTTTGAAATTTTATGTCCAAGAACGATGCCTTCTTTAACCATGAAATGGCATTTCTCCCAATTAAGTACTAGATTTGATTGTTCGCATCTAATGAGCATTCGTTCAAGATTAACTAGACATGATTCAAATGTATCACCGAAGACTGAAAAGTCATCCATGAATACTTCCATGCATTCTTCTATCATGTCGTGAAAAATCGCCATCATACACCTTTGAAAGGTTGCAGGGGCATTGCAAAGTCCAAATGGCATGCGTTTGTAAGCAAAAGTACCATAAGGGCACGTGAATGTGGTTTTCTCTTGATCTTCGGGTGCTATTGGAATTTGAAAATATCCGGAAAATCCATCTAGAAAACAATAGTAACTATTTCCGGCTAATCTTTCCAACATTTGATCTATGAAAGGTAAGGGAAAGTGATCTTTTCTGGTGGCGTCATTTAATTTTCTATAATCAATACACACACGCCATCCTGTTACAGTCCTAGTAGGAATAAGCTCATTTTTCTCATTTGTAATGACAGTCATGCAACCCTTCTTAGGCACGCATTGAACTGGGCTTACCCATGGACTATCAGAAATTGGATATATCAAACCTGCATCTAGCAGTTTAATAATCTCTTTCTTAACTACATCTTGCATATAAGGATTTAGTCTTCGTTGGCGTTGCACATACGTTTTATGACCTTCTTCCATAAGGATTTTATGTGTGCAATACGAAGGACTTATTCCTTTAATATCATGAATCTTCCATGCAATGGCTGGTTTATGAGCTTTCAACACAGAAATGAGTTGTGATTTCTCATTTTCAGTAAGAGAAGACGATATTATTACAGGTAATTCAGATTCACCATGTAAATAAGCGTATTCCAAATGGTTTGGAAGTGGCTTTAACTCTAATTTCGGAGGTTCTTCTATCGATGATTTATATCGATATCTGTCTTCTTCTTTTAGCATTTGAATTTCTTCTGTTGTTGGTTCATATCCATTAGCTATTAGTGTAGCTAACATTTCAGCTTCATCAATTGGTTCATTACCTTCTCCTAAAGAACATTCTCCTGTTCCTTGTAATTCTGGAAATTCTTCTAACAATTCTGCATGTGCATCTATAGTTTGAATATAATAACATGTATCATCTGCAGATTGTGGTTGTTGCATTGCTCTATCAACTGAAAAGGTAACACTCTCATCCTCTATACTTAGGGTCAATTTCTTACCAAACACGTCTATCATTGCTTTAGCCGTGTTTAAGAATGGTCTTCCTAATATGAGAGGAACTTGAGAATCTTCTTCCATGTCCAGAACAACAAAATCTACTGGAAATACTAAAGTACCAACTTTAACTAGCAAGTTCTCCATTATCCCTCTAGGATATTTTATTGATCTATCGGCTAGTTGTATGCTTATTCTGGTTGGTTTCAATTCTCCAAGGTCTAGTTTAGCGTATAGTGAATACGGCATTAGATTTATACTAGCACCTAAGTCTGCCAATGCTTCTATTGAACTAAGACTACCCAGAAAATATGGAATTGTGAAACTTCCTGGATCAGATAGTTTTTCTGGTATCTTATTCAACAGCACTGCTGAACAATTAGCATTCATAGTAACAGCCGAGAGTTCTTCCCTTTTCTTTCTATTTGAGATTAGATCTTTCAAGAATTTAGTATATCTAGGCATTCCTGAAATCACATCAATGAAAGGAAGATTTACATTTATCTGTTTAAACATATCCAAGAATTTGGATTGCTCGGCTTCAAGTTTCTCTTTTTTCATTTTACTCGGGTAAGGAAGTGGTGGTTGGTATGGTTTAACATAAGGTTTATCCTTAGCTGTGTTATCTTCATTAACCTTTTCAACTACCGGTTCTTTTTCCTTATCTTGATCAGGTTGTGGTTCTTGTGGAGTAGGAATAGTTTCATCAAAAGTTACTGGTATTTCCTGTGGTTTAAGCGTTGTACCACTTCTTGTGGTAATAGCTTTAGCTGTTTCATTCCGGGGGTTAGCATTTGTATCACTAGGTAGACTTCCCGGTTTTCTTTCACCTATTAACCTTGCTAGGTTACTTACTTCTTGTTCCAGATTTTGAATAGAAGCTTGTTGATTTCTAAATGCTTGAGCATTTTGTTCATTGGTTTGTTTCTGAGATGTGAAAAACTGCGTTTGAGTTTCAACTAGCTTCGTCATCATATCTTCTAAATTTGGCTTTTTATCATCTGTTTGTTGTGGTGGTTTGTTTTGAAAATTAGGTCTTTGCTGATTGTAAGTATTATTGGATACTTGTTGATTGCTAGGACCTTGTTGGTTGTTGTATGGAATATTTCGGTTATAATTCTGGTTTTGATTGTAAATTGGTCTTGGCGGTTGATAATTATTCTGATAATTATTTCCAGGCCTTTGGTTTATGTATGAATTATTCTCTCTTTGTTCCATTGTTAATTCAATACTGAGACAATCTTTTGTCAAATGTGGTCCTCCACACTGCTCACAACTAATTCGTATTGAGTGAATATCTTTAGTCATCTTTTCCATTCGTCTTTCCACAACATCTATCTTTGCGGAAATGGAATCTAAGTCATGGCTAGAATCAGCTCTAGCTGCATTAGATGATCTAACGATGTCTTTTTCTTGGTGCCACTCATGTGAGTGGGAAGCAGTGTTATCAATAATTTTGTAAGCATCAGTTTCGGTTTTCTTCATAATAGAACCACCAGCTGCTATATCTATGTCTTTCCTTGTAGTGATGTCGCATCCTTGGTAGAATATTTGTACTATTTGACAGGTGTCTAAACCATGTTGCGGACATCCTCTTAACAACTTTCCATATCTTGTCCACGCCTCATATAGAGTTTCATTCGGCTTCTGTGTGAACGTAACAATTTCTGCTTGAAGTCTTACGGCTTTAGATGCAGGAAAGAATTGTTTAAGAAATTTGTCAACTAAAACGTCCCATGTATCGATTGCCCCTTCAGGTAACGATTCCAACCAATCTTTGGCTTCTCCCTTTAAATTCCAGGGAAATAACATGAGATATATCTGTTCATCCTCCACTTCTCGGATTTTAAATAATGTGCAGATCCTATTAAAGGTACGTAGATGTTCATTTGGATCTTCCTTCGGCGCACCACTAATTTGGCATTGATTAGTCACCATGTGTAGAATTTGTCCTTTGATTTCATAATCTGGCGCATTAATGTCTGGATGAGTAATTGCGTGACCTTGGCCAGTGCGTTTAGCTCTCATTCGGTCTTCCATACTTAAAGGTTCCAGATTCTCCATAATTGAATTTGTTGAATCGGAATCACTAGAGGATTCTGATTTAATGGTTCGTTCCTCAACAATCTCTGTTTGAATGATTGGTGGTTCCGGAGGAAAGTTTAGTGGTTCAAGATCTACAAATCGTTCCTGAATATTCTCCGGATTCTCAATTGTGAGGTCGGGTTCAAAAAATGGATTATCGGAAATTTGAACTGAAGTACTTGGTCGACTGGATGACGATTCTAAAGAAAAATCAACGGCGGTTATATTTGCTAAATGTCTTGATCTAGTTACAGGTGGTGAACGTACAAAAGGTGGTGAACGTCTTGCTCGGTGCATTCACTGAATATCCTATTAGTTTTTAAAAGGAAAGAAAAATTATAATAAGTTATCCAATCAATAGACTTTTCTGATTTTGCCCACGTTTCGAATAGCCAAAAGATGCAGCAGAGGGGCAGGATTCGTTTGGTCTCAATATAATTGAGGACTGTTTGGCTCCAATAACCCGGTCCACGTACAAATCCAACTATTACTACGAACCAGAAAATTTTGATGTCTATCAATTTAACCACTTAAAATAAATTTTCGTAATTTTAAGAAATTTAGATAAGAAGTAGAATAAAAATCTATGTCCTAAAACTAGAATAGCGAGAAATAAGAAAGAAAAAGAGTTCGTCGAAAAAGGTCGAAAAAGAAAAAATGGTTGAAAAATAAAAAGGTGACGGAAAAATAAAAGAAACTTATAAATACTTAAAAATACTTGACTAACCTAACCTTATTACTACAACTAACTTAAAATTATAATCGCAAATTGAGATTACTAATTGGAATGATAATTGATACATAGTAAAAGGTGTCTAAAAATATTAAAGCTTATAGGAAAAACTATATCCCAAATGGAAATAACTTAAAAAGAAACTAAAACTTAAAAAGGCGTCGCAAAATTCTAAAGCACCTAAATCTTATTCTAAAGAAAAAGCACTTAAGGAATTCTACGGCAAAGCCTAAAAATCTTAGAAGTAAAAAAATAACTATGGCAAAAACTAAGTTTAAAACTAAATATGAGCTAAAAATACAAATATTATGCTAAAACAATTAAAAAGGGATAAAATATAAAAATATACAAAAAGTTGTAAAAAGTACAATTTTTATAAAAATATTATTTTTATATTAATTATTTATTAAAACTATTAATTTTACAATTTAATTAAACTAATTTAACTAAAATATAAATTAAATAAAACTTAAATTAAAATAAAACTAATTATAATAATAATAATAATTAGGGTTAATAATAATTATAATTAATAATAATCCGTAATAAATGCAGTTTAGGGTTTCTGTCGGTGTCAGAGAAACTCCGCGAGTCGCGGTATTTAATGCATCAAACCCCGCGAGTCGCGGGGTTCCAAATTTCAACTCTGGAGCAGTTTGAAATTTTACGCGTTTTTCTTTTTTTTTATATTTTTAATTTCTGTTTTTAATTTTCTGTTTTAATAAAAGTATTTATATAATAAAAACTTATATCTAAAAACTAAAATAGAAATATTTTATAATTTTATAAATAAAAATCTTTAAACTAGAATTATATATATATATATATATATTTTTTTATGTTTTCTAATTTTCTGTTTTAATATAAATAAAAGATATTTAAATAAAACTTATATTTTTATAAACTAAAATAAAAATAAAGAAACTTATAAAACTTTTAACAAACTCTTAAAAATATATAAATTTTTGTTTTTCTTTTTATATTTTTGTGTAGCGTTGCGCTTCCGGCTTTTAAGAGACTCCCCGGCAGCGGCGCCAAAAATACTTGATGTCAAAGCTAAGGGGTATAAAATACTATTAAATTTTAGCAGAAAATACTATTAAATACGATACAATTTTACACAAGATGTTTATTTATTTATAGAATGGATATACTTAAACCTTGCTACAACACTTATAGGCAGTGTACCTAATCGTACAGTAGTGTAGTTTTTAGTAAGTCCGGTTCGTTCCACAGGGAATCTTTTTTAAACAAAGCTCAACGCTATATTGGTTTACTTTTATAAAAATACAAATATATATATATATATAAATAATATTATTATTATAAAGGGGGGTTTTTACCGTTTAATGACTGGTTTGTCGATTTTAAAACTTTAGTCGCAGTTAAAACCTAATGTAAAATATTAAATAAATAAAAGACTTAATTTAAAGCGTAAAATAAATAACGATAATGAAATTGCAATAAATAAAAGTGCGATAAAATAAAATTGCGATAATTAAAAAGTACGATAATTAAAAGTGCGATTAAATAACAATAAATAAAAAGGCGATAATTAGAAGTGCAATTAAATATAAAATAAAGGAAATTAAATATGAAATAAAATAATTATGCTTATTTAAACTTCCGTAATCATGATGTTTGACGTGTTGATTTTAGTTTTATGCCCATGGGTTAATTGTCCTTTGTCCTGGATTATTTAATATGTCCATACGGATTTGTCCATAATAGTCCATCAGTCATAAATATAAAGAGCGAAAGCCTTCGTCAAATTATTCTTATTCCCGAAGTCAAATATTCCAACTAATTGGGGATTCGAATTGTAACAAGGTTTTAATACTTTGTTTAATGAATACACCAGGATATCGACTGCGTGTAAACCAAGGTTTTACTACTTTGTTAACAATTACACCAATTACCCTTGAATGTAATTCACCCCTGTTTCAACAAGTCTATTAACTATTAATCCAGTTTCGTATCCGGTAAAATGAATAATTATTGGTATTTATAGATATCCCGCCCACCGTACCCAGTCAAGCGTATGTGGTTATATATAAATACGTCAAATTATAAGTTTGTATATTAAATTAACAAGGTATTGTTTAGTTAATATAAAACCCATTAATAGCCCATAGTCTAATTTCCACAAGTGCCGTTCTTTTGTCCAAACCCCAATTATGGTACAAAGCCCAATTACCCAATTTTAGTAATTAGCCCAACATCATGATTACTTCGGATTAAATAAGCATAATAATAACTTAGCTACGAGACATTAATATAAAAAGGTTGAACATAACTTACAATGATTAAAAATAGCGTAGCGTTACACGGACAGAATTTTGACTTACACCCTTATAACATTCGCTAACATACCCTTATTATTAGAATTATAATTAAAATTAAAATATAAATTATAAATATATATATATATATTTTACGTATGAATGAGGAGAAAAAAGATTAAGAGTGTGAAAAATGATCAGAATTCGGTTGGCTTTATAGGGACTTTCAGAATTTGGGCCTCCGCGACTCGCGGCCCTTTTGGCCTTCAAACTCCGCGAGTCGCGGAGTTTACTTTTACAGCTCACCCATGTTTGGAGTCTTTCTTGCCGACGATTTATTTTATATATATAATATATATATAATTAATATAATTAATTATATATTATATTATATTTATATACATAGTTAACTTGTAATTTTTAGTCCGTTGCATCGAGCGTTGAGAGTTGACTCTGGTCCCGGTTCCGGATTTTCGAACGTCCTTGCGTACAATTTAATATCTTGTACTTTGCGTTTTGAATCTTGTACTCTTGTAATTTCGAGACGTTTCTTATCAATAATTGGAACCTCTTTGATTGTCTTTTGTATTTTTGAGCTTTTTGGTCGTTTGCGTCTTCAATTCGTCGAATCTGTCTTTTGTCTTCACCTTTTATTATTTAAACGAATCTCACTTGTAAATAGAACAATTGCAACTAAAAGCTTGTCTTTCTTGAGGAATAATGCTATGAAATATATGTTCGTTTTTAGCATTATCAATGACATTAAAGTCTGTGAATCATCACGTTTCATTAGAAACTCAGCATGACTTACTGTAATATAATCACATTGATCAAGTGTCATTATATTATACTAACTCATGCATCAGTTCCCAACACTACTTCAAAAACATTCATATTTTAAACTCGAAAGTTTACAGAATATAGAAACTAACAGTTTCTATATGATGTAACACTGATAGCACGAAGAGATTATTGATTTTAGATAAGAATAGTTATGAAAATAACTTCAGAAATATGAAGGATATTTATAATGAAAGATACGATGATATCTTGGAATTTCTAATATCGATGGATGATGAAGAAGATTTATCCGTAAGGGTTTAGATTCGGAAGAAAGGTATTCGCTAAAGGTTTCATCAGAAATAGAATCATTTAGATTCTTTGAACTCAAACTTATTCTTTGTGATTTGTCCATGGCTTCCTTCATAGTTTCGCATAATCCACTTTTCGGTACTAAATTTTCTATTGAGTGTTTCCAAAACTCCATTCTTTATCATCAAATTTTCGACAGTTAAGGTCGTGTACAGTTTGTGATGCTGTATTTCAGCTTTTTCAGAATTTCAGAATGGAAGATCATAATTCTAAGAGATAAATGTTATATGTTTGCATATAACTGTTGATATAGACATGCTGCGAGATTTCAAAATACTGATTGCTGATTCTCGGTATTTGGTGCGGCAATTCTCGTTACAAGGTGCGGATGAGCACATGATGAGACTTCAATAGATAAATTTAGTGATTTGTCGAAGAGATTTAAACCAAGGAGCGACGAGGTTGCTGGTACATCTGCTGGTAATATGGTGGAATATAATAAAAGGTTCCCTGGTAATAATAAAAGAGTACACATATAAATCAAGGTTATAATAAGGTTGTTTCGAACGAAAAGTCGAAGTTGATTTGCTGGAGCTGTGACAAGATTTGCTACCTTAAAAGGAATTACCAAGTTATTTTGGGTAATAATAACAATGAAGGAATTAGCACAACTACGTGTTAAATGTTCACTCAGTTTCCGAGAGTTTTTTAGATGCATAACTAAATGCATCAATCTTTTCTCCCGTAGATGAAGTGCGGTTGGTTCATCCTCTCGTTTGAGATGTTTTCAAGAATCATGAAAGGTTTGAGCGCAGATTATAATCGTCAAGATACAAATGAGGTTTAAGATGAAATCAAGTGGCAAACTTGAAGAATTGTTTAGTTTCATATATTATAATCAATATTTTAATTCATTTTAATTGTCCAATGTTATTAGTCCACAGTCGATAGTCCACAGTTGACAGTCCAATAATTCATATATAGTTTAATATATAATATTCGAATTAATTAATACGTATCGTGACCCGTGTACATGTCTTAGACTCGATCACAACTCAAATTATATATATTATTGTAGAATCAACCTCAACCCTGTATAGAGAACTCGATCATTACTGCATATAGAGTGTCTATGGTTATTCCAAATAATATATATAAATGCGTCGATATGATATGTCAAAACCTTGTATACGTGTTCCGATATTTAAAGTGCGTAAAATAAATAACAGAAATTAAATAACGATAAATAAAGTGCGTAAAGTAAATAACAGAAATTAAATGACGATAAATAAAATTGCGAGAATATAAATTGCGATAAATAAACTGCGATAAATAAATTGCGATAAAATAAAATGTGATACAGAATTAACAGTTAGCTAGGAACAGTTAGCTAGGATCTTGTTAGCGTGGTTTCTTAACAAAATTTCATATTGTTAATTAGTCTGTTTCTAATCAATTTTTATTGTGTCTATTATTTCTTCATTATGCCACTTGTTGGATTCTGATATGTCAAAATCCAAATATGAAATTGAATTTGAATGAAAATAGTTATTCGGTGAGGAACGGATTCGTACTTCTGTGGTTGTAAGTAGGATAGTAAACGACTGTTGAATTAGCTTCGAAGAATGTACAGTGTGACTTATTAATGTGAAATCTAAATATTTCTCAGGTATTACCTACCCGTTAAAATATTTTCACCATTAACAGTTTGTACAAAAGAATTTTTAATTACAATCTTTATGAAAACATATATACATATATATTTTCTTCAGATGTAATTATAGATTTAATCAGTTAATATGATATTAAACTCATCTGATTTACGGCTAGAACTAGAGTACATAATCTCTAAAACATTTAGAGATTACATATTTATCATGTCGTACGAAGATAAATGTTATAGAACGATTCGTAGAACGATAATTATACTCGAGGTACAGAATGAGATTTCGAGACATGGATTGTTGATGGTACTGGTGCTGTTACTGATGGTACTGTGGATCCGGTGATGTTGTTGAAGCTGGTACATTTTGCACCATATTCTCCAAATTGATTATTCGAGCGTGAAGTTCGTTGACTTCTTCTATTATTCCGGGTTAATTTTCGGTTAGAATGAGCGAATGAATAAGGTTTAGAATTTTAGATAAAATATAATCGTGACGAGATACTCTGAAAATGAGTGTGGAAATGGTGTTTCGAATAGGTTCGCCGGTAAATGCTTCAGGAGGAGAATGTGGTGGATGGAAAGGATCGCTTTCTTCGCGTCTCCATCGGTTAAGTCGGCTACGAACCCATCAGATGAATTGAGGATGACTGATTAGTTGATTCATTCTGGTGACGCTGCCTTTGGAGCTTAGGTGAAACTCCATATCGGAATAGCTGTCAGAATCCGAGGAATTCGAACTGCTTGAGGGATTCACCTCGTACGATCAAATGGAGGATTTTTGATAAGAAATAGATTATAGGATATAGATTAGTACCCTGCAATACATAATTTACATACGCATATATAATACTAAAAACCCATAAGCTACGGAGGAACCTAAGGAAGCTGTCAGACAAAGGTAACAATAGCATATACGCTAAGATATGAATTTATCTATACACTGTCTATGCAATAGAGGCAGTAAGATGTGTCTTAGACTTTAAGGATGATAAGAAAATAATTTTCGACACGAAATGATAAGCAAAACTTTTGACATGCAGACACGGTCGAAGTCCAGACTCACTAATGCATCCTAATGACTTATTAGTTAAACACACTAATGCAGACCTGGTTCGCTAAGACCACCGCTCTGATACCAACTGTAGAGACCCGTCCTAATCCATCTGGACAAAGTCCATATCGATTACAAATGACTCACAATAGTTAATTACATCGCGAGGTACTTGACCTCTATATGATACATTTTACAAACATTGCATTCGTTTTTAAAAGACAAACTTGCTTTACATCGAAAGTTGACGACATGCATACCATTTCATAATATATCCAACTATAATTGACTTAATAATAATCTTGATGAACTCGACGACTCGAATGCAACATCTTTTGAAATATGTCATGAATGACTCCAATTAACATCTCTAATACGAGCAAATGCACAGCGGAAGATTTCTTTAATACCTGAGAATAAACATGCTTTAAAGTGTCAACCAAAAGGTTGGTGAGTTCATTAGTTTAACTTAAATAATCATTTTCATCATTTTAATAGACCACAAGATTTCATATTTCCATTTCTCATAAACATACGTCCCATGCATAGAGACAAAAATATCATTCATATGGATTGAACACCTGGTAACCGACATTCACAATATGCTTATAAGAATATCCCCATCATTCCGGGATCCTCCTTCGGACATGATATAAATTTTGAAGTACTAAAGCATCCGGTACTTTCGATGGGGCTTGTTGGGCCCGATAGATCTATCTTTAGGATTCGCGTCAATTAGGGTGTCTGTTCCCTAATTCTTAGATTACCAGACTAAAAAGGGGCATATTCGATTTAATAATTCAACCATAGAATGTAGTTTCGATTACTTGTGTCTATTTCGTAAAATATTTATAAAAGCAGCGCATGTATTCTCAGTCCCAAAAATATATATTGCAAAAGCATTTAAAAAGGGAGCAAATGAAACTCACCTAATGTATTTTGTAGTAAAAATACATATGACGACATTGAACAACTAAACAATGCGGGGTTGACCTCGGATTCACGAACCTATATCAGGTATATATATTAAAACACGTAATCGTAATCGAACAATTTATTTATTGTTATTATTAATTGTTACTTTAGTAAGTTATATGGTTTCATTAATAATTTAGCTATATTTATTTTATGTATACTTTAGATAAAAATTGCTGAAAATAATTATTTTAATGTTAATAATAATTATGATAACAATAATAACAATAATAATAATAATAATAATAATAATAATAATAATAATAATAATAATAATAATAATAATAATAATAATAATAATAATAATAATAATTATTATTATAATAATAATAATAATAATATTCATAAAATTAATAGTAATAGTAATTTTCATAGAGATAATATTAATATTCATAAAATGATAATAATGATAATAATAATAAAAATAATGATAATAGTAGTAGTTTTTAATAAAGATAAAAGTTTAATAATAATAATAATGAAAATAATAATTTTTATAATAATACTTAATACTTAATACTTAATACTTAATAATAATAATAATAATAATAATAATAATAATAATAATAATAATAATAATAATAATAATAATAATAATAATAATAATAATAATAATACTAATAAATAACAAAATTACTACCTCACATAAAATAGGCTTGAAAAAGAATAGAATGCCATTGCCCGGAGTCGAACACTCGACCTCCCACTTAACCTGAAACATTCCAAGACCACTCCTACATTTTGTTTTTCTGATTAAACTTGTAACCCACATATATTTAACTCAATTTCTACTCCTTAAAATCCACATATGGGTTTCTAGTTTTAATAGGGCCCAACTGAAGAATATATGAACCTCGGCCCAAGAATGAAAACCAGTCCAATTTCCCTTGACCAATCTTGTGCAGCTAGTTATAAAAAAAATGAATAACCTGTAGCAGTCCAGGTTCGAACTCAGGACCCCTCTCTTAACAAACTACAAGCCTAACCATCTGCTCTGTTGGGTTTTTCTGATTTAATATCCTAACCTAAATCTATATAATCCGTTCCTGCTGTTTTCTAATTCTTCCTCTTCTTCACATAACTAATAATCTTCGAAACACCCATCATGTAATCTTAAACATGCGGACTAGGTGGCCAACATATTAGAAATTTAGCAAGTCAACCAAAAAAATATAACTGATCGATTTGCTTTTTTTTTTTTTTTTTTTGAATTCGAAATAAGAAAAAAAATACAGCATTCGTGGCCACTTATTTGCCATGTCCCACTTATACAATTTGATACCCACTCCATAAAAGAAAAGGATTTCGGTATTAATGGAATGGTTAAAAAAAATGCACTTCATATGCATACTTCCTTGGATACTCTTAAAGTATGTAAAAAAAATAGTTAATTAACATGGAACGTCCCTTTTTGTCGGCCAACAACCACTTCATTCCATTTGCTAAAAAAAACGCATGAGTATATTATATATACTCGTTGTAAATTTTAAATTGTGAATATAAACTCCACTAACTAATAATTTGGAAAGTGAGGAAGAGTGTCGGCCAAAAAGTGCTAAAAAGAAATATATAAAGGCATCCCATTTTTGGCTAGTTTACTTCAATATTATTTGTTACATTGATCCTTGTTTTGAGTTGTCTTTTGTCTCATAAATAAACCATCAAAAATGCATTCAAGTAGCCATAATGGTTGGTGGTGTTTGAAGGTGAAGAGAAGGTAGTTCTTTGGGTTGTTTACGAAGGAGAAAAAAAAATGAATAGATGGCGATTTTATGGGTTCACATGAGAGGGTGGTATTTTCAGGTAATAGTTGCATCACGAAACAGAAACAGAAGAAGTGAGATTTATGGTGTGTTCGATGGTACATCAAAATAGAAAGAAGATTAAAGGTAGTTAGTGTTTGATTATGAATCCTAATTATCTCTCTGCAATGTTTGCGTGTAAGTATCAATATGTAACCATGTATATGTTATTATATAGATAAAGAGTAGGAGAATAAAAATCTCATTATGTGATGTGTGGTGTCGACAGAGTTATTCGAGCCAGGAAGAAAAAATAAAAAAATATGGAAAGCAGATGGAGACTCTCAACTGATTTTGTTTGGATACTGAGTTGATTTCGTTGTGTAATTCAGATTAGAGACAAGAGTACCAATTTAGAACAGAAGAAGAAGAAAATAATTTACAACGATGGTGATGGCTAATAGAATACGTATTGGACTCTATTTAATATGTATATACGGTTTTTATATAGATATATATTTGTATATCTTTTTGAATATATATATATACTGTATCTTGTATATGTATACATGTGTATCTGATTCTAATTTATATAAATAAATGTATACATTAATTATTAATAATATTAATACTAATAATAAGTATATAAATAATATTAATCATTATGCAATTTTAATATCTAATATTAATGAAACAGAAAATGATAATAACAATATACATATAATATTAATTATTCATAGAAATCATATATATTTATATATACGTTCACTTTAAATTTACATTTAATTATCTTGAATCCTATTCTATATATTTAATTCTATTATGTATTTTATAATTTCAAATTATTATATCTACATACATTTATATATACACATATTTATTTACAAACAATTATTCGTGAATCGTCGGGAATAGTAAAAGGGCAAATGCATTCATGTAGACTGTTCCAAAGTTTTCGAGACTCAACATTACAGACTTTGCTTATCGTGTCGGATACATATAAAGATTAAGTTTAAATTTGGTCGGAATTCTCCGGGTCGTCACATAATAGATAGGTTGAAATTGTTTTTCAATTCTTTGACCTAAAACGGCTCCCATTGCAAAATCACTTGCATCGCACATTAGTTCAAATGGTAAATTCCAATTTGAAGTTATCATGATCGGCGCATTAATGAGTTTTTCTTCAAGAATATTAAAAGATTTGATGCATTCATCTGAAAAGATAAATGGAGCATCTTTTTCTAGGAGTTTATTCATAGGAGTGGCAATTTTAGAAAAATCTTTTATGAAACTTCAGTAAAAACCGGCATGCCCTAGAAAACTCCTAACTCCTCTAACATTGGTGGGATGTGGAAGTTTAGCAATTACATCTACTTTAGCTCTATCCACTTCAATTCCTTCCTTTGAAATTTTATGACCAAGAACGATGCCTTCTCTAACAATGAAATGGTATTTCTCCCAATTAAGTACTAGATTTGATTGTTCGCATCTAATAAGCATTCGTTCAAGATTAACTAGAAATGATTCAAAAGTATCACCGAAGACTGAAAAGTCATCCATGAAAACTTCCATGCATTCCTCTATCATGTCGTGAAAAATCGCCATCATGCACCTTTGAAAAATTGCAGGGGCGTTGCAAAGTCCAAATGGCATGCGTTTGTAAGCAAAAGTACCATAAGGGCACGTGAAGGTGGTTTTCTCTTGGTCCTCGGGTGCAATTGGAAATTGAAAGTATCCGGAGAAACCGTCAAGAAAACAATAGTAACTATTCCCGGCTAACCTTTCTAACATTTGATCAATGAAAGGTAAGGGAAAGTGATCTTTTCTGGTGGCGTCATTTAGTTTTTTATAATCAATACAAACACGCCATCCTGTTACAGTCCTGGTGGGAATAAACTCATCTTTTTCATTTGTGATGACAGTAATGCCACCCTTCTTAGGTACACATTGAACTGGGTTTACCCATGGACTATCAGAGATTGGATAAATTAAACCTGCATCAAGCAGTTTAATAATTTCTTTCTTAACAACATCTTGCATATTAGGATTTAGTCTTCGTTGGCGTTGCACATATGTTTTATGACCTTCTTCCATAAGGATTTTATGTGTGCAATACGAAGGACTTATACCTTTAATGTCATGAATCTTCCATGCAATAGCTGGTTTATGATCTTTTAGCACAGAAATGAGTTGAGATTTTTCATTTTCCGTAAGAGAAGACGAGATTATTACAGGTAATTCAGATTCACCATGTAAATAAGCGTATTCCAAATGGTTTGAAAGTGGCTTTAACTCTAATATCAGTGGTTCTTCTATTGATGATTTGTATCGATATCTGTCTTCCTCTTTCAGCAATTGAAGTTCTTCTATTGTTGGTTCGTATTCATTAGCCATGAGTGTGGCTAATATTTCAGCTTTAACAATTGGTTCAGTTCCTTCTCCTAAAGAACATTCTCATGTTCCTCGTAATTCTAAAAATTCTTGTAACAATTCTGCATGTGAATCTATAGTTTGAATATAATAACATGTATCATCTGCAGATTACGGTTGTTGCATGGCTCTATCAACTGAAAAGGTAACACTCTTGTCCTCTATACTTAGGGTCAGTTTCTTACCGAACATGTCTATTATTGCTTTAGCCGTGTTTAAGAATGGTCTTCCTAATATGAGAGGAACTCGAGAATCTTCTTCCATGTTCAGAATAACAAAGTCTACTGGAAATACTAAAGTACCAACTTTAACTAGCATGTTCTCCATTATCCCTCTAGGATATTTTACTGATCGATAGGCTAGTTGTATGCTTATTCGTGTTGGTTTCAATTCTCCGAGGTCTAGTTTAGCTTATAGTGAATACGGCATTAAATTTATACTAGCACCTAAGTCTGCCAATGCTTCTATTGAACTAAGACTACCCAGAAAACATGGAATTGTGAAACTTCCTGGATCTGATAATTTTTCTGGTAGTTTATTCAACAGCACTGTAAAACAATTAGCATTCATTGTAATAGCCGAGAGTTCTTCCATTTTCTTTCTATTTGTGATTAGATCTTTCAGGAATTTAGCATATCTTGGCATTCCTGAAATCACATCAATGAAAGGAAGATTGACATTTATTTGTTTAAACATATCTAAGAATTTGGATTGCTCGGCTTCAAGTCTTTCTTTTCTCATTTTACTCGAATAAGGGAGCGGTGGTTGGTATGGTTTAACATAAGGCTTTGACTTAATTATGTTATCTTCATTAACCTTTTCAACTACCGGTTCTGATTCCTTATCTTGCTCAGGCTGTGGTTCCTGTGTAGTAGGAATAGAGTCATCAGAAATTACAGGTATTTTGGGTGGTTTAAGTGTAATACCACTTCTTGTGGTAATGGCTTTAACTGTTTCATTTTGGGGGTTAGCATTTGTATCGCTAGGTAGACTCCCCGGTTTTCTTTCACCTATCAACCTTGCTAGGTTACTTACTTCTTGTTCCAGATTTTGAATAGAAGCTTGTTGATTTCTAAATGCTTGAGCATTTTGTTCATTAGTTTGTTTCTGAGATGTGAAAAACTGAGTTTGAGATTCAACTAGCTTCGATATCATATCTTCTAAATTTGGCTTTTTATCATAGGTTTGTGGTGGTTTATTTGGAAAAATAGGTCTTTTCTGGTTGTAAGTATTATTAGATACTTGTTGATTGCTAGGACCTTGTTGGTTGTTGTATGGAACATTTCGGTTATAATTCTGATTTTGATTGTAGTTTGGTCTTGGCGGTTGATAATTATTCTGATATTTATTTTCAGGCCTTTGGTTCATGTATGAAACATTCTCTCTTTGTTCCATTATTTGTTCAATACTGAGACAATCTTTTGTCAAATGTGGTCCTCCACACTGCTCACAACTAATTCGTATTGCGTGAATATCTTTAGTCATCTTTTCCATTAGTCTCTCGAAAGCTTCTAACTTTGCGAAAATGGAATCAAAGTCATGGCTAGAATCGGCTCTAGCCGCTTTAGATGAACGAAAGATATTTTTTTCTTGGTGCCACTCATGTGAGTGGGATGCTGTGTTATCAATAATTTTGTGATCTTCAGTTGTGATTTTCATCATAATGGAACCACCAGCTGCTGTGTCGATGTCTTTTCGTGTAGCAACATCGCATCCTTAGTAGAATATTTGCACTATTTGATAAGTGTCTAAACCATGTTGAGGACATCCTCTCAACAACTTTCCGAATCTTGTCCACGCCTCATATAGAGTTTCATTTGACTTTTGCGCGAACGTAAAAATTTCTCCTTGAAGTCTCACAGCTTTAGATGCTGGAAAGAATCTTTTAAGAAATTTCTCAACTAAGACATCCCATGTATCAATCGCTCCTTCAGGTAACGATTCTAACCAATCTTTGGCTTCTCC
Source organism: Rutidosis leptorrhynchoides (assembly GCF_046630445.1). Lineage (NCBI taxonomy): Eukaryota > Viridiplantae > Streptophyta > Magnoliopsida > Asterales > Asteraceae > Rutidosis > Rutidosis leptorrhynchoides. The sequence goes on along the minus strand of NC_092341.1, from coordinate 116,478,843 downwards.
CTTTAAAGTCCAGGGAAACAACATGAGATAGATCTGTTCATCCTCAACTTCTCTGATTTTGAATAGAGTACAAATTCTATTAAAGGTTGGAAGATGTTCGTTTGGATCTTCTTTTGGCCTACCACTAAATTGACATTGATTAGTTACCATGTGTAGGATTTGTCCCTTGATTTCATAATCTGACGCATAAATGTCTGGTTGAGTAATGGCATGACCTTGGCCAGTGCGTGTAGCTCTCATTCGATCTTCCATACTTAGAGGTTCCTGATTTTCCATGATTGAATTTGTTAAATCTGAATCACTAGAGGATTCTGATTTAATGGTTTCTTCCTCGACAATCTCTGGTTGTATAATTTGTGGTTCAGGAGGAATGATTAGTGGTTCAGGATCACTGAATATTCCTTAAATATTCTCCGGGTTCTCAATTGTGAGGTCGGGTTCAAAAAATGGATTATCGAAAATTTGAATTGGAGTACTCGGTCGACTAGATGATGATTCTAAAGAAAAATCAACGGCGACGATATTGGCTAGATGTCTTAATCGAGTTACAGGTGGTAAATGTATGAAAGGTGGTGAACGTTTTGCTCGGTGCATTCACTGAATATCCTATTAATTATAAAGATAAAAATTATATAAATTATCAAATTAATAGACTTTTATAATTTTGCCCACGTTTCGAATAGCCAATAGATGCAGCAGGTAGCCAGGACCCTTTAAATCGGAAGCCCACAACTCGCCACTAACAAATCCAACTATTACTACGAAACAGAAAATTTTGGATGTCTATCAATTTAACCGCTTAAAATAATTTTTCGTCGAAATTTAAAGAAAATATAGAAAATTCTAGGTCCTAAAAACTAGAGCGTAGAAATGGAAAAGAAAAAGCGCGTCGAAAAACAAATGTCAGAAAAACAAAAAGTCAAAAAATAATAATAAGAACGTAAAGCGTCGATACTTAAAAGTCTAAAAACTAAATATTAAAACTTGCGTCTAAAGGTATTAAAGCTTAAAGGGAATTCTATATCCAAAACGGCAATAACTTAATTAGGCACTACAATCTATAAACTGCGTCGCAAAATTCTAGAGCGCCTAAATCTTAATTTAAAGAAAAAGCACTTAATGAATTTTACGCCAAAGCCTAAAAAACTATAAATATAAAATAACTACGGCAAAGACTAAGTTAAAACTAATTACGAATGATAAATATATAATTTACGAATTAAACGATAAAATATACAATTTATAAAAAGAAACAAAAAATGATAAAATTACTTATTTTTATAAAAATATTATTTTTATATTATTATTTTATAAAATTATTAATTTATAAAACAAATTAAAACTAATAATAACAAATTATAATTAAACTAAACTAAATATATTAAATTAAAACCCTAATTAGGTTTAATAATAATAATTATAATTAATAATTAATTAAAACCCTAAATTAGTAATTAATGCGTACAAGGTTGCAGTCTGGGACGGCTCCGCGACTGCGGTATGTTTGTGCCAGAAAAGCTCCACGACTGCGGAGTTTGCAGACTCAGATTGATTGCAGGTTCAAATTCAGACAGTTTCAGATATAAATTTTTTTTTTTTAATTTTCTGTTTTAACTCTATTTCAAATTTTTAATTTATATAAAATATAATTTAAATAAAACTTATATTTTAAAAATTACTTATTAGTTTTTGTAACTAAAAAAATAAAAACTTTTTTAATTTAAAATATATATATATATATATATATATATATATATATATATTATATATATTTTGATTTTTTTAATATTTAACACTTATATAAATATATTTTTACAAAAATAGCTTAAATTTTTTTTATAGCGTTTCGCTTCGGCGTGATTTTTCCCCGGCAGCGGCGCCAAAAATACTTGGTGTGTGCGAGGGGTAGTACGAAATAGATTATATTTTACTATGAAATACTATTAAATACGATACAATTTACACAAGTTATTTATTTATTTATTGAATGGATATACCTAAACCTTGCTACAACACTTATAGGCAGTGTACCTAATAGTAGAGTAGTGTAGTTTTTATAAGTCCAGTTCGTTCCACAGGGAGCTGGCTAAGTTTAACGCTATATTAATTTTAAACTATATTTGTATATATATATATATATATATATATATATATATATATATATATATATATATATATATATATATATATATATATATATATATATATATATATATATATATATATAAGTAGTATTATTATTATTATAAAAAGAGGGTTTAACATTTAGTGACCGGTTTGTCGATGTTAAGACTTAAATCACAATTAAAACCTAATGTAAAATATTAAATATAAATACAACTTAATTTAAAGCATAAAGTAAATGACGATAAATAAAAATGCGATAAAATAAAAGTACGATAATTTAAAGTACGATAAATAAAATGACGATAAATAAAAGGACGGTAAATAAAAGTACGATGAGATATAAATTAAAGGAATTATGCTTATTTAAACTTCCGTAATTATGACGTTTGGCGTGTTGATTTTAATTTATTACCATGGGTTAATTGTCCTTTGTCCTGGATTATTCGATATGTCCATCTGGTTTTGTCCATAATAGTCCATCGGTCATAATTATAAAGTACGAGAGTCTTTGCCAAATTAACCTTATACCCGAAGTCAAATATTCCAACTAATTGGGGACTTAAACTGTAACAAGGTCTTAATACTTTGTTTAATGAATACTCCAGGTTATCGACAACGTGTAATCCAAGGTTTTAATACTTTGTTAACAAACTCAAAGGAGGACCACAAGCTCGGGGCTCGACGAAAGAGAAAGTCTCGGCATTAAGAAAATGGGGTTGCACTTCTCTCTTCATCAGAGAGTAGCGGTTGGGGCAATCGGGGGATCACGACGGGGACCGGGGGACAGCGGCTTTGATAGCGCTTTCTCTTATTCATGTCCAGGTTCTATCCCTTTCTGGAACTCTCGTAAGCTATCCCTGCACGGCTCAGCTCGTTCTTCGAGCCCTGCTTCCCCCTTCCCCCTCTCCCCGTTCTACCGTCCAAAACTGGCCATATGGAGTATAGCCAAGTGGTATGCCGCAAATCCTATGTTTAAAGCCAGGATGGATGGACAAGAAGTTTCAAGCTTGAAGGCATTACCCTTGAATGTAATCCACCCCTGTTTTAATGAGTCCAGTGACTATTAATCCATCCCCGTGTCCGGTCAAATGAACAATTATTAGTCTTTATAGATATCCCGCCCACCGTACCCAGTCAAGTGTATGTGGTTATATATAAACACGTCAAATTATAAATCTCTGATAATGCTAAAAACGAACATATATTTCATAGCATTATTCCTCAAGAAAGACAATCTTTTAGTTGCAATTGTTCTATTTACAAGTGATATTCGTTTAAATAATAAAAGGTGAAGACAAAAGACAGATTCGACGAATTGAAGACGCAAACGACCAAAAAGCTCAAAAGAACAAAAGACAATCAAAAAGGTTCCAATTATTGATAAGAAACGTCTCGAAATTACAAAAGTACAAGATTCAAAACGCAAAGTACAAGATATTAAATTGTACGCAAGGACGTTCGAAAATCCGGAACCGGGACCAGAGTCAACTCTTAACGCTCGACGCAACGGACTAAAAATTACAAGTTAACTATGTATATAAATATAATATAATATATAATTAATTATATTAATTATATATATATTATATTTATATATATAAAACCGTCGGCAGAGAAAACTCCAAGGACTGAGCTGTAATTTCTATCTCCGCGACTCGCGGAGTTTGAAGGGCATTTTGCCGCGAGTCGCGGAGCCCCAAAAATCAAGTCTGGCTATAAAGCAAACCGAATTCTGATCAAATTTAACATCTTATTTCTCTATCTCTCTCAATATATACGATATATATATATATATAATTTTAATTTTAATTTTAATTTTAATTTTAAATCCTAATAATAAGGGTATGTTAGCGAATGTTGTAAGGGTGTAAGTCGAAATTCTGTCCGTGTAACGCTACGCTATTTTTAATCATTGTAAGTTATGTTCAACCTTTTTACATTAATGTCACGTAGCTAAGTTATTATTATGCTTATTTAAAACGAAGTAATCATGATGTTGGGCTAATTACTAAAATTGGGTAATTGGGCTTTGTACCATAATTGGGGTTTGGACAAAAGAACGACACTTGTGGAAATTAGACTATGGGCTATTAATAGGCTTTATATTTGTTTAACTAAATGAAAGTTTGTTAATGTTAATATAAAGATTTACAATTGGACGTCTCTATAAATTACCATATACACTCGATCGGACACGATGGGCGGGGTATTTATATGTACGAATAATCGTTCATTTAACCGGACACGGGAATGGATTAATAGCCACTAGAATAATTAAAACAGGGGTGAAATTACATTCAAGGGTAATTGGTGTAATTGTTAACAAAGTAGTAAAACCTTGGTTTACACGCAGTCGATAACCTGGTGTATTCATTAAACAAAGTATTAAAACCTTGTTACAATTCGAATCCCCAATTAGTTGGAATATTTAACTTCGGGTATAATAATAATTTGACAAGGACACTTGCAATTTATATTTATGACTGATGGACTGTTATGGACAAAAACCAGACGGACATATTAAATAATCCAGGACAAAGGACAATTAACCCATGGGCATAAAACTAAAATCAACACGTCAAACATCATGATTACGGAAGTTTAAATAAGCATAATTCTTTTATTTCATATTTAATTTCCTTTATTTTATATTTAATTGCACTTCTAATTATCGCACTTTTATTTATTGTTATTTAATCGTACTTTTAATTATCGTACTTTTTAATTATCGCAATTTTATTTTATCGCATTTTTATTATCGTTATTTACTTTACGCTTTAATTTAAGTCTTGTATTTATTTTATATTTTACATTAGGTTTTAACTGCGACTAAAGTCTTAAAATCGACAAACCGGTCATTAAACGGTAAAAACCCCCCTTTATAATAATAATATTACTTATATATATATTTGTATTTTTATAAAAGTAAACTAATATAGCGTTGAGCTTTGTTTAAAGATTTCCCTGTGGAACGAACCGGACTTACTAAAAACTACACTACTGTACGATTAGGTACACTGCCTATAAGTGTTGTAGCAAGGTTTAAGTATATCCATTCTATAAATAAATAAATATCTTGTGTAAAATTGTATCGTATTTAATAGTATTTTCTGCTAAAATTAATAACTATTTTATATACACCTCGCATAACATCAAGTATTTTTGGCGCCGCTGCCGGGGAACTATCTTAAAAGCCGGAAGCGCAACGCTAATATAAAAAAAAAAAGATTTTTTGTTTACTTTTATTAAAATTCGTTTTTGTAAAAATACGTTTTAAATATTCGAAAATATAAAAACAAAAACAAAAATATTAGTATTTTTAAGATTTTGTTAAATATTTAAGTTTTATAAGTTTCTTTATTTCTATTTTAGTTTATAAAAATATAAGTTTTATTTTAAAACCTTTTATTTATTTAAAAAAAAAATTAAAAACAGAGCGACTCGCGGGGTTTTCTTCTTTAATCACCGCAACTCGCGGAGCTTCTCTGACACGCGCACAGGAAGCCCTAATCGAGCATTAATTACGGATTATTATTAATATTAATTATTAAACCTAATTATTATTATTATTATTATTAGTTTTAGTTTTATTTTTACTTTTTATTTATTTATGTATTTAGTATTAATTAGTTTTATTAAATTGTAAAATTTGTAGTTTTATTAAATAAATAATATAAAAATAATATTTTTATAAAAATTGTACTTTTTACAACTTTTTGTATATTTTTATATTTTGTACCTTTTTAATCGTTGTAGCGTAAAATTTGTATTTTTTAGCTCATATTTAATTTTAAACTTAGTTTTTGCTATAGTTATTTTTACTCCTAGATTTTTAGGCTTTGCCGTAGAATTCCTTAAGTGCTTTTTCTTTAGACTAAGATTTAGGTGCTTTAGAATTTTGCGACGCCTTTTTAAGTTTTAGTTTCTTTTTAAGTTATTTCCATTTGGGATTTAGTGTTTCCTGTAAGCTTTAATATTTTTAGACACCTTTTACTATGTACCAATTATCATTTCAATTAGTAATTTCAATTTGCGATTATAATTTTAAGTTAGTTGTAGTAATAAGGTTAGGTTAGTTAAATATTTTTAAGTTTTTATAAGTTTCTTTTATTTTTCCGTCACCTTTTATTTTTTTTCAACCATATTTTTTCTTTTTCGACCTTTTGCGACGAACTCTTTTTCTCTCTTATTTCTCGCTATTCTAGTTTTTAGGACTTAGAATTTTTTCTACTTCTTATCTAAATTTCTTAAAATTACGAAAATTTATTTTAAGTGGTTAAATTGATAGACATCAAAATTTTCTGGTTCGTAGTAATAGTTGGATTTGTACGTGGACCGGGTTATTGGAGCCAAACAGTCCTCAATTATATTGAGACCAAACGAATCCTGCCCCTCTGCTGCATCTTTTGGCTATTCGAAACGTGGGCAAAATCAGAAAAGTCTATTGATTGGATAACTTATTATAATTTTTCTTTCCTTTTTAAAAAACTAATAGGATATTCTGTGAATGCACCGAGCAAGACGTACATCACCTTTTGTACGTTCACCACCTGTAACTCGATCAAGACATCGTTTAACAAATATAACCGCCGTTGATTTTTCTTTAGAATCGTCATCCAGTCGACCAAGTACTTCAGTTCAAATTACCGATAATCCATTTTTTGAACCCGACCTCACAATTGAGAATCCGGAAAATATTCAGGAACGGTTCATAGATCCTGAACCACTAAACTTTCCTCCGGAGCCACCAATCATTCAAACAGAGATTGTTGAGGAACGAACCATTAAATCAGAATCATCTAGTGATACCGAGTCAACAAATTCAATTATGGAGAATCTGGAACCTTTAAGTATGGAAGACCGAATGAGAGCTAAACGCACTGGCCAAGGTCACGCAATTACTCATCCAGACATTAATGCGCCAGATTATGAAATCAAAGGACAAATTCTACACATGGTAACTAATCAATGCCAATTTAGTGGTGCGCCGAAGGAAGATCCAAATGAACATCTACGTACCTTTAATAGGATATGCACACTATTTAAAATCCGAGAAGTGGAGGATGAACAGATATATCTCATGTTATTTCCCTGGACTTTAAAGGGAGAAGCCAAAGATTGGTTGGAATCGTTACCTGAAGGGGCGATCGATACATGGGACGTTTTAATTGACAAATTTCTTAAACAATTCTTTCCTGCATCTAAAGCCGTAAGACTTCAAGCAGAAATTGTTACGTTCACACAGAAACCAAATGAAACTCTATATGAGGCGTGGACAAGATATGGAAAGTTATTAAGAGGATGTCCGCAACATGGTTTAGACACCTGTCAAATAGTACAAATATTCTACCGAGGATGCGACATCACTACAAGAAAAGACATAGATATAGCAGCTGGTGGTTCTATTATGAAGAAAACCGAAACTGATTCTTACAAAATTATTGACAACACTGCTTCCCACTCACATGAGTGGCACCAAGAAAAAGATATCATTAGATCATCTAAAGCAGCTAGAGCCGATTCTAGCCATGACTTAGATTCCATTTCCGCAAAGATAGATGCTTTCGAGAGACGAATGGAAAAGATGACTAAAGATATTCATGCTATAAGAATTAGTTGTGAGCAGTGTGGAGGACCACATTTGACAAAAGATTGTCTCAGTATTGAATTAACAATGGAACAAAGAGAGAATATTTCATACATAAACCAAAGGCCTGGAAATAATTATCAGAATAATTATCAACCGCCAAGACCGATTTACAATCAAAACCAGAATTATAACCGAAATATTCCATACAACAACCAACAAGGTCCTAGCAATCAACAAGTATCCAATAATACTTACAATCAGCAAAGACCGAATTTTCAAAACAAACCACCACAACAAACCGATGATAAAAAGCCGAATTTAGAAGATATGATGACAAAGCTAGTTGAAACTCAAACACAGTTTTTCACATCTCAAAAACAAACAAATGAACAAAATGCTCAAGCATTTAGAAATCAACAAGCTTCTATTCAAAATTTGGAACAAGAAGTAAGTAACCTAGCAAGGTTAATAGGTGAAAGAAAACCGGGAAGTCTACCTAGTGATACAAATGCTAACCCCCGGAATGAAACAGCTAAAGCTATTACCACAAGAAGTGGTACAACACTAAAACCACCTGAAATACCAGTAACTTCTGATGAAACTATTCCTACTCCACAAGAACCACAACCTGATCAAGATAAGGAAAAAGAACCGGTAGTTGAAAAGGTTAATGAAGATAACACAGTTAAGGATAAACCTTATGTTAAACCATACCAACCACCACTTCCTTACCCGAGTAAAATGAAGAAAGAAAAACTTGAAGCCGAGCAATCCAAATTCTTGGATATGTTTAAACAGATAAATGTAAATCTTCCTTTCATTGATGTGATTTCAGGAATGCCAAGATATGCTAAATTCTTGAAAGATCTAATCACAAATAGAAAGAAAATGGAAGAACTCTCGGCTGTTACTATGAATGCTAATTGTTCAGCAGTACTGTTGAATAAGATACCAGAAAAACTATCTGATCCAGGAAGTTTCACAATTCCATGTTTTCTGGGTAGTCTTAGTTCAATAGAAGCATTGGCAGACTTAGGTGCTAGTATAAATCTAATGCCGTATTCACTATACACTAAACTAGACCTTGGAGAATTGAAACCAACCAGAATAAGCATACAACTAGCCGATAGATCAATAAAATATCCTAGAGGGATAATGGAGAACATGCTAGTTAAAGTTGGTACTTTAGTATTTCCAGTAGATTTTGTTGTTTTGGACATGGAAGAAGATTCTTAAGTTCCTCTCATATTAGGAAGACCATTCTTAAACACGGCTAAAGCAATGATAGACGTGTTCGGTAAGAAACTGACCCTAAGTATAGAGGATGAGAGTGTTACCTTTTCAGTTGATAGAGCAATGCAACAACCACAATCTGCAGATGATACATGTTATTATATTCAAACTATAGATGCACATGCAGAATTATTAGAAGAATTTCCAGAATTACAAGGAACAGGAGAATGTTCTTTAGGAGAAGGTAATGAACCAATTGATGAAGCTGAAATGTTAGCTACACTTATAGCTAATGGATATGAACCAACAACAGAAGAAATTCAAATGCTAAAAGAAGAAGACAGATATCGATATAAATCATCGATAGAAGAACCTCCGAAATTAGAGTTAAAGCCACTTCCAAACCATTTGGAATATGCTTATTTACATGGTGAATCTGAATTACCTGTAATAATATCGTCTTCTCTTACTGAAAATGAGAAATCACAACTCATTTCTGTGTTGAAAGCTCATAAACCAGCCATTGCATGGAAGATTCATGATATTAAAGGAATAAGTCCTTCGTATTGCACACATAAAATCCTTATGGAAGAAGGTCATAAAACGTATGTGCAACGCCAACGAAGACTAAATCCTAATATGCAAGATGTAGTTAAGAAAGAGATTATTAAACTGCTAGATACAGGTTTGATATATCCAATCTCTGATAGCCCATGGGTAAGCCCAGTTCAATGCGTGCCTAAGAAGGGTGGCATGACTATCATTACAAATGAGAAAAATGAGCTTATTCCTACTAGGACTGTAACAGGATGGCGTGTATGTATTGATTATAGAAAATTAAATGACGCCACCAGAAAAGATCACTTTCCCTTACCTTTCATAGATCAAATGTTGGAAAGATTAGCCGGAAATAGTTACTATTGTTTTCTAGATGGATTTTCCGGATATTTTCAAATTCCAATAGCACCCGAAGACCAAGAGAAAACCACATTCACGTGCCCTTATGGTACTTTTGCTTACAAACGCATACCATTTGGACTTTGCAACGCCCCTGCAACCTTTCAAAGGTGTATGATGGCGATTTTTCACGACATGATAGAAGAATGCATGGAAGTATTCATGGATGACTTTTCAGTTTTCGGTGATACATTTAAATCATGTCTAGTTAATCTGGAACGAATGCTAATTAGATACGAAAAATCAAATCTAGTACTTAATTGGGAGAAATGCCATTTTATGGTTAAAGAAGGCATCGTTCTTGGACATAAAATTTCAAAAGAAGGAATTAAAGTGGATAGAGCTAAAGTAGATGTAATTGCTAAACTTCCACATCCCACCAATGTTAGAGGAGTTAGGAGTTTTCTAGGGCATGCCGGTTTTTACCGACGTTTCATAAAAGATTTTTCTAAAATTGCCACTCCTATGAATAAACTCCTAGAAAAGGATGCGCCATTCATCTTTTCAGATGAGTGTATCAAATCTTTTAATATTCTTAAAGAAAAACTCACTAATGCACCGATCATGATAACACCAAATTGGAATCTACCATTTGAACTAATGTGCGATGCAAGTGATTTTGCAATGGGAGCCGTTTTAGGACAAAGGATTGAAAAACGATTTCAACCTATATATTATGCTAGTAAGACGTTACAAGGAGCACAAACGAACTATACAACTACTGAAAAAGAACTCCTTGCTATTGTCTTTGCTTTTGACAAATTTCGATCATATCTCGTTCTAGCAAAAACGGTGGTCTATACCGACCATTCTGCTCTTAGATACCTATTTTCAAAACAAGATGCTAAACCAAGATTAATCCGTTGGATCTTACTCTTACAAGAGTTTGATATTGAAATCCGAGATAAAAAAGGAGCAGAAAATCTCGCCGCTGATCATCTTTCTCGTCTTGAAAATCCCGAATTAGAAGTTCTGAATGAATCGGCCATACAAGACAACTTTCCTGATGAATATCTATTGAAGATAGATTATAAAGAAATCCCATGGTTTGCAGACTATGCAAATTATTTAGTATGTGGATTCCTTGAAAAAGGATTATCATACCAAAGACGAAAGAAATTCTTCAGTGATATAAAACACTATTTCTGGGAAGATCCACATCTGTTTAAAAGTTGTCCCGATGGAATAATACGCCGATGTGTATTTGGAGATGAAGCTAGTAAAATTTTAAACCATTGTCACACAGGACCAACAGGAGGGCATTATGGGCCTCAACTAGCAGCAAGAAAAGTTTATGAAGCTGGATTCTATTGGCCTACAATTTACAAAGACGCACACCTTCTTTGCAAATCCTGTGATGCATGTCAAAGGGCCGGAAAAATAAGTCAACGTGATGAAATGCCACAAAATGTCATCCAAGTATGTGAAGTATTTGACATTTGGGGTATTGACTTTATGGGTCCATTTCCAAAATCTCATAATAATCTATATATACTCGTAGCCATTGATTATGTATCTAAATGGGCGGAAGCACAAGCTCTCCCAACTAACGATGCACGAGTTGTAGTCAGCTTTTTAAAACGTCTTTTTGCAAGGTTTGGAACACCGAAAGCTTTAATAAGTGATCGGGGTACTCATTTCTGTAATAATCAACTTGATAAAGTTCTTAAAAGATATGGAGTAACTCATAAAATCTCCACCGCATATCATCCACAAACAAGTGGACAAGTTGAAAATACCAACCGAGCTTTAAAACGTATTCTAGAGAAAACCGTAGGATCAAATCCGAAGGAATGGTCCATTAAATTGGAGGATGCACTCTGGGCTTTTAGAACAGCCTACAAAACTCCAATTGGAACCACACCTTTTAGACTTGTTTATGGAAAAGCATGTCATCTTCCAGTAGAAATTGAACACAAAGCATTTTGGGCTTTGAAAACATGTAATCTTGATTTACATGAAGCCGGACGTCTACGATTAAGTCAACTAAACGAATTAGAAGAATTAAGACATGAAGCATACGAAAATTCGTTAATCTATAAAGAAAGAACGAAGAAATGGCATGATAAAAGAATCAGAAGTTCAAAAGAATTTAAAGAAGGAGACAGAGTTCTTCTTTTCAATTCACGATTCAAGCTATTTCCTGGAAAATTGAAATCAAGATGGTCTGGACCATTCATAGTCAAAAGAGTTTTCCCATACGGAACGATAGAATTGATAAATTCAAATGGGATTGAATTTAAAGTTAATGGTCACAGAGTTAAACATTACATACATGGTCCGATGGAAGTCGACAACGAAGTTAATCACAATTTCAATACCACAGATAACTAAGTGTGGGGAGAATCAAGTCTTTAAAGGATAATATGTATTTCTGTTAGAGTTAGATTGTCTGTTTTCGTGTAGTTCTCGAAAATGGAACACGTATGGTCTTTCCCTAGCAGACCCTAAAGAACTAGTCTTCTCCCCCCATTCTGAATTTTTATTTTTTTTTAGGTTTTTACGAAATGAAGACTGCCTGTGAATTAAACCATGGTCTAATGCTACACGCTTTGATCACTAAAAGAAATAATGATATACTACCGAGTGAATTAGTATCAGTAATCAGAGAAAGAATGGACGGAGTTAGAAAAGGATCCAGATGCGAAGATAATAAGTTACAATTTGGTAAAGGAAAATCAAAATCCGCAGCGAAAAGAAGAGCACGACACCTAGAAAGATGTCACAAATGCGGAAAATGGTCACATGGAGGTAAATGTTCAAATAATCAAACCTATTCAAATACCGAATTTGTTACTTTATGCAGAGACGGACCGTTCATATGTTTAGAAGAAAAGACAATGAATGCTCGAGGTTACGCCTATGCAGCCATGGAAAACCAATTAAACCGACTATCTTATGAATATAATAGATCATATAACTAAGAAATCTATTTCACAGGTATGTCTGTACAGTTTTTATTTTTATTTTTATTTTTAACCTTTTGATAATAAACGCTAATTTGTTCGCTAAAAAGTATTAAATTGGTATTAAATAAAATTAGGTTTGGCGACCGAAATTATTGATATCCTTCAAAAATTTATTACATCACTGCGAAATTTAACGTTTATTCTTAAGGTATAAATATCTTTAATCAATCAACCCAAAATATTTCAAAAATTCGTCATGAGTTAAATTAGGTCTTGGAACCGAAATTACTTTACCGAAAAGAGGGGCGCATATTTTTGATAATATTTGATTGATTAAAGTGGGATAAAAAGACAAAAAGATTTTTAATTTTATTATGTTTTTAAAATTAATATTTAAATCTTAAATTAATATTGTAAACTTTGTAAAAACAATATATTTAAAATTATAAATATTTGAAAAATTAATATAAGTTTGGTATGAATTTATGAATTTTTAAATTAAGTTTGGTGTGAATTTTTAATTTTTAAAATATGAAATTTTAATTTTATGCATTTTAAATTTTGAGTTTGGTGTGAATTTTTAATATTAATTTTGAATTTTATATTTAAGTTGTGTGAATTTAAAAACAAAAAATTTACTTTATCTCATTAAGTTAAGAATATGATTTTTAAAATTCGTCGTAAGTTGAAGACTAGGTCTTTGAACCGAAATTGCTTTACCCGAGGGAGGGACGAGAACTTTTATTATCATTATTTTTAATCTTATTGATTTAAAGTATGCCAAAAACATTAAAAAAAACCCAAAAAAATCTTAGCTTTTAAAACAATCGCTACAAAAAGACAAATTTTAAAATTTTGTCGAGGGACGGACTAGGACATCGATCCGAAACGACCTCGTCCTAAATAACAAGGGAAACAAAATTTTAAAATTAATTTCTTAATTGTTTTATAAGTTAAAGATTATTAAAAAAAAAAAAAAAAAAAAAAAAAGAGCAAACTCCGCGACTCGCGGAGTTTGAAGTACAAAACCTCCGCGACTCGCGGAGGGACCAAAACTCAGAAAAAAAATAAAACGCAAAAACTGATCAGTTTACTCCCCAAAACAAAAACATACTGCAAAACTGCACGCGAAAAGCTCCGCAAAAACACGAAAAAAACCCCCCAAAATCTCAATTTTTAACCGTTAATCACCAAATTTTTTGCTAAAATCATGTTGAGAAGGATGCTATCTAAGAATTTCTCAAGAAAAACGGTAAATTTCTACACCTAAACACCATTAATTCGAAATTAGGTGTTCTTGAGCTATTTTTCCCCAATTTGATTTTGATGCTTTTTAGTGTAATTAGACTTAAATTGTTTATGTATTATGCTTGTATAACCTAGATTGATGCTGTTTAACATGATTAGAAGCCTTAAACTTCAAATTTTGAATAATCTAGGGTTTGTGTTCTTGAGCAATTTGGGGCTTTTTGATATAAACAGGTTATGGCCGATTTTTGTCATGAATTGTTGCTAAATTGAGTAGTGTAACATGTCTAGGTAGTTAAATGATCCAAACTTTGAGCCTAAACATGATTTTAAGAATTAAAGTGGACTTTTTCAAGTCTAAAATTCATGAACTTGATTTTTGAAAGATAATGCCATTTGAGACTTGTTTATTTGCTAGTAATGATTATTTTGACATGTTATTTGAGTTGAATGCTTATGAACTTGGCGAAAATTTTCGTATATGCTTATTTGAAAAAGTGTAGATTTGATAAAAATGTGAAAATAAGCTTAAGTTTGATATAAATTGATAATGTCATTGTAATTATTTTGATTGATGATTTTGCTGACACTAATGCATATTTGGATGCACAAAATTTGTGTTTGATGTGTTTTGCAGAATGAAAGGGGTGAATCTTCATCCCAAGCCCGCCATGCTCCTGCTGAGAACTTAGAACAACAGGAGGTAGATAACTACTACAAGCAGGATGTACCTCATCCAGTCATGACCTTTTCCGATATGCATTTGGAAGAGTTGCACCCGAACCTGAGATTTGACAGACTTTGGATAGATTATCCAAAATATCAACGGGGTTTGCATACTCTTCATTCCAAGGTTGTTGAGGTACCGAGGGTCATAGAATGGGGACCCTTGGAAGCTGTAGAATTGGCCGGGCCAATTAGGGAATTACTAGTACAAAGGTATGGTAATTCTTCTTTTAATGACTGGATATGTTTATTCACCATACGCAGACCTGTATATAAAGTATGGTGTGAAGAGTTGTTATGTAGTATAGAGTTGAATGATCAGGTAGCTAGTTTAACCGATCGTTCTTTTATTAGATTTTTGTTAGGCGGTTCGATGCGCCACATGTCTTTACTGGACATGGCTCAGGCTTTACGTATATATACGCCTGAGGAGTTAGCGTCTGCCGATTGTAGAGGATTGATACTAAACGGTAGAAAGATAGATGAGAATTTTGATACACACGGTGTGTGGAGTCAAATGACAAGCCATCACCGTTTCAAAGGGGGAAACTACTCTTATTTGGATATAGATAGAGCCGAATTAAGAGTAATACATAGGTTTTTAGCTAATTCGATTACACAAAGGGGTAAAAATAAAGAAAAGGTAAATGAACAAGATTTGTTTTACCATATGTGTATTCGAGACCCACATAGCGCTGTAAGTATACCATATTGTGTGGGTTATTATTTATCAGCTATGGTTCGGGGGATGCGTCCACATAGCATAATAGGAGGTGGTATTTTTATTACTTTGATTGGTGAATATCTCGGTGTGGATATAAGTCGGGGGGGATTATTACTAGAAGAGCCGGAACCCCGCGACACTATAGGTTTAAATGTATACCATGGTGCGAAAGTTTTGAAGCGGCGAAATAACGCCGCAGTACGATACCATGGTAGACATCCACAGGTGGAGAGAAACCAGGAACAAGGTAATGTAGGAGGGGGGAATGAGATGCAAGAAATGCATAGGTTTATAGCTTCTCAGGAATACGAAAATGCTAGACAGAGAGCATTTGAAGATTGGCAAGTTCATCAGAACCAGATCATAGCGCATTGCCAACATATAGGTAGAAACTATATTCCTACACCGAAACCCGTCTTCCCTCCTTGGTCGATAGAGATGCAGCCACCATATCCTACGTATGACCCTGCCGAAGCATTCTATAGCACTTATGGTTATGCCTGGAACCCCTATTGGTACCAATATCATCCTTAGTATACTTATTTTTTATTTTATTTTGTAATTTGTAATTATTGATACATTTAATATTTTTGTTAATATTGTAATCATTTTTATAATTTCTAACTTTTATTCTTAGATTTTAATAATTTTTGAATGTGGGGTAATATACCAAACTTCAAAAATATGTATATATGTTTGCAGTTTTTCTTATGTACACAACAGGGTAAAACAACGCATTTTCAAAGACTGGCATTAAGTTCAGCAAAAGCAACTAATTTGGACGACAAGATGCAAAATATATGTGAAATAACAACAAGACGGAATGAACAAATGATGTGCACCATTTATCATTCAGCAAACAAACGCCAATATATTTGGAAACTTTGGTAAAAATTTAATCATTTTCACACAAATCACCCTCAATAATTTAAATTGTTACTGATTTCTTGCAAATGAGGGCATTGCAAGATCTTAAGTGTGGGAAGGGGTTAAATTCTTTCGGATTTTAAAATTTTTTTACTTTATACATTTGGTTACCATTAAAAATACTAGTAAAGCAGTAGTTGTATTAGAATCTAGTGCTCTCTGATAAAAAAGAACAGCCCTAGTCTTATATACTGACTACCCAATTCTAGTAAAAATTTTCAATTAAATGAATTCAAATCATGTTTATACATATTTATGAACGATAAAACTAGGTTTTAACACCGAAATTATTGTTACCTCGGAAAGGACATAAATTGAGAAACAAACTAAAATGTTAAAATTCATTTAAAATGGAATAGAGGACGATAAAAAGGAAAATAAAAGCCAAGTGTGGGAAAATTTACCAAATTATTTTAAACATATGTCACATATATCTGTAACAAATAACTGAAAATACTTTTGCTTTGGACTAAACTAAACTGTTTTACCCGATGAAAGAAAAGAAGAGATGGATCTACACGATGAATCAATTCCATCATTAAAAGGAAGTAAAGTCTTCCGAAAAAGAAACGCGCTTCTTGATTTAGGTCATGAAGTTGTCGTTCAGACCAGCTGTAGGTTGACGAAAAATCTAGAAAAGTCATCACTAAAATCAGCAGGAAATCCACGGACCTCAGCATAAAACAGGGTCGCCAAGTGGTCAGATTTATCCTAACCATGAGAAGGATTTATCTCGTACAATGGGGGGCACCGTGCAAATTAGCTTGATAAGACTAATGAATCAGATCCCCAGAAAGGATAATCTCCTTTAAAGATCAAAAATCAGCTTTTAAGACTGATATTACTCAATCCTTGAGATTGACCTTAAAGATTGAGAATTCAAACTCATGGAATTCAATGATATCTAAACTCGAGCTTAAACGAGAAAATATTTTGATCAAAATTACAAACCGATTTGTTTTCTGAAAACCCTATTTTCAATGCGTTCATTACCATTGAACGTAAAATCCTAGGAATTCACCTGGAATTCATTAGGTCACCTGAACTAAATCGGGTGTCAACCGTAAGAACGGTGGTTGCATAGCATGGTCAAAGACAGGACCTTGTGCCAGACCGAAAAATTATAAGGGTGAGCTTTACTATTGCTCCTACCAAGGATAGTAATTGCGTCCGACACGTTATAGACCATAATCAAAAGCATGTCACGGGACATTGCCTTAACAGTTGCTTGTTCAACGCTTTCCTTTACAACCGGACGGTAGTTTGCCGAAAGGTAATATACGGAACAAGTAAACTGGACGTGTTGCTTTCCAAATACAAGGTTAGCAAGTGGGTGACACAAAACCGCAAGTTTTGAGCTAAAATTTTCAAATCTGAAACCCACCAAACCCACAAAAATATTTTGCAAACACCGGTAAAGGGTTATTCCGGAAAACTTATCTAGGGTAAAAACTAGATTTAATTTTCAAAAGATCAAATGTTTTCATAAAGATCCAATTTCCTTAATGGATCTAAATTTTTAGAGTCATGTGGGACTGTAAACCATATCGTTACTACCATTGTTTATACCGCCGTATAGAAATCACTGATGTACAAAGTGTGAAGAATAAAGAAGTGATTCTAGTATTTCAAGACAATATTGCTTGAGGACAAGCAACGCTCAAGTGTGGGAATATTTGATAATGCTAAAAACGAACATATATTTCATAGCATTATTCCTCAAGAAAGACAATCTTTTAGTTGCAATTGTTCTATTTACAAGTGATATTCGTTTAAATAATAAAAGGTGAAGACAAAAGACAGATTCGACGAATTGAAGACGCAAACGACCAAAAAGCTCAAAAGAACAAAAGACAATCAAAAAGGTTCCAATTATTGATAAGAAACGTCTCGAAATTACAAAAGTACAAGATTCAAAACGCAAAGTACAAGATATTAAATTGTACGCAAGGACGTTCGAAAATCCGGAACCGGGACCAGAGTCAACTCTTAACGCTCGACGCAACGGACTAAAAATTACAAGTTAACTATGTATATAAATATAATATAATATATAATTAATTATATTAATTATATATATATTATATTTATATATATAAAACCGTCGGCAGAGAAAACTCCAAGGACTGAGCTGTAATTTCTATCTCCGCGACTCGCGGAGTTTGAAGGGCATTTTGCCGCGAGTCGCGGAGCCCCAAAAATCAAGTCTGGCTATAAAGCAAACCGAATTCTGATCAAATTTAACATCTTATTTCTCTATCTCTCTCAATATATACGATATATATATATAATTTATATTTTAATTTTAATTTTAATTTTAAATCCTAATAATAAGGGTATGTTAGCGAATGTTGTAAGGGTGTAAGTCGAAATTCTGTCCGTGTAACGCTACGCTATTTTTAATCATTGTAAGTTATGTTCAACCTTTTTACATTAATGTCTCGTAGCTAAGTTATTATTATGCTTATTTAAAACGAAGTAATCATGATGTTGGGCTAATTACTAAAATTGGGTAATTGGGCTTTGTACCATAATTGGGGTTTGGACAAAAGAACGACACTTGTGGAAATTAGACTATGGGCTATTAATAGGCTTTATATTTGTTTAACTAAATGAAAGTTTGTTAATGTTAATATAAAGATTTACAATTGGACGTCTCTATAAATTACCATATACACTCGATCGGACACGATGGGCGGGGTATTTATATGTACGAATAATCGTTCATTTAACCGGACACGGGAATGGATTAATAGCCACTAGAATAATTAAAACAGGGGTGAAATTACATTCAAGGGTAATTGGTGTAATTGTTAACAAAGTAGTAAAACCTTGGTTTACACGCAGTCGATAACCTGGTGTATTCATTAAACAAAGTATTAAAACCTTGTTACAATTCGAATCCCCAATTAGTTGGAATATTTAACTTCGGGTATAATAATAATTTGACAAGGACACTTGCAATTTATATTTATGACTGATGGACTGTTATGGACAAAAACCAGACGGACATATTAAATAATCCAGGACAAAGGACAATTAACCCATGGGCATAAAACTAAAATCAACACGTCAAACATCATGATTACGGAAGTTTAAATAAGCATAATTCTTTTATTTCATATTTAATTTCATTTATTTTATATTTAATTGCACTTCTAATTATCGCACTTTTATTTATTGTTATTTAATCGTACTTTTAATTATCGTACTTTTTAATTATCGCAATTTTATTTTATCACATTTTTATTATCGTTATTTACTTTACGCTTTAATTTAAGTCTTGTATTTATTTTATATTTTACATTAGGTTTTAACTGCGACTAAAGTCTTAAAATCGACAAACCGGTCATTAAACGGTAAAAACCCCCCTTTATAATAATAATATTACTTATATATATATTTGTATTTTTATAAAAGTAAACTAATATAGCGTTGAGCTTTGTTTAAAGATTTCCCTGTGGAACGAACCGGACTTACTAAAAACTACACTACTGTACGATTAGGTACACTGCCTATAAGTGTTGTAGCAAGGTTTAAGTATATCCATTCTATAAATAAATAAATATCTTGTGTAAAATTGTATCGTATTTAATAGTATTTTCTGCTAAAATTAATAACTATTTTATATACACCTCGCATAACATCAATCTCTATATTAAATAAATGAGATATCATTTAATTAATATAAAGCCCATTAATAGCCCTTAGTCCAATTTCCACAAGTGTCGGTCTTTTGTTCAAACCCCAATTATGGTCCAAAGCCCAATAACCCCATCTTAATATTTATTCCAACATCACGATTACTTCGGCTTAAATAATCATAATAATAACTTAGCTTACAATGAGTATTTATCGCGTAGTGTTACACGGACAGAATTTCGACTTACAAACTTAAAATATTTGCTACTATAACCTTATTATTATTAACTTAATATTAAAATTATAATTATAAAATAAATATAAATATAATTGAGAGAGTGATCAGAGAGATATATGATGAAGGTGTAAATAAAACGTCCGAAATACGCTGCTATTTATAGATGTGGCCTGGTACTGGGTGCCATGCGATCGCATGGGAATAAGGCACCCAGGCCATGCGATCGCATGGCCTGCTTTTCCAGCTCCAAATGCTTCCAAAACGTGGGCTGCTGCGATTTATTTAATATATAATATAATATATATAATTTTATATAATTATATATATATTATATTATATTTTTGTGCAATGTTGACTTGTAATTTTAGGCTCATTGCGTCGCTCGTTGATAGTTGGCTCAGGTCCCGGTTCCGGATTTTCGAACGTCCTTTCGTACGATTCGGGCACATCCTCCTCGTACTTCTAACGAGGGTTTGGTGATGTCAGCGAGAATGATGCGTGCGGCCATCGTCGAAATATCGGCAGGTAAGTGTGGATCTCGTCGGATGGGTACAATGTATGATATCGGATAGAAGAAAGGATGTGTCGTAAGAATTCTTCGCTGTCTAAGTAGGTTAAACCATCCTAAAGGTTCACTAATAAGGAAGTCCATTTTAAATATAAATTAAGCTAATATTATCTAACCTAACTACGGTAAACTAGTAACTTCTAATAAAGCTATTCTCAGTCAAAAGGGTCTCTTAAAAACTAACTAATCTAAACAGGCTCCAAATCGTACAACCGCTCCCCGGTAGCGGCGCCAAAAATTTAACTACTCCCATGATATGCCCGAATCGGACGGTTTATTTATGCGGTGTCGTTAGGTCGTAAAACGTCAATTCAGGATATCAACGGAAGAAGTTGATTGTTTAATTTATATATGCTGGGCCTAAATCTATTATTCCTTCCTATGGGTTAGCAAGGGCAAATATGACCTAGGGTCATTCCTTGAGCGGTCGAATTTGAAACGAAGCTTATTCAGATAATTTAGTAATTAAGATTGGTTTGTACACAATTTAGTATCCAAAGACTAGTGGCCAGGTACACCTTGTGTGGAGAAGCAGGATCCTTTTGGTCCCAATAAATTGGCGACTGTTCGGAAAATCCAACAACCCCAACCGGTTTATTCTAGACACAACTTTATCCGGAATATCAAATTGTGTAAAGGCAATAGTTGGGTTGATTTGATTTATAATTGTATTTAAAATATTAAAGCAATATAATTAAAATAAGCTAGCTAGCATGCAACAGCTAAGGACAGAGAAGACGTGGTTCACCATGATTTAAGATAACGTAGTGTCGGGATAATTGCGAGACACTCATTGGATGGATATAACTTGGTGTAAACACTAGATTCCCTACTAAGTGGTTTCCTGGTTAGCATGTCACGAGGAACTAGGCTTTGAAGATTCTGATCGGATGGGCTATGCTTAACTCCCGACGCTTTAACCGGTTTAAGGATATAAGCGGCCCATCTTGGATGCAATGCATACCTTGGGCATACCTTGGGCACACAAATAAAGTAGCATAACCTTATGTATATAATATCCAACCTTTCTTAACACCTTTGTATGTCACCCAAGTGAGTGGTTATGATTGTGTTTCGAATTCCTTTCTGTCAATGGTTTGGTAAACTCTAAGGGTTTGTAGACAAATTAGAACCTCTGATAGTTCTCAGTCATCCTTAAAGATTTATAAGCTTAGTTTGTATTGTAGTGCGTTAAACTCCCATTTATGATTTAAACCAGCCCTTACTTAAATATACCCAATAAATCCCTTAGTTATCCACCATGTACTAGACTTATAGTGGTTCCATAGCTTCTAACCTTGACCATGCTCAAGTGGTCATATAGTACATCAACATTGTACTCTACTGTTGCAACGGTATTTCCTCGAGTCTTATACTCTTGACCAATGTCTTGATCTAGTCCTACGGTAATTCCCCATGTACTTTATAGTATTTCCGATGGGTTCATACCTTGACTAATGTATAAACACGGATAATTAATTACCTTATAATTGTCGACTTTATAAAAGGTTTTAATCACGTTTATTGGTGGAAGGACGATAATAACGATGTTTAATATCATAGACAGAAAGTGAGTACGAAACGATAATCATCCCTAACTAACATTATTAAATCATGGTAAACAATCAAGCAATTACTCACACATCATGACAACAAGCATTTCTAATATTAACAAATCACAAACATCGAACAAGAATATTGTAATAAATTAATAAAAGAAAGAATAGATATTACCGAATAATGTCGGCAGAATAACACTTGTATTTCTTCATAATATCCATAGCGTTACAATGCTTAGTAGCTTCCACTACTAACTACATACTAATCTCCTATTGATCACTAGAGAGCGACAATAGAGAGATAATTACATTTCCTAATCTCTGTAATTTTCTCTCTCTAGAATCTAGAGAGAGAATGTAGAGAGAGAACTAATCTCCTATAGATCACTAGAGAGCGACTATAGAGAGATATCTAAGAGAGAAGTGAAGAATTGGTGTGTGTTGAAATGGTGGGATGAAACCCCCATTTATAGGAAATGCTCGATGGCAAAAATGTAAATAAATGGCTGAAAAACGGCTTGCCACTTGGCAGGCCGTTTGGCAAGCCGTTTGGCAGGGGGTTTGCGAGCCAGGGAATTCGTTTTTGATGCCCGTTTCCTGGCAGGCCATTTTCAAGCCTGGCAGGCCGTTTGGCAAGGGGTTTGGCATGGGGTTTGCTGGATCGAACTTGTCTTTCACCGTTTTCGCTCTAGAATCTTCGTTTTAGCTCCGTTTTTACGATTCTTGTGCCGTTCGTAATTGAATATCCTACAATGGGAGATTAAGTAAATAAACTTTTTTAAAAATTATAAAATAAGTTATTTAAACGCGAGTTAATCGTCTTAGCCGGTTTTGCTCGTTTTTCCTCGTTTTTCATCCGTTTTTAGTGATTCTTAAAATATAGCCTTTGTAATTACTAAATCTACCAAATTAACCAACAAAGTGATAATTTTGGCGATAAAGTTTGGAACTTTATGGTTTTAGGGCTCAATATCGGGGGTAAAAACGTGATTGTTTTTTACCGATATCAGGGAGCCAGGATTCGTTTGGTCAGAGCGCATCATGACTTATTGGAAAATCCAGCAAGCTTATTCCCAAAATGGCAACCTAGACACCATTCATGACCGTAAGTAGAGGTGAAACTCGTAAGAGTCATACGTTATCCGTTTGTGATTATAGTTCCATATTGTATATTATATACTCGTATAATAAACGTGTCTTTTGTATAACTTTTGTATGTGTGTATAGGAATACAACATGATATATTATAAGTATATGATATTTAGTTTGGTTAATAATAATGTTTATATTTTATTATATAATATATAATATAAATGGTGTAAATGATACATATATCATATAGTTTATAAGTTATAATATTATATTAAATAATATTAATACCTTTTGTTTTAGAAACTCAGTTTAAATTTACTTTCCATTAGTTATATAAAATCAGTTTTCGACATATTGTAATTGTAAAATTATGTGTACTGAGATTGTAAAATCGTATGTAGTTATGGGTTGAAACAGTAAATATAACATACTTTAAATTAATTTTGTGAAGGTACACATAGTTCAAGGGCTTAAACTGAAGATATCATATTATCATCTTCATTTTTCTGAATTCAATTCGCAAGTACAGAAACATTTGTTTGTTTATATTTTTCTTTTTGTTTCCAAAATTAATCACAGGTTCTTTATATTTTTAAATTTGTTATAAGTCAAGTGTCATGGTGTAGTGGCCGACACTTTTGATAAAGTAAAATTTGGTGAATCAATATATTTGGTGGATCACGGATATTACTGTTCCACCTAACTGCATAGTGAATTATTGTACTATAAGTATGTTATCGATTGTAATCAGTAGGTACACCATTCTTAAATAAGAATCTACTATCTTCTTTCTTCTTTCATATTTCTTCAAAATAGGTATTACAAGTAGTTATAAACTACTAAATTATAACACGTTATCAGCACGAAGAGCTCAGTATAATCATGGTGATTCTTCTAGTTGCTCAACCACCACTTTCACCTCTCAAGATTTCTGCCGGCCACCGTCCTCCGCCGCTGAAACCATCGGAAGATCCAGAAACCTCTGATGTGTCTTCTCATCAAGAAGTTATCAGCTTGGATTCTTCCATCACTAAGTTATACTCATCAGGTATTCCAAAAATTGTTGACGTTATTTAATTTAAATTACTTTGAACCACCATCATAGCTCCACGACACCATCTAAAACCCATTTAACCACCTTTGTCTCTATCTATCTCTCTTAAAATAAAAACCACCTCATACCACCTTAAAATGATACATATTGCTTACGGTTTCTGTTTTACTACATGAAACCCATAAAACCACCTTCCACCTTGATTAAACACCACCGTATATATATATATATATATATATATATATATATATATATATTTTCTTTTTGCTGCTACTCCATTCGTTTAAAACAAAGAAGATCGTGATGATTATTTATGATGGATAACAAAGAGATGGTGATGATTACATGAACAAAATGATAGTAATCGTGAAAATGGAGATAAGTGATCAAACTATTGCAGGCCTTTTAATCTATTTATAATACAACTTGATAGAATATTTAATATTGCAAATTGGTAGAGGTGTGCCGATTAAACATGCTGCCACTTTTCTTTCATGGCCGACAAATTTTAACCTGTAACCCACTTGATTGTATAAAGAAATCGCATGATTGGAGATTAAAGTCTAAAGGTGATTTAATAATGGTAATTACGATAGATGTAATGGTGGACCATGTTGCTTCCTCTTCACGTGCCAAACAATACCTTTGGTATGTAAACCGTAAACTCTTGGATACTTTGGCTTTGGTTTTTAAATAATTGGGATATTGATCTTGGGCAGACTATGTCTAAACAAATTTACATCATGGACTGAATTTTTATTGGGCCACCAAACTTTCACTTGTTTTAGTATTACTATACTAAAGAATGATGACAAGTTGAAAAGGTGTTTGCACTTCCGTTTTAAATAAGAAAAAGAAACCATTTGTTACATGTTAAATCAAAAATGAAGTGCATGGGTAAATCTTTCCTTTTTTTTGGTCGAATACCCCACCCCACCCATTTGTTGTGATTGATTTCCAAAAAACAAATCAAACCCCACTTATTGTTTATTAAATAAAAGGGTTAGAGCCTAGGATCCTAAGTAAAATTAATTGGGAATGACGATAAGAAACTACAACAGAACTGGCTCATGCCTTTAAACTATGAAAACATTTGGAGCTAAAGGAAACTGAGATTTAACGGGTTAAAATGTGGGTCTGTTGGGCCGAAATTCATGTGGGCCGAAACCCAATCTTTTCCATTAGTGCCTTACTTTTCGGTTTAAAAAAAAAAAAAAAGTTGGTGTAACACACTATGATAACCTATGGGTATCCAATGCCATATACATATTATTTTTCTTTTAATAAACCGTTCCACTCAATCAATTAGAAACCGAATCCTAAGTTTCATTTAAAAAAAAATTTGATCAGTGTAAACTAAGTACATCAATGCACCCGTTTCAAAGTTTAAAAATATTTTTTTTTCTGCACATGGTTTAAGAGGGCTGTCCAAATAAATAAATAAAAAATCCCAAAATAAAATATTGATAAAACTTGAAACACATAAACCCATTTAACCATACATTTTTCAACAATAAGAAAACACATGAGCAAAGTATTGTTGCTTCGTGTGTGTTGATCGATCCCTCTTCGCAGCAGCCTTTGTCCTCATTATAAACTCTGTATCATTGATTAAAGTTAGAACCACACGTCCTTGATTAATTCCACTCTCAATTTCTTTTGCGTATAATATAGGGTAAAGTGTAAAGACCTATGTATTGTAGATAATGGTAGCATACACACTATGATCAAATATAAGAAATATTTCATTGATTTAAATCAAATGAATGAATCATAAATACTATATCAGGTCTTGCAAACTTGATATAAGGAACGAAAAAGGCAAAAATTCATATTACCAAATGGTACGAATTTTCTGATAAACAATGCTTTGTTTTCTCCCAAATCAAAGAGAAATTTGTTAAGTTTCTCTGATATATATCATAATGGATATGATTATCAGTCAATGATAACCGGAAATGAGAAATACCTATGTAGCACCGAAAAGTGCATATAATAAAAAGCGCAGCGCATACGATTAAAAGCGCATATGGTGAAAAGGACATATGATTAAAAGCGCATACGATGAAAAGTGCATATAATGAAAAACACAGCGCATATTATTAAAAGCGCAGCGCATATGATTAAATGCGCATATGATGAAAAGTGCATATGATAAAAAGCGCAGCGCATAAGATTAAAAGCGCATATGGTGAAAAGGATATATGATGAAAAGCGCATATGGTGATTAATGAAAAAAGCACATATGGTGATTAATGAAAAGCACATATGGTGATTAATGAAAAGCACATATTGTGATTAATGAAAAAAATATTGAGACATAATCACCAATGTTTCTTGAAAGAATTCAAGGTTATATATATATATAGACCAATTCATCCATCATGTGGACCATTTTGATATTTCATAGTTCTAATAGACGCATCTAGCAGATGGTCTCATGTTTGTGTATTATCAAGCCGCAATATGGCATTTGCAAAGTTTCTTGCACAAATTATTAAATTGAGAACACATTATTCTGATTACACCATTAAAAGGATGAGACTTGATAATGCTGGTGAGTTAACATCTCAAGCATTTAATGATTATTATATTTCTACAGGGATTGCTGTTGAACATCCAGTTGCTCATGTGCATACACAAAATTAGTTTAGTTGAATTAATAGATAAACGCTTACAGCTAATACCTAGACAATTGGTAATGAGTACAAAACTTCCAATATTTATATGGGGTCATGCTGCGACATTAATTCGCATTATACCAAGTGCAAATCATAAATATTCTCCCCTACAATTTGATTTTGGCCGAGAGCCAAATATTTCTCACCTTAGAACATTTGGTTGTACAGTGTATGTTCTAGTTGTACCACCACAACGCATTAAAATGGATCCTCAAAGGAGGATGGGAATGTATGTTGGATATAAAACATCTTCAATCATAAGATATATTGAACCCATGACGGATGATGTTATTACAGCATATTTTGCTGATTGTCATTTTAATGAAATATTGTTCCCTAGATTAAGGGGAGAAATGAAATATAAATAAAATGATGTTTCATGGTGTGAACATCAATTAAGGTATGTTGATACTCGCACAAAAGAATGCGAAAAGAAAGTTCAAAAATAATGTATATGCAAGAACTTGCAAATCGATTACTTTATGCATTTAAAGATACAAAAAGAGTGACTAAATCATATATAATATCAGGAAATGCTCCAGCTCGAATTAAAATTTCGAAAGCTGGCAATAATGTCACTCATGAGTCTTTGCCACATCTGAAACGTGGAAGACCAATTTCTTCCAAAAGGAAAAAAAAATCCTTGAAAAGGAAAATCAGCTGATAATGAGGTAAAAGAAAGTGTTCAAGAAGAACCATAAATCAATATTCCTTCTGCAGAGGATATTGATAAATGTAAATACATAAATTGCGATAAATTATGCAATATTATGGAACCGAAATAAAATGAAAAATCTTGATGAGATATTTTCATATAATATTACAATGACATCATTAATAAAGATGATGATCTAGAACCAAAATCTGTCATTGAATATCAAAATAGACATGATTGAGCTCAATGGAAAGGAGCAATACGAGCTGAATTAGAATCGCTCAATAAAATAAAAGTTTTCAGATCAATCGTTATCACTTTTAAAGATGTGAAACGTATGAGATACAAATGAATTTTTATCCGAAAAAGAAATGTGCAAATGAAGTTACAAGGCAAAACTAGACTTGTAACTCAAGATTTCCCACAAAGACCGGAAATGAATTATGAGGAAAACTTATCCTCCTGTAATGAATACAATTACTTATTAGATACTTAATCAACCTGGTAGTTACTTAAATGCATCTCATGGATGTTGTAACTACTTATGTGTATGGATCACTTGATAGTGATATACATGAATATACCTGAAGGGTTTAAGGTATCATAAGCATCTAATGCAAAACCCAAGGGAATGTATTCTATTAAATCACAAAGATTTTTATATGGGTCTATACAATCGGGACGTATGTGGTATAACTGATTAAGTGATTACTTGATAAGAAAAGTATATACATGTAAACTTATTTGCACATGTGTTTTTATTATGAAAAACAATGATCGGATATATATCATAGTTATTTATGTCAATGTTCTTAACATCATATGAACAAATAAAGAGATCTATGAAATCATTCAACTTCTAAAGAATTATTTTTGAAATAAAAGATCTTGAAAAAACCAAGTATTACCTTGGATTGCAAATTGAGCATATGCCTAATGGTTTACTTGTACATCAAACAACTTATACCGAAAAGATTTTAAAACATTTTTTTAAAGACAAACTCATTGTTGTTAGATCACTCAATATTGACACTGATCTATTTCATCCCTGCGAAGATCATGAAAATCTTAACAGATCGGAAGTTCCATATTTTAGTACAATTGAGGTTCTTATGTATCTTATAAATTGTACAAGACCTGACATTTCTCTTGCAGTTAATTTGTTGGCAAGATTCAGCTCAACTTCTACCAAATGACAATGGAACGGGATCAAACACATATTTTGATACCCTTGAGGAACTGCCGATTTAAAATTATTTTATTCTAACGCTTCAAAACAAGATTTGGTTGATTATGTATATGCTGGTCATTCATCAAATCCTCATAAAGATAAATCTCAAACTCGATATGTATTCCTAAATGGAGGTACCACAAAATTATGGCGTTCTCAAAAACAAACACTTGTTGCAACATCATCAAATTATGCCGAAGTGATTGCATTACATGAAGCCACTCGGGAATGTTTTTGGTTAAGATCAATGACACAACTCATTATTGATTCTTGTGGACTAGAACGCGATAAAAGTTCAACAACTATCTATGAAGATAATGCAGCTTGCATAGCACAGATGAAAGAAGGATATATCAAATGTGACTGAACAAAACACATACCTCCTAGATTCTTCTCATATACTCAAGATCTTATAAAAGACAACCAGATTAAAATGAGATCAAAAGATGTGACGACTCAGCGATGTCTACTTGAAGGGGAGTTAACTATATGCTGCACTCTTTTTTCCTTGACTAAAGTTTTTATCCCACTGGGTTTTTCTTTAGCAAGGTTTTTAACGAGACAGTAACTTGTAGTTGATCTCTAGTGAAACAAAATTGTCGTCCAAGGGGGAGTGTTATAAGTCAAGTGTCATGGTGTAGTGGCCGACACTTTTAATAAAGTAAAATTTGGTGAATCAATATATTTGGTGAATCACGGATATTACTGTTCCACCTAACTGAACTGCACAGTGAATTATTATACTATAAGTATGTTATCGATTGTAATCAGTAGGTACACCATTCTTAAATAAGAATCTACTATCTTCTTTCTTCTTTCATATTTCTTCAAAATAGGTATTACAAGTAGTTATAAACTACTAAATTATAACAAAATTCAGTTTTCTTTTTGTTTGTTTATATTTTTCTTTGTATACGTACATATATTTTAAATTATATTATTGTTTTTATTCTACATAAAACACAACATTAGGATGAATTTTTTATTTACGTTTCTTTGTTAGTCGATTTATTACAAGAGCCAAACCACCCAATATCGTAACCGAGACCGATAACTTTAACGATAGGTTCTAGTTCATCCCGGTTAAAGCTATAAAAATTTGATGATCGATACATGATATATACATATTAACATTCAAGTGGATTTTAAGATTTACCTTTAAACGAAACCGATTTATAACCGATCGCATAGTCGAAGCCTTTGTTCTTGCTTGCGGTTCCAACCCTTAAGTGTAAGTTTGTGTTCTTTAAGTTAAACTCTATATGTTTACGTTTGTGACCTTGCTTGTATGGTGAGTGGATAATTTGTCAAGTCCAATTCGCATATATATATATATATATATATATATATATATATATATATATATATATATATATATATATATATATATATATATATATATATATATAGAGAGAGAGAGAGAGAGATGTGCGGAATATACAATTGTGAGGTGAAGGAGTTGCAATTGTAAACGGAATTCAGTTGCACTATCCTCTCATGAAATTAATTAGTTTGATTCAGTTGATACATATCTTTTATTCCGTAGTTATTTTTATTTGAATATGATTATAATAATTATAATTAATAATTAATTTATAACAATAAAAATAATAATTAATATTGTTTCAGTGTTTATCGTGCATTCAAAATTTTAACTTCTTGATAATCTTATAAAATAAAGAACTTATTAATATCACTAATTATTTTACATATTAAATTTATTATCCATTAAAACCTCCGTTTTAATCATATAGAAGAGTATGTTATAATTCAGTAGGCTTATAACTACCTTTAGTGGTTTGATTCTTGATGTTATAATTCAGTAGGCTTATAACTACCTTTAGTGATTTGATTCTTGATTTAGAATAGTAATAATGAAGTGTAAGAACAAAGATGATAATGGAGAGAAAGAAAGAAACACTTTGTAAGTGTGAGAAATGGTGCAAGTTTAATGCTTGCATTCATGAGTATTTATAGCCTAAAATCTCAATATAAAAATACATACTTTGTGTACCAAAATTGACTATATGTATACACCAAAATTGACTATCCATATCTATATTATTATTATTATTATAACACTCCCCCTTGGATAGCAATTTTATTTTGTTGAAGATCAACTATAAATTACTGCCTCGTTAAAAACCTTGCTAAAGAAAACCCAGTGGGAAAAAACTTTAGCTAAGGGAAAAAGAGTGCAGCATGGAGTTGACTCCCCCTCAAGTAGACATCGCTTCAGCTGTTACATCTTTTGAACATGTCTCATGCCAATGTTATGAACGTGTGTTCTGAAAATAGCAGTTGGAAGTGCTTTCGTGAAAAGATCAGCAGAGTTTTTGCTAGATTGCACATATCTCATTTCAATATGGTTGTCCTTAATGAGATTTTGAGTGTATGAGAAGAATCTAGGTGGTATGTGTTTTGTTCGGTCACTTTTGATATACCCTTCTTTCATCTGTGCTATGCAAGCTGCATTATCTTCATAGATAGTTGTTGGACTTTTATCGCGTTCTAGTCCACAAGAATCAGTAATGAGTTGTGTCATTGATCTCAACCAAAAACATTCTCGAGTAGCTTCATGTAATGCAATCACTTCGGCATGATTTGACGATGTAGCAACAAGTGTTTGTTTTTGAGAACGCCATGATATTGCAGTACCTCCATTTAGGAATACATATCCAGTTTGAGATTTAGCTTTATGTGGATCAGATAAATAACCTGCATCTGCATAACCAACCAAATCTTGTTTTGATTCGTTAGAATAAAATAATCCTAAATCAGTAGTTCCTCGAAGGTATCGAAATATGTGTTTGATCCCATTCCAGTGTCTTTTGGTAGGAGCAGAGCTGAACCTTGCCAACAAATTAACTGCAAAAGAAATGTCAGGTCTTGTACAATTTGTAAGATACATAAGAGCTCCAATTGCACTAAGATATGGTACTTCTGGTCCAAGAATATCTTCATGATCTTCACATGGACGAAATGGATCAGTTTCAACATTGAGTGATCTAACAACCATAGGAGTACTTAATGGTTTTGCCTTGTCCATATTGAAACGTTTCAAAATCTTTTCAGTATATGTTGTTTGATGTACAAGTAAACCATTAGGCATATGCTCAATTTGTAAACCAAGGCAATACTTGGTTTTTCCGAGATCTTTCATTTCAAATTCTTTCTTTAGAAGTTGAATGGCTTCATAGATCTCTTTATTTGTACCTATGATGTTAAGATCATCAACATAAACAGCTATGATCACATATCCGGATGTTGTTTTCTTAATGAAAACACAAGGGCAAGTAAGGTTATTTGTATACCCTTTGCTTATCAAGTAATCACTTAATCGGTTATACCACATACGTCCCGATTGTTTTAACCCATATAAAGATCTTTGTAATTTAATCGAATACATTTCTTTGGGTTTTGCATTTGATGCTTCTGGTACCTTAAATCCTTCAGGTATCTTCATATATATATCACTATCAAGTGATCCATATAGATAAGCAGTCACAACATCCATGAGATGCATTTCTAAATTTTTAGAAACTGCCAGACTGATTAAGTACCTAAAAGTAATTGCATCCATAACAGGAGAATAAGTTTCTTCATAATCAATTCCCGGTCTTTGAGAAAAACCTTGAGCTACAAGTCTAGCTTTATACCTTGTAACTTCATTTTTCTCATTTCTTTTTCGGACAAAAATCCATCTGTATCCTACAGGTTTCACATCTTTAGGAGTGAGAATGATGGATCCGAAAACTTTTCTTTTATTGAGTGATTCTAATTCAGCTCGTATTGCTTCTTTCCATTGAGCCCAATCATGTCTATTTTGACATTCAACCATAGATGTTGGTTCTGGATCATCATCATTATTCATGATGTCATATGCAACATTAAATGAAAATTTCTCATCAAGATTTTTCATTTCATTTCGGTTCCATAATATTTTTGAATATGCATAATTGATTGCAATTTCTGTATTGACATCATCAATCTCCTCTGCAGTAGGAGTACTGATTTGTGGTTCTTCTTGAACACTTTCTTTTACTTCATTATCAGCTGATTTTCTTTTTCGAGGATTTTTATCCTTTGAACCGATTGGTCTTCCACGTTTCTGACGTGGCAAAGATTCATGAGTGACGTTATTGCCAGCTTTTGGAATTTCAATTCGAGCTGGAGTATTTACTGCTGGTATATATGATTTTGTCACCGTTTTTGTATCTGTAAATGCATCAGGCAATTGATTTGCAAGTTCTTGTATATGCATTATCTTTTGAACTTCTGTCTCGCATTCTTTTGTGCGAGGATCAAGATACTTTAATTGAGGTTCACACCATGAAACATCATTTTCTTTATTTTTCATTTCTCCCCCTAATCTAGGGAACAATGTTTCATTAAAATGACAATCAGCAAAACGTGCTGTAAAAACGTCACCTGTCATAGGTTCAATATACCTTAATATTGAAGATGTTTCATATCCAACATATATTCCCAACCTCCTTTGAGGACCCATTTTTGTACGTTGTGGTGTCGCAATTGGAACATACACTGCACAACCAAATGTTCTAAGATGGGAAATATTTGGCTCTTGACCAAAAGCAAGTTGTAGGGGGGAATATTTATGACTTGCACTTGGTCTGATGCGAATCAATGCAGCAGCATGTAAAATTGCATGACCCCATATAGATACAGGGAGTTTTGTTCTCATTATCAATGGTCTAGCGATTAACTGTAAACGTTTAATCAATGACTCGGCTAAACCATTTTGTGTATGCACATGAGCAACAGAATGTTCAACAACAATTCCTATAGACATGCAATAGTCATTAAATGCTTGAGATGTAAATTCACCAGCATTATCAAGTCTCACCCTTTTAATGGTGTAATCAGGAAAATGAGCTCTCAATTTAATAATTTGGGCAAGAAATTTTGAAAATGTCACATTACGGCTTGATAACAGACAAACATGAGACCATCTGCTAGATGCGTCTATTAGAACCATGAAATATCTAAATGGTCCACATGGTGGATGAATTGGTCCACATATATCACCTTGAATTCTTTCAAGAAACATTGGTGATTCTTTCTCAACCTTAAGTGGTGAGGGTCTAGTTATCAATTTTCCAAGAGAGCAAGATGTACATGGAACCATTGTATCATGATGGATTTTTCTATCCTTTAGTGGATGTCCATGAGTACATTCAATAATCCTTTTCATCATTGTTGATCCTGAATGGCCTAATCTGTTATGCCATAAACTGAATACACCAGGATCAATATATTTTTCGTTAACTACCATATGTATTTCTGGTACATTTATATGTGTATAATGTAATCCAGAACTAAGTCTTGGCAGTTTTTCAACCACATGACTCTTGTCAGTGATACTTAAATATTTCTCATTTTCTGTTGTCACTGACTGATAATCATACCCGTTAAGGTATATGTCGGAGAAACTCAATAAATTTCTGCTTGACTTGGGAGAAAATAAGGCATCATTTATTAAAAATTTTGTACCATTTGGTAGTATGAAATTTGCCTTTCCTATCCCTTTTATCAAGTTAGCAGGTCCTGATATTGTATGTATAGTTCCTTCCGTTGGTTTTAGATCAATAAAATATTTCTCGGATTTAAGTATAGTGTGTGTAGTTCCACTGTCTGCTATACAGAGATCTCCACCACTTGATTGATGTTGTATTCCAGCAAAATTCATATTAAACTTCATATATAAGAAATAAATAGTGAGTACATTAATATTACACAATATTTTAAACGCAAATAGATAGTACTGAAACATTTAGCAAACATAATGACAAAGACAGACGATATTAAATCGTTTATTTTTCGAAAGACACACAACTTAAACATTCAAGAAATCTTCATATAAATCAGATGGTTTCTCAGTGACTGTTGGATCGACGTTATCCACAAAGTTTACTTCCTTTTCTTTATCTTTCAGCGAATCCTGATACATCTTAACAAGATGTTTAGATGTTCGGCAAGTATTAGCCCAGTGGCCCATTCTACCACATCTGTAGCAAGATTCTTCAGAATTTTTAGAAGAATTTTCTTCAACATCTTGTTTAGTGGGCTTGTTTTGTGGTTGATATTTATATTTTCGTGGATTATTATTTCTTTGACCACCACGGCAACGACCACGACCACGTCCTCGCCCATTACCATTACCATAAGGATGGTTTCTACCATAGTTATGGCTTTTGGCATGATGATGGTGATGGTTATTATAACCACGACCTTGCCCGCGTCCTTGTCCCTGTTTATAATTATTTGCAGTATTTGCTTCAGGGATTGCAAGTGTACCAGTAGGACGGGATTGCTGATTTTTCATTAATAGTTCATCATTTTGCTCTGCAACTAAGAGATATGAATTAAGTTCAGGATATGTTTTGAACTTTAGCATTCTCAAATTTCTTTGCACTGTGATGTTTGCAGCATTCATTGTGGAGAAAGTTTTCTCCATCATGTCTGCATCACTTATTTCATGTCCACAGAATTTAAGTTGTGAACATGTATTATACAGAGCTGAGCTATATTCATTTACTTTCTTAAAGTCTTGGAACCTTAATGTTCTCCATTGTTCCATAGCAGCTGGAAGTAAAATTTCTCTTTGATTATTGAATCTGCTTTTGAGACCTTCCCATAAAATATGGGGATCTTCTACAGTCACATAATTATTTTGTAAGCATTCATCAATATGTTGATGAATAAAGCAACATGCCGTTGCTTGTTCTTTTTCAGAACAAGTGTTGTTTTCATTTATGGCTTCAAGAATACCCATTGATTTAAGATGCATTTTTACTTTTATAACCCATGGCATGTAGTTGTTTCCAGTTGATTCTAAAGGAGTAAATTTAAGCTTTTCCAGATTCGACATTTTCTATTAAAACAAACAACATGATAAATTATAGTCACTTTATATTCATAAGTATATAAAAATTAAACATAAATTTAATATAACATAAATGATAAGTAGGTGACAGTGTCGACCATATGTAAGCAATCATTAATAAATGTTATATAACATAAATATAAATATTAGTAAACATAAATGATAATTAGGCGACAGTGTCGGCCATATAAATGTTAGATAATAGAAATATAAATGTTAGTAACATAAATGATAATTAGGCGACAGTGTCGGCCATATAAATGTTAGATAATTGAAATATAAATGTTAGTAACATAAATGATAATTAGGCGACAGTGTCGGCCATATAAATGTTAGATAATTGAAATATAAATGTTAGTAACATAAATGATAATTAGACGACAGTGTCGACCATATATTATTCAGGTGGTATAACCGACCATATATCATTTAGGTGGCAGAGCCAACCATAATTAGTATTAAGATTATCGTGCTGATAACGTGTTATAATTCAGTAGGCTTATAACTACCTTTAGTGGTTTGATTCTTGATGTTATAATTCAGTAGGCTTATAACTACCTTTAGTGATTTGATTCTTGATTTAGAATAGTAATAATGAAGTGTAAGAACAAAGATGATAATGGAGAGAAAGAAAGAAACACTTTGTAAGTGTGAGAAATGGTGCAAGTTTAATGCTTGCATTCATGAGTATTTATAGCCTAAAATCTCAATATAAAAATACATACTTTGTGTACCAAAATTGACTATATGTATACACCAAAATTGACTATCCATATCTATATTATTATTATTATTATAACAGAGTATTATTATTTTAGTCATTGTTGTTTGGATACAATGACTATATAATTATAGTTATTATAATAATTATAATAAATTTACAAGATAGGGTTCTGAGTGATAGTAGGATACGGATTAGTAATAACCTATTAAAATTCAAGTTTGGTTAAAAAAATACCTTCAAAAGATACTGAGTCACGAACATACTAACACGACAATCCTAGTCGTCCTCTCCGTTTTGTTATCTTATGCTTTGAACATTAATCTTGTCTTCTTATTGAATGGCATGGTGACTGAATTAGGTGAGATTTATTGCAACTTAGCTATGGACTAAAAACTGGCCATAAATAAAGATGGTTATTAATTTGTGGGTTATGAATTGAAACGTGAAGTTTCATATAATAAGGCAAAGTTGGCCAGATATTGCAATTGGTTACCACATATTTGCATAAGCAGGGAGGTATAATTTGTGGTGTTCGTGTAGAGAAAATGGAGAATTGTGTGTGAATTTATTAATGAAGAATGGGATGATTTATATAGGGAAGTAATTAGAGGGTAGGATGGATTAGTAGTCTCCTTATGATTATCCATTAGAAGCTAGAAGAATACTAGGATTCTTGGGTTTAAGGATAAAGTTTAGGAAGTTGTAAGTGACTAGTTTTTTTTTTTTTTTTTTTTTTTTTAAGGTTATCCACTTAATTATTTACTTAATTGTTTTATTTTATTAAATTATTATTATTATTATTTGGCCGAAAAATTATATATTTATATAATTTTTGGTTTATATATATATATATATATATATATATATATATATATATATATATATATATATATATATATATATATATATATATATATATATATATATATATATATATATATATATATTGTATTATTTTATCAAATGTACACTCTAGTCCTTGTATATGTATTATACGTATTCATTTATTTATTCGTTTCGCTTTGACGATGATGATCCGAGATTATAAAAGTTGGTAATTGAATTACCCAAGTCTCGTTGGTTTCACTGAACCTAGTCTCGGTTTCTTTACCGGATGTGATTTAAGTTTACTTTGGTTGGCCTAGGACTCATCATCTAGGTTTAAGTTTCGTTAATTTTTAACGGTCGTTAACTAAAATGTATAGGAAAAATTCGGGTTGTTATAGATTGAAGGTGGGTTGAAAAATGTTAAATAGAATATCAATTATAGAAATACATATTACGTCACATGTTTTCCGTAAATATGACAAAAGTTAATAGTTACTGAATAAGTAATTATAAGAGAAAAAATTGAGCATACATTAGTTAGGTATATATTTATTATAGTGCACGAGATTGAGAGATATGTTTTGTAAAACACTTGGATTTAGTCAAAAACTCTGGTGAATTGAATCTAACAAGTTTTTAGGTCAACCGCGCTTCGGTGCGGTTGAAGTGCGGTTGACCATGTAGAACTTACTGATTTTTGTAACGAAAAAAAAAAGGCTCTAATGACTCAAACTCACAACCATCTGGTACCTATGGGAGGCACCTAACCATCCATCCATTGATGTTTTTGTGTTTTAAATACAACATTATTCATTTAGGAATTAAACAAATCAAAATCAAAATTTTTTCTTTTTGGAAAAAAGGCCGCATGCCCATGATCACTCCTCTAATGTGCTTTGTTCTATTATTACCACATTTGTTATTGTTATTTATAAGTTAAACAATATGAGTTTAAAATAATAAATAAAAGATTGGTTGTCGAGTTTTGAACCCACAACCTTTAATTTAGAAAACAACACCAAGACCACTCAACCAACCACGATTTTTTTTATTAGGGTATTTATTATTTTTTGCCTTTAAAAAACGTGAAATTAAATTGAAATGAAAACAAATTGAGTTTAAAAATATATAAATAGTGTCTGTGGGATTCGATCCCGAACATACAGTTTAGCAAACCTTAACAACACCACTCCGCCAACTTCGCTTTTGTTTTAAAATTAGGATATTTAATACTTATAACCTTTACAAATCGTGAAATTAAATTGAAATTGATTTTGATGGTTACTGATCATCAATTCTCTAAACTAGTCCGGATCCGGCCCACGCGATGCAGCGGAGCTTTCAGCTTGTATATTCATATTTAACGTAGCGTTGTGTATTTATAGAGGGGAAAACGGCTCATGTCTTAAGCGCCGTTTTAGATGTCGTTGTCTTAAGCGTTTTTTAAAAAGTGTCCATTTCGAACGTAGTTTGTTTCGTTTTGTTCATAAAAAATTTTCGAGTGTAACGGTGTTGTCGGAAAAATTTAACTTGCGGCGAACAGAAAGATACGGGCTGTTGTTGTGTTAAGCGTTTTTTAAAAAGTGTCCGTTTCGCGTATAGTTAGTCCCGTTGGGTTCGTGAGACTTTTTTCAGTTGAACGGTGGTCTCGGAAAAATTTAACTCGCATCGAGCGAGAAGATAGAGTCCGTTATAAATTCGGGGGAATTAGTTTCTTTTATTTTAATATTACACTTTCTACTCCTGAGAAAGTGTAAAGTTGAGGGGCTGTTGTGTAAATTGAGCCGAATTTGAGGGACCGATTGTAGTGTGAACACGAACTCAAAACTACATTCCAAATTAACTAAAACTACACCCTTAGTCATGAGGTTTAGTATATAAGGATTCCAAAGTAACTAAAACTACACCCTTAGTCATGAGGTTTAGTATATAAGGATTAATAATTAATGAATATATATAGAATAGAATATTTACTTTTAGAATTTTTCTAACGATAATTTTTAGAAATGACTAAGAAGCATTAATGTATTATAAAAAGCTTTTAATGTTGCTATTTACATGTCGGTTCTTACTTTTATTACTTTATGAAACTTCTTATACAATTGTTTAATGTAATAAAATCTAAAATTGTTGGTTTATTAGTGATGACCTGATTTCTCATAAGAGGGGTCTGATCCCCATGAGCTGTAAAATATTTCTTTTAAGGTTACTCACTCATTTCATGAGCCTCAAAGATAGTTGTCATCTTGCGTTCGAGCCTCACTCGAAAGTCTTTACCACAGAGAATGCCCGACGAACAACACCTCAAACCAAGTAAAAAAAAACCTAACAACTTGACCAAAACAAACAACAAACCTAGCAACTAAACAAAGCCACTTACATAACTAACTGATAGGGTTTTAATGAATTGTTTTATCAAATAAAAAAATGCTTATATGAAAACGTTTATTAGCGACAGTAGTTTGTTTCAACTCTTTACGTTTTAGTAAAAAAGAAATACAGCGCAGCAGCACAGTTTGATCTTTGATTCAACAAATTAATCGATCGATCGATCGATCATAATTGAATCGATCAGCTAATAATTGAACCTTCTATCTGGTTCACAGAAAGTTCGAATCGATCGAATGGATTTATCTGAGTTGTTAGCAATCTTCGGTCCAGGTGTCGCCGGCGCTGTATTTGGTGCCGGATGGTGGTTTTGGGTGGACGCCGTCGTTTGCAGTTCCGTTAAAGTCTCGTTTCTTCACTATCTTCCTGGTTAGGGTTTTGTTTATTGATATTATTTATTTTATTTATTGATGATGATGATGATAGTGATAATTAACATTAATATTTTTGGGGATTTTGTTTATGAGTTGTAGGAATATTTGCATCTTTGGCTGCTTTGATGTTCAATTGTGTTAGAAGAGAAGATATTGATTATTCTCCTTACGAAGAAGGCGAATGGAGGTTTAATTTTTGTTATTTTTACTTCTTAAATTTTGTGAAATTTTTTGATAATTCTGTAACGTTTATGCTTATATATTTGATCTAGGTGTATCATTATCTAATCCATAATTCTTTTGTTGGCTAATTTCATACACCCTTCTCTTTGGATACCGAATTCAAATAAGACAATGAGCATTTGAGTTTTTGTTTTTTGCCCCTAAATAAGTGACTTCTTAAGCAGGCATGCGAAAAAGTGTTCTTAAGACTTAAATGTGGCAGGGCACAAATTTTAAATGAAAACTTATGTTCCATAGGCAGTGTTTTGATGATGTGAGAACTTATGTTCCATAGGCAGTGTTTTGATGATGTGAGCATGTGCAGTAGCTTGTTGGAGTAATTGTAATTGCAAATTTTGATTGTGGTTTATATTGTTAGAAACACCCTCGTATAATCTGGTAAAGTAGGAATTTTTTGGCGGGACAGTGTATATCCCAAACCCGTTTAACGTAGCAGTATGGTCAAGAAAAAAATTTGTTGAACAAGTGTTTCCGGCATTTGAAATTCCGGGACCCCCAACACGTCACAAAAAAGTGCAAAAGTTGGCATGATTTTGCAGACCCACAGGGTTCCGGAATTTGAAAATCCGGCACCCCAAGCCACCCTAAATGCCATTTCTGCTTTTTTCTGTGTTTTCTGACTCAAAATACCATCCCGGAATTTGAAAATCCGGGACCCCCTGCACTTTCTCTTCACTTTTTCTGCACTTTCTGTCAATCATACCAGGGTCCCGGAATTTCAATTGCCGGATATACTTGTACAACAGTTTTTTGTTTTGACCATGGCGCTACGTTAAATGTGTTTGGGAAAAATACTATCCCGCCAAAAAATTCGGTAAAGTAGGTGGCTTTTTCTTGTTATTTGCTTTAAAATTGGGGTGGAGGCCGGGATGGATATGGCAAACGCAAACTCATTTGGTTCAAATTACTTGGATACATAATCATTGCACCGATTCTGCAGCTCAATTCCCTTGATAGGATTTTAACTTGATTGACTTCGCCTACCGATGTGGCATATTTCAGTAATCTAGTTACCTATTTCTATGCTTTTGCTTCATTCTTGATCAGTTTGATTTAGCTGCATCAGACCATTTGACATGGAATAGAAACTTATAATACATAGGGTCATAGACATTTGATTTATATTTAAATAAGCCCGTGTTTAAAACACACACGTCTTTTGGCATTCCTATCTTACTTCAGGGACGGAACATAGTGTTACCCAAAGAGGTTATCCGCCCACCTCGATTTAACGGAATAAATAATTCACACTAAAAAAAAAAATATTACCAAAAAATAAGGTTTTTTTTAATGTTTACCTCTGCTAACTATGAAATATTTACTAAATTTTTACACCCGCAGAATCGGTATCCAGGTTTAAGTTCCGCCACTGTCTTACTTCATGAACTCATTGATCTAAGTTTTGAGTTGTATTCCTTCCTTAAGCGTTCTTTTTTTTTTTTTTTTTTTTTTTTTGTATTTGTCATAATCTTGTATAAAAATTTTAACAAATTGATAGGCTCTGAAACTCTAGATTGTATGTGCTAATGTTTCTTCCTCTACATGATATTTAAGGAGTTATAGTAGTATTTCGGATTTTAACATCTTGTAGCGTCATCCTTCTTGTAGGATCTTTCTTGATAATTATGTCGAATATATGAGCTCATATGTCAGTTGTACCCATATTGGGGTAGGATGGGTTGGGGTGTCTGATTGCATCTCAAAAAGTCTATAATTTTATTAGTTAACATGAGGTCATCCATCAAAAAGCATTCACTGGATTAAATCGTCCAGTGTCGTTATATTGTGCTCATTCATAACTAATACAATAAAGATAAGGATAGAGTGTAACCGAGTAACCAATTACTAAAGAGATCATGTCAATAATGATTTCCTTATTCTATGCTATCTTTTAAGAGAAATCATTGTAATCATTTGACAGGCTATCGAACTTTACTACCTAACACTCCTATTCATATTGAACTTGCATATTCTATGTCGACTATACATTTATGTATTCCTGTGTATTTAATATTATATAATTCATATAATTCAAGATTAAAGCTTGTTGACAATATCATAATTTAGCAAGTCCCCCCTTTATCTATCATCCGCGTGCTCAATTTTGTGAATGCACCTCATATTTGGTTATCCTATCTTACGTTTGCTGTGTGTAATATTGCAGGCTGAAGCTGTGGCTTTTTCTAGCTTACGTTGTGTCCTTCGTCTCTTTAGCAGCATCAGTAGGATTGTTGATACAAGATGCACTTGTGCCTGAAGGACCTTCAGCTTGGACAGGAACTGCAGGTGTTTTACAGTGTGTGCTTGTGTTAATTAGGTAACTTTTTATCTTGCTAAACACTTTCGTACAACATTTGTCACTAATTAATACTTGTAATCTCGCCAATTTCCCTATTGATTATCGTATCATTTGAGTGGAACGTGTTCCTAATCATTGAATTGTATGCAGTGGGCTTGTTTATTGGACATCTCATACGGAGTAAGAGTGAAGTCTTCATTTTAAGGTGCCTTTTGTGTGTTGCTTTCATCGTATTTGTTAAGTCACTTTTGTACATGCCTATGTTTAGATACAACAATATGGGATTATAAAACACAGATCTTAAGTTAAATGTGATTGACCGAATTACTTTCCTGATAATCTATTGTCGTGTGTATTGTTTATAATCTTTCGGTTATTGTAATTGTAATTTGAAACATGAAATCAAGCAAACTGAACCCACCAAAAAAAAAATGGTTGTGATAAATTAAAGAGAGTTAGACCGCAGATTTTTCTTATTATGTTTTGCTTTGTGATGATTAAGCTTGTAATTGGACAAAAGAGAGATCGACCTACACTCGATTCGTCGTCCACTTTGTGATGACGATATCGAGTCTGTTGATCACTCCCTTTTTTGTGCAAGCATGCCATTGAAGTGTGGCGCAAAGTATTTGATTGGTGGGGTCGTGGTAGCATCAATTTCGGCAACATGGGTGACATATTCTTGGACGCGGGGCAATTGAGTTCGGTGACGGGCAAATCATTTGGCAATCGGTACTATGATCAAGTAGCTATCTAATTTGGAAAAACCGTAACCAAAAAGTTTTTTCAAATAAGACTTGAAATGTGCCCGGTTGCCTTAAACGAAATTCAAGTTAAAAGCTTCGAACTGGGTCGTGAAGAGATGTAAAGATAAGGTTATCAATTGGCATAATTGGATTCATAATCCACAAAATTTAATTTAGTGAGTGACATGTAATTTGTGTTAAGTTGCCAACTTGTCATCTTAACACAACTTGATATGTAAATGTAGGCTTAGTATTCGAGATTCTGTGTCGTGTAATAAAGTGGATGTATTTGTGGTATTTTGATTCTAATAAAAGTATACTGCCTTTCAAAAAAAAAAAAAAAAAAAAAAAAAAAAAAAAAAAAAAAAAAATCTGAGTCCCAAAATGATACATGAAATGTATACCAAGGGTGAGTTTTAATTGGCTTAATAGATTGTTGTTCTAAAACCAAATGTTGATGACCGAAGTATTTAGTTGCTTATCTTCAAAATTATGTAAATGTCTTCTGCTAACTCAAGTAATTCAAACTTGGCATATATGTGATAGAGAGAGATAGTAGTCAATGAGATGAGAAGTAATTTGCAGTATGCAAACTTTATTATATATATCTATGAAATACCATCCATCAATATAGGGATGTATGTAAACATGCGTATACAGACCAGACACACATAGACATCAACCAATCCATATCGTACCAAACAC
This sequence comes from Rutidosis leptorrhynchoides, assembly GCF_046630445.1. Classification (NCBI taxonomy): domain Eukaryota; kingdom Viridiplantae; phylum Streptophyta; class Magnoliopsida; order Asterales; family Asteraceae; genus Rutidosis; species Rutidosis leptorrhynchoides. The sequence goes on along the minus strand of NC_092341.1, from coordinate 116,434,468 downwards.
AACTCGTTACAACTCAATCGACACCATCACCGGCGGGCCACCCTTTTCAACGACAAACGTCTTCACAAACTTCTTGCAAAACGTTACGATTTCCACTTCATACAACCCTTCGAATCCTCTAAACGAAAATTCACTTTGTTCATTGATAACACCATGAGCATGCGAAAGCCATTCTTTCTTAAGCTCGATAAACCTTTTTCCCGCTTCATTAACCTCCCCTTCCGCATTAACCAAATGCGAATTCTCTCGACTCATAAACAACTCCCAAAATCCCCAAAGCATAATCCCTTCGACACCCGGATGAGCAAACGCCTCCCGCATCATAACTTCCAAATCATCCGCTCTCACGTGCTCGTTCAAACTCGAAACGTCGAGTTCCGTGAACCAAATTGGAAGCCCCGCAATTCCCATTTTATCAAGAGCCGAACGCACAATGGGACCCACCGGATTGTCAATATGTCCTTGTATCCCGATCCCACCAACGGGCGCACCTTGTTCTTGAAGACTAAAAATTTGATCCATGTATTTCTCGGGTGACGATCTTGTATCGCACCCATCTTCAACGTGATAATCGTTTACAAATAAAACACATGATGGGTCTAACCGATTTGCTGTTTTAAACATATGCGCTCGAATGTCTTTACCCAACCGGTCTTGATAAAACGATCCATGAAGCATTTCATTGTTGACATCATAATGCTTGAACCTACCTTTGTATCGGTTAACAAGACCGTTTAAACGGTTTTCAACCGCCACCGCTAAATCATTTCGACTAAGGCTCTTAACCCAGTTTTGAACAGTGTCTTCAACGTCCCAAAAGATACAATGCCCTCGTATCAAAATGTTGTTTTTTTCACAAAACTTGAGAAGATCATCCGCGTCTTTATAGTTAAAGTTTCCACGTTGTGGTTCGGTCCAGTACCATTTAAGCTCGTTTCCAAACACAGCCCAGTTGAAATTTTTCAAGAAAAACTCAACAAATTCTTCGTTATCGATATTTGATCTGCTAATGCATGATCCAATTGGGAAACTGTTGTTTATTTGTTTGATTTTCACCATTGCTCCATGCATACTGCTCGATTCAGAGCTTGAGAACTTCAGAGTTATATCATGTTTACGAATCTGTAAACAAATAAAAAAAAAAAAAAAAGTTTAATAATAAGTTTAAAAAGTTATATAACCCAAGAAATTAATCCGTTACCTTATCGGTTTGCTGTTTTAATTGCTTGAATCTCGCACAACGATCAACAGCAAAAATTTGGAAACCACCAACCATAAAACTGACACCTGGAGCTGGACCTTGAAAATAAACTATCACTTTTCCAGGCTGTTTTTCGATCCTAAATGACCCACTAATTTCGTGCCACCTGTCATCGTTGATCTCAACTTGACCACCATTGACCCATTGGCTGTCCACACCAAGAGCCACACTTACATTCTGTGGACTCGTGGCTCCATGAAGTAACCGAACCCAAGCCGATACTTGGTACGTGACAAACAGCTTGATTTTATCAGTTATTGTTTGTGCGGGACCCATCCACGTTTGGGTACGATTTGTCACATGTATAAATTGACCACTAAGTGGTTCAGTGGGACCCAGGGTGTCTCTAGCTGATGGAGGGATTACATGAGGTGAACCCTTTGCAACATTCAACACACAATTACCTAGCGGAAACCACCCTTTGGTTCCGTCACGTAGATCACCATTCGTAATGATATTAACTCCATACTCTACATTCTAAAATTACAAACCACGGTTTTTTAAAACTATAGTCACACAACAAAAAGTCTATAGACATTATTGTAAAAGTCTTGCGACGTCGGTTTGGTGACTAGTACGTCCAGTTTCGCCCAAAAACACCTAATAAGTCGGTCAACGCTAAAAAGTCAGGTCAAAGTCAGTTAGAGTCGGTCAAAATCGGGCTGAGTCGGTCAAAGTAAAAACTCTAATATATTTATAAATAAATTTTGTGCCCTATATCTAGGTTTGAAATGTTTCTGCTTTATGTTTTGATATATTTATGTGTAATACATATATGTTTAATTTATTTATTACTAAAAGTCAACGTTGGTCAACGTCCGGCTTATCCCCGTCTTGTCCCTCCAAACTGGTCCCCGACTCGCTACCTTTACAACCTTGGCTATAGGAATAGACCAACCTTAATAATCGGTGGAGGTGAAGGTGGAGTCTTTTTCGAATGCTCAACCACCAACCGATTAAGAAGAATATCAACACCGGGAGGTGGACCTTCCAAATATATAACCACTTTCGAGGGCGACCCGTTTAAAAGAAACTTTCCTTCCAACTCTACCCACTCCTTGTCTGTTGCTTGTATCCTAATCAAACAAGCACAACCATACGTACATTATTAGTTGAAAAAAACAAAAGGGTATATCCATATCCATATAAAGATTGAAAAAGTAACAAACTTTGCTATGCTTATGTATTCTTCACGCGAATCTGGGTTTTGAACCCATAATGTAGCTCGAATATCAGCACTTGTAACATTATTACTCCCAAATACTCTCACCGTTGCAGTAACAGTGTAAGAAAGTTTACGAATGATCCTTCCACTTATATCTTGTTGTATTCCGTTCCAATTTTGTGTGCGTTGTGTTGCTGACGCGAAAAACTTTCCAAATTTGGGTAAGATTTTACCTTGTCCTATAGACTCGTTTACGATAATCTTGCAACCTCTTCCAGACCAATTATTAACACCATCCACAAAGTTTGGGTTCAATATAATGTTTCCATCTTCAGCAGATACACATCTTCCAGATGTAACCTATAAATTATTAATCTTCAAATTTTAGAGATATACAATTGTCATATTATAATCTAGAAACGAATGATATACTTACATCAGAATTAATTTTGGAAATATACAGTTATAGTACTAAATTAAATTATGAATAATTATTATGCAACACTTGCACCAAAATTTGCTTCTAGAAATATACAGGTATTGTACACCAAAATGTATAAAACAATAGTAGGACTTCTATTGTGTATTCAACTATAAAAGTCTATATTGTGTGTATCAAACTATCAAATATTGCTATTTATATGTAATTTTTTGACGTGTCAATTTGAATGGATGCCACATGGTAGCTTAAATAGATGACAAGCCAGCCAAATTACATAAGTATCACAATAATTCAAGCTTTGGATACACAAAACCAGTGTTGTAAACGGCAGCCGTTTCGGTTGACTAGTAACTTTGGTGACTAACCCGTCCCGTTTCATCCATAAACATCTAATAATTTGGTCAATGCTAAAAGGTCTGGTCAAAGTCGGTCTGAGTCGGTCAAAGTCAAGGTTAGTCAAAGTTAGGTCGCGGCTGACTCATCTCCGTCTCGTGAATTTCCAACTTTGCACAATATCTATGTTTTGGAAGTTCGATACACACAATAGATTTTCAATCATACTTATGTTACATTTTGGTACACTTAACCTTATCTTAAAATAAGAAGGGAAAAAAAAAGGATGCACTTACATCAGAACTAGCACAAGATACCACCACATATTCTACAAGAAGATTTACGCCAGGATCGGGACCTTCTAGATAAAACACAACTCGGTTAGGACTATCCGACAACACAAACGTACCCTCCAAATTCTCCCAATTGTCTTTCGAAACCGAAGTCCTGCAAATCAGACCGTTTTAAGTTTTAACCATATATTGTACTATAAAGAACAAAAAAAAAAAAAAAAACTCTTTAACCTTGTGATGGTCATGTACTTGGTTTCGGACCCATGGTACTCAAGTTTCAGTGTGGCGATAACATCAACGTGTTGAGGGGCCGAAACTCCAACACGTGCACAAACTGTGTACGTTACACCTGACGAAACTTGACTAGTAATGTCTTGTTCCAAACCTTGCCAATGTTCTTTCCTATTTGCAACGATGGCATATCGATTTGATGCAGTATCAGGTGAAACAACAATGCCATCACAGCAGTTTGTGTACCACGAATGCATACCCTTAGAGAAATCATAATTTTGTATAATGTTCGACATCGAGCTGTTGCTGCTGCTTGCAATGTTCTCGTCCTCCGATTTCTGTAACGAAATTAACAAAACTGAGAGAATAATCACTTATGGTGTTTTATGACCAAAGGGTCATTGGCCCAGCGGTATCGGGGTGGGCATTTCAACCAGGAGGTTGAGAGTTCGAGTCCAACTTTGAACAATTTGTATATATATTTCGTGGTTAATTAGTGTAGTGGTGTGTGTAAGTTTGCCTTAAAATTTTTCTTTTCTTTATGGTATTTTAGTGCATCCAAATTTAAAAAAAAAATTAATTTTGCTGATGTGTCATCTGCTTAAGGTGTCACATGTCATCCATGTGAATTGGCACATCATTAAAACTGAAAAGTACTACATAATACATTAAAACACAATTTTTGAAAGTTGGATGTATTACAAATAGAAGGCTAAATTTGAGTACATAGATTAGATATAGAGTGTAAGTTGGATGCATTCATAGATCTAGAGTTGTGTTATTTATAATTGGTACAATAACCTTCAAGATCAAAATGGATAACAATATGAGGTAAAAATTAAGCATAACTTTATCCTCATATCAATTAACACAATTTTATTATTTATTTATTTTTCTTTTCAGGCACAATTTATATACACATGTTAAATGGGTAACCTACATTTTCTTACCATATTCATAAAAAAATATGCTTTTTTGTGAGATGGTGAAATATATTTAAAAACCAAACAATTTCAACATAAATAAGATACAATTAAACCACATACTAATAACAGACGTAATAAAAAGATGGATGTACCTGTGATTCGTGGGGCTTTTTATGATGATCTTTAAATACTTTGAATAAACCTGTTGCTGAAATTTTTCCCATTTATATCTGCAGAGTGCGTGTGTGTATATATATGCAGTAGTGAAGTATTTTAGTGTATTTTACGAAAAGAAAATAAAAAATCAGTTTCTGAAGTTTTTAAGGAATCTTGAAACGGAACCCAGGAAGAAAGTAGTGAATGCTTTGGATTGAAACTAAAGATTTGATTGATGTTTTTAGGGGTTTTTTTAGAGGACATGGTCTTAAAAGACCAAACAAACAATACATTTTACAGACTTGGACTTCACATTTTAAAATTGTACAGGTGGGTGAACTATATGTCACAACCCAATAAGTTTGTGGCCCAACCCACTAAGATTATGACCCAATTAAGGGTTTTAACCCAAGAACTTCATGGAAGGCCCAAGAACATCATGGAAGCTCCCTAGAACTTTCCCATGAGTTCTTCCATGGAATGGTATGGAATGTTCATGGAAATATCTATCTCCATGTATATACTTGAAGTTTCTAGTACTTAGATCCTAACCATTGATTTAGATTAATCTTAGCCATCCATTTTGTGTTAGAAGTAGTATAAATAGGGGTGGTCTCATTTGGCACACCACACCTCAAATCTCAAACATTCTCTCTTGTAAAGCATTCTCAAGCAATATAAGTATTTTCTTCAATTCCACTTGTTCTATAATATTTTCTCTTTTGGTTACTTGAATCGTTATAAGGTCCGAGTAAGGCTGACTTAGTAGAGACTAAGTGCCGCACGTGAGCTTATCGAGATAAGTCCGTGACATTTGGTATCAAGAGCAAGGTCGATTCAAGGAGATGGCAACCGAGACCGAGAAGAATGTGAGCGCAACAAGTGGTGTGATGGGTGATGAGACTCATGGCCGGGTAGAGACTCGCCAAGGAGCCAAGAAGAACCGAGGTACGTCCAAAGACTTTGTCGCAAACTTGGACAAAAGGATCATGGATGTAGAGACATCCATGGACGACGTGAAAGCAAAGGTCGAAGACGTCCACCAACGTTTGGATGGTTTGGACGGGGACTTTGACGAATTGAAAGATGATTGCAAGAGTGCAATCAACGTGCTAGACGTTGACATGCGACGTGAGATCCATGACTTAAGGGGTATGCTCATGGGTGAGATTACGAAGTTGCGAGGCGAAATGGAGGGGGAGGTCTCCACTATTCACCAACGCCTAGTGGATTTACAAACCAACATGAACTCTTGTTTGAGATTCATGGCTAGTGGGGGTGGCAACACTGGATGCAATGCTCTGAAGGTGGACGTTCCCAAGCCGTCACCGTTCGTGGGGAAGCGGGAAGCCCGGGCGGTTGATGATTTTATATGGGAGATGGAACAATACTTGGAGGGAGTCAACATAGTGGATGATGCAATGAAGATAAAGACGGCAACCCGTTACCTGAAGGATACCGCAGCGTTATGGTGGCGTCGTCGATATGGAGATATCGAGAAAGGTACGGTTACTATTGATACTTGGGATGATTTCCTTACCGAACTTAAGAATCAATTCTACCCCAAGAATGCTCAAAAGGATGCGATGAGTCGTCTACGTAAATTACATCATTCCGGGACGATTCGGGAGTATATTAAAGAATTCACGAACCTTAGCCTGGAGGTCCCAGATATTCCCGATGATATTCTTCTCTTCTATTTTCTCGATGGTTTGCAACCTTGGGCTAAAACGGAGTTGGAGAGACGAGGAGTCCAAGACCTTGCCACCGCAATTGCTCAAGCGGAGGCACTAGTCGACCATGCTAATAGGAAAGATTCGTTCAAGTCAAAAGATAAGAAGGTGAGCCATGAGAAAGGTGGGGGAGATAAGCCCACCCAATCAAGGAATGATAATACACGTAAGCCACCAACCGGGAATAACAAGAGCATAAAAACTTCTTACAAGAATGATGGATGTTTCATATGTGATGGACCGCATAGAGCCCGAGATTGTCCGAAGAAAGCTAGCCTTCATGCTATGGAAGCTCAAAAGGCGGGTTGTCAGGATGAGGAGCGGTGCATAGGATCAATGCATATCCTCAACGCAATCAAGGCCAAGACGGAGATACCCAAGGTAGTGGCTAAAGGACTCCAATTCGTAGATATTAACATTTGTGGAGATCGGGTACGAGCTTTGGTGGATACGGGAGCAACTCATAACTTTATCTCCACCGATGAAGCCAAAAGGCTAGGACTTAAGGAAACAAAAGAGAGTGGCATGATGAAGACGGTGAACACGAGTGCCAGACCGATTAGTGGGGTGGCTAAAGACGTATATGTGAAGATTGGAGAATGGGAAGGAATGATTGATCTCTCGGTCGTGCCTATGGACGACTTCAAGTTGGTACTTGGGATGGAGTTCCTAGATAAGGTACGCGGTTTCCCTATGCCGTTTGCTAATTCACTGTGTATCTTGGATGGTGAGAAGACTTGTATGGTGTCAACCGAACGTGGAAGCAAGAGTGCATCCAAGTCACTTTCGGCCATGCAATTCAAGAAGGGGTACAACAAGAATGAGACATGCTATTTAGCGGTAGCAAAGCAAGAGACGATTGAAGATAAGGGAAAACTAGAGGTACCCAAGGAAATTGAGAAGGTCCTTGATGAGTTCAAGGATGTCATGCCCAAGGAGTTACCAAAGAAGTTACCACCTAGAAGGGAGGTTGACCATGCGATCGAGTTGGAGCCGGGATCAAAACCACCTTCCAAAGCCCCATACCGAATGCCACCACCCGAGTTAGAGGAGTTGCGAAGACAACTCAAGGAGTTGCTGGATGCGGGATACATCCGACCGTCAAAATCCACGTATGGTGCTCCGGTGCTATTTCAAAGAAAGAAGGATGGGTCCTTGCGGATGTGTATAGATTACCGGGCACTCAACAAGGTAACTATCAAGAACAAATACCCAATCCCACTTATTGCTGATTTGTTCGATCAACTTGGGAAGGCGAGATACTTCTCCAAGTTAGACTTGAGATCGGGATATTATCAAGTCCGAATTGCCGAAGGAGATGAGGCTAAGACCACATGCGTGACGAGGTATGGCGCTTATGAATTCCTAGTCATGCCCTTTGGTTTAACCAATGCCCCTGCCACATTTTGTACTTTGATGAACAAATTATTCCACCCGTTCCTCGACAAGTTTGTCGTGGTGTACTTGGATGACATAGTCGTGTATAGCGATACCATGGAAGATCATGTGAGGCACTTGAAGCAAGTATTCCAAGTACTAAGGGACAACGAGTTGTATGTGAAGCTAGAGAAATGTTCTTTCGGATTAGAGGAGGTGGATTTTCTTGGACATCGAATTAAAAATGGGAAGTTACTCATGGACGGGGCTAAGGTCAAGGCAATTCAAGAGTGGGAGGCACCAATGAAGGTGACTGATTTACGATCTTTTCTTGGTTTAGTAAACTACTATCGTCGTTTTATCAAGGGATACTCGGCGAAAGCGGCTCCATTGACAGAATTGTTAAAGAAGAATAAAACTTGGTTTTGGGATGAGAAATGTCAAGCAGCATTCGAGGAGTTGAAAGGAGCTGTCATGGAAGAACCGGTGTTGAGACTTCCGGATGTGACCATTCCGTTCGAGTTACACACAGACGCATCGGACTTTGCTATTGGAGGAGTTCTAATGCAAGAAGGTCACCCAATCGCGTTTGAAAGTCGAAACCTTAACGAGACAGAAAGGAAGTACACTGTGCAAGAGAAAGAGATGACAGCGATTATTCATTGTTTGAGGACATGGAGGCATTATCTTTTGGGATCAAGGTTCGTGATCAAGACGGATAATGTGGCAACGAGTTATTTTCAAACCCAAAAGAAGTTGAGTCCCAAACAAGCTCGTTGGCAAGACTTCTTAGCTGAATTTGACTATGTGTTGGAGTATAAGCCTGGGAAAGCCAATGTGGTAGCTGATGCCCTAAGTCGTAAGGCGGAGTTTGCAGCAATCACAAAACCACAATTCTTCCTTTAAGATCGTATAAAGGAGGGATTAGAGCATGATCCTATAGCCAAAAACCTTGTTGGATTGGCTCGAGATGGGAAAACGCGAAGGTTTTGGCTCAAGGGTGATCTATTATTCACCAAAGGAGACCGGTTATATGTGCCTAAGTGGGGTGATCTTAGACGGACAATCTTGAAGGAGTGTCATGATTCAAAGTTGGCTGGTCATCCAGGTATCAAGAGGACGCTGGCATTAGTAGAAGGCACTTATTATTGGCCAAGGATGGAAGACGACGTAGTGACGTACGTGCGGACATGCCTAATATGCCAACAAGACAAGATAGAGCAACGCCAACCAGGAGGACTATTACAGCCGCTACCTACACCGAAAGGACCATGGGAGAGTGTTTCCATGGACTTCATTACTTGCTTACCCAAGTCGGAAGGGTGTGGGAGTATTATAGTCGTGGTAGACCGGTTTTCTAAGTATGGTACCTTCATAGCCGCATCATCCGAAGTTACCGCGGATGAAACCGCAAAACTATTTTTCAAGAATGTGGTGAAGTATTGGGGGATACCGCATGTGATAGTAAGTGATCGAGATCCGAGATTCACAGGGCGTTTTTGGACGGAGTTGTTCAAGATCATGGGGACGGACTTGAATTTCTCCACGAGTTTTCATCCCCAAACAGACGGACAGACGGAAAGGGTGAATGCACTATTGGAGCTCTATCTTCGACACTATGTAAGTGCAAATCAACATGATTGGGCTAAGCTTCTTGATATTGCTCAGTTCTCTTATAACATGCAAAGGAGTGAGTCCACGGGGAAGAGTCCTTTTGAGTTGGTGACAGGACGCCAACCATTGACCCCGAATGCTTTGGCCGCTTCATATGATGGAAGCAGCCCAGCCGCTTATAGAACGATGAAGGAGTGGCACGAACAAGCCGACTTGGCGCGAGCATCACTAGATAAGGCGGCCAAGAAAATGAAGAAATGGGCGGATGAGAAAAGACGACATGTTGAGTTCAAAGTTGGGGACCAAGTGATGGTGAAGCTTTTACCTCAACAATTCAAAACATTTAAGAAGGTGCACAAAGGATTGATCCGGAGATATGAAGGCCCATTCCCGGTAATTGAACGTGTTGGGAATGTATCTTATCGAGTTCAACTACCGCCCAAATTAAAGATTCATCCAGTCTTCCACGTAAGTTTTCTAAAACCTTATCATGGGGACGAGGAAGACCCAGAACGAGGAGTTTCCAAACAAGCACCAATGGCAGTTGCGACTTCATTCGATCGTGAAGTGGAAGATATCTTGTTACATCGAACGGTACGGAGACGAGGTGTGCCGAGCTATAAAGAATACCTAGTTAAGTGGCGTAACTTGCCCGATAGTGAAGCAAGCTGGGAAGCTGAAGACTTATTGTGGCAGTTCACAGACAAAATCAAGAAGTATTACGAGGATCACACGACGAGGACGTCGCGAGCTTAGGTGGGGGAGAATGTCACAACCCAATAAGTTTGTGGCCCAACCCACTAAGATTATGACCCAATTAAGGGTTTTAACCCAAGAACTTCATGGAAGGCCCAAGAACATCATGGAAGCTCCCTAGAACTTTCCCATGAGTTCTTCCATGGAATGGTATGGAATGTTCATGGAAATATCTATCTCCATGTATATACTTGAAGTTTCTAGTACTTAGATCCTAACCATTGATTTAGATTAATCTTAGCCATCCATTTTGTGTTAGAAGTAGTATAAATAGGGGTGGTCTCATTTGGCACACCACACCTCAAATCTCAAACATTCTCTCTTGTAAAGCATTCTCAAGCAATATAAGTATTTTCTTCAATTCCACTTGTTCTATAATATTTTCTCTTTTGGTTACTTGAATCGTTATAAGGTCCGAGTAAGGCTGACTTAGTAGAGACTAAGTGCCGCACGTGAGCTTATCGAGATAAGTCCGTGACATATATCTCTCCTTCTATTTTACGGAGTATTTTCAAATTGTTTTATCTTTAATTAATATATATATATATATATATATATATATATATATATATATATATATATATATATATATATATATATATATATATATATATATATATATATATATATATATATATATAGTGGACCAATCCATGGATAAGCACTAAATGGGGTACAAACTGGATAAGTAAAATTTCAAATTTTTTTTTTTTTTAAAAACGATCCTTTAATATGCAAATAGAAGAAAACGAAAAAATTTTAAAAAGTTTTTTAACAAAATCGTTCAAAAATCGATGATGAATGGTAAACATCGATGATGAATGGTAAAAATTGATGATGAATGGTAAAATTAACCATTCATCTGGTTAATTTATCATTCGTTTTGTTCGCGATGAATGATAAAATTAATCAATGCTAAAAAAAGCAGATGAATGGTTAATTTAACCATTCATCTGTTTATGATGAATGATAAAAAAAACAGATGAACGGTTAATTTAACCATTCATCTGGTTTTTTTTAGCATTGATTAATTTTACCATTCATCGTAAACAAGATGAATGATAAATTAACCCGATGAATGGTTAATTTTACCATTCATCATCGATTTTTGAAAGATTTTGAACTTTTTTTTTATGAAAAAAATTGATTAGAGGTGCATTTTAATGCAGATTTATGAATGTAAAAAAAAATTCAAAAAAAAAAATTTTATTTTGCTTATCCCGTTTGTACTCCTTTTAAGCTTATCCGTGGATCGTGCCCCTATATATATATATATATATATATATATATATATATATATATATATATATATATATATATATATATATATATATATATATATATATAGGCAGGATCAATGGGAAAGTAACTAATCGAGGAGAAGCGGGGGAAGCAAAAAAAAATTACATTTTTTTTGGATTTTTTTTCAGGCATCAAGATAACACGAAAATATGAACATTTAAAAAAGACACTTCGTGATGAATGTTATTATTTAGGCGGGAAAACGATCGACAAAAATAACATTCAGGATAATATTGATCGTTAAGAATGTTAACGTTTTTTTTTTCATGTTTTATGAAGTAAAATTTAGCCCGATTTAGAGTTTAGGGTTTAGGGTTTGGTCCCTAAACCCTAAACTCTAAATCGTTCGTGTTAAAAACTCAATCTAAATTCTAAATCTAAACCCTAAATTTCTAAACCCTAATATCTAAACCCTAATATCTAAAACCTCAACATACGCTCGTAAAACACGATAATTGTTATATATTACTTCTTCGAGCGTTTTCCCGTCAAAATAAAAACATTTATCATAAAGTATCTTTATTAAATGTTCATAATTTCATCTAATCTATAATGTTCGTGAACAAAGTTTTTTTAAAAAACGAAAAGAAAAAAAAAACATTTTTGCTTCCCCCCGCTTCCCCCGATTGGTTGCTTCCCCCTTGATCCTAACACTATATATATATATATATATATATATATATATATATATATATATATATATATATATATATATATATATATATATATATATATATATATATATATATATATATATATATATATATATATATATATATAAAATATATATATATATATATATTCGAGAAAATATTAAAAAATATACAAAAGGTTCAAAGAACCGGTGATACAACATTGCAGATCTTTATCTGTAGTGGGAATGCATGGTCGACCAGAACTAGTTCACACTCGCTCTGTGCGTCCTACACAACCTAAACGACCAAATTGAAAGCAAAGTGAGCAGTATTGAAATTGTAATTTGAAAATACAAACAAGTAACAACCACCAGTCAGAAAACCTAAAAACAAACATATAAACCCGATCCGTATCCAATCCCATGTTTGTCACTCATCAAGAACCGCACATCCAAAATGTTTATCGGGCAATCCAAGAACACCTAACCCGAGGCTTGCAAACCAAGGAATCCCACGTATCCGAAAAACCCAAACAGGTCCATCAAGTAAGTACCAACCACTGTTCAAGCATACAATATGTAATACCCCGTCAGAATCCACTAACGGAATATTAACTCCTGGTCCCACAGTTTAGCGGCCACGCCCTCTATATGAGACGTTTCCGAAAAGTATTCGCATTACTTATCAAATCAAGTCATTTATTAAAGAAAATGTAACTGGAAAACGTTTGACATATATGACTAATGTATATGAACCCAAAACATCTTGAAACAAAATAGTTTAAATGCGAATATTTGTTCTTGAAATGAAAATGATAAATATGCTGGACGCCGTCCAGTTCTAGCAGCAAACAGCATAATAACTTCAATTAAGCGGAAGCGCTACCTCTATGTACCTGAGATGAAAAATGAAAAACGTCAACTAAAAACGTTGAGTGAAACTACATGTTTAGTAAATCATTTCGTAAGTTAGGCCACAAGATTTTCTTGGAAAACATCATAGGAAAAGTATACATTATCATGAGCACTTGATTATAAAGCTTTAACCTTTGCGTGAGCCGAGCACACGTCTTTAGTTTACCCTATCATAGCATACACCGATCAAGTGTACGAATAACAACAAAATAGACGCCTGTTATGTTTAGGCGAGTGTTATATATATATATATATATATATATATATATATATATATATATATATATATATATATATATATATATATATATATATATATATATATATATATATATATATATATATATATATATATGCTCCAAATGAACATATATTTAGGTACAATATCCTTCCAATATGTAAAGTTTTCAGTTGCAATTGTTCTATTTTCATGTAATAATCATTTATATTAAATAAGTGCGAAGACAAAAGAAGAAAACAACTATTAGAAGACGCAAATGACCAAAAAGCTAAAACGTACAAGTTACAATTCAAGTGGTTCAATTTATTGATGAGAAACGTCTAAAAATTACAAGAGTACAAGTCGTGAAACGCAAAGTACAAGATATCTAAGCGTACAAAAGGACGTTCGAAAATCCGGAACCGAGACATGAACTGAGCATCAACGCGCGAGTCAACAGAGCTAAAAGTACAAGTCAACTATGCACAAGAATATAATATAATATATAAATAATTATATATAAATTATATATATTTAGTAATTATGTCGACAAGCAAATGGCCAAAAAGTGGTGAGCTGGAATCCGAAGCTCCGCACTCGCGGAGCTGTAAGGCACAAAAGTACCGTACTCGCGGAGCAGCCATAGTCAGAAATCTCCTATAAAAGGCACGAAGTCAGCCGAATCCATGGCACCCCATATCAATTCAATCTCTCTATTTCTATAATATATATTATATATTTATAATATATATTTATAATATATATTAGTTTAGTTTTATATTAGTTAGTTTGGGTAATGTAAAAGTTATTTTACGGGTTTTAAAGTCGGAACTCTGTCCGTGTAACGCTACGCGATTAATAATCATTGTAAGTTAAATTCTCTTTTTTCAATTATGTATCGTACTTAAGTTATTATTATGCTTATTTGAGCCGAAGTAATCGTGATGTTGGGCTAAATATTAAGACGGGGTTATTGGGCTTTGGACCATAATTGGGGTTTGAACAAAAGAACGACACTTGTGGAAATTGGACTATGAGCTATTAATGGGCTTTATATTTAATTAACTACATGATATCTTGTTAATTTAATATAAAGGTTATAATTTGACGTATCTATAAATAACCACACACGCTTAATCGGGTACGGTGGGCGGGATATCTATAAATACCAATAATTGTTCATTTGACCGGACACGGAAATGGATTAATAGTCAATGGACTCGTTGAAACAGGGGTGGATTACATTCAAGGGTAATTGGTGTAATTGTTAACAAAGTATTGAAACCTTGGATTACACGCAGTCGATAACCTGGTGTATTCATTAAACAAAGTATTAAGACATTGTTACAGTTCGAATCCCCAATTAGTTGGAATATTTGACTTCGGGTATAAGGTTAATTTGACGAAGACTCTCGCACTTTATAATTATGACCGATGGACTATTATGGACAAAACCAGATGGACATATCGAATAATTCATGACAAAGGACAATTAACCCATGGTAATAAATTAAAATCAACACGTCGAACATCATGATTACGGAAGTTTAAATAAGCATAATTCCTTTATTTTATATCTCACCGCACTTTTAATTATCGTACTTTTAATTATCGCAATTTTATTTACCGTCATTTTATTTATCGCACTTTAAATTATCGCACTTTAATTATCGTCATTTACTTTACGCTTTAAATTAAGTTATATTTATTTTTAATATTTTGCATTAGGTTTTAATTGTGACTTAAGTTTTAAAATCGACAAACCGGTCATTAAACGGTAAAACCCCCTTTTTATAATAATAATAATTGTAATATATATATTTATATTTTGTACAAATATAGTTATATAAAAATATAGTGTAAAATAAGCCGTCTCCCTGTGGAACGAACCGGACTTACCAAAAACTATACTACTCTACGATTAGGTACACTGCCTATTGTGTTGTAGCAAGGTTTAGGTATATCCCATGTGTAAATAAATAATTAAAACTTATGTAATTTGTATTATATTTCGTCGTATTTCGTAATAAAATATAACTATTTCGTATACACCTCGCATAACATCAAGTTTTTGGCGCCTCTGCCGGGGAATCGGTAAAGAACGCTATATTTTTGTAAAGTATATTTGTGTAAAAATATATAATTTTTAATTTCGTAAAAATATTTTGTGTTTATAATAAGTGTTAAAAATAAGAAAGAAAAAAAAAAAATATATATATATATATATATATATATATATATATATATATATATATATATATATATATATATATATATATATATATTTAAGAACTTATATATAAAAAGTATTTTTATTAAATCTTTAAAATATAAGTTTATTTTTATATAAACTGTATATATATTATTTTGTAAAAAAAAAAATTAAAAAAATAATTTACGCTGAACCTACAATTTTGGCCTGCACGAATTCTGAATCTGTGTAACTCCGCACTCGCGGAGCACCTCTGGCATCATCAAAGCGCACTCGCGGAGCCTCTCTGACAGGTCAAACCTCAGTACGCATTAATTACATAATTAGGGTTTAATTAATAATTATTATTATTATTATTTACCCTAATTAGGGTTTTTAATTAATAATTAGTTTTTAATTTTATTCTTAATATATAATTCGTATTTTTTTGTTTAAATATTATTATTAATTATATAGAATAATATTTTTTTATAATAATAATATAAAAATAATATTTTTATATAAATTTTATTTTTGTCATTTTAGTTTATATATTTTTATAATTTTTATCTTTTAATCGTTTAATTCGTAATTTGTATATTTGTCGTTCGTTATATAGTTTTAAGTTTAGTATTTTGCCGTAGTATTTCTAGATCTTTAAGTTTTGCGGTAATATCCCTTAAGTGCTTTTTCTTTAGAATTAAGATTTAGGCGCATTAGAATTTTGCGACGCTGTTTATATATTTTAGTGCCTTTTAAGTAATTGGCGTTTTAGAAATAGAATTGCATTTAAGTTTTGATACCTTTAGGCGCAACTTTTTAGATTTAATTTTTAGACTTTTAAGTTTCGACGTTTTTCATTCTTATTTTTATTTTTTGATGTTTTTCGACGCGCTTTTTATTTATTTATTTTTTTTTCATTTCTACGCTCTAGTTTTTAGGACATAGAATTTTCTTTAAATTTCTTTAAATTTCGACGAAAAATTATTGTAAGCGATTGAATTAATAGACATCCAAAATTTTTTGCTTCTTAGTAATAGTTGGATTTGTTAGTGGCTGAGTTGTGGATTTTCCGATTTAAAGGATCCTGGCTCCCTACTGCATCTTTTGGCTATTCGAAACGTGGGCAAAAGCAGAAAAGTCTATTAATTTGATAACTTTTATATAATTTTTAGTTTTATATCTAATAGGATAATTAGTGAATGCACAATATTGTTGCTAAAATTTGGCCATCGCAATAAAATGGAAAATTTTGAAAACAAGGCTATGGAAACTCTTTTTGAAATCCAAAATCAATTAAATCAATATTCTCAAACGAGTGTTGATGACAATTCGTTCGGTCAATCTTGGATCACGAATGACGAATCAATAACTGGTTGTGAAAT
This sequence comes from Rutidosis leptorrhynchoides, assembly GCF_046630445.1. Taxonomy (NCBI): domain Eukaryota; kingdom Viridiplantae; phylum Streptophyta; class Magnoliopsida; order Asterales; family Asteraceae; genus Rutidosis; species Rutidosis leptorrhynchoides. The sequence continues at coordinate 116,417,534 of NC_092341.1, read as the reverse complement.
CTATGGAAATTATCACTCATGGGAATGTTATTATTACGTTCCTATGGAAAATTATGCACCCATGGAACCTGAATGGAATGATTATGAGGAATACAATTCAAATTGGGATTATTCCCAAGAATATATCCAAACTCAACAACCAGAGGACGAGGAAAATTATGTGTCTGAAAATTTTTTAGATTCTATGAAATTCAAACTCGAAGAACTTGACGCTCAAAATGAACAAATGAGAGAGTTCACAAATAGGCAAGCTGAGACTCTATCAGATTACACACCTGTTAATTTGAGGAGTATTGTGCAAGAAAATCCCATATCATCGAATTTTGATGAATTCGAGAGCTCCGAAATCACCAATTATCCCGATGATACTTTTTATTCAGTTTTACCAATTTCACAACATACCGACACATTAACCTCTACCGACGAAATCATCGATCCATCAATGGATAAAGAAGAAGTAAGGGTGACAAATTGGTACTCTTGGAAAAACGATAACGTTGAAAATTTTACCCCCGAGACTAAAGTGGTGGGACCGATAAGGACCGTTAAAGAAGAAGAATTTGCTTCGATCCCGAAATTCACCATTCCACAACCTTCCAACCCAATATTCTCAATAGACGAGTCATCTACCGAAGATGAACTACGAGCTGTAATAGATAACGACACCTCAAATTTTACCCAATTGGGTAATAGAGGTGAAAACTTTGATCCCGAGAATGAACGGAAGGAAATGTTAGGAATTGTCCACCCTAAAGAAATATGTATGTCGGTGTATATCGATCCATTTGACCAAGAACCAGAAAAGAGACATATCCATTTACTAAAAGCTATACTTAAAAAAGAATTAAGTAGTGACGATCGGGTGGGTTTAAACTTTAAACCCATTGATATATTATACACCACCCGAGATGTAAATAAGTGGCTCACTATTTTAATTCGTGGAACTTATTCTACCAACTTCACATGTCGTCAGGTAAGTGTGGGGAAGTCTAACCCCACTTAACGTTAAATTCGGGGTTCGGGTTAATACATAACTCGTTAATAAAAATGCACTACGAGTAAGGGTAAAAAGCGCATTTTCAAAAATTAGCAAACCGTTCAGAAAAGCAGCCATTTTTGAAGAAAAACATGTGTGATAAAACAACAAAAGGAATGAACGATGAGGCGCACCATCTATCATTCGACGAGCTATGAAATTACAAACTAGGTATTTTTAATCACTTTTCTGCACTAATCACCCTCATGAATTTATAATTATAGTCTGATTTCATGCAAATGAGGGCATTGCATGATCTCAAGTGTGGGGAAGAGTTATAAATTCTCTCGAATTTGCACTTGGTTTATTTGCCAAATTTTGTGAAAATTTGAAAAAATTTCAACTAAATGAACTCAAAATCATGTTTATACATATTTATGAACGATGAAAACTAGGTGTTAATACCGAAATTATCGTTACCTAGGAAAGGACATAAATTGAGAAACGGCCTAAAATGCTTGAATTCATTTAAAATGGAAATGAGGAGAATAAAAAGGCAAAGAAAGAAATAAATAAAAGCCAAGTGCGGGGAGAATGTACCAAGTTTTTCAATTAAAAACTATCTATCACATGTTTCTGTAAAGTTATTGCAGGTGCTTTTGTTTTGGACTAAATTAACTGTTTTACCCGGTTTATTGTAATACATTTGAAAGAAAAGATGGATCTACACGATGAATCAATTCCATCATTAAAAGGAAGTAAAGTCTTCCAAAAAGACATGCGCTTCTTGATTTAGGTCAGGAAGTTGTCGTCCAGACCAGCTGTAGGTTGACGAAAAATCTAGAAAAGTCATCTCTAAAATCAGCAGGAAATCCACGGACCTCAGCATCAAACATGGTCGCCAAGTGGTCAGACTTATCCTAACCATGAGAGGATCTGTCTCGTAAAATGGGGAGGGCACCGTGCAAATTAGCTTAATAAGACTAATGAATCAGACTCCCAGAAAGGATAATCTCCTTAAAGATTAAAAATCAGCTTTTAAGCATGATATTACTCAATCCTCGAGATTGACCTTAAAGATTGAGAATTACAAACTCATGGAATTCGATGATATCTAAACTCGAACTTGAACGAGAAAATATTTTGATCAAATTAAAACCGATTTGTTTTCTGAAAACCTATTTTCAATGCGTTCATTACCATTGAACGTAAAATCCTGAGAATTCATCAGAATTCATTAAGTCACCTGAACCAAATCGGGTGTCAACCGTAAGAACAGAGGTTGCATAGCATGGTCGAAGACAGGACCTTATGCCAGACCGAAAAATTATAGGGTGATCTTTACTATTGCTCCTACAAAGGATAGTAATTGCATCCGACATGTTTTTGACCATAATCAAAAGCATGTCATTAGACATTGCCTTAACAGTTGCTTGTCCATCGCTTTCCTTTACAACCGGACGGTAGTTTACTGAAAGGTAATATACGGAGCAAGTATACTGGACGTGTTGCTTTCCTAATACAAGGTTAGCAAGTGGGTGACACAAAACTGCAAGTTTTGAGCTAAAATTTTAAATATGAAACTGATAATGCTAAAAACAAACATATATTTCATAGCATTATCCCTCAAGAAAGACAAGCTTTTAGTTGCTATTGTTCTATTTACAAGTGATATTCGTTTAAATAATAAAAGGTGAAGACAAAAGACAGATTCGACGAATTGAAGACGCAAACGACCAGAAAGCTCAAAAGTACAAAATACAATCAAAGTGGTTCAAATTATTGGTGAGAAATGTCTCAAAATTACAAGAGTACAAGACGCGAAATGCAAAATACAAGATATTAAATTGTACGCAAGGACGTTCGAAAATCCGGAACCGGGACCAAAGTCAACTCTCAACGCGCGACGCAGCGGACTAAAAATTACAAGTAAACTATGCACAAGAATAAAATATAATATTTAAATAATTACATAAATTATTTATATATTATATATTATAATAAAAACCGTCGGTAGAATGCAAACAAAGACATGAGAGCTGGATTCCAGGGCCATGCGATCGCATGGCCAGCATGACCATTTTCCATGCGATCGCATGGCTAACAGTATCAGGTCAGGTCTTATAAAGTTCGCGAGTTTTGGACGAATTTTTTACACACAATATCCATCTCTCTATCTATCACGTATATATATATATATATATATATATATATATATATATATATATATATATATATATATATATATATATATATATTATAATTTTAATTTTAAATTCTAATAATAAGGGTATGTTAGCGAATGTTGTAAGGGTGTAAGTCAAAATTCTGTCCGTGTAACGCTACGCTATTTTTAATCACTGTAAGTTATGGTTAATGTTATTTTTAATTTAATGTCTCGTAGCTAAGTTATTATTATGCTTATTTAATGCCGAAGTAATCGTGATGTTGGGCTAAATATTAAAATTGGGTAATTGGACTTTGGACCATAATTGAGGTTTGGACAAAAGAACGACACTTGTGGAAATTAGACTATGGGCTATTAATGGGTTTTATATTAACTAAACGATAAATCGTTAATTTAATATATAGACTTATAATTTGATGTATTTATATATAACCACATATGCTTGACTAGGTACGGTGGGCGGGATATCTATAAATACCAATAATTATTCATTTTACCGGATACAGAACTGGATTAAGAGTTAATAGACTTGTTGAAATAGGGGTGGATTACATTCAAGGGTAATTGGTGTAATTGTTAACAAAGTAGTAAAACCTTGGACTACACGCAGTCGATAACCTGGTGTATTCATTAAACAAAGTATTAAGACCTTGCTACAATTCGAATCCCCAATTAGTTGGAATATTTGACTTCGAGAATAAGAATAATTTGACGAAGACTTTTGCACTTTATGATTATGACTGATGGACTATTATGGACAAATCCGTATGGACATATCGAATAATCCAGGACAAAGGACAATTAACCCATGGTAATAAAACTAAAATCAACACGTCAAACATCATGATTACGGAAGTTTAAATAAGCATAATTTATATATTTCATATTTAATTGCACTTTTAATTATCGCACTTTTATTTATTATCATTTTATTTAATTGCATTTTTAATTATCGTACTCTTTAATTATCGCAATTTTATTTTATCGCACTTTTATTTATCGCAATTTCTTTATCGTTATTTACTTTACGCTTTAAATTAAGTTATATTTATTTTTAATATTTTACATTAGTTTTTAACTGCGACTAAAGTTTTAAAAATTGACAAACCGGTTATTAAACGGTAAAAACCCCCTTTTATAATAATAATACTACTTATATATATTTTTATATTTTTACAATTATAAGTTAAAAATATAGCATTAAGCTTGTTTAAAAGATCCTTGTGGAACGAACCGGACTTACTAAAAACTACACTACTGTATGATTAGGTACACTGCTTATAAGTGTTGTAGCAAGGTTTAGGTATATCCACTCTATAAATAAATAAATCACTTGTGTAAAATTGTATCGTATTTAATAGTATTTCCTTGTAAAAATTAATACTATTTCATATACCACCTAGCACACATCAAGTATTTTTGGCGCCGCTGCCGGAGAAATCTAAAATGCCGAAAGCGCAACGCTAAATATATAAAAAAAAGATTTTTATTTTTCTTATAAAAATATATGTTTTTAAAAAAAATAATAATATATTCAAAAAAATAAAAAGAAAAACAAAATTTATATATTTTTAAGAGTTTGTTAAATATTTAAGTTTTATAAAGTTTCTTTATTTTTATTTTTAGTTTGTAAAAATATAAATTTTATTTAAATATTTTGTATTAATATAAAACAGAAAACTGAAAATTAAAAAAAATATATATATAAACCACTAGGCCCGTTACTGTTACAGCCCAAAGTCTGGCCCGAATCTGCAGGTCATGCGACCTCATGAAAACATAACTAGAACTCCATGCGATCGCATGGAGTGATTTGACAGGCCCGGTACATCTGATCCATTGAATTAGGGTTTTAATTAATATTAATTATTAATATAAACCCTAATTAGGGTTTAGTTTTTAATTATTTGTTTTAAGTTTTTAATTTATTTGTATTTTTAAGTGTAATTAGTTTTAATAAATTATAAAATTAATACTTTTATAAAATAAATAATATAAAAATAATATTTTTATAAAAATTGTACTTTTTACAACTTTAAGTTTATTTTCACATTTTGTATCTTTTTATTTGTTTATTAGTAATTTTTTGTATTTTTTCGCTCGTATTTAATTTTAAGACATAGTTTTTGCCATAGTTATTTTTATTTCTAGATTTTTTAGGCTTTGCCGTAAAATCCCTTAAGTGCTTTTTCTTTAGACTAAGATTTAGGTGCTTTAGAATTTTGCGACGCCGTTTTTAATATTTTAGTACCTTTTTAAGTTATTGCCATTTTGGGATATAGTATTTCTTTTAAGCTTTAATACCTTTAGACGCAACTTTTAATTCTTAGTTTTTAGTTCCTTTTTAAATTTCGACGCGCTACTTTCGTATTTTTATTTTTCGACGCCGATTATTTTTCGACCTTTTTATTTTTCGACGTTTTTCGACGCGCTCTTTTTCTTTCTTATTTTTCGCCGCTCTAGTTTTTAGGTCTTAGTTTTTTTTCTATTTCTTCTCTAAAATTTCTTTAAATTTCAACAAAAAATTATATTAAGTGGTTAAATTGATAGACATCCAAATTTTCTGCTTCGTAGTAATAGTTGGATTTGTTAGTGGCTGAGTTGTGAGCTTCCGATTTAAAGGGTTCTGGCTCCCTGCTACATCTATTGGCTATTCGAAACGTGGGCAAAAGCAGAAAAGTTTATTAATTTGATAACTTATATAATTTTTATATTTTATAACTAATAGGATATTCAGTGAATGCACCGAGCAAAACGTTCACCACCTTTTGTACGTTCACCACCTGTAACTCGATCAATACATCTAGCAAATATTGTCGCCGTTGATTTTTTCTTTAGAATCGTCATCCAGTCGATCAACTACTCCAATTCAAATTTCTGACAATCCATTTTTTGAACCCGACCTCACAATTGAGAACCCGGAGAATATTCAGGGACAATTCAGAGATCCTGAACCATTAATCTTTCCTCCGAAACCACCAATCATTCAAACGGAGATTGTCGAGGAACCTACCATTAAATCGGAATCCTTTAGTGATTCAGATTCAACAAATTCAATCATGGAGAATCTGGAACCTCTAAGTATGGAAGACCGAATGCGAGCTAAACGCACTGGCCAAGGTCACGCAATTACTCAACCAGACATTAATGCACCAGATTATGAAATCAAAGGACAAATCCTACACATGGTAACTAATCAATGCCAATTTAGTGGTGCGCCGAAGGAAGATCCAAATGAACATCTTCGTACATTTAATAGGATCTGCACTCTATTTAAAATAAGAGAAGTGGAGGATGAACAAATCTATCTCATGTTATTTCCCTGGACTTTAAAGGGAGAAGCCAAAGATTGGTTAGAATCGTTGCCTGAAGGGGCGATTGATACATGGGACGTTTTAGTTGAAAAATTTCTTAAACAATTCTTTCCGGCATCTAAAGCTGTGAGACTTCAAGGAGAAATTGTTACGTTCACGCAAAAGCCAAATGAAACTCTATATGAAGCGTGGACAAGATTTGGAAAGTTATTGAGAGGATGTCCGCAACATGGTTTAGACACCTGTCAAATAGTACAAATATTCTACCAAGGATGCGACATCACTACAAGAAAAGACATCGATATAGCAGCTGGTGGTTCCATTATGAAGAAAATAGCAACTGATGCTTATAAAATTATTGATAACACTGCTTCCCACTCACATGAGTGGCACCAAGAAAAAGATATCGTTAGATCATCTAAAGCAGCTAGAGCCGATTCTAGCCATGACTTAGATTCCATTTCCGCAAAGATAGATGCTGTCGAGAGACGAATGGAAAAGATGACTAAGGATATTCACTCAATACGAATTAGTTGTGAGTAGTGTGGAGGACCACATTTAACAAAAGATTGTCTCAGTATTGAACTAACAATGGAACAAAGAGAGAATGTTTCATACATAAACCAAAGGCCTGGAAATAATTATCAGAATAATTATCAACCGCCAAGACCAATCTACAATCAAAACCAGAACTATAACTGAAATGTTCCATACAACAACCAACAAGGTCCTAGTAATCAACAAGTATCCAATAATACTTACAACCAGTTTAGAAGATATGATGTCGAAGCTAGTTGAATCTCAAACTCAGTTTTTCACATCTCAAAAACAAACCAATGAACAAAATGCTCAAGCATTTAGAAATCAACAAGCTTCTATTCAAAATTTGGAACAAGAAGTGAGCAACCTAGCAAGGTTGATAGGTGAAAGAAAACTGGGAAGTCTACCTAGCGATACAAATGCTAACCCCCGGAATGAAACAGCTAAAGCCATTACCACAAGAAGTGGTATTACACTTAAACCACCTGAAATACCTGTACTTTCTGATGGAGCTATTCCTACTCCACAAGAACCACAATCTGAGCAAGATAAGGAAAAAGAACCGGTAGTTGAGAAAGTTAATGAAGATAACACAGTTAAGGCTAAACCTTATGTTAAACCATACCAACCACCACTTCCTTACCCGAGTAAAATGAGAAAAGAGAGACTTGAAGCCGAGCAATCCAAATTCTTGGATATGTTTAAACAAATAAATGTAAATCTTTCTTTCATTGATGTGATTTCAGGAATGCCTAGATATGCTAAATTTTTGAAAGATCTAATCACAAATAGAAAGAAAATGGAAGAACTCTTAGCTGTTACCATGAATGCTAATTGTTCTGCAGTGCTGTTGAATAAGATACCAGAAAAATTATCAGATCCAGGAAGTTTCACGATTCCATGTTTTCTGGGTAGTCTTAGTTCAATAGAAGCATTGGCAGATTTAGATGCTAGTATAAATTTAATGCCGTATTCACTATACGCTAAACTAGACCTTGGAGAATTAAAACCAACACGAATAAGCATACAACTAGCAGATAGATCAGTAAAATATCCTAGAGGGATAATGGAGAACATGCTAGTTAAAGTTGGTACTTTAGTATTTCCAGTAGATTTTGTTATTCTGGACATGGAAGAAGATTCTCGAGTTCCTCTCATATTAGGAAGACCATTCTTAAACACGGCTAAAGCAATAATAGATGTGTTTGGTAAGAAACTGACCCTAAGTATAGAGGACGAGAGTGTTACCTTTTCAGTTGATAGAGCCATGCAACAACCGCAATCTGCAGATGATACATGTTATTATATTCAAACTATAGATTCACATGCAGAATTGTTAGAAGAATTTTCAGAATTACAAGGAACAAGAGAATGTTCTTTAGGAGAAGGAACTGAACCAATTGATGAAACTGAAATGTTAGCTACACTTATGGCTAATGGATATGAACCAACAACAGAAAAAATTCAAATGCTAAAAGAGGCAGACAGATATCGATATAAATCATCGATAGAAGAACCACCGACATTAGAGTTAAAGCCACTTCCAAACCATTTGGAATACGCTTATTTACATGGTGAATCTGAATTACCTGTAATAATATCGTCTTCTCTTACTGAAAATGAAAAATCTCAACTCATTTCTGTGCTAAAAGCTCATAAACCAGCTATTGCATGGAAGATTCATGATATTAAAGGAATAAGTCCTTCGTATTGCACACATAAAATCCTTATGGAAGAAGGTCATAAAACGTATGTGCAACACCAACGAAGACTAAATCCTAATATGCAAGATGTTGTTAAGAAAGAAATTATTAAACTGCTAGATGCAGGTTTAATTTATCCAATTTCTGATAGTCCATGGGTAAGCCCAGTTCAATGCGTACCTAAGAAGGGTGGCATGACTATCATCACAAATGAGAAAAATGAGCTTATTCCTACTAGGACTGTAACAGGATGGCGTGTTCGTATTGATTATAGAAAATTAAATGACGCCACCAGAAAAGATCACTTTCCCTTACCTTTAATTGATCAAATGTTGGAAAGATTAGCCGGAAATAGTTACTATTGTTTTCTTGATGGTTTTTTCGGATATTTTCAAATTCCAATAGCACCCGAGGACCAATAAAAAACCACATTCACGTGCCCTTATGGTACTTTTGCTTACAAACGCATGCCATTTAGACTTTGCAACGCCCCTGCAACCTTTCAAAGGTGCATGATGGCAATTTTTCACGACATGATAGAAGAATGCATGGAAGTTTTCATGGATGACTTTTCAATTTTCAGTGATACATTTGAATCATGTCTAGTTAATCTTGAACGAATGCTTATTAGATGCGAACAATCAAATCTAGTTCTTAATTGGGAGAAATGCCATTTCATGGTTAAAGAAGGCATCGTTCTTGGTCATAAAATTTCAAAGGAAGAAATTGAAGTGGATAGAGCTAAAGTAGATGTAATTGCTAAACTTCCACATCCCACCAATGTTAGAGGAATTAGGAGTTTTCTAGGGCATGCCGGTTTTTACCGACGTTTCATAAAAGATTTTTCTAAAATTGCCACTCCTATGAATAAACTCCTAGAAAAGGATGCTCCATTCATCTTTTTGGATGAATGCATCAAATCTTTTAATATTCTTAAAGAAAAACTCACTAATGCGCCGATTATGATAACTCCAAATTGGAATCTACCGTTTGAACTAATGTGCGATGCAAGTGATTTTGCAATGGGAGCCGTTTTAGGACAAAGGATTGAAAAATGATTTCAACCTATTTATTATGCTAGTAAGACATTACAAGGAGCACAAACGAATTATACAACTACTGAAAAAGAACTCCTTGCTATTGTCTTTGCTTTTGACAAATTTCGTTCATATCTCGTTCTAGCTAAAACGGTGGTCTATACTGACCATTCTGCTCTTAGATACCTATTTTCAAAACAAGATGCTAAACCACGATTAATTTGTTGGATCTTACTCTTACAAGAGTTCGATATTGAAATTCGAGATAAAAAGGGAGCAGAAAATCTCGCCGCTGATCATCTTTCTCGTCTTGAAAATCCCGAATTAGAAGTTCTAAATGAACCGGCCATACAAGACAACTTTCCTGATGAATATCTATTAAAGATAGATTATAATGAAATTCCATGGTTTGCAGACTATGCAAACTACTTAGTATGTGGATTCCTTGAAAAAGGATTATTGTACCAAAAACGAAAGAAATTCTTTAGTGATATAAAACACTATTTCTGAGAAGATCCACATTTGTTTAAAAGTTGTCCCAATGGAATAATACGCCGATGTGTATTCGGGGATGAAGCTAGTCAAATCTTAAACCATTGTCACATAGGACCAACAGGAGGGCATTATGGGCCTCAACTCACAGCATGAAACATTTACGATGCCGGATTCTATTGGCCTACAATTTTCAAAGACGCACACCTTCTTGCAAATCCTGTGATGCTTGTCAAAGGGCCGAAAAAATAAGTCAACATAATGAAATGCCACAAAATGTCATTCAAGTATGTGAAGTATTTGACATTTGGGGTATTGACTTTATGGGTCCATTTCCAAAATCTCATAATAATCTCTACCTTCTCGTTGCCATTGATTATGTATCTAAATGGGCGGAAGCACAAGCTCTCCAAATTAACGATGCACGAGTTGCAGTCAACTTTTTAAAAAGTCTTTTTGCAAGGTTTGGAACACCGAAAGCTTTAATAAGTGATCGGGGTACTCATTTTTGTAATAATCAACTTGAGAAAGTTCTTAAAAGATATGGAGTAACTCATAAAATCTCCACTGCTTATTATCCACAAACAAGTGGACAAGTTGAAAATACCAACCGAGCTTTAAAACGTATTCTAGAGAAAACCGTAGGATCAAATCTGAAGGAATGGTCCATGAAATTGGAGGATGCACTCTGGGCTTTTAGAACAGCCTACAAAACTCTAATTGGAACCACACCTTTTAAACTTGTTTACGGAAAAGCATGTCATCTTCCAGTAGAAATTGAACACAAAGCATTTTGGGCTTTGAAGACATGTAATCTTGATTTACATGAATCCGAACGTCTACGTTTAAGTCAATTAAACGAATTAGAAGAATTAAGACATGAAGCATACAAAAATTCGTTAATCTATAAGGAAAGAACGAAGAAATGGCATGATAAAAGAATCAGAAGTTCAAAAGAATTTAAAGAAGGAGACAGAGTTCTTCTTTTCAATTCACGATTCAAACTATTTCCTAGAAAATTAAAATCGAGATGGTCTGGACCATTTATAGTCAAAAGAGTTTTCCCATACGGAACAATAGAGTTAATAAATTCAAATGGGATTGAATTTAAAGTTAATGGTCACAGAGTTAAACATTACGTACATGATCCGATGGAAGTTGACAATGAAGTCAATCATAATTTCACCACCCAAGAAAACCTTCAAAATGAAAACATAAATATGTTATCAACAACATATGAAAAATCAAAATTGGAAAATAGGAAGGATTCAAATTGGAGTGATGAAGAAGAATTCTTATACAAACCTCCCATTCCAAGAAACGAAGAAAAATGTGAACAAGAAGTTCAAATAGAAGTGAAAGAACCAAGAAAAGAACACCCGAAAAAGGTTTACAAACTAACTCGACTTACTAAAGCAGGAGACCCGGGTGAATTTATCATTTCTTGTTTGCTTAATGATGGTGCTGTATATAATGGACTCGCAGATTTAGGAGCAAGTGCAAATATTATGCCTCTTTCCTTATACAAAAGATTAGATATGGGTAAATTAAAACCAACCAAAATAGGGGTTCAATCATTTGACCTAACTATTAAACACCCGGTTGGAATAGCAAATAATTTACTTGTTAACGTGGGAAGTTTGACCTTTGTTGCAAACTTCATAGTGATTAATATGGAGGAAAACCTTGATATTCCTTTAATCTTAGGTCGCCCATTTTTAGCAACCACCGAGGCATTCATTGATGTAAGAGAAGGTAGAATGACACTTAGGGATGGTGATACATCGATCACCTTTGTGAATCGAAAGTTTAGATCTCCACCAACCAAAACTGTTAAATCAATAAAAATGCATAAGTGTGGGGAAGATGAAGAAACACTTAATGATGATCCGATCACAAAGAACCCCGTTGATGATAAGAAATTAGATGAACCCATTTTTAACAGTTCAATGAAGAAACTTTATAAAAGGATTCATGATGCGAAGATTAAGGGAAACTTTAAGTTATGTAACCGATTACTATCCAATTTATCGCCAAAAGAAAAGGCAATGTTAGTTGAATTTGTGAAAGTTACGGAGGAAATCAACAATTGGCTTGAAGCAAAAGTCAAAGATATACAAGTTGTTGATAGTCCAATTACAAATGAAGTTAATCACAATTTCAACACCACATCTAACTAAGTGTGGCGAGAATTAAGTCTTTAAAAGATAATATGTATTTCTGTTAGAGTTAGATATTCTGTTTTCGTGTAGTTCTCGAGAATGGAACCCGAATGGTCTTTCCCTAGCAGACCCTAAAGAACTAGTCTTCTCCCCCCATTCTGAATTTTTATTTTTTTTAGGTTTTATGAGATGAAGACTTCCTGTGAACTAAACCATGGTCTAATGCTACACGCTTTAATCACTAAACGGAATAATGACACCCTTCCAAGTGAATTGGTATCATTAATCAGAGGCAAATTGGACGGAGTAAGAAGAGAATCCAGGAACGATCATAATAAGTTACATTTTGGTAAAGGAAAATCAAAATCCACAGCGAAAAGAAGAGCACGACACCTTGAAAGATGTCACAAATGCGGAAAATGGTCACACGAAGGAAAATGCTCGACGAATCAGACATATTCAAATATCGAATTTGTTACTTTATGCAGAGATGAACCGTTCATATGTTTCGAAGAAAAAACGTTGAATGCTTGAGGTTACGCCTATGTAGCTATGGAAAACCAATTAGTCCGACTATCTTATGGGTGGGCTAAAGCAGGTCACTAAGAATTCTATTTCACAGGTAAGTATGTATAGTTTTTATTTTTTTTATTTTGCTTTTAACCTTTTGATTTCAAACGCTAAATTGTTCGCTATGAAGTATTAAATTGGTATTCAATAAAAATAGGTTTTGCGACCGAAATTATTGATATCATACAAAAATTTATTACATCACTGCGAAATTTACCGTTTATTCTTCAGGTATAAATATCTTTAATCAATCAACCCAAAATATTTCAGAAATTTTTCAGGAGTAAAACTAGGTAATATAGCCGAAATTACTTTACCGAAAAGAGGGGCGTATATTTTTGATAATATTTGATTGATTAAAGTGGGATAAAAGACCAAAAAAATTTTTAATTTTATTTTTACCATGTTTTTAAAATTAATATTTAAAAATTAAATTAATATTGTAAACTTTTTAAATCAATATATTTAAGTTTGTAAATATTTGAAAAATTAATATTTTTAATATAAGTTTGTATGTATAAAAAACAAACTATAATATAAATTTGGTGTGAATTTTTAATTTTAATAATATGAATTTTTAATTTTATGTAATTTAAATTTAAGTTTGGTGTGAATTTAAAAACAAAAATTTACTTTATTTCGTTAAGTTAAAAATGTGATTTTTAAAAAATTCGTCGTGAGTTGAAAACTAGGTCATTGAACCGAAATTGCTCTACCCAAGGGAGGGACGAGAACTTTTATTATTATTATATTTAACCTTATTGAATTAAAGTATGCCAAAAATATTTAAAAAAAAAACCCAAAAATCTTTACTTTTAAAACCGCGCTTTGAATTGATAAATTTTTAAAATTTTATCGAGGGACGGACTAGGACAATGATCCGAAACGCCCTCACTCCTAAAAAGAAACAAATTTTTAATATTTTATTAATTTATGTTTTAGAAGTTATAAGGTTTTTATAAAAAAAAAAAAAAGGCTGAAAGTACTGTACCCGGACTCCATGCGATCGCATGGGATTTGGCCTTCCAATCCATGTGATCGCATGGAGCTGGAAAACAGGCCAGGATCAAATATCAGTCGAGCTGTTTTCTGTCTCCCACAACACACACACATACATACGAGCACTCTCCAAAAACCTCTCAAATTTCATCATTTTTCCATCAAAATTCACCAAATTTCTTGCTACAATCCGCTCTAAACATGAATTTGATAAGGAGTTTATCAAAAAGGGTAACAATTTCAACCCTAAATCTCTTTAAATTTGATTTTTAGTGTTCTTGAGCTATATTTTTCCTAATTTGATTTTGTTAATTTCTAGTGTAATTAGAGTTAAATTGTTAATATTTTATGCATGTATAACCTAGATTGATGCTATTTAACATGATTTGAAGCCAAAAAACTTCAAAATTTTTAGAAATCTAGGGTTTGTGTTCTTGAGCAATTTGGGGCTTTTTGATATAAACAGGTTATAGCCGATTTTTGTCATGAATTATTGCTAAATTAAGTAGTGTAACATGTTTAGGTAGCTAAATGATCCAAACCTTGATCCTAAACATGATTTTTGAAGATTAAAGTGGACTTTTTAGATATAAAATTCATGAACTTGATTAATTTGATATAATTGCCATTTGAGACTTGTTTAATTGCTAATAAAGGTTGTTTTAACATGTTATTTAAGTTGAATGCTTATGAACTTTGTAAACATTTTCATTTATGCTTATTTGAAAAAGTGTAGAATTGTTAAAATTGTGAAAATGTGTATAAGTTTAATTTTGATTTAACATGTTATTGTAAATGTGTTAATTTGTTATTTTTCTAACACTAATGCATATTTGGATGCACAAATTTTGTGTTTAATGTGTTTTGAAGAGATTTACTAATACTGAAACTGGAGGTTCATCATCATCATCTAGACGACCTGCTCCAGAACCTGAACCAGAAATGCAATATGAATCTGAACCGGAGCAACAACAGGAACCACAACAACAGCCTGATCCACACGTACCTTATTATGATCCGCTACAATTTGTTGATGCCTTCACAGTATTTCCGATGCATCCGCCAGTAGAATACCCAACGATTCCTGAACACACGTTGCATCATAATCTGAGATTCGATAGAAGCTGGAGAGATTACCTATCATATCAAAGTAACAAATTCAAACTGATATCGAAAAATGTAGAGGTGCCAAGGGTAATCGATTGGGATCCTTTGGAAAGGGTCCAACTTGCTAACTCAGTTAGACAGCATCTGATCCAAAGGTATGGCAGCACTTCTTTTCATGATTGGGAACGTCTATTCACCATTCGTAGACCTGTATATAAGAAATGGTGTGTTGAGATGATGTGTACTATAGCTTTAAATGTAGATGTAGATAGATTAGATGATAGAAGTTTTCTTAGATTTATACTTGGTCGTAGGATGTACAGGATGTCCATGCTGGACATGGCCAGGGATTTACAGATTTACACTCCTAGTGAATTGCTATTACCCGATTGTATGAATTTGATTTATCGTGGTGAAAGGGTAGATAGGAATTTTGACGCGAACGCCGTCTGGAGGCGTATGTCAAACTATAATGTTTTTACACTGGGAGGAAAACACTCCTACTTACATATTAACAAAGCCGAGCTTCGTATAATTCATAGATTTTTGGCTAACTCGATTACACAGAGAGGTCACAACAAGGAGAAAATGTCCTTACATGATTTATTTTACCTAAAGTGTATTCGAGACCCAAGAATCTTTGTTAATATCCCCTACTGTGTTGGTTTTTATTTGTCTAAGATGGTGGAAGGAATACAGGAAGGGGGGATTATAGGAGGAGGTATTTTTGTTACTCTCATTGGAGAGTATTTAGGTGTAGATAGGAACCAAGGGGTCCACTTTTGGAATGTAGGGAACAAGTTGAGCCTTTAGGATTGAAGGTCTATCAGGGTGCTAAGGTGTTAAAAAGCAGACGCAACCAGCCAGTACCCTATGAAGGTAGTCATCCTCAGGTAGAGAGAGTTTCAGATGAGGAAATGGAGGAAGCGGATGACATTAGGGATGTCATTAGGGAGGCTATGACTGACGTCTACCAGCATATAGATGAGGTAGATATGACAAACGCGGAGAGATTTCGTCGGATGGAGCAGTGGCAAGCCCGGAATGATTACGAGCATTCCAGGCAATGACAGCATAATAGATGGGACTATCATCATCGATAGATTATGAGCCGGCTGTCACCTCAGGATCACTACGTTTCGACCCGACCCGCTTACTATCCTCCACACCAGCCCGAGATGAGACCACCATATACTCTCTACGACCCTAACCAGGCCTACCAGTACACCTATCACCAACCATGGAACCCGGACGACGACATGAACTGGAACCCCTATCCAGATTGATATAGTTCCAGTTGGTGATTTCTATGATTTTTATCTTTTTATTATTTTTATTTATTTATGTTTAAACATATGATATTGTGATACATTAATGTATTGTTTAATATTTTTATTATTTGGTACTAATATTTCATATTTGATTTGAAAGTGGGATTTTAAGTCCCATTTCAAATTACCATGCATGTTCATATTTGTATGTATGTATATTGTCAATTGTACACAACAGGGTAAAACAGCGCATTTTTAAAGACTGGCATTAAGTTCAGCAAAAGCTACTAATTTTGATGACAAAACGAAAAACAAATGTGATATAACAACAAGACGGAATGAACAAATGATGTGCACTATTTATCGTTCAGCAAACAAACGCCAATATGTTTGAAAACTTTGGTAAAATTTAATCATTTTTCTACGCTAATCACCCTCAATAATTTAAATTGTTACTGATTTCTTGCAAATGAGGGCATTGCAAGATCTTAAGTGTGGGAAGAGGTTAAATTCTTTCGGATTTTTAAAATTTTAACTTATACACTTGGTTACAATTAAAAATACTAGTAACGCAGTAGTTGTATTAGAATCTAGTGCTCTCTGATAATAAAGAACAGCCCTAGTCTTATATACTGACTACCCAATTCTAGTAAAATTTTTCAAAATTTTCAATTAAATGAATTCAAAATCATGTTTATACATATTTATGAACTATAAAACTAGGCGTTAACACCGAAATTATTGTTACCTCGGAAAGGACATAAATTGAGAAACAAACCAAAATGTTAGAATTCATTTAAAATGGAATAGAGGACAATAAAAAGGAAAATAAAAGCCAAGTGTGGGAAAAATTTACCAAGTTATTTAAAAATATATATCACATATTTTTGTACAAATAATTGAAGATACTTTTGTTTTGGAAAATTTTATCAGTTTTACCCAATTTCTTGTAATATATTTGAAAGAAAGATGGATCTACACGATGAATCAATTCCATCATTAAAAAGAAGTAAAGTCTTCCGAAAAAGACACGCGCTTCTTGATTTGGGTCAGGAAGTTGTCATCCAGACCAGCTGTAGGTTGACGAAAAATCTAGAAAAATCATCACTAAAATCAGCTGGAAATCCACGGACCTCAGCATCAAACAGGGTCGCCAAGTGGTCAGACTTATCCTAACCATGAGAGGATCTGTCTCATAAAATAGGGAGGACGCCGTGCAAATTAGCTTGATAAGACTAATGAATCAGATCCCCAGAAAGGATAATCTCCTTAAAGATCAAAAATCAGCTTTTAAGCATGATATTACTCAATCCTTGAGATTGACTTTTAAAGATTGAGAATTACAAACTCATGGAATTCGATGATATTTAAACTCGAGCTTGAATGAGAAAATATTTTGATCAAAATTACAAACCGATTTGTTTTCTGAAAAACCCATTTTTAATGCGTTCATTACCATTGAACGTAAAATCCTAGGAATTCACCTGGAATTCATTAAGTCACCTGAACCAAATCGGGTGTCAACTGTAAGAACGGTGGTTGCATAGCATGGTCGAAGACAGGACCTTATGCCAGACTGATAATGCTAAAAACGAACATATATTTCATAGCATTATTCCTCAAGAAAGACAAGCTTTTAGTTGCAATTGTTCTATTTACAAGTGATATTCGTTTAAATAATAAAAGGTGAAGACAAAAGACAGATTCGACGAATTGAAGACGCAAACGACCAAAAAGCTCAAAAGTACAAAAGACAATCAAAAAGGTTCCAATTATTGATAAGAAACGTCTCGAAATCACAAGAGTACAAGATTCAAAACGCAAAGTACAAGATATTAAATTGTACGCGAGGACGTTCGAAAATCCGGAACCGGGACCAGAGTCAACTCTTAACGCTCGACGCAACGGACTAAAAATTACAAGTTAACTATGTATATAAATATAATATAATATATAATTAATTATATTAATTATATATATATTATATTTATATATATAAAACCGTCGGCAGAGAAACTCCAATGGTGTGAGCTGTAAATACATCCTCCGCGAGTCGCGGAGTTTTAAGGGCATTTTGCCGCGAGTCGCGGAGCCCCAATTTTCAACCCTGGCTATAAAGCAAACCGAATTCTGATCAAATTTCATATCTTATTTCTCTATCTCTCTCAATATATACGATATATATATATATAATTTATATTTTAATTTTAATTTTAAATCCTAATAATAAGGGTATGTTAGCGAATGTTGTAAGGGTGTAAGTCGAAATTCTGTCCGTGTAACGCTACGCTATTTTTAATCATTGTAAGTTATGTTCAACCTTTTTATATTAATGTCTCGTAGCTAAGTTATTATTATGCTTGTTTAAAACGAAGTAATCATGATGTTGGGCTAATTACTAAAATTGGGTAATTGGGCTTTGTACCATAATTGGGGTTTGGACAAAAGAACGACACTTGTGGAAATTAGACTATGGGCTATTAATGGGCTTTATATTTGTTTAACTAAATGAAAGTTTGTTAATGTTAATATAAAGATTTACAATTGGGCGTCCCTATAAATTACCATATACACTCGATCGGACACGATGGGCGGGGTATTTATATGTACGAATAATCGTTCATTTAACCGGACACGGGAATGGATTAATAGCCACTAGAATAATTAAAACAGGGGTGAAATTACATTCAAGGGTAATTGGTGTAATTGTTAACAAAGTAGTAAAACCTTGGTTTACACGCAGTCGATAACCTGGTGTATTCATTAAACAAAGTATTAAAACCTTGTTACAATTCGAATCCCCAATTAGTTGGAATATTTAACTTCGGGTATAATAATAATTTGACAAGGACACTTGCAATTTATATTTATGACTGATGGACTGTTATGGACAAAAACCAGACGGACATATTGAATAATCCAGGACAAAGGACAATTAACCCATGGGCATAAAACTAAAATCAACACGTCAAATATCATGATTACGGAAGTTTAAATAAGCATAATTCTTTTATTTCATATTTAATTTCCTTTATTTTATATTTAATTGCACTTCTAATTATCGCACTTTTATTTATTGTTATTTAATCGCAATTTTATTTTCTCGCACTTTTATTATTCGCAATTTCATTATCGTTATTTACTTTACGCTTTAAATTAAGTCTTGTATTTATTTTATATTTTACATTAGGTTTTAACTGCGACTAAAGTCTTAAAATCGACAAACCGGTCATTAAACGGTAAAAACCCCCCTTTATAATAATAATATTACTTATATATATATTTGTATTTTTATAAAAGTAAACTAATATAGCGTTGAGCTTTGTTTAAAGATTTCCCTGTGGAACGAACCGGACTTACTAAAAACTACACTACTGTACGATTAGGTACACTGCCTATAAGTGTTGTAGCAAGGTTTAAGTATATCCATTCTATAAATAAATAAATATCTTGTGTAAAATTGTATCGTATTTAATAGTATTTCCTGCTAAAATTTAATAACTATTTTATATACACCTCGCATAACATCAAGTATTTTTTTGGCGCCGCTGCCGGGGATTACATCTTAAAAGCCGGAAGCGCAACGCTAATATAAAAAAAAAAAAGATTTTTAGTTTACTTTTATTAAAAAAAAAAAATTCGTTTTTGTAAAAATATGTTTTAAATATTCGAAAATATAAAAAGAAAAACAAAAATATAAGTATTTTTAAGATTTTGTTAAATATTTAAGTTTTATAAGTTTCTTTATTTTTATTTTAGTTTATAAAAATATAAGTTTTAATATCTTTTATTTAATTAAAAAAAACAGAAAACAGAAAACTTAAAATAAAAAAAATAAAGAAAAACGCGTAAAAAAACTGAAAGCTGTCAACAGAATTTCTGAACCCCGCAACTCGCGGGGTTTTCCTCATTAATCACCGCAACTCGCGGAGGGTTTCTGACAGGCGACAGGAAGCCCTAAACCTGCATTAATTACGGTTAATATTAATTATTATTATTATTTTAAACCTAATTATTATTATTATTATTATTAGTTTTAGTTTTATTTTTACTTTTTATTTATTTATGTATTTAGTATTAATTAGTTTTATTAAATTGTAAAATTTGTAGTTTTATTAAATAAATAATATAAAAATAATATTTTTATAAAAATTGTACTTTTTACAACTTTTTGTATATTTTTATATTTTGTACCTTTTTAATCGTTGTAGCGTAAAATTTGTATTTTTTAGCTCATATTTAATTTTAAACTTAGTTTTTGCTATAGTTATTTTTACTCCTAGATTTTTAGGCTTTGCCATAGAATTCCTTAAGTGCTTTTTCTTTAGACTAAGATTTAGGTGCTTTAGAATTTTGCGACGCCTTTTTAAGTTTTAGTTTCTTTTTAAGTTATTTCCATTTGGGATTTAGTTTTTCCTTGTAAGCTTTAATATTTTTAGACCTTTTACTATGTATCAATTATCATTCCAATTAGTAATTTCAATTTGCGATTATAATTTTAAGTTAGTTGTAGTAATAAGGTTAGGTTAGTTAAGTATTTTTAAGTTTTTATAAGTTTCTTTTATTTTTCCGTCACCTTTTATTTGTCAACCATTTTTTTTTTCTTTTTCAACTTTTCGACGAACTCTTTTTCTCTCTTATTTCTCGCCATTCTAGTTTTTAGGACATAGATTTTTTTTTTCTACTTCTTATCTAAATTTCTTAAAATAACGAAAATTTATTTTAAGTGGTTAAATTAATAGACATCAAAATTTTCTGGTTCGTAGTAATAGTTGGATTTGTACGTGGACCGGGTTATTGGAGCCAAACAGTCCTCAATTATATTGAGACCAAACGAATCCTGCCCCTCTGCTGCATCTTTTGGCTATTCGAAACGTGGGCAAAATCAGAAAAGTCTATTAATTGGATAACTTATTATAATTTTTCTTTCCTTTTTAAAACTAATAGGATATTCAGTGAATGCACCGAGCAAGACGTTCATCACCTTTTGTACGTTCACCACCTGTAACTCGATCAAGACATCGTTTAACAAATATAACCGCCGTTGATTTTTCTTTAGAATCGTCATCCAGTCGACCAAGTACTTCAGTTCAAATTTCCGATAATCCATTTTTTGAACCCGACCTCACAATTGAGAATCCGGAAAATATTCAGGAACGGTTCGTAGATCCTGAACCACTAAACTTTCCTCCGGAACCACCAATCATTCAAACAGAGATTGTTGAGGAACGAACCATTAAATCAGAATCATCTAGTGATACCGAGTCAACAAATTCAATTATGGAGAATCTGGAACCTTTAAGTATGGAAGACCGAATGAGAGCTAAACGCACTGGCCAAGGTCACGCAATTACTCATCCAGACATTAATGCGCCAGATTATGAAATCAAAGGACAAATTCTACACATGGTGACTAATCAATGCCAATTTAGTGGTGCGCCGAAGGAAGATCCAAATGAACATCTACGTACCTTTAATAGGATCTGCACACTATTTAAAATCCGAGAAGTGGAGGATGAACAGATATATCTCATGTTATTTCCCTGGACTTTAAAGGGAGAAGCCAAAGATTGGTTGGAATCGTTACCTGAAGGAGCGATTGATACATGGGATGTTTTAATTGACAAATTTCTTAAACAATTCTTTCCTGCATCTAAAGCCGTAAGACTTCAAGCAGAAATTGTTACGTTCACACAGAAGCCAAATGAAACTCTATATGAGGCGTGGACAAGATATGGAAAGTTGTTAAGAGGATGTCCGCAACATGGTTTAGACACCTGTCAAATAGTACAAATATTCTACCGAGGATGCGACATCACTACGAGAAAAGACATAGATATAGCAGCTGGTGGTTCTATTATGAAGAAAACCGAAACTGATGCTTACAAAATTATTGATAACACTGCTTCCCACTCACATGAGTGGCACCAAGAAAAAGACATCATTAGATCATCTAAAGCAGCTAGAGCCGATTCTAGCCATGACTTAGATTCCATTTCGGCAAAGATAGATGCTTTCGAGAGACGAATGGAAAAGATGACTAAAGATATTCATGCTATACGAATTAGTTGTGAGCAGTGTGGAGGACCACATTTGACAAAAGATTGTCTCAGTATTGAATTAACAATGGAACAAAGAGAGAATATTTCATACATAAACCAAAGGCCTGGAAATAATTATCAGAATAATTATCAACCGCCAAGACCGATTTACAATCAAAACCAGAATTATAACCGAAATATTCCATACAACAACCAACAAGGTCCTAGCAATCAACAAGTATCCAATAATACTTACAATCAGCAAAGACCGAATTTTCAAAACAAACCACCACAACAAACCGATGATAAAAAGCCGAATTTAGAAGATATGATGACGAAGCTAGTTGAAACTCAAACGCAATTTTTCACATCTCAAAAACAAACCAATGAACAAAATGCTCAAGCATTTAGAAATCAACAAGCTTCTATTCAAAATCTGGAACAAGAAGTAAGTAACCTAGCAAGGTTAATAGGTGAAAGAAAACCGGGAAGTCTACCAAGCGATACAAATGCTAACCCCCGGAATGAAACAGCTAAAGCTATTACCACAAGAAGTGGTACAACACTTAAACCACCTGAAATACCTGTAACTTCTGATGAAACTATTCCTACTCCACAAGAACCACAACCTGATCAAGATAAGGAAAAAGAACCGGTAGTTGAGAAGGTTAATGAAGATAACACAGTTAAGGATAAACCTTATGTTAAACCATACCAACCACCACTTCCTTACCCGAGTAAGATGAAGAAAGAAAAACTTGAAGCCGAGCAATCCAAATTCTTGGATATGTTTAAACAGATAAATGTAAATCTTCCTTTCATTGATGTGATTTCAGGAATGCCAAGATATGCTAAATTCTTGAAAGATCTAATCACAAATAGAAAGAAAATGGAAGAACTCTCGGCTGTTACTATGAATGCTAATTGTTCAGCAGTGCTGTTGAATAAGATACCAGAAAAACTATCTGATCCAGGAAGTTTCACAATTCCATGTTTTCTGGGTAGTCTTAGTTCAATAGAAGCATTGGCAGACTTAGGTGCTAGTATAAATCTAATGCCGTATTCACTATACGCTAAACTAGACCTTGGAGAATTGAAACCAACCAGAATAAGCATACAACTAGCCGATAGATCAATAAAATATCCTAGAGGGATAATGGAGAACATGCTAGTTAAAGTTGGTACTTTAGTATTTCCAGTAGATTTTGTTGTTTTAGACATGGAAGAAGATTCTCAAGTTCCTCTCATATTAGGAAGACCATTCTTAAACACGGCTAAAGCAATGATAGACGTGTTCGGTAAGAAACTGACCCTAAGTATAGAGGATGAGAGTGTTACCTTTTCAGTTGATAGAGCAATGCAACAACCACAATCTGCAGATGATACATGTTATTATATTCGAACTATAGATGCACATGCAGAATTATTAGAAGAATTTCCAGAATTACAAGGAACAGGAGAATGTTCTTTAGGAGAAGGTAATGAACCAATTGATGAAGCTGAAATGTTAGCTACACTTATAGCTAATGGATATGAACCAACAACAGAAGAAATTCAAATGCTAAAAGAAGAAGACAGATATCGATATAAATCATCGATAGAAGAACCTCCGAAATTAGAGTTAAACCCACTTCCAAACCATTTGGAATACGCTTATTTACATGGTGAATCTGAATTACCTGTAATAATATCGTCTTCTCTTACTGAAAATGAGAAATCACAACTCATTTCTGTGTTGAAAGCTCATAAACCAGCCATTGCATGGAAGATTCATGATATTAAAGGAATAAGTCCTTCGTATTGCACACATAAAATCCTTATGGAAGAAGGTCATAAAACGTATGTGCAACGCCAACGAAGACTAAATCCTAATATGCAAGATGTAGTTAAGAAAGAGATTATTAAGCTGCTAGATGCAGGTTTGATATATCCAATTTCTGATAGTCCATGGGTAAGCCCAGTTCAATGCGTACCTAAGAAGGGTGGCATGACTGTCATTACAAATGAGAAAAATGAGCTTATTCCTACTAGGACTGTAACAGGATGGCGTGTATGTATTGATTATAGAAAATTAAATGACGCCACCAGAAAAGATCACTTTCCCTTACCTTTCATAGATCAAATGTTGGAAAGATTAGCCGGAAATAGTTACTATTGTTTTCTAGATGGATTTTCCGGATATTTTCAAATTCCAATAGCACCCGAAGATCAAGAGAAAACCACATTTACGTGCCCTTATGGTACTTTTGCTTACAAACGCATGCCATTTGGACTTTGTAACGCCCCTGCAACCTTTCAAAGGTGTATGATGGCGATTTTTCACGACATGATAGAAGAATGCATGGAAGTATTCATGGATGACTTTTCAGTCTTCGGTGATACATTTAAATCATGTCTAGTTAATCTGGAACGAATGCTAATTAGATGCGAAAAATCAAATCTAGTACTTAATTGGGAGAAATGCCATTTCATGGTTAAAGAAGGCATCGTTCTTGGACATAAAATTTCAAAAGAAGGAATTGAAGTGGATAGAGCTAAAGTAGATGTAATTGCTAAACTTCCACATCCCACCAATGTTAGAGGAGTTAGGAGTTTTCTAGGGCATGCCGGTTTTTACCGACGTTTTATAAAAGATTTTTCTAAAATTGCCACTCCTATGAATAAACTCCTAGAAAAGGATGCTCCATTCATCTTTTCAGATGAGTGTATCAAATCTTTTAATATTCTTAAAGAGAAACTCACTAATGCGCCGATCATGATAACACCAAATTGGAATCTACCATTTGAACTAATGTGCGATGCAAGTGATTTTGCAATGGGAGCCGTTTTAGGACAAAGGATTGAAAAACGATTTCAACCTATATATTATGCTAGTAAGACATTACAAGGAGCACAAACAAACTATACGACTACTGAAAAAGAACTCCTTGCTATTGTCTTTGCTTTTGACAAATTTCGATCATATCTCGTTCTAGCAAAAACGGTGGTCTATACTGACCATTCTGCTCTTAGATACCTATTTTCAAAACAAGATGCTAAACCAAGATTAATCCGTTGGATCTTACTCTTACAAGAGTTTGATATTGAAATCCGAGATAAAAGAGGAGCAGAAAATCTCGCCGCTGATCATCTTTCTCGTCTTGAAAATCCCGAATTAGAAGTTCTAAATGAATTAGCCATACAAGACAACTTTCCTGATGAATATCTATTGAAGATAGATTATAAAGAAATCCCATGGTTTGCAGACTATGCAAACTACTTAGTTTGTGGATTCCTTGAAAAAGGATTATCGTACCAAAGATGAAAGAAATTCTTCAGTGATATAAAACACTATTTCTGGGAAGATCCACATCTGTTTAAAAGTTGTCCCGATGGAATAATACGCCGATGTGTATTTGGAGATGAAGCTAGTAAAATTTTAAACCATTGTCACACAGGACCAACAGGAGGGCATTATGGGCCTCAACTAACAGCAAGAAAAGTTTATGAAGCTGGATTCTATTGGCCTACAATTTACAAAGACGCACACCTTCTTTGCAAATCCTGTGATGCATGTCAAAGGGCCGGAAGAATAAGTCAACGTGATGAAATGCCACAAAATGTCATCCAAGTATGTGAAGTATTTGACATTTGGGGTATTGACTTTATGGGTCCATTTCCAAAATCTCATAATAATTTATATATACTCGTCGCCATTGATTATGTATCTAAATGGGCGGAAGCACAAGCTCTCCCAACTAACGATGCACGAGTTGTAGTCAACTTTTTAAAACGTCTTTTTGCAAGGTTTGGAACACCGAAAGTTTTAATAAGTGATCGGGGTACTCATTTCTGTAATAATCAACTTGAGAAAGTTCTTAAAAGATATGGAGTAACTCATAAAATCTCCACCGCATATCATCCACAAACAAGTGGACAAGTTGAAAACACCAACCGAGCTTTAAAACGTATTCTAGAGAAAACCGTAGGATCAAATCCAAAGGAATGGTCCATTAAATTGGAGGATGCACTCTGGGCTTTTAGAACAGCCTACAAAACTCCAATTGGAACCACACCTTTTAGACTTGTTTATGGAAAAGCATGTCATCTTCCAGTAGAAATTGAACACAAAGCATTTTGGGCTTTGAAGACATGTAATCTTGATTTACATGAAGCCGGACGTCTACGATTAAGTCAACTAAACGAATTAGAAGAATTAAGACATGAAGCATACGAAAATTCGTTAATCTATAAAGAAAGAACGAAGAAATGGCATGATAAAAGAATCAGAAGTTCAAAAGAATTTAAAGAAGGAGACAGAGTTCTTCTTTTCAATTCACGATTCAAGCTATTTCCTGGAAAATTGAAATCAAGATGGTCTGGACCATTCATAGTCAAAAGAGTTTTCCCATACGGAACGATAGAATTAATAAATTCAAATGGGATTGAATTTAAAGTTAATGGTCACAGAGTTAAACATTACATACATGGTCCGATGGAAGTCGACAACGAAGTTAATCACAATTTCGACACCACAGCTAACTAAGTGTGGGGAGAATCAAGTCTTTAAAGGATAATATGTATTTCTGTTAGAGTTAGATTGTCTGTTTTCGTGTAGTTCTCGAAAATGGAACACGTATGGTCTTTCCCTAGCAGACCCTAAAGAACTAGTCTTCTCCCCCCATTCTGAATTTTTATTTTTTTAGGTTTTTACGAAATGAAGACTGCCTGTGAACTAAACCATGGTCTAATGCTACACGCTTTGATCACTAAAAGAAATAATGACATACTCCCGAGTGAATTAGTATCAGTAATCAGAGAAAGAATGGACGGAGTTAGAAAAGGATCCAGATGCGAAGATAATAAGTTACAATTTGGTAAAGGAAAATCAAAATCCGCAGCAAAAAGAAGAGCACGACACCTAGAACGATGTCACAAATGCGGAAAATGGTCACATGGAGGTAAATGTTCAAATAATCAAACCTATTCAAATACCGAATTTGTTACTTTATGCAGAGACGGACCGTTCATATGTTTAGAAGAAAAGACAATGAATGCTCGAGGTTACGCCTATGCAGCCATGGAAAACCAATTAAACCGACTATCTTATGAATATAATAGATCATATAACTAAGAAATCTATTTCACAGGTATGTCTGTACAGTTTTTTTTATTTTTATTTATTTTTAACCTTTTGATAATAAACGCTAATTTGTTCGCTAAAAAGTATTAAATTGGTATTGAATAAAATTAGGATTGGCGACCGAAATTATTGATATCATTCAAAAATTTATTACATCACTGCGAAATTTAACGTTTATTTTTAAGGTATAAATATCTTTAAACAATCAACCCAAAATATTTCAAAAATTCGTCATGAGTTAAATTAGGTCTTGGAACCGAAATTACTTTACCGAAAAGAGGGGCGCATATTTTTGATAATATTTGATTGATTAAAGTGGGATAAAAAGACAAAAAGATTTTTAATTTTATTTTTACCATGTTTTTAAAATTAATATTTAAATCTTAAATTATTATTGTAAACTTTGTAAAAACAATATATTTAAAATTGTAAATATTTGAAAAATTAATATAGTTTGATATGAATATATGAATTTTTAAATTAAGTTTGGTGTGAATTTTTTTTAATTTTTAAAATATTAATTTTTAATTTTATGCATTTCAAATTTTAAGATTGGTGTGAATTTTTTTTGAATTTCATATTTAAGTTGTGTGAATTTAAAAACAAAAATTTACTTTATCTCATTAAGTTAAAAATATGATTTTTAAAATTCGTCGTAAGTTGAAGACTAGGTCTTTGAACCGAAATTGCTTTACCCGAGGGAGGGACGAGAACTTTTATTATCAATATTTTTAATCTTATTGAATTAGAGTATGCCAAAAACATTTAAAAAACCCAAAAATCTTAGCTTTTAAAAACAATCGCTACAAAAAAACAAATTTTAAAATTTTGTCGAGGGACGGACTAGGACATCGATCCGAAACGACCTCGTCCTAAATAACAAGGGAAACAAAATTTTAAAATTAAATACTTAATTGTTTTATAAGTTAAAGATTATAAAAAAAAAAAAAAAAAAAAAAAGAGCAAACTCCGCGACTCGCGGAGTTTGAAAGGAAAATCTCCACGACTCGCGGAGGGATCAAAAATCAGAAAAAAAAATATAAAGAACTGCACGATCAGTCACTCCCCCACACACAAAACAGAAAAATACACTGCGAAAAGAGACCCGAAAAAACCCGAAAATCACCCCCAAAAATCCCAATTTTTAACCGTTAATCACCAAATTTTTTGCTAAAATCATGTTGAGAAGGATGCTATCTAAGAATTTCTCAAGAAAAACGATAAATTTCTACAACTAAACACCATTAATTCGAAATTAGGTGTTCTTGAGCTATTTTTCCCCAATTTGATTTTGATGCTTTTTAGTGTAATTAGACTTAAATTGTTTATGTATTATGCTTGTATAACCTAGATTGATGCTGTTTAACATGATTAGAAGCCTGAAACTTCAAATTTTGAATAATCTAGGGTTTGTGTTCTTGAGCAATTTGGGGCTTTTTGATATAAACAGGTTATAGCCGATTTTTGTCATGAATTGTTGCTAAATTGAGTAGTGTAACATGTCTAGGTAGTTAAATGATCCAAACTTTGAGCCTAAACATGATTTTGAGAATTAAAGTGGACTTTTTCAAGTCCAAAATTCATGAACTTGATTTTTGAAAGATAATGCCATTTGAGACTTGTTTATTTGCTAGTAATGATTATTTTGACATGTTATTTGAGTTGAATGCTTATGAACTTGGCGAAAATTTTCGTATATGCTTATTTGAAAAAGTGTAGATTTGATAAAAATGTGAAAATAAGCTTAAGTTTGATATAAATTGATAATGTCATTGTAATTATTTTGATTGATGATTTTGCTGACACTAATGCATATTTGGATGCACAAAATTTGTGTTTGATGTGTTTTGCAGAATGAAAGGGGTGAATCTTCATCCCAAGCCCGCCATGCTCCTGCTGAGAACTTGGAACAACAGGAGGTAGATAACTACTACAAGCAGGATGTACCTCATCCAGTCATGACCTTTTCCGATATGCATTTGGAAGAGTTGCACCCGAACCTGAGATTTGACAGACTTTGGATAGATTATCCAAAATATCAACGGGGTTTGCATACTCTTCATTCCAAGGTTGTTGAGGTACCGAGGGTCATAGAATGGGGACCCTTGGAAGCTGTAGAATTGGCCGGGCCAATTAGGGAATTACTTGTACAGAGGTATGGTAATTCTTCTTTTAATGACTGGATATGTTTATTCACCATACGCAGACCTGTATATAAAGTATGGTATGAAGAGTTGTTATGTAGTATAGAGTTGAATGATCGGGTAGCTAGTTTAACCGATCGTTCTTTTATTAGATTTTTGTTAGGCGGTTCGATGCGCCACATGTCTTTACTGGACATGGCTCAGGCTTTACGTATATATACGCCTGAGGAGTTAGCATCTGCCGATTGTAGAGGATTGATACTAAACGGTAGAAAGATAGATGGGAATTTTGATACACACGGTGTGTGGAGTCAAATGACAAGCCATCACCGTTTCAAAGGGGGAAACTACTCTTATTTGGATATAGATAGAGCCGAATTAAGAGTGATACATAGGTTTTTAGCCAATTCGATTACACAAAGGGGTAAGAACAAAGAAAAGGTAAATGAACAAGATTTGTTTTACCATATGTGTATTCGAGACCCACAGAGCGCTGTAAGTATACCATATTGTGTGGGTTATTATTTATCAGCTATGGTTCGGGGGATGCGACCACATAGCATAATAGGAGGTGGTATTTTTATTACTTTGATTGGTGAATATCTCGGTGTGGATATAAGTCGGGGGGGATTATTACTAGAAGAGCCGGAACCCCGCGACACTATAGGTTTAAATGTATACCATGGTGCGAAAGTTTTGAAGCGGCGAAATAATGCCGCAGTACGATACCATGGTAGACATCCACAGGTGGAGAGAAACCAGGAACAAGGTAATGTAGGAGGGGGGAATGAGATGCAAGAAATGCATAGGTTTATAGCTTCTCAGGAATACGAAAATGCTAGACAGAGAGCATTTGAAGATTGGCAAGTTCATCAGAACCAGATCATAGCGCATTGCCAACATATAGGTAGAAACTATATTCCTACACCGAAACCCGTCTTCCCTCCTTGGTCGATAGAGATGCAGCCACCATATCCTACGTATGACCCTGCCGAAGCATTCTATAGCACTTATGGTTATGCCTGGAACCCCTATTGGTACCAATATCATCCTTAGTTTACTTATTATTATTTTTTTTTTATTTTGTAATTTGTAATTATTGATACATTTAATATTTTTGTTAATATTGTAATCATTTTTATAATTTCTAACTTTTATTCTTAGATTTTAATAATTTTTGAATGTGGGGTAATATACCAAACTTCAAAAATATGTATATATGTTTGCAGTTTATCTTATGTACACAACAGGGTAAAACAACGCATTTTCAAAGACTGGCATTAAGTTCAGCAAAAGCAACTAATTTTGACGACAAGATGCAAAATATATGTGAAATAACAACAAGACGGAATGAACAAATGATGTGCACCATTTATCATTCAGCAAACAAACACTAATATATTTGGAAACTTTGGTAAAATTTAATCATTTTCACACAAATCACCCTCAATAATTTAAATTGTTACTGATTTCTTGCAAATGAGGGCATTGCAAGATCTTAAGTGTGGGAAGGGGTTAAATTCTTTCGGATTTTAAAATTTTTTTCTTTATACACTTGGTTACCATTAAAAATACTAGTAAAGCAGTAGTTGTATTAGAATCTAGTGCTCTCTGATAAAAAAAGAACAGCCCTAGTCTTATATACTGACTACCCAATTCTAGTAAAAAATTTTCAATTAAATGAATTCAAATCATGTTTATACATATTTATGAACGATAAAACTAGGTTTTAACACCGAAATTATTGTTACCTCGGAAAGGACATAAATTGAGAAACAAACTAAAATGTTAAAATTCATTTAAAATGGAATAGAGGACGATAAAAAGGAAAATAAAAGCCAAGTGTGGGAAAATTTACCAAGTTATTTTAAACATATGTCACATATATCTGTAACAAATAACTGAAAATACTTTTGCTTTGGACTAAACTAAACTGTTTTACCCGATGAAAGAAAAGAAAAGATGGATCTACACGATGAATCAATTCCATCATTAAAAGGAAGTAAAGTCTTCCAAAAAAGAAACGCACTTCTTGATTTAGGTCATAAAGTTGTCGTCCAGACCAGCTGTAGGTTGACGAAAAATCTAGAAAAGTCATCACTAAAATCAGCAGGAAATCCACGGACCTCAGCATAAAACAGGGTCGCCAAGTGGTCAGATTTATCCTAACCATGAGAAGGATTTATCTCGTACAATGGGGGGGCACCATGCAAATTAGCTGGATAAGACTAATGAATCAGATCCCCAGAAAGGATAATCTCCTTAAAGATTAAAAATCAGCTTTTAAGACTGATATTACTCAATCCTAGAGATTGACCTTAAAGATTGAGAATTCAAACTCATGGAATTCAATGATATCTAAACTCGAGCTTAAACGAGAAAATATTTTGATAAAAATTACAAACCGATTTGTTTTCTGAAAACCCTATTTTCAATGCGTTCATTACCATTGAACGTAAAATCCTAGGAATTCACCTGGAATTCATTAGGTCACCTGAACTAAATCGGGTGTCAACCGTAAGAACGGTGGTTGCATAGTGGTCAAAGACAGGACCTTGTGCCAGACCGAAAAAAAATTATAAGGGTGAGCTTTACTATTGCTCCTACCAAGGATAGTAATTGCGTCCGACACGTTATAGACCATAATTAAAAGCATGTCACGGGACATTGCCTTAACAGTTGCTTGTTCAACGCTTTCCTTTATAACCGGACGGTAGTTTGCCGAAAGGTAATATACGGGACAAGTAAACTGGACGTGTTGCTTTCCAAATACAAGGTTAGCAAGTGGGTGACACAAAACCGCAAGTTTTGAGCTAAAATTTTCAAATCTGAAACCCACCAAACCCACAAAAATATTTTGCAAACACCGGTAAAGGGTTATTCCGGAAAACTTATCTAGGGTAAAAACTAGATTTAATTTTCAAAATATCAAATGTTTTCATAAAGATCCAATTTCCTTAATGGATCTAAATTTTTATAGTCATGTGGGACTGTAAACCATATCGTTACTACCATTGTTTATACCGCCATATAGAAATCACTGATGTACAAAGTGTGAAGAATAAAGAAGTGATTCTAGTATTTCAAGACAATATTGCTTGAGGACAAGCAACGCTCAAGTGTGGGAATATTTGATAATGCTAAAAACGAACATATATTTCATAGCATTATTCCTCAAGAAAGACAAGCTTTTAGTTGCAATTGTTCTATTTACAAGTGATATTCGTTTAAATAATAAAAGGTGAAGACAAAAGACAGATTCGACGAATTGAAGACGCAAACGACCAAAAAGCTCAAAAGTACAAAAGACAATCAAAAAGGTTCCAATTATTGATAAGAAACGTCTCGAAATCACAAGAGTACAAGATTCAAAACGCAAAGTACAAGATATTAAATTGTACGCGAGGACGTTCGAAAATCCGGAACCGGGACCAGAGTCAACTCTTAACGCTAGACGCAACGGACTAAAAATTACAAGTTAACTATGTATATAAATATAATATAATATATAATTAATTATATTAATTATATATATAT
This sequence comes from Rutidosis leptorrhynchoides, assembly GCF_046630445.1. Classification (NCBI taxonomy): domain Eukaryota; kingdom Viridiplantae; phylum Streptophyta; class Magnoliopsida; order Asterales; family Asteraceae; genus Rutidosis; species Rutidosis leptorrhynchoides. The sequence continues at coordinate 116,384,331 of NC_092341.1, read as the reverse complement.
TATATTTATATATATAAAACCGTCGGCAGAGAAACTCCAAGGGTGTGAGCTGTAAATACATCCTCCGCGAGTCGCGGAGTTTTAAGGGCATTTTGCCGCGAGTCGCGGAGCCCCAATTTTCAACCCTGGCTATAAAGCAAACCGAATTCTGATCAAATTTCATATCTTATTTCTCTATCTCTCTCAATATATACGATATATATATATATATAATTTATATTTTAATTTTAATTTTAAATCCTAATAATAAGGGTATGTTAGCGAATGTTGTAAGGGTGTAAGTCGAAATTCTGTCCGTGTAACGCTACGCTATTTTTAATCATTGTAAGTTATGTTCAACCTTTTTATATTAATGTCTCGTAGCTAAGTTATTATTATGCTTATTTAAAACGAAGTAATCATGATGTTGGGCTAATTACTAAAATTGGGTAATTGGGCTTTGTACCATAATTGGGGTTTGGACAAAAGAACGACACTTGTGGAAATTAGACTATGGGCTATTAATGGGCTTTATATTTGTTTAACTAAATGAAAGTTTGTTAATGTTAATATAAAGATTTACAATTGGGCGTCCCTATAAATTACCATATACACTCGATCGGACACGATGGGCGGGGTATTTATATGTACGAATAATCGTTCATTTAACCGGACACGGGAATGGATTAATAGCCACTAGAATAATTAAAACAGGGGTGAAATTACATTCAAGGGTAATTGGTGTAATTGTTAACAAAGTAGTAAAACCTTGGTTTACACGCAGTCGATAACCTGGTGTATTCATTAAACAAAGTATTAAAACCTTGTTACAATTCGAATCCCCAATTAGTTGGAATATTTAACTTCGGGTATAATAATAATTTGACAAGGACACTTGCAATTTATATTTATGACTGATGGACTGTTATGGACAAAAACCAGACGGACATATTGAATAATCCAGGACAAAGGACAATTAACCCATGGGCATAAAACTAAAATCAACACGTCAAACATCATGATTACGGAAGTTTAAATAAGCATAATTCTTTTATTTCATATTTAATTTCCTTTATTTTATATTTAATTGCACTTCTAATTATCGCACTTTTATTTATTGTTATTTAATCGCAATTTTATTTTCTCGCACTTTTATTATTCGCAATTTCATTATCGTTATTTACTTTACGCTTTAAATTAAGTCTTGTATTTATTTTATATTTTACATTAGGTTTTAACTGCGACTAAAGTCTTAAAATCGACAAACCGGTCATTAAACGGTAAAAACCCCCCTTTATAATAATAATATTACTTATATATATATTTGTATTTTTATAAAAGTAAACTAATATAGCGTTGAGCTTTGTTTAAAGATTTCCCTGTGGAACGAACCGGACTTACTAAAAACTACACTACTGTACGATTAGGTACACTGCCTATAAGTGTTGTAGCAAGGTTTAAGTATATCCATTCTATAAATAAATAAATATCTTGTGTAAAATTGTATCGTATTTAATAGTATTTCCTGCTAAAATTTAATAACTATTTTATATACACCTCGCATAACATCACAGACCAAAAAATTATAAGGGTGAGCTTTACTATTGCTCCTACAAAGGATAGTAATTGCATCCGACACGTTATAGACCATAATTAAAATCATGTCATGGGACATTGCCTTAACAGTTGCTTGTTCAACGGTTTCCTTTACAACCGGACGGTAGTTTACCGAAAGGTAATATACGGAGCAAGTATACTGGACGTGTTGCTTTCCCAATACAAGGTTAGCAAGTGGGTGACACAAAACCATAAGTTTTGAGCTAAAATTTTCAAATATGAAACCCACCAAACCCACAAAAATATTTTGCAAACACCGGTAAAGGGTTATTCCGGAAAACTTATCTAGTGTAAAAGCTAGATTGAATTTTCAAAAGATCAAATGTTTTCATAAAGATCCAATTTCCTAAAGGATCTAAATTTTATAGTCATGTGGACTGTAAACCACATCGTTACTACCATTGTTCATACCGCCGTATAAAAATCACTGATGTACAAAGTGTGAAGAATAAAGAAGTGATTCTAGTATTTTTATTTCAAGACTATATTGCTTGAGGACAAGCAACGCTCAAGTGTGGGAATATTTGATAATGCTAAAAACAAACATATATTTCATAGCATTATCTCTTAAGAAAGACAAGCTTTTAGTTGCTATTGTTCTATTTACAAGTGATATTCTTTTAAATAATAAAAGGTGAAGACAAAAGACAGATTCGACGAATTGAAGATGCAAATGACCAGAAAGCTCAAAAGTACAAAATACAATCAAAGTGGTTCAAATTATTGGTGAGAAACGTCTCAAAATTACAAGAGTACAAGACGCGAAACGCAAAATACAAGATATTAAATTGTACGCAAGGACGTTCGAGAATCCGGAACCGGGACTAAAGTCAACTCTCAACGCGCGACGCAACGGACTAAAAATTACAAGTCAACTATGCACAAGAATAAAATATAATATTTAAATAATTATATAAATTATTTATATATTATATATTATAATAAAAACCGTCAGCAGAATGCAAACAAAGACATGAGAGCTGGATTTCAGGGCCATGAGATCGCATGGCCAGCATGACCATTTTCCATGCGATCGCATGGCTAACAGTATCAGGTCAGGTCCTATAAAGTTCGCGAGTTTTGGACGAATTTTTTACACACAATATCCATCTCTCTATCTATCACGTATATATATATATATATATATATATATATTTATATTATAATTTTAATTTTAATTTTAAATTCTAATAATAAGGGTATGTTAGCGAATATTGTAAGGGTGTAAGTCGAAATGCTGTCCGTGTAACGCTACGCTATTTTTAATCACTATAAGTTATGGTTAATGTTATTTTTAATTTAATGTCTCGTAGCTAAGTTATTATTATGCTTATTTAATGCCGAAGTAATCGTGATGTTTGGCTAAATATTAAAATTGAGTAATTGGGCTTTGGACCATAATTGGGGTTTGGACAAAAGAACGACACTTGTGAAAATTAGACTATGGGCTATTAATGGGTTTTATATTAACTAAACGATACCTCGTTAATTTAATATATAGACTTATAATTTGACGTATTTATATATAACCACATACGCTTAACTGGGTACGGTGGGCGGGAGATCTATAAATACCAATAATTATTCATTTTACCTGATACGGAACTGGATTAAGAGTTAATAGACTTGTTGAAACAGGGGTGGATTACATTCAAGGGTAATTGGTGTAATTGTTAACAAAGTAGTAAAACCTTGGACTACACGCAGTCGATAACCTGGTGTATTCATTAAACAAAGTATTAAGACCTTGTTACAATTCGAATCCCCAATTAGTTGGAATATTTGACTTCGAGAATAAGAATAATTTGACGAAGACTTTCGCACTTTATGATTATGACTGATGGACTATTATGGACAAATCCGTATGGACATATCGAATAATCCAGGACAAAGGACAATTAACCCATGGTAATAAAACTAAAATCAACACGTCAAACATCATGATTACGGAAGTTTAAATAAGCATAATTTATATATTTCATATTTAATTGCACTTTTAATTATCGCACTTTTATTTATTGTCATTTTATTTAATTGCATTTTTAATTATCGTACTCTTTAATTATCGCAATTTTATTTTATCGCACTTTTATTTATCGCAATTTCATTATCGTTATTTACTTTACGCTTTAAATTAAGTTATATTTATTTTTAATATTTTACATTAGGTTTTAACTGCGACTAAAATTTTAAAAATCGACAAACCGATCATTAAACGGTAAAAACCCCCTTTTATAATAATAATACTACTTATATATATTTTTGTATTTTTACAATTATAAGTTAAAAATATAGCGTTAAGCTTGTTTAAAAGATCCCTGTGGAACGAACCGGACTTACTAAAAACTACACTACTGTACGATTAGGTACACTGCCTATAAGTGTTGTAGCAAGGTTTAGGTATATCCACTCTATAAATAAATAAATCACTTGTGTAAAATTGTATCGTATTTAATAGTATTTCCTTGTAAAAATTAATACTATTTCATATACCACCTCGCACACATCAGAAACCCACGCAACCCACCAAAATATTTTACAAACACCGGTGAAGGGTTATTCCAAAAAACTTATCTAGGGTAAAAGCTAGAATGAATTTTCAAAAGATCAAATGTTTTCATAAAGATCCAATTTCCTTAAAGGATCTAAATTTTCATAGTCATGTGGGACTGTAAACCACATTGTTACTATCATTGTTTATACTGCCGTATCAAAATCACTGATGTATAAAGTGTGAGAATAAAAAAAGTGATTCGAGTGAAGTGTGATTTAATTTTAAGTTCTGTATTGCTTGAGGACAAGCAATGCTCAAGTGTGGGGATATTTGATAGTGCTCCAAATGAACATATATTTTGGCACAATATCCTTCCATTATGTAAAGTTTTCAGTTGCAATTGTTTTATTTTCATGTAATAATCGTTTATATTAAATAAGTGCAAAGACAAAAGAAGAAAACGACGATTAGAAGACGAAAATGACCAAAAAGCTAAAACGTACAAGTTACAATTCAAGTGGTTCAATTTATTGATGAGAAACGTCTAAAAATTACAAGAGTACAAGTCGCGAAATGCAAAGTACAAGATATCTAAGCGTACGAAAGGACGTTCGAAAATCCGGAACCGAGACATGAACTGAGCATCAACGCGCGAGTCAACAGAGCTAAAAGTACAAGTCAACTATGCACAAGAATATAATATAATATATAAATAATTATATAAGTTATATATATTTATTAATTATGTCGACAAGCAAATGGCCAAAAAGTGGTGAGCTGGAATCCGAAGCTCTGCACTCGCGGAGCTGTAAGGCACAAAAGTACCGCACTCGCGGAGCAGCCAAAGTCAGAAATCTCCTATAAAAGGCACGAAGTCTGCCGAATCCATGGCACCCCATATCAATTCAATCTCTCTATTTCTATAATATATATTATATATATATAATATATATTTATAATATATATTAGTTTAGTTTTATATTAGTTAGTTTGGGTAATGTAAAAGTTATTTTACGGGTTTTAAAGTCGGAACTCTGTCCGTGTAACGCTACGCGATTAATAATCATTGTAAGTTAAATTCTCCCTTTTCAATTATGTATCGTACTTAAGTTATTATTTTGCTTATTTGAGCCGAAGTAATCGTGATGTTGGGCTAAATATTAAGACGGGGTTATTGGGCTTTGGACCATAATTGGGGTTTGAACAAAATAACGACACTTGTGGAAATTGGACTATGGGCTATTAATGGGCTTTATATTTAATTAACTACATGATATCTTGTTAATTAAAGGTTATAATTTGACGTATCTATAAATAACCACACACGCTTAATCGGGTACGGTGGGTGGGATATCTATAAATACCAATAATTGTTCATTTGACCGGACACGAGAATGGATTAATAGTCAATGGACTCGTTGAAACAGGGGTGGATTACATTCAAGGGTAATTGGTGTAATTGTTAACAAAGTATTGAAACCTTGGATTACACACAGTTGATAACATGGTATATTCATTAAACAAAGTATTAAGATATTGTTACAGTTCGAATCCCCAATTAGTTGGAATATTTGACTTCGGGTATAAGGTTAATTTGACGAAGACTCTCGCACTTTATTATTATGACCGATGGACTATTATGGACAAAACCAGATGGACATATCCAATAATTCAGGAAAAAGGACAATTAACCCATGGTAATAAATTAAAATCAACACGTCGAACATCATGATTACGGAAGTTTAAATAAGCACAATTCCTTTATTTTATATCTCATCGCACTTTTAATTATCGTACTTTTAATTATCGCAATTTTATTTACCGTCATTTTATTTATCACACTTTAAATTATCGCACTTTAATTATCGTCATTTACTTTACGCTTTAAATTAAGTTATATTTATTTTTAATATTTTGCATTAGGTTTTAATTGTGACTTAAGTTTTAAAATCGACAAACCGGTCATTAAACGGTAAAACCCCCCTTTTTATAATAATAATAATTGTAATATATATATTTATATTTTGTACAAATATAGTTATATAAAAATATAGTGTAAAATAAGCCGTCTCCCTGTGGAACGAACCGGACTTACTAGAAACTATACTACTATACGATTAGGTACACTGCCTATTGTGTTGTAGCAAGGTTTAGGTATATCCCATCTGTAAATAAATAATTAAAACTTGTGTAACTTGTATTATATTTTGTCGTATTTCGTAATAAAAATATAACTATTTCGTATACACCTCGCATAACATCAGCGAGGTTTGTCAAATCTAATGGTACCGTCCCTATAAGTCGAGCTTACAAAGTAACTAATATAATCAAGCTAAGGGATTTTTGATCTGAACTCATATGTATAGTCATTTAAGTTACTTGCGCCTAATAAGTAAAACATTTGTAAAAAGCATGCATCTCATCCCTGTAAAACGTAGGTAGGGACTGTAGACTCACCTTAGCAAAAGCACTTGTAATTATCTTAGCAAAACGTACGATTGTCGAACAATCTCGACTGAACAATGCAACCTAAATAAGTAAATCATCTTAAGTATACACTTATAGGTCAAAACATGTCAACCCATAGTGTACGCAAAGCCCTAGTGCTCAGACTGACTCAACGAACAAGTAAAAGTCAACTAATCCAAGCAAGTCAACCAAAGTCAACCAAAGTCAACCCTAAAGTCAACTCGGTCAAAGTGGTCAACTAAAGTCAAACATCTCAGTAGGTTATACAAACATGGTCAACATGTCAAACCTAGGTCAAGTATCACCTTACAAGTCATAATTAAGCATATTGCACTTTTGCACCTTAAAGCATGCCTTAGAAATTCGTACGTCGTAGAAAGATCCAACTATAGCTCATAGCACATAAATAATTCAATCATGAATAACTCCAGATCAACTACACTTAAAATAGATTCCAAAAAGTCTGGCCAAAGCCTCATACGATAAATAAAAGTCCAATATCAGAAAGGGTCTAATCATAGTTCATTACAGAAATTTCTGCCCGCGCGTCAGTTTTTAAACATTTTTCATAAAATATAGAAAATTGATTTTGATGAACAGCTAATTGGAGTCATCTAAAAACATCTCAAAGTTTTAGTGATAAAATAATCAGAAACATTGCTTTAGCCAATTTGTACAGTTTCGCAAACCTTTATAGACTCATCAGTTTTGTTCATCAAACAGACATATCATTTAGACGAGCATATATCTCATGGCAAATCACATTTTTGCAAGTTTGCATATAAATGAAACATATCAAGGAACACTTAAAATAACATATTACATAATATCAAGGTCTCAATCAATTCCTAGTTTACTGTAGCAATTTTTATGTAACTTTGAAAAACGATTCAGCTCACTTTAGAAACCAAATCTTCGTTTTGACATAACGGGAGCATTACATAACCTTTTGACGCAAATCTTAAGTCTAAATTGCATAATTTTTCACAAAGAATACAATAGTACACTTTATTTAAGCTAAAACACAAAGCTTGCAACTCATAAAATTCGTATATCATGCAAACTCTAACGAAAACTTCGATTAAGCATATCTTGAGCATACGATTAGGAAATCACGCAAAATTGGAGTCTAAAATTAGTAACTTTTCGATATATTTCTATTTAAACATATTACAAGATCAGATCTCATGTCAATTAAATCATATCATTAAAATACAAATTCGTTTTTCATGTAAACAACGTTAATTACGCAACCAAACGATAAATAACAACGCATGACACCATTAATTGAGCACTAGACTTGATTACACCATGTAATTGAACATAATTCAGATTTATAAAAACTAGGGTTAGCAATTATACCTTAAGAACACGAATTGCTAGTATGTACGCGTAGAGAACGACGATTGGAACAACGTTTATGCTTAAGCTTTCTTCTAATTTTGAGTTTTGATGTGTGTATTGATGATGATGATGATGATGATGGTCGACGATGAAGATAGGAGGAGGGAGAGCAAAAAGTCGACTAAAATAGGGTTTAGGAATAAGTGTGGGTGTTTGCTTCTATTTATACATTTAAGTTAGGGCCTAAATATACCACTAGTGATCCCCTAGTCCAAGTTTTAGTCCAATAAGGGGTGCATGGGGGAGTTCGGCTGATGGGGCCCTTTAATGGGTGTCTTGGGCTCGTTTTGCTTACTTGCTTGTTCGCACGTGGTCCGTTTCGAGTGCCGTTAATCGTACCAGGTCTCCGGAACGTTAACTAGTCGTTGAAACAAAATCACCGAATTTAATTCATTAAGTAAATAATAAATTAAATTATTTTTTCTTAAATTTAATAATTATTAAAAATAATTATTTCATCGTTTTTCTGAGTTCCGTAAACTGAAAAGCTTTCTAGGCGATTAACTTAATCGTAACGTTTTCTAGTTATTTCACTTTCCGAAATAAGTTCATAAATTAATATAACCTATTAATTCAAGAATCTCTTTAATAAGTATATATTTAATTCTACTAAACACAAAAGTCTAAGTTGAGACGACTCGTCCTATTCCATAAGGACGAATACAATAACATATGATTACATTGTGAGGTATTTGACCTCTATATAATATATTTTACAAACATTGCATTTGTTTTAAAAGAGAAACTTTTATTACATCGAAAGTTGACAGACATGCATACCATTTCATAATATCCAACTATAAATGACCTAATCTGTCATTTGATTAATCATAATCTTTATGGAACTTAACGACTTGAATGCAACGTCTTTTGAAATATGCCATGAATGACTCCAAGTATTATCTTTAAAATGATCAAATGCACAGCGAAAGATTTCTTTCAAACCTGAGAATAAACATGCTTTCAAGTGTCAACTAAAAGGTTGGTGAGTTCATTAGTTTATCGTAATCAATCATTTCCATAATTTTAATAGACCACAAGATTTCATATTTTAATTTCTCATAAACATCATGCATTCATATAGCCATCTGCATAAAAATCATTCATATAGATTGAACATCTGGTAACCGACATTAACCATAATGCATAGAATATCCCCACAGACATCGATGTCTATATAATAATAATCTTGAAGTACTAAAGCCATCCATAAACATGAATGGGGGTTGTTAGGTCCAATAGATCTATCTTTAGGATTCACGTCAATTAGGGGCCATTTCCCTAAATCTTAGGTTACCAGACTTGAAGGGCGATATTCGATTTCGATAATCCAACCATAGAATATAATTTCGATTACTTGTGTCTATTTCGTAAAATATTTATAAAAGCAACGCGTGTATTCTCAGTCTTAAAAATATATATTGCAAAAACATTTAAAAAGGGAGCAAATGAAACTCACTATACGATATTTTGTAGTAAAAATATGCATACGACGATACTGAACAATACAGGGTTGGCCTCGGATTCACAAACCTATATCAATTGTATTTCTATTAAAACATATAATAGAAATCTCATAATTTCATTTATTAATATATATTATTAATATATATTTTGTAGTTATATAAGATTTATACAAGATTCCATTTCAAAACATATACTTTATTTTATATCTTAAATTATATGTTATATATATTTATTTTGTATATGTATTTAAAGTGATTAATATAGTTATATTAATATCTATATATATTTAGTATTATATTAAAAATACCTAATTTGTTGTATATAAGTTTTTATATAAGAAATGTTAATATGTTTTATACATAGTTATATGGAATATTAATATAATTGTAGTATATGTAATAAGTATGTTTTATGTACAAAATATTTATTTGTTTAAAAAAAATGATAGTTTTGATATTAATGATTTACTAATAATAATAATAATAACTTTATTAAAAATGATAATATTAACAATAATGATATTGTTAATAATGATACTTTTATTTAATAATAATAATAATAATAATAATAATAATAATAATAATAATAATAATAATAATAATAATAATAATAATAATAATAATAATAGTTTCAAAAGTGATACTAATACTAATATTAATGAAAATAATGATAACTTGTATTATTTTCATAATAACAATATTAATAATCCTAATCATAATAATAATAATACAACTATTAGTGATAATAACAATAATATTCATACTTGTATTTATAATAATAATAATAAATGATATTTCTTATCATAATACTTATATTAGTAATAATAATATTAATAATTATAATACTAAAAATAATCATAGTAATAATGATAATAATAATAATAACCATATAACACTTAATAGTAATAATACTAGCAATAATAATAATAATAATAATAATAATAATAATAATAATAATAATAATAATAATAATAATAATAATAATAATAATAATAATAATAATAATAATAATACTTAATAATAATAATGATAATAATAATTAATAAATTTTAAAAATGAAAACTACCTTTAAAAAGGGAATCTATTAAGAAAAGCCTCAAACCAGGTTCGAACCCGTGACCTCTTGCTCACCTGCAAACACCTCCAACCATCCAAGCTACCTCGTTTTTCTGGAATTGTAACCAACCTATATATATTTAACCCGAATATCTGTTTATCTTCTTCTTCACTTTACTACCCGACAGGAATTTTTTTTTAAATCATAACAGCAATACAAGGTTTGATTGATGACTTGGAGTTGAAACAGAAAAACAAGGGCGGTATAGTGGGGGTTTCGTTTCAAACCAGAAAACAGAAACAGATAGGGATGTTTGGTGATCGAAGCTGGAGTAGCAGTGAATCGAATAGAGTTTTTATTGTGTAATCAATGGTGGTGAGTTATGGTTTGATCGAAGTATAAAACACGAATATTATTACAACTACAAAATCCTTTGGCTTAATTATATGTTGTTCAGTTTAATCGAATAAGGAGAACAGAAGAATGAAACAGATACCTTGTTCATCTTCTTCATGAACTCCAAAATCAAAAACGATTTCTAGATGTTTACAGCTCTTAATTCCTTCATGAAAATTACTTTAAATCATGTTCATAATGATTTACAATCGAATCCATATCCTAAAACATCACAGAACACTCGAATTTAATTTATGTTCATACATTTGACTTTTTATTTTTTTATGTTTGACTTCAAAATTCAAATTAAATAGAAAGAATTGGAGACTGTAAACTTACAGATAGGTCAAATGAGTGATTCCTAATACAATTACATCTTTAGATTTTGGTAATTTATTTGCAATTGATCTGTTGACTGAAATAGTTCGTGAGGAGGAGAGCCGAACAGGTTCTTAATTTTTTTGGTTTTCATTTTTGATTAACTGCAGATATTAGCAGTATATAATCGATAGTAATGGTGGTGGTCGAATGATTAAAGCAAGGAACATAAGTTGATCGATTTCGTTGTTGTAAGGTTTACGATGTAGTCACAGATGTACAGAAGAAGGAAGAAAAATTGTAAAGTGGAAAGGGATATCTGACAGCTCATATTCGCGTAAATTATGTCTTTATAAATTATTTTGATTAATATTAATAATTACTAAATACATTAAAATAATAATAATACTTATTAATAATAATTATATTAATAGTAATAATAAATAATAATAATAATAAATAATAATAATAGTAATTATAAAAATGAAAATAATAATAATAATAATAATAATAATATTACTGATAATAATAACAAATTGTATTTATTTTTTATAATAATAATTATGATAACTATAATAATAATAATGATATGAATAATAATAATAATAATAGTAATGATAAAGATAATAATAATATGTTAATAATAATTTTAAATAAAATTGATAATTTTTAGTAATAATAATAATGTTTATCATAATAATAACTAAAATCAAAATTTTACTATTAATTATAATAATGATGATATTAATAATGATAACAATATTATTAGTAATACTAATACTAATACTATAACAAATTAAATGTATCAACTTTCATATCTATATTTTATATATTGAAAATAATAATATAATTAATACAGATTTTAATATTATTATTAATATTAAATATTAATATTAATAATAATAGTGAGAGTAATAATAATATTAGTATAGCAATTATATTTTTAACTTCTCAAATATTCTAATTAACTTATTTAAATATCAATTGAAACAATAAACGAATACTACTATCGTTTATTAAATAACCTGAAACTATATATATAACTATTCAATATACATAAACACGTTTTTAAAATACACGTTGTAAATTATTTATATAATTAGTTTTAACAATTAATATTCCAACATTTAATAATCAAATTCTATTATATCGAAAAATGTTTTGGAATATTATGAAAACTAAATAATTAACACAACAAAAGACACGAGGACATTATGATAAAGCACACATCGAAAGTTAAGCAGGAATCTCCACTAACCTTTTGTCTAACTCTCGATAACTGATACTTTGTTCCTACTTGTAGATCACTTTACCATTTATTCTGCATATTGTTAAAAGAGAAAGATTTCTCAAATCATTGTGGACCTCCCAATGGAGACCCGTAATCATATCACAATGTATTAGATAACTCAATCATTTAATATTATCTTATAACTCCTTCGATAAATATATTGAAACAAATACGTTCATGTAAAGTATTATACATCTAATACTTTGTTAGCGTTTTCAAGTCATAACATATATACATATATATACATATAATCCTATCCATTTATATAATGGTTCGTGAATCATCAGAATTTGGTCGAGGTTAAATGAATGTATGAACACAGTATAAAAATTTTGAGATTCAACTTAACAAACTTTGTTTATCGTGTCGGAAACATATAAAGATTAAGTTAAAATTTGGTCTGAAATTTCCGGGTCATCACAGTACCTACCCGTTAAAGAAATTTCGTCCCGAAATTTGATTGGGATGGTCATGGCTGACAATAAGTATGTTTTCATGACGCATACAAGCCGAAAATTAGAGTTTTATCATCATCTAGTAATATAGACAAAACAATTTAATTTTGTGAAGAGTACGAGCGAAGCTATCACAAAAGAGTGAAATGAGTAAATGTAGGTTCGTCTTAACCGGTGATGTAGTCACGGTTGATTTCTGAAATTCAAGGGATTTAGAGAAAATCTTCATAGTAAGATTTGGTTCTTCGGTAATTAAGGAAATTAGGATCTGCTTTGATTAAATGTGATAATCTGTTTTTTATTCCTCTGTCGGATATTTTACTATAAATCCACCCTCTTCGTTTTCTTATTTCCACATCTTACATCTTCTATTCTTTCTCCCTCAAATCATACTTCTAAAACATTTGTCAATATGCTTGATCTAGTTCTGATCCTTGATATGTTCCTAACTGTCGCAACAATTATCCTTCTTTTCCAACTCCCTCCGGAGGAATCTGTTTACTTCTATTTCGCTCTTGGGTGATGATTTTCATAATCCTTCCTTGTATTTGTCTTTCCATAATTATTGACATCTACGGTTAATGATCCTTTCCGTTTGCTGCGATTTATACCCCCTTTCTATTTCGGAGCTTCATGCTTTTGTTTTCTTTTCGCAAGTAATGGTCCAGAATTCGTAGGTATGGAGTTTCGAATTATCATAATTGATAGTGCTACAAATGAACATATATTCAGGCGCAATATCTTTCCAATATGTAAAGTTTTCAGTTGCAATTGTTCTATTTTCAAGTAATATTCGTTTAAATAAATAAGTGCGAAGACAAAAGGCGAAAACGAAGATTTGAAGACGCAAATGACCAAAAAGCTCAAGTGTACAAGATACAATCCAAGTGGTTCAAATTATTGATGAGAAACGTCTAAAAATGACAAGAGTACAAGTCGCAAAATGCAAAGTACAAGATATTAAATTATACGAAAAGGCGTTCGAAAATCGGGAACCGAGACATGAACCAACTTTCAACGCTCGACGCAACGGAGCTGAAAGTACAAGTCAACTATGCACAAGAATATAATATAATATTTAAATAATTCATAATAAGAATAATAATAAATAATAAAAAGTTATTAATTGAGCATAGTTAAAGGGTCATAAGTGAAAATTTCAAATCAATAATTCGCAACTAGATATTATTGATTCAACTTTGAATGGTAGCCAGCTAACATTCCACCTACAACAGTATCAATCATTTGCCTATAAAAGCAAGGCACGGAGTAATGAAGAAACTACACCTTTTACTTTTCCTTTCTCATATCATATACGATATATATATATATTTATATTTTATAATTATAATTTTAATTTAAGTTTAATAATAATTGAGTTATTTTAAGAATGTTTTACGGGTTTTAAATTGAAACTCTGTCCGTGTAACGCTACGCTATACATAATCATTGTAAGTTATGTTCTTCCTTTTTAAATTAATGTCTCGTAACTAAGTTATTATTATGCTTATTTAAGTCGAAGTAATCGTGATGTTTGACTAAATATTAAGACGGGGTTATTGAACTTTGGACCATAATTAAGGTTTGGGCAAAAGACCGACACTTGTGGAAATTGGACTATTGACTATTAATAGATGGGGGTATTGTCTAATTGAGTGACAACTCATTGGAGTCTGTCGAACCTATCTTCAAATTAATTAACCTAATAATTAATAATGATTATGGTTGTCCTATTTAGTGACGTTCATATGAAATCTATTATAATCATTTAATTAATTATTCGAGTTGGGTAATTGATTATTCAAACTGATCAAGTGGGTAAATTAATATTCATATCTAATCAAAATAGGGGTGGATTACATACAATGATAACTGGTGTAATTGTTGACAGAAGTGATAACTGCGTCACAGTTTAAATCCTTAATTAGTGGGAATATTTGACTTCGGGTATAAGGGTAATTTGATGAGGACACTCGCACTTTATATTTATGATCGATGGACTATTATGGACAAAAACCAGATAGGTATCAAATAAACCAGTACAAAGGACAATTAACCCGGGTAACAATTAATTAAAATCAAACGTCAAACATCATGATTACAGAAGTTTAAATAAGCATAATCCTTTTATTTCATATTCTATCGCAATTTTATTTATTGTTATTTTATTTATCGTCATTTATTTATTTTACGCACTTTAATTATTGTCATTTATCTTTACGCTTAAAAATATAAAATCGACAAACCAGTCATTAAACGGTAAATCCCCCCAAAGTTACCAATAATTACTATATATTACTAAATTTAGTTTAACTACTTAATTAACTAATTTGACCTAATAAGACACCCAATAATAGTGTCCACGGATCGACCTCCCGGACTTTACCTTAGCTATATTATTACACGATAGGTATACTTGTCTTTTGTGTTTTAGTTTAATTTAGGTGATTTCCTGTAGTAAATAAATATAAAACTGATAGCCGTTTCATACACACCCTCTAGAACACATCAAGTTTTTGGCGCCGCTGCCGGGGACACTTTTTGTGTCTTCACGGGGTATTTAAGTTTTTTTTTTAGTTTTTGACTGATTATAGATATATTAATTTAAATATAATAATTTAATAAATATAATAATATAATAATATTGAAATAAAATATAATAATATAATAATAATTTTGAATCAAATTTGAATCGTAAAGTTTTAAAAAGTCGTATTTATTAAATACTTCAGGGGTATATTATGTAACTTATAATTAATAATTTCTATCATGTCGCTTTTATGTGAATAGTAAATTAATTAATTTCGTTTCATTTACTATTCAATGAATAGTAAATGAATTAAAAAAACAATTAAATAGTTTTTGCTTTTCTACTTTTTTTTAAGTTAAAAAAATAAAAAAATAATAATAAAAAAAATCTCTTTTTTTAAAATAAAAATAAAATAAATAAAAATTTAAAAAAAATATTTAAAAAAAAGTAAAACGTAAAAAAATAAAATAAAATAATAATTTAAAAAAATAAAAAAAATTATTAATTTTGTAAAAAAAAGAAAAAAATTAAAAAACAAATATTAAAATCGTTAAAAAAAATTTAAAAATATAAAAATAAAATTTTTATTAAAAAAAGTTTAAAAAAAATTAATTAAAAAATATATATATTTTTAAGATTTTTTCTATAAAATTAAAATTTTTTTTTTTTTGTTTTATTACCTTTAGATTTTTAGACTCTTGTCACAACTTTTAGTATTAAGTTTAGTTTTGCCATAGTTATTTTTATACTTTTAGATTTTTAGGCTTTGCCGTAAAATTCCTTAAGTGCTTTTTCTTTTGACTAAGGTTTAGGTGCCTTAAAATTTTGCGACGCCGTGTTAAACTTTTAGTATCCTTTTAAGTAATTCCCGTTTTTCGTTTAGAATCCCTTTTTAATTTTCGACGAGCTACAATTTTCTTATTTTTCGACCTTTTATTTTTCGACATTTTTCGACGCGCTCTTTTTCTTTCTTATTTCTCGACGCTCTAGTTTTAGGACATAGATTTTTATTTCAAAATTTCGACGAAAAATTGTTTTAAGTGGTTAAATTGATAGACATATAAAATTTTCTTGTTCGTAGTAATAGTTGGATTTGTTAGTGGCGAGTTGTGGGCTTCCGATTTAAAGGGTCCTGGCTACCTGCTGCATCTATTGGCTATTCGAAACGTGGGCAAAATCAGAAAAATCTATTAATTTGATAACTTATATAATTTTTATATTTATAACTAATAGGATATTCAGTGAATGCACCGAGCAAAACGTTCACCACCTTTCATACGTTCACCTCCTGTAACCAGATCAAGACATCTAGCCAATATTGTTGCCATTGATTTTTCTTTAGAATCATCATCTAGTCGAACAAGTTCTCCAACTCAAATTTCCGATAATCCATTTTTTGAACCCGACTTCACAATTGAGAACCCGGAGGATATTCAGGGACAATTCCAAGATCCAGAACCACTAATAATTCCTCCTGAACCACAAACCGTTAAATGAGAATCTTCTAGTGATTTGGATTCAACAAATTCAAAAATGGAAATAACAGAACCTCAAAGCATGGAAGACCGAATGAGAGCCATACGCACGGGCCAAGGTCACGCCATTAATCAGCCAGATGTTAGAGCATCAGATTTTGAAATCAAAGGACAAATCCTACACATGATCACCAATCAGTGCCAATTTGGTGGTACAACAAAAGAAGATCCAAACGAACATCTTCGAACTTTTAATAGAATTTGTAATCTATTTAAAATCCGAGAAGTTGAGGATGAAACTATTTATCTTATGTTGTTTCCCTGGACTTTAAAGGGAGAAGCCAAAGATTGGTTAGGATCGTTACCTAAAGGAACGATTGAGACGTGGGATGTTTTAGTTGAGAAATTTCTTCAAAGATTCTTTCCGGCATCTAAAGCCATGAGACTTCAAGGAGAAATTGTCACGTTCGTGCAAAAGCCAAATGAAACGTTATATGAAGCATGGACAAGATTCGGAAGGATGTTGAGAGGATGTCCTCAACACGGTTTAGATACTTTTCAAATAGTGCAAATTTTCTATAACGGCGTCGACATCGCCACACGAAAAGACATCGACACAGCAGCTGGTGGTTCCATTATGAAGAAAACCGCAACCGAAGCTCACAAGATAATTGATAACACAGCATCCCACTCTCATGAGTGGTATCAGGAAAAAGATATTTTTCATTCATCTAAAGCGGCTAGAGCCGATTCTAGCCATAACTTTGATTCCGTTTCCGCAAAAATAGATGCTTTCGAGAGACGAATGGAAAAGATGACTAAAGATATTCATGCAATATGAATCAGTTGTGAGCAATGCGGTGGACCACACTTAACGAAAGATTGTAATGTTGAACAAACGATGGAACAACGTGAGAATGTTTCCTACATGAACCAAAGGCCGGGAAATAATTATCAAAATAATTATCAACCGCCAAGGCCAAACTTCAATCGAAATCAAAACATTCCTCACAATCCAAATGGACCCAACAATAACTCGTACAACTAACAAGGTCCGAATAACCAACCAAATCAAAACAACACTTTCAATCAACAAAGACCTAGCTTATATAAACCACCACAACAAACCGAAGAGAAAAAGCCAAATCTGGAAGAAATGATAGCAAAGCTAATGGAATCTCAAACACAATTTATTACATCTCAAACCCAAACAAATGAGAGGTTTGATCAGTCATTAAGAACTCAACAAGCTTCCATTTTGAATCTAGAAAAACACGTAGGTACTCTTGCTAGCATGATGAGTGAGAGGGAACAAGGAAAGCTACCGAGTAATACTGAAGTAAATCCTCTAAATGAGAATGTTAATATGGTGTCAACAAATTCTGAAAAACCATCATCAGAAGATGGGAAGGTTTAGATGTGAGTAACAATGAAGAAATTACAACCCCACCACCACCCGAGTATGTAAAGCCAGTGGTGGCACCATACAGACCACCCATCCCGTTTTCAAGAAAATGAGTTGAGTATGAGCAAGTAATAGGTAATAAAGTTTGTGATACCTCTGGAAAGAAGAAGAAGAATAAGAAAGTGCAAGAAACAAAAACCGTAAAAATAAACCCGGAGAAGACAGTTCCACCAAAACCTCCACCCAGGTTAGGTGATTCGGGTGAATTTATTGTTTTTGAGTCATGTATGATGCACTAGCAGATTTAGGTGCGAGTGTGAGTGTTATGCCTCTTTCATTATATAAGAGATTAGGAGTAGTGAGTTAAGTCCAACAGAGATGAGTGTTCGACTCTTTGATCAAAACATTAGGCACCCAGTTGGAATTGCTGACAACCTACCCGTTCAAGTGGGTAATTTAACCTTTTTAGTCGAATTTATTATCATTGACATAGAAGAGGACTCAAACGTTCCTCTAATTTTAGGATGACCATTCTTAGCGTCCACCGAGGCGTTCATTAATGTAAGAGAGGGTAGAATGACACTTAGTGATGGTGAAAAATCGATCACCTTTGTGAGTCGAAAGTCTAAATCTTCACCAACCAAAACCGTTGAACCAAAAATGATTGGTAAAAACCATATTGTTTTACCAACTCCAACGGCAGTGCTTAACAATAATAAAACGCCTAAGTGTGGGGAAAATGAAACAACACCTAATGATGACCTGATAACAAAGAACCCCGTCATTGATACGAAATTAAATGACCCTGTTATTAACAGTTCAATGAAGAAACTTTATAAACGGGTTTACGATGCAAGAATTAAGGGGAACTTTAAGTTATGTAACTGGTTAGTATCCAATCTGTCGCCTAAAGAAAAGGCGAAACTAGTTGAATTTGTGGATAATACAGAAGAAGCCGGCCACTGGCTTAAAGCAAAAGTCACAGATATGCAAGTTGATTATGGTCCAAGAGAATTTGACGATGAAGTTAATCACAATTTCAACACCACAGCTACCTAAGAGTGGGGAGATTCAAATGTTCTAAAAATAAAATGCTGTCTAGAGTTAGTTGTTCTGTTCTCGGGTAGTTCCGAGAATGGAATTCGATTGGTCTTTTCCGCTAGCAGACACTAAAGAACTAGTTTTCTCCCTCCATTCTGAATTTTTTTTTGTTTTGTAGGTTTGTATGAAATTAATACGCTTTTTAAATTTAAGTTTTGTGTGAATTTAAAAACAAAATTTACTTTATTTCTTTAAGTTTAAAAAATAATTTCTAAAATTCGTCGTAAGTTAAAGACTAGATCATAGAATCGAAATTGTTTTACCCGAGGGCGGGGCGAAAAATTTTGTTATCATTATTTTTAATTTTATTGATCTAAAGTATACCAAAAAAAATTAAAAAAAACCAAAAATCTTTGCTTTTAAAACAATCGCTTTAAAAACGACAAAGTTTTAAATTTTGTCGAGGGACGGACTAGGTAAACATACCGAAACTACCTAAAGTAAAAGGAAACAAAATTTTAAAAAATTATTCATTTAAATTGTTTTAATAAATAAAGGTTTATATATATATATATATATATATATATATATATATATATATATATATATATATATATATATATATATAATATATATATGTTTGTAGTTTATCTTATGTACAAAACAGGGTAAAACAACGCATTTTTAAATACTGACATTAAGTTCAGCAAAAGCTACTAATTTTGACTACAAGATGCAAAGTATCAAATGTGATGTAAAATAATATGCTTGCAAACTTGGTATTTTTAATCACTTTTCTACACTAATCACCCTCATGAATTTATAATTATAATCTGATTTCATGCAAATGAGGGCATTGCATGATCTCAAGTGTGGGAAGGGTTA
Organism: Rutidosis leptorrhynchoides; assembly: GCF_046630445.1. NCBI lineage: Eukaryota > Viridiplantae > Streptophyta > Magnoliopsida > Asterales > Asteraceae > Rutidosis > Rutidosis leptorrhynchoides. The sequence goes on along the minus strand of NC_092341.1, from coordinate 116,364,049 downwards.
TAAATTCTCTCGGGTTTACACTTAGTTTAATTGCCAAATTTTGTGAAAATTTGAAAAAATTTCAACTAAATGAATTCAAAATCATGTTTATACATATTTATGAACGATAAAACTAGGTGTTAATGCCGAAATTATTGTTACCTCGGAGAGAACATAAATGGAGAAACAACCCAAAACGTTAGAATTCATTTAAAATGGAATAGAGGAGAATAAAAAGGCAAAGAAAAAAAATAAATAAAAGCCAAGTGTGGGGAGAATTTACCAAGTTATTCAATTAAAAACTGTATATCACATGTTTCTGTAAAGTTATTGCAGGTGCTTTTGTTTTGGACTAAATTAACTATTTTATCCGGTAAATTGTAATATAAATGGAAGAAAAGATGGATCTACATGATGAATCAATTCCATCATTAAAATGAAGTAAAGTCTTCAGAAAAAGACACGCACTTTTTGATTTAGGTCAGGAAGTTATCGTCCAGACCAGCTGTAGGTTGACGAAAAATTTTGAAAAGTCATCTCTAAAATCAGCAGGAAATCCACGGACCTCAACATCAAACAGGGTCGCCAAGTGGTCAGACTTATCCTAACTATGAGAGGATCTGTCTCGTAAAATAGGGAGGGCGCCGTGCAAATTAGCTTGATAAGACTAATGAATCAGACTCCCAGAAAGGATAATCTCCTTAAAGATCAAAAATCAGCTTTTAAGCCTGATATTACTCAATCCTTGAGATTGACCTTAAAGATTGAGAATTACAAACTCATGGAATTCGATGATATCTAAACTCGAGCTTGAACGGGAAAATATTTTGATCAAATTACAAACCGATTTGTTTTCTGAAAATCTATTTTCAATGCGTTCATTACCATTGAACATAAAATTCTAGGAATTCACCTGGAATTCATTAGGTCACCTGAACCAAATCGGGTGTCAACCGTAAGAACGGTGGTTGCATAGCATGGTCAAAGACAGGACCTTGTGCTAGACCAAAAAACTATAGGGTGATCTTTACTATTGCTCCTACAAAGGATAGTAATTGTATCCGACACGATATAGACCATAATCAAAAGCATGTCACGGGACATTGCCTTAACAGTTGCTTGTTCAACGCTTTCCTTTACAACCGGACGGTAGTTTACCGAAAGGTAATATACGGAGCAAGTATACTGGACGTGTTGCTTTCCCAATACAAGGTTAGAAAGTGGGTGACACAAAACCATAAGTTTTGAGCTAAAATTTTCAAATCTGAAACCCACCAAACCCACAAAAACAATTTGCAAACACCGGTGAAGGGTTATTCCGGAAAACTTATCTAGGATAAAATCTAGAATGAATTTTCAAAAGGTCAAATGTTTTCATAAAGATCCAATTTCCTTAAAGGATCTAAATTTTTATAAGTCATGTGGGACTGTAAACCACATCGTTACTATCATTATTTATACCGCCGTATCAAAATCACTTATGTATAAAGTGTGAAGAATAAAGAAGTGATTCTAGTGTGATTTTATTTCAAGTTCCATATTGCTTGAGGACAAGCAACATTCAAGTGTAGGAATATTTGATAGTGCTACTAATGAACATATATTCAGGTGCAATATATTTCCAATATGTAAAGTTATCAGTTGCAATTGTTCTATTTTCAAGTAATATTCATTTAAATAAATAAGTGCGAAGACAAAAGGCAAAAACGAAGATTTGAAGACGCAAATGACCAAAAAGCTCAAATGTACAAGATACAATCCAAGTGGTTCAAATTAATGATGAGAAACATCTAAAAATGACAAGAGTACAAGTCGCAAAACGCAAAGTACAAGATATTAAATTATACGAAAAGGCGTTCGAAAATTCGGAACCGAGACATGGACCAACTTTCAACGCTCGACGCAACGGAGCTGAAAGTACAAGTCAACTATGCACAAGAATATAATATAATATTTAAATAATTCATAATAAGAATAATAATAAATAATAAAAAGTTGTTAATTGAGCATAGTTAAAGGGTCATAAGTGAAAATTTCAAATCAATAATTCGCAACGAGATATTATTGATTCAACTTTGAATGGTAGCCAGCTAACATTCCACCTACAACAGTATCAATCATTTGCCTATAAAAGCAAGGCACGGAGTAATGAAGAAACTACACCTTTTTCTTTTCCTTTCTCATATCATATACGATATATATATATTTATATTTTATAATTATAATTTTAATTTAAGTTTAATAATAATTAGGTTATTGTAAGAATGTTTTACGAGTTTTAAATCGAAACTCTGTCCGTGTAACGCTACGCTATAAATAATCATTGTAAGTTATGTTCTTCCTTTTTAAATTAATGTCTCGTAACTAAGTTATTATTATGCTTATTTAAGTCGAAGTAATCGTGATGTTTGACTAAATATTAAGACGGGGTTATTAAACTTTGGACCATAATTAAGGTTTGGGCAAAAAACCGACCCTTGTGGAAATTGGACTATTGACTATTAATAGATGGGGGGTATTGTCTAATTGAGTGACAACTCATTGGAGTCTATCGAACCCATCTTCAAATTAATTAACCTAATAATTAATAATGATTATGGTTGTCCTATTTAGTGACGTTCATATGGAATCTATTATAATCATTTAATTAATTATTCGGGTTGGGTAATTGATTATTCAAACTGATCAAGTGGGTAAATTAATATTCATATCTAATCAAAACAGGGGTGGATTACATACAGTGATAACTGGTGTAATCATTGACAGAAGTGATAACTGCGTCATAGTTTAAATCCTTAATTAGTGAGAATATTTGATTTTGGGTATAAGGGTAATTTGACGAGGACACTCGCACTTTATATTTATGACCGATGGACTATAATGGATAAAAACCAGATAGGTATCAAATAAACCAGGACAAAGGACAATTAACCCGGGTAACAATTAATTAAAATCAAACGTCAAACATCATGATTACAGAAGTTTAAATAAGCATAATCCTTTTATTTCATATTCTATCGCAATTTTATTTATTGTTATTTTATTTATCGTCATTTATTTATTTTACGCACTTTAATTATTGTCATTTATCTTTACGCTTAAAAATATAAAATCGACAAACCGGTCATTAAACGGTAAATCCCCCAAAAGTTACCTATAATTACTATATATTACTAAATCTAGTTTAACTACTTAATTAACTAATTTGACCTAGTAAGACACCCAATAATAGAGTCCACGGATCGACCTCCCGGACTTTACCTTAGCTATATTATTACACGATAGGTATACTTGCCTTTTGTGTTTTAGTTTAATTTAGGTGATTTCCTGTAGTAAATAAATATAAAACTGATAGCCGTTTCATACACACCCTCTAGAACACATCAATAATATACAAAGTATAAAGGAAAGGTAGTAGCACGATTTGATTTGTAAAATTACCAGAATATCCGGAAAAGACCGAATCATCAAGAAAAATATTTTATTGATAGTTTAGAGGTTAAATAGAATGAAAGAGTTATGTAACATGGTTCATGATGACGTTATGGTCTGTGAATCATCACATTCCATTAGAAACTCAGCATGACTTACTGTAATATAATCATGTTGATCAAGTGTCATTATATTATATTAACTCATGCTTCAGTTCCCAAAATTACTTCAAAACATTCATAATTTAAACTCAAAGGTTTTTAGAATATAGAAACTAAACAGTTTCCTTTATGATGTAATACAAATAGCGCGAAGAGAAAATTGATTTCAGATAAGAATAGTTATGAAGATATCTTCAGAAATATCGAGAATATTTATAATGAAAGATATGATGATATCTTAGAATTTCTAATATCGATGGATGATGAAGAAGATTTGTTCGTAAAGGTTTAGGGTCAGGAGCAAGGTATTCGTTAATGACTTTAGCAGATACTGAATCATTTGGATTCTTTGAAGGCAGGTTTAGTCTTTGTGATTTATCCACAGCCTCCTTCATAGTTTGCTCAATCCGTTTTCCAGTTCCAAACCTTCTCTTTTTCCGAGCTTTGCCAACACACTATTCTTTATCATCAAACTTTTGACTGCTAAGGTCGTTTACAGTTTTTGCTGCTTCATCAGCATTTTCAAAATTTCGAGAACTAATTCGCAGTTTAGGGTGTTTTTCAGAAACTTCACATTCGAAGTATGTAAGTCTTGGAGGTAAACATTATATGTATATATATAACTGTTGGCGTAGAATGGCTGCGAAATTTGAGAATAATGATTCAAGCTTTTTGGTATGGTAACTACCATTACAAGATGCAGATGAGTACATGATAGGGTTTCAATGAATAAGTATCGTGATTTTTCGGAGAGGCTTAAAGATCAATGAAGTTGTTGGTAAGTTTACTGCTAATGTGGTGAGATATAAAAAAATTCTCCGGTAACAATGATGAAGGGGTAATCGTTATAATAAGGCTTATTCAAATGAACAATTGAAGTTGATTTGCTGGAGCTGTGACAAAACTGTCTATTTTCAAAAAGGATTGAAACGTTATTTTTCGGTAATAAATGCCAAAGGATCTGACACGGATACGTGTTAAACTATGACTTTGGTTTCGAGAGTTTTTCAGGCGCATGACTGTGAGTAACTTGTGGTTGGATCATCATCTCGATTGTTCATTATTTAAAGTGTCTTCAGGAATTTCAAAGGGTTTAAACATAGATTGTAATCGTTAATATACATATGATGTTCTAGGATTTTGAATGATACGATTATTTTTCTGGATAGAAGTGATGTTCTAACACAAATTTGAAGTCAAAGTGTAGCTTTGAAATATGTAGGAATCTAAGAGTGATGATATCGGTTATATCTCGAATTGAATTCTGAAATTTCAAAATCAGAATATGTAATTGGATTTGAATGAGTATGGTTGTTTTGATTTCTATAAAAGAATGTATATTGTTGTGAAAATAGTAAGTATAGTTTATGATTGTTGAATCAGAATCGAAGACTGTAACATATTAATTGTAAATTTATATATCTCTCGGGTATTACCTACCAGTTAAAAGTTTCACAAGTAATCTTTTGTTCGAGAGAATTTTATTAAAATTTTTATGAAAATATTAATATATATATTTTCTTCAAATGTAATACAGATTTAATAAGTTAATATCATATTAAGCTCATTTGATTTTCAGCTGGAACTAGAAATGAATAATCTCTAAAACTTTAGAAATTTCGTAATCTTCATGGATTATCACTTCAACGTAAATGAAATTCTGAATCAATACTTCATTATTCATTTTTATTGATATTTACTCGGTGAATGATGTTGGTGTTCGTGGAATTCTTGTGAACATCGCAAGGTACGAATGATGTTGTCTAGAAATTTCTGAGTATATCGAAAATTGAAAGTGTAAAATCAAACTTATAATTGAATAATACACTTGGTTTATTATGAAATAGAATTCATCGAGTTGAAACAGAGATTGTAGCTAACGATGGTTAAGTTGTTAACGAAGGATGTACATCATAGCATATTAGTAATATGAATTTAACCGAGTAGTATCTACTCTTTTTCAATTCATACATAATATCTTAGTACAAAAAGATTTATTTTAAATTTCAAATTTCATATATATATATATATATATATATATATATATATATATATATATATATATATATATATATATATATATACATATAATTTCTTCAGGGGAAATGAGTTAATACTTCATAACTCGTTGATACAATATACTCGTCATTGGTTAGTGATGATGTTCACAGTGATTATGGATCTGGCGGAGCTTGTGATGTTGTAGGTGCTGCTGGTGCTGGTGATGCTGTGGGTACTGCTGGTGCTGTTTGTATAACAAGTCTATTTTGTAACGCACGCACCATTCCTGTCAGGGTTTCCATTCTTCCCTGTATCATCTCTATCCACCCACTCATCTTGGTTACGGTTATGATTAGAATAATAATCTCTAAAACTTTAGAGATTACATAATCACCGTAGAATATTTCTCCGATGAGGTTATGAATCAATACTTCATCGTTTGTTGTTGTTGGTATTCCTTGGTATCTATGGTGCATATGACGTGGATGCTCGTGGAACATTTTTGTGATGTTGAAGCATGGGATGTGGATATTGTTGGTGGTGGTAATGGTACCATTGGTGTTGATGATGGTGGTACTGTTGATGCCGGTGATGCTGCTGGTGCTTGTAGTCTTTGCACCATATTCTCCAAAGCCACTACCCGAGCGCGAAGCTCGTTAACTTCTTCTGTTACACCGGGGTGATTGTCGGTTCGAACGAGCGGATAAATAAGATCTAAAATTCGAGATAGTATATAGTCATGACGAGATACTCTGGAAATGAGAGAAAAAATGGTATTACGAACAGGTTAGCCGGTAAGTGCTTCAGGTTCTTCGCCAAGAGGGAAATTTGGTGGATGGAAAGGATCACCTTCTTCTTGTCTCCATTGATTTAGTCGGCTACAAACCCATCCCCAATCCATCCAGAATAGATGGTGGCTAATTGGTTGATCTATTCCGGCCACACTGCTTTCGGAGCTCGAGTGAAACTCCATATCGGAATCCGAGGGACTTGAACTAGTGGCGAGTTCCATTTCGTACGATTGAATAAAGGATTTTTCAATATGAAATGATTTCCAGCTATTGGATGGTATCCTAATTATATAGAATATCTATATATATAGAACAAAAGATTTCGTATATTACGGAGGAATTTACGGAATATGTCAGGCAAAGTTTACAGTAACAGATTCGCTAAGATATGAATTAGCAGATACGCTAAGATATGAATTTTGTCTATACACTATTCATGCAATCAATGCAGTATGATGTGTCTAGACTAAGAATGATAAGCATGAAATTTTTCCGATAAAAATTGATAAGCAAAACTTTTTGACATGCAGCTAAGGTCGAAGTCCAGACTCACTAATGCATCTTATCAACTATCATTTAGACACACTAATGCAAGATCTGGTTCGCTAAGACCACCGCTCTGATACCACATGAGACAACCCGTCCTATTCCATAAGGATGAATACATTAACATATGATTACATTACGAGGTATTTGACCTCTATATGATACATTTTATAAACATTGCATTCGTTTTAAAAGACAAACTTTCATTACATCGAAAGTTGACACACATGCATACCATTTCATAATATCCAACTATAAATGACCTAATCTGTCATTTGATTAATCATAATCTTTATGAAACTCAATGACTTGAATGCAACGTCTTTTGAAATATGTCATGAATGACTCCAAGTATTATCTTTAAAATGAGCAAATGCACAGCGGAAGATTTCTTTCAATCCTGAGAATAAACATGCTTTCAAGTGTCAACCAAAAGGTTGGCGAGTTCATTAGTTTATCGTAATCAATCATTTCCATAATTTTAATAGACCACAAGATTTCATATTTCAATTTCTCATAAACATCATGCATGCATATAGCCATCTGCATAAAAATCATTCAAATGGATTGAACACCTGGTAACGGACATTAACCATAATGCATAGAATTTCCCCACAGACATCGATGTCTGTATAATAATAATCTCAAAGTACTAAAGCCATCCATAAACATGAATGGGGGTTGTTAGGCCCAATAGATCTATCTTTAGGATTCGCGTCAATTAGGGGCCATTTTCCTAATTCTTAGGTTACCAGACTTAAAGGGCGATATTCGATTTCGATAATCCAACCATAGAATATAATTTCGATTACTTGTGTCTATTTCGTAAAATATTTATAAAAGCAGCGCATGTATTCTCAGTCCCAAAAATATATATTGCAAAAGCATTTAAAAAGGGAGCAAATGAAACTCACTAAACGATATTTTGTAGTAAAAATATGCATACGACGATACTGAACAATGCAGGGTTGGCCTCGGATTCACAAACCTATATTAATTGTATTTCTATTAAAACATATAATAGAAATCTCATAATTTCATTTATTAATATATATTATTTATATATATTTTGTAGTTATATAAGATTTATACAAGATTCCATTTCAAAACATATACTTTATTTTATATCTTAAATTATATGTTATATATATTTATTTTGTATAAGTATTTAAAGTGATTAATATAGTTATATTAATATCTATATATATTTAGTATTATATTAAAAATACCTAATTTGTTGTATATAAGTTTTTATATAAGAAATGTTAATATGTTTTATATATAGTTATATGGGATATTAATATAATTGTAGTATATGTAATAAGTATTTTTTATGTACAAAATATTTATTTGTTTAAAAAAAATGATAGTTTTGATATTAATGATTTACTAATAATAATAATAATAATAACTTTATTAAAAATGATAATATTAATAATAATAATGATATTATTAATAATGATACTTTTATTTAATAATAATAATAATAATAATAATAATAATAATAATAATAAGAATAATAATAATAAAAATAATAATAATAATAATAATAATAATAATAATAATAATAATAATAATAATAATAATAATAATAGTTACAAAAGTGTTACTAATACTAATATTAATGAAAATAATGATAACTTGTATTATTTTCATAATAACAATATTAATAATCCTAAACATAATAATAATAATACAGCTATTAGTGATAATAATAATAATATTCATACTTGTATTTATAATAATAATAAATGAAATTTTTTATCATAATACTTATATTAGTAATAATAATATTAATAATTATAATACTAAAAATAATCATAGTAATAATGATAATAATAATAATAACCATATAACACTTAATAGTAATAATACTAGCAATAATAATAATAATAATAATAATAATAATACTTAATAATAATAATGATAATAATAATTAATAAATTTTAAAAATGAAAACTACCTTTAAAAAGGGTTTCTATAAAGAAAAGCCTCAGACCAGGCTCGAACCCGTGACCTCTCGCTCACCTGCAAACACCTCCAACCATCCAAGCTACCTCATTTTTCTGGAATTGTAACCAACCTATATATATTTAACCCGAATATCTGTTTATCTTCTTCTTCACTTTACTACCCGACAGGAATTTTTTTTTTTTAAATCATAACAGCAATACAAGGTTTGATTGATGACTTGGAGTTGAAACAGAAAAACAAGGGCGGTATAGTGGGGGTTTTGTTTCAAACTAGAAAACAGAAACAGATAGGGATGTTTGGTGATCGAAGCTGGAGTAGCAGTGAATCGAATAGAGTTTTTATTGTGTAATCAATGGTGGTGAGTTGTGGTTTGATCGAAGTATAAAACAGGAATATTATTACAACTACAAAATCCTTCGGCTTAATTATCTGTTGTTCAGTTTAATCGAATAAGGAGAACAGAAGAATGAAACAGATACCTTGTTCATCTTCTTCATGAACTCCAAAATCAAAAACGATTTCTAGATGTTTACAGCTCTTAATTCCTTCATGAAAATTACTCTAAATCATGTTCCTAATGATTTACAATCGAATCTATATCCTAAAACATCACAGAACACTCGAATTTGATTTATGTTCATACGTTTGACTTTTTATTTTTTTATGTTTGACTTCGAAATTCAAATTAAATAGAAAGAATTGGAGACTGTAAACTTACAGATAGGTCAAATGAGTGATTCCTAATACAATTGCATCTTTAGATTTTGGTAATTTATTTGCAATTGATCTGTTGACTGAAATAGTTCGTGAGGAGGAGAGCCGAACAAGTTCTTAATTTTTTTGGTTTTCATTTTTGATTAACTGCAGATATTAGCAGTATATAATCGATAGTAATGGTGGTGGTCGAATGATTAAAGCAGGGAACATGAGTTGATCGATTTCGTTGTTGTAGGGTTTACGATGTAGTCACAGATGTACAGAAGAAGGAAGAAAAATTGTAAAGTGGAAAGGGATATCTGACAGCTCATATTCGCGCAAATTATGTCTTTATAAATTATTTTGATTAATATTAATAATTACTAAATACATTTAAAATAATAATATTGATAAAGATAATAATAATATGTTAATAATAATTTTAAATAAAATTGATAATTTTTAGTAATAATAATAATGTTTATCATAATAATAACTAAAATTAAAATTTTACTATTAATTATATTAATGATGATATTAATAATGATAACAATATTATTAGTAATACTAATACTATAACAAATTAAATGTATCAACTTTCATATCTATATTTTATATATTGAAAATAATAATATAATTAATACTGATTTTAATATTATTATTAATATTAATATTAATAATAATAGTGAGAGTAATAATAATATTAGTATAGCAATTATATTTTTAACTTCTCAAATATTCTAATTAACTTATTTAAATATCAATTAAAACAATAAACGAATACTACTATCGTTTATTAAATAACCTGAAACTATATATATAACTATTCAATATACATAAACACGTTTTTAAAATACACGTTGTAAATTAATTATATAATTAGTTTTAACAATTAATATTCCAACATTTAATAATCAAATTCTATTATATCGAAAAACGTTTTGAAATATTATGAAAACTAAATAATTAACACAACAAAAGACACGAGGACACTATTATAAAGCACACATCGAAAGTTAAGCAGGAATCTCCACTAACCTTTTGTCTAACTCTCGATAACGGACACTTTGTTCCTACTTGTAGATCACTTTACCATTTATTCCGCATATTGTTAAAAGAGAAAGATTTCACAAATCACTGTGGACCTCCCAATGGAGACCCGTAATCATATCACAATGTATTAGATAACTCAATCATTTAATATTATCTTATAACTCCTTCGATAAATATATTAAAACAAATACGTTCATGTAAAGTATTATACATCTAATACTTTGTTAGCGTTTTCAAGTCATAACACATATACATATATATATATATATATATATATATATATATATATATATATATATATATATATATATATATATATACATATAATCCTATCCATTTATATAATGGTTCGTGAATCATCGAAATTTGGTCGAGGTTAAATGAATGTATGAACACAGTTTAAAAATTTTGAGATTCAGCTTAACAAACTTTGCTTATCGTGTCGGAAACATATAAAGATTAAGTTTAAATTTGGTCAGAAATTTTCGGGTCGTCACATAAGTAACCACCGTTAAATACTTAATGGACAAGTAACGATAGTAAACGGAAAAATTCGGGTTGCTACACAATATGACCCCGAGAGAAACCCCATCAAACATTCGTGTTTTGATGTCAACCAAGTCAACAACGCTGGCAACGACGATGAGCCCACTCAAATAGACTCAGCGACGGGTAAATGAATTGAGCTAACCAGACGAACAACATCCAACAGATCAAAACACGAAATCGCACCACAAAGGAACCATCCATCTCTGCCAATTTTCTGAGAAACATTTACAAACCCGTAAAATCCATCAGTCAACAAATCAGCAGCAAATTACGCCGGTACCCGCTGTGTAACGACCCTGGATTTTCCAACGTTTATTTATTAATAATGTTTATTATTAATACTTGTGATTTAAATGAATGTATTGTTATACATTTACATGTTACCATACTTGACTTTAAATGCCCGAAACGTCTTTGTGACACACGTACATTACACGAATAATATTTTTAGAGTATTATTTACATTCATGATTAAGTTTTATTAATCATTTTGATTAACTATGATTATTAGTTAATTACTTGGACTTTAATTTGATTAACTTGAGAATTACTTGAACTTGGGCCTTTATTAGTGCTAATGGACTTATGAGCCCACATTACTTCTCTAATGGACTAGTTAGCCCATTTCTTCATGCAAGTATTACTTTCAAACTTAACTAAATGGATTAAACACTTAAGGAATCTAGTTACCATTTACTTACTCATCCTTCCCATGCAAATACATCTAATAACCAGCTTTTGAACCTTTAACATGCAATGGACTTGTGGACTAATCCCTCCCCCATTGGAACCCCAAAAATCGTCGGCTAGAGCATCATGGGGGAGTGGTTTTTGCTTTTAAACTTTGTTAACTTATTACTTGTATTCTCTCATTCACTTCCTCACTTTTACACACTCTTACTTGCCTTCATTTTTCTCTCATCTTTTCTCTCTAAGATTGTAAGTAACTTGAACAAATCTTCTTCCTTTTCTTGACCAAACCCGAAACCAAACACCTCTTCATCATCAATCTTTGTTTGTTGTTTGTTTATTTGTTAGTTGTTGTAGTTACTTACTTGTTACTAATAACCAAACTCTTTAGTTTGTTCTTCATATTATCTTGTATTTACAAGAACACACAAGAGCTAAACTCTCTAGTTTATGTTCTACATCTAATATTTTAAAAGATTGTAAGTTCATTTGTTGTAAGTCATACTTGAAGCTCATGTTGTAAACTTAAAAGTTTACTTCCTAAAGATCAAGACTTTGGCTTGAATCTTTAAAGTATGAACAACCATGAATTAGTTACTTGTTTATTTAGATTATTTCTTCATTTTATGTACTTTATGTTGTTCTTGGTCAAGTGTTACTAGTTAACTTTGATCTCATTTTTCTTGAACAAAAGTTAACTTTAAAAGTTCAAGAACATGGAAGTATAACTTTTTAGTTATAACTTCATACACTTGTGTTAGATTTAACTTAATAACTTTAGATATAGACTTTTGGGTCTTGGATCTTCAAGATCTAACTAAGAACTATGTTCTACTTCTTAAGATCTTGATTAGTTAGCTTACTTTCAAGTTTGTAGTTCAATATTACTTTTATAGTTCATGTATGTGTTAAATCTAAGACTTTGATGTAACTTTGGTTCATCAAACTACATATAACACTTAATTGAGTTATGCTACATGTCTTAGACTTACACAAGTTTTATGATGGTCAAAACTTGGTTAAGATGATGCAAAAACATCAACGAGTTATACACTTGAAGCTATATGCATCAAGGATGAGAACCGTGATAAGCATCGAACACCAAGACCCACCGGAACCTACTGTTTTACTATTTCTGGGTCTGATCAGTACGACTTGGGCTACTGTAAAGATGATTTTCAGATAGTTCTATTCGATTAGATAACTTTTCATTTAGGACTCGTCTTAATCCGAGTTATGGTTTAGGATTTATGGCCCTCCGATCGTCACTATGTCCTTTTAACGTTGTGCTGAAAATTCTGACCTACTAGCACTTAGACCGTCGCCACGGTCAAACGAAGACGAGTTTGCTTCTGGAATTTTTACCACAACTAGACGACTCATATACGGAGTCATGGCCACTGGTCTCACCTTATTTCAGTAGGTATAGAGGCCGTGGTGACTGACCGAAGTCAGCCTTTGTTTTAAACTCTTTTCATGAACGGAACTTACTTTATACTTTATGTTTGATGATGAATGATGATGGCCCTTAAGACCTAATTTACATACATTTAAACCTATTGAGACGACTTACTGAAATGTCCCATTCTTATTGATTAAAAACGTTCCATATTAATTGATTTCGTTGCGAGGTTTTGACCTCTATATGAGACGTTTTTCAAAGACTGCATTCATTTTTAAAACAAACCATAACCTTTATTTCATAGATAAAGGTTTTAAAAAGCTTTACGTAGATTATCAAATAATGATAATCTAATATATCCTGTTTACACACGACCATTACATAATGGTTTACAATACAAATATGTTACAACAAAATAAGTTTCTTGAATGCAGTTTTTACACAATATCATACAAGCATGGACTCCAAATCTCGTCCTTATTTAAGTATGCGACAGCGGAAGCTCTTAATAATCACCTGAGAATAAACATGCTTAAAACGTCAACAAAAATGTTGGTGAGTTATAGGTTTAACCTATATATATCAAATCGTAACAATAGACCACAAGATTTCATATTTCAATACACATCCCATACATAGAGATAAAAATCATTCATATGGTGAACACCTGGTAACCGACATTAACAAGATGCATATATAAGAATATCCCCATCATTCCGGGACACCCTTCGGATATGATATAAATTTCAAAGTACTAAAGCATCCGGTACTTTGGATGGGGTTTGTTAGGCCCAATAGATCTATCTTTAGGATTCGCGTCAATTAGGGTGTCTGTTCCCTAATTCTTAGATTACCAGACTTTATAAAAGGGGCATATTCGATTTCGATAATTCAACCATAGAATGTAGTTTCACGTACTTGTGTCTATTTTGTAAATCATTTATAAAACCTGCATGTATTCTCATCCCAAAAATATTAGATTTTAAAAGTGGGACTATAACTCACTTTCACAGATTTTTACTTCGTCGGGAAGTAAGACTTGGCCACTGGTTGATTCACGAACCTATAACAATATATACATATATATCAAAGTATGTTCAAAATATATTTACAACACTTTTAATATATTTTGATGTTTTAAGTTTATTAAGTCAGCTGTCCTCGTTAGTAACCTACAACTAGTTGTCCACAGTTAGATGTACAGAAATAAATCGATAAATATTATCTTGAATCAATCCACGACCCAGTGTATACGTATCTCAGTATTGATCACAACTCAAACTATATATATTTTGGAATCAACCTCAACCCTGTATAGCTAACTCCAACATTCACATATAGAGTGTCTATGGTTGTTCCGAAATATATATAGATGTGTCGACATGATAGGTCGAAATATTGTATACGTGTCTATGGTATCTCAAGATTACATAATATATAATACAAGTTGATTAAGTTATGGTTGGAATAGATTTGTTACCAATTTTCACGTAGCTAAAATGAGAAAAATTATCCAATCTTGTTTTACCCATAACTTCTTCATTTTAAATCCGTTTTGAGTGAATCAAATTGCTATGGTTTCATATTGAACTCTATTTTATGAATCTAAACAAAAAGAGTATAGGTTTCTAGTCGGAAAAATAAGTTACAAGTCATTTTTGTAAAGGTAGTCATTTCAGTCGAAAGAACGACGTCTAGATGACCATTTTAGAAAACATACTTCCACTTTGAGTTTAACCATAATTTTTGGATATAGTTTCATGTTCATAATAAAAATAATTTTCTCAGAATAACAACTTTTAAATCAAAGTTTATCATAGTTTTTAATTAACTAACCCAAAACAGCCCGCGGTGTTACTACGACGGCGTAAATCCGGTTTTACGGTGTTTTTCGTGTTTCCAGGTTTTAAATCATTAAGTTAGCATATCATATAGATATAGAACATGTGTTTAGTTGATTTTAAAAGTCAAGTTAGAAGGATTAACTTTTGTTTGCGAACAAGTTTAGAATTAACTAAACTATGTTCTAGTGATTACAAGTTTAAACCTTCGAATAAGATAGCTTTATATGTATGAATCGAATGATGTTATGAACATCATTACTACATTAAGTTCCTTGGATAAACCTACTGGAAAAGAGAAAAATGGATCTAGCTTCAATGGATCCTTGGATGGCTCGAAGTTCTTGAAGCAGAATCATGACACGAAAACAAGTTCAAGTAAGATCATCACTTGAAATAAGATTGTTATAGTTATAGAAATTGAACCAAAGTTTGAATATGATTATTACCTTGTATTAGAATGATAACCTACTGTAAGAAACAAAGATTTCTTGAGGTTGGATGATCACCTTACAAGATTGGAAGTGAGCTAGCAAACTTGAAAGTATTCTTGATTTTATGAAACTAGAACTTTTAGAATTTATGAAGAACACTTAGAACTTGAAGATAGAACTTGAGAGAGATCAATTAGATGAAGAAAATTGAAGAATGAAAGTGTTTGTAGGTGTTTTTGGTCGTTGGTGTATGGATTAGATATAAAGGATATGTTATTTTATTTTCATGTAAATAAGTCATGAATGATTACTCATATTTTTGTAATTTTATGAGATATTTCATGCTAGTTGCCAAATGATGGTTCCCACATGTGTTAGGTGACTCACATGGGCTTATAAGAGCTGATCATTGGAGTGTATATACCAATAGTACATACATCTAAAAGTTGTGTATTGTACGAGTACGAATACGGGTGCATACGAGTAGAATTGTTGATGAAACTGAACGAGGATCTAATTGTAAGCATTTTTGTTAAGTAGAAGTATTTTGATAAGTGTCTTGAAGTCTTTAAAAAGTGTATGAATACATATTAAAACACTACATGTATATACATTTTAACTGAGTCGTTAAGTCATCGTTAGTCGTTACATGTAAATGTTGTTTTGAAACCTTTAGGTTAACGATCTTGTTAAATGTTGTTAACCCAATGTTTATATTATCAAAAGAGATTTTAAATTATTATATTATCATGATATTATGATGTACGAATATCTCTTAATATGATATGTATACATTAAATGTCGTTACAACGATAAACGTTACATATATGTCTCGTTTCAAAATCATTAAGTTAGTAGTCTTGTTTTTACATATGTAGTTCATTGTTAATATAATTAATGATATGTTTACTTATCATAATATCATGTTAACTATATATATAACCATATATATGTCATCATATAGTTTTTTACAAGTTTTAACGTTCGTGAATCACCGGTCAACTTGGGTGGTCAATTGTCTATATGAAACCTATTTCAATTAATCAAGTCTTAACAAGTTTGATTGCTTAACATGTTGGAAACATTTAATCATGTAAATATCAATCTCAATTAATATATATAAACATGGAAAAGTTCGGGTCACTACAGTACCTACCTGTTAAATAAATTTCGTCCCGAAATTTTAAGCTGTTGAAGGTGTTGACGAATCTTCTGGAAATAGATGCGGGTATTTCTTCTTCATCTGATCTTCACGCTCCCAGGTGAACTCGGGTCCTGTACGAGCATTCCATCGAACCTTAACAATTGGTATCTTGTTTTGCTTAAGTCTTTTAACCTCACAATCCATTATTTCGACGGGTTCTTCGATGAATTGAAGTTTTTCGTTGATTTGGATTTCATCTAACGGAATAGTGAGATCTTCTTTAGCAAAACATTTCTTCAAATTCGAGACGTGGAAAGTGTTATGTACAGCCGCGAGTTGTTGAGGTAACTCAAGTCGGTAAGCTACTGGTCCGACACGATCAATAATCTTGAATGGTCCAATATACCTTGGATTTAATTTCCCTCGTTTACCAAATCGAACCACGCCTTTCCAAGGTGCAACTTTAAGCATGACCATCTCTCCAATTTCAAATTCTATATCTTTTCTTTTAATGTCAGCGTAGCTCTTTTGTCGACTTTGGGCGGTTTTCAACCGTTGTTGAATTTGGATGATCTTCTCGGTAGTTTCTTGTATAATCTCCGGACCCGTAATCTGTCTATCCCCCACTTCACTCCAACAAATCGGAGACCTGCACTTTCTACCATAAAGTGCTTCAAACGGCGCCATCTCAATGCTTGAATGGTAGCTGTTGTTGTAGGAAAATTCTGCTAACGGTAGATGTCGATCCCAACTGTTTCCGAAATCAATAACACATGCTCGTAGCATGTCTTCAAGCGTTTGTATCGTCCTTTCGCTCTGCCCATCAGTTTGTGGATGATAGGCAGTACTCATGTCTAGACGAGTTCCTAATGCTTGCTGTAATGTCTGCCAGAATCTTGAAATAAATCTGCCATCCCTATCAGAGATAATAGAGATTGGTATTCCATGTCTGGAGATGACTTCCTTCAAATACAGTCGTGCTAACTTCTCCATCTTGTCATCTTCTCTTATTGGCAGGAAGTGTGCTGATTTGGTGAGACGATCAACTATTACCCAAATAGTATCAAAACCACTTGCAGTCCTTGGCAATTTAGTGATGAAATCCATGGTAATGTTTTCCCATTTCCATTCCGGGATTTCGGGTTGTTGAAGTAGACCTGATGGTTTCTGATGCTCAGCTTTGACCTTAGAACACGTCAAACATTCTCCTACGTATTTAGCAACATCGGCTTTCATACTCGGCCACCAAAAATGTTTCTTGAGATCCTTGTACATCTTCCCCGTTCCAGGATGTATTGAGTATCTGGTTTTATGAGCTTCTCTAAGTACCATTTCTCTCATATCTCCAAATTTTGGTACCCAAATCCTTTCAGCCCTATACCGGGTTCCGTCTTCCCGAATATTAAGATGCTTCTCCGATCCTTTGGGTATTTCATCCTTTAAATTTCCCTCTTTTAAAACTCCTTGTTGTGCCTCCTTTATTTGAGTATTAAGGTTATTATGAATCATTATATTCATAGATTTTACTCGAATGGGTTCTCTGTCCTTCCTGCTCAAGGCATCGGCTACCACATTTGCCTTCCCCGGGTGGTAACGAATCTCAAAGTCGTAATCATTCAACAATTCAATCCACCTACGCTGCCTCATATTCAGTTGTTTCTGATTAAATATGTGTTGAAGACTTTTGTGGTCGGTATATATAATACTTTTGACCCCATATAAGTAGTGCCTCCAAGTCTTTAATGCAAAAACAACCGCGCCTAATTCCAAATCATGCGTCGTATAATTTTGTTCGTGAATCTTCAATTGTCTAGACGCATAAGCAATCACCTTCGATCGTTGCATTAATACACAACCGAGACCTTGCTTTGATGCGTCACAATAAATCACAAAATCATCATTCCCTTCAGGCAATGACAATATAGGTGCCGTAGTTAGCTTTTTCTTCAATAACTGAAATGCTTTCTCTTGTTCATCATTCCATTCAAATTTCTTCCCTTTATGCGTTAATGCAGTCAAGGGTTTAGCTATTCTGGAAAAGTCTTGGATGAACCTTCTGTAGTAACCAGCTAGTCCTAAAAACTGGCGTATGTGTTTCGGAGTTTTCGGGGTTTCCCACTTTTCAACAGTTTCTATCTTTGCCGGATCCACCTTAATACCTTCTTTGTTCACTATGTGACCGAGGAATTGAACTTCTTCCAACCAAAATGCACACTTTGAAAACTTAGCGTACAATTTTTCCTTCCTCAATACTTCTAACACCTTTCTCAAATGTTCACCGTGTTCTTGGTCATTCTTTGAGTAAATAAGTATGTCATCAATGAAAACAATGACAAACTTGTCAAGGTATGGTCCACACACTCGGTTCATAAGGTCCATGAACACAGCTGGTGCATTAGTTAAACCAAACGGCATGACCATAAACTCATAATGACCGTAACGTGTTCTGAAAGCAGTCTTTGGAATATCATCTTCTTTCACCCGCATTTGATGATACCCGGAACGTAAGTCAATCTTTGAATAAACAGACGAGCCTTGTAGTTGATCAAATAAGTCGTCGATTCTCGGTAGTGGGTAGCGGTTCTTGATGGTAAGTTTGTTCAACTCTCGGTAGTCGATACACAACCTGAATGTACCATCTTTCTTCTTGACAAACAAAACAGGAGCTCCCCACGGTGATGTGCTTGGTCGAATGAAACCACGTTCTAAAAGTTCTTGTAATTGGCTTTGCAGTTCTTTCATCTCGCTGGGTGCGAGTCTGTAAGGAGCACGAGCTATTGGTGCAGCTCCTGGTACAAGATCTATTTGAAATTCAACGGATCGATGTGGGGGTAATCCCGGTAATTCTTTCGGAAATACATCGGGAAATTCTTTTGCAATGGGAACATCATTGATGCTCTTTTCTTCAGTTTGTACTTTCTCGACGTGTGCTAGAACAGCATAGCAACCTTTTCTTATTAGTTTTTGTGCCTTCAAATTACTAATAAGATGTAGCTTCGTGTTGCCCTTTTCTCCGTACACCATTAAGGGTTTTCCTTTTTCTCGTATAGTGCGAATTGCATTTTTGTAACAAACGATCTCTGCTTTCACTTCTTTCAACCAGTCCATACCGATTATCACATCAAAACTCCCTAACTCTACTGGTATCAAATCAATCTTAAATGTTTCGCTAACCAGTTTAATTTCTCGATTTCGACATATATTATCTGCTGAAATTAATTTACCATTTGCTAATTCGAGTAAAAATTTACTATCCAAAGGCGTCAATGGACAACTTAATTTAGCACAAAAATCTCTACTCATATAGCTTCTATCCGCACCCGAATCAAATAAAACGTAAGCAGATTTATTGTCAATAAGAAACGTACCCGTAACAAGCTCCGGGTCTTCCTGTGCCTCTGCCGCATTAATATTGAAAACTCTTCCGCGGCCTTGTCCATTCGTGTTCTCCTGGTTCGGGCAATTTCTAATAATGTGGCCCGGTTTTCCACATTTATAACAAACTACATTGGCATAACTTGCTCCGACACTACTTGCTCCACCATTACTCGTTCCGACACCATTTGTTCCTTTCGTTCTATTAACCCCTGGTCCGTAGACCTCACACTTCGCCGCGCTATGACCATTTCTTTTACACTTGTTGCAAAATTTGGTGCAGAACCCCGAGTGATACTTTTCACACCTTTGGCATAGCTGCTTCTGATTGTTGTTGTTGTTGCGGTTATTATTGTTGTTGGGATGATTGTTGTAGTTGCTGTTGTTGTTGTTGTTGTTGTTGTTGTTGTTGGGCCGTTTGTTGTAGTTGCGATTGATGTTGCGATTGTTGGGATAATTGTTGCGATTATTGTTGTAATTGCTGTTGTTGTTGTATTGGTGATTCTTATCACCGTTTTCCTCCCACTTTCTTTTGACTTGCTTCACATTGGCCTCTTCAGCAGTCTGTTCTTTAATTCTTTCTTCAATCTGGTTCACTAGTTTGTGAGCCATTCTACATGCCTGTTGTATGGAGGCGGGCTCGTGTGAACTTATATCTTCTTGGATTCTTTCCGGTAATCCTTTCACAAATGCGTCGATCTTCTCTTCCTCATCTTCGAATGCTCCCGGACACAATAGGCACAATTCTGTGAATCGTCTTTCGTACGTGGTAATATCAAATCCTTGGGTTCGTAACCCTCTAAGTTCTGTCTTGAGCTTATTGACCTCGTTTCTGGGACGGTACTTCTCGTTCATCAAGTGCTTGAATGCTGACCACGGTAGTGCGTACGCATCATCTTGTCCCACTTGCTCTAGATAGGTATTCCACCATGTTAACGCAGAACCTGTGAAGGTATGCGTAGCGTACTTCACTTTGTCCTCTTCAGTACACTTACTTATGGCAAACACCGATTCGACCTTCTCGGTCCACCGTTTCAATCCGATCGGTCCTTCGGTTCCATCAAATTCCAAAGGTTTGCAGGCAGTGAATTCTTTGTAGGTGCATCCTACACGATTTCCTGTACTGCCAGATCCAAGGTTATTGTTGGTATGTAGCGCAGCCTGTACTGCGGCTATGTTTGAAGCTAGAAAAGTACGGAATTCCTCTTCATTCATATTTACGGTGTGTCGAGTAGTCGGTGCCATTTCCTTCAAAATAGTCAAATGGAACAAGTTAATCATACAGAATATTAAGAGTAGTTAATAGTATTTCGTAGCATAATATGAACTCATTTATAAAAGCTTTTTCTTCATATTAGCGTTTTATAAGTTTAAATTCGGGTAGTACCTACCCGTTAAGTTCATACTTAGTAGCTAATATACAATTCAACTACTACAATTCTATATGAAAAACTGATTGTAATAATATTTCGCGTTCAAACTTTTATACAATATTTTACAAACTTACAATACCGCTTATTTTACATAAAGCATAAAATATAGCACACAATAACTTTGATACAAGATAGTTGTGAAGATAATTCTAGCTAGTACACAAGTCGTTCAGCAAAGGCAATAAAGACACGTAATTCATACGTCCAGAAACAAGTCATGCATTCTGGTTTTACTAGGACTACTTCCCATCCTTGGTCTTGTGGAACATAACCGTTATGGCCATTGATAAGACAGCGTGTTGTAACGTCGTCAAAGGGACGAGGGTTACGTAATGACCAACAGTCTCGTAATAACCTAAAAACCTCATTTCTTACCCCAATTACCGACTCCGTCACTTGTGGGAACGTTTTGTTTAATAGTTGTAGCCCGATGTTCTTGTTCTCACTTTGGTGAGAAGCGAACATTACTAACCCGTAAGCATAACATGCTTCTTTATGTTGCATGTTAGCCGCTTTTTCTAAATCACGAAGTCCTATATTCGGATATACTGAGTCAAAATAATTTCTTAACCCGTTGCGTAAAATAGCATTTGGGTTCCCCGCAATATATGCGTCAAAGTAAACACATCGTAACTTATGGATTTCCCAATGTGATATCCCCCATCTTCCGAACGAAAGCCTTTTATAAACCAAGGCATTCTTGGAACGTTCTTCGAATGTCTTACAAACTGATCTCGCCTTAAATAGTTGTGCCGAGGAATTCTGACCGACTCTAGACAAGATTTCATCAATCATGTCTCCGGGTAGGTCTCTTAAAATATTGGGTTGTCTATCCATTTTGTGTTTTTATACTGTAAAATAGGCAAGAGTTAGATTCATAAAAAAAATACTTATTAATACAAGCAATTTTTTTACATATATCATAAAGCATAAGCACACTATATTACATATATTACACCACACGAATATAACTATCTTATTCCGACTCGCTCGTTTCTTCTTGTTCGGTTTTGGTTCGTTTTGCCAAGTTTCTAGGGATATATGATGTTCCCCTAATACGAGCCGTCGTTATCCACATTGGTTTAGAAAAACCTGGTGGTTTAGAGGTTCCCGGGTCATTGTTACAACTTAAGGACTTCGGGGGTTGACGATACATATAAAGTTCATCGGGGTTGGAATTAGATTTCTCTATTTTTATGCTCTTTCCCTTATTATTTTCTTTTGCCTTTTTAAATTCAGTTGGGGTAATTTCTATAACATCATCGGAATTCTCGTCGGAATCTGATTCATCGGAGAATTGGTAATCCTCCCAATATTTTGCTTCCTTGGCGGAAACACCATTGACCATAATTAACCTTGGTCGGTTGGTTGAGGATTCTCTTTTACTTAACCGTTTTATTATTTCCCCCACCGGTTCTATTTCTTCTTCCGGTTCCGATTCTTCTTCCGGTTCCGACTCTTCTTCCGGTTCCTCTTCGGGAACTTGTGAATCAGTCCACGAATCATTCCAATTTACATTTGACTCTTCATTATTATTAGGTGAGTCAATGGGACTTGTTCTAGAGGTAGACATCTATCACATAATATCAAACACGATAAGAGATTAATATATCACATAATATTCATATGTTAAAAATATATAGTTTCCAACAAAAATGTTAAGCAATCATTTTTAAAGAAAACACGGTCGAAGTCCAGACTCACTAATGCATCCTAACAAACTCGATAAGACACACTAATGCAAATTTTCTGGTTCTCTAAGACCAACGCTCGGATACCAACTGAAATGTCCCGTTCTTATTGATTAAAAACGTTCCATATTAATTGATTTCGTTGCGAGGTTTTGACCTCTATATGAGACGTTTTTCAAAGACTGCATTCATTTTTAAAACAAACCATAACCTTTATTTCATAGATAAAGGTTTTAAAAAGCTTTACGTAGATTATCAAATAATGATAATCTAAAATATCCTGTTTACACACGACCATTACATAATGGTTTACAATACAAATATGTTACAACAAAATAAGTTTCTTGAATGCAGTTTTTACACAATATCATACAAGCATGGACTCCAAATCTCGTCCTTATTTAAGTATGCGACAGCGGAAGCTCTTAATAATCACCTGAGAATAAACATGCTTAAAACGTCAACAAAAATGTTGGTGAGTTATAGGTTTAACCTATATATATCAAATCGTAACAATAGACCACAAGATTTCATATTTCAATACACATCCCATACATAGAGATAAAAATCATTCATATGGTGAACACCTGGTAACCGACATTAACAAGATGCATATATAAGAATATCCCCATCATTCCGGGACACCCTTCGGATATGATATAAATTTCGAAGTACTAAAGCATCCGGTACTTTGGATGGGGTTTGTTAGGCCCAATAGATCTATCTTTAGGATTCGCGTCAATTAGGGTGTCTGTTCCCTAATTCTTAGATTACCAGACTTTATAAAAGGGGCATATTCGATTTCGATAATTCAACCATAGAATGTAGTTTCACGTACTTGTGTCTATTTTGTAAATCATTTATAAAACCTGCATGTATTCTCATCCCAAAAATATTAGATTTTAAAAGTGGGACTATAACTCACTTTCACAGATTTTTACTTCGTCGGGAATTAAGACTTGGCCACTGGTTGATTCACGAACCTATAACAATATATACATATATATCAAAGTATGTTCAAAATATATTTACAACACTTTTAATATATTTTGATGTTTTAAGTTTATTAAGTCAGCTGTCCTCGTTAGTAACCTACAACTAGTTGTCCACAGTTAGATGTACAGAAATAAATCGATAAATATTATCTTGAATCAATCCACGACCCAGTGTATACGTATCTCAGTATTGATCACAACTCAAACTATATATATTTTGGAATCAACCTCAACCCTGTATAGCTAACTCCAACATTCACATATAGAGTGTCTATGGTTGTTCCGAAATATATATAGATGTGTCGACATGATAGGTCGAAACATTGTATACGTGTCTATGGTATCTCAAGATTACATAATATATAATACAAGTTGATTAAGTTATGGTTGGAATAGATTTGTTACCAATTTTCACGTAGCTAAAATGAGAAAAATTATCCAATCTTGTTTTACCCATAACTTCTTCATTTTAAATCCGTTTTGAGTGAATCAAATTGCTATGGTTTCATATTGAACTCTATTTTATGAATCTAAACAAAAAAAGTATAGGTTTCTAGTCTGAAAAATAAGTTACAAGTCGTTTTTGTAAAGGTAGTCATTTCAGTCGAAAGAACGACGTCTAGATGACCATTTTAGAAAACATACTTCCACTTTGAGTTTAACCATAATTTTTGGATATAGTTTCATGTTCATAATAAAAATAATTTTCTCAGAATAACAACTTTTAAATCAAAGTTTATCATGGTTTTTAATTAACTAACCCAAAACAGCCCGCGGTGTTACTACGACGGCGTAAATCCGGTTTTACGGTGTTTTTCGTGTTTCCAGGTTTTAAATCATTAAGTTAGCATATCATATAGATATAGAACATGTGTTTAGTTGATTTTAAAAGTCAAGTTAGAAGGATTAACTTTTGTTTGCGAACAAGTTTAGAATTAACTAAACTATGTTCTAGTGATTACAAGTTTAAACCTTCGAATAAGATAGCTTTATATGTATGAATCGAATGATGTTATGAACATCATTACTACCTTAAGTTCCTTGGATAAACCTACTGGAAAAGAGAAAAATGGATCTAGCTTCAATGGATCCTTGGATGGCTCGAAGTTCTTGAAGCAGAATCATGACACGAAAACAAGTTCAAGTAAGATCATCACTTGAAATAAGATTGTTATAGTTATATAAATTGAACCAAAGTTTGAATATGATTATTACCTTGTATTAGAATGATAACCTACTGTAAGAAACAAAGATTTCTTGAGGTTGGATGATCACCTTACAAGATTGGAAGTGAGCTAGCAAACTTGAAAGTATTCTTGATTTTATGAAACTAGAACTTTTAGAATTTATGAAGAACACTTAGAACTTGAAGATAGAACTTGAGAGAGATCAATTAGATGAAGAAAATTGAAGAATGAAAGTGTTTGTAGGTGTTTTTGGTCGTTGGTGTATGGATTAGATATAAAGGATATGTTATTTTGTTTTCATGTAAATAAGTCATGAATGATTACTCATATTTTTGTAATTTTATGAGATATTTCATGCTAGTTGCCAAATGATGGTTCCCACATGTGTTAGGTGACTCACATGGGCTGCTAAGAGCTGATCATTGGAGTGTATATACCAATAGTACATACATCTAAAAGCTGTGTATTGTACGAGTACGAATACGGGTGCATACGAGTAGAATTGTTGATGAAACTGAACGAGGATCTAATTGTAAGCATTTTTGTTAAGTAGAAGTATTTTGATAAGTGTCTTGAAGTCTTTCAAAAGTGTATGAATACATATTAAAACACTACATGTATATACATTTTAACTGAGTCGTTAAGTCATCGTTAGTCGTTACATGTAAATGTTGTTTTGAAACCTTTAGGTTAACGATCTTGTTAAATGTTGTTAACCCAATGTTTATATTATCAAAAGAGATTTTAAATTATTATATTATCATGATATTATGATGTACGAATATCTCTTAATATGATATGTATACATTAAATGTCGTTACAACGATAAACGTTACATATATGTCTCGTTTCAAAATCATTAAGTTAGTAGTCTTGTTTTTACATATGTAGTTCATTGTTAATATAATTAATGATATGTTTACTTATCATAATATCATGTTAACTATATATATAACCATATATATGTCATCATATAGTTTTTTACAAGTTTTAACGTTCGTGAATCACCGGTCAACTTGGGTGGTCAATTGTCTATATGAAACCTATTTCAATTAATCAAGTCTTAACAAGTTTGATTGCTTAACATGTTGGAAACATTTAATCATGTAAATATCAATCTCAATTAATATATATAAACATGGAAAAGTTCGGGTCACTACACTTACTGACTTAGTACTATTTGACTTAGGTTGAGGACTTTCCGGACCTACGTACTTGCTTATTTCCAGACTCGACTTTACTACCACTTTACCACTGTGAGTTATAGCATCCCTTTTTACTTTAACTATTTTGGGAACTGAGAATACATGCGCATTTTACGTTTTACATACTAGGCACGAGTACTTAAACTTATATATGTGTGGGTTATACAACGGCATAAACATTCCCTTTAGCTCGGTATCGTTTAGTCATCGGTTTTTGAACCGGTGAACGCGAATCTTAGATATGGATCCATAGGGTTTGATATCCCCACTCGGGCTAGTCGCGCTAGCATTTAACGAGTGTTTAATACTTCGTATACATACGCACTTGCCAAGTGTACTTTCAGGGGGTATAAACGTTAAGTTAGTTACCAAGTGCCCACGGTTAACATATACTTTATCATACTATTTTGAAACGCTCTTTGTAGCACTGAAATCTCGTGGCCTACCTTACATACTGTTATACTTAAACTGTAGCTCACCAACATTTGTGTTGACGTTTTTAAGCATATTTTTCTCAGGTGCTTAAGGTTGCTTCCGCTGTGTACTAGTCTTGCCGTAGACACCCGCTGCTTTAGAGATGTCACTGCATGAACGTTATCTTGCATTCATAAACTTAATTATTACTTTTGAAACTATGATCTGTAACGACCTAAGGGTCACGCACTATTATATTTGCTTCTGTTCATTGAAGCATAATTTTGGTTGTAAAACATTTGACGTTAGTTATGACGTCACCTTTTATCTTGAATGCAAACTTGTTTTGAAAACGCATATAGTGTTTGACCTTGTAATGATCCTGTTGTTGATGATTCGTACACGATGGTTTTGTACGGGGCATCACACGCTGGCAAAAAGCCACCAGCCACCATCCTACGACAAGCACCATCATAGGTCGCCGGTAATCGCCTACAGCATCATAAGCAACTAGAATCACCATCCGCCGCCGGCAGCCACTGGTGGCCGCCAAACAACCATAAATAACACCAATCGCTGCCCTACCACCGATTTTCGTCACCATCAGCCGCCTTGAGTAGTTTACAACCGCTAGCAACCATTTTAAGCAGCCAACAACCGCCAACCACCCAGTAGCCGTCAACGATGGCCAAAATAGTCAGATTTACCCTGTTTCAACACACAAACACAACAACCTCCGGCCATCCAATTAAACCCGAACCCGTACCTGACTGAAATCTGAACAAAGAAAAGTAGAGTTTTGCAAGGAAGCTCGCCGCCTACTACTCCAAAAAACCAGACGACGGTGGTGGAGGGCAGAGCCAAACAAGGAAGATAGGCGGATGAAGATTATTCAACAGAAAGCAGTAAAAGCCGAACCACCGGCGAGATGTCGGTGGTCGGAGAGCAGGTTGGAAAGGACTTACAAGGCTGCGATTATAAGGACAAAGAGAAAGCAGGTGGCGGCTGAAAAGGATTAGGGCACCAGCGAGCTTAAAGAAGAAAAATGTACGGAGAGATTGTTTTTTTATAGAGTGTGATGTGTGTTTTTCTATGATCTTTACTTGGTCTACTTCAAATCTTTGTACATCTAATGGAAGTTGACATTAATACATATATGTATATACTCCGTAATAGTAATAGCAAGACTAAAGGTGTGGAATTGTCGTTTTGGGTTTTAATTTTGGGGTAAGAAATTGTCGTTTGGTAATTGGTTTTGCACCTAGTGGGCCATATATTTATATTTATGGTTGGTTTTGTTAAAGAAGAACAGAATAGAACATTTTTCTCTCTCTTTAAAAAATTATTGAAGATTAGAGTAATAGTGAACATACATGATCATATTTTTAACTTTATTGCTTGTTTTTCTATGGAAAGAATGGAGTCAAAGAGAAAACTAAGCTACTGCATCTGACTCTGTAGGCTTTATCTAGACGTCGTATAGAATTGAGAAAAATCAAATATTTTGAATTTGAGAGAATGTAGAAAACAAAATTAGACATTATAATCATTTTATTTTTCACTTTTTATCCTTAAAAACCAGTGTTGTAAAAGTCGGCCGACTTGACCGACGCGTCGGCCGATGCGTCGTTTTTTTGGGTTCTCCATCCCGTTTTTCTGAAAACGACTCAAAAGGCGGTCAAAGCTAAAAGTCCGGTCAAAGTATGTCAAAGACGGTCAGAGTTGGTTAAAAACGGTCAAAATCAGTCAAATTTTTGTCAAGATGTGATATGTTTCTAAAATTAGGGTTTGTTTTCATTTTTTGGGCCGTCCTTTTCTTTGTGTCCTTACTGATTATGTACTCAGTAACATTAATTGAGTTTGAAGTTTGATTGTATTTAAATTCAAGTTTTTATTTAAGAAATTTATGGTACAGAATCAACTATTTTATACATATATAAATATATATTCAAGAAATTATTAATAAAGTCAACGTTGGTCAACGACCGATGCGTCACCGACGCGTCCCCGACTCGGCCGACGCGTCCTTTTTAGGTCTCGACCGATGCGTCCCCGACTCACGACTTTTACGACCTTGTTAAAAACTCAAAAAGACAAAATTTCATTCCTCGTTCCTGAACTTTACATCAAATTTGACTCCATGTCTTTTTTTTTTTTTTGCATTCCTCATCCCTAATGTATCAAAAATCTACATCACTCGTCCTCCCGTCTACTTTCTGTCTATTTTTCCGTCAACACCTATCACATGCAGATCATGTGAGGGTATTTTTGTCTTTGTTCTGTCATCTTTCACTTGAAATAGGAGCCAGTTCGATAGGAAGCTTTTGAAAACACAGTGCACCCATGTAAATAAGGAACGAGATTAATACAGAGGTTAAACGAGCATCCCACACCCAAAAGGTGCCCCACATAGGTCTTCCCCGAAACCCCCCAGTAACTAAGGTAAACAACGTAGAAAAAGCATCCATTTCTGTACCGGCTAAGAGAATCGCTTCTCGCCTTGCTTGCAAGAGTATAAGCAAGCCGTAGCATTTTGACCCTATATGAGATAGAACTCTTTCAATTCATGAGAGAAAGTGCTTACCTGTCGACCGAGCTTAGAAGGGAGACTACCGTCGACCGACCTTAGGAGGGAGACTACCGCCCCTGAGGGGCTTGTTGCTAGAGGCATCCCCTCAAATCCCATTTATAAACTCTACAACCGCTCCGGTCACACTGCACCACCCTTATTTAACGGGCCTTTAGGCTAAGGATAGATTGCCTGATAGACGAATTCGTCGACCGCCAATGCTCTAATAAGCTGTCTTTCTCCCAGGGCTTCTTCTTCTGTGCGCGTGCATGGGATATCTTAATACTATTGATTCAACCAAAGCGGACATTAATTGATGATCGCTACCTCTTTAGTTGCCGCCCCCTACTTGCTCATTCGCAATGACTACCACCCCTAAAGCAAGCTATTGAATTGTTCAGAAAGGAGATATGACTGAAACTACATCACGCAATCATTTAGTTTCACCTATCCGCGAAAGGAACTCAAACCAAGAGAATATTCCTTCATCTACTTGACTTATCTTCCATTATCTAACTCATAAATATCAAACTCATCATCATCATCATTATCATCATCATCATCATCATCATGAAAACCCAAAAATTCCGAATTATTATTTATTTTTTTTTTTTTTTGAAAAGGCATTATTATTATTGCAAACAAAAATTGTATGTACAAGTGATACACTAGAACCAAGCTACTGTAATAGCACTAATATGG
Organism: Rutidosis leptorrhynchoides; assembly: GCF_046630445.1. Lineage (NCBI taxonomy): Eukaryota > Viridiplantae > Streptophyta > Magnoliopsida > Asterales > Asteraceae > Rutidosis > Rutidosis leptorrhynchoides. Next base: position 116,333,785 of record NC_092341.1, on the reverse strand, counting down.
ATATGAACCTCACTAGTTATGAAGCTACTGTACAGATCAATATGAATGGACTCTCACTGCTAGTGTATCCTCACTGTACAGATCAACCGAATTAAATTGGGTACAAAACGAAACCCAACAACTTTATATACTTACAACACATAATTATAATATAATTATAATGTATAAATTAAATAAAAAGATGAATAATTGACATAATCTGCATAACAATTACAACAATGATATGTAAAATTCTACAAATAAATATAACAATTAACAAACAAAAACTAACCTCCATAACAAAATTCAAACTCTAAAACAAATTAATTGACATAATCACATGAAGTTCTTGAACCCTGAGTTCCAAGATCCGATTTGGTGACTGAATCGTGACCTGAGGCCGCCAGAGTATTGGATCTACACCAAATCTGAAATCGTGACCTGAGGCCGCCGGAGTATTGGATCTACACCAAATCGTGACTGAAATCGTGATCAACTGCCGACTGGTCCCGTCGAAATTTGCAGATCCGTCTTTTTCAGATCTACACCAAATCGTAACCAATGACTAATGACTTTCAATATGTATATGAAGTGGATCTAATTTCCTTTCTTGTCGTGACCAAATCGTGACCAACGACTTTGTATATGAAGTGGATCTAATTTCATTTTCATATCAATGTATTTCTATTTCTAATTTCTAATTTCTAATTCTATATATAACCTCCATAATAATAATAATAAATAATAATATAATTATATTAATAATATATAATAAATATACTAATGAAGGGATGATTTTAAAAAAGACAAAAATACCCTCACATGATCTGCACGTGATAGGTGTTAACGGAAAAATAGACAAAAAGTAGACGGGGGACGAGGAATGTAGATTTTTTATACATTAGGGACGAAGAATGCAAAAAAAAAAAAAAGAACATGGAGTCAAATTTGATGTAAAGTTCAGAAACGGAAAATGAAATTTTGTCACTCAAAAACCTTAAACTTGTTTAGTACGGGTTATATCTTTTCAATTTTTTCCTTCATTTCTAAATAAAAACTCATCAAAATAGGTTTTTTAGGGTTCAGTCCAATATAAAAGGTTAAATTAAAATATGGATCGTTTCGCATTTAAAATAGGATTATATGTGCCAAAAAGTTCAACTAGAATGCCACACGGTTAGAGACTTAGAGTCGAAATATTTTGACGGTATAAGAAATTATTCACAACTAAGCTAGAGGTTGAGGGTTCAAGTCTCACTTGAAACATATTCGCGATTGTAAATATTCGTGTTAATGGTGTGTGTGTGAGTTTGCCTTTAAAAAAAAAAAAAGAGATAATAAGTATGATTATGCCTAAAATCTAAATAAAAGTCAAGTATGTAATCGTAGAGTTTTTTAGTAAGATTTTTATTTTTATCTAAATGGTTAAATTAGATGAGAAATATTTATTTGCGTTCTTAAGCATGGGTTACGCGATTTTCAACTCACATGTTGGTCGTGAAACCAGTAGGGGTGTGGGGCCGTCAGAGGGTCGGTTTTACCCATAATTTTGCTTGAAAATCAAAGGTTAAATCTCAACATTTGGATCAATATAATCAATTGCTAGATTTTTGAAAAATCAAATGGCAACAGTCGTTTCATCCACTATCACAGGATCCACAGTGACCACCGACGGCGAAATCGACGTTGTGCCAGTGTCCACCGACCGTCGATTCTGGCGTCGTTTTAAGGGGACGGCGAAAATCGATGCTAGACACCGTGTACTCTTACAAACACCAAGGGTGAGCTACCACTACTTGTGCATTGTCCAAGTGGTACCCCAATTATTTGAGTATTCGAAAGGTCAAGAGTTCGATCTTCAAGGGAGTTTTCTCAATGCAGTTTCCTCCCGACACGTGTCATGAATATGATCGGGTAGGTGGTGTCCCAATGCAAGCCCCCGTCAGTTACTTCTAGCTCGTTAAAAAAGAAAAGGGTGAGCTGGGTTCATAACACGGAGATATTTCTGATAATTCACTAAAACTCAATTTGATCAATTTCTTATTTGTATCTGCGTGTTTCCCAAACCCACTGGTGGGCCTTCACCAAACTGCACTTATGAGTTTGGTAGTGAGATTCGAGAGAGGACACGAGCATATTGCAAAATTCTAACTCTTAACTCACGGAGAATGGTGTACTAAATAAATCAATAATTCTTATTATCCTCAGCTCATAAAAACATAATCGTACACTTGCTCTCTTTATATACATGTCAACCTAAACCTACTAAACAAACTATAATTCATCCAAAAAAGTAAAAAGAATATGATGTACAAACTACACAACACCACCAAAGACCCATTCTAACCAAATACGAAGGATGGGAATGAATCCTCACATCAGGACACCGATCAAAAAGTTTGCTCCCACAAAACCTCAACGAGGACAAATATTGAAGTTATCGTTATAAATTAACCCAATATTGGTGGATAAGTACAATTGCATCTGTCATAGAAAAGCACATCAGAATATGTTAACATGAATAAATGTCGAATGAGCAGAGGTGCATACAGAAACGGTAACCACCGAAATCAAAATTAGATAGTGATTTCTAAGATTTTCAGAGGACAATTACATTTTGATTCATACTACAAATTATCAATGCAGGGTACGTTAACAGTCTAGATCTTGTGCAATCAAGGTTGCAAAACTCGCTAATCAGGGAGTACTCGTCGAGACTTTGGAGGGAGTAGTCAGGAACTCGGGATTAATTGGATTGGGCTTTTTATACATTTAAATATTGAATTTTAATTTATATGTGTAAATATAAAAAAAATCATAAACATAAACACAATCCTTCATTTGTTGAAAAACATAGTTTAAATTCATACGGAGTGATTTAATATGGACCAATGTTAGACTTTGACCGATTTTGAACCACTGAATCCGACTTTGACCAACAAATCCGATTTTGACCCATTAACGGACGTAGACCAATTAATTATATAGATCTTAAAAGATCGGGTAGGCCTGTACTTAGAAAGGAGTAATTAGGGATTGATGGAAGTAATAGCGGATTTTTACAACACTGCATGCAATACATGTCCTCATCTGTTTGAATTTTTAGACAAAAAAAATGTGAACATGTTTCAGCTAAGTTATATTTTGAACTTATAATATACTGATATATGCATATACAACATCCTAAACTAAGTAAGTGCACACAGATAGCAGTATTTGAACGAACTTATTTACCTCATTGTTTGATTCTATTTCATGACTTTAACGCTGCTGTTTCCAGGACCGTGCAGGCGAATAGTCTGAAAATGAAGGAAGTGGCATCCTAACAAATGGATGGTCCAAGAGCTTAGTAGCAGTTGGACGATCTTTTGGATTAACATGATGACACTGGAATATGAAATCCTTTGCTTCCGCCGATAGATGATCCGGATTAGGCGGAGGAAGGCCCCTTCCAATTCTAAATAACGCAGGCATCTGTTTATCAAAATACTAACATAGAGTTAAATAACTTTTAACCGATTTTAAAAAGTAACATATTTTAACAAAGTAAATCACATGAACGCCACCTCAAAGTAATGACCTAATTTGACCCATATAAAAAGTGACATGTTTAAACCATTCCCTTGACTGCCCATCTTGCTACATCTACAGATCTACTTGTACATTCAAAGTTTTTCAAAGCAGAAACATCAAATTGAAAGTCAACAATGGTACTTAAGAACAGCCCGCAATAATATAATGTAGCCATAGTTAACTTATGTAGAAAATTCGTAAAATGAATAAAATGTTCAATTTTCTATGAGAAAATAATATATGGCAAAAAAGAGCTTCTCACACTCCTTAAGTTGTAGTTTATTCTGTTTTAACGAAGTAAGGATAAAAACACAAAGAAATCACTAGTCATGATTATAAACATCAAAATATCCCAGATCAAATAAGCTTTTCTACTTAAAAAAAAAAATTATGACTAACAACTAGACATAAGTTAAAAGGTAGATAACATATACGTACACATTCCATTGGGTAGTAAGGAATATGACGGGTCAACATCTCCAAGACAGTACAACCCAGACTCCATATATCTGCTGCAAGGCCATACCCTTTATGTTTTTGATTAACCACCTGCAACGTTTCATGACACGCAATGAGAAATTAATGCCTTAAAACATATAAAATGTATGGTCAATGAAGTACTCTTTTCCTCAAACATGACTCTTTTCCTCAAATTTAAAAAAACCATGAAAGGGCGAACCTCAGGGGCCATCCAGAATGCAGTTCCCTTGCAAGACTTCACATCATTCAACTTAGTTGTCTGCACAAAATAAAGAAATGTTTAAAATTGGAAGATATAAACCTATCACAAAAGAAATAAAACTTAAGTATGGAGATTTAAGAACCTTAGCCAATCCAAAATCTGCAAGCTTCACTGAGCCATTAGCGTCAACCAATATGTTTGCACATTTTACATCCCTAAAAGACAAACAAGAAAATTTTGGAATGAGAAGGCCACTTCTAAACAGAATGCTATTAGTTTGTAAATCTTTTGGCATTTACAAAAGCTTGCAGTTGCGAGACAATCAAAAGAATATTTGGCAACACACAGTAATCATTTAAAAATTCAAACATCCAATATTCATCAGCACCTATATCTTGTCAAGGAGATATAATAAAGTGTTTAATTGCCAACTGAAGTTTCAATTAATTTCAATACTTCTTTAATGTAATCCTTCTATGGTCAATATTTATTTTAGATGCTTAGATATCTTAAATTTGGTTATAAATTATACACATATACAATCCAACACGAAATAAACAAATTTCTAGTTGGAGTACCTGTGGACCACACGACGATCATGTAAATACTTAAGACCATGTAGGATTTGTCGTGTGTATGAGGAAACTTGACAATCTTGAAGATGATATTTTTGGTAGAGACTTAGAAGGGATCCTTTTGTTACAAGCTCAAGAAATATATACAGCTTTGACTCATCCTGCAATATAGATCGGGTATAAAAATAAGATTTTTTAGTTTTTATACATATGTTAGAGAAGTAACTTCAAAAAGTACTGAAGTTGGCTAACAATACAAGAAACAATTAGTCAAGAGACAGGGCTCCCATATGATTACTCTCAAAACAGAAAATTTATGATAACACTTATTATTTTACACCTTTTTATATAAGACATTTTGAAGATATTATAGAGATTTATTAAAAATATTTAAATCAAAGAGCTACAAATGCATGAGTTTTCTATGAAGCAGAACATATACGGAGAACAATGTTCATTGCTACACCCTAAACTTGTCACTCGTATATATGCCTCCATTTAAGTGAGCACAAAAGGAGGGCCCATACTGGTTACATGTTCCTAACGTTATCAGGATCTATTGACTAGAAGAACAGATAATCGAGACAGAAATGGTGTGAAAGGTCATTCCCATATTCTACCTTTTACATAGTGACCTAAAAATAAATATAGTCGAAACAAACTGAAGGTAAACTAGACCACTCAGTTGTAACAATTTAACATGCTAAAACATCCATAAATACTACCCCATAAATAACAATCTACATGTTGAACTTACGAAGAATTAACAATACACTTGATAAGTTGAAGTAGCATTTAGTAAGTTACCATAAAAAATCAATGAAAACGTCAAAGTGACAAAAATTTGGAAATCATGAAAGCAATACCTTATCAGTACCGAGGTATCGTACTATGTTCTCATGTTCAAACTGACTTAAAAGAGCAATTTCCTGTTCAAGTTGAACTACGCTTTGCCTTCCCAAATCCCCTTGATCAAGCAAAGAGACTTCCTTCACAGCAATAAAGTACCCGCCACTGCAAAAAAGAACAAACGTTGTCGTTACAATGTGACAGCTTTTCATATGTATCTTTCACATCACACATTAATTGCCTTAACCAGCTCTATACAAATATAAACTTCCACCAACCAAGTCTGATTTTTAATGTACTTGAATTGAGGCAATACATATGTCTAAAGGCTACTATAGAGCAACAATTACACATTGTGCACTTACTCGCAAATGCCTTCATAAACCGACCCAAATGACCCGCGCCCCAAAAGCTCACCCCTCTGCCAGTGGGTGATTGCAATGTTCCTAAATCTTCCATTAGTAGATATATTAGATCCATATCCATTTGGCGATATACTCGACGGCGGCTCAGTAGTAGTACTAGACGAATCATCCTCACCAGAAGTCGTAAACGAACACGAAGCCGACAGCGTAGTCCGTTCCATCCTCGTCCTAACATTCTCAACATCACCTTCATGTTCTTCTTCTTCTTCTTCTCTTTGTTCTTCATCTTCTTCATCCGACATGTTCCCACTACCTGAACAACCTTCACCAGAAGCACAACTTCTCATGTTACCCCATTCACATCCAACATCAGCTTTCGAAATCGAAGAAGCCGGTGGCGATAAAACCGGTGGCCTTACACCTTTAATTCCATTAACCCTAACCCTAACAACATCATCAGATCCATTCTCAACAACTTTTACTACTTTCTCATCATCAATTTTAACATTTACACTAGAGCTAGGGTTAGGGTTAAGATCAGAACTAGACCTAATCTTCCTAGCTTCCCAAGAAGACATATCAATTCCAAAATCTTCAGGACTATCAAACCCTAAACTACGATACACAACCTCAAGTTGCCCTACATCACTGCCATCAATTCGAAAACTAGTTTGTAAATCAAGCGATTGAGTACCTCGAAACTGTACGGAAGATTCTTCCGATGATGTTGAAGTCGTCGGAAACTCATAGTTAAGATTCTTCCGACCATTCATACGCTGGAGCTTCGGCTTATTAGGCGTTTTTTTCTTTCTGCCATTAGAAACAAGAAATTGAGACAAATGATGCATTGAGAGACGTGATTAATCCATTGAAAATTAGAAATTGTTGATGTAAGTGATGAATGCTCCAATTAGGGTTTGGTAATCATTCCGGTGACGACGTCTGAGAGAGAGAATAAAGTCAGGTAAACGCCGTCAGTCAAGAGCGAAAAACGCGGTAAGTTGTGTGAGTGTGTGTGTGTGTATATGTGTGATATGTGTTTGTGGGGTTGGGTTCAAATTATCTTCATTAGCATTACCACTTTTATTCACAGAAG